>NC_092760.1:88551122-89801122 GCF_047496795.1 Chiloscyllium punctatum
GTCTCCTCAATGTAGAGGAGACCGCATCGGGAGCAACGGATACAATGCATGATATTAGTGGATGAGCAGGTAAAACTTTGATGGATGTGGAAGGCTCCTTTAGGGCCTTGGATGGAGGTGAGGGAGGAGGTGTGGGCACAGGTTTTGCAGTTCCTGCAGTGGCAGGGGGAGGTGCCATGATGGGAGGGTGGGTTGTAGGGGGGCGTGGACTTGACCAGGTAGTCACGGAGGGAGCGGTCTTTGCGGAAAGTGGAAAGGGGTGGGGATGGAAATATATCCCTGGTGGTGGGGTCTGTTTGGAGGTGGCGGAAATGTCAGCGGATGATTTGGTGTATGCGAAGGTTGGTAGGGTGGAAGGTGAGCACCAGGGGCGTTCTGTCCTTGTTACGGTTGGAGGGGTGGGGTCTGAGGGCAAAGGTGCAGGATGTGGACGAGATGCGTTGGAGGGCATCTTTAACCATGTGGGAAGGGAAATTGCGGTCTCTAAAGAAGAAGGCCATCTGGTGTGTTCTGTGGTGGAACTGGTCCTCCTGGGAGCAGATACGGCAGAGGTGGAGGAATTGGGAATACAGGATGGCATTTTTGCAAGAGGTAGGGTGGGAAGAGGTGTATTCCAGGTAGCTGTGGGAGTCGGTGGGTTTGTAAAAAATGTCAGTGTCAAGTCGGTCGTCATTAATGGAGATGGAGAGGTCCAGGAAGGGGAGGGAGGTGTCAGAGATTGTTCAGGTAAATTTAAAGTTAGGGTGGAATGTATTGGTGAAGTTGATGAATTGCTTAACCTCCTCGCGGGAGCACGAGGTGGCAAGTTGATGAATTGCTCAACCTCCTCATGGGAGCATAACCTACAATGTACAGATCTCAATAACGGAAAGTTATAGTTATAGAGTCATAGAGATGTACAACATGGAAACAGACTGTGGTCCAACCCATCCATGCCGACCAGATATCCCAACCCAATCTAGTCCCACCTGCCAGCACCCTGCCCATATCCCTCCAAACCCTTCCTATTCATATACCCATCCAAATGCCTCTTAAATGTTGCAATTGTACCAGCCTCCACCACATCCTCTAGCAGCTCATTCCATACACACACCACCCTCTGTGTGAAAAGGTTGCCTTTAGGTCTCTTTTATATCTTTCCCCTCTCACCCTAAACAGTTGCCCTCTAGTTTTGGACTCCCTGACCCCAGGGAAAAAGACTTTGCCTGTTTATCCTATCCATGCCCCTCATAATTTTGTAACCTCTATAAGGTCACCCCTCAACCTCCGACGCTCCAGGGAAAACAGCCCAAGCCTGTTCAGCCTCTCCCTATAGCTCAAATCCTCCAACCATGGCAACATCCTTGTAAATCTTTTCTGAACCCTTTCAAGTTTCACAACATCTTTCCGATAGGAAGGAGACCAGAACTGCACGCAATATTCCAACAGTGGCCTAACCAATGTCCTGTACAGCCACAACATGAACTCCCAACTCCTGTACTCAATACTCTGACCAATAAAGGAAAGCATACCAAATGCCTTCTTCACTATCCTATCTACCTGCGACTCCACTTTCAAGGAGCTATGAACCTGCACTCCAAGGTCTCTTTGTTCAGCAACACTCCCTAGGACCTTACCTTTAAGTGAGTAAGTCCTGCTAAAATTTGCTTTCCCAAAATGTAGCACCTCCCATTTATCTGAATTAAACTCCATCTGCCACTTCTCAGCCCATTGGCCCATCTGGTCCAGATCCTGTTGTAATCTGAGGTAACCCTCTTCGCTGTCCACTACACCTCCAGTTTTGGTGTCATCTGTAAACTTACTAACTGTACCTCTTATGCTCGCATCCAAATCATTTATGTAAATGACAAAAAGTAGAGGGCCCAGCACCGATCCTTGTAGCACTCCACTGGTCACAGGCCTCCATTCTGAAAAACAACCCTCCACCACCACCCTCTGTCTTCTACTTTTGAGCCAGTTCTGTATCCAAATGGCTATTTCTCCCTGTATTCCATGAGATCTAACCTTGCTAATCAGTCTCCCATGGGGAACCTTGTCGAACGCCTTACTGAAGTTCATTAGATCAGATCTACTGCTCTGCCCTCATCAATCTTCTTTGTTACTTCAAAAAACTCAAATCAAGTTTGTGAGACATGATTTCCCACGTACAAACTCATGTTGACTATCCCTAATCAGTCCTTGCTTTTCCAAATACATGTGCATCCTGTCCCTCAGGATTCCCTCCAACAACTTGCCCACCACCGAGGTCAGGCTCACCGGTCTATAGTTCCCTGGCTTGTCTTTACCGCCCTTCTTAAACAGTGGCACCACGTTTGCCAACCTCCAGTCTTCCGAAACCTCACCCGTGACTATCGATGATACAAGTATCTCAGCAAGAGGCCCAGCAATCACTTTTCTCGCTTCCCACAGAGTTCTCGGGTACACCTGATCAGGTCCTGGGGATTTATCCACCTTTAACCATTTCAAGATATCCAGCACCACCTCCTCTGTAATCTGGACATTTTGCAAGATGTCACCATCTATTTCCCTACAGTCTATATCTTCCATATCCTTTTCCACAGTAAATACTGATGCAAAATATTCATTTAGTATCTCCCCCATTTTCTGTGGCTCCACACAAAGGCCGCCTTGTTGATCTTTGAGGAGCTCTATTCTCTCCCTAGTTACCCTTTTGTCCTTTAATGTATTTGTAAAAACCCTTTGGATTCTCCTTAATTCTATTTGCCAAAGCTATTTCATGTCCCCTTTTTGCCCTCCTGATTTCCCTCTTGAGTATACTCCTACTTCCTTTATACTCTTCTAAGGATTCACTCGATTTATCCTGTCTGTACCTGACATATGCTTCCTTTTTTTTAACTAAACTCTCAATTTCTTTGGTCATCCAGCATTCCCTATAGTTACCAGCCTTCCCTTTCACCCTGACAGTAATATACTTTCTCTGGATTCTTGTTATCTCATTTCTGAAGGCTTCCCATTTTCCAGCCGTCCCTTCACCTGCGAACATCTGCCTCCAATCAGCTTTCAAAAGTTCTTGCCTAATACCATCAAAATTGGCCTTCCTCCAATTTATAAAATCAACTTTTAGATCTGGTCTATCCTTTTCCATCACTATTTTAAAACAAATAGAATTATGGTCGCTGGCCCCAAAGTGCTCCCCCACTGACACCTCAGTCACCTCCCCTGCCTTATTTCCCAAGAGTAAGTCAAGTTTTGCACCTTCTCCAGTAGGTACATCCACATACTGAATCAGAAAATTGTCTTGTATGCACTTAAGAAATTCCTCTCCATCTAAACCCTTAACACTATGGCAGTCCCAGTCTATGTTCAGAAAGTTAAAATCCCCTCCCATAACCACCCTATTATTCTTACAGATAGCTGAGATCTCCTTACAAGTTTGTTTCTCAATTTCCCTCTGACTGTTAGGGGGTCTATAATACAATCCCAATAAGGTGATCATCCCTTATTTCTCAGTTCCACCCAAACAACTTCCCTGGATGTATTTCCGGGAATATCGTCCCTTAGCACAGTTGTAATGCAATCCCTTATCAAAAATGCCACTCCCCCTCCTTTCTTGCCTCACTTTCTATCCTTCCTGTATCCTGCATTTGTATCCTGGAACATTCAGCTGCCAGTCCTGTCTTATCCCTGAGCCATGTTTCCGTAATTGCTATGGTATCCCAGTCCCATGTTCCGAACCATGCCCTGAGTTCATCTGCCTTCCCTGTTAGGCCCCTTGCATTGAAATAAATGCAGTTTAATTTATTAGTCCGACCTTGACCCTGCCTGCCTTGACTGTTTGACTCACTTCTGTTCCCAACTGTACCAGTCTCAGATTGATGTCTTTCCTCACTATCTCCCTGGGTCCCACTTCCCCCACCCCCACCTTACTAGTTTAAATCCTCCCAAGCTGTTCTAGCAAATTTCCCTGTCAGTATATTCGTCCCCTTCCAATTTAGGTGCAATCCATCCTTCTTGTACAGGTCACTTCTACCCCAAAAGAGATTCCAATGATCCAAAAATGTGAATCCTTCTCCAACTCCTCAGCCAGGCATTCATCTGCTCTATCCTCCTATTCCTGCCCTCACTAGTTCGTAGCACTGGGAGTAATCCAGATATTACTGCCCTTGAGGTTCTCCTTTTTAAATTTCTGCCTGACTCTCTGTAATCTCCCTTCAGAATCTCAACCTTTTCCTTTCCAGTGTCGTTGGTTCCAATGTGGACAATGATCTCCTGCTGGCCCCTCTCCCCCCTGAGAACATTCTGCACCCTCTCTGAGACATCCTTGATCCTGGCATCAGGGAAACAACACACCATTCTGCTTTTTCTCTGCTGGCCATAGAAGCGTCTGTCGGTACCTTGGACGACAGAATCCCCTAATACAATTGATCTCTTGGAAGCCGAAGTACCCTCATTGCATTAGAGCCAGTCTCAATATCAGAAACTTGGCTGTTCATGCTATGTTTCCCTGAGAATCCATCACCCCCTACATTTTCCAAAACAGCATACCTGTTTGAAATGGGTATATCCATAAAAGACTCCTGCCCTAGCTGCCTACCTCTCTTACCTTTCCTGGAGTTAACCCATCTATGTGACTGTATCTGAGACTTTTCCCCCCTTCCTATAACTGCCATCCATCACATACTGTTGCTGTTGCAAATTCCTCATCGCTTCTATCTGTCTCTCCAACCGATCCACTCGATCTGATAAGATTCGCATCCAATAGCATTTATGGCAGATATAATCCCCACTAACCCTTAAACTCTCTTTAAACTCCCACATCTGACAAGAAGTACACATCACTCTATTAAAGGTCACCTTTGCTCCTTCACAATCTACAGACCCAGAAAATAACACTTTTTCCTCTACAAAACACTGTACCAGGTTAAATTAATAGCTATGGCTTATATTTTAAGTTTAATCAAGAGACTTGTCTCCAAAAACATGTAATCAAGAACCCACTGTACTCACTAATACAGCCTTTCTCTTGGACAAACTTAAAACAACAATTAACTTATCTGATTCTGTGTTGTGAACTTCGCCCAAACCGGTTCCTCCAAGATTAGTTGTGAAATTCACTGTTTGTTAATTTTCCCAGATGTACTCCGATATCCAGTGATACATGAATTCAAAAACAGCAAAGGCAGTAACTGTGCAGGTTTTCTCTCTCTCCTGCACTGTCCTTACCCTGTGCTTCCTTTGTCTGCTCTTCTCCCTTTTAAAACTGCTGTTGTTTTGACTTTTTTTTTTCCAAAGTTCCAAAACAATGCAACAGCATTTAAAACAATAATTACTGCTCCTGGAATTCGCGGAAATCACCTCCAACACCTAAAATACCTCAAAAAAAGGAGCAGCTCTTCCAGCCAGAAATTTTTCCTGTCCTCCATCTTGGATTACCCAGTTCTTAAGGATGTAAAGAGTGTTCATTTAGAGATAAGAAGCCAGTTAGCGTGGGGATCGGATACAGACACCCACTTCATGAGATACCCCAGAGCAGTGCCCCAATGTGCAATACTGGATGAGAGCCCAAGGTAAACCAGAAATCAGGAAACATTTTATCAAAGGGGAATAGAAACCCCACCACCAAACCACTGTGGATGCTGGACTAATTGGAACATTCACCTCTGAGATCAGTAGATTTCTTTTGTTTATGGATATTGAATAAAGGTAGGAGTCAAGTTACAGATCAGCTGTGGTCTAAGGGAATGATAGAATAGGCAAGAGGTGCTGAATAGTCTAGCCTGTTCCTGCAGAATCAACAAAGTAGTAGCTTATATTTTACTTGTCATTATCACAACAATAGATTGCCATTCTTTTGTAGGATCTTCAACTTCATTTCTATCCAAATCTGGAGGTTTTAAAATGCACCTTTTTTGTCACATCACCATTATTCATCTTGCTCTCTCCAACCCTTTCTTCCCAAAGCAAACCCTATTGGTACTTTGACCACCTGGCACATGTGGGTCAAATGTTGGACTCTGGAAGGCACTGACTTTTTAACTCCCCTCTGATACTTAACCGCACTCTATCAGTAACTGCTGGACAGCTGGGTATAGATTGCAGTATGAAAGTGAAACCTTCTGGGCTGGGAACAGCTCCTCCACTGGGTCACAAAGCTGTGAGGCTCAGTCCCGCTCCGGGGATCGAGCACAGAAAGCAAGGCTGGCAGACCTCCAGTCCAATTCTGAGGGAGTGCTGCACTGTAAGTGATGCCATCCTTCAGAGGAGACTTTAGATTGAGGATTGATTAATCTACCTGCTCAGGTGGACATACAAGATCCCAGAGAGAGTAAGGGAGTGATTCTGTGGCCCCAATCAACATCCCAGGAACAGATTGTGGTCATGATGACATTGCTGTTGGTGGAGTCCACTCTGTGCAAATAGTGTGTGAAACTTCCTACTTTACAAGAGTGACTTCAACATTGGCTTGAGTGCATTTTGAGATTTCTTATGGTCTTGAAAATACTATATGAATCATCTCTTATGTTGTTTACACAAGAGTTTTGTGCATTTACCTGTTAATTTGTAGTGGAGATCATGCACACAATCTTCTCCGTCAGTGTCTGTGATCTCCTGCATGGGTCGGCTTCAAACCCAAATGGAAGATTGCAGCTAGTCTGAGGAAAACACTGGTTCCCTCTTGTGGACATAATCTGCAGAGCAATTGATAATTTCTTGACAATCTTTCCTGTTGGAATGATCACATATCTGAACGTTGTTCTGTTTTCTGCTCATTTGCAAATTTATTTAACCAGTAATCATTTGAATCAGTTCTAACATCAAATAAAATGAAACATTTAGTGTGTGTATGTATGTGTGTATATATAAAAAAAAATCGATACCTGAACAGTAACAGCTGTAACATTTGTTCTAATACACCAGGATGAGCACAATATCACAAACGATGTCTTTCTCAGTCTCCCCTGTGTCCTGGGAATAACGGGAGTATGTGGAATCTTGAGACAACGGCTCAAGGAGAAAGAAGAAACAAAACTGAAAAACAGCGTGGAAAATCTTTTGAAGATCCAGCGGGAAATCGTATTGTGAACAAAATGCTAAGTACAAGCGCCCACTCAATGATGGAAAATCAGTGCACCATCACTTATCGGTGTCACATTATGTAAAATGTATATTCATTGTGAATCTTAGTCAAGTTGTTTGCAGTGTACAAGTCGTGCAGAAATTAGAATGTATTTTAGATATTGCAGATTAGCGTAATATGAAACCCAATGACTAATGCAATAAATCAGAAACCAAATCACAAGCATGCTACCTTAACAGTGAGCTTCAATTTGCTATCCATATTACAGTTAAGAAATACAGCAGCCTCTGAGGGTTAATGGTTAACAAATGATAAGGATATCCTGAAAACAGTAGTGTCCAAATCGAATCCCATATCTTAAAAAGTAATAACACTTTATAAAGGAGTGTACCAGACTTGAATAGCTAGAACATTAATATTACTCCAATAAATGCAGTGATCTATGACTAGGTGCGAGTGTTTTAACATTTAAGCTCCACTGCACCCTGTCTGCAATCAGCCTCAATGTAAAAATTAAAGGGTGCTTTAAAAAGGAGGTCTTAACACCAAACTGTCAACTTGGCCAAATGACTTCCATTGTCTAAATGCACCAATCAGTTTTACTAACGCAATTGAATCTCTGTGTAGTAACACAGATGGACCTTTGGGAAATATTATTCTTGTTCATAACATAACAACAAATAGCACAATGCAGCAGCGTTATATTTGCACTGAATCGGAAGTGATAATAAGATTTTCCTCATTGAGTCCATGGAAGCTGTGCAGGGTACATTTCAAGTCCACATATGATTGCTGAATATTATGTCAGGAATTTAGCCAACTTCCTCTAAATGTCATGCTTTCAGCCAGTGACTAAATCAACTGATTTTTGCTACAAAATTGAGGGTTTTCAATTGCTGCGTAAGCAACAATGTGGAGGGAAAATTGGCACCAATTGTTGCAAATTTACAGTGAAAATAAAAAGCTGGAAATACACAGCTGGCCCCTCACCAAATGTGATAATCACAGGTTAAATATTTAGCGTTAATTCTTCCATATTTTCAGTTTTTAATTGGAGGTTCCAGCATTTAAAGTTCCCACTCCCCCATATGCATTCCTGTCAATGTTTCCACCCCAGCTTTCTGCTGACACTAACAGACTTGCTTCATTTCGGCAGCATTCGGGAAAAAGGTGGCCTCAAGCACCAATGGTTCAGATTTCCGAGGCTGCTGGGTTGCTTCAGTATACTGAATCCGAAAAAATCAAACAGCATATCCTTGTACAGAAAGCACACTTTTTAAAACTGCTTTTTAAAATTTCTGGGAAAGAGAAGGCACGTGACAGTGTAGTCTTCCTTGACCTTGTAGTTTCTCTAATCGTAACTCCCAGTTTGGATGTTAATTCAAGGAATAGGAAAATTTGCTCCATTGCTTCAAACATTCTATTGCAGACTGCCCTTTGGTTAATAAATTGCTTACTTTTACGAATTACAATTTCTACTCTGATTTGATTTATTTAGTTATCCTAATCCTGTTGTTGACTTGAAACAACATTTATATTTCCAGCATTGGTATTGCCTAAACTGAAACAAAAGGAAGGAACATTCAATATCCTCTTTTATTCTGAAATTGTGAAAGCCAGCCTTTCTTAAAAAAAAAGCACAATCTGTGAATATAAGACAGTGCATGTCTGGGACACAGTCATTGTGTTATCTATTGCCACGTGAGACCTGATTCTAATTCTGTGTAAGTGGATGGATTTCGAATGAATTAAAATTTCACCCATTAAATCAGTTTTGGTGTTTGACTCTCAGTACATTTCCTGTAAAGCTATTGAAGAAAATTCCATACTAAGATATTTCTTCTGTTTCCACGTGATAGATTGTGATTCAGTAGTGTGCATCTTTCTTTGGTTAATCTTCCTCTATTATCTGTAGTAAGTAAAAAGCTGTTTTACAATGTTACTAAGTTTTAAATAAAATATTAAATGGAACACATCTCTTCATTCAAAGCAATGGCTTCTGAATTATTGCCAGTCATAACAAAATCAGGGGAACTGAAGGAACTCTGGAATGATGTTTGCAATGCTGGTTTTGCTTCTGTTGTATTGGGGATCTGGTTTACAATATAAATGCCCATCATCGAAGGATATTATTTCACAATCGAGTCCCTTATTCGTGGGAGGACTTTTGCAGGTGGAGTCAGTCCACTTGGCGGGAAGTGCAGATGTAAGGTCACTTGTTTGTGGATGAAGAACAATGCTCATTGCTGTTACATTTTCTTGTATCTGACTGCAGAGTCTTAAGGGATGTCCCACTTTAAAAAGGTGAGCTATATACGTAGTGCAAAGAGCTTACTGTGTGTTTGGAATGTGTAGGTTTCTTCTCCACTTCAGTTTTAGGAATAAGTAATTACTCAAGTAGTGCATCAGGACTATTCTTTACATATCTCCCACTTTCTGATATCAAGGTGTAATCCAATTTCTCTCCATTGTTCACACCAGTAACTGGCTTTCCTGCAGAACGACTGAAATCCGAGGTATAAGCAGAGTTACAGTTGCGTAAAATGTCTGTGTCACACATGCTCTTTTTGGGGTTTTGCTTGCAGAGGGAGCTGCACAAATCTAGAGAAAAAAGACAGAAACAATTCATAAAACATTGCAACCCAGTTTCCATTTCAGAAATTATAGGTTGGTGTCCATCAATTCCAAAGCTTCTGAAAAGCTGCAGTTAATTTACCTGACGTTAGAGAGAGAGAGAGAGAGAGAGAGAGAGAGTCACTGCTTATTAGTGGCCAAGAATGTTGGAGTTAACAAAAAGTGGCCCACATAATAAAAACCCGAGTATGGCTGAAAAGAAGTTTCACGCTGCGGAGCTTTCTGTCTTGCATTTCTCAAGACAGATTTGCAAGAATGCCAAATCTTGAGGGGAACAACAATTCATGCTCAAGAAGAAAAACAAAGTGCTGGGGAAATTTAGCAGGTCTGGAAGCGTCTGTAAGAGAGAAGCAGAGTTAATGAGTCCGGTGACCTGTCGTCAGAACAATTTTATGCTGCACTCAAAGGAGGTGCTGTTTTTGTAGAGCTTCAACCACATGTCTCCTTCTTTTAGTTATACTCACGTTCTATACTACCAAGTGATTGTGACAAAGAAAATGCATTTTTATTCAGCTTCTTCAGTATACTTCTCGAATGCATGCTATGCTGAAATGTTATATCCTCATTTTCTGACAGGACAAAAAGAATCCTCCTATTTCACCCTCACTTGAGTAATGGTCCATACATGTAACATGCTCTTTGATCTTCAGCAGCAGGAGCATGTTCACAGATAGACAGAACTGAAACCAGGGATGTCACCAGGGCGCACATCATGGGGATAGAGGGGAGGCCACAGACAGTCAGTTCTGCTTCAGTGCGATAGTTCCATTCCTGTGCAATCCTGTGTTACAATAAAACCGTGTAATAGCAGCTCCATTGGCATTCTAACCAATGCATGCTTTAAAACTTTATGCTTTAGAGCAGTGTCCCCAATTTGTCAGTTGTGTTATAGCGAATTTGTGTGAACATTCATTGTAGCAGAAGAACCTGTACCTGTCCATTCCACTTTCCTATTAAAACTTTACACCAGTCCTCCTGATGCCTGATCTCTCCAGGGCTCTTTTTGCAAATACACAGTTAGCTCTAAAGCAGATAAGTAGAAATGAACCGTTCATGTTCCTGAAAGTATACCCTCGGTAGAGTTACATTTTCCATTTTTGTTTGCCTGGTGTCTGTATTTCCAGAGTTGATTTTCCTTTATTAAAATGTATTTGGATGGGGGTGACACTAAATCCAGTATTCAGTTCTACTGCAGTTTATGGAATTAAATACCAGATACTTCATGTAATGAAGTGGGCAATCCAATGACACCAGTTTTGTGCCACGACCCAAGATGCACTGAAAGCCCAGTATTACTGCAAAATGTAGTAATCAGCATTTTGGAGAATGAATAACATCGTTCACAGTTGGGATTCGTGTCATCACAGATGTGCCTCAGTTTGAGTTTGACGTTCACGTTTGAGGTTAGAGTCTGTATGCATTCCAATCATTCACGCAGAGTTGAGAGTTTCTGTGTGGTCTTCATGTGACTGAACAGGTGGATCCTTGAGCAGACGGGGCCAGCTGCCCTGCCCCATGTAATAGTGGGATCCAGAGAGTGGGATTTGCTTCTTCTCTGTTACTGCTCTGCCTCATCATGAAGATATTAGTTCTCAAAGTTTGACGGTCACGTTGTTCGTATTTTGATAACCGGGAGCAAGCTACTCAGTATTAATGTCAGCCATCTTCCTGATAAAGAGCTTATGCTTGAAACATAGACTCTTCTGTTCCTCAGATGCTGCCTGACCTGCTTTTCCAGCACCACACTTTTTGACATTAATGTCAATGATGCCAAGTTTAAAACTGTCTTTGAAAAGTGCATTGAAGGTGGTAGAACAGCTGGAGACTGCAATTAATAAAGCATCTGCTTTTATATTCACTCGTGGGATGTGAGTGTCATTGGCTGGTCAGCATTTCTTGCCCATGTCCCTAGTTGCCCCTTGAGAAGTTGGTGGCGAGCTGCCTTCTTGAACCACTGCAGTCCACATATCGTAGGTTGACCAACAATGTCCTTAGGGAGGGAATTCCAGGATTTGGACCCAGCATCCTGAGTATATTAATAGAGGTGCAGGGTGCAAATGCAAGAAGATGATGCTAAATGTGTGTGGAACTCTAGATCAGCCTTAACTGGAAAATTGTGCTGAGCTTCAGGGATGACAGGGAGTCTTTTAACCGACTGTTAAAGTGATGTTTGTAAATGATTCCAGGCACGTGGAGCTTCGTCGTGCAGATAGACTGAAGAAGTTGGGATTGCTTTCCACAGTATGGACAGAGTCCATAGGGAGAGACTGATCCAAATGATCGAGAATTGAATATAAGAAGCTGCTTGTTTAAAAGTTATTAGTAAAAGAAAGCACTCAAAAAGGAACTGATTATTTTCTGAAAAGGAAGTAGGTGCAGGATTACAGGGAGAAGGTGGGGGAGTGACACTAAGGAAATGGCACTTTTGGAGAGGGGCACAGATATAATGATGTGGAAGTGCCAGTGTTGGACAAAGTTAAAAATCACACAACACCAGCTTATAGAGCAACAGGTTTATTTGGAAGCACTAGCTTTCAGAGCACTGCTCCTTCATCAGGTAGCTAGTGGAATAGGATCAAAGGACACCGAATTTATAGCAAAAGATCATAATGTCTTAGACTGATGGAATATATTGAATAAATCGAGGTTGCTGTCAAGTCTTTCATCTTTTAGAATGGGCTGCAGGTTTCGATTCATTAATATGTAAATCCTGGAACTTCTTTCAAGTCACATTCCCGAGATAACTTGAGCTTTCATAAAAAAATGTGACATCTCAGTTCAGACAATGCATTCAAGGTGTGAGGTTAGAGTCTGTATGCATTCCAATCGTGAGTCAGACTGGTTCTATTTCCAAAGTAGGAATTTATAAAATGTCACATGGATTATAAAATATATTGACTGCCTACAGGTTGCCTGCTTTTTGCACAAAATTGAATGTATCTGCAAATGCAAATTCATCCCATAGACTTGTCTGTGGGTGTGTGTATGTCAGGAAGGGGGGGGGGGAAGAGAGAGAGAGAGCATGAGTGTGAGCGTGTGTGAGCATGTGTGAGAAAGAGAGAGAAAAAGAAAGTGTGTGTGTGTGTGAGAGTGCGTGCATGTATGTTTGTGTGTGCTTGATAGATTGGAGCTGAAGTCACTTTTATTTTATAAAACCTTAAGTATCTCGGGATGTGACTTGAAAGAAGTTCTGGGATTTACATACCAATAAATCAAAACCTGCAGCCCATTCTAAAAGATGAAAGACTTAACAGCAACCTCGGTTTATTCAATATATTCCAGCAGTGTATGACACTCTGATCTTTTGCTATGAATTCTGTGTCCTATGATCCTATCCCAACAGCTACCTGATGAAGGAGCGGTGCTCCAAAAGCTTGTACTTCCAAATAAACCTGTTGGACTATAGCCTGGTGTTGTGTGATTTTTAACAGATAAAATGGGCTGAATGGCCTCCTGTGTTGTCACTGTTGTGTGATTCTGTTTTCATCATCATCCCTGGAATATTGGCTGTTTGAAAATTGAGGAGGTTGGGGGGAGGGAGAGGGGTGGGGAAGCGATACTTTTGGGCATCGAGACAGTGTCCTGTGTATTCAAGTTGATACCTCGTTTGCCTCAACTTTTGTCGAGCTGACTGCAAGAAGAACATTATGTTCATTTGGCAATCTTCCCATTGAAGTTAAAGGATGCGACTACTGAAGGAACATTCCATACCCAGTTCAGATCTCACTGTGGTGACATCTGCTTGGTACATGGATTTTTTGATTGACTCTCAGTGATCTTTGCTGTCAAACGTTCAATGCTGAAGTCTGTAATTGTTGGAGCTCTCATCAATGGTGGCCCTTTGAAAGAGGAGTTTTTAAACACAAAAATAATTCATGGAAAGTGGGTGTCATAGCTAGGTCAGCAATACCCATCCCCAAGTGCTCTTTGAACAAGTGGCACAGAGCTGCCTTCCTGATCCACCTAAAGCTGGAAGGAGACCCACAATGCAGGGAGGATTTGGACACAGCAACACTGAAGGAACAGTGATATATTTCCAAGTCAGGCTGGTAAGTGGTTTGAAGGGGGACTTGCAGATACATGGGAACTCCACTATCTGCTGACCTTGTCTTTCTAGATAGCAAACGTCAGGGGTTTAGAAGCTGCTGTCAAATTAAATAGGAACAGAACAAAACATTTCAGCCTCTTGAGCCTGTTCTACGTTCAATAAGATCATGGCTGATCTGTTTGTGTTTCGAATTCCACATTCCCAATAAGCTTAGTTTTTTTTCTGATGCAATGAAATCAAGTTGCTCCTGCCTTAAGAATATTCCACCACCCTGCCTCCACCACCTTATGGGGCTGTCACAATAAAACATATCCTCAAAAGGTGAACTACTAATTATCTTTAGTTCAGGACAGACCCACAAAAAGAAAACATCATTTTCACATCCACTTTCTAAAGACCATTCAGGATCTGATACACTTTAACTGAGTCACCGCTCACTCTTCTGAACTCCAATGAAAACAAGCCCAGTCTTTCCTCATAAGACAGCCCACTCATTTCAGTATCAATCCAGTAAACCTTCTCTGAACAACAGCCAAAGTATTTACACCCGTCCTTAGATAAAGAAACTAAAATTGCACACAGTATTTGAGATATGGACTCATCCAGAAGTATAACATCTTTACTTTTTGTTCAATTCTTCTTATAATGAAGAATAACATTCCTCTGGCCTTCCAGATGACATGCTGTACCTGTATAATAATGTTTTGTGAATCATGCATCAGAACACCCAAGTCCATCGGAACCTTGGAATTCTGTAGTTGTTCTTAGTCATAGAGTCAGATAGTAAAGAAATAGACCTTTTGATCCAACCAGTCCATGTTGACCATTATCCCAAACTAAACTAGTCCCATCTGCCTGCGCTTGGCCCGTATCCCTCCAAACATTTCTTATTCATGAACTTATCAAAATGTCTTTTAAACATTGCAACTGTATCCACATTCACCAGTTTCTCTGAAGGTTCATTCCACACATGGACCACTCTGTATAAAAAGTTAATTTAAGTACATAGAACATTACAGCACAGTACAGGTCCTTCAGCCCTCGATGTTGCACTGACCTGAGAAACCAATCTGGAGCCCACTGAACCGATACTATTCCATTATCATCCATATATTTATCCATTGACCATTTAAATGCCCTTAAAACTGGCGAGTTTGCAATTTGCAGGCAGTGCGTCCCATGCCCCTACTACTCTCTAGGTAAAGAACCTACCACTGACATCTGTCCTATATCTATCACCCCTCAGGTTAAAGCTATGGCCCCCCGCACTAGCCATTACTATCTGAGGAAAACGTCCGTCCACCCATTCTAATCCTCTGAACATCTTGTATGTCTCTATTAAGTCATGTCTTAACTTTCTTCACTAACGAAAACAGCCTGAAGTCCCTCAGCCTTTTCTCATAAGACCTTCCCTCCAGACCAGGCAACATCCTGGTAAATCTCCTCTGCACCCTTTCCAATACTTCCACATGCTTCAACCAGAACTGTAGGCAATACTCCAAGTGCAGCTGCACCAGAGTTTTGTACTGTAATATTCTGTTTCTATATTCTTCCTGCCAAACAACTTCACATTTTTCCACATTATACTTTGTCTGCCAGATTGTTGTCTAATCATTCAGTCTACCTTTATCAGTCTAGAACCTCCACAGGTTCACTACACGACACATTTTCTCACTCATTCTGGTGATGGCTACAAAATACATTTGTGAAAACACATTTTCTCTGAATCTTCTTCTATGTTTCTGGAAACCACAGAGAAGAGAATGTTTGACTTGCCATTGGTGAGAGATGTAACAAAAATGTTTTTTGTGTAAGTGAAGGTGGGAATGGTAGGACTATACTGCACTTGTACAACGTGTCCTCGCTATGAGAGTTTAAATGAACCATTGTCTTGGGTGCTGAGTTACTTTGAGACTGAACATGAGGGATCAAAAGGCTCTCTTTCATTCTTAAATGATTAGATTAGATTAGATCACTTATAGTGTGGAAACAGGCCCTTCGGCCCAACAAGGACACACCGACCCGCCGAAGCGCAACCCACCCATTCCCCTACATTTACCCCCCTACCTAACACTAGAGGCAATTTAGCATGGCCAATTCACCTGACCTGCACATCTTTGGGCTGTGGGAGGAAACCGGAGCACCCAGAGGAAACCCACGCAGACACGGGGAGAATGTGCAAACTCCACACAGTTAGTCGCCTGAGTCGGGAATTGAACCAGGGTCTCTGGCGCTGTGAGGCAGCAGTGCTAACCACTGTACCACCGTGCCGCCCATGATCATCAAAAATATCCTGCCACCCTGACATTTACTGTGTTCAACAGCTGCACGCCGTGAACTCCCTTCATAAGAACATAAGAAATCGGAGGAGGAGTAGGCCATCTGGCTCCTTACGCTTGCTCCGCCATTCAATAAGATCATGGCTGGTTTTCTCGTGAACTTACCTGCCCACTCACCACAACCCATAATTCCTTTACTGTTAAAAAATCTACCTTTGCCTTAAAAACATTCAACGAGGTAGCCTCAACTGGGCAGGGAATTCCACAGATTCACAGTGTTTTGGGTGAAGAAGTCCCATCTCAACTCAGTCCTCAATTGGCTCCCTCTTATTTTGAGGTTTTCAGCATTTTTTTATCATTAGTTCCTCATGAGAAATCAAAAAAATGAAACTTTTATCAATTATGTCCCAAGTATTATGTTCCTCAGGACATACACTGTTTCCCCCGAGTGTGAAAAGTATATTACTGTTCCAAGCCTCAATCAACAGTTTAAAAGGTGTTGAACAGACCATTCTTGCCCACTGTGGAGAAATTCCTGGAATTTCACCCACATTTTTCCATCATTATATTTGAAAACTCTGCATAAGGTGCTCAGGGACATATCTCCATCCTGCCATTGCCGAGTACAGCATATCAACATTCCTTGTGTTGACTATAAAACTTAGTTTTGAAATTAACAAAATAATATTTCATGTGGATTGCTGCAAAGAGACATTTTGTTGCAGTTTGTCATATTGTGATTATTAGAACAATGCGCAAGAATACCAATGCACAGGGAACAATATTTTATATTGCTTGGGCAGACCATGCTTAATGGTTGGCAAGTGGAGTCTGTTGCATTCCCTATGGCACTATTTCTACCAGTGTCCAACTGCCAATCAGCATGCTTTGCTCAGTCTAAAAACGCTGTTCCCTCCACGTTTGTTTACTTGCAATGTGTTCTTAAGACTGTGAGATGAATAACTTCAACAAAATCTGTTTATTTTCAGCAACACTCACGTTAGGCCATAAGACATAGGGACAGAAATTAGGCCATTTAGCCCATCAAATGGCTCCGTTGGACTCGGCAAGATGGCGGCAATTCTGTAGAACAGCTGTGGACAACTCTGCCTAACAGCCAAGGCATGTTGGTGTTTTTTTTTGCCATCCCTGGTCAACTTATACGGTGGAATTATTAGTTTAAAACCTTACAGAACACATATTTGTTAATATTTGGGAGTGGGAAGGATGCCAAAGAGAAAAGGATTGAGCAAACAGCAGCAGGGAGGACACCACCCCCTGCAGCACCTACAACACCAGAGACTGCAGCAGCAGCAGCAGCCTCTCCTGACAGACTCACAGGAATTGACCCCGGGGACCTGACGGACTCACAGGAATTGACCCCGGGGACCTGACAGACTCACAGGAATTGACCCCGGGGACCTGACAGACTCACAAGAATTGACCCCAGGGACCTGACAGACTCACAGGAAATGACCCCGGGGACCTGACAGACTCACAAGAATTGACCCCAGGGACCTGACAGACTCACAAGAATTGGCTGCGGCGATGGAGAGACTTACTTTGAAAGTTGCAGCTGCAATTGAGGAAATCCGTGGGGAGATTCGTGCCCAGGTCCAACCTATCGCATCCATGCTGCAGAAACACAAGCAGGAAATCCAGGGCCTCGGGGAGAGGCTGGAGGAGGTGGAGGGTCGAACTAAGGCCTCGGAAGCTGCGATGGAATTCTCATCCAGTCGGATCCAGGTGCTGGAGTGAGAGGTGCAGGCCTTGTGAGACCATATCGACAACCTCAAAAATAGAGGTCGGAGAATAAATCTCTGAATTGTCGAGCTCCCTGAAGGTGAGGAAGGTGAGCAGCCAGTCAGCTTCTTTGAAAGCTGGCCGCCGAAGGTTTTGGGCCTTCACATGGAGTCCAGCAGGCTGCAGATTGAAAGGGAGTATCGGGTTACAGGGCACAGGTCAGGGCCAGTGCAGCATCCCCACCCGGTCCTCGTGCACTTCCACTCATATAAGGACAAGCAAAAAGTCATAGAAGCTTCCAGATCCCTGGGGAAAGATCCACAGGAGCTGCTGTACAAGGGGTCAAAAGTCATGTTTTTCCAGGATTTTTCAGCAGCTGTAATCCGAAAAAGGAAGTCCTTTGATGAAGTTAAAAAGAGGCTGAGGAACCTGGGCATCCAGTACCCTATGTGATACCCCGCAGTACGTTTCAGCCACGAGGACTCAGTTTATACATTTGACTCGGCTGATAAGGCTAAAATCTTTGTGGACACTTTAAAATAGACAGACTGGCCTGAAGAATATAGTTAATGTTTGTTCTCTGTTTGTTCTCGATTCTAATTTTCCTCATGTTTTCCCTTCCTATTTTTTATTCCTTTCTTTCTCCCTAATAATTTCCTTTTTGGAAAGGGGGGAAAAGACTTTGGAATAAGTTGTTCCTTTTTTTTAATAACTGGATTTTCTGATGGGAAATTTTGTGGATGTTCTTTGTTGTCTCTCCGTTGTTTTTTTGTTTGTTCTGCTTTTCTTTTAGTCACAAGTAGAGGTGTCATGAAGCCAGGGTTGGGTGAAGTGCTCATCCTGACTTTGTCTTTCGATTTAAGGATCATCTCCTTGTTTTTCTTGTGGCCTAAGGCTGGGGCACAGTCCAGGTTTGAAGGAGCTGTGAAGGAAGGGATGGGTAGGGTGAGTGCCCCCTATGGGCAGGGGGAAGAATCTTCCATTCAAGGTTTGAAAGTTGGTTTTCTTTGTAGTTTTTTGGTAGTAATCGTTGTTTATAGTGATGATAGAGTAGTTTTTGTATACATAATCCTTTGACTCAATGAGTCTTTATTTACTTATGCTCGGCGCTTGTAAGCAGGGTTCTCCCTCCGAGGGGTTCAAGGGTGTGTGAAAGGGGATATGGCGAAGTGTCTTATTAAATGGTGCACCAGAACATCAAGGGAAGTCATTTACCTCTTAAAAGGAAAAAAGTGCTTTCTAACTTGAGGAGGGAAAGGGTTGATATCGCTTTGTTGCAGGAAATCCATCTTGATGATGGGGAACACTTGAAATTACAACAGGGGGGTTATGACCGGGTATTCTTTTCATCCTTTACTACTAAAAGTAGGGGAGTGGCAGTACTTATCCAGAAAAATCTTCCGTTTACATTATTAGATCAGGTGAAAGATGAGCAGGGACGGTTTGTGATACTTGGGGCCCTGATAATGGGGAGGAATATAGCATTTTAAATGTCTACTGTCCTCCGGCGCATCCCCTCAAATTTTTGATTAGTGCTTTCTCTAAGCTGAGTGCTTTTGGAACACGGCACATTATTATAGGGAGGGGATTTTAATTGTCTTTTGGATCCGACAGTGGACAGGATGCCTTGTGGGCCCCCAACTATTTCTTCGCAGGCCAAGCAGGTGGTTGACTTATGCGAGGAGTTGGGGCTGGTGGATATTTGGAGATTTCTTCACCCTACTGGCAGGGACTTCACCTTTGTTTCAAACTCACTTAAATGTCACACGAGGATTGACCTCTTTCTGGCTCCCTCGGCCCTTCTGGATACGATTATGAGTTGTAAAATTGGGAATATAGCTATCTCCGATCACGCGGCAGTATATTTGGAGGTTAAGGCCAAGAGTGAAGGGCTCGGTTTGCAGCACTGGCGTTTGGACCCTTTTCTCCTTAAGGATTCTGCATTTGTGGAATACTTTTTGAAGGAGTTTCAGGAGTTCTTGACTATCAACTCAGGCACGGCTAGTAGTCTATCTATGCTATGGGAGACTGCTAAGACCTTTGCTAGGGGATTAGCTATTTCCTATTCGGCTAGCTAGAAATGACAGAAGGAGGAACAGCAGCGTCTTCTTGAAATCCGCAGAGGCAGCACATTTTGCACAGCCTTCGTTGAATAAGCTACAGCGGATCATGGCCCTCTGGGCTGCCTTGAATTCAATATTGACACATACCGCAAAGAAAGAACTTGATTTTGCTAGACAGAGGCTGTTTGAGAAGTGGGGGCAGGCCAGGGAAGTATTTAGCGTACCTGACTAGGAAAAAACTTGCTCCCCAATCCATTACTGCAATCAGAGACAGCGCTGGGGTCTTTACATACGATGCTAAAAAGATTAATGAGGCTTTTCGGAGCTTTTACTCTGAATTGTATCGGTCTGAAGGTTGCGAAGACAGGAGGGCTAAAATGGAGACCTTTTTTAAGAGCCTGGACCTCCCAGGGGTAACTTTGGAACAGGCCTCTCTCCTTAATGCCCCCTTGACAGTTCAGGAAATACAGGAGGCAACTAAGCAACTTCAGAGTGGGAAAGCGCCTGGCCCTGATGGTCTCCCGGGTGAGTTTTATAAGGAGTTTATAGGGATTCTGTCAGGGCTGATGTTTGGAGGTGTACAATCACTCCTCCATGCATGAACGCCTACCACCATCTTTGAGAGAAGCTAATATTTCCTTAATTCTTAAGAAGGAGAAGGTTCCTGAGGATTGTGCCTCATATAGGCCGATCTCTCTATTAAATTCAGATTTCAAGATTATGTCTAAGATCCTGGTGCTGAGATTGGAAAGGGTTTTGCCCCATATTATTAAAGAGGACCAGACAGACTTTATAAGGGGCCGTAGGTCCTCTAATAATATTAGAAGGTTGCTGAATGTGGTCCAAGTTTGTCAGCAACGATTGATTCAGGGGTTGGTGATTTCCTTAGATGCAGAGAAAGCATTTGACCGGGTGGAATGGCCGTATCTTTTTTATGTCTTGGAACAGTTCGGGTTGGGTGGGGTCTTTGCCAGGTGGGTGGAGGTTTTATATCACCACCCTCTGGCCGTGGTCGTCACCAACTAGGTGAAGTCTGGGAATTTTAGGATTGGTAGGTGTAGTCGGCAAGGCTGCCCTCTCTCACCATTGTTGTTTATGTTGGTGATAGAGCCGCTGGCAGAGGCTATTCGTCAGAATGTCCACATAACCGCTCCGGGATTGAGGGTACACAAGATTACACTGTATACGGATGATGTCCTTCTGGTTTTATCGAACCCAATCACCTCCGTACCCCATTTGATAGAATGTATCAATTTATTTGGGGCTATTTCAGGAAATAAGATTAACTTTGCAAAATCAGAGGCTATGCCTTTGGGGAACCTTAAGGATGTGCCAGAAGTTGAAGGTGGCTCTAAGTTTCCTTTTAAGTGGTCACGGGCAGTGTTCCGATACCTAGGCATTTTTATTACCCCCAAGTTTGATCTGTTACTTCGGACTAACTTTGCTCATTTGCTCGACAATATTAGGCGAGATCTCCAGAGATGGGAGGCTCTTCCAATTTCATGGCTGGGCCGAATATCTCTCATTAAGATGAATGTTCTTCCTCATTTGCTTTATCCCATGCGTATACTCCCTTTAATGTTTCCCAGGTCAACTCTGTGGAAGCTTATGGGGTGGTTTGGTTCCTTTGTCTGGCATCGTGGGCGGCCCCCTCATCAAACTTACTAAATTGCAGTTGCCTCAAGGAGGGGGAGGAGTTGATTTCCCAGACATCAGAAGGTATCAATTGAGTTCCCTGCTGTCCTGTGTCTGTGATTGGGTAGGTAACGATCCAGGCTCAATATGGCTGGATATTGAGGCCTCCCAAGCAAAGTGCCCTCTTATTAACCTATTGTTCATGAATAAGATGAACTGGACCTCTGCTGGAACACCATTGTCATTAGTACAGTCAAGGCATGGCGGGTGATGTGTCAGAGTGAGGGTTACTTATCCAAGACTTCGTCACTTACACCTATAGTCAGCATGCCAGGGTTCCGACCAGGGATGGTGGACTCAGGGTTCAAACTATGGGCAGCAAGAGGAGTTTCTAGTTTGGGAGACTTGTTTGAGGAGGAGGTTATGATGTCTTTTGAGCAACTGAGCTGCAAATACGGGTTGCCCAGCAGAGATCTTTTCCATTTTTTTCAGGTTACGGGTCTCATCCAGAAGACTACGTTTCTCACTAAGCCCGATACAGAGAGGCTGCTGCTACATTCCACAAGCACCCTTTCGGTTAGTGCCCTCTATCGCCTGCTGGGTGGTAGGGCCTGGCAGGATATTAACCGGTTATGAGAGGTCTGGGAGCAAGAGCTGGGAGTAGAGATCTCTTCTGAAACATGGGAGAACATATGGGAGAATGCTCGAAAGATCTCAATCTGTAACAGGACATGTGCTACGCAGTTAAAAGTTCTGCACAGGGTTCACCTGGCACCAGAACGTCTGGCGAAGTTTAAAAATGGAGCATCTTCAGTGTGCCCCAGATGTAAAATAAGTGTAGGTCCTCTTACCCATTGCTTCTGGACATACCACAGGCTCCATGTGTATTGGGGCGGCACTGAAGGGAGATATAGGGAGGGTATTGAGGACTGAAGTCAAAGTAGACCCGATATCTCTCCTCTTAGGTCTACCGAATTTACCATCTTTAGACGGGCATGGGAACAAACTATTTAATATTCTTGCATATTGTGCATGGAAGAATATTCTGATGAACTGGGTGTCTGAGAACCTGCTGGGCTTGCTGGGATGGCAGAAATTAATTATGGAGCACATTCCCTTGGACCTTTTTTACAAACATGGTGCACCACACAACAGACCATTTTTATAAAACATAGCAGCCCTACTTGAGTTATTTGGATATAGATTTATCAGTTATCTTAACAAGGGCGTTTGTTTAACCAGGATGGTTAGGTATGTCGAGTCCTGGGCCCTGGAGGGGGTCTCCCGAGTTAATATGGGTTTGAATACAATGCTCCCGCTCCTTTGTTTGGGGGCCTTGCGCCGAGCGTAGCTGTTTTGTATTTTGTGGTTTTTTTTGTTTTCTTTTGCTTTTCTTTTTTTTGGTGTTGCTTTGCACAGTGTTGGGGTTTGCTTTGTATTATAGAGTAGGTTAATAGATAGTAGTTGTATTGTAATTTGTGCTTTTTTAATTTTTATTGTGATTGTTTTTTTCAATAATTTTACATGTTTGTAAAGTTAAAAAAATTGCTAATAAATATATTTACAAAACAAATGGCTCTGCCATTCAATGATGGCTGATAAATCTCTCAACCCCATTCTCTTGCTTTCCCCCTGTAACTCTTGATCCCCCTTACAATCAAGAACCTATCTATCTCCGCCTTAAATATGCACAATGACCTGGCTGCCCCAGTCTTTTGTGGCAGTGAATTCCATAGATTCACCACTCTAGCTCTGTACTTATCGAGTCATAGTCATACAACATGGAAACAGACCCTTTGGTCCAACTCACCTGCGCTGAACACACATCCCAATCTGACCTAGTTCCACCTGGCCCATATCCTTCTGAACCCTATTCATAAACCCAGCCAGATGTCTTTTAAATGTTGTAATTGAACGAGCCTCCTCCACTTCCTCTGGCAGCTTGTTCCATACACAACCATACTCTGCGTGAAAAAGATTCTCCTCAGGTCCTTTTTAAATCTTTCCCTTCTCACCTTAAACCTATACCCCCTAGCTTTGGACGCCCCCACCCCAGGGAAAAGACCTTGGCTGTTTACCCTATCCATTTCTCTCTTGATGTATTAAACCTCCACAAGGTCACCTCTCAGCCTCTGACACTTCAGAAAATAAAATCCCTAGCCTATTTAACTTCTCCCTATAGCTCCCAGTCCCAGCAACATCCTTGTCGATCATTTTCTCACCCACGCAAGTTTAACAACATCCTTCCTACAGAAGGACAACCAGAACTATATGCAGTATTCAATAAAGGGCCTCACAAATGTCCTGTACAGCTGCAACATGACATCCTAACTACTATATTTAATGCACTGACCAATGAAGGCAAGCATGCCAAATGCTTTCCTCACCACCCTGCCTACCTGTTACTCCATTTTCAAGGAACTATGCTCCTGCATCCCTAGGCCTCTTTGTTTGGCAACAGTTCCCACTGCCCTACCATTAACTGTATTAGTACTGCCCTGGTTTGCTTTACCAAAATCCAACACTTCACTTTAATCTGAATTAAACTTCATGTGCCACTCCTTGGCCTGTTGACCTATCGAATCAAGGTCCTGTTTTACTCTGAGATAACCGCCTTCGCTCTCCACGACACTACCAATTTTGGTGTAACCTGCAAATAACCATCCCTCCTGTAGTCACATTCAAATTATTTCAATAAATGTTGATAAGTAGTGGACCCAACACCAATCCTCGTGACACACCACTGGTCATGGGCCTCCAGTCTGAAAAGCAACCCTCAACCACCCTGTTGCCTACTTTCAAGCCAATTTTATATCCAACTGGCAAGCTCCCCTTGAATCCCATGTGATCTAACCAATTGAAAACCAAAATCAAAGACTGATCAAGTACTTCCCAGTCTGTCCAGTTTGCCTTCCGTAGTTGTGACACCTTATTCATCAGGATTAAGACACACCTCACCCAACATGAGCTTCACAATATCTCTGTCAAGTCAAGAAAACTGATTAAAAACCAAGGTCAGAAAGCTGGTTCCTTTATGACTGTTTCAGGCTATTCCAGATGCACATACTGACCCAGATTTGTATTGAAAGGTATTTACCCGTTACACTATTGGACTGACACCCAACCAGAAACAGGTCCATCTTTCTCACTGGCTTCAATTCTGTTCCTTGTTGAGTGTTGAGATTTAATGCAAAACATTTGACTTTACTCAGTTAAATATTATTTTCAAAACAAAGGAACATTCTCCCAACCCACTTGCACCCATCTTTAAATCACCTGGAAACTTGCAGATTGTTCCTCTCCTCCACTCCCACCACCAACATCATTACCTCGATTATCAAAAGAAATGGTAAACAGAAATTATCCCATTGCTGATCCTGGACAGACACAACTGGTAACCAATCCCGAAATTCACTAATAATTGCTCAAGTTCAATCAATTCTTAAACTGCTACAGTAGATTGTCATGAATACCACAGCACTCTATTGTGTGGTATAATATTTTGCAAGTCATCTCATCAAAAGCTTTAATGGTAGTCTAGGTGAGGTTCTTACCTGAGGGAAATCGTCTGTGTTTCTGAAGGGAAGAGGAATCTACAAATGTTTTCTTGCAATCCTCACACCTGTATGGCTTCTCTCCAGTGTGGCGGCGAAGATGTACTTTTAGGTGTGTACTACGGTGAAATGTTTTGACACAGAAAGTACATGCATAAGGGCGTTCACCTGTGTGAGTTCGACGATGGTCATTTAAGTTGGACTTTTCTGCAAACCCTCTACCACATTGATCACAAACATATGGCTTCTCTCCAGTGTGCGTGCGTCTGTGCATTGTTAACTGTGCTTTGCGCAAAAATCGCCTCCCACAGTATTCACATTTAAAGCAATTCCTTCCGGCAGAAATAATGTCATTGCTTAACGATGCAACCTCCTTTAATGTCTTCCCAACACTCAAAGGTCTCCCACAGGTGGTGGCTTTGTTATCAGTTTTGTAGTTTGTGCAATTCACTGGAGCGTGGGAAGCACTAGTTTTTCTCTCGTTAAGTGGCCAGTCATGCATCAGTGACAAAGCATGACCCAACAAACAGTCTGCTGCACAGCCATCGTTGTAGTCGGGATGTGGTGTGAAATTCTCAGAGTGATGATAGTCTCTACCTCCAAAGTACACTGCTTCAACAGGGTCCACTTCAGGGACTGTGCAGATTGACCCTATAATAATTTGAAAGACACAAAGTTCTGATGCAGCTTGAAACCGGATAAGACATGACACAATGCAAAGCAAGATGACAGTCACCTCAGTGCAGTGATGACCCTTGCACCACAGATAAAGATGCTGTAGTTTCACAGAAAGGTAGTTTCGAGGCTGGTTCAAGACAAACTCCAGAACTGTGCACAAGCTAGAGTGCATCATCCCCAGCCAAAACGACATGCAAGTTTAAATTTTAAGGCTAATTTGAAGATTTCAGTTTTGTCACAGTATTCCTTAAAGGGACTGTTATTTGTTCATTTTTGACTCATTTGTTTTAAAAAGAGTAATATCCACAGTTCAACAGCAAGGGAACACTGTATGGTCAGTGCTGCCAATGGGGTATCAAGCCAAAGGCAGGCTTGTCTGGCAGATGGATAAGACTCTGCTGCACCATTCAGGGAGGCCTCAGAGTCTCTTGGCCAAACTCTATTCCTCAACCAATGCTTCAGATTCATGACTGAGCCTATTGATTCCCAAATATTTTCCCATTGTGACCTCACTTTAATGCTTGCAAGGTGTCGAGGACTCAGACCAGAGACCGTGGTCAGGGGGAGATGGTGGGAAGGCTGTTTAAACTCCAATAAAAAGCACCAATCTTCCTGTTGCTTTCTTGGGACGGGATTCAGGTCAGTGAAAATCAAGCAGTCAGGCCAGTCCCAGTCTTTACAAAGCTGCATGGTTTAAGGGAGCTGCTAGCACTTGGATGGAGCTCCATTGCAACCTTGGCTGGACTGGAGTTCGTAACCCCCAGAATTCTGAATGGCGACCCTGAGTGGAGATTGTGATCCCAAGCCTGGGAAGCCCTGACTGTGTGACTCGGAAAGATCCAGAGACAGTGACAAAAGTGACTTCAAAAGTAGTTCATCGGCTATGACATGTTCAGGAATATCCTGGGGATTGGAAATCTGTAATTGAAGTACAAACCTTCCTTTAGATCTTCATCAGGTGGGTAACTGATCAAAGAAGGAATCGAGAATGATCAAAACATTCTCACCCTCCCTTTAACTTTGTTCCTAGTGAAGAATCTCATTTTATATCTTATGCCTTCAGCAAGGTCATCCCCAACCCTGTAGGTGCCTTCAAATGTATTTGTAATGCTAACTTTGTTGTTTAAATATAATCTGTTCTTGAAAGCATCACAGATATACGATTACTTTTTGTAAATACACAGCTCCCCAACATGGGGTTTTTACAGTGGTGATGCCACACTGTCAGTTAATTCAATGTCACGACAAACTGGTAAACTTACACAAGTACTGAACAGACGAGAAAGACAAATCTTGGGTGTCTGAAACAAAGTGTAATCAAAGAACTTAGATTGAGATAGAAAGAAGCATCAATTGGAAGGCTACTCTGCTCACCTTCTCAAGGGGCCATTAGGGAAGGGGCAGTTACTGCTCAGCCTGCCAGCAATACCCATACACCGGACATAGGTTACAGACAGATGTTGGGGTGTGAACTACTGTGGTCTGGTGTTTACAGCTGACACAAGATAAAACTAGCTA
This sequence comes from Chiloscyllium punctatum, assembly GCF_047496795.1. Taxonomy (NCBI): domain Eukaryota; kingdom Metazoa; phylum Chordata; class Chondrichthyes; order Orectolobiformes; family Hemiscylliidae; genus Chiloscyllium; species Chiloscyllium punctatum. The sequence continues at coordinate 88,578,314 of NC_092760.1, forward strand.
GACAAACGTAACATAATTGTTCCTAATGTGTGATACACTCAAATCAAATTAAAGCACCTGCTTTGAAATTAAACTATCACATGCAGCAGCACGGTAGTTCAGCGGTTAGCACCGCTGCCTCACAGTGCCAGGGAACCAGGTTCGATTCCAGCCTGTGTGTGGAGTTTGCACATTCTCCCTGTGTCTGTGTGGGTTTCCTCCGGGTGCTCTGGTTTCCTCCTACAGTCCAAAGATGTGCAGGTTAGGTGAATTGGCCATGCTAAATTGCCCAGTGTTCAGCGATGTGTAGGTCAGGTGCATTAGTCAGGGATAAATATAGGGTAATAGGGTAGGGTAATGGATATGGGTGGATTACTCTTCAGAGGGTCAGTGTGGACTTGTTGGGCCAAAGGGCTGTTTCCACACTGTAGGGATTCTATTCTATGGATTCTTCATATGATTGCATGTGAACATGGATTTGTAAAATAATGCAATCATAACATTTAAAAGGCATCTGGATGGCTACATGAATAGGAAAGGATTAGAGGGATATGGCCAAGTGCTGGCAAATGGGACTAGATTAGGTTGGGATATCTGATCGGCATGGACGGGTTGTACCAAAGGGACTGTCTCCATGCTGTACACCTCTACGACTATCTACTTGTGATGAATCGCCTCCAATTCCATGGTTCTAATTTAACCTCCAAATCACACGAGGAGGAATGTATTTTAAAAAGACTCTAAAACTTTGGGTGTCAGAGATGCTGCACATTAACTCCACTTTCCCCTGATCATTATTCATGTTTCTATTTGAGCGGTAAAGTGTTTTGAGATGATCTGATGCCACGAGAAATGCTGTAAAAGCACAAGCTCTTTATTTCTTTTGAAGGACCTGGCACTACAAGCATCATTCTCCTTGGGATGGCGGCACAGTGGTAATATTATTGGCCTTGGAAATGAGATCCAACTATTGCTCTATGGACAGAAGTTCAAATCCCACCGCAGAAGCTGATGGAATTTAAATTCAGTTAACAAATAAATCTGGAATTAAAAGCTGGTCTCACGTGATTGCGACTATGAAACTACATCTAAGCTGCACCACTCAACTAACTTTTAATCAGTGCAGATAAGAGAGTTGATGGAAGTGAACATTAACAATGCAAGTTGTTGTAAAAAACCTTTGGTTCACTAAATAAAAACTGAAATAACTGCGCATGCTGTAAAATCAAAAACAAAAACAGAAGCTGTGAAGAGAAATCAAACTTAACGTTTTGTGTCCCGTGACCCATCCTCATAACTGAGGAAGGTCACCAGACCCAAAACGTTAACTTTGACTTCTCTTCACAGATGCTGCCAGATTTGCTGAGCTTTTCCAGCAACTTCTGTTTTGTACCTTTGGTTCAGTATTGCCCTTTCAGGAAGAAAATCCGCCGTCCCTACCTGGTCTGGCCTATACGTGACTCCAGACCCACAGCAATGTTGTCGACCCTTAACTACCCATGGAAATGGTTTACTCAGCAACTCATGTAGAAAACTGCCTCTGAAAAGTCAAGGAAAATATTTTTGCCCATGCCAACATTTTATTCCCTCCCGACTTCAAAGATTCATATCCAGCTTTATTTCCCAAGACTTTGATAACATCATTGGGAACCTCCTATTACTAATATCTACAGCTTTGTTTGAAAGATTACACTGTTACCTCTGCAAAGCTTTTGGTTTTCCATGTTATTGCCTTGGATAAACTGCAAATCTCCACTGGCATTTGCATTATAATTTTGACCGAGTTCATTCATTGGCGTAATTAGGTGTGTTGTTGCTGATTCCACCTGGTCAGCTTTCCAGCAAGCTAATAACATAATAAAAGCAAGGTGAGAATTAGAAGCTACAAGCATGGTATAAGCAGATGAGTCTCAAAAGTTAATTGAGTTGAATAGGAATTGAACTTAACAATTTTGGTTCATGCACAGGTGTGGTATGGGTCAAGCACAGGCAGGTGGGACTAGTTTGGTTTGGGAACATGGCTGGCATAGACTGGGTGGACTGAAGGGTCTGTTTCTGTGCTGTATGACTCTATGACACAGTACACTTAAAATACATTAATAGCATAAACAACCTGCACCCTGGAATGAGAAATAACAACTTTTAATCAGAACAACACTCAAAATATATACACTTGCAATTATGTAAAATATGTAATCTCTCTTACAACAGAGAGTACGCTTCAGATCTACTTAGTTGCTGTGTTGCACCCTAAGGCCTGGAGTATTGTATGCAGTTTTGGTCTCCTTCTTTAAGAAAAGATATACCTGCCATAGAGGGAGTGCAATGAATGTTCCCAATCCCTGGGATGGCAAGAGATTGAGTGAATTGGCTGCATTCACTGAAATTTCGAGGAATGAGAGGAGATCACACTGAATGTTATACAATTCTGACAGGGCTGTTCCAGGACATGGTCTCTTGATATGTAGAGAGAGGCACACATGCACACAATATATACACAGACAGACAATGACAAGGTAATTCCAGATAATTAAGACTGTCAACACATAAGTACAAACAGTGTGAGTAGAGTGGCACCAGGTTTAATAAAATATTCAATTTAGCCTGGTGCCACTCCTCACACTGCTTGTTGACATTCTTAACTACCTGGAATTATCTTGCCATTGTCTGTCTGCGTATATATTCTGTGCCTGTGCACCTCTCTCTACTTCACCTGACAAAGGCTTGTGATTTCAAATAAAGCTGTTGACCTATAACCTGGTGTTGCATATCTTCTGATTTTGACCACTCCAGTCCAACACCAGCATCTCCACATTTTGGACTGAGATGAGTAGGCATTTCTTCACTCAGATGGTGGTGAACCTGTGGAACTGTCTACCACAGAGAGCTGTGGAGGCCAAGTCACTGAGTCTTTTAAAGGAGAGCTGTATTTCTGGAAGCTAAAGGTGTTGAAGATATAGAGAGAAAGAATGGGTATATGGTATTGAGATAGAAGATCAGTCACAGTTATGTTAAATGGTGGAACAAGCAGGATGGGCCAAGTGGCTTACTAGCGCTTCTATTTTCTACGTATCTATGAAAGAAGATACTTAAATGCAAGTAATTTTGCCGATGATCTCAGCTCATGGTCTATACTTGCAGAGTGTGTGAGCTCAACATGACCAGCCACTGAATGAAATGGTTAGTATTCTGAATGCTCAGGAGTGACATATCAAGGATCAGAATTCCAATCAATGTCTTGCACTGTCAAGTGGAGTGACATGGTCCAGTGTTTATGCTTTCTGACAACAGTTTAGCTTGTGATTTAAGTAATCATGAGCAGTTGTAAAGTGGAAGCTGAAGTGCTGAAGTCCTGCAGAACCAAAGGTTCTGTTCTTTTTGGTTTTAATTTTTGACTCTTCCACTTGCTGGGGAGATAGCCTTATGGTTAGTGACCAGTCAAGCAGCTCGGAGTCGTGAGTGTGGTGCTGGAAAAGCACAGCCGGTCAGCCAGCATCCGAGGAGCAGGAGAATTGATGTTTCGGGCATAAACCCTTCATGAGGAATGAGTTCATTCCTGATGAAGAGCTAATACCTGAAATGCTGATTGTTCTGCTCCTCGGATGCTGCCTGACCTGCTGTGCTTTACCAGCACCACACTCTCGATTCTGATCTCCAGCATCTGCAGTCCTCACTTTCTCCAAGCAGCTAGGACCAAACTATAGGCATTGGCCACTGGCCAGGCACATTCCTGTCAACATTCTGAGAAAGGAATCAGTTAGAACTGTGACCCTCCCCCCATCAGAGAAGTTACTTTAAGAGCTCAAATTCCACCACAGGGTTTTTTTTAAAATTGAAGTTAACGAGGACTAAAAACAAATTAACCAGGAAAGCATGCAGATTACTATAAAACTTAACTTGTTCAGTAATAATGGTCAGTGAAGTGAGCCTTCCTTGTCTGACCTACATGATTGAAATCCCCTCTGAAGTAACCTCGTGAGCTCAGCTGTACCATTGCATGACAAAGACCAGATGATAACTAGAAATGGATTTGTTCCAAATGGGTATCTGACTGTCGCTTGGTCAAAAAAAAACCCTGAAACTCTTCTTTATCAATAAACTAAACACATTTTTATTTAACTGAGCAACTTTGCCAAGCCTTCAAACAACTTGCAGAAATATAACAATTAGACTTGATGATTGCTACATTTCAAAACATTAGCAGTGGCAGAAGGTGTTTGAGATAGACAGGTTTTTAATCAGTAAGAGAATCAAATTTATGAGGAAAAGACAGGAAAATGCAGTTGAGGATATGAGATCAGCTGTGATCTCATTGAATGGCAGAACAGAGATGATAGGCTGAAAGGCTTACTTCTGCTCTTACATCTTATGGTCTTACGGACTTAATTTGAAACAATGCTCTAAATGCAACACCTTACCTGAAGGGAACCGCCTGTGCTTCTGAAGAGACGATGAATCTACAAACGTCTGATGGCATTTGTCACATTTATAGGGTTTCTCTCCAGTGTGACGACGGAGGTGCACCTTCAGATGGGAGCTGCGGTAAAATGCTTTGCCACAAAAGCGGCAGGGGTAAGGGCGTACACCGGTGTGGGTTCGGCGATGTTCTTTGAGGTTCCATTTCTCCGCAAATGCCCTTCCACACTCCTCGCATGCAAAGGGCTTCTCACCCGTGTGTGTGCGGAGGTGCATCATTAAATGCTCTTTACGAATAAATCTCCTTTCACAATAATCACAGCTAAAACGCTTCTCTTTGTTACAGATCGGTGAGCTGGGATTCAACGTCCTTCTATTCTTATCACCGAGTCTAATTTGTGCTTTGGTGCTCTCCAAGTTCAACAGGTGCTCAAAGGTGCATGGTTCATCTTGGGAGAGATTACTGTCTAACTGTTGTAAACCATTGACCAAACCATCCCCAGGTATACTCCACCTTTCATGTTCAAGCTGAGAGTTTGGAAGATTACAGCATCCATTATCTGTAAGAACTCCATTAACTAAACCTGGGAACAAAAATAAACAAAAAGTGATTGATAATCCCCAAATGTAGCAGTGAACTAAATTGAAAAATAAGTTATTCTTACATTGGGATAGTTTAAAACAGTGGGTCCCAGTTTTTGGTTAAGGGGTAACAGATTTAAAACAGAGAAGAGGACAAATTACTTCTCAAAATCTGTGGAATTCACTCCCCAGAGTGTGGTGGTGCTGGGACACTGAATAAATTTGAGGAGGAGATAGACATATTTTAACCATTAGTGGATTTAACGGTTAGGAGGATTCGGGGAGGTACCTTGCATTGTTATTCACCAGGGAGAGGGAGAAGACATGGTGGATAGTGAGTCGATGTTAATATTCTAGGGCATGTCAAGATCGAAAAGCAGGCCATGTTCATGTTTCATCCTGGTAAACCATTTCTCAATCCTCTCCAAATCCTCCACATCCTTCTGGTAGCACGGCAACCAGAACTGTACACAATATGCCAAACGTGGCCTAACTAAAGTTTCATGCAACTGCAACATGAGTTGTAGTCACTTATTACACTCTATGTCCTGACCAATGAAGGCAAGCATGTCATTTGCCTTCATAACCACTTGTGTTCTCACTTTCAGGAACGGTAGATCTGAATGTCAAGATGCCTTTAAATGTTGATGCTACTAAGGGTTCTGCCATTTACTGCATACTCCCCTCCTGTATTAGATCTCCCAAAAAGCACCACCTTGCATTTGTCCGGTCTAAACTCCACCTTCTCTTTCTCTGCCCAAGTCTCCAGCCTATCTATATGCTGCTGTGTTCTCTGGCAAACCTCCTCACCATCACAGCTTTCCCGGTCTTTGCATCAGGCCACCTATATCGTCCTCCAAATAATTTTATATCACACACCATAGTACAGTCCCAGTTAAAGGGCTGCAAGATGGCGCAGTGATTAGCACTGCTGCCTCACATTGCCAGGTACCTGGGTTCGATTCCAACCTCGGGTGACTGCCTGTGTGGAGTGTGCACATTCTCCCCCTGTCTGCGTGGGTTTCTGCTGGGTTGTCCTTCAATGATGTCCCTACCACTAATGTAAGACTTATTGGTCGATACAGTCAACTCTACTATAATGCGCGTTTCTTAAACCCGAATTGGCGATAACGCAATTGAAGAATTTAGACCATTTTTTGTAGAATGTAAACTTTCCTTACCTGTACTGGCTATAACGTGATCCTGATCCCATCAGATTAAATGGCACTGTTATTACATGATTTTCTTTTAACGAGGGATTCTATCATTCGCTGATCCATGCGGAACACCATTGGCCACAGATCTACAATCTGAAAAACATCCTTCCACTGCTACTGTCTTCTATGACTAAGCCAGTTCTGAATCCATCTTACCAGCTCACCATTAATTCCAAGTGACTTCAGCTTTTGCATCAGCCTGCTACGCAGATCAGTGTCAAAGACCTTGCTAAAGTGCACACAGACAACATCTACTGCCTTGCCCTCATTATTCATCTTTGTCACTACCTCAAAAAACTCAATCAAGTTTCTAAGACACAACCTTCCCCACACAAAGCTATGCTGTTTATCGCTAATAAGTCCATATATTTTCAAATGTGAATAAATCCTATCTGTAAGAATCTTCCCCAATAATTTCCCAACCACTGATATAAGCTCACAAGTCTATAATATCCTGGATCATCCCTGTTCCCTTCTTAAACAAAGAAACAACACTGGTTATTCCCCAGTCTTCCAGGACCTCTCCTGTGACTAAAGAAGGTACAAAGATTTCATATAAGGCCCTAGCAATGACCTCCCTCAGTATTCTGGGATAAATTCCATCCGGTCCTGGAGACTTACCTACCTTAATGCTTTTCAAATAACTGCTCTGAACACACACACACACACACACACACACACACACACACACAAACAATTTCTCTCCCAAACAAGCTCTGGCACTAAGGGAGTCCCAGTCAACATGGGCAAAGTTAAAATCACCCACAACAATAACAATTTTCCATCTTGTTTCCTTACCTGTCTGTTCCTCCATCACCTATGGCTATTGGGTAGCCTGTAGTACAATCCCAAAGTGATTACATCTTTCCTATTCCTGAGATCTATCAGTATGGCCTTGCTGAATGAGCTCTCCAAGGTGTTCTCCCTCAGTACAGCTGTGATATTCTCCAGTATCAGCAAGTCCCCCATCTCTTTTACATCCCTCTCTAACTGGAATCTTCTCCCACCAGCATAAAACGTCAACTCCAGGAATAAAAAATGTCAACTCCATGGGACTATTGATTTAAGATAAAAGGGATAAAGTTTAAAGGAGGTGAGAGGCAGCTTTTTTTTTAAGTGCCTGGATTTTGCTGTTATGAGTGGTAGCGGAGGCAGATACAATAGCAAGGTTTAAGAGACATCTTGACAGATACATGACTAGAGAAGGAACAGAGGGACACTGACCACAAAGAAGCAAAAGGATTTTAGTTTAGAAAGGCATCATGTGTCAGCATAATCTTGGTGGGCTGAAGGGCCTGTTCCCGTGCTGTATTGTTCTTTGTTATGCTCCAGTTACCTTCTTTAGTCACAGGAGAGGTACCGGAAGACTGGAGAATAACTGGAGCAGGCTTGAGGTGCTGAATGACCTACTCCTGCTCCTAGTTCTTCTGCTGTTATGTACTGGGGAATGACAGGGAAGATGTCAAATGGTTTGCTTCATCAGTTTGCCACTTCCTCGGTCATGTACCATTTCCCAAATGGGCTGCGACAATACTGCAGGACAATCAGCAGGAAACACGTACACAACTGTGACTTCTTCCTGGGTTTGCTGCCTTTGACTTGCAAACCAGCAGTGTACAGGAATGCTTGGCATAGTAATATTCTACCTCCCTCCATTCTAGAACATAGAATATAGAACATAGAACAATACAGCACAGAACAGGCCCTTCGGCCCACAATGTTGTGCCGAACTTCTAACCTAGATTAAGCACCCATCCATGTACCTATCCAAATGCCGCTTAAAGGTCGCCAATGATTCTGACTCTACCACTCCCACGGGCAGCGCATTCCATGCCCCCACCACTCTCTGGGTAAAGAACCCACCCCTGACATCTCCCCTATACCTTCCACCCTTCACCTTAAATTTATGTCCCCTTGTAACACTCTGTTGTACCCGGGGAAAAAGTTTCTGACTGTCTACTCTATCTATTCCTCTGATCATCTTATAAACCTCTATCAAGTCACCCCTCATCCTTCGCCGTTCCAACAAGAAAAGGCCGAGAACTCTCAACCTATCCACATACGACCTATTCTCCATTCCAGGCAACATCCTGGTAAATCTTCTCTGCACCCTCTCCAAAGCTTCCACATCTTTCCGAAAGTGAGGCGACCAGAACTGCACACAGTACTCCAACTGTGGCCTAACCAAAGTCCTGTACAGCTGCAACATCACGACTCTTGAATTCAATCCCTCTGCTAATGAACGATAATACTCCATAGGCCTTCTTACAAACTCTATCCACCTGAGTGGCAACTTTCAAAGATCTATGTACATAGACCCCAAGATCCCTCTGTTCCTCCACCTGACTAAGAACCCTACCATTAACCCTGTATTCCGCATTCTTATTTGTTCTTCCAAAATGGACAACCTCACACTTGGCAGGGTTGAACTCCATCTGCCACTCCTCAGCCCAGCTCTGCATCATATCTAAGTCCCTTTGCAAACGACAAATGCCCTCCTCACTGTCCACAACTCCACCTATCTTCGTATCATCTGCAAATTTACTGACCCACCCTTCGACTCCCTCATCTAAGTCATTAATAAAAATTACAAACAGCAGAGGACCCAGAACTGATCCCTGCGGAACTCCACTTGTAACTGGGCTCCAGGCTGAATATTTACCATCTACCACCACTCTCTGACTTCGACCGGTTAGCCAGTTTTCTATCCAATTGGCCAAATTTCCCTCTATCCCATGCCTCCTGACTTTCCACATAAGCCTACCATGGGGAACCTTATCAAATGCCTTACTAAAATCCATGTACACTACATCCACTGCTCTACCCTCATCCACATGCTTGGTCACCTCCTCGAAGAATTCAATAAGACTTGTAAGGCAAGACCTACCCTTCACAAATCCGTGCTGGCTGTCCCTAATCAAGCAGTGTCTTTCCAGATACTCATAAATCCTATCCCTCAGTACCCTTTACATTACTTTGCCTACCACAGAAGTAAGACTAACTGGCCTGTAATTCCCGGGGTTATCCCTATTCCCTTTTTTGAACAGGGGCACAACATTCGCTACTCTCCAGTCCCCTGGTACCACCCCCGTTGCCAGTGAAGACGAGAAGATCATTGCCAACGGTACTGCAATTTCCTCTCTTGCTTCCCACATAATCCTAGGATATATCCCGTCAGGCCCGGGGCACTTGTCTATCCTCAAGTTGTTCAAAATGTCCAACACATCTTCCTTCCTGACAAGTATCTCTTCTAGCTTAACAGTCCGTTTCATAGTCCACTAGACCACCTGAATATGCAATTCTTTCAAACCACAGACATTGCAGAAGTATCGCTCTCAAGATGACTCTGCCATCCTCACCCACTTCCTGTGAAGAAACGCACAAACTTTCAAATTCACAGCTAAAACTGGGTATTTAATGTCCACGAATGTGAGCATACTGAGTGACAGAGCTAATGTGTTTACACTCAGTTCTTATCCTCTAGCTCTGCTCATATTTTGTGGTCTCCTGTTCCTTTAATTTTGTAAATCTCTCTCTATTTCCGAGTCTCCACTGCCAAATGACAACAACCTCTTGTCCAGCTTTTCGAAATCTGGTTCTTTCTCCTCCTACAGTCAGTGCAGCCTGTACAAATTTAATGATTTGCCCTTCACCTCACATTACCTGCCTCCATTCCATATTTTCTAACTTGAATTTTTAAACAAAGCATTTTCTAAGCAGTTTTTAATCCCAAAACACTTTAGTCCCACTGTTATTGTCAGCAGGAGTAACCAGGACAAGAAAACTGACCAATGATTGCAACTGAAAACCAAACACAATCTTCAACGCACAAGTGCCCTGGCCAACCTGTGGTTACAAACTTAACAAACAGCATGCTATCATCAGCTCAACCTCTTCCAGAATCTAAATGCATCAGTGTCAAAAATAATATTGTGCTTGACTTAAGTATTGAACTTATAAATAATTGAAAATGTCTGGAATTCGTATACTACATGTTTTAGTGTTGTGTCGAAATCATGGAATTCCCTCGTGACAGCACATGGACCACAGCTCAACATTTTCTGAAGGACACCTAGGGATGGGGAATAAATGGTCATTCAGCCAGTCACATCCACATACTATGAATGGATGCGTTTTTAAAGAAAAGCTTTGATTTTAATGACCTCTTGTGCAACAATAAAGCAACAGCAAGAACAAATTATAAGTTGATCTTGTTGCATGTTTGTTAGTTGTAATTCATCTCCTCCAACAGAAAGAATTCACTGAGGGTACAATGGAGTATACTGTACAAGGAAAACTTTGAAATATCAAATGACACTTTCATACCTCCCTTATAGTTTCTACCATTTATGTGAAGTGTACACAAGGCAATATATTGTTTTCATCACCTTAGCACTGAATAGAAACATTAAGCAAGACCAGGTGTGCCAGGTGGTTCTCTCTAAAGACAGACCATTGCTTTTGTATTATATTAACACAAACAGAAAGTGCTGGAGAAACTCAGCAGGTCTGACAGCATTTGTGAAGTCAGAAACAGGAAATTAACAAATAGGTGGCATGGTGGCTCAGTGGTTAGCAATGCTGCCTCACAGTGCCAGGTTTGATCCCAGCCTGGGTGACCATCTGTGTGGATTTTGCACATTCTCTCTGTGTCAATGTGGATTTCCTCCGGGTGCTCTGGTTTCCTCCCACAATCCAAAGATGTGCAGGTCAGGTGAACTGGACACGCTAAATTGCATGTCGTGTTCAGGGATGCGTAGGTTAGGTGCATTAGTCAGGGGAAATGTAGGGTAGCGGAATGGGTCTGGGTGGAAAACTCTTCTGCAGGTTGGTGTGGACTTGTTGGGCCAAATGGCCTGTTTCCACACTGTAGGGATTCTACGAAGAGTCAAATCATACTGGACTAGAAACAGAAACTCTCTCTGTTGACAGAGTTTTTTATTTGTTCATGGAAATGGGCATCAGTGGGTGAGCATTTATCGTCCATCCCTAACTGTCCAGAGGGCAGTTAAGAGTCAACCACACTGTTGTGGATCTGGAGACTGGGTAAAGATGGCAGATTACCTTCCCTAACGGATATTGGTGAAGTTAACAGATAGATACTTAGTGGTTACACGGTCGACAATAGGTCGACTGCATATAAAAATTGCATATTTTATTGAATTCAAACTTTATGATTTGCCATGGTGGGACTCAAACCCATATCTCAGAATATTAGCCTGGATTGGTTCTAGATTATGAGACCAGTGACATTACCATGTCATCACCTCCGTGATGCTGCCAGTTTTGATTCACTTTTATCTTGTGGCTGTCCAAAATAGCCACAATACAGGTTAGGAAACAGTCTCCATCAAATTTATCCAACTTGTGACGATATGCGAAGTTCAAGAAAAAAATAATACAAGTACAACAAAGAGAAGGAATGATGTAATTTTAAGATAATGATTGTGGTCACCTGGCAGGAAAACACTTCAGGTCAGAAAGTGAAGACTGTACATACAATGGCCAGTAGATGGCATCTGTGAGCTTAAAAACTTTGAAATATTTATAGAGTCATACAGTACAGACCCTTCGGTCCACCCAGTCCATATTGACCATGTTCCCAAACAAAACTCGGCCCACCTGCCTGCTCCTGACCCATATCCCTGCAAACCTTTTCTATTCATGTACTTATCCAAATGTCTTCGCAATGTTTTAACTCTACCTGCATCCACCACTTTGTCTGGCAGTTCATTCCACATCCAAACTACCTGCTGTATGAAAAAGTTATCTCCCTTTTAAATCTTTCTCCTCTCACCTTAAAAATATGCTCTCTAGGTATGAACTCCCCAGCTTTAGGGAAAAGAAGTTTGCCATTCGCCTTGTCTATGCCCCTCATGATTTTAGAAATCTCTGTAGGGTCACCCCCCAACCTCCTATGATGCAACAAAATAGGTCTCAGCCTATCCAGCCTGTCCTTGTAACTCAAACCCTCCAATTCCTACAACATCCTGGCTAATCTTTTTTGAACCCTCTCCAGTTCAATAATATCTTTCCTATAATAGGACAACCAGAAAATGCACATAGGACAGAACTCTCACCAATATCCAGTACAACTTCAATATGACGTTCCAACTCCTGTACTCAATGGTCTGAGCAATGAAAGTTAGCATGCTAAATGTTTTCTGTAACTGCAAAACAATTTTCAAAGAATCATGTCCCTGAACCGCTTGGTCTCGCTGTTCGACATCACTACCCAGGGCCCTGCCATTAACTGTAAAAGCCCTGTCCTTCTTTGTTTTACCAAAACGCATCACCTCGCATTTATCCAAATTAAACTCTATCTGCCATGCCTATTGATCGAGACCTCTTTGTAATCTTAGATAACTTTCTTCACTGTCCATTACATTTCACAACTTTGAAGAGATTTATACATCAAGGATTCAAGGCACCATACTTAAGACAGCTGGTCTCATAATTTGCACAGGCGTCCGGTATGCAGGAATGATTGAAAATACTATGGGATTTGGTTAATTAATTCAAACTGAAATGCAAGAGTAGGATAAGGAAAAAGATTCAAATTAGTAAAAGATAAATTGCAATTAATATCAGGAAATTATCTTGAAACAGGATGACAACTACTCCATGATCACCCCACACTGCAATGATAACCTTTTTACCAGCACATCCATCTCCTTATATACACGTGACTTGCTGTTTTCACCCTAATCCCTGACAATACACACAAGGACTTCAGATTTTGTCACATGAATCGAGACAATCCTTCCAGCCGTTTATCAAACTCTTTGTCCTTGTCCCAACAAACTTTTCCTGTTCTCAGGGTTTTCCCTCTTCAAGATCTGACCCTGCTTCTACCTCTGGTTTTGATTTCGTCACGTGCCCTTCTTGTCCACAAGATCCAGCTCGTGCTCCCTTCACCCTATGCCCACAAACCTAACCAACCTCTCATCCTGACTGTGTTAGCTCATATCGGAAAATGTTCCTTCTCAAGCACAGCTCCCTCTCCCTCTCTAATGAGCTGGCATCCAAGTACTTCACCTTGGGACCACTGGAATGCAAGCGACAGTGAGGGGAGCCAACTAAGTCTGTGGACCTCAGTCTACCAGTTTAGAGACTCAGTAAATAGGAGCAGGAATAGGCCATTCAGCCCTTTGAGTCTGCTCCACGATTCAATATGATCATGGCTGATCATCCATTTCAATCTCCTGTTCCTGTTACTCCCCATACCCCTTGATGCCTTTAGCCCAAGTAACTCTTTCTTGAAAACATTCAATGTTTTGGCCTCATCCACTTTTTGTGACAGAGAATTCCACAGGCTCACCACTCTCTGAGTGAAGAAATTTCTCATCTCACCACTAAATGGCTTCAATTCCCCTCTGGTTAAAAGATGTGCAGGGACTTTAGATAAATACAAAGTTGCGAGATGAACACAAGAGGTGATACTTACCTGAAGAAAGGATAGGTTATGATTCTGAAGGCAACTATGAGCAACACAACTCCTCCGAAGCCCCATTCAGAAGAAGAAAGGCAAAAGTGGAACGGGGGCAAGGAGATTTTCAAGTGTGAAATTGGTTTACCAGTGTTTGCAGCTTTCTTTATTTCTAAGTCATTGCTAGCTCATCACATCACTTTGACCTGCATGAAGCAGCCTCTGAAAAGTCAACATTAAGACAACACTCCATTCCTTCAAAAAGACCATAAGTAGGCTACTTGGCTTCTCGAGCCTGCTCTGCCATTCAATAAGATCATGGCTAGTCTGACATTCCTCAATGTCCACTTTCCTGTCCTTTCCCCTGAAATCCTTGACTGAACAAGAACCTACCACAGTCTTAAATGTACACAAGGATTCTGCCCCACAAGCTCTCCGTGGCAAAGAGTTCCAAAGACTCTCAGCCTTTTGAGAGAAGAAATTCCTCCTCAACTCAATCTTAAAATGGCACCCCTTGATCCTCTGGTCCGAGACTCTCCCATGAGGGGGATCATCCTCTCAGCACTTAGTCTGTGAAGCCCCTTAAGAATCCAATATGTTTGTCTGCAGTATATTCTTCCAAATAACATTAAGTTGATCACATTACAAGCTTACTTACATCTGTTAGTTATATAATTAAGAATTAAATCCCTACACAGCCAGCTTCCAACATCTGTGACATATATTTGAAAGGAGAAAAACGGAGACCATATTGTTAATGACCAAACTGCTGTTTGTTTTAGAAAGACAGCAGGTCAGTAATCACTGTAACAGAATAGGGCAACATGATGGCATGACCATTGAAAAATATTTTACCATGAAGTTACTCAACAGACAGTTTGAGCATTATCCTTCATCATCATAAATACATACATAATTTGTTTCACTTAAATTTAACCACAGCCTTGTTTCTCATCTTCACGCTTATCACATGATCTGTAAGTTTTGAGTTTCCATTGTGTTGCATCTGTTTGCACACCTGCTCTGTTTTTGATCAGACTTTATAAATTTCTATAAGGTCACCTCTCAGCCTTTGACACACCAGGGAACAAAGCCCTACCCTAGTTAGCCCCTCCCCATAACTCAAACCCTCCAGTCCCGGCAACATCCTTACAAATCTTTTCTCGCCCTCTCAAGAATAGCCACATCCTTCCCAGCTCATCACAGCACTTTGACCTGCATGAAGCAGCCTCTGAAAAATCAACATTAAGACAACACTCCTGACCAGTGTGTGTAACAATCTAAAAGTGGCCTCACCAATGTCCTGTACAGCTGCAGTATGACATACCAACTCCTGTAGTCAAATGCTTTGACCAATGAGGCAAGCATGCCAAACACCTTCTTCACCCCCTGTCCACCCGTGACTCCACTTTCAAGAAACTATGCACCAGCACCCCAGGTCTCCTTGTTCAACCACACTCCGCAGGACCCTACAGGTTAGGTTGAAAGGCCGGGGTCTTCTTCCTTGGTTAGGGGAATCCAAAGCTAGAGGACATGGGTTTAAGGTGAGAGGGGAAAGACACAAAAGAGACCTAAGGGGCAACTTTTCCCCACAGAGGGTGGTACGGGTATGGAATGAGCTGCCAGAGGACGTGGTGGAGGCTGGTACAATTGCAACATTTAAAAGGCATCTGGATGGGTATATGAATAGGAAGGGTTTAGAGGGATATGGGCCAAGTGCTGGGAAATGGGACTAGGTCAGATTGGAATGCCTGGTCAGCATGGACAAGTTGGACTGACAAATCTGTTTCCATGCTGTATGAATCTATAACTTTATAAGTCTATACAATGCCCTAATATGTATCACAATGTTGATCTTAGGAGTATGAGGTCAGAGGAAAGGCCTGTGATGATAATGATGAGCTCAGCTAGTGGCACAGTGGTTAGCACTGCTGCCTCACAGCGCCAGAGACCCGAGTTCGATTCCTGCCTCAGGCGACTCTCTGTGTGGAGTTTGCACATTCTCCCTGTGTCTGCGTGGGTTTCCTCTGGGTGCTTCGGTTTCCTCCCACAGGTTAGGTGAATTGGCCATGTTAAATTGCCCGTAGTGTAAGGTGAAGAGGTAAATGTAGGGGAATGGGTCTGGGTGGGTTACGCTTCAGCGGGTCGGTGTGGACTTGTTGGGCTGAAGGGCCTGTTTCCACACTGTAAGTGATCTGTAAGCTAGTGTGATATTGAGAAACCACAAAAACTTCAACGTCTGGGGTGGCACGGTGGCTTAGTGGTTAGCACTGCTGCCTTACAGCACCAGGGACCCAGGTTCGATTCCAGCCTCAGGCAGCTGTCTGTGTGGAGTTTGCACATTCTCCCAGTGTCTGCGTGGGTTTCCTCCAGGTGCTCCAATTTCCTCCCACAGTCACAAAGATGTGGAGGTCAGGTGAATTGGCCATGCTAAATTGCCCGTAGTGTTAGGTGCAGTAGTCAGAGGGAAGTGGGTCTGGGTGGGTTAGTTTTCAGAGGGTCAGTGTGGACTGGTTGGGCCAAAGGGCTTGTTTCCACACTGTAGGAAATCTAATCTAGTCTCCTAAGAAGAGATGAAGAAAGGATCATTGCTAATTGCTATTCACTGCACTCGACTGAAATTGTCAACGTCAGATAAATTTGAGATTTTGCTCAGCAATAGGCTGTGTAGGGTGATGTAATAAGAAAATAAGTCACTTGGTTGCCCTGTCAAGGCAAACGTCCACATGTACAGAACTGAACCATAGGTTCACGGGAGAAGGGAAAAGTGGGTACCTCAGGGCATACTGAATTTATAAGGTTGTCAGTGAGATCATTCCTTAAATCCATTCACATAAAGGTTTAGCAAAGCATGGAATCACTGTTCAGCTGTCAAATCATTCATATTTACCATAAGACCATTACCTTTATTTCCTGATGAGTTGAATTGCCTGTTTTCAATGCTAGCTTCATCACAACGGTCTTGCATGTGTCGTTCCATTGCTTCCACCCCCTCTATACGCACGAATATTGCATTCTCAAGTTTACAGCACACTGAAAAACACAAAAGCTGAATGACTGGTGCATCACATTCACAACGACACACCATACATCAAACATTGACTGAGTAAGAGTTAACAACACTGCAATTGTATGTTTCCCTCTGAGCTGCAATGGCTCAGATGGCCATACAAGAAGCAAGATTATGAACAACGTTTTCCTAAAATCAGTTCCTGGAGATTAATAGGCCAGCGAGCAGTGACACAAATGTTATGAATGTAGGTTTAATAAGATGTTATTGTTTTAGGAATGTCTCTTTAATTCCAGGTATAACAGAGCAGGGAGCAGAGTCTGGGATCTGTTACGAATTCTCCTGCCTGAGCTGCCTGGTAACCACAGGGAGAAGGGGCCTTGGGTAACACTCTCCAAGAGAGCAGTACCTGCAGGAGCAGCTGGACTAACCATGCACAGAGTTTCTGCTTCAGAACTGTCATTTGGGCAGGAAGTGAAAAAGGCTCAGAGAGAGTGAGAGTGAGAGGAGAGAGATTCAAGAGATAAGACAGAAGGGGTGGGAGTAGGAAAGGGGAATGAAAAGGGAAGCGGGAGGGAGAAAGAGAAAGAAAAAAAGAGAGAGGGGGGAGGCAAGAGAGAGAGAGAGATGAGACACAGAATGAGATGGGGAAACTGGGAGGCGGGTTTTTGGAATTCAGCAAGAGAGACAGAAGAGTTGGGAAATGGGGGGCTGGTGAAGGGGGTGGGGAGGAGAATGAGAGAGAAGAGAGAGAGGGAAAGAGAGAAGAGAGAAAGGGATAGAGAGTGGAGAGAGAGAGAGAGTGGAGAGAGAGAGAGAGAGAGAGAGAGAGGGAGAGAGAAAGAGAGAGAGAAAGAGACTAGGGGAAATTGGGGAACAGACACGCCATGGGAAAAGAAGGTAGAGTGAAAGGGGCAAAGGGAGATTGGGCATGGGGAAGAAAGGAGAGCTAGGATGGTGGGAGATCTCAAAGACTGCAAGTCATTGGTCAGATCAGAAAGTTCACTGCTTTTCTGTGGACAACCAAGCAGAATGCGGAAGAAACAGACTTTGTGGTTGAAGAGTTGTATTCCCTGGAATTCCGAAGATTCATGTTGAAGGAATTGTTACAGGTCACAGTTCAGGACTGCTTTGGAAAGTGAGAGAAGGCCCTTTGACAGTCACTCAATGTTATGGTTTGGTCAAATGACTGAACCACACCCTGTGATACCTGGGCTGATATTGAACTGGCTCCTGTAAGGACTGCAGTATCCCAGAAAATGGGCAGATAAGCATGACTGAGGCATGGGATTTTCAGTCATTAAGGGGGCAATATATTTTCTGTGATTTTGAGCAACTAATTGCTTACTCAGTAACGCTTAGTTGATTAAATAAAAACAAAGATATGCGGCTGCTGTAAATCAGAGACAAAAACTGAAATCGCTGGAGAAACTCAGCAGGTCTGGTAGCATCTGTGGAGAGAAAGCAAAATTAACATTTCGGGTTCGGTTAACTTTGATCAGTGACTCTGATAGCAGCTGGGAGAAAGTGGTATTTATGATGAAGTCAAAATGGAGTTTGGTGGTGAGAGGAGGATATTTGAAGACAAAGCCCAGACAGTGAGAGAGAAAGATATGGAAGGCTTAGGTAAACATCAGTATTATGGATGGCTAGCCAGGTCAGAAGAGGAGATGAATAAGTGATACTGAGAGCTAAGGGGAGTCGACAATGGGTGGCCTGTGCTGAAAACAAAGCATGTAATGTGATGTGAGAGTGGGTGAAAATGGGTTAGCTGTGCTAAAAGCAGCCCATGACACAATGGGATGGGTAAAAAGACATGGAAGGGTGGTATCAAGCTCTAAGATTATCAAACTCAGTGTTGCGTCTGAGAGGGTGCAAGGACCCCAAGTGGAAAACGAGATGCTGTTCTTAATAGTTTGCACTGAGCTTCACTGGAACACTGCAGCAAGCCCAGGACACAGATGTTAGCGTGGGAACATGGTGGGGTAGTGAAGTGGCAGGCAACTGGAAGATCTGGTCAGTTTTACAGACAGAATGCAGGTGTTTTTCAAACTAGTCACCCAGTCCGTCTTTTCTCTCCTAACGTAGAGGAGACCACATTGTGAACAGCAAATGCAGCAGACTAGATGGGATGAAGTACAGGCAAATCACTGCTTCACCAGAGGGGGTGTGGAGAATGTATGGACCAGGGTGTCCAGCAGTGATGTTTACACTAATGAATGTCAAGGACTGATAGTTATATTGTCTCTTATTAGAGATGGTCATTGCCTGGCATTTGTGTGGCGCGAATGTTACTTGCCACTTGTCAGCCCAAGGCTGGATAATGTCCAGATCTTCTTGTATTTGAACATGGAGTGCCTCAGTTTCTGAGGAGTCTTGAGTGCTGCTGAACATTATACAATCATCAGCAAACATCTCCACTTCTGACCTTATGATCGAGGGAATGGATATTGATGAAGCGGCTGAAGATGGTTGGCCTGAGGACACTATTCTGAGGAATTCCTGCAGGGATATCTTGGAACTGAGATAACTGACCAACAACAACAACCATCCTCTTATGTGCCAGGAAGACTCTAACCACTGGAGAGTTTGCCTCCTGATACTCATTGATTTCAGTTTTGCTAAGGCTCCTTGATGCCACACTCTGTAAAGTACAGCTTTGATGTCAAGGGCTGTCACTCTCCCCTCCCCTCTGGAATTCAGCTTTTTTGTCCATGTTCAAACCAAGACCAGGAGCTGAGTGGCCCTGTTGAAACACAAACTGAGCATCACTGAGCAGATTATTGCTGAGCAGTTGCTGCTTGATAGCACTGTTGATGACCCCTTCCATCACTTTACTGATGCTCAAGAGTAGACTAATGGGGCAGTAACTGGCTGGGTTAGCTTTGTACTGCTTTTTGTTTACAGGACATATTTGAGCAATTTTCCATATTATTGGGTAGACGCCACTGTTGTGACTGTACTGGAACAACATTTTAAAGGGGAGCAGTAAGTTCTGGAGCTCAAATCTTCAGTATTATTGTTGGAATGTTGCGAGGGGCCAATACTTTGCAGCATCCAGTGGCTCCAACTGTTTCTTGATCTCACGTGGAGTGAATCAATTTGGCTGAAAGCTGCTGTGATGCTGTAGATCACTGGAGGCAGCCAAAATGGATCATCCATTTGACCCTTCTGCCTGAAGATTGCTGCGAATACTTCAATCTTATCTTTTGCACTGATATGCTGGGCTCTCCCATCATTGAGAATGGGGAAAATTGTGGAGTCTCTTCCTCCTATGTTTAATTGTCCACTACCATTCATGACTGGATGTGGCAGAACTGCAGAGCTTAGATCTGATCCATTGGTTGTGGGATCACTTCGCTCTGTCTATCACTTGCTGCATCAGCTGTTTGGCATGCAAGTAGTCCTGTCTGATAGTTTGACACCTCATCCTTCAGGTATGCCTGGTGCTGCTCCTGGCATGCCCTCCTGCACTCTCCATTGAACCAGGGTTGATCCCCTGGCTTGATGGTAATGATTGAGTTGTGACATATAATTTTATAAAACATGAACACACTGTTTGTAAAGTTATTGACAGGGACGGAAGTTGAGGTTTTTTTGCAACCATGTTGAGCCTTCATTCAAAATTATACAAGTTTCTTGGCTTTCTGAGAAATAAAGGATTACAATTAGTCTTAGACGTTAGTGGGTCTTAGACCTCGCAAGAAATGATGATAAAGTGCCTGCAATAAGTTCAATTGCATGTGAGAAGTCTTTTCATAACATAATTAATCATTAAATAATCAATGCTTGAATCCAGGTTAAATACTACCGAATTAGTATTGAAGTGCAAAACTAAAAAAAAAGACTTCCACAGAAGTGTTAGTAATCACACAAGGTGTCCCTTCGCTTCTGCCGAGTGAAATACTTCCTCATTTGAAACAATGCTCTAAATGCAACACCTTACCTGAAGGGAACCGCCTGTGCTTCTGAAGAGATGATGAATCTACAAACGTCTGATGGCATTTGTCACATTTATAGGGTTTCTCTCCAGTGTGACGACGGAGGTGCACCTTCAGATGGGAGCTGCGGTAAAATGCTTTGCCACAAAAGCGGCAGGGGTAAGGGCGTACGCCGGTGTGGGTTCGGCGATGTTCTTTGAGGTTCCATTTCTCCGCAAACGCCCTTCCACACTCCTCGCATGCAAAGGGCTTCTCACCCGTGTGTGTGCGGAGGTGCATCGTTAAATGCTCTTTACGAATAAATCTCCTTTCACAATAATCACAGCTAAAACGCTTCTCTTTGTTACAGATCGGTGAGCTGGGATTCAACGTCCTTCTATTCTTATCACCGAGTCTAATTTGTGCTTTGGTGCTCTCCAAGTTCAACAGGTGCTCAAAGGTGCATGGTTCATCTTGGGAGAGATTACTGTCTAACTGTTGTAAACCAGTGACCAAACCATCCCCAGGTAAAGTGTCTCCTTCGTCAACTCGACAATCATTCTCAAGCCAAACATTTTGAGGATCGGAAAGTTCAGTTTTTGGTTGAACATCAGTAACTGAATCTGTTTTATAATAAAAAAGAGAAAAGTTCAAAGATCCACGGATGGGTTTCATAGAATGTTAGGAAATCTCTGATGGGCTGTGAGGCTCCTTTGAATTTGATGAAACATACTAGTCACTGACGAACAGTGTTAGAGTCGAAGCCATACACGACAATGGGCTAGATGTGTATCTCAATCAGTCACCAAATGTCACACAACAGACTAGATCCTGTGTTGCACTAACAATCGTACATATGAGCAACAAAAATGTACACTTACGAGCAGAACCTGTGTTACTGGTACAACGTACAAATGTGAGATTGAATTTTCAAACCTTGTGGAGTTGAAAAGAAAGAGGAACTATCAGATGAATGTGGAGCTCAACACAAGACCGAAATTGTCCAATCTGGATTCACTCATCTCATTAATAACTCATCAAATATAACACCATGCTCTGAAAGGCAGGTGCCCAGTGGGTGTGGGCCGGGTCTGTCAGGTGCCCAGTGGGTGTGGGCCGGGTCTGTCAGGTGCCCAGTGAGGGTGGGACAGGACTGGCAGGTGCCCAGTGAGGGTGGGACAGGACTGGCAGGTGCCCTGATGGGGGTGGGGCAAGACTGGCAGGTGCCCAGTGGGGTGGGACAGTACTGGCAGGTGCCCTGATGGGGGTGGGGCAAGACTGGCAGGTGCCCAGTGGGGTGGGACAGTACTGGCAGGGGAATGTTTGGTCTTTTCCTTGCCCGAGCTGTCTGTGGACAACAAAATTTGTGACCCACTATTATTTATAAAACTAAGATTTGGAATAATGTTAATCTTTGCAAGATTCATTGAAATATTAGCAGTTTTAGCGTGTTCGTTCTTCCAAGCAAAAGAAAAGCTAATGTTATAACAGTGGTCATATATTATTGAACCAAGAAAAAGACGATCATCAGGACATAAGCTCTGAGAATAAAGCTCAGTTTCAAAGAGTTGATTGTGATTGAGGGGTCCATTGTAACTGAATTGGTCTTGAGAGGTCATGAATTCAGAATATTTTACATCTAACATATTGCAGATAAATGTTTCTTCTTCCTGTACCAGCACCTGCACGCTCGAGTACAGTGGTGAAATACCTTCATCAGAAACATTACACCCACATGGACATTCACCTCTGCTGAAGCAACACATGGTCACCTGACTTTAACATCTTCAAAGAAAACATATCCACATGCTTTATATCTATTAGTGAAATTGCACAACTGAAATATTCTTTGGCAAACAAAAATAAAATAACCCCTGAATAATATCCACATACAGTTTTCAGGTCACCATTACTGTCATTTTCACCAGTTTGTTGCCATTTCAAGATGTTCTGAATCAGAGTTCAGGTTGTTATATGTTTCAGAATTGAAAACTGTGGAGATTTACTCTGTTTCTTAAACTGTCACTCATAAAAACTATTTAAAACGATGGGCAGGTCTCCTACCTCGCAGGGGTGTCTTCATCTGATCAGAGTTATAGTGTGATTGAATTTCTGCAGCATTCCTGTAGCACGGCTCCTCTTCAGCTGGGGCAGGACAAAATGGTTTGGTGAAGCGGAGAAATTTAAACATTAGCAAATAAAAATAGAACCGTAATACAAAAAACAAAGACCATAAAAAGGAAAGTGAAAGTAGGCCATTCAACCCATCGAATCTACTCTGCTAGTGAGATCATGGCTAATCTGACAATCCTCAACTCCACTTTCCTGCCTTTTCCCATGGCCCTCAATTTCCTTACACATTTAAAATCTGCCTATCTCAGCCTTGAGCGTGCTTACTGACCTAGCCTCTGCTGCCACAACAGTTTAGTTCCTTCTTTCCCCAAAGCTGGTGCCAGTGTCTCATGAACCATGGCAAACGATCCATCTCCATCTATGAATTCTATGTATAATGCTACTAACTTTTTCCTAATTTTCTCATTGAGTATTTTCTGGATATGTTCAATTTATTCTCTCTAACTGCCATTATATCAACAAAGGGGAGTTAATGAGGACCAATGCACCCAGATTGACAAGAATTTTGACTTTTAAAGAAATTAGCTGCAATGTAGTCAGAAATGTAATTTAATTTAGATTAGTATAGACTAATTAGTATAACATCAAAGAGCCAAAAGAATATGTGATAAGCAGACCACTATGCAGATCAGAAGAGATCCAACATATTAAGTCTATGGGTTTTTAATTCTAGTAAGGGCAACTAAGGTACTGAATTTCAATTGTCAAGTGCTGGCAGTAAATATAAAGAGCAGGTATTTGTGCCTTACAAAGTGTTGCACACGTAAGACTATTGCATGTTCTGAGCACTAGGGGAATATATAAGTACTCATGGGGCAATGGAGGTTGACAAGGAGAGAGATACAGGGTTTGGGATTTCACGTTACGGAGTAAGCTTAAATTAAGAGAGGTTATAAACAATTGAAAAGTTTTGAGGTCACAAAGTGAGACAATTTGAGCAGGCAATTCACTGCATTGAAGTGCTCAAAGGTCAGAGAATGTACTTTTGAAATTGAGAAAATTCTGAACAGGAGAGGAGACAAAAGCATCATTTTCCACTCACCTGGGTCTGGCTCTTCTTCAGTTTTTATTCTTTGTTTCTGTTGCACTGAACATGCCTGGGGCGACTCAACGTTGTTGTATGCAGAAATATTGCTGGTTTTCCCTCCAGCTGGTGTGCTTTTATGCCAAGGTCTGTTTACTTCTTCATCCCCGTGCCAGATGAACAGTTCATGTGCGGGTTCAATTGAGCGACACACTTTGTAATAGAGCTTTCCACTAAATTGGGAAAGGATCAGATTTGTCTCTCCTGGGGTCTTAGCAAGATTCACAAACCTGCATCATCAAGTACAGAATTTTCTCATTACACACAAGTCACCAGTTAATCTTTCCTCGAGTCATCAGAACAACATTCTACATGTTCTATTTTCTATTTTTGCACTAGTGCCATACTCTTTTTAATGATGTTTACTCAATAAACAAATAATGAGACCGATAATTTTGGAATGAAGGTCTTAAGATCTTGAGTATTCCTTTGCAGCAGGAAAATAAGAGAACAATCAAGTGTGGAACACCAGGAAAACAACAGTGATTTCATGGTGCAAAAATAGTTTTTGTCACTGGAGCTACAACAGCACCTGAAAAACGTATATCAAGTATGATGAGATCCAAGAACAGCATACACACTGGCCTGGTTAGGATCAAAATATTACCACTGAAGAATCACAAACTGCAGCTGACACAATGCCTTGACCTCAACAGGCCCACAGGAATCAAGTTAAAAGCTTCCTTTGGCACGAGGCTTCACCCACCTTCCTCGTAACAACTGTCTTTTCAAACTACTGAGTGTGCAAGCTCAAAGTAGACAGGCGGGAGGCTGGAAGAACACAGCAAGCCAGGCAGCATCAGGAGGTGGAGAAGTTGAAGTTTCAGGTTGTAACCCTTCATCAGGGCTGGGGGTGGGTGTAGGGGGAGCTGCAGATAAAGGGGGGTGGTGAGTGCAGGGTGGTGAAGTGGGGTTAGGTGAAAAGGGTAAAGGGTACGACCTGGTTGGTCAATGGGAGGAATGGGTCCGGTTGGTGGGTGGGAGGAGTAGAAGGGAGGGTGAGGACCTGGAAAGGGAGGCTATTTGAAATTGGAGAACTCAATGTTCAGTCCTCCGGGCTGCAGGCTGCCCAGGCAGAAGATGAGGTGTTGTTTCTCCAATTTGCTGTGTGGTTCGTTGTGGCAATGAAGGAGGCCGAGGATGGTCATGTCAGAAAGGGAGTGGGAAGGGGAATTAAAATGGGCGGTGACTGGGAGGGTCCTGTGTGGAAGTTCGACAAAGTATGAACTTCAACTGTGTGACACCACTGTTGCCATTCAAAAGTAGAAATAAATTTTTACTCATTAAACATTAAGATTGTCATTAATTGCTTTTTCAAAGATTTGTGGAATTTTTTAATGAGTGAATGAGCTGTCAATCTATTAAGTTTTGGATTAACCATGAGGTTTTTTGGTCTCGCCAGGTCTATCTGTTGAGGTGCTACAATTGTTCTGTGCCTCTAGATTAGAGAAAACAAAGCTGTACAAGTATATGACTGGTTGTTACCTTGTTACTCCTGAAATGTTGCATGCAACCACTATGAGAAGGAATAGAGTTTTTTTGGCCTATACTGTAATCGGTGTTCCATGACCAAGTAGCTACCAGACAAACTATTTTTAAGATTTACATCTTAATCAATGGTCTTTTGGCTGATGTACTGATCGACAGATAAGAAATGAACATCTGTAGGAGAGGAAGGAAAGAGAGAAAAACAACCAGGGGTATATTCATTTAATATATGGGCGGTACGGTGGCTCAGTGGTCATCACTGCTTCTGCCAGGAATCGGAGATTGATTCTAGCCTCGGGTGACTGTCTGTGTGGAGTTTGCACATTCTCCCCGTGTCTGCATGGGTTTCCTCTGGGTGCTCTGGTTTTCATCCCACAGATCAAAGATACGCTCGTTAAGTGGATTGGCCAGGGGAAATGCAGGGTTACAGGGATAGGGTGGGTTTGGGTGGAGTGTTCTTCATAGAGTTGGTATGGACTCGATGGGCAGATTGGCCTGCTTCCATTCTGCAGGGATTCGATGATGCTGTTTGGAAAACTTAATCAAATAATGCATTAACTGGTAAGCTGCAAGAAATGTGTGTGAAGACGCAGAAATACATTCCCTGACCGATAGAACCAGATATCTAAAAAGGAAATCATACTTTTGAGGAAGTGCATGTTATTTGCAGTCAATAAACAGAACATTTTAAACTGAGAAGTAAATCATTAGGAACTGTGCATGGTTGAAATAAAAGGACTGATTGTTAGCTCACCTCATCCAGTTGCATTTAGATTCATCAAAGGCTCCTGGTTTGGAGAAATTCCTCTCCTGCATCTGTGAATTGAAAATATGTTTGATACAGATGTATTTATAAATGAAGTTACTTGCTTTAACAAACATATCAGCTAACGAATCTTGGGACATTTTTAGAATGAGCACGATAGGTTATTGAAAATTCACCGAACAGCTCAACTTTATGACCGTTATATGCAAGGCAAAGAAGATTAAGCTTCAAAAGCAACCCCTAATTGCTTCCTGCACTGTCTTCTGTTCATTGTATACCAGCTGCATTGGAATAAAATAGCCAGCATTGTGGAGAGACCTCACAATTTCACCAAGTCAAAGAATCACATTTGGTGGTGAAAATGGTGGGCAATTAGCAGAGAGGCAGAAAGCCATTGAGTCCTTCAAGCCTGCTTCACTATTGAATTTGATCCTGACTGAACATTCAGCACAATGCCACTTTCCTGCACTCTCTCCATATCTCCTGATGCCATTCATCTCCAGAACTTTATCGATTTTTGTACTGACGCTTCCACAGCTTTTTGGTGAATCTTTGGAATTCTCATCCCCAATCTTTGAGTGAAGAAACTGTTTCGTATCTCAGACTCAGCAATAACAAACATTTCAATTTTAAAAATGAGCTTTAAAAATAACATACCATCTGGGAATACAGCTTTTCAATAGAACCTTGTTCAACAGCAATCTGGCCTTCATACGGTCCAAATACCACACCTTTAGGTATGGTCTTTGCAGTACACCACACGCCTAGCCCTCCATCTTGATTCCCTGATGGTCCCACTGCAAGTCCATGAGGAATGCTGTAAAATGCTCTCGAAGGTGTATCAATCCCAACGGGTGTGTCAGTGACAAACACTGGTGGTCCATGGGCAACACAGCCACCCACACAATATTCCTGACAATCTTCACAGACTATGATAAAGAAAAAGAACTTTACCTTCAGGAGCAACATTTGAGAAGGAAGCGAGCAAACTCATCAGAGAATGCTCTCCAATAACAAACATCTGTGCAAATTGTAACAGTAACAAAGGTAAAGGCAAAAATCTGTTCATTTAACTTGCGCAGATAAAAATTGTGAACCAGTCTCTCGTCAAAGCTGAAGCACAGCTCCATTCAAACAAGCAGAAGATACACACTGCTATGTGGTAAACAGAAGAAATTTTGTTTGGAAATGAGCAGCTTAGAAGACAGACTAAAAGGAAAAGCAAGATAGGTAACACTTAGGAATTACATAACAAAAAACCCCAAAGAACTGCAGATGCTGGAAATCAGAAACAAAAACAAAACCTGCTGGAAAAAACTCAGCAGGTCTAGCAGTATCTGTGAGGAGAAATCAGAGTTAATGTTTTGGGTCCAGTAACCCTTCTTCAGAACTGAAACATTAACACGGATGTCTCTCCCCAAATCAAATAATCACTATTAGAGTCAGAGTCATAGAGATGTACAGCACAGAAATAGACCCTTCGGTCCAACTTGTCCATGCTGACCAGATATCCCAACCCAATCTAGTCCCACCTGCCAACACCCGGCCCATATCCCTCCAAACCCTCCCTATTCACATACCCACCCAGAAGCCTTTGAAATGTTGCAATTGTACCAGCCTCCACCACTTCCTCTGACAGCTCATTCCATACACACACCATCCTCTGCAGGAAACTGTTGCCCCTTATGTCTCTTTTATATCTTTCCCCTCTCACCCTAATCCTATGCCCTCTAGTTCTGGGCTCCCCAACCCCAGGGAAAAGACTTTGTCTATTTATCCTATCCATGCCTGTCATAATTTTGTAAACCTCTATAAGGTCACTCCTCAGCCTCTGATGCTCCAGGGAAAACAGCCCCAGCCTGTTCAGCCTCTCCCTATAGCTCAAATCCTCCAACCCTGGCAACATCCTTGTAAATCTTTTCTGAACCCTTTCAAGTTTCACAACATCTTTCTGATAGGAAGGAGACCAGAACTGCACACAATATTCCAACAGTGGCCTAACCAATGTCCTGTACAGCCACAACATGTCCTCCCAACTCCTGTAGTTAATACTCCAGCCATAAAGGAAAGCATACCAAATGCCTTCTTCACTAACCTATCTACCTGTGACTCCACATTCAAGGAGCTATGAACCCGTACGACAAGGTCTCTTTGTTCAGCAACACTCCCTAGGACCTTACCATTAAGTGTATAAGTCCTGCTAAGAGTTGCTTTCCCAAAATGCAGCACCTCACATTGATCCAAATTAAACTCCATCTGCCACTTCTCAGCCCATTTGCCCATCTGATCAAGATGCCGTTGTAATCTGAGGTAACCCTCTTCGCTGTCCACTACACCTGCAATTTTGGTGTCATCTGCAAACTTTCTAACTGTACCTATTATGCTTACATCCAAATCATTTATTTAAATGATGAAAAGTAGAGGACCCAGCACCGATCCTTGTGGCACTCCACTGGTCACAGACCTCCAGGCTGAAAAATAACTCTCCACGACCACCCTCTTTCTTCTACCTTTGAGCTAATTCTGCGTCTAAATGGCTAGTTCTCCCTGTATTTCATGAGATCTAACCTTGCTCACCAGTCTCCCATGGGGAACCTCATTGAACGCCTTACTGAAGTCATAGAGGTCACATCTACCACTCTGCGCTCATCAATCCTCTTTGTTAGGTAAATACAATGACTGCAGATGCTGGAAACCAGAGTCTGGATTAGTGGTGCTGGAAGAGCACAGCAGTTCAGGCAGCATCTGAGGAACAGTAAAATCGACGTTTCGGGCCAAAGCCCTTCATCAGGAATACAGGCAGAGAGTCTGAAGGGTGGAGAGATAAGCGAGAAGAGGGTGGGGGTGGGGAGAAAGTAGCACAAAGTACAATAGGTGAGTGGGGGTGGGGATGAAGGTGAAGGTTCGGGGGCAGGGGGAGGGTGGAGTGGATAGGTGGAAAAGAAGATAGGCAGGTAGGACAAGTCATGGGGACAGTGCTGAGCTGGAAGTTTGGAACTAGGGTGAGCTGGGGGAAGGGGAAATGAGGAAACTGTTGAAGTCCACATTGATGCCCTGGGGTTGAAGTGTTCTGGGGCGGAAGATGAGGCGTTGGGGAGACTGGACGCCTCCTAGCAGAGCGCTTTAGGGGACATCTCCAGGACACCCGCACCAATCAACCACATCGCCCTGTGGCCCAACATTCCAACTCTCCCTCCCACTCTGCCAAGGACATGGAGATCATAGGCCTCCTTCACCGCCGCTCCCTCACCACCAGACGCCTGGAGGAATAACGCCTCATCTTCCTCCTTGGAACACTTCAACCCCAGGGCATCAATGTGGACTTCAACTGTTTCCACATTTCCCCTTCCCCCCACCTCACCCCAGTTCCGCACTGTCCCCATGATTTGTTCTACCTGCCTATCTTCCTTTCCACCTATCCTCTCCACCCTCCCCCCGCCCCCGAACTATCACCTTCATCCCCATCCCCACTCACCTATTGTACTCTATGCTACTTTCTCCCCACCCCCACCCTCATCTCACTTATCTCTCCACCCTGTATTCCTGATGAAGGGCTTTTGCCTGAAACGTCGATTTTACTGCTCCTCGGATGCTGCCTGAACTGCTGTGCTCTTCCAGCACCACTAATCCAGAATCCTCTTTGTTACTTCAGTCGTTTTTCCAGCCTGACTTTCGCTTTGAACTTGATAATGATGCAAACTTACTCACATGCAGTGCAGCAAAATTGCTACAAACTGCAGCTTAAATAAATCACAGTTCACACACCAAAAACATAAATAATGGGGTACAGCTGAGAACAGAAATGAGTCAAACAGTCAGGGCAGGCAGGGACAAGCTAGGACTAATAAATTAAACTGCATTTATTTCAATGCAAGGGGCCTAACAGGGAAGGCAGATGAACTCAGGGCATGGTCAGGAACATTGGACTGGGATGTCATAGCAATTACGGAAACATGGCTCAGGGATGGGCAGGACTGGCAGCTGAGTGTTCCAGGATACAAATGCTACAGGAAGGATAGAAAGGGAGGCAAAAGAGGAGGGGGAGTGGCATTTTTGATAAAGGATAGCATTACAGCTGTGCTGAGGGAGGATACTCCTGGAAATACATCCAGGGAAGTTATTTGGGTGGAACTGAGAAATAAGAAAGGGATGATCACCTTATTGTATTGGGATTGTATTATAGACCCCCTAATAGTCAGAGGGAAATTGAACAGCAAACTTGTAAGGAGATCTCAGCTATCTGTAAGAATAATAGGGTAGTTATGGTAGGGGACTTTAACTTTCCAAACATCGACTGGAACAGCCATAGCGTTAAGGGTTTAGATGGAGAGGAATTTCTTAAGTGTGTACAAGACAATTTTCTGATTCAGTATGTGGATGTACCTACTAGAGAAGGTGCAAAACTTGACCTACTCTTGGGAAATAAGGCAGGGCAGGTGACTGAGGTGTCAGTGGGGGAGCACTTTGGGGCCAACGATCATAATTCTATTCGTTTTAAAATAGTGATGGAAAAGGATAGACCCGATCTAAAAGTTGAAGTTCTAAATTGGAGAAAGGCCAATTTTGATGGTATTAGGCAAGAACTTTTGAAAGCTGATTGGAGGCAGATGTTCGCAGGTAAAGGGATGACTGGAAAATGGGAAGCCTTCAGAAATGAGATAACAAGAATCCAGAGAAAGTATATTACTGTCAGGGTGAAAGGGAAGGCTGGTAGGTATAGGAAATGCTGGATGACTAAAGAATTTGAGGGTTTGGTTAAGAAAAAGAAGGAAGCATATGTCAGGTACAGACAGGATAACGAGT
Organism: Chiloscyllium punctatum; assembly: GCF_047496795.1. Classification (NCBI taxonomy): domain Eukaryota; kingdom Metazoa; phylum Chordata; class Chondrichthyes; order Orectolobiformes; family Hemiscylliidae; genus Chiloscyllium; species Chiloscyllium punctatum. Next base: position 88,609,141 of record NC_092760.1, read on the forward strand.
GAATCCTTAGAAGACTATAAAGGAAGTAGGAATATACTTAAGAAGGAAATCAGGAGGGCAAAATGGGGACGTGAGATAGCGTTCGCAAATAGAATTAAGGAGAATCCAAAGGGTTTTTACAAATATATTAAGGATAAAAGGGTAACTAGGGAGGGAATTGGGCCCCTCAAAGATCAGCAAGACAGCCTTTGTGTGGAGCCACAGAAAATGGGGGAGATACTAAATGAATATTTTGCATCAGTATTTACTCTGGAAAAGGATATGGAAGATATAGACTGTAGGGAAATAGATGGTGACATCTTGCAAAATGTCCAGATTACAGAGGAGAAGTGCTGGATGTCTTGAAATGGTTAAAGGTGGATAAATCCCCAGGACCTGATCAGGTGTACCTGAGAACTCTGTGGGAAGCTGGAGAAGTGATTGCTGGGCCTCTTGCTGAGATATTTGTATCATCGATAGTGACAGGTTTGGTGCCGGAAGACTGGAGGTTGGCAAACGTGGTGCCTGTTTAAGAAGGGTAGTAAACACAAGCCAGGGAACTATAGGCGGTGAATCTGACCTCGGTGGTGGGCAAGTTGTTGGAGGGAATCCTGAGGGACAGGATGTATGTGTATTTGGAAAGGTAAGGACTGATTAGGGATAGTCAACATGGCTTTGTGCGTGGGAAATCATGTCTCATAAACTTGATCGAGTTTTTTGAAGTAACAAAGAAGATTGATGAGGGCAGTGCAGTAGATGTGATCTACATGGACTTCAGTAAGGCATTCGACAAGGTTCTCCATGGGAGACTGATTAGCAAGGTTAGATCTCATGGAATACAGGGAGAACTAGCCATTTGGATACAGAACTGGCTCAAAGGTAGAAGACAGAGGGTGGTGGTGGAGGGTTGTTTTTCAGATTGGAGGTCTGTGACCAGTGGAGTGCCACAAGAATCGGTGCTGGGCCCTCTACTTCTTGTCATTTACATAAATAATTTGGATGCGAGCATAATAGGTACAGTTAGAAAGTTTGCAGATGACACCAAAATTGGAGATGTAGTGGACAGCGAAGAGGGTTACCTCAGATTACAACAGGATCATGACCAGATGGACCAATGGGCTGAGAAGTGGCAGATGGAGTTTAATTCAGATAAATGCGAGGTGCTGCATTTTGGGAAAGCAAATTGTAGCGGGATTTATGCACTTAATGGTAAGGTCCCAGGGAGTGTTGCTGAACAAAGAGACCTTGGAGTGCAGGTTCATAGCTCCTTGAAAGTGGAGTCGCAAGTAGATAGGATAGTGAAGGCGGCGTTTGGTATGCTTTCCTTTATTGGTCAGAGTATTGAGTACAGGAGTTGGGAGGTCATGTTGCGGCTGTACAGGACATTGGTTAGGCCACTGTTGGAATATTGCGTGCAATTCTGGTCTCCTTCCTATCAGAAAGATGTTGTGAAACTTGAAAGGGTTCAGAAAAGATTTACAAGGATGTTGCCAGGGTTGGAGGATCTGAGCTACAGGGAGAGGCTGAAGAGGCTGGGGCTGTTTTCCCTGGAGCATCGGAGGCTGAGGAGTGACCTTATAGAGGTTTACAAAATTATGAGGGGCATGGATAGGATAAATAGACAAAGTCTTTTCCCTGGGATTGGGGAGTCCAGAACATAGGTTTAGGGTGAGAGGGGAAAGATATAAAAGAGACCTAAGGGGCAACTTTTTCACGCAGAGGGTGGTACGTGTCTGGAATGAGCTGCCAGAGGATGTGGTGGAAGCTGGTACAATTGCAACATTTAAGAGGCATTTGGATGGGTATATGAATAGGGAGGGTTTGGAGGGATATGGGTCGGGCGCTGGCAGGTGGGACTAGATTGGGTTGGGATATCTGGTCAGCATGGACGGGTTGGACCAAAGGGCAGAGATGAGGAGAAACTACTTCACACAGAGAGTGGTGGCTGTGTGGAATGCTCTGCCCCAGAGGGCAGTGGAGGCCCAGTCTCTGGATTCTTTTAAGAAAGAATTGGATAGAGCTCTTAAAGATAGTGGAGTCAAGGGGTATGGAGATAAGGCTGGAACAGGATACTAATTAGGAATGATCAGCCATGATCATATTGAATGGCGGTGCAGGCTCGAAGGGCAGAATGGCCTACTCCTGCATCTATTATCTATTGTCTATTGTCTATTGTCTATTGTCTGTTTCCGTGCTGTACATCTCTATGTCTCTACATGATAGACAAGGTAAAGATATTACACAGTCACAAAATTACAGGCTACACTGATCTCATATTTGAAGTAACACATTAGGAATGGAGCAATTCAGTTTCTCAAGCCTGTTTGACCGTTCATTGAGATCATGACTGATCTATGGCCGAACTGCATATCCTTTGGCCCATATCCCTTAATACCTTTGCTTAAACAAAAGAATGTACCATTTCAGATTTAAAATTACCAATTTCTCCAGTATTAAGTGCCACTTGTAGAAGACAGTTCCAAACCTCTCCCACCGTTTGTGTGCAGAAGTGCAGTCTAACATCACTCCTGAACGCTCGAACCCGAATTCTCAGACTTTGCCACCTAGCTCCAGAATCTCCAACCAGTGGAAATAGTTTGTCTTTATCGACCCTGTCTTCTCTTGTTAATATCTTCAAGTCTTCATTCAGAACACCCCTTAATCTTCTAAATTCTAGAGAGGGTAGGCCTCATTTATGGAATCTTTCCTTGTAACCTAACTCCTTAAGTCTAGATTGTATTCTTGCAAATAGTGAGGACTGCAGATGCTGGAAGTTAGTCGATAAAAAGTGGAGCTGTAAAGGCGCAGGAGGTCAAACAGCATCACACGAGCAGGAAAGTCAACATTTCAGGTCAGGACCCTTCATCAGGATTGGGGAGGGGGATGGGAGCTGGGAAATAAATAGAGGGAAGGGGGTGGGGCTGGGGGCTGGGGAAAGGTAAATCTGTGTTGAACTCCCTCCACTGCTAATATCTCCACCCTAAGGTGTGGTACCCAGATCTGCTTACAGTGCTCCAAGTGGGGTCCGCCCATTGCAAAATAAACCATTTATCATGGCGTATATGAGAAAACACTGGGGAAATGGGACACCTGGGCACATTCAGGAGAAGTTTTCAACCAAATATAAAGGCAAAACCTTTGTTGCGAAATCAATATGGATAAATGGAATTAATTTTACAGATCAGTTGCAGCTAAGGTCCAAAATTAAACTTTACTTACACAAGTTAACGTTTTCACTGTTGCTTCTTTGAGGAGCGCCGATTTCTGTTAGCTCTTTCAGAGCTGTGGCCTGCATTTCCTCACACTGATCTGAATACATGCTTACATCAAGCATCACTTTCTACAAGAACAAATGGAGACTGTTTAACAAAAAGGAAAAGAGGAAGACAGTCATGATGCAAGATACACACTCAGAAACTCAATCACCCCCAGTAAACAAATGAGCAACCACACAAAAATCAGAATAGCGAGGAGGTTAATAAATTCATAACCAGCAGGAACTCAAAAATGACTTACGGCCCCAAAAGTTAAAATTCATCGCTGGTCTGGAGGAAAGGTCTTATGAGGAAAGGCTGAGAGACTTGGGTCTGTTCTCATTGGAAAGAAGAAGGCTAAGAGGGAATTTGATATAGACATACATGATCAGAGGATTACATAGGGTAGACAGTGAAAGTCGTTTTGCTAAAAAGATGATGTTAGCTTGTATGAGGGAGCATAACTACAAATTGAGGGGTGATAGATTTAAGACAGATGTCAGAGGCAGGTTCTTTACTCACGAGAGTGGTAAGGGTGTGGAATGCCCTACCTGCCAATATAGTTAACTCAGCCACATTAGGGAGATTTAAACAATCTTTGAATAAGCACACGGGATAGTGTAGGGGGACAAGCTGAGAATAGTTCATGGGTCGGTGCAACATCGAGGGCCGAAGGGCCTGTTCTGCGCTGTATTGTTCTATGTAAATGTAACTGGTTAATGAATGGTGACCATTAGACAGCATATTTAATTCCTATTATATTTTGCAAGGCAGAATGCTTGGGATGGACACAGTGGAATGTTTTTTAAGGGCATCTGGGATCTGAATGAACAGACTGCTAACTTTGTATCTCTTAACTAATCAGACTGAAGGATCATGAAATTCACAGCTCAAAATCTAAACAAGCAAGTGTAATTAAAAATGAGGAATTCAATATCACATCGGAAAAGAGGGAAAATCAAAGTAAGTTTTTGCTTATATGTGCCTTTCTCAATAACAGTAAAATTGGCAAGAATGAGATTGGAACAAGTCTTGCCCAACTCTGGTCTTGCCAATATGCGAATATGTTGCGAGGGACATAGCTCCATTGTTCAATATGATCATGGCTGGTCTGACTACGCTGCATCATTTACCCCAATTGGTTATTTACCCCCAGTTACCTTCTACACTGTTGTTTTTCAAGAATCTATTGACCTCTGCCTAAAAAAATGCAGTCTCTGCTCCCACCACCTTTTCAGAAGAGAGTTCCATGGACTTGCAACACCAAGAGACATAATTCCTCCTTATTTTTGGTATTGAATTGAAAATCCCTTTCTTTAAAATAGCGATCCCCCTATTTCCAGATGAGAACTGATACGACAAGGAATTTCTGCAGCTGGGGGGTGAATCTGTGGAACTCACTGCAACAGAGGGCTGTGGAGGCCAAGTCATTGAGTGTATTTCAGACAGAAAGAGACAGGTTTTTGATTAGGTAAAAACAATGACTGCAGATGCTGGAAACCAGATTCTGGATTAGTGGTACTGGAAAAGCACAGCAGTTCAGACAGTAGCCGAGGAGCAGTAAAATCAACGTTTTGGGCAAAAGCCCTTCATCAGGAATACAGGCAGAGTGCCGGAAGGGTGAAGAGATAAATGAGAGGAGGGTGGGGTTGGGGAGAAAGTAGCATAGAGTACAATAGGTGAGTGGGGGTGGGGATGAAGGTGATAGGTCAGGGGGGAGGGTGGTACAGGGATCAAGGGTTATGGAGAGAAGGCAGGAGAACAGTCATGATTGAATGGTGGAGCAGACTTGATAGGCCGAATTGCATAATTTTGCTCTATATCTTATGGTCTGATGGTATTCAATCCCCTTTGCACTAAAAAACATTCTATTAGTTTTCCTAATTACTTGCTGAACCTGCATATTAACATTTTGTAATTCATGCACTAGGATACCCAGATTCCAGGGTTATGATGATCTGACTGCATTGTTAAAGAAAGGTCGCAGAAACAGATTTAAAAGCAACTTTCAAAAGGGTACTCGATCACTTATTAAAAAGTCAAAATGTAGAGGGCTATCGGAAAAGACAAGAAACTAGACTAATCAATAACTCTTTCAAAGTAGTGTGAGATCAATGGCTTCCTCCTATAAAATTCTACACATCTGTAACACAGTTAATGCGCAGGCCTTGGGCAGAGGTACGTGTAGGAAAGTGTTGGAAGTTTTGGATTTAATGGGAAACAAACAAACTTTGCCCAGAGAGGTTTGAACAAGTTGAGTGAGAGTGTAAGTATAGGTTGGATGTGGGGTTATCCACTTTGGGAGCAAAAACAGGAAAGTGGCTTATTGGAAAATGGGGTTGTGCATTGTGACCTGCGGGTCTGTTATGAAATGAGGTCAGCCAAGTGGCGGCATGGTGGCTCAGTGGTTAGCACTGCTGTCTCACAGCACTAGGGACCAGTGTTTGATTCCAGCCCTGCGTGACTGTCTGTGTGGAGTTTGCACATTCTCCCCATGTCTGTGCAGGTTTCCTCAGAGTACTCTGATTTCCTCCCACAATCCATTGCCCATAGTGTTAGGTGTATTAGTCGGGGTAAATATAAGGTAGGGAAATGGGTATGGGTGGGTTACTCTTCGGAGGGTTCATGTGGACTTGCTGGGCCGAAAGGCCAGTTTCCATATTGTAGGTAATCTAATCAAGTGGATCTCACAGAATATCAGTTCCCTGATTGGGGCTGTTGACCTGCTTCAATCACAGAGTCTGGGCTGACATATACAAATAGGAGTGTGATTTACACACTTGTTCTTCACTGTGTCCAACACTTGTACACACACAACATGGGTGCGAGGGAAAAAGAAAAAATATATTTAAAAAAGGGGGAGAAAAAGAAAAAAAACAAACAGGAGTGTCAGGGGTTCTGCTCACTCTCGGAGCTGGTTTTGTGCTAGCTGGGTCAGTGTCATATACAACGCATGTGCAAATAAAGAGTGATTTGGTGATGGGATACTGGCCTTTGTTATTTCATCCTCGTACACCAATCACTGAAAGTAATCATTGCAGGTGCAGCAAGTGGTGAAGAAGGCAAATGATATGTTAGCCTTCATAGCGAGAGATTTGAGTACTGGGGCAGGGCTATCTTCCTACAGGGTCCTGGTGAGATTGCACCAGGAGTACTATTTGCAGTTTTGGTCTCCTTATTTGAGGAAGGATGTTCTGGCGATGGAGGGGGTGCAAGAAAAGTTTACCAGACTGATTCCTGGATGATAGAACTGGTGTATGAAACTGATGTGTGGATAGAATGAGCTGCCAGAGGAAGTGGTGGAGGCTGGTACAAATACAGCATTTAAAAGGCATCTGGATGAGAATATGAAGAGGAAGGGTTTAGAGAGATATGTGCCAAGGACCAACAAATGAGACTAGGTTAGTTTAGGATATCTGGTTGGCATAGACCTGTTGATGGAAGGGTCTATTTCCATTCTGTACATCTCTGTGACTCTATGACTCCCATTCCTTTCACCAAGTATATACCAGATATATTTGTACGTTCCCCACCAACTCTCTCCCAATGGTTGGTATAGCCCTTATTTTGCTTCACTAGTTGGGATTTGCCCTCTACCCTCATCCTCACTTTCACAGAAACCCCATTCCTGCTCTACGGCCCCCTCCGAGGCCTCTCTGAAATATTGAGGTATTTGGCCATCCAGCAGACTGAGGCCGTGATGGTCATTCCCAATCAGCTGAGGGTGAACACAGCTATCTGCAACCAAACCTCCTCTCACAACCAAATTCAGCTCCTGGGTGCAGGTACCACAACCCTCATGGGCACACGTTCTTTGATGTATACATATCTATACTGACCGAGATGTGCACACATATATAAATACATATACACACCAAATACAAAATTGTCATGTGTAGATATATATGCACATAATTATACACACAGACACATACTTACAGCCACACACAGTATACATTTACTGACATACTTATCCATACATACTGACACATATGGAAATGTATATGAGACATATAAGTCATAGGAGTGGAAGTAAGGCCCCAAATACAGCAGATATTTACAGATATATATATATATATACATTTACATATACACAGATATGCAGTGACATATATAGTTGGAGACGTACGCTAACATATGGATGTGGACTAACATATACAGACGTAGATGTACATGAACATATGCAGATATAAACTGACATATATAGATATACACTGAAATGTACAGATACCGATGTAGATTATGAAATGACTGAGATATAGAGAACACCACCCACTTGCGTCACCTCCCTGCGCTCCCGCGCACGCGCAGTCCTAGTCGACTCTGGGCAAGAGGCGGGGAAAACGTCATGACGTCTCAGACAGTAATAGCCAATGGGGTAGCGAATGGTGTGTTGCTTCCCGCGCACGCGCATGGACCCTGGTGCCGGCGCTGTGCTACGCCTGCGCGCGCTGCTGGAAGGCACGTGGCTGTCACTGGGAGGCTGTGTGTGAAAGTGCGCTGCTCAGGGCCTCAGCACATGCACAACATCTCCCTCAGAGGTAAACACTCAACTAGCAGGTGCTGGAAAAGCACAGCAGGTCAGGCAGCAACCGAGGAGCAGGAGAGTCAACGTTTCAGGCATAAGCCCTTCTTCAGGAATGAGGTTTGTGGGCCAAGGGGGGGGGGTGGAGAGGTAAATGCGAGGGGGGTTGGGCTAGGGGCAAGGCAGGTAAAAACAATGACTGCAGATGCTGGAAACCAAACACTGGATGAGTGGTGCTGGAAGAGCACAGCAGTTCAGGCAGCATCCAAGGAGCTTTGAAATCGACGTTTCGGGCAAAAGCCCTTCATCAGGAATAAAGCTGTTCTCTGGGACTTTTCCACAAACTAAGAATCCTTGGATTATAACTACCAGTGTTTCCACTAACTTGTAGCTACACTCCTTAATTCCTTGATGGGAAGCTCTAATGTAGAGGTGCCAGTGTTGGACTGGCGTGGACAAAGTGGAAATCACACAACATTTCAAATAAACCTGTTGGACTCTCACCTGATGTTGTGTGACTTCTGACTGATGGGAGTTATACAGTTTGAAGTTGACACATCCTCTCACAGAAAGATACAACAATAATGTGAATTGGATTAGTGGTGCTGGAAGAGCACAGCGGTCCACTCAAACCCAATGCGAATGGACAACCCATTGAAGCCAATGTCTCCCCTCCCTTTACAGGGACCAACAAGATTCAGGAAAAAAACCTTAGCAAAACAGCCCAGCAACATTGATGCCCTGTCTGTCCTCTGTATTTGCAAACTCCACCCAAATCCACATGGGGTGCCAAATCCGGATTAATGTTGCATTGCAGAGACAGCCCAACCAAACTAATAAACCCAACGTGACACCGCACCCATGGAGTTTAATTCCCTTTAAAGGATTGCAACGATTCACGTCTGAGCTTGTTGAGCAATGCAGAAAGTTACTTTCAGTGTTGTTCTTCTTTGATGCGTAATCTTTTTCGGTTGGGCCAGAACTGAATCAGTTTTGACAAAGAGTCACTAGACCCGGAACGTTAACTCCCGCTTCTCTCCACAGATGCTACCAGACCTGCTGAGTTTCTCCAGCAATTTCTGTTTTTGTCTCTGATTTACAGCAGCTGCAGTTCGTCCGAGGAAAAAATAGCCACCCTGCATTGAGAGAGCCAATTTATTAAGACACTTTTTTATTGGATGAAAATTACTTTTAAGATAACCCGCTATATAACTGCAAGTTAAGAATGGAGAGAGGGAAAGAATCAAGAAATTGTAACGTAAATTCTGATCTTCAAAATACAATGGCAGAACCTTTTGTGAGATTTGAGCTAATTAGAGCGCGATTTGTGAAGCATCCGCCATAAATCGAACCAATTTTTTTTGCGATAGTAAAGTTGTGTCTAACCTGGGACTGTTACGATTGGAGGCAACTGATTGACCTGCCCAGGACAGTCTCATTAGTCCAGCTGAAGACATATATTCCGGACAAAAGCGCAGAGAAATTGGAAGGAAGTGATCGTTTGTGGTTTTCCAGAGAATTTGACTTCAATTATTTATTAATGTCTTTGATAACATGCTGTTGGTCATGTAGAAAAGGCAGAGTCCAGAGTATGGTGCTGGAAAAGCACAGAAGGTCAGGCAGCATCTGAGGAGCAGGAGAATCGACGTTTCGGGCATGAGTCCTTCATCAGGATGAAGCTCTCATTCTCCTGCTTCTTGGATGCTGCCTGACCGGCTGTGCTTTTCCAGCTCCACATTCTCCACTCTGAGCTCCAGCATCTGCAGTCCTCACTTTCTCCACGTGGAAAAGGCAGGGGCATTGCAATGGTTACATGTCAAAGTGGCTTGAAGTGTGTGGCTGCACCTGGACAGTACAGTCAATGTCATTTTAACCCATGGCCAAGGCTCTTGTGGCGAAGTGATAGTGTCCCTATCTCTGCGCCAGGAGGATGACATTCAAGTTCTACCCGTTCCAGAGGTGTGTCACATGTCTAAACAATATGGTTAGAAAATATCTAACTCGTGGTGGGTGAGTATTGATAGGATATTAAACATTGGCTCCACCTCGTGCTCCCGCGAGGAGGTTGAGCAATTCATCAACTTCACCAACACATTCCACCCTGACCTTAAACTTACCTGGACCATCTCTGACACCTCCCTCCCCTTCCTGGACCTCTCCATCTCCATTAATGACGACCGACTTGACACTGACATTTTTTACAAACCCACCGACTCCCACAGCTACCTGGATTACGCCTCTTCCCACCCTACATCTTGCAAAAATGCCATCCCGTATTCCCAATTCCTCCGCCTCCACTGTATCTGCTCCCAGGAGGACCAGTTCCATCACAGAACACACCAGATGGCCTCCTTCTTTAGAGATCACAATTTCCCTTCCCACATGGTTAAAGATGCCCTCCAACGCATCTCGTCCACATCCCGCACCTCTGCCCTCAAACCCCACCCCTCCAACCGTAACAAGGACAGAACGCCCCAGTGCTCACCTTCCACCCTACAAACCTTCGCATAAACCAAATCATCCACCGACATTTCCGCCACCTCCAAAAAGACCCCACCACCAGGGATATATTTCCCTCCCCACCCCTTTCCGCCTTGCGCAAAGACCGTTCCCTCCGTGACTACCTGGTCAGGTCCACACCTCCCTACGACCCACCCTCCCATCCTGGCACTTTCCCCTGCCACCGCAGGAACTGTAAAACCTGTGCCCACACCTCCTCCCTCACCTCTATCCAAGGCCCTAAAGGAGCCTTCCACATCCATCAAAGTTTTACCTGCACATCCACTAATATCATTTATTGTATCCGTTGCTCCCGATGTGGTCTCCTCTACATTGGGGAGACTGGGCGCTTCTTAGCAGAGCGCTTTAGGGAACATCTCCGAGACACCCGCACCAATCAACCAAACCGCCCCGTGGCCCAACATTTCAACTCCCCCTCCCACTCTGCCAACGACATGGAGGTCCTGGGCCTCCTTCACCGCCGCTCCCTCACCACCAGACGCTTGGAGGAAGAACGCCTCATCTTCCGCCTCGGAACACTTCAACCCCAGGGCATCAATGTGGACTTCAACAGCTTCCTCATTTCCCCTTCCCCCACCTCATCCTAGTTTCAAACTTCCAGCTCAGCACACTCTCTTTGACTTGTCCAGACTTGTCGAACCTGCCTATCTCCTTTTCCACTCCACCTATCCACTCCACCCTCTCCTCCTTGACCTATCACCTTCATCTCCTCCCCCACTCACCCATTGTACTCTATGCTACTCTCTCCCCACCCCCACCCTCCTCTAGCTTATCTCTCCATGCTTCAGGCTCACTGCCTTTATTCCTGATGAAGGGCTTTTGCCCGAAACGTCAATTTCGCTGCTCGTTGGATGCTGCCTGAACTGCTGTGCTCTTCCAGCACCACTAATCCAGTAGGGGCAAGGCAGCTGGGAATGTAATAGGTTGATGGAGGTAGGGTTAAAGGTGATAGAATTAGATTACCTACAGTGTGGAAACAGGCCCTTCAGCCCAACAGGGCCACACTGACCCTCCAAAGAGTAACCCACCCACACCTATTCCTCTGCCCTATATTTGCCCCTGACTAATGCACCTAAGCAACACATCCCTGAACACTATGGGGCAATTTAGCATGGCCAATTCACCTGACCTGCATGTCTTTGGACTGTGGGAGGAAACCCACACAGACAGTCACTCAAGACTGGAATCAAACCTGGGTCCCTGGTGCTGTGAGCCAGCAGTGCTGACCACTGAGCTGCTGTGCCACCCCAAGTAGGTTGGAAAATGTGGAGCTGTTCTCCTTGGAGAAGAGAAAGAGAATGAGATTTGTTGGAACTCAAGATCATGGAATTTCAAGAGTAGAAAGGGGGAAATTATTCTTACTGGTAGAAGTGCCATGAACCAAAGACTTTATTGTGACCAACAAAGAACTAAAGTCGACATGATTTTACTCAGTGACTCTTTAGTACTTAGTATGCACTGCCCTTCAGCCCTCGATGTAGTGCCGACCTGTGTATATTCAGTCCAGGCTTTCAGAAGGTAACTGGATAACTGGACAGAAAATTGTTGCAGGGCTATTGAGAAAAGAAAGGAAATGGAACCAGGCATATTGCTCTTGTGAGCTGGTGTGGATGCAACAGGCCAATTGTTGAACCCCTTGCTGTAAACATTCAGTAATTTAAAAACAGATTTTCACCTAAAATAGTTAATACTATGCAGGTTAATTTGAAGATGAACAAATAAAAATATTTAAATTAAGATTAAAAAGAAAGGATAATGGAAAATGCCATGGAATACCATGACTTGTAAATTGCTAAAACTATGCAACTAAAGCAGATAGTGGTAATAGTGAAAACCAGATAGGTTTCAATATTCACTCAATTTTCCCATGACTACATTTATTTGAGCTTGATGGAGCCAATACGCTTTTCTGATCTGTGTGTAATTTTTTTTGAGGTCAGAGGGGTGGGTGAAGTGGATAAGTGGGAAGGAAGATGGACAGGTGGGACAGGTCATGAGGGTGGTGCTGAGCTGGAAGGTTGGAACTAGGATAAGGTGGGGGGGGGAGGGGAAATGAGGAAACTGGTAAAACCCATTTTGATGTCATGGGATTGGACGGTCCCGAGGTGGAAGATGAAGTGTTCTTCCTCCAGGTGGTTAGGGAGTGGCAATGGAGGAGGCCCAGTCCTTGGCGGACTGGGAGGGGGAGTTGAAGTGTTTGGCCACAGGACAGTGGAGTTGGTTGATGCAGGTGTCCTGGAGATGTTCTCTGAAGTGCTGTGTGATTAGGTGTCCTGCCTCCCCAATGTAGAGGAGACTGCATCGGGAGCAACGGATACAGTAAGTGACATGTGGCAGTGCAGGTGAAACTGTGGATGTGGAAGGCTCCTTTGGCGCATAGGATGGAGTTGGGGTGCGGGGGGGGATGGTGTGGGGAGGTGTGGGTGCAGGTTTTGCAATTCCTGTGGTAGTTGGGGAAGGTGCCAGGAGAGGAGAGTGGGTTTTGGGGGGGCATGGACATGACGAGATAGTCACAGAGGGAATGATCTTTACAGAAAGTGGATTGGGGTGGGGAAGGAAATATGTTTCTGGTGGTGGGGTCCATTTTTAGGTGGTGGAAATGGCAGAGGATGATGTGATGTATATGGAGGTTTGTGGGTGGAAGGTGAGGACCTGGGGGGTTCTGTCCTTGTTGTGGTTGGTGGGGTGGGGTTCGAGGGCGTTAGTGCGTGAAGTGGATGAGATGCGCTGGAGGGGATCATTAACCATGTGGGAGGGGAAATTGCAGTCTGTAAAGGACGAGGCCATCTGGTGTGTTCTCTAGTGGAACTGGTCCTCCTGGGAGCAGATGCGGCAGAGGAATTGGGAATAAGGGATAGCATTTTTGCAGGTGGGAGGAGGTGTACTCCAGGCAGCTGTGGGAGTTAGTGGGTTTGTAGAAAATGTCATTGTTGAAAATGTCAACAATGGCGATGGAGAGGCCCAGGAAGGGGTGGGATGTGTCAGACATGGTCCAGATGAATTTATGGTCAGGTGGAATGTGTTGGTGAAGTTGATGAACTGTTCAACTTCCTCGTGGGAGCATGAGGTGGCGCTGATCAGTCATCAATGTAGTGGAGGGAAAGGTGGGGAGTGATGCTGGTGTAATTACGGAAGATGGGCTATTCCACATAACCGACAAAGAGACAGGCATAGCAGTGGCCCATGTGGGTGCCCATGGCTGCCCCTCTTGGACAGACATAGTAGTGGCCCATGTGGGTGCCCATGGCTACCACTTTCGGACAGGCATAGTTGTGACTTCCTCCAGAATACTTCCATCCACCATGATCAGGGCCTCCTAGCCCTGTTTCTTTCTTTCCCAACATTCCCACCAGTACCCTTCCACTGGCACTCTAATTCGTTTGGCTGAACTGGTCTTCACCCTCAATAATTTCTCCTTTGAATCCTCCCACTTCTTCCAGGCGAAAGTGGTAGCTGTGGGCACTAGCTATGCCTGTTTCTTTATTGGCTATGTGGAACAGTCTGTCTCCTGCAGTTACACCTTTTCCTTCACTACATTGATGACTGCATCAGCGCCACCTTGTGCTCCCACAAGGAGGTTGAATAGTTCGTCAACTTCACCAACACATTCCACCCCAACCTTAAATTGCCCTATACCATCTCTGACACTTCCCTTCCTAGACCTTTCCACCTCCATCAACGGTGACTGACTCAACACTGACATTTTCCACAAACCCACCGACTCCCAAAGCTACCTGGAATACACCTCCTTCCCACCTTGCCTCCTGCAAAACTGCTATCCCTTATTCCCAATTCCTCCACCTCCACCGCATCTGCTCCCTGGAGGACCAGTTCCACAACAAAACACACCAGATGGCTTCCTTTTAAAGGCCGGAATTTCCCCTCCCACGTGGTTGATGATGCCCTCCAGCGCATTGCATCCACTTCCTGCACCTCTGCCCTCCAGCTGCAGCAAGGACAGAACCCCCGGTCCTCACCTTCCACCCCACCAACCTGCGTATATATTGCATCATCCTCTGCCATTTCTGCCACTATGAACAGACCACAAGGGATATATTCACCCCCCCATCTGCCTTCCTTAAAGACTGTTCCCTCTGCGACTACCTTGTTAGGTCTGAGAAAGTTTATAGCCTTAAAACCCATTTTTAAAACGTTTTATCTAAAATGTAATGCTGAATTATAGAACACATTTACTGCACTAGAAAATAGACAGGCAGGAAGGCTCTGAAAAAGGTGGGGTGGGGGAACTTAAGGAATGCAGAAAGTAGGGATACCCGTGCTCACCAAGTGATAACAGGATGCTGTAAGCCAGTTAAGAACATTTGCCTTAGCATCGGTGAATCTGTGTGAACAGGACACCAAGTGATAACATTCACAGCCGTTCCTTTGTGAAATTAATGACAGTGTTTGATTCTGACCCCAAAACAAAACTCAGTACTATCAAAAGCTTTGTAATTAACGGTCAGATGCTGTCAACTATAATGGATTCTTATTACCCCTTGCAAGTGGGGCAGACACAGAGAAAAAAACTTTGCTGTTACAAGACCCTGACTTGAGAGTTCAAAAGGACACTAGAAAGAGAGAGAGAGACCATTTTAGTGCTGAGGCTGTTGAATCCAGTAGAAAATTAACTCTTAGTGCTTACCTGCTATGGATTGAATTTAATTGCATTTTGGGACTTGATGATGGTATTGAGTAGCCATTACCAGTTATTAAATACAAACTCTGGAAAAGGTAATATTTAATGAAGTGTTAACTTACTTGTTTTTGCAGGCCACTCTACAGACCGCCCCACTGTCAATTCTAACCAATCAGATCTTGTGTCTTATTTGAATTTGAATCACAACCCTGAAAAGAAAGCATGTTTAATTCAAAGACTAATGAGTCGGTTTAAATGCAACCTTATGGTAACATCTCAGCCTCAGGTACAGAATGATTCAGTGCTCCTAGCTTAGAAATTATTCTAACATTGAAGAGATTCTGTTACAATGTGTCAGGAAGCCGTTTTATGATCAAAAGGTTGCCCTCTTGATAAGAAGTCATTTTGTAAAATAATTGTATCAGACATGAGACCTGGGCGGAGCGGATCAGAAAGATGAGACAGAAACTAGGCAGATGGGGGCAACGGTCGCTCTCCATCGCGGGTAAAAACCTGGTCATCAGGTGTGAGGTACTCTCAGTATTGCTATATGTGGCACAGGTCTGGCCTATCCTCAGGACCTGTGCCGCCGCAGTCACCCGGGCCATCTTCCAACTCATTTGGAGATCAAAGATGGACCGGGTCCGAAGAGACACAATGTGCAAAGACCGGTGCAATGGGGGATAAAACACGCCCAATACCACCCTCACCCTGATGGCCACCTTTGTGTGTGGCTGCATCAAGCTGTGCGTGGATCCCCGGTACGCAAACACCAAGTGTCACTACGTACTGAGGTTCTACCTGTCCCCGGTGTTGCGAAGGATAGGCCTGGCCTTGCTGCCGCGGAACGCTCCAAGTAGTTGGACCGTTCCGTATCACCTGTCCTTTGTGGAGAAATTTATGAGGAAAAACACCTTTGACCACAAGTCCATCAGGAAGTGGTCAGCACGTAGTGTCCTTGAGACCCTTCAGGAAAAGGAGAGGACGGATTCCTTCGAGCGGTTCCCTGAGCAGACTGTCAAAGCCATTTGGCAGAATGCCTCATCGCCAGAACTTTCCAGTAAGCACTAAGACATGGCTTGGCTGGTAGTGAGAAGGGCTCTGCCTGTGAGATCCTTCATGCACGCCCGGACTCTCAGCCGCACCGCACGCTGCCCTCGAAGTGGCTGCGGTGGGGACGAGACTGTCACACACCTCCTTCTGGAATGTGCCTATGCAGAGGAAGTCTGAAGAGGAATGCAGTGGTGCTTGTCGAGGTTCGTCCCGAGCAGCGCCGTGACACGGGACTCCGTGCTCTACGGCCTGTTCCCCGGGACTCACACCGAGACGAACATTAACTGCGCCTGGAGGATCATTAACTCGGTGAAGGATGCTCTCTGGGCGGTCGGAACCTGTTGATCTTCCAGCTGAAGGAGTTGACCCCGACTGAGTGTTGCAGACTGGCACATTCCAAGGTCCAAGACTACGTGTTGAGGGACGCGCTGAAGCTTGGGGCAGCTGCCGCTAAGGCGCGGTGGGGAAAGACCACCGTGTAACATCGGCCTGCCTAAAGAAGAACAGGGGGCCCATGCAGTCATTTGGGCTCTGCTGATGCCTCAGCCAAATATATGGGCATATGATTGAGAAATGCACAGACCTGTATATAACAATGATAAATTCTGATCTGTGTATGTAAATGTTGACATATGTATGGCATGACCAAATGTACAGACCATCAAATCATTTTATGAATAAAGTATATTTTTGAAATAAAAAAAATTGAATCAGACGTGAGCAGTGCAAGGTTACCTTATGAATTCTCCAATTAGCTCAGACTGGTACCTCTTTATGATCGGAGTTTATCTTGCCAGCAGGCGCCTGTCTTTGCTGGGTATGTTTTTCTCACCTGATGAATGACTTAAGGCCTGTAGGAGTGATTAGTCAAGTGTACACAGACCTGTCAATTAACTTTTCTTCCTTACAAATTATTGTCTTTCACTGTTATGTGTTTATAAGAACATTGCATGTTCTTAATTAAACTTTTGTAGAAAGGAAGCCACTTTGTATCAGTACATTGGAGTAGCCTACTGAGGCACTTGAAGAGCTGGTACCCTACTCTCCTAGGTTATTAGAACCTAGTTAGTTTAGCTTATAGGTGTCAGTGTTATGTTGTAACAGTGATGCTATTAGTGAATAAAGGGGATGCCTAAAATTAAACTAAACTGTCTGTAAGAGGTTTTTATTCCAGACTTCCAAAGAGTACAATCTCCGGGACGAACCAAGAGAGAGGCTTTACAGGTCTGAGTCCACAAGGGATTCCCTGGGCCCTCTCAAGTCTGTACTTCAACAGGTCTCCCAATAACCCACCCTCCCTTCCCCTGTCATCGCAGGAATTGCAAAACCTGTACCCACACCTCTCTTCCCCCCCCCCTTCCCCATCATAGGCCCCAAAGGAGCCTTCCACATCCTTTACAGTTTGATCTGCACTTTCACACGTGCCATTTACTGTATCTGTTGCTCCCAAAGCGGTCTCCTGTACTTTGGGGAGACAGAACACCTACTTGCAGAGCACTTCAGTGAATGTCTCCGGGATACCCGCACCAACCAACCCCACCGCCCTGTGGCCAAACACTTCAACTCCCCCTCCCACTCTGCTAAGGACATGCAGTTCAAAGTTTGGGAGAAGATTTGTAGCTCGGGTGCTCGTTGTTGTGGTTCTGTTCGCCGAGCTGGGAATTTGTCTTGCAAACGTTTCGTCCCCTGTCTAGGTGACATCCTCAGTGCTTGGGAGCCCCCTGTGAAGCGCTTCTGTGCTGTTTCCTCCAGCATTTATAGTGGCCTGTCTCTGCCGCTTTCGGTTGTCAGTTCGAGCTGTCTGCTGTAGTGGCCGGTATATTGGGTCCAGGTTGATGTGTTTGTTGATAGAGTCTGTGGATGATGGCACTCATCCACAGACTCTATCAACAAACACATCGACCTGGACCCAATATACCGGCCACTACAGCAGACAGCTCGAACTGACAACCGGAAGCGGCAGAGACAGGCCACTATAAATGCTGGAGGAAACAGCACAGAAGCGCTTCACAGGAGGCTCCCAAGCACTGAGGATGTCACCTAGACAGGGGACGAAACGTTTGCAAGACAAATTCCCAGCTCGGCGAACAGAACCACAACGAGGACATGCAGGTCGTGGGCTGCCTCCATCGCTGCTCCCTCACTACCCGATGCTTGGAGGAAGAATGTCTCGTCTTCTGCATCTGGACCCTCCAACCCCATGGCATCAATGGTTGTTTCTTCATTTCTCCTCCCCCCACCTTATCCCAGTTCCAACCTTCTAGCTTATCACCACCCTCATGACCTGTCTATCATCTTCCCCCCATCCGCTCAACGCTCCCCATCCGCTCAACGCTCCCCTCCGACCTATTTCCATTACCCCACCTCCATCTACCTGTTTGACTCTCAGCAACCTTCACCCCAGCCTCATGGCCCCCCTCCCATTTATCTCTCAATTTAGCTCCCAGCCTCATTCCTGATGACGTGCTTTTGCCCGAAACGTCGATTTTCCTGCTCCTCAGGTGCTGCCTGACCTACTGTGCTTTTCCAGCTCCGCTCTCTCTACTGAACTACCTGCATTGATATGGAGTCTTTCTGTCACCTCAGGAGAGTAAGGAACTTGCCAATCAATGAAGCTTGGTGATGTAGACACTGGTTTTAAGGAAACCTTGGAGGAAGCTTTGGCAAAACTACAATCTCTAGAAAACCCTGGAGATTGGTGAATGTTAATCAGAGTACCTCCAAGTCAGAAGATACAGTTTAAAAAAAAATTGGTCATTGGATAAATATGTGAATGATAATGCAATAGTGTAGGTTAGATGGGCTTCAGATCGGTTTCACAGGTTGGCGCAACATAGAGGGCCGAGGAGTCTGTACTGCACTGTATTGTTCTATGTTCTAATACTTGGAAAAGAGCATACTGGTCATTCTGAAGATCCATTTTGAGGTATACAAGACCAGATGGATCAGGATATGTCATTCACACTTTTTCTGTTCTTTCCTTTTGGACAGAAAGAGCTTCCCTCTTCCTCTTTGATATCTTTAGCGTCTACCTGAGTGGGTGCATGAGGATGGTTTCAATATAAGCTCTCACTAGAAAGTCAGCACTCCCCTCGCAGTTTGGACAGTGGAATGCAACTACTGGATGAAGATGTTGACCATGCATTAGAGCTGGTGGGTTGAGGTTAAGAGAAGACAGCACAAAATGGAGAACCTATATCAGACAGATTGGCAGCTCATCCCCACACCCCCAGAGGATGTACTGACAGATCTGGGATTGCAAGCAGATCCAGAGTTGAAGTTGTAGGAGCCCAGGACCAAGCAAATCTGGGAGCCTTGGAACAGCGAGTTTACAGCCGAGTGGTATTATCAGTGGACTGTTCATCCAGAGACCTCGGTAATGTTCTTGCGGACCTGGGTTCGATTCCTCTGTGGCAAATGTTGAACATTTGAGTTCAATAAAAAGTCTGGAGTTAAGAGTGTAATGATGACCATGAATCCATTGTCAGGAAAAAAACCCATCTGGTTCACTAATCCCCTTTAGGAAAGGAGACAGCCTTTTTTTACCTGGCCTACATGTGACTCCAGCCCCCACACAACTTGGTTGAGACTCTTAACTGCCATCTGGGCAATTAAGAATGGGCAAAAAATGCTGGTCTGTCCAATGATACCCTCCTCCTGTGAATGAATAAAAACTGTAGGTACTCTTTCTACCCCCGGCCTCACCATCAATCCATGACATGACAGTCACCTGACTCTACTCTCCCGCACGGTGTGCTTCATCACCCCAATCTATTTTTTCTATTCGCAGGACAGGGTATCATTGCACTGGAGAAGCTGCAGAGGAGACTTACCAGGACGTTCCTGCACTTGAGTATTTTAGTTCTGATAAAAAGATGGGACAGATGGGTGGTGTTTTCCTCAAAGTAGAAGAGAATATGATTAAAGTGTGTCAAATCAGAAGGCACATAAGAAAGGTAGATGGGAATGAAACTTTCTGCTTGATGGAAGGAGCAATGACCAGGTGCATAGATTTAAGGTAAGGGGCAGGAGGTTTAGAGACAATATGAGGAAAATCTTTTACACCCAGAGGTTGATGGAATCTGGAACTCACTGCCTGTAAAGGTGCAACATTTAAGCAGTATTGAGATGAACACTCTAAATGCTAAGGCATGAGACTAGAATAGTTAGGTGGTTGGCACAGACTTGATGGGCTGAATGGTTTTTTTTTGTGCTGTAGATATCTATGAATCTATGCTGAGAGCAAATGTATGCACGTTGGTGTGGGCAGGGATGGATTGAGGAGGAGGTAAACAAAATTGAGGTCAGAATTCATGGTCAGAAGTCATTGAATTCAGTGTTGAGTCCTGAAGCCCGTAAAGTACTGAGGTGGGAAATGAGGTGCTGTCTTCCAGCTTGCATTGGGCTTCATTAGATGGTCTGGACTAAAATGTCAGCAGTAATGAAATCACCAGAGGACCAGAAAGCTGCTCACTGATTCAAGCAAGATGAGGAGTGAGGTCGAGAAGATGGTACCTTCATAATGACCTAAGCCAGTATGGGAGTTGAACCCACATTGTTAACATCACTCTATAAAACCAGCCATTCAGACAACTGAGCTAACAGTTTCTGAGTTTGGCCTTAAGATGAACAGGAAATCATTTAAGCTGTGTTGTCTCCAGATCAGAGCCAAAGACACTCCATTGTCTGTCATTGAGCTGCAGCATGCAGATGATGCTTCCATGTGTACATATTCAGAGACTGAGCTCCAAACCATCATTGATTCATTTCTGGAGACATTTGAGAGAAAGGTTCCATATCCAGAAGACAGTCTTCTCCAACATTAATCTTCTCTCAGGCCAGTATCCTCCGTTTCAAGTTACTGGTTCTGGCAAATCAGCAAAAATTGGGGTGGTTCAAATTGTCCACATGCCTGACACAAAACAAGCTGTCTACTCCGAGCTCTGACATGTCAAGTGGTTGCCAAGAGGGGAAGGAGAACTGTTCCAAGAACTTCCTTGAATCCCCTGAAAACTATTTACCAAGACCACCCAAAATGAAGAGGAAGAATCTGCGAAGATGCCAAGCAGCTCTAGCAACTCTGACAGGCTCAGAGGGAGACCATCTGCAAATGGTAGAAGGAGCATGTGTTACGACATTGGGTGAACTCTCCTCCTTAATTTAAAACCAGCAACACTGAAAAGATTTATCCTATCCAGTAATCTGTAAAAGTTTTGAGTGGCCAAGAACTATGTAAAGTAAAAATTAACAACTTTATTTCTTAAAGTATAACCAGAGAATAATTTAGCTAACCACTATTCAGAATTTCTTTCTCTAACCTATGTTTTACCTTCCCTTCTTTAATACTAGTCTGATAAGACTCCCAATTAAGATTTACAAAGCCGTTTTTCTTACCTCAAAATCAGCCACCTGTAGGCTCTGCTCTTCAGACCTTCCTGTGTTGTCTTTTTTTCTCCTTGTTGGAATTTCTGCTTCACAGGTTACTGATTGAAAAGGTACCTTTTTTTTAAGGGAGGTTTTTTCAAGCTATCTGGTACATGGTAGGCTTGGCAGTTCTCCTCTCAACTGTTTAATTTTCCTCTGGTCTTATACCCCAGAGCATTGGATTGTGTCCTTGGCTTTTAAGATTGTCAATATACTCAATTCAAACTTGATTAGAAATTAGTATTTTTATCGGAGTATAATTTCAACTGATGGGCCAGTCTTGAATTTGTTTTTGTATCCAGGCAGTGAACTACTCGACTTGTTCAATCCAGTGTTTACGTACATTGTTGCCTTGTTGAGAACACTTGGTACTTTGTCCAGTGGTTCTGCTGCTTTTAACTCTCAAAAATACACCTACATCTTCATAACACATGTGAGCATCCACTCATCTCTTCAAACATCACTGCACCAACTGTACGAGGATGGATGGATCCAGCAATTCGGTCACCTCGGAACCTACAACTTTGCAATGAAAGCAAGTCATCCTGAGGAGCTGCCTAAGAGGAAGGAGGAGCCTGGGCAGAATTTTAATAGAGTAAAGTGTAGAGCTTTCAGTAACTCTGTTACAATTTTTACAAATTGCTGGCTTTCAGTACAAATGCATGTGACAAAAAGATTGGAATTCTTCACAAAATAACAAGGGCACAAATTGTGCAAGCAAGTTTCAAACTTAAACATGCTGTAACCCTGTGAAATAGGGGAAAGCAAAAAAAAAGCACGAATAGCTCTTGCATGCAAGTAAAGCTGAATTTCAGAAATTCAAAGCAGATTTTAAGCAACCTAAAAGATAGAAAATCAAAATGGGGGGATATTATGAGCCAATGAACAGCCCACTAAGGTTATATTCACAGCTCTGATTCCAAATGTGGCAGACAACACTGTATCTTGAACCCATTAGAAAAGTGAACAGGGGAGATACCTGCTGGGTGATTAATGTAGAGACTGGTCAGAGTTGTGGTGAAGCTTGTTACTAAGTTTAAATGTATCCATCCACTCTCCGACATTAACTTATTCTGCTGGGGTTTAAAACTCTCTCTATAAATTATTAATTAAAAAGACTTATCCATTTCCTGCATTAAGATGAGCTAGTTCAAGAAGTAGGACTTACATTTTTGAAGGAAAATGCTGATAGAGACCATTTGTTTTATCAAGTTTCTCCTAAAAGAAGCGATAAATTGGGCAGATGAAGATTAAACTCGAGCATGTGGTGAGTTTGCATTTTCAGAATGTCCCATACGAGTGAAAATTCAGATCTAAAAGAAGATGCAGCAACATTAATTAAATGTTCAACGGTAAACAGGAAGCAAAGGGTTAGGATTCAGGAGTTTGCTTGAATTGGAGAAAGGTTGGAAATGGTGTATTCCAATGTTAGTGACTAGATGTTTTGACTTAGGTGGTGGGAAAATGTCAGCCAACAGTGAAGAGGGCTGGGAAATCTACAGGATTGTGATTGTGAGGTGAACAGAACAGACAACCCAGGCAGCTTGTATAGTTTAGTGATTTGGGTTTAGTGGAGTGTAAGTAAACAGAGACAAAGAGATTCATATGTGGACTACTTTGTTTGTATGCAGGCAAATAAAGCTAAAGAGATGTTGAGCTTTGTCATTTGCATAAATGATTTGGATGTGAGTGTACTAGACCTGATTAGGAGATACCATTGCTGGTGGGGAAGGTTATCATAAATTACAGAGGGATCTTGATCAGATGGGGATGTGGGCTAAGGACTGACAATTGCAATTCAATACAGATAAATATGAGGTGTTGCACTTTGGAAAGTCAGATCAAGGTAGGACTTAGACAGTAAATGGTAATGTCCTGAGGAGTGTTGTGGAAGAGAGGGACCTAGGAGTACTAGTACTTAGTTCTTTGAAACTGGCATCGCAGGTAGACAGGGTGGTGAAAAAGGCATTGAGCATGCTGGTCTTCATTGGTCAAGGCATTGAATATAGGAGTTGGGATGTTATGTTACAGTTGTACAAATCATTGGTAAGACTACACTTCGAGTATTGTGTACAGTTTTGGTCACCCTGTTATAGGAAAGACATAGTTAAAATGGACAGAGTGCAAAACAATTTACAAGGATGTTACCAGGACTAGTAGGCTTGAGTTATAGGGAGAGATTGGCCATGATAGGTCTTCATTCCGGGTAGAAGACAGGATCGTGGTGGAAGGTTGTTTTTCAGACTGGAGGCCTGTGACCAGTGGGGTGCCACAAAGATTGGTGCTGGACCCTCTACTTTTTGTCATTTACATAAATGATTTGGATGCGAGCATAAGGGGTACAGTTAGTAAGTTTGCAGATGATGCCAAAATTGGAGGTGTAGTGGACAGCGAAGAGGGAGGGTTACCTCCGATTACAACAGGATCTGGACCAGATGGGCCAATGGGCTGCGAAGTGGCAGATGGAGTTTAATTCAGATAAATGTGAGATGCTGCATTTTGGGAAAGCAAATCTTAGCAGGACTTATACACTTAATGGTAAAGTCCTAGGGAGTGTTGCTGAACAAAGAGACCTTGGAGTGCAGGTTTTTAGCTCCTTTAAAAGTGGAATTGCAGGTGGATAGGATAGTGAAGAAGGTGTTTGGTATGCTTTCCTTTATTGGTCAGAGTATTGAGTACAGGAGTTGGGAGGTCATGTTGCGGTTGTACAGGACATTGGTTAGGCCACTGTTGGAATATTGCGTGCAATTCTGGTCTTCTTCCTATCGGAAAGATGTTGTGAAACTTTGAAAGGGTTCATGAAAGATTTACAAGGATTTTCAAAGTTTGTGAGAAGATTTGTAGCTCGGGTGCTCGCTGTTGTGGTTCTGTTCGCCGAGCTGGGAATTTGTGTTGCAGATGTTTCACAGGAGACTCCCAAGCACAAGGATGTCACCTAGACAGGGGACGAAACATCTGCAACACAAATTCCCAGCTCGGCGAACAGAACCACAACATTTACAAGGATGTTGCCAGGGTTGGAGGATTTGAGCTATAGGGAGAGGCTGAACAGGCTGGGGCTGTTTCCCCTGGAGTGTCGGAGGCTGAGGGGTGACCTTAGAGGTTTACAAAATTATGAGGGGCATGGATAGGATAAATAGGCAAAATCTTTTCCCTGGGGTCGGGGAGTCCAGAACTAGAGGGCATTAGTTAAGGGTGAGAGGGGAAAGATATAAAAGAGAGCTAAGGGGCAACTCTTTCACACAGTGGGTGGTACGTGTATGGAATGAGCTGCCAGAGGAAGTGGTGGAGGCTGGTACAATTGCAACATTTAAGGGACATTTGGATGGGTTTATGAATAGGAAGGGTTTGGAGGGATTTGGGCTGGGTGCTGGCAGGTGGGACTAGATTGGGTTGGGATATGTGGTTGGCATGGACGGGTTGGACCGAAGGGTCTCTTTTCATGCTGTACATCTCTATGACTCTTAACACAGGAGACAATGAAGGGTGACCTTATTGAAGTGTATAAAATCATGAGAGCCAATAGATAGGATGAGTCCATATAGTCTTTTTTCCCCCAGAGATGGGGAATTGAAAACTAGAAGGTATAGGTTTAATGTGAGAGGGGAAAGATTGAGGAAAGACCTAAGGGGCAACATCTTGACTCAGACAGTGGTGTTTATGTGGATTGGGCTGCCAGAGAAAGTGGTTGAGTAATAGCAACCTTTAAAAAACATATGGAGAGGTACGTGGATGGGGAAGGGTTTTGAGGATATGGACCAAGTGAGGGCAGTTGCAACTTGCTGAATGGGCACCACGGTCAGCATGGGCCAGTTTGGGCCGAAGGGTCTGTTTCAATGCTGTTTTACTCTATGACTCCTAAAATGGTTAGCAACATTTCTGGATTTTGTAAATAAGGACAGACTGTCGAATACTGAAGCATTGTAGGAATAAAAGGGATTAGATTAGAATCACCTACAAGATACTAAGGTAAATTTTGAGTCGCAAATGTAAGAGTCCAGGAAGTCCCAGGTTAACCTGATGCTTAAAACTTTGAAAGATTCATCTCTTATAACTCGTTCCTCTGCTCCATGCTTGGGGAATGAGAAGAAAAGATCTATCTGCAAAGTTTACCAAAACATAAAAGCAAATAAAATTATCATATCAAACATTTTGTCTTTTTAAAAAAATCAGCTGCTAGAACATTTATCTCCACTTGTTCAATCATTTACACTGGGCTGTTGCTTGTGGAGGTTTGCAGATATTAGTTTACCTTGTGTTAGGAACAAATAACAATAGTAAGTGCATTCATGCACACTTGATGTGTAATAATATCCACACTGTAGAATCAAACAATTGTATCATTCTTCTTTGGAAGATTATCAAGGGATAATGTATAGGTTTCGTCCAGACAAATAACAACTGTTGTAAACACTATTGTGATGAACTTCCTTCCTTTTCAAAAGACCTTGCCCATTTGTGATATACAGCCACCAGCTTAAGAGTGATCAGGTTGCGGAGTCTGTCAGTATTGCCCTATGTTTACATACGTGATTTGCTTTCTCAGATACAGAAAATCCAGAGGCTTCGAATGAAAGGTTTCCCTCCACACCTGCCCACCCAAAAAGACTAGTTCCTTCCACTAACTGCATATATATGCTCCGTCTGACAAATACATTGGAAAACAAATAACTGTACATGCTTATCAACATTCCCAATGATGGGCTTATCTGATGATCAGCATCCTGCTCCTTGGATGCTCTCTGACCTGCTGTGCTTTTCCAGCACCACCCTTTTCAACTCGCAACCAAGAAACAAGACTCCATCTACTTTTTGACCTTAAGAAAAATGAAAATGAAAAACAGTCAAGAACATAAGACTATAAGACAGAGAAGCAGACATTGGCCGTTCATCCCACTGTTTGCTTTATTACTCAATGAGACAATGGCTTCTTCACATATCTGTTCTTCATGTCATTTGACAAACATGGCAGGAATTCAGTGAGCCCTGTTGAGACTCTAATAGGAACAGTGCGCTAGTAATTAAGCTCCACTATTTCACAAGAAGCACCAAAAGTGTAAATGTTTTGTTTAATTACCAAAATGGTCAATTTGTTTCTCTTTATTACTTTTATATAAAACATTCATCAGTTATTCCTAATAAATGCAAAAAAACTCATTTATTATAAACAAATGTATTCAGAGTAAGTGGCTAAACTGGTTATAACTATATACCTTAATCCCAAGCATATTTAAAAGACAACAGACAAAATGCTACTCTCTGCAGCGATTATATGGGATTCGTTCCGAAAAAGGCCCTACTCTGATAGGGCTAAGGGTCAAATGATAAATAAAGAGAAGACATTTGATTAATGATCCATTCAATTTCTTGTCGTCAATATTGCAATGTTGAATTGATGAGGTGGACTGCAGCTGTTTAAGAAGGCAGCTCACCCTCACCTTCTCCCGGGCAACTAGGGGTGGGTAATGAAAATGTTGCCCAGGCCGTGATGCCCATATCCCACAAAATGAATAAATTTAAAAAATCTTTACATTTTATTTCAGATGAGTGTTAGACTTTGGTCTTTGGATGTAAGTAATAGTCTAGCTGTCACACTTAAATTAAACATACTGATTTTTGGAACTTTCTCAGTTACACATACAACACTTTACTGAAAGACCTGTGCAGCGTGTCCTGATATAAAGCTTTTTTTCTTCATTATGTGACAATACTATGGCTTTACGAGATGTATTTGACCTTTTTTGTTGATGATGAGAGGTTGAGATATAGATGTGAATGGTCTGCCTGAAGCCAATAAAGTAAACAGCTTGTGAATCCTTGGGTTTCTTTTTTAAGTTGGAAGAATAGAAGTAGCCTGAATTGGTGGGGTCAAGCTCCCATGGAACAAGGATTTTAATTGCTGTTGGGGTTTAAAAACTGCAATACATCTCTCCCTACTCTAGGAAAATGCTTGCTTTCTGTATCTCGAATTTTTCTCTCGATGTTATTTCCTCCTGGACTGGAGAATTGCATGTGAGACAATCAATTTTGCTGAATTTGCTTTTGCCAAGGGTGTGTTTATGGGATGTTACTATGTTGGAACAGTTGCTGTTAAGTAGAGTCATAGAGATGTACAGCACAGAAACAGATCCTTTGGTCCAACTTGTCCGTGCCGACCAGATATCATAACCCAATCTCGTCCCACCTGTCAGCACCCAGCCCTTATCCCTCCAAACCCTCCCTATTCATGGACCTATCCAGATGCCGTTGAAATGTTGCAATTGTACAAGCTTCCACCACTTCCTCTGGCAGCTCATACACATACCACCCTGTGCACCTTTAGTCTCTTTTATATTTTTCCCCTCTCACCCTAAACCTGTGCCCTCTAGTTCTGGACTCCCCAACACCAGGGAAAAGATTTTGTCTATTTATCCTATCCATGCCCCTCTTGATTTTGTCAACCTCTTTAAGGTCACCCCTCAGCCTCCGATGCTCTGGGGAAAACAGCCCCAGCCTATTCAACCTCTCCCAATTCCTCCAACCCTGGCAATATCCTTGTAAATCTTGTCTGAACCCTTTCAAGTTTCACAACATCCTTCTGATAGGAAGGAGACCAGAATTATATGCAATATTCCAACAGTGGCCTCACCAATGTCCTGTACAGCTGCAACATGACCTCCCAACTCCTGTACTCAATACTCTGACCAATAAATGAAAGCATACCAAATGCCTTCTTCATTATCCTATCTACCTGCAACTCCACTTTCAAGGAGCACACCAAGGTCTCTTTGTTCAACAACACTCCCAAGGACCTTACCATTAAGTGTATAAGTCCTGCTAAGTTAAATACTCTATCATTCTGTTAAGTTTTCCAATC
The DNA here is from genome assembly GCF_047496795.1 of Chiloscyllium punctatum. NCBI lineage: Eukaryota > Metazoa > Chordata > Chondrichthyes > Orectolobiformes > Hemiscylliidae > Chiloscyllium > Chiloscyllium punctatum. The sequence continues at coordinate 88,637,391 of NC_092760.1, forward strand.
GAGTGAAGTTATTCTAATCCTTTCTTTTGTATTTGAACTGCAGTGATGGAATAGTGTGTTTTGCTTCAAGCTTGATAATTTGACCAATTGTCTTGCATCCAGAACTCAACAATTGGCCTTTACCTTTAAAATAAGAAAAAAGTTAGGGTCTAGGCTATGTCCTTGACTTATTTTGAGGGGGTTTGGTCTGGTTCTTAACAAATTGGGGGCTCTTGTCTGGATCAAAATCTCTAATTCCATTTTGGGTTTAAGATTATTGACGAAAGTGAGGATTGCAGATGGAGGTTAGAGTTGAGAGAGTGGTGCTGGAGAAGCATAGCGCATCAGGCAGCATCCAAGGAACAGGAAAATCAACGTTTCGGGCAAAAGTCCTTCATCAGGATTATTGGACTCATAGGGAATGAGTGTTGGTGTTTTTTTTATTTTGGGTGTTGCATTCGGTTGGTTTAAATAGGATGTGTGTAATAATGGATCTTCTGGTCACTTAAGAGTTTTCTGTGGTTGGAAGAAGTCACTTCAGGTGTTTTAGAGAAAATGAGCAAAGCAAAACTGGAATTGACAGACAAGTTGAAGTTGGAGTTGCCTGTGTCTGTGAGGAAAGGGGAAATAATTATGGCAATAGCACAGAACAAAGAAAATTTGCAAACCAGGAACAGGCCCTTCGGCCCTCCAAGCCTGAGCTGATACAAATCCACTGTGTAAACCTATTGCTCAATTCTTAAGTATCTGTATCCCTCTGCTCCCCACCTACTCATGCATCTGTCCAGATGCACCTTAAATGAATCTACCGTACCTGCCTCTACTATCTCTGCTGGCAACGCATTCCAGGCACCTACCACCCTCTGTGTAAAGTACTTTCCACCTTGAACGCGTGACCTCTTGTTATTGAATCCCTCACCCTGGGAAAAAGCTTATCTCTATACCCTTCATGATTCTGTAGACTCCCTCAATCTCCTTTTTTCTAATGAAAACAGTCCTAACCTAGTCAACCTCTCTTCATCGCTAGCACCTTCCATACCAGGCAACATTCTTGTAAACCTTCTCTGCACCCTCTCCGAAGTGTCCACATGTTTTGGTAATGTGGCGACCAGAACTGTACACAGTATTCTAAATGCAGCCGAACCAAAGTCTTGTACAATTTTCATGTGACCTGCCAGCTTTTACACTCAATACCCTGTCCGATGAAGCATTTACAATTGCCAGGAATGCCATCAGAATCATTAGAAAATGGTTAAAATCCAATTACAAATAGAGCAGCTTGAAGTAGAGACAATGGCAGGAGAAAAGGAAATGAAACCGTTTGAATTATGATTAAAAGCAGAACTAAAGGAAAAGATGGCCCTGTTAGAAGGGAAGAAAGAGAGGGAAGTAAGGGTGAAAGACAGAGTTTTTGATCTTCAGGAAAACTCAAAGTCAATTTAAAATGATGGATATAGAGGTGAAATGTCGGGGTAGTGATGGACAGAAATCCCATTGTAGCCAAAGCCTGGTGGGGACTGTTTAATTATGTTCAAGCATTGCCGAAGTTCAACGAGGAAGGATGTAGAAACTTCTTTCATTTCATTTGAGAAATTGGCTGAACAAATGAATTGGCCAGTGACCATGTGAGTATTGTTGATCCAAATGAAGTTGGTTGGTAGAGTGAGTGAAGTATTTGTATAACTATCAGAGATGGTATCTGGGAAGTATGATATGGTGAAAAATATTATCTTGACTGCATATGAGCTAGTACCAGAAGGCTACGGATGTTTTACAAATCTAAGGAGGGAACCTGGTCAAACAGACATGAAATTTGAAATGAACAAAATAAGTAATTTTGATAGGTGGATAAGGGCATTGAAAATAGATCAAACATATGACGCTCTTAGAGAGAGATGATTGGGAAAATAAGAAAAGTCAGAGAGTTTTGTTGATGAGGTAAAGGAAAGCACAGGGGAGACTAAACTGCAAAACAATGTACAACCTGATCAGGGTTGGTTGAAAAGAAAGTGTCAGATCTCTTTAAAGAATTTACTTGGGTGGGTAAGGTTTACTCACGTATACCAGGAGGAGTGGGTAAAGAAATCAAGATTTTAAGAGATATGGGAGTAAACCAAGCTTTGATGCTCAGAGATGAGATATGTAATTCAGAAGGAGTATTGCCAAAAAAGGTGATAATCTACAAAATTCATGGTGAGGGGAGCAGTATTCCATTACATAAAGTGAGGTTGGAGAGCCCAGTCAAAAGTGGTGAGGTGGTTTTTGGAGTAATAGAGAAATCCCGATTCTGAAAATACAGTTTATCCTTGGTAGTAATTTAGTGGATCATGGGTGGGAGTGATGCCTACTGTGATTGAAAAGTGCAAAATCAGGCAAAGTGGTGTTACAGGAAGTATATTCTGGGATTTTTCCTGACTGTGTGGTAACAAGGTCACAAAGCCACAGGTTGACATGGGAGCAGAAAGGTAGTTGAAGTTCACTTATCAGAAATATGATCAAATGGTTGAGAAAAAAAACAAGAATAGGTGGAGGACAAAGTGGATACTTTTAGTTCAGATAAATTAGATGAATTACAACAGAAAGACAAAAACGTAAAGTAGTTGTATCAAAGGCACGCACAGAAGAATCTGAGTCTATCCCAGAATGTTACTTTGTGAAAAAAGATGTCTTGATGTAAAAATGGAGACCATCACATATTCAGATGGGCAGAATTTCATCAAGTTGTTTTATCATTGGGTGATAGAAAGGTGTTAGGGGTAGCACATGAACTAATAGAGGGAGATCATTTGGGAATAAGGAAAACTCAAGCCAAAATAGAAAAACATTTTTATTGGCCTGGACTGCACAAGGATGTGTTTGACTTTTGCTGGATATGTCATATGTGTCAGGTAGGTGAAAAATCTCAGGCAGTGATAAAACCAGTATCCTAACACCCATTCCTAATTTAAGGAACCTTTTACAAGAGTCTTAATTGATTGTGTCAGAACCCTACTGAAAACAAAAAAGTGGGAATCAGTATTCGTTGACCATAATGGATGTGTCTGTTAGATTTCCAGAAGCCAATCCATTATGCAGCATCACAGCTAAAAACATTGCAGAAGAGTTACTCAAATTTATTACTAGGGATGGGCTACCCACAGAAACACAATTGGATCAAGAATTAAATTTAACATGAAAGTTAAATTCAAGGAAGTTATGGATAGCTCAGGAATAAAACACTTCAAATCCACTGCAAACCATCCAGAATCACAAGGAGCATTAGAACAGTGGTATCAAACTTTAAAGACCATGTTGAGGGCTTATAGTCAAACTACTCAGAAGATTGGGATAAAGGAATTCCATTTGTACATTTTGTAATTGGGGATACACCTAATGAATCTGCTAAATTTAGTATTTTTTAATTAGTTTTTGCGCATGAGATGAGAGGGTCACAAACTAATTAAGGAGAAATTGGTGAGTCAGAGTTCATAGACCACATATTTGAACTTTGTTAAATTTTAGGGAGAGGTTAAATACAGCAGGTGATTTGGCTAGACAGCACTTGAAAGTAGCACAGCATGTGATGAATTAGAAAATAGACAAAAGGTCAAAACTTGGTAATTTTGCTCGTGGTGATAAAGTGTTAGTGTTATTCCCAGTGGTTGACGAACCTTTAAAAACAAGGTTCGATGAGCCTTATCAATTTGTCCATTGAAATTTTCTCCACTCCTGCAATAAGTCAGTTAGTGGAGCAACCACATACTAAAATTCAGTACTAACTTTTGATAAAAGCCTCCAGTCCCAGGAACTGTAATACTTCCCTCTTCAGTGATTGTTTTTGAGCATGTGCTCAATCGCTTTTCAAACCTGTGCCAATTTTGGAGCATTAAGCCTATAAGGCAGTTGTTTAATTGGAATAGCATTTCTTGTATCTACATTATGCATAATTAGAATCATAGAATCACTATAAATAGAAGCAGACCACTCAGCCCATCAAGTCCACACAGACTTTCCAAAGAGCATCCCACCCTATCCCTGTAACCCTGCATTTCCCATGGCTAATCCATCTATATTGCACATCCCTAGACACTATAGGGCAATTTAGCATGGCCAATCCACTTAACCTTCACATCTTTGGACTGTGAGAGGAAACCAGAGCACCCAGAGGAAACCCATGCAGACACCAGGAGACTGTGCAAACTGCCCACAGACAGTTGCCCAAGGTGGAATTAAACGATGGGTCCTTAGTGCTGTGAGGCACCATCACTAACCACTGAACCACCATGCCAAATTAGTCAATGCCAAATTAGATTAATACTTCCTGGTTTATTCCCACGTATCTCTCCAAGCGATTGTCATAACTCTCTCAGGTCATTTTGATTTTCTTACTGAAAAAACTTCAGTAATTTATCCCAAATTTTGAGAACATCCTGAATGTCCAATTTAATTTGAGAGTTGTCCAACTCAGAATCGTTCTTCACTCTGTGTTGCAATTAATAACACATTCTCCTTTTGCTTTACTTCCCTATCAAAATACCTTTTGAGCATATTCATGACACACTCCGTGAGATTCTTTGTATCTAGCATTCTTGACAAAAAAATTCACCTCACTCAATTTTCTTTCGATTTGATATAAAATTCTGATTTTGTTTCCTTTTGACTTTCTACAACAGTTTGGTACATTTGATTGGGTGGTTCAAGTCAACCACATTGCTGTGGGTCTGAAGTCACATGTAGGACACAACCGATGAAGACAGCAGATTTCCTTCCTCTGAGAAGGTTGGTGGAACAGATAACTATCAACGATGATCACTGACCATTTTACCAGACTGACTTTCAATTCCAGTTTTACTTTGTGAATCAGTGAATTAATTAATTTAAATTTTACTAGCTATCCTGATGGGATTGGAAACAATGCTCCCAAAACATTTGGTTGGGCTCTGAATTACTGGTCCAGTGACAGCATCACATTATCACCATCACTCCATGACAAAGTCATCCTCTCCCCATTTCCACTTTTGTGTGTGGTCTTTCTCCAATGATCTGCCACTTATCTTTCATAAGGCAGGAGCTGGCTCCATAATAGCTGCCATCTGTCTTTGCCATTCAAGATCTGCAGACGACTCCCACCCCCTGATAATGTACCACTAACTGGATGCTGAGATTTCTGACAGCCTAACTAGGGCTTTACATTTTAAGAATGCGTGTGCGTTTGAGACAGGGAAATTATCTGGACATTTGATTCTGATCCCAAATTGATGATCAAGCTAAAGGTTTGAGATTTATGACCTATCATCTGACCTTAAAGGCCACAGACCTGAATTGTATGTTCAGTTCCTTTATCCACAGATACTGCCAGACCTGATGAGTACTTCCAGCATTTTCTGTTTCATTAGAGATTTCCAGCATCTGCAGTATTTTGCTTCACTATTACTGCCTTACCAATGCTTATTTTCAAATATTTTAATTTTTAACCTCTGAAAATGGTGCTCAAATTATGCTACAGATCAAAATAAATTCTAAAATGTTGTCATGCTGGAGAAAAGACGCCATGATGGCAAGAGCTAGTTAAGACACACATATCTGTGATGATGTTACTATAGAATAGAAGTACAATCAGAATCTTTTATTGATTTCCATCAATGAAATGTACATATAATGAAACAAAATCATTTTACAAATGACTGCAAAGCCAAAGATTTATTTAGTAATAGAACTAGTTAGCATTGAGTAAACAAAGATTAGTCAGAAGCTGGTTCTAACTTGCAGTATATCAGAATTTTGAGACAGTTTGCTACATTTTTATGTATTTGCATAAATATACTGCAATCGAAAATTATTAAATGAATTTCAACAGTATTAAAGAACTCAGATTTTCTAAGTCAAAAATCACCTAACACCAGGTTTATCTAACCACCTCTGCACTCTTATAGAGAGAGCGAGAGAGAGAGAGGGGGAAAGAGAGAGTAAGACAATGTTTTGTGTGTGTGGCAGTTGGACAATTTCCATCAAAATATAATCACAATATGAAATAAATTCCAGTAGTTTTCAAGAATTATAAATATCAGAAACAAGCTACATGTTTAATTAATACAATTAAAAATAAACAGGCAGAATAATATGATCTTTTTTTGTTATTTTTTTCCACATTTAGGATGTTTTCCATAAACTAACTTTGTAGTCTCTGTGCAAAAGCTGGTATTTATATTTGTTTTGATGTAACATTGAAACTAAATTCAGTCATAAAAATAAACACAACAGTCTGATTATTCCGAATGTTGAGAATCTCTGATTCCATGTGAAAATGTTATGGGTGTTAACTGCTCAATATAACCAGTAAATCATTTTGAGGTTTGCAATTCCTGCATACTAGGGCAGTTTCAAGCTTTCATAGCAACATGTCCCCACAACAGCAGACAGAAGTTAAATTCTTCAGAGTTTTCCAAAAATATTTCTAGTAATAACTTGCTATTAATGGATAACTACAGCATACGAGGGAGGGGCTGAGCTCTCTCTTCCTCTGAGTAAACTTGGGTGCAGAGCTAAATCAATACTAATGCAAAATTCCTTAGTCCTTTGCAACCACTCCTGGTTTATATGACCACTTCACACTCTGATATAGCTTGGTCCCTCTATGTAACTGACCAAAATAGGAACTTTGCTGATGACACAAAGCTGGGTGGCAGAGTGAAATGTGAGGAGGATGTTAGGAGAATACAGGGTGACGTGGACAGGCTAGGTGATTGGACAGATGCATGGCAGATGCACATTAATGTGGATAAATGTGTGGTTATCCACTTTGGTGGCAAGAACAGGAAAGCAGATTACTACCTAAGTGGAGTCAAGTTAGGTAAAGGGGCAGTACAGAGAGATCTGGGTGTTCTTGTACATCAGTGAAAGCAAGCATGCAGGTAGTGAAGAAAGCTAATAGCATGCTGGCCTTCATACCAAGAGGAATTGAGTATAGAAGCAAAGAGGTCCTTCTGCAGCTGTACAGGGCCCTGGTGAGACTGCACCTGGAGTATTGTACGCAGTTTTGTCTCCAAATTTAGGAAAGACATTCTGGCTATTGATGGAGTGCAGCCTAGATTCACGAGGTCAATTCCCGGAATGGCAGGACTACCTTACGCTGAAAGATTGGAGCGACTGGGCTTGTATACGCTTGAATTTAGAAGGCTGAGAGGGGATCTGATTGAGACGTATAAGATTATTAATAGATTGGACACTCTGGAGGCAGGAAGCATGTTTCTGCTGATGGGTGAGTCCCAAACCAGAGGACACAAGGGGTAGACCACTTAGAACAGATTTGAGGAGAAACTTCTTCACCCAGAGAGTGGTGGGTGTATGGAATGCTCTGTCCCAGAAGACAGTGGAGGCCAAGTCCTAGATACTTTCAAGAAAGACCTGGATAGAGCTCTTAAAGATTGTGGAATCAAGGGTTATGGGGATAAGGCAGGAACAGGATACTGATTGAGGATGATCAGCCATCATCATAATGAATGGTGCTGGCTCAAAAGGCAGAATGGCCTATTCCTGCACCTATTGTCTATTCTAGCACTTTTGTCACCACTGAAAATTATTTCCCAAATGCTATATGCAGCAGATCTCCCAATATGATTTTTTGGGGATTGTGAGGTAATTTTTCTGAAAAGAAAATGTCTTTGCTTGGATCACACTACATTCTTGAATGGGTTACATTAAAAAAAGAAAAAGATACTGGAGTCCACGATGCTCTACAAAAGACTGTTACACCAGATTACAGAGTTGGGGCATTCATTTGGAAGCCAGTGCAGTCAAGATGAATCAAATGGCTCCTTCTGTACTGTAGGACTTCATGATTCTATCATGTACTTTGGCCAATAATATCAGCTTAGATTGAGAATTTGCTCACTGATACATTACAGAGGGAATAAATGGATACTGTTTGCAATAAATGGGAATAAACTGGAGGGGGACACATAGAGGCTACTGTCAAATATAGACAGGTGAGCACGGGAGTGTGATTGCAAAGTCTAATATGGTGAAATGTGACATTATCCATGTTGGTAGGAAGAATAGAAAAGCAATTTTTTAAAAAAAGATGAGTAAATGTTCCAATGCATAGGCCAGTGATTCCCCACTAAGATGCCATTAAAATGGTTGTAACCCCCCCTCAGTGAGACCTGTGAGAGTGGATTGAGGGGAGTGGTGGGTTGTAGCAGGACCTGTCAAAGAAGATTGAGGAAGTCAGGTGGTTGGGAAAGGAGACCTGTGAGACAGCATTGAGGGTGGGGGTGCCAGGGGGTTGGCTGGAGGAGATCAGTGAGAGAATTGAGGGAGTGGGGCGATTGGGAGAGGAGATCTGTGAGAGGATTGAGGATAGGGGGAGATTGGTTGGAGGAGACTTGTGAGAGAGGATTGAGGGCGTGGGGATGGGGATTTGCAGTTGGGTGGAGGACTTGAGTGTGGTGCTGGAAAAGCACAGCAGGTCAGGCAGCATCCGAAGAGCAAGAGAATCGACGTGCCAGAAACGTTGATTGTCCAGCTCCTTGGATGCTGCCTGAACTGCTGTGCTTTTCCAGCAAAACACTCTTGACTCTGATCTCCAGCAACTGCACTACTCACTTTCTCCTAGTTGGGTGGAGGAGACCTGCAAGGGAGGATTGTGGGCAGTGGGGTGGGTGTTGGGTTTGATTGGAAGAGATCTGAGAGAGAGAGAGGGTTTAGGGTGCAGTGGGAATTGGTGGAGGTGACCTGTGAGGTTGGAGGCTTAGGATAAGAGGTGATTTATTTAGAACTCGGAATGGACATCACAAATCAGAAGACTGAGAGGGTTGCAAATCCATGACCTTCCCAATCACAGAAAGGTATAGATACCCACTTCTTGAGTATATATTCAAGTTTAAGATTGATAAATGTTTGGGTACTAAGGGAATCAAGGGATATTATTTTGGGTTATGGTGGAGAATAGAACTGAGATAGAAGATCAACCATGACCATATTAAATAATAATGACTTGAGAGGCCACATGTCCAATTCCTTTTCATATTGTGTTTGCAGTTGTGCTTTTTTACTGTGCATACATCTTGGCTTGATGGTGTGTGAACTTGTTTCCTTAACATAGCATCAAGAAGATAAAGAGAGACTTTTGGGCAGATGTTCTGTACTTTCCTGACACCCAATTACTATTGCTGGCAATAGTGGTGCTGAATTGACCATTAAAATTCAGGTTAAAGAGAGCTCATTTGGTGATCAGAGGAGTTGCCCTTCGTGTCCTGGCCAATATTTGTTTTGAAAATCATCAGGCTGAACGGTGACCTTATATAGACATTTAGAAAATGACTAGGAGCCTGGAGAGAGCGAATAGTCAAGGGGGATGGTAGTGGCATCTAAAAGAGGGTATAGGTTTAAGGTGAGAAGAGAAAGGTTTAGAAAGGACCAAAAGGGAAAGTTTGTTAATGTAGAGGGTGGTGCGTGTATGAAATGAAGTGCCTGAGGAGGTGGTGGAGATAATAAAACTACAGATGCTGGAACCCCAGGTAGACAAGTGGGAGGCTGGAAGGACACAGCAAGCCAGGCAGCATCAGGAGGGACAGGCAGGAGGCTGGGAGAACACTGCAAGGCAGGCAGCATCAGGAGGGACAGGCAGGAGGCTGGGAGAACACTGCAAGGCAGGCAGCATCAGGAGGGACAGGCAGGAGGCTGGGAGAACACAGCAAGGCAGGCAGCATCAGGAGGTGGAGAAGTTGATGTTTTGGGAGTAACCCAACTCCCCCTCCTGCTGCTGCCTGGCTTGTTGTGTTCTTTCAGACTTCTGAGGACATGGTGGAGGCTGGCACATTACAACATTTAAAAGGCATCTGAATGGGTATATGAATAGGAAGGGTTTAGAGCGATATGGGTCAAATACTGGCCAATGGGACTAGATTAGGTTGCATGGACGAGTTGGACCAGTGAGCCTGTTTCAATGCTGTACATCTCTATGAGGACCAACACCCAATCATTACCTTTGCTGTTGGTGGGAGTCTGTTGCTAATTGGTTGCTGCATTTTTAAAATTGAACCAGTGACTTCACTTCAAGTGTACTTCAACACCCCCAAAGTACTTTGGACCATCTGCATGCCATGAAAAGTGATATACAGGATACAAGTCTTGCTACTTGTCCATAATCATGAACTCACTTAAAATCAACGGGTTAACAACTGTGCTAAAACTGCACAGGAGTGAATTTTCAGCATATATCTCTTGCAGAAATTGAAATTCTGTCATTCTCAATAGCATTTTAAAAATGAAATTACATGAAATAATTAGGACAGGTGAAAACTTTGGTCTAACTTAGGTCATTTTACACAAGAAAGCCAGGTAAGTTTGTTAAAATTGGATGGGTCACTTCTTTGAATGTGACCAGACCTCTATTATGTTCAGAACATGAGTTGTTATGCCCATGAAAACATTTACTTGTGAATCAGAATTTGTGATGCAAACCTTTCATTAGCTGAAGAAACTGAGCTTCTGAAAACTGTACAATGATGATGTGAATCATCCTAAAACACTCTGGGTATCAGGCGGTAAGCCACTGCATCAGTATAATGTCTCCAGTCCTTGTTATACTTGCTTGAGCAGCGATGTTCATCCCTAATACAACGATGGACCAGCAAGATTGACATGTAGATGATATAGAAATAAGGCAGGAGGTGTGAAAACCCACAAGCCAAGCAGTAGGATAGTGAACCCATGAGATCCCCAGTGTAGTTAAAATGGCGAGCCAGGCCCCAGAACCCAGAGATCATCAGTTTACTGTGGTGCTTTTTACCATCATTGGATAAGTAGGAGCATTCAATGTAGTCAGGTTTCTTGCCCCAGATCTTGCAATTTCCATCTGTGCGTCTGAAGAGGTCTTTCTGGTGGTTTGTCATTCTGAAGATATAATAGCCAATCAGTCCCAGGAGAAGCACTCCGAATGCACTGGGAGTTGAGAGTTGTACTGGGTTGTAGACTAGGTACAGGCCCTGTGACATTGAAAACAAAAAATTTCCGTTCTTTATGATGACAGTTGCTGAGCCAGAATTATCCATGCAGAGATATTCTCCACAATTACAACAGCATCAAGTGTGAAATACATCGTTAATCCCCCATCTTTTTGAGGCTTGATCTGGCACACAATCCTCCTGGGTTTGAGCATGTAAATGTGATTTGCTTGTGGTATATGGTTTTCCATATAGTTTACATTAATAGCTAGACTGCATCACTAATGATGTCAAATGGAAACTAAAAATGATAAAGAAGTGTCCGATGAAGTACATGTCTCTCAGAGATAATAACGTTTGTCAATTTGAACTTGTACAGTGTCTGACCCCCTGTTTGTCTAAGACTCCCAGAACCTGCTCATGATCTTTCTACACTCGTAACATTAAAAACAAACGGAGACATTAAGTTGGCAACGCTCACAATTCAAACCGAAGATTCTGGAGACAGGCATCATGTAGCACTCTAGTGCAGCACTGAGGGTGGCTGAAATGTAGGAGGTGCCATTTTATGGGCAGGTTCAAACTCAGGTTCAAACACCATATTTTGGTGATTCAGGAGTGCGGAGTGCTAAAGATTGGATTCCACTGATATTTTTATTATTTATTGAGATGTGGATATTTGGTACCCACACTTAATTGACTTTGAATGGCTTGCTGGGGCCAAGCAGTTCCAGTTCTGCTTCAATGTTGGAATGACCCAACAACATGGAAAATTGTCCAGGTATGTCCTGTACACAAAAAGCAGGACAAATCCATACTGTCTGAGCAATCTAGTCTCAACCAGCAGTAAACTGATGCAATGTGTCATCAACAGTGTTATCAAGCAGCACCTGCTCAGCAATAACCTGCTCACTGATGCTTCGTTTGGGTTCCACCAGGATCACTCAGCTCTTGACCTCATTACAGCCTTGGTTCAAACATGGATAAAAGAGCTGAATTCCAGGGGGGCGGTGAGAGTGACAGCCCTTCACATCAAGGCTTCACATTTGACAGAGTGTGGCATTAAGGAGCCCTAGCAAAACTAGAGTAAATTGAAACTGGAAGTGGGATCCATCTGAGGAAATCTCTCTCCTGAAGTAATATTTGTTGGAAAGGAAGATGGTCGTGGTTGTTGAAGGTCAGGCATCTCAGGTGTAAGACCTCCTCTGGGCAGTGTCCTGGGCCCAGCCATTTTCAGCTACTTCATCAATCACCTTCCCTCCATCATAAGGTCAAAAGTGGGGATATTCACTAATATTTGGCACCATTCATGACCCCTCAGACCCTGAAGCTGTACAAGTCCAAATCCAGAAGATCTGGACAATATCCATTTTCTTCAATTTTTCATTTCCATAACTCTTGCTACTTGTGCTTTAGTTTTTGGGTAAATTCTTCTTGTGTCACTTTCACTTCTGGGCATCAGTGAGGGTGGTTTTTAACCAAGTGCTAAATTCCCTCCTCCCCCATCATCTGAAGAAGAGTGTGCCAACTCCACCGCCACTCCAGCAGAAAACCGAGCAAGCAAGAGAGAAGACCCCCATCCTCATTGTGACGGCAGGATCTATTTCTCAGAGACACTGACCCATTAAATTGTTGGCAGCTCTCGAGCCTTGGCAGTGCCAGCTGGATTTCCATGGCTCGGGCTACAATGGTCACTTGAGCACCAGGAGCTGGAGTCTGAGTGTCAGGGAATTGTGGGACAAAGCTTAGAAGGTGTTGGAGAGGGGTAGGTTTGGACTCATTGAGGTGGAGGAGAACTGGAGAAAGCTAGACAGGGGGCAATTGCTGTATGAGCTCCAGAGATCCATCAAGGAAATACTACTTCCTGCACCCACATGCTGCCAGACTGGGCACTTGTTGCGGGCTATCCTGCCAGTGATAAATCCCAGCAGCAGAGATGTAAAGCCTCTAAGTGGACAGTAATTGGTGGTTAACATTGCAGTGTGGGCCTGGGGAGGGCTAGGTTGATCAGTAGCAGCCAATGTCTAGTTTAGACAGGTCCAGGGAGTGTACATCAGGAGCCAATTACCAGGTTTCGGGGCTGTGGGGATGAGGGGTGTTGGCTACTATATTCTGTCTCTCTGCTCTGGGAGATGTTAATAAATCCTGGCTTATTATTCTGCTTGAGTTAGAAGTCGTAGCATTTATAACTCCTCTATTAAGGTGCACCTGGAAAACAAACCTGAGCGCAAAGTATCTATTGATATCTATCAATTAAAATCAGGTTACCTGCAGAGTGTAAAGGTATGGCAGCCAGACACAGTCACCCCAACCCAGGTACCAGCCAAAATGGTCATGGCAAATATCAATTGTCTTCAGATACCACGCTTCATTCCAGAAGAAATCCAGCACATAAATGGCCTAAAAATAGTCAATCATTCATTTTACAGTTGTCACATGAAAAACAGTTAACAAGTTATGAGACACTTTATGAACATTTCATACAAAAACAATCTGCATTCTATTGTAAAACTTCCCAAGGTGCTTCACCAATCATGGTTATCAAATAATACCAAGGTGACACCAAGGTACATAAGGCCATATATTGAAAAATGTAGGGTCTTCAAAGAGGAGAGACGTAGGTGGGAGGTTTAGGGATAGAATTCCAGAGGTTGGGAATGGCATGGCCGAAATGACGGACAAATTAAAATTGATGTTCAAGAGTCCAGACGAGATAGTTCAGAGGATCCCACGATGTTACAGAATAGGGGAGATGGTGATGCAGTAGCAAGGTCAATAGATTAGTCATACAGAAGCCCGAGCTAATGCCCTGGGGACATGGGGTTCAATTCTCATCATGCTTGGTGGAATTTGAATTCAATTAATAAATCTGGAACTGAAAGCTATTCTCAGAAATACTGACCATGAAAGTATCACTGATTGTTGTAAAATGCTTTCTGGCTCTGAGGGAAGCCAATCTGGCCTAATATGACTCCAGAGCCACAGTAATGTGGTTGACTCTTAACTGCCCTCTGAAACAGCCTGAGCAAGCATATCACTTGAATGGCAATTAGGGATGAGCAGGAATAAGTCGAGAGTGTGGTGCTGGAAAAGCACAGCAGGTCAGGCAACATCTGCGGAGCAGGAGAATTGACATTTCGGACATAAGCCCTTCATCAGGAATCCTGAAATGTTGATTCTCCTGGAGTGTAAGTGTTGACTCAAGTCTAAACTCAGGATTTTAGATTATAAACAGGTCAGAAACTAGAGAATGTAGTGGGGACTGCAAACAATGAGTTTGAACTTCCCAGCCTTTAGCTGGCATAAAATGAATGATTGAATGCTAAATGTTGCACAAGATGCAAGATTAATTAGAGCGAGTGTATGGTTTTGGAGAGGTGGCAGGTGAGGCTGGGTGATATTAACGTATTTCTGGAAATTAGTTTTCGAATAAAGTTGCTAAACAGCTGCATGTAGATATCAAAAAGGATTTCCTTTGCCTCTTCCTCATATCCTTTTCAAATGTTCATCTACTTTTTCTTTAAAAGTTGTTATGAATTCTGTTCCCAGCACAGTCATTAGTCGGGAAATTCTTTATACAAGCAGAATCATAAACTGTCTCTGTGTGCTTTTGCTGTGAAATCAGACCATTGAAACTAATTACTTCCTTACATTAGTGTCTGCCAGTGTGTCATTCCACTGTAGGGTTCCCAGGCATATTCCTGGGTTATTTAAAGTTTTTCCAAGGAGATACAAAAATATAATTACCTGCAGCACATTCACCAAGATCATGGAATTTGTCACATGACCATACAGCTCTAGTTGCTTCGCAGCAAAGGAAAGATTAATGAGAGTCCAAGCGACAATACCAGGACGACCATTAAAGAAGAGCTTGAAGTCAAACCATGCTCCTATACGTGGATTAAACTCAATCCCCATCATGTAATCGTAGAAGAAATTTCCAGTGAACTTGCTAAAGAAAGGCAATAAACATGTGAAAACTGTACTTCCCATTTCAATAGACACAGTGGTGTAATAATGACAATGCTTTTGTATTGCTATTCATTCCCTTCTTTATGAGTTGCTCATTGGTGAATTTGTTACAGAGAGGTGCATGCATTTACCAGGCTTAACACCAACACCAGTGATTCACCGTTTACAACAACAGCATGCCTTCAGCATGGACAAAACAGTCCAAGGTGCTTCCCAGAGGCACACAGATAAATGTGAACATTGAAAATATTTTTGAGGGGACAGAATTAAAAACAGGGTTTAGGAAGTGGATTCAAGTGTGGATAAGGTGGCTGAAGATCAGGCTACCAAAGGTAAGCAAATGGATGGAGGTACTCACACAGTCGACCAGAGTCAGAGTGGTAGAGAATGCAGGGGGTACTGTGTGGATGCTGATGTCATATTGGAGAGCAGGGAGAAGTTTTATAATTGTTCTTGGGATGTGGGCAGTACTGGTTGGGCCAGCAATTATTGTCCATCCCTAATTACTGGCTCGCTCGGGTGATTTCTAAGGGTACTTAAGAGTCATCCACATTGCTGGGTCTGGAGTCACATGAAGGCCAGATCAGAAGAAAGTGAGCACTGCAGATGCTGGAGATCAGAGTCGAGAGTGTGGTGCTGGAAAAGAACAGCAGGTCAGGCAGCATCTGAGGAGCAGGAGAATCGATGTTTCAGGCATAAGCCCTTCATCAGGAGTAAGGCTGGGAGCCTCGGGGGTAAAGATATAAATGGGAGGGGAGAGGGACTGGGGAGAAGGTAGCTGAGAGTGCAATAGGTGGATGGAGGTGGGGGTAAAGGTGATAGGTCAGAGAGGATGTGGAAGGCTCCTTTGTGGCCTCTGATGAAGGTCGGGGGGGGGGGGGGGGGGGGAGGGCTCAGGTTTTGCAATTCCTGGCACCCTTGCTTGCCACCGCAGGAGCCTCCCACATCTATCAAATTCCACCTGCAGTTCCACACATGTCATTTACTATATCCATTACTCCTGACGCAGTCGCCTTTACATTGGGGAGACTGGACACCTCGCAGAGCGCTTTAGGGAACATCTCCGGGACACCCGCACCAATCAACCCCACCGCTCGTGGCCAAACATTTCAATTTCCCCTCCCACTCTGCCGAGGACATGCAGGTCCTGGGCCTCCTCCATTGCCACTCCCTTAACCACATGACACCTGGAGGAAGAACTCCTAATTTTCTGCCTTGGGACTGTCCAACCCCAGGGCATCAATGTGGACTTCACCAGTTTCCTCATTTGCCCTCCCCCTACCTTACCCCAGTTCCAACCTTCCAGCTCAGCACCATCCTCATGACCTGTCCCACCTGCCTACCTCCCTTCCCACCTATCTGCTCCACCCTCCTCTCTGACCTATCACCTTTACCCCCACCTCCATCCATCTATTGCACTCTTAGCTACCTTCTTCCCAGCCCCACCCCCCCCCCTCTGATTTATGTCTCCACGCCCAAGGCTTCCAGCCTAATTCCTGATGAAGGGTTTATGCCCAATATGTCGATTCTCCTGCTCCTCGGATGCTGCCTGATCTGCTGTGCTTTTCCAGCATCACACTCTCGACTCTAAAGGCCAGATCAGGTAAGATTGGCAGATAACCTTACCTAAATTATATTAATGAACCAAATGGGTTTTTACGTTTGTTTTTAATTTCAAATTTTAATTCATTCAAATTTCACCATCTGCCATGGTGGGAATCAAACCCATTACTCCACACTGGTAATTCTATGACATTATGGAAATAGGCCAACTAGAGAGGAGGCCAATTTGGATGTGGTGCTTGGCAATGGACCAGGTCGGGTGTCAGATCTCTCTGTGATAGTGATCACAACTCTGAGTCGAGATTGTGGTGCTGGAAAAGCACAGCAGGTCAGGCAGCATCTGAGGGACAGGGAAATCGACGTTTCTGGCATAAGCCCTTCATCAGGATTTATGTCTGAAATGTTGATTCTCCTGCTCCTTGAATGCTGCCCGACCTGCTGTAATTTTCCACCACCACACTCAACTCTTATTTCCAGCATCTACAGTCTCACTTTTCAATCTGGAAAAGTGTGAAGTGATTCATTTTGGAAGGTTGAATTTGAATGCAGAAATACAGGGTTAAAGGTAGGATTCTTGGCAGTGTGGAGGAACAGAGAGATTTTGGGGTCCACACCCATAGATCCTACAAAGTTGCCACCCAATTTAACAGAGTTGTTAAAAAAGCATATGGTATGTTGGCTTTCATTAGCAGGGGGATTGAGTTTAAGACCACGAGATTATGCTGCAGCTCTAAAACAAATCCTGGTTAGACCACACTTGGAATATTGTGTTCAGTTTTAGTTGCCACATTATAGGAAGAATGTGGAAGCTTTAGAGAGGGTGCAGAGGAGACTTAACGGGATGCTGCCTGGACTGGAGGGCATGTCTTATGGAGAAAGGTCGAAGGAGCTTGGGTTTTTCTCATTGGAATGAAGGAGGATGAGAGGTCACTTGATCGAGGTCTACAAGATGATGAGAGGCATAGATAGAGTGGATAGCCAGAGACTTTTTCCCAGGGTGGAAATGGCTATCACAGGGGGAATAATTTGAAGGTGATTGGAGGAGGGTTTAGGGGAGATGTCAGAGGTCGGTTCTTTACACAAAGGGTGGTGGATGCTTGGAATGCACTGCCAGCAGTGGTAGTAGTCAGAGACATTAGACTCTTGGATAGGCAAATGGAACGTATTACAATGAAGGGCATGCAGATGAGTTTGATCTTAGAGTAGGATAAAAGGCTGGCACAACATAGAGGGCTGAAAGGCCTGTACTGTGCTGTACTGTTCTATGTTCTAATATCACTACATCCCTTCTTCCCCCTTACATGTGATGCTGGAGAATGTTGCTAATAGACAAAAGAGAGAGAATACGGACTGATCTCAATTTCTGATGGAGGAATTTACATTTGAAGCACTGACTGACTGGAAACCAATGAAAGGAGAGGGAATGGCGAACAGGAGTTTGCACAAAATCAGATTCCAGTGTAAGAGATCTGGAGGAGCTGATGTTTTACGAAGGGTGAAGGACGGGAAACCAGCCAGCCATGATTAGAATCATTAGGCCTGGGGTCATAAAGACTTCAACGCAGATGGCCCAACGCAGGATAAACAGCAACCAATGAACTGATGATATTCATAGTCTGGACCTAGAAGCTCAACTCAAGGTTGAACAGGGTACTGTGGTTTGTGAAAATCTGATCCACTTTGGGGATGTTGATGTGGGGCCAGAGTCACTAACACCCCAGGACTTCCATGGAGCCTTCTAGAATTACAGAAGAATTTTGAGCAAACCCAACAAGAAAAACAAAGCATATTTAAAAAATACAAATTTTTAATTTGGAGAAATATTAATGAAGGATTCTTAAATGGACACAGTAATTGGAAGCCATGTATTAAAATCTCTGGGAATACAATTAACCACAGTTGGTAACTTCAGGTGAAGGCAGCAGCTCAACGCTGAGCTTAAATACAGCTTAACTGGGGGGAAAAACAAAGTGAAAAATCCCTCAACTACATCGAGGGATATAGTTGAAAGGCAGGTAACTGGAGTTAACTGACAGATCTGCCTTGATTTGACGGAATACTCATGGGGAATTCTGAATGGATAATTTCTGTTCCTGAATAAATACTGAATGTTTGAAATGCAAACTGAATTCTAATAGCTTTCAGTAGAACAGAAGATGATGGCTTTCCTGTTTCAGTGTTTCAGTCCAATATTGTCAAGGTAACGAGGTTCATTCGAGATTTGGTGGAGGTTTCTTGTCACCATACATGTGGAAGTTGGTCCCATTGCTGCAGATCAAGTCAGCAAGGCACACCACACAAACGAGGAAAAGGTAATTGGCCTTGGATAGATAAAGGATGCAAACAATGAAGTTCTGAATGTTTGTTAGCTTGTTGTCTACCATCTATTTGTTGTGATGTGTGTTGCATTATAGATTACTGTCTGGCCCTGCAGCTAAGTGGCAATATTGGGTTTACGGATAGATTTTAATAGAAGAGATAACCTACCCAAACGTGCAAAGGCTAAGTGCAAAATAAAGGTCTGACATTTGTGGTTGGATGGCCATAAAATATTACAACATCATAGAATTAGGCCACACTTTCCATTGAGTCTGCTCTGACAGAGGGGCAGTAAACTTGCTGTAAGCTAGAGAGAGGAAGGAGCAGCTGGAAGAGGGAAAATGCAGCACGGTCACAGGCAATCATATGGCTCTCTTTAGAGTTGCGTCAATGCTGTGGGAGAGTTGAAAACCTCACCAAAGTTCTGAGTTGGAAGCAATGGTTTTGAAGACGAATTTGGAGACAAAGGAAGTAGTTCAGAAGGTCTGAGGGGCAACGAATGAGGTGGTAATAGCAGTTTGTAGAGAGGGGATACAGTGCCAAAGATATTTATAATGGCAGTTTAGATCAGAGTGGTGCTAGAAAAGCACAGCAGGTCAGGCAGCATCCAAGGAGCAGGAAAATCGACGTTTCGGGCAAAAGCACTTCATCAGGCAGTCTGCTCACTGGCAATCCCGTACTATTTCATAAATCTCTCCAATATACCAAAAAGAACACAGAGAGACAAACCAAGAACAAGGCTGTCATTGAATAATTCTTCGAATCACTGTTACAGATTAAATTCTTACCGGTCGTTGGCATTAGTGGGAAAGAGGTATGCCTTCATCATAGCAAATGTTGCCACAGTATAGCCCAGAATGTTGGCACACCACAACAGAGGAATCCAATTATCAAACAGGATTGTGGGAGAAAACCAATGAAAATAGTTGGCATTGGCAATCCAGAGCACGTGGGTAATAATCCATGCCTGTAGTCCATTGACTTCATATTTATTGATCAGACCTGTCAGGTGAATATACTATTTTAAGGTTCTTGGTCTTTTGAAAACAACTCTGAAAATATTGTAATAATCTTCATCTTAATCTTTCTCGAACTGACTCAAACAAATAACAACTTGCATTTAGATAAGATTTTTCATGTCACAACAAATCCCACAGAGCGGTAACAAGCAAAATCTGACACAGAACCACAAAGGAAGATATTAGGCATTTATATTATTACAAAGGGAGATAAGCAAAGATTTGGGCAAAGGTGCAGATTGTAAGGAGTGCCTTAAAGGAGGAAAAAAGAGAAAACTAGAGAGGCCAAGTGACTTAGGAAAGGATCCAGAGCTTGGGAAGCTGAAGGATGGCTCACTTTGTCATTAGGAGAAAGTGAGGACTGCAGATGCTGGAGATCAGAGCTGAAAATGTGTTGCTCGAAAAGCGCAGCAGGTCAGGCAGCACAGTCTGATTCCTGAAGGAGGGCTCATGCTCGAAACGTCGATTCTCCTGCTCCTTGGATGCTGCCTGACCTGCTGCGCTTTTCCAGCAACACATTTTCACTTTGTCATTAACCAATAAGACCTGTGATCAGATCACAAATTACCTGCAGCATAACTTGGCCGCAGACCCCACACACAGGACAGCTAGAAATTCAGATCAGGTGTCAGGATAATTCTCCTCCAGAAATGGGTTTAAATCCCACAAAGACAGTTAATGGAGTTTGGTTTCAGTTAATGAATCTAGATTGTAAAGTTTCATGTCAGTAATGGTGTACATGAAGCTATGGAGTTGGCACGGTGGCTCAGTGATTAACACCGCTGCCTCACAGCACCAGGGACCCGGGTTTGATTCCACCCTCAGGCGACTGTCTGTGTGGAGTTTGCAGATGCTCCCCATGTCTGTGTGGTTTCTTCTGGGTGCTTCGGTTTCCTCCCACAGTCCAATGGTGTGCAGGTTAAGTGGATTGGCCATGCTAAATTGCCCACCACGACTCCACTTACCTGCATTTTCCCCATAACTATTGATTAAAAATCTGTCTATCTCAGCCTTGTATATGCTTTAACATCCAACCTCTAAGTCCTCTGCAGTAAAGAATTTGACAGATTTACTCTCCTTCAAGAGAAGAAATTTCTCTCATCTGTGTCTTAAATGGGTGACCCTTTATTCTGAGATGATAACCTTTGGTCCTAGACCCTGTCACAAGGGGAAACAACCTTTCCATGACGGCTCTGTCAAGCCCCCTAAGAATCGAGTGTATTTAAATCACCTCTCACTCTCTGAACTCTACTGAGTACAGGCCCAATCTAATCAATCACTCCTCATAAGACAGTCCATACCTGGGATCAGCCAAGTGAATCTTCTCTGTACGACTTCCAATGCCAGAGTATCTTTCTTTAGATAAGGTACCCAAACTGTTCAAAGTATTTCAGCTCTGGTCTGACTCATGCCTTGTCCAGTTTTAGCAAGACTTCCCTATTATATACTCCATTCCCTTTGAAATAAAGGCCAGCATTTCGTTTGCCTTCCTTATTACCTGCTGAACTTGGATGCTAGCTTTTTCTGATTCATGCACAGGGATCCCACATCCCTCTGTGTTGTAGCTTTCTAAAGTCTTTCTCCAATTAAATAGAATTCAGCTCCTCTATTCCTCCTGCCAAAGTGCATAAAATTTTCACACATTATATTCCTTTTGCTAAGCTGTTGCATACCCTCTCAATCTGTCCATAACCCTCCACAAACACTTTTTTTTAAGTCATCCTCATCAATTGCTTTCCCACTTATTGTGTCATTTGCAAACTTGGCTATTGGCACATTTTTTTTCATCCAAGTCATGTATACATAATGTAACGAACTATAGCGCCAGCAGTAATCTTTGTGGCATTTCACTAGCCCCAGGCTGCATTATAAAAATGCTCCCCTTATGAATCAATCAATCATCTGTCCGTGCTAATACACGACCTTCAGCACCATGGTCTCAGCTTATTAATAGCCTAACATGCGGTAGCTTATCAAATGTTTCTGAAAGCAAAAGGGACACTCAGCCATGGATTTCCTGACCGAAGGACATTGCAATTAAATACCTTTGAGACACTGTCACTGTTGTTAGAAAAGTGGCAACCAATTTGTACACAGAAAACGAGCAATGCGCCATCAATTCTCACCCAGCCAGTGACACCAGTATCCCAGAAATTAGTTTTAAAAAACCTCCCAGGAGCTGCAAGGTGAAAATGACCAGACAGTCTCTTCTCCTGACATTGGGTAAGGGTTAAGCATTGGCTAGGACACTGGGAGAAGTTCCTGTTCATTGAATCTTTCTGTCCAATCAGAAAGCAGACAGGGATTTGTTTTGATGACTCATTTGAAATTCAGCACCTTATGGAACACAGCTCTCTGTGAATCTGCTGTCGAGTGTCAGCCTGGATTTTAGGGGTCAGCTCTCTTTAACCATTTAACTCCAGAGGCAACAGTGAGTCGTGGCTAACTCTATATGACATAAGGGTTTTATACCAACAATAATCAGCTAATACATGTCAATGTGTGAGCTCAAAGATCTGTTTTGGCCCCACCCAAAATATGGAGGAAGTAAGGACTACAAAATGCTGGAGTCAGAGTCGAGAGTGTGGTGCTGGAAAAGCACAGCAGGTCAGGCAGCATCTGAGGAGCAGGAGAGTTGATGTTTTGTGTATTAGCTCTTTTTCAGGAATCACCATTACTGAGAAGAGCTCATGCTCAAAATGTTGACTCTCCTGCTCCTCGGAGGCTGCCTGACCAGCCCACCCAGAATGTGTGTCATGGTATTGTCTTCTCAGCTTCATCATTGAAACGGGCTCAGAAGGAATGACTATCGGCAATCCCCAGTCAAACCAATCCAATTGATTCTTGGATTCATTCTCACTTCACAGAATCACAACAATGCAGAAGCAGGCCATTCAGCCCATCAAGTCCACATCAACCCTCCGAAGAGCATCCCTCCCAGACCCACCCCATCCTTGTAACCCTGAAATTAGCAAGGCCAATCCACCTAATTGCACATCTTTGGGCTGTGGGAGGAAACCCGCGCAGACACAGGGAGATTGCAAACTCCGCACAGACAGGTGCCCAAGGGTGGAATCGAACCCGGTTCCCTGGCACTGTGATGCAGCAGTGCTAACCACTGAACCATTGGGTGTCCCATGCCACCCAACTGGGAAGAAAAAGAAAATATAAAGTTGCAGCTTGTTACAGGGAATGCCAAAGTCTAGCAGCATTTCTTGAAGGCTCACACAGGACAAAATTACCCCCAAGATCACAGTGATTTACCTCTGAAGGGCAATAATCTCAATGGACAAACCAGAACCACCTGAGCTTTTCACCAGAAGCCTTCACTCAATCCTACCCATGCAAACTCCTACATGCCTTATTATTCACCCAAGGGCAAGATCAAACAGGTTTTGTTCCTCCCAGTGGTCCCACCAATCTGTCCAGAAATCCGGAGATGTTGAATTACATAGAACATACAGTACAGTACAGGCCCTTCAACCCTCAATGTTGTGACAGCCTTCTATCCTACTCTAAGATCAAATTAACCTGTATACCCTTTATTGTACTATCTTCCATTTGCCTATCCAAGAGTCGTTTAAATGTCCCGAATGTATCTGAATCTACTGCTGCTGCTGGCAGTGCATTCTACTCACCCACCACTCTCTGAGTAAAGAACCTACCTCTGACATCTCCTCTAAACTCTTTGTGATCTGGCATGCAATCAAAATGGGGTCAGAATATATTATGTTCAGTTCTGCTATAGAAAAGATATTGTTAAACGTGAAAGAGATCAGAAAAGATTTACAATTATGTTGCTGGAACTGGAGAATTTGAGCAATATGGAGAGGCTGAATAGGCTGGGGATATTTTCATTGGAGCATCAGAGGCTGAGGGGTGACCTTAAAGAATTTTATAAAATCAAGAGGGACATGGAACTGATAAATAGATGAGATCTTTCCCCTGCGGTAGTGGAGTCCAAAACTGGAGATTTAAGGTGAGAGGGCAAAGATTTAAAAGGAATCTGAGGGGCAACGTTTTCACGCAGAGGGTGGTGCGTGCATGGAAATAGCTGCCAAGGAAGTGGTGGAGCGGGAGTATGATTACAATATTTAAAAGGCATCTAGAAGGGTACATGAATAGGAAGGGTTTAGAGGGATATTGGCCCAATGCTGGCAAATGGGATTAGATTAGGTTAGGATATCTGATCGGCACGACAAGTTGAACCAAAGATTCTATTTACGTGCTGTACCACCTCTATAAATTTATAATCTACATTGGTGAACTTTAAGAATTAATGTGAAAAATGCAAGTATCTGCTTTGGAATACAAGTAAATTCCTTTCATGTTCAAATAGTTAATAGATATTACCAAAAGCAAACTTTGCACTGTCAGTATTAGGTCAAGTGGAAAACTGTTTAAGGCAGCCAGGCTGAAATTTAGAATGAAAAGAAATCCTGAAGTATTATTCCACCACAATGACCATCTCCGCTCATCCCTGTTGCTATCTATGATCTTTCAAAACAAAGTAGTCTGAATGTTTTCTGACAGGATTAAGAAAACAAATTGAAAAATTCACTCACCAGCAGGAGTACATGCTCCATCTTGTACTCCACCAACATAGCCAGGTAGCAACTTGTGACAAACATCAGGCACGCACAGGTACAAAAACACCTGAAAATACATGCACAGAACAAAAGAAAGTCTCCGTAATTGGTAACAAATCAGTTTGAATGGATTGATTTAGGAAGATTTAATTGCATCACCTGATAGTCTTCTCAAGACTGGGTTGGGCAAGCAGAAGAGAAGGAGAGACATTAACAGAGTGTAGCCATTTGGAAACACTAAGAATTGGAACTATCATTTCTAATGCATCCACAGTCATATGCATTTCAAAGTTATCTGATAACAATTAATAACTGACAATTTAGTTGTTTGGTAGTACAGAAATTAATGATTGCTGAAAAAGATATTTGACATTTTGTTTCATGTTTCATCTTCCACGTGTCAGGACACATCACAAGAATTCCAATAAATAGGACAACTCAAATTTATATGTGAGAGAGGAGCGTGCTGATTGGTTAGTATGTGGACACTAATTGGCAGAGGCAATTCTATGGAGAATGCAGCAGTTATCACTGACTGACCATTAACTTTGTTCAGAGAAAGCAGATTGATTTTGATTGTTCAAGGCATTGCCCTGAGCAATGAACCAGCGAATGATTGTTACCTATTTTGTTCACTATTACTTAGAATGAATGGGTCGTTTTCTCAGGAAAGCTTGTGTCTCCTGGTGTTTAGATGACTAAGAGGTAACTTGGCCGACACATATAAGATCCTGAGGGGTCTTGACAGGGTGCAAATGGAAACAATGCTTTCACTTGTGGGAGAATCAGGAATAAGGGGTCATAGCTTACATGTAATGGGTTGTCTATTTAAGACAGAGATGAGGAGAATTTTTAACTCATACAGCGTCATGAGTCTTTTCCTCAAAAGATGGTGGAAGCTGTGTCTTTGAATAGTCATTGACTATTTTGAAGGCAGAGGTGGATAGATTCTTGATGACCTAGAGGGTCAAAGATTACTAGGATAAGACCGTATGACCATAATAAATAGGAACAGGAGAAGGTTGTTCCACCCCAAGAGCCTGTTCCACCACTCAGTAGGACATGGCTGACCCAACATTCCTCATGTCTACTTTCCTGCCCTTTCCCCATAACCCATGATTCCCCGACTGATCAAGAGTCTATCTCAGCCTTAATATACACAAAGTCTCTGCCCCCACAGCTCTCTGTGGCAAGGAGTCTCAAAGAGTTACAAACCTCTGAGAAGAAATTCCCCTTCATCTTAGTCTTAAATTGGTGTCCCTTTACTCTGAGACAGTCCCCTCTCATCCTGGACTCCCCCATGAGGGGAAACGATCCTGTCAGCATTTACCCTGTCAAGCCCCTTAATAATGTGATATACTTCAATGAGATAAATGAGGGTAAGTGGGAATGTGGAGGGAGCAGGTCAGCCATGATCTTATCGAATAGTTGGGCAGGCTTGATGGGTCTACTGACTCCTGCCCCTAATTCATACCTCTATTTTGTAAAATGCGACCAAAGCAAGATATAAATGTGTCTTGAAGAAGATGAGCTGTGTGGAAAAGTACAAACTCGGTGGGCTGGCCTGCTTCTATTCCAGGAAACATACCTCACTGCTTCCTAATTGCTTCCTCCATGTTTTCTCATCACAAAAAGCATTGGAGAAACTCAGCAGGTCTAGGTGCATCTGTGGAGAGAGATCAAGAGTTTCTTGGAGATGTGTCCTAATGGACTCAAAACTTTAACTCAGTTTCTCTCTCCACAGATGATGCCAGCCTGGCTGAGTTTCTCCAGCACTTTCTGCTTTGATTTCAGATCTCCAGAATCTGTGTACTTTGGTTTAAGATACTGTCATGAGAGGTTGGTCGGAAGAATGACTTACATAGAAACCTGGGTGTCCCAACTTCTGTGTCTAACCCCTGCTGCTGGGGTTTTGGGGAACCTGTCAGAGGGGCAATCCAATCACGAGGCATTTGAGGAGCAGGAAAGTGCTTGGAGACTGCTCAATAGAGAGGAGAGATGAATGGGATTGGTGGTGATTAACATGGTCTACCAGAAGCAATCGGCATTATTTAAATATTTTTGGGAGGACAGTTGTACATTCAGATAATTATAGAGTATAATTTTACCCCTGTTGGCTTCGGCTTAACTGGTTACGGGGGTATGTGAGGGCTGTGGTTTTGGGCTGCTTAAAAGTTAAGCACATCTTTGATTTTCTTGAATTCAGCCTATGTTAGTTCCCTCTGGACAAAGTAATATTGAAGCGTGGGTCTCAAATAATTTGTTAGGTACACAACTTGTATAGCCAAAAGCGATCACATGTCTACTTCAGCGACACTAAATATTTATTTTGGCCTTCATTGATAAGGTGCACAGTGCACTTTTTCTTCATTCACTTATGGGACATGGGTGTCGCTGGCTGGGCCAACATTTATTGGCTGTCCCAAGTTGCCTCTTGAGAAGGTACTGATGAGCTGCCTTCTTGAACCATCACAATCCAGGTGCTGTTGGGTAGACCTACAATGCAGTTAAGGAGGGAGTTCCAAGGTTTTTACCGATCAACACTGAAGGCCATATATTTCCAGGTCAGGATGGTGAGTGGCTTGGAGGGGAACTTGCAGGGAGTGGTGTTCCCATGTACTTGCTACTCCTGTCCTTCTAGATGATAGTGGTCAAGGGTTTGGAAGGTGCTGTCTATGGATCTTGGAGAGATACATTCTGCTGCTATAGAGCAATAGTGGTGGAAGGTGTGAATGTTTATGATGAAGGTATCCTGCATTATTCTGGATGCTGCCAAGCTTTTTCCAAGTATTGTTGGAGCTACACTTATCAGGGCAAGGAAGGAGTACCATTCCTGAAGCAGGGCTGATGCCCGAAACGTCGATTCTCCTGTTCCTTGGATGCTGCCTGACTTGCTGCGCTTTTTCCAGCAACACACTTTCAGCTACGCTTATCAAGGCAAGGAAGGACTATTCCATTATACTCCTGACTTGTGCCTTGTAGATGGTGGACAGGCTTTGGGGAGTCAGGAGGCGAGTTACTTGCTGCAGTATTTCTAGCCTCTGACCTGCCCTTGTAGCCACTGGATTGATATTGGCGGTTCCAGTTTCTGGTCTTTGGTAACCCTCCCCAAGATGTTCAGAATGAGGGGTTCAATGATAGAAATACTATTGAATGCAGTAGTGAGATTATCTCCTTTTGGACATGGTCATTGCTTGGCATGTGTGGCATGAATGTTATTTACTGATTTTTAACTCAAGCCTGGATATTGTCCAGGACTTCGCTGTATTTGACTGCTTCAGTATGTGAGGAGTTGTGAATAATGCTGAACGTTGTGCAATCATTGACAAACATTCCCACTTCTGATGAAGGGAATGCCATTAATGCAGCACCTGAAGATGGTTAGCCCAGCATGGGTGGCACAGTGGTTAGCACTGCTGCCTCACAGCGCCAGAGACCCGGGTTCAATTCCCGCCTCAGGCAACTGACTGTGTGGAGTTTGCACATTCTCCCCGTGTCTGCGGGTGCTCTGGTTTCCTCCCACTGTCCAAAAAAAAATGTGCAGGTTAGGTGAATTGGCCATGCTAAATTGCCCGTAGTGTTAGGTGAAAGGGTAAATGTAGGGTAATGGGTCTGGGTGGGTTGCGCTTCAGCGGGTCGATGTGGACTTGTTGGGCCGAAGGGCCTGTTTCCACACTGTAAGTAATCTAATTCCCTTGAGGAACTCATACAGAGATGTGCTAGAGCTGAGATGACTGACCTCCAATGACCACAACCATTTTGGTTTGTGCCAGTATGACTCCAACCAGCAGAGAGATTTTCCTCTGACTTCCATGGACTCCAGCTATGGTTTCTTGATGCCATTTGAAGCCTGCAATGTGTGTGGACTTCCTGTACAACTGGATCTTTAGAAGGCCACTTAGCACCCAATAATATGTGGTCAATACAGATGAATATCTCAGTCATTTTCTGTTTGGTAAGCGTGCAACTAGTGATCTGTAGTAGGCTCAATTCCAATGCAATTCTTTCTGATCAAGCAACCAAAGAGCACCTCTCATTTGACAAAAATAATTCTATTCCAACATGCAGTTGATACATGTCCACATTGTTCTGAGCTTCCTTACAAATATTCTGGTTTATTAAAATTAGCCCTGGTTCGTCCAGTGCCACTCACGATCAATGTTCCCAGCTATATGTAATGGAAGGGTTCATGGGTAAGATTGGAACTGGAATTCAGTTAAACATACCTTCCTTGCTGTGCAGATAGAAATAGTTACTACACAGAAGGAGGCCACTCAGCCCATTCAGTCTGTGTTGGCTTGCTGCAAGTACCATGTACTACCCAACTGCACTACTAGAGCCACACTCTCTGGATAAAGTTTGCAAAGTTATTTAGCAAACCACTGGTCTTAGCAACTGTAAGAAGTTTCCCACTGGGGGAATGGGATCAGTCTTGCAATGTATCATGTAAAGTCAGGGTTAGAATCACATGGAAAGCAACATAACAATATTGCATGCTTAAATGTGCCTCACCACAACTGGAATGAGAGTCTATTTACGCAATGGATTGTAGATGAAAAATATTGCTTCAATAAAAAAAAAATTGTTACTTGAAAAAAAGGTATATTTATGTGAATAAATGCAGCTGTCCCAGCCTTTGACTGTGCAGATTTATGTGCTGGAACTTCTGAATACAACTCATATCGGGATTTCTGAGAAATTAGTTTTATGATATATTTATACATTGCATGTGTTTTACAGAGCATTCCTCTGTGCTCAATTGAAACAAAGAGTGCTACCTGATTCTGGCTGACTCAGTGTACCCTGTGATTACAGACACGAGGTATGTGAGGAAGTAGTGTGACTCTGTTGTGGTCACTCAGAGGACGAGCTCTCCAAAGTATGGCTTTGACTTGATAGCATTGTTTAAACACTCAGTGAATCAACAGCTCTTGTCCCAATTCTACTTGATCAATGTAAAAACTGGAAACAATTTGATAATTGTAGAATCCCTACAGTGTGGAAACAGGCCACTCAGCCCAACAAGTCCACACTGACCCTCCAATGAGTAACCCACCCAGACCCATTCCCCTAGCCTATTATTCTACATTTACCTCTGACTAATGCACCTAACATACACATCCCTGAACACTGGGGGCAATTTAGCATGGCCAATTGACCTAACCTGCACACCTTTGGACTGTAGGAGGAAACCAGAGCACGTAGAGGGAACCCACAGACACTGGGAGAATGTGCAAACTCCACACAGAGACAGTTGCCCGAGGCTGGAATTGAACCCGGGTCCCTGGTGCTGTGAGACAGCAATGCTAACCACTGAAAGCCGCCCATCAGCTTTATAAGCTTAAAGGAGAATAATAAATCATAATATTTCACAACGTATTTTTTTAAAAACATTTTTAAAAGCTACAGGATGTGCTCAAGAGGAAACAATTTGTCGGTCAACAACAGGTTGACCAGTTCAACAACTTCATCACATTGCAGGTGACTGTCAAAAATACAGTGGAAGGAGCACTGAACAAAAACAGAGAGAGAGGGAGAAGAGAGCGACAGAGAGAGAGAGAGACAGAGACAGAGAAAGATAGCCACAGAGACAGAGAGAGAGAGAGAGAGAGAGAGTTTGTGCATGCACCTCTGTGTTTGTGTCTGTGTGTGCACCTGTGCCACTGTGCATGCATGCACATATGTGTTTGTATGCGTTTTTGTGTGTGTCTATGTGTCACTGTGCCTGTGCATGCATGTGCCATGTGGGACAGGAATCAATGCTCCAAGTACTGTATAAACACAACGTGATGCCTACAGTCTGAACCAAGTTCTCTAATTTTGAAAGAGCTTGACAGAAATATTATTTTGATGAAACTACCTTCTAATCAATTGCTGTTCCTCTTTCTTTTACACGCACATTGCTTGCTTCTTCACAGCACAGACCACAAAGTTGCCCAGTGACCCTGACCTACATATACGACAGAAGGATGTCTTGATGCAGTTACACAAGGCCTTGGTGAGACCACACTTTGAGTGGTTTTATCTCCTTATCTGAGGAAAGATGTTCTGGCGATAGAGGGAGTGCAGTGAAGGTTTACCAGACTGATTCCAGGAAGACAGGACTCACATATGAAGAGAGACTGGATCAGTTAGGACTATATTCACTTCATAGGAATGAAAAGGGAGTCTCATAGACACCAAAAAAATTCGAACAAGACTAGAAGAGTAAACACAGGAAGGATTTCCCAGCAGGAGATGACAATCTAAGGATTTGGGGTAGACCATTTAGGACTGAGATGAGGGGAAATGTCTTCACCCAGACAGCAGGGAGCCTGTGGAATTCTCTGCCACAGAAAATGGTCAAATCCAAAACATTAAATGTTTTCAAGAATGAGTTAGATATAGTTCTTGGGGCAAAAGGGGTCAAAGGGTATGGAGAGAAAGCAGGAACAGGCTGAATGGCAGAGCAGGCTCAAAGGGCCAAGTGATCTACTACTGATCTTATTTCTTACGTTTCTATGGAAACCGCCTCCAAAAAGATAATCATGACATTTATTCTTTGCAAAATCTCTCCACAAATAAAAGGCAATATATTTAACTCAGCCAGGAAATTTCATGTTGGGATCTATGATACTCAGAGGCCTCAGGTTGGTGTTGGGATCTATGATACTCAGAGGCCTCAGGTTGGTGTTGGGATCTATGATACTCAGAGGCCTCAGGTTGGTGTTGGGATCTATGATACTCAAGAGGTTTCGGGTTGATGGTGTTGGGTTCTATGATGCTCAGAGGCCTCAGGTTGATGGTGTTGGGATCTAGAATACTCAGAGGCCTCAGGTTGATGGTGTTGGGATCTATGATGCTCAGAGGTTTCGAATTGAGGGACCCTCCTGATTCAAAGCACTGTGGCTCCCAGAAGGTTTCAGAAGACATAGTCATGGCCAACTTGTTCTGGTGTCCACCTTGTAGGAGGTTTCTGCTGTAAGAGACTTCACACAGCAGTCAAAGGGAGTCAGCACAATGTTAGGATTTGCCCCATGAATTGCTCAGAAGGGCTTTACTCAACCTCATAACCTACCAAGGTGTGTTTTCATTATAACGAGACAAGGTTCCTTCCATTTTTACTGGCACATCAAACGAGGTAGTTCATTTGCAGCTCAGAAATCATTATCCAGTTGACTAAGCCAATCAGCTTACTAGCTCATTAACACAGGACAATATTTGCACACTAATACTTGCACCTTGAAGCCAGGTCAGAGAGATTGCAGAGATTTCAGTGTTGGTTAGCTTGGGTCAAGATAGACTTACTCTCAAGACCTGGTTTGCTCCCTTGGTTTTCTTTGGGATTTTCTTCATAGTGAATTGTAGGAAGGGTTTTCTCTGCATAGAAGCCGCCAAATTCACTCTGTTTCCTCTCTTGTTTCTCTCTCAATTGATAGAATGGGGAGGTTTTATGATCGGAAGATGGTCCCTGGTGGGCAGGTGTGCAGGCAAAACTTCTGTGCATGGATTTATTTTGCCTTGCCACCCAGCCCTAACCTTACTGCAATTTAATGAAGGGCAGGGGGTGATTTAGTGCAGCCCACCTACCGTCATCCCAATTGAAGCTGTCACAGTAGGAATAAAATATAGGTTACTGTGAGATGTTGAAGCAGGAACAAGCCATTCAGCCCATTGAGTCTGCTCTGCCATTCAATGAGATCCTGGATAATCCTCAACTCCATTTTTCTGCCTTTCCCCCATAATCTTTAATTGCCTTCCTGATTTAAAAAAAATCTGTCAGTGTTGAATACCCTAAACAACCAAACCTCGACAACAATCGACAGTAAAGTCTGAGTCTGAGTGAAAAGAAAACTCTTCCTCATCTCTGTCTGACATGGAAGACATTTATTCGGGGATTATGCCTTCTGGTTTTGTCCACAATCCGTCATCCCATTTTCATACCTGAGAATTTCATGGACTTGAAATGGTTTTAAAAAGGGAAAACAAAATGATCCACAGCAACAGACTGGCCACACGGGTTAGTCAAGCTTCACAAAATCAATGCGGAATAAATGAAATAATCTCGAACTAAAACTAAAATTTTATCAAAAGACATTAAAAATAGTTCACCTAGTCAGGCATGAAAAAGTCCTAATTTCCTATCTTCACTTATATTACTTTGCTCATGAAATCAGAAATGGAAGGCATCATCTTCAATAATCAAACTTCAAAACAATTAATTCAGACACTGAAATACATAATAAAAACCAAAAGAACTGTGGATGCTGTAAATCAGAAACAAAAACAGAAGTTGCTGGAAAAGCTCAGCAGGTCTGGCCACATCTGTGCAGAGAAATCAAAGTTAACATTTCGGGTCCAGTGGCCCTTCCTTAGAACTGAAACACATAAAGCAGTTTATATTTCAGGAGACTATTTTTGGTCGAGCAGGGAGATGGATCTTTCACTGCCGATTTGAAACCAGGAAATGTAGACTGCCTCTCAAGAATTAAAAGTGACCGGTGACAAAACTCATTAAAGAGCAACATCAAAACCCTGAGAATTCAAATTCAAATTCAAAATCACGAGGGGCATGGATAGGCGAATAGTTAAGGTCTTTTTCCTTGGGGTGGGGAGTGCAAAACTGGAGGGCGTAAGTTTAAGATGAGAGGGCAAAGATTTAAAAGGGATCTGGAGGGGTAACTTTCTCAAGCAGATGGTGATGATGCATGTGTGGAATGAGCTGCCAAAGGAAGTAGTGGGGGCTGGTACAATTACAATGTCTAAAAGGCATCTGGAAGGGTACATGAAAAGGAAGGGTTTAAGAGGGATATGGGCAAAATGCTGGCAAATAAGATGAGATTAATTTAGGATATTTGGTTGGAGTGAGGGGTCTGTTTCCATGCTGTACAGCTCTATGACTCTATAACTGAAATATTCAAAACTGTTGATGACCAAAGACACCAATTAACCAACTGTGCTGTCATGTTACAACCTTACAACTCAATAAAACCCTAAGGACTTTACACTGCATGTATCTTTTATCTTCCTTCCAGACTGGACACATTCCCACTTTAACTGTGTGCCTGTATGTATTCTTAACTCTTTTTCTTGGGTTGAGGTGATAATAAAAATGCTCTTTCTTGCACTCAAGAAATCCCTGGAATTGGCTCCTGACTGATTCAGTATCAGCATTGGGTAACTACATTTTTATGAGAGAAAGGTACCGCCTTGTGCTGTAAAGAACAGAAATCTTTGTTGCAACCACCCGAGGAGATTGAAAGAGGGTAATTGATTCTCCCCACCTGACCTGGCTATAACAAAGCTGATAAGTGGCCAACATTGTGGTTTGTGCTGACATGTAGCAACAAGAGAGAATCTAATCAACATCCCTTTACATTCAGTGATATTGCCATTGCTGAATTTTCCACTGTCAAATCATGGGAGTCACCACTGACTGAATCATAAAATCCCTACAGTGTGGAAAGGGGGCACTCAGCCCATCGAGTCCGCATTGACCCTCTGCAGAGAATCCCACCCAGGCCCACACCCCCTATCCTTGTAATCCTTCATTTCTCATGGCTACTCCATCCAACCTACACATCCCTGGACAGTACAGACAATTTTACTTTGAGACAAAACAACTGCAGGTGCTGGAATTCAAGGTAGTTTAAAGAAAAATTTATTAAGGGTGAGGACCACTTCAGTGAGGTGGAGGCAGGTATTGGGGAACAAGGGTTATACCCCAAACATGCTGCCTGGCTTGTTGTATTCTTCCAGCCTCCCACTTGTCTACTACAGACAATTTAGCTAATTCACTTAACCTGCACGTCTTTGGACTGTGGGAGGAAACTAAAGCATCTGGACTAAACCCACACAGACACAGGGAGAATGTGCAAACTCCACACAGACTGTCGCCTGAGGGTGGAATCGAACCCAGGTCCCTGGCACGGTGAGGCAGCAGTGCTAACCACTGAGCCACCATACCACGCTGAACCAAACTAGCCAAGTAATTACTGTGACGACGAGACCAGGTCAGAGGCCAGGAATTCTGTGATGACTAGTTTGCCACCTACCTCCCTCATGCTTATCCACTATCTACAGTGCATAGGTCAGGAGTGTGCCTGGATGAATGCTGCTCCAAAAGTACTCAAGAAGCTTGACACCATCCAGGACAAAGCACCAGCCATGATTAATACACCACCTTATCTACAACATTCTCTCCCTCTAATCACCAATGCACAGTAACAGCAGTATATCTCATTTATAAGATGCACTGAAGTAACTCACCAAGGGTACTTTCCAAACTTGCAACCTCTAACATCTAGAACGGCGTGGCAGCAGATGTATAGGAACACAAACTCTGCGAATTCCTCTCCAAGATATGCACCATCCTGACTTGGGAAATGTACTGTCCTTTCATTATTACTAGATTATAATCCTAGAACTCCCTCCCTAACAACACTGTGGACTTTACCTGCAAGTCGAAGATGGCAGCAGTTCAAGAAAGATGCTTAGCAGCACCTTCTGTAGGACAATTAGGGATGTACACTAAATGCTGGTCCAGCCAGTGATTCCTATATCTCATGAATGAATTTTTTAAAATGTCAACCACATTGCTTTGTTTTGGGAGTCACACATAAGTCAGAAAAATAAGAATGGCACATGGGATTTTACAACAGTCTGGCAGCTTCATGGGTATCATCATTGAGACTTAGTGTGGATTTTACGTGTATTTAATTAACTATAAATCCCCTGTGTACCATGATAAGATTTGAACACATGAACTCACTACTGTTAGTCTAATAATAGAACCAGTACAGCTGTAGTCACATTCTGTTGAGTCTTTTCATTTGCTCTGAAAGTAAAGATATTCTGCACAGCTTTAAGTAATTAGATTGTATCCTGGTAGTAATCTTACTGCAACATGTTTTCAAGCTCTCTGGAGATGTTATTACAAAATCTGTGCTTCAAAAGTCCTTTGACTTATCTCCAATCCTTTAAAGTCACAGTCGTACAGTGATTGTCTTTTAATTAAACTCTCCTTAAGTAAAGAAATAAAAAACTGTGTCTTATCCACAAATGATTCACTCTACACTAAACAGTCAAGGCTAATTTGGTCATGGCATCAAAGAGGAATTAATGGGTTAGATTTTCTGCTCGCTGGTAGGTGGAACAACCAAGCCCTGCAAAGGCTAATTGGAAAACTGTTCTGTACCTTGGTGTCTCTCTGTAGAATTGTGTATGTCAGAGCTTCTTAAACTGTGGGTTGTGATGATACTATGGTTTAAATAGTGGATTTTATCCTGTTTTTATGAGGAAAGGTTCAGGCTGAGGTGCGTGAGTAGTCTGCTCCAAAACCAATAAAGCCAATAGTTTGAGACACC
This sequence comes from Chiloscyllium punctatum, assembly GCF_047496795.1. Classification (NCBI taxonomy): domain Eukaryota; kingdom Metazoa; phylum Chordata; class Chondrichthyes; order Orectolobiformes; family Hemiscylliidae; genus Chiloscyllium; species Chiloscyllium punctatum. The sequence goes on from NC_092760.1 coordinate 88,673,102, forward strand.
TTGGGATTTTTTTCTAAGGTTGGAACAATAGAAGCAGCTTGATTGAGTACGGTCAAGCTCCCACAAGAACCAGGAATTTTTTTTTTAGTTTTTGCCTTCAGTTGCAGTTGCTGGGATCTTGAAACTGGATGTGGAAGCTGGTATTCCTTTCTCTGTTACAGCTAAAAGTTAGGGTTCTCTTCCTGCTGCTGGCATTGCATCTGAGACTATCTATTTTACTGTTTTTGCCTTTGCCAGGGGTGTTACTATATTGTAAGTTAGTTAGTAGTCGTAATAATACATCTATTATTTTGTTAAGTATTGATAGTTACAATTCTTTACTTTTTTATTTTGTCTGCACTTTAATTTTAGTGTATGAATAAAGTGTGTTTTGTTTCAAGCCTGTTAGCTTGACCAATCGAATTGCATCCGTAACACAACACCTTACACTTACCTTTTAAATAAGAAAATGTTAGGGTCTCGACCATCTTCTGAACATATTTTGAGGGGCTTTAGTCTGGTCCATAACAGGGTCATGACCTTTGAGTAAATTTCAAGGCTACAGTGATGGCTGTGGACATCATACTGAATGCTAAGCTTCGTGAGGCTTCTTTAAATCATGGCACATTTCTTATTGGTGAGGGTGGCCTAAAGGACAGCTCTTTATGGCCTGGGTTGCTGCTACATAAAAGGTCTGTCAAAAGCTGTTTGTTTTTCCTTTGCAAAAGTTTAAACAATTGCTGCCATGCTGAACTACCATCCCCACAGCACGAGAGCTTAACACCCTCACCCACTCACTGAAGCTTTACCCCTCCCATCCCACAGCCAATTCCAAGCTCCTGCTCGAAAGGACATTCATTAATTAAGTTTTGCATCAGTTGATCACAAGTTTATGAGTGAAACTTCAGAATCAATAATTTAAACTAACTGACTTTAATTCTACCAGTTGCTGAGGTCAGATTTGAACCCACATCCCAAAGGTTTGGGCTGGGTCTAACAACATTACCATAAAGTCACAAGGACACACATGAAATCTCAGGTGATAAAATTAGGGCCAAACAGGGAATCGGTTTGGAGAGGTCTGGTGTTTGTTTGAAGGTCACTGGTTAATTCTGATTTCTCTTCACAGATGCTGCCGGATCTGCTGAGCTTTTTCAGCAATTTCTGTTTTTGTTTCTGGTATTTGTTGTCTGTTTTAGACCAGATGAGTTGGCCACAAGCTGACAAATGGAGACTTACTTGGAAACAGACCCAGGCCATGTAGATTTTCGCAGCTGTCCAGCTGAATGATGGAGCACGACTCCAGATGTCGCTGATACTTGACTTTCCAGAGTATAAATCAATGAGAGGACCAGACAGAGCACACTGGTACTGATCACAGGACATCACAAAGTAGAACACTATTATTGGAGCACAGAGGAGCAGAAAGATAACAGATACAAGGGAAAACCAATCCACTTCCCTGAAGAGAAAGCACAGACAGCTGTTAGAGTTGTTCAAAGTTGAAAAGCAATTTAAAAATTACCAAAAATAGGATACAATCAGATAAGACCATAAGACATAGGAACAGAATTAGGCCATTCGGCCCATCGAGTCTGCTCTGCTCTTTGATCATGGCTGATACGGTTCTCAACCCCATTCTCCAGTTTCCTTCCCGTAACCCTTGATCCCTTTGATATACAAAACCTATCAATCGCCATCTTAAATGTACTCAATGACCTGGCCTCCACAGTGTTCTGTGGCAGTGAATTCCATAAATTCCCCACTCTCTGGCTGAAGAGGTTTCTCCTTATCTCAGTTCTAAAAGGTCTTCCCTTTCCTCTAAGGTTATGCCCTCAGGTCCTAGTCTCTCCTACCAATGGAAAATCTTCCCAACATCCATTCTGTCCAGGCCATTCATTATTCTGTAAGATAAATCAATAGGATTTCAAAATATATGTAATTATTAGACTCAATGCCCCTGCATTGGGTGCAGGAAAACCCTATACACAATCACCTCTGCAATCTGGAAATATATTGTTCAGAAACACCAGTTGTTTAGAAATTTATTATGCAGATGCCACACATCTTCCCATTCTGGACTGCTTAAGAATCAGCCATTTCTGAAATTTTAGAATTTTCTGGATGATAAAATGATGCCCGAATGCCCAATCACAGTCATGAACTAGAAAACAGTGATACCACATGATGAAGAAGTGATAAAACTTGATTCATTTATCCAAATATGGTACTATCACATTGGCCTCTCAAAGGGCCATACTAAAATGGTGCTGGGAGATGCATGGGATCATTGAATCATGGAATCCCTATAGTGTGGAAGGAGGCCATTCAGCCCATTGAGTCCACAGTGATCCTTGAAAAAGCATCCCACACAGACCTACCCCCCCCCTCACCCCCAGCCTATCCCTGTAACCCTGCATTTCTCATGGCTAATCCACCTAGCCTACACGTCCTGGGTTCTTGGCAATGTGAGGAGCACTGCTAACCACTGACCCACCGAGTTTCTTGAGTGTTGTTGGAGTTACGACCGTCCAGTCAAGTGGGGAGTATTCCATCACCCTCCTGACTTGTGCCATCTAAGAGTTACACGTAGAACAGATTTCTTTCCTTAAATGACCTCAGTGAACCAGATGGACTTCTACAAGAATGGATCATAATAATGAGTTTGCAAATGAGACGATCTTCAGATTCCATTCTTTGATGAACTGAATGATGTGGGATCACAAGTCTTTACAATGTTACCACAATCACCAACTATAGCAGTAACAATCGTGGGATTGTTAATTCTGGTTACCCAAATAATTTGAATGGATACATAGCTTTTTCTCTGATCATTTTTTTTTTCAAAAATGCTTCACTAAGAGTGAATTAATTACAAATTCAGTTTTGGTTTGACAGAGACAAGCTTACATTAAAAAACCCACACACAGCACCAGTTCTAATTTAACATTTCCTAATCAACCTACTGAAAGATGTTATTACACACCACTGGGATGTGAACCAGCCCTCTTGGCTCAGAGGTAATGGTACTACCACTGTACCACAAGAACCCTCATGTCCTAGTGTATGCTTGTCCTTTCTACTCATTTTCTTACCAGGCTCTGCCCCACTGGCCCAGTTGTTCCTTCTCACTTGGGCCAACTCCATTTGCAGAATTCCTGTTTTGCTTTTTAATAGCGCCAAAGGATTGTGTGGCAGTCATGGTGTCCTGTAACAAAAGGACAGACAATTAAAAGTTATTTCATATGCAATTAAAGGCAGTTATTGTTTACAGCAAAAACAAAGAATGAGCTGGAGAAACTCCAGCATCTGTGAGGAGAGAGACACACAGACTTAACGTTATAGGTCCAGTGACCTTTCTGAAGAATCCTGTTCTGAAAAAGACTGACTGAACCCAAAACATTACCTCTGCCTTCTCTCCACAGATGCCGCCAGACCTGCTGAGAATCTCCAACAATTTCTGTTTTGGTTTTGGAATCCCAGCATCTGCATTATCTATCAATCTATCTATCAATATTTATCATTGAGAATAATACCGGCAGCCCTGTGGTATAAACAGGTCACTGTGGCTACCACCTTGATGGTTCTCATCTGACAGGGAACGATAGCAGATGACAGACTTTGAGTAACCAGTACAAAAAATTCAGCAGAGGGTTCTCAGTGGAACCTAAGACTTAATTTCATTCATTCTACAAATTGAAAAGAAATCAACACTTTCCAATTCTTCCACAATAATTCAGGCAGTATAAATATTGAAGTCATATCCTTCGCAAGACGGGCTTTTAGGCTGCATTCAGGTAGCTAAGAGCAGTCACTCACCTAAAGAAGCAACGTGTCAAGATTAGAGTGATGCTGGAAAAGCACAGCAGGTCAGGCAGCATCCGAGGAGCAGGAAAATCGATGTTTCGGGCAAAAGCCCTTCATCACTGTGCCACCGTGCTTTTCCAGCACCACTCTAAATCTTGACCCTAATCTCCAGCATCTGAAGTACCCACTTCTGCCTAATGAAGCAATGTACTGCCCCTTCCAAACTGGATGGCCTCCTGTCAAACAGTTGGACAGGAAGCCCACCGCTAAAGTTATTAATTGGTCAGTTTGAGGAAATTCAATGCTGAGTAAAGGTTTAGCCTCAGGTGGCCTTCTGAGATCCCCTTTTTTGACCCTGACAGTGGAGACCTGAGGCCACGGGAAATCATTGAAAATCGGAGCAGGAGTAGGCCATTCAGCCCTTCAGGCCTGCTCCACCATTCAATACGATCAAGGCTGACCATCCAATTCAGTCCCTTGTTCCCAGTTTGTTCCTATATCTTTCATCCCTTTCACCCCAAGTGCTATATCCCACAGGAAATTCCTGCTCCACATCTTGACATGCCATTCCTGACTGGGTACAAGCATTTTCACACAGGCATGCTCAAGGCCTAAAGGCAAGGCCTTGCAGGGCCATTGCTAATGAAACCTGACATTACTGGCACCACTCCAGATACGATGCACAAACATGAAAAGTCAAGATCCGGAATCACTGCCCGTGAACAAATTAATTTAGGCAGCAACAGTGAAGCAGCTGCATCAAAACCAGAAACTGCTGGAGAAACTCAACAGCATTTGTGGAGAGTGAATCAGAATGAATGTTTTGGGCCCTCTTCATCAGAATTGGGCAGGAGTTGGGTGATCGTTTATTTCATGGAGCACCCTGGTTCCCTGAAACTAAATGACAAAGCCGTCAGCCCTGAGGCATGCTCAGTGGTGCAACATCAATCAAACCTCCCACCCTCACAGTGAACTGGACAGTGACGGGCTGAAGGGCTTATGCCAGAAACCCTCCTGCTCCTCGGATGCTGCCAGACGTGCTGTGCTTTTCCACTTTTCAACTCTGCTCCCCAGCATCTGCAGTCCTCGCTTTCTCCAAGTGACAGGTACGGTCAGTCAGACAGAAGGAAGAGATAGCAACAATGGATATGTCACACCCAGTTCCAGATCAGATGGCAGAAGACAAGTTCAGGGAAATGAGGGGGGAGGGGATCTCACAGAAACCAATGAAATTCTTAACAGAAGGAGAGATAAGGGAAGGTGATGACCTAGTGGTATTATCGCTGGACTGTTAACCCAGAGACCCAGGTAATGCTCTGGGAATCCTGCCACAGCAGGAGATATAATTTGAATCCAATAAAAATCTTGAATTAAGAGTTCAATGTTGACCATGAATCCATTGTTGATTGTCAGAAAAACACATCTAGTTCATTCATGTTCTTTAGGGAAGGAAACTGCCATCCTTACCTGGTCTGGACTACATGTAACTCCAGACCCACAGCAATGTGGCTGATTCTAAACTGCTCTCTGGGTAATTAGGGGTGGGCAATAAAAGCTGGCCCAGCCAGTGACACCTTCACCCTGTGAATTAGAAGACAAAAACAGCAAAAGCACAAAGGATATCCCTGACTTCTGGGAGTCCAGACCCAGTCAAAGGATATATTGAGGACTGCAGATGCTGGAGATCAGAGCTGAAAAATGTGTTGCTGGAAAAGCGCAGCAGGTCAGGCAGCATCCAAGGAACAGGAGAATCGATGTTTCAGGCATAAGCCCTTCTTCAGGATACCACGCAGGCCATTTAGGACTGAGTTGAGGATGCATTTTGCCAGGGAGCAGGGGGTGACCCTGTGGAACTCTCAGCCACAGAAAGTGATTAAGGCATTGAGTCAGAGAGGCCAACAACACAAAAAGGCCATTCAGCCCATCAAGGCTATGCTGGTCAAAAACAAGCACCTAAGTATTCTCATCCCGAATTAAGGCCAAAACGAAGGGTATGGTGAGAAAACAGGGACAGAATCATGATGATACTGAATGGCAGATAGGGCTCAGTGGCCCACTCCTGTTCCTATTTTCTATCCACTGACAAAATTATTGTCTCCCGGTGACTCACTTGCAAACAAGAGAGATCAGATACCTCCCCAATGAAAGGTTGGGAACCGAAGAGTGATGCAGAGCTCCACCCATGAACTGATCTTACATCAGCATTCAGGTGACAATATCCTCATCAATTCAAAGCCACTATTCAAATACAAAGCAGTCCTGACAGTATAGTCTGGGTTGCAATTGTTGCCTCCGTTCTTTACCCCAAGTTATTGAATTATTTCAGTTGCTGTCAGAGGACCTGGTTAATCGCCAAGGCTAGAATGCAAACTCAGTTACCACAGGAACTTCACTGAGGGGTCAGAGGCCTTGCCTGCTATAAGATAATGAGATAGAAACCTGCCCTGCCTCTTTCAGGGAAACTCTACAAAATCACATGACAGTCAGGCACTAGCATGGCCTCCACAAGGATGGAATTCCCACCCCATTCAGATCCGGCCACTCTTGCCCTCAGCTGTGCCACTGGGAAGGCCATGGCTGTGGGTGAAGGATCAATCCCTATTCCTGCCCTCAGTTGAGTCCAGGATTGTGGAATCATAGAAGCACAGAATCCCGAGAGAGTGGAAACAGGCCATTTGGTCCAACAAGTCCTCACTGACCCTCTGAAGAGTATCCCACCCAGACCCATTCCACGATCCATTACTCTATATTTCCCCCGACTAATGCATCTAACCTACACATCCCTGAACACTATGGGCAATTTAGCACAGCCCATCCACGCTAACCTGCACATCTTTGGATTATGGGAGAAAACCAGAGCTCCAAGAGGAAACTCACGCAGACGTGGGGAGAATGTGCAAACTTTATACAGTTGCCTGAGAGGAATCGAACCCAGGTCCCTGGCGCTGTGAGGCAGAAGTGCTAACCACTAAGCCGCCATGCCATGGAGGGTCCATGACTAACATAAGTGATCTATTGAGGGCGTGGGTTGTTATTGGACTGGAGATCATGGGGAGGAGGAAGAGTCAGAAGGAAGGAAGGGCAGGGGCTCACTCCCTTTGGACCCCTCACCCTCCCCTTCCCCTCCAGCCTGTCGATGAGGAACTGATCGCCTTTCAGCAGCACCCCACTTCCCCAAGGTGATGAGCCACTTGCACAGGTTGGTGTGTCAGGTCAGGCCAGGCCCCTTGGTAACATGGTCACTGGCAGCTGGATTGACCCCAGTGGTAGTGAGCTGAGGTCACATGGGGCTGAGATGGGGTGGGAAGTGTAACTCTGAAGCTTCCTGGCAGAATCTAATTCAGGTGGAAGTGGAAAGGCGTTGGAGTTGGGAATCCCTCCGCAGTTTGCTCCCTCTGGAAAGGGAAGACTCTGGAGGCTCCATCGGTTCAGCTCTGCAGCCGTTCTTTGCTTAATGTTTTAAACCTTAGAGTTGACTAATCAGGACTGTTTGGAAATGATACAGTGTTTCAAATAGAAAGCATCTAGTAAGGTCAAAAGGTTTTATTTACTTGTATGCACACTGGTTCATGGGTGGTTCTGATTGCAACAGACCACATCATTATCACCTCTTTAAATTTATTTTCTTTCGAGTAAAACACACTCTCCTTGTTATGACAGATGACACATGATTAAAGTTCCTCAAAGCAGGGCGAAAAGAAAAGACTGTGGTGATATGAGCTGCAAAGTGGCTCCAAATTGAAATGTGGTAACTTTAATGTACAAAGGGCCATTATAGGATTAATTTCTTTTGTGTTTCATTTTATTTATGCTGACAGCCTAGAGCACCCTTATTCCCATTTCAAACACAGCATTGCACTTCAGTTGGTCATTCATTTTTACTACGCTGGCAAGAAACCACAGGCAGGACGTACAAAATGTATAATACCAGCATAATATTACGCGAACTACACAATTCAGACTTATATAGCAACCTTAATGTGATAAAGTATCCCAAAGGATTTTACAGGAGCTTTATAAATCAAATTATGACACTTGAAAAAGTACTTCATTCAATGCAAAACAGTTGGCAAAGGCACTGGGTAAATGCAAATGTATTCATTTTCAACTGGTATTAGAACCACTTACCAGTGACAGTAGTGATGAGGATAACAAGCTAGATTTTGTTGTAGTTTAATATTACCTTTCAGCTCAAGGTTCAACTCCAAACAAAATTGCACTCTTCATCTTTTCCCCTCACCAAGACCTGAGTCAACTAGACTATTAATGTAGTTAGGATCGGAGTGGTGCTGGAAAAGCACAGCAGGTCAGGCACCATCCGAGAAGCAGGAAAATTGACGTTTTGGTCAAAAGCCCTTCATCAGGAATATTAATGTAGTTAACCTCAGCAATGTTGGCACAGCCAGCGACACCTGCTTCCCATGACTGAATAAAACATACTCTTCATCAAACCCGAGGTGTCTGTCAACATGCATCACAACCACACATACACATCCCCACCCACATATAAAAGGAATACTATTCTGCACCTGCCAGTTTCTGGATGGTGGAAATTTTTCAGCTAGTTCTGCTCATGTCCCAACACACATGACGAATGTAACAAAAGCACATGAGACACAAAGTCAGATAAAGCACGTTTATGGCACTGAAACAGGTCACTTGGCCACCCAACTTGATCTCAATTTCAAGCATTTGGCCTGTAACCTTTCAGGTTATGGCACTTGAGGGGCACATTGAGACATCTCTGAAGTGAGTTGAGAGTTTTCCGCTTTCAATACCCTTTCAGGAAGTGAGCTCTAGAACCGACCACCCTCTTGGTGAAATAAAAAGTTTCCATCCATCAGCTTAACTTAATGCCTCCTCAAACCCATCCACCCACCACCTGTCAGTCACTGACCACTCTACTTTGGTTACTGGGTGCTTTTGCTCACTCTATCCCTCACAATCTTGTACACTCTCCACTCCTCTAATCTGAGAAGAACAAGCATAGCCTAACCATCACGCCCCAGAGAACCTAATCTTCATATACAGCATCCAAACCATCACAAACATTAACAAGAATCACTTCTGACAGAAGTCAGGATGCTCCAAGGGATGGTAGGAATCATCTCTCTCAGTAGGGTGTCTATGCATCAGTGCAGAAGAAGGATGTTTTAGATGCAACTTGAATGAGGAACAGCAGAACTGTCACTGCAAGTGATAGGGCTTTAGAATGCACCGCCTGAGAGCATGGTGTAAGGCAGAGTCAATCAAAGCAATCACAAGGGAATGAAATAGTTATCTGATAAAGGAAGAATGTGCAATGTGATAATTGAAAATATGATATTTGAAATAAGTGAAATTTGAAGAGTTGGTACAGACATGATGAGCTGAACAGCCTCTGTGAGGAAAGACAGTTTGAGGGGCGCCCTGATTGAGGCCTACAAAATCATGAGAGGTGTAGACAGGGTGCATAGCAAGAAACTTTTTCCCAGAATGGGGGACTCAATTACTAGGGGTCACGAGTTCAAAGTAAGAGGGGAAAGTTCAGCTGAGATTTGCGTGGAAGGTCCTTCATGCAGAGGGTGGTGGGTTGCCAGCGGAGGTGGTCAGGACGGGAACGATAGCATCATTTAAGGTGTATCTTTCTTCTTTACTAAGTTGTTTAATCGTCCACCATAATTCTTAACTGAAAGTGGCAGGATTGCAGAACTTAGACCTAATCCATTGGTTGTGGGATCGCTTAGCTCTGTCTATCACTTGCTGTTTGTTAAGCAAGCAGTCCTCCTTGCACTCCTCCAAGGACATGCAGGTCCTGGGCCTCCTCCATTGCCAAACCCTAATCACTTGACGCCTGGAGAAAGAATGTCCCATCTTCTGCCTTGGCACCCTCCAACCCCATGGTATCAATGTGGATTTCACGAGTTTCCCCATTTCCTCTGGCCCCCATCTTATCCCAGTCCTAAACTTCCACCTTGGTACTGCTCTCTTGAATGATCCTATCTGTCCATCTTCCTTCCCATCTATCCGCTCCACCCTCTTCTCTGACCTATCACCTTCACCCCCACCTTCACCTACCTATTGCATTCCCAGCTACCATATCCCCAGCCCCAACCACATCCCATTTATCTCTTAGCCCCCTTGGCCCACGAGCCTTATTCCTGTTGAAAGGCTTATGCTTGAAACGTCGACACTCCTGCTCCTCAGATGCTGCCTGACTTGCTGTGCTTTTCCAGCACCACACTCTTCGACTCTGATCTCCAGCATCTGCAGTTCTCACTTTCTCCTGTGCAAGTAATCCTTCACCAGGTTAACATCTTATCTTCAGATATGCCTGATGCTACTGCTGGCATGCCCTCCTGCACCATCTTTTGAACCAGGGTTGATCCCTGGCTTGATGGTAAAGGTTGAGTGGAGGATCTGCTGGGCCATGAAGTTACAGATTGTGCTGGAGTACAGTTCTGCTGCTGTTGATGGCCCACAGTGCCTCATGGGTCCCCAGTTTTGAGTTGCTAGATCTGTTCAAATTCTGTCCCATTTAACACAGTGATCGCGCCACACAATATGACGTAGGGTATTCACAATGTGAAGGCAGGACTTCATCTCCACAAGTACGATACGGTGGTCACTCTTACCGATACTGTCATGGACAGATGCATCTGCAACTGGCAGATTGGTGAGGATGAAGTCAGGTATGTTTTTCCCTCTTATTGATTCCCTCACCCAGTCAAGCAGTTATGTCCTTTAGAACCTGACCAGCTCCATCAGTAGTACTGCTGCTGAGCCTGTCTTAGTGATGGACATTGAAAGAGACCCAGAGTACATTTTGAACCCTTACCCCCATCAGTACTTCCTCTAAGTATTGTTCAACATGGAGGAGTTCTGATTTGTCAGCCAAAGGAGAATGTGGTAATCAGCAAGGGATCTCCTTGCTCATGTTTAACCTGAGACTTCATGAGGTCCAGAGTCAATGTTGAGGACTCCAAGGGTAACATCCTCCTGACTGTACCCCTATCGCTGCCAGGTCTGTCCTGCCGGTGGGACAGGACATACCCAGGGGCAGGATGGTGGTGTCTGGGACATTATCTGTAAGGTATGATTCCGTGAGTATGCCTATGTCAGGCTGATGCTTGACTAGTCTGTGAGACAGTTTTCCCCATTTAGCTACTAGCCCCCAGATGTGAGTGAGGAGCTGTTTGCAGGCTCGACAGCGCGGTTTCTGCCGTCGTCTTTTCTGGTGCCCAGATGGTCCATCTGGTTTCATTCCTTTCTTGAGACTTTCTAGCAATTGTTACAACAGAGTAACTTGCTGGACCATTTCGGAGCGCAGTTGAGTCAACCACGTTAATGTGGGTCTGGAGTCACATGTAGGCCAGAACAAGTAAGGAGGGCAGATTTCCGTCCTTGAAAGGGATTACTGAGCCACTTAGATTCTTAATTCCAGATATGTTTTATTGAATTCAAATTCCACCACCTACTATGGTAGGATTCAAACCAGAACATGAGCTGAGCTTCTGAATTAATAGTTTTGTGATAATGCCATTTGGCCATCAACCCCACCTTTGGGGTTTGGCCCATCTTTATGGAAACTACTGTCAAGGTCAGACTGCAACATCTTGATCATAAGCAAATCTCCTTAGCAGGTATCCTTGTAATTTAGGATAGATCATTTAGATTAGATTAGATTAGATTACTTACAGTGTGGAAACAGGCCCTTCGGCCCAACAAGTCCACACTGACCCACAACCCACCCAGACCCATTCCCCTAACACTACGGGCAATTTAGCATGGCCAATTCAACTAACCTGCACGTTTTTGGACTGTGGGAGGAAACCCACACAGACATGGGGAGAATGTGCAAACTCCACACAGTCAGTCGCCTGAGGTGGGAATTGAACCCAGGTCTCTGGTACTATGAGGCAGCAGTGCTAACCACCGTGCCACCCACTTGCTTGTCTTTGCTAACACCTTCACGTTGACTCTAAACGTCAGTAGCTTCATGTTGACAGTAAACTGTCAGCCAACAATCAGAATCAAATTATATTCACCCCTTTCAAATTCACCTGACTTCACTGCATTCAGGTTTCACAATTTCTCTTCCAATGACACTGCACCATACCGACAAGCTATCTGCCACTTCTTCCACAACCTGTTGAATTTTTTCAAAGTCCTGTTAATGCCATCAAAATACACTACAATCATTACCTTCCTCACACACTGTTATTGACTTTACAGTGTCAATTTGAAAACAGGAAACACACTCATTTCAGAACACAGCTGTCCAATATACTATAATGCCAGCACGGCTTTAAAACTGAAGTGAAAAGTCCTAAGAGTGCTCACAGTCTGCAGGATATATATTATTTATATATAATCTTACAGTCTTTTATTGAAATGTCCTGACATACAGATTCAAGCACACACTTAAAACTACTGCGGGAGGGGGAGGAATGAGCTCTGTGCACTTCTCTAAGTTTACAAAGGCTGTTTTCCAACAAACATAACAGAACTTTCAAACGGGCAGCAGGAAGTTTGTTGCAACCGAGGAGGCTGCAACCCAGACTGAGCTCCTGGATCAAGACTAATTGTAAAATTGCTACAGCACTGGGGTAGTTTCTGTCAATTCGAAATGGAGGCCAGTCCAGGTTTCCCTGCCACTCACTCTCACTGGGTTTGAACAGAGGGGTCAACTGAAATCAGTGAGTGGTTTGTACACCAGAGTCAAAGCGTACCTGGTTTACAGCTCCGGCGTTCACACTGCACTGAGCGAACAGTGTGAGCACTCAGTCAGATATTCTGCAGAATATTTCCAACCGCTGGTTTAGCTGCAAAACAGCTCAGCCAGGCCACCGATCCCATCTTTATTCTCCAGTAAAACGATCCTTTGGTGGTGATTTACTCACATCTTTTGCGGTTCTCTACAATGTAAGCTATTTTTGTTACTTCGACCTCCCTCCCTACACACACACACACACACACACACAGGGAAATACCTTTCATCTGGTTTATATTACAGGTTTGACTCCAACAATATCCGGAGCTGTCACCAGCGTCTGATTATTTGGGTCCGAACCTTGAGCTTCGTTATTCTAAAGGTGAAACGCGGGGGTAAAGTACAAGGAGAGCGAGGATTTCTACCCCACAGCCAGAGGGGAGGGAGGGCACCATTTCCCAGCTGGAAGCTGGATCGGGATTCCGAGGGGGATGGGAGTGGGTGAATGAGGGACATTACCTGTCAACAAGCCCCGGACAGGGTCCAGCAGAGAGTCCCGAGAAAGGCGGCTTCACTCCCGGTGTGAACAGAGAGCCAGCTCCCCCACTGCTCCCGTCCCCTCCCTGTGCTCCGGGAGGCTGGGACTGAACCATTGCCCTCCCTCCCTCCCAGCATCTCTCCTTCCACCTTCAGCTCCCTCCCTCAATCTCTCCCCCCCCCCCCCCATCACATTCTTCCCATCTCAGCCTTCGTCCAGCACTCTCTCTCTCAATCCTTCCCTCTCTCCCTGCATATCCCTCCCTCTCTCCCCATCTCTCCCTGCATCTGCCTCCCTCTCTCCCCCACCTCTCCCTCTCTCCCTGCATCTGCCTCCCTCTCTCCCCCACCTCTCCCTGCATCTGCCTCCATCTCTCCCCCATCTCTCCCTGCATCTGTCTCCCTCTCTCCCCATCTCTCCCTCTCTCCCTGCATCTGCCTCCATCTCTCCCCCATCTCTCCCTGCATCTGTCTCCCTCTCTCCCCATCTCTCCCTCTCTCCCTGCATCTGTCTCCCTCTCTCCCCATCTCTCCCTCTCTCCCTGCATCTGTCTCCCTCTCTCCTCATCTCTCCCTGCATCTGCCTCCATCTCTCCCCCATCTCTCCCTGCATCTGCCTCCCTCTCTCCCCCATCTCTCCCTGCATCTGCCTCCCTCTCTCCCTCCTCCATCCCTGTACCTATCCCTCTATCTGTCCCACTCTCTCCCTCCCCGTCCCTCTCCCTTCCCCCATCCCTCTCTCTCTCCCTCCAGTGTTGATCGTTTCATACAGACAATAAGAACCGTTAAGGACACGCAACAAGACAAAAGACCAACCCACCGAGGCTTTCTCACGAACCTGAGGGACAGTAGTGATGGGGGAAGCGGCCAGGCTCCTCTCCCGCACACGATGCCTGGTTTGTGATGCTGGGGGCCGCCCTATATTCCTCTCCTTACCCCTCGAGCCACAGGGCGGGAGCTGTCAGCTGCTCCTGTCAATCACCAGCTCCCTCCAAGGGGATGCTCCAATGAGAACTCACCATCCCGCTGACCTCAGAGGGGAGGGGTGTGTCTTTGACAGCCATTGGTCCAAACGCCTCAAACCATTCCATCGGGCCATTGGTTGGCTGGGGGAGAGATGGGGCAGTCTCCATGACAACCTGCCCATTCTGTCAAGGATGTTCAGCCAAGGTACAGGGTTCAGACATTACTGCAATCTTCACTAGAGAGAACACAGTAAAAAGTACAAAGGACTGGAGAAACTCAGCAGTCCAGACAAAATGTGTAAAGAGAAAGAAATACCTGACAGTTAACATTTTGAGTCAGCAAAAGCTGCTCTGAGTTTGGTATCCCATCACCAAATCACCCTTTATTTACATGCACACAGTGCATGGATTCTGACCAATCAGCTCAGAGCCAGTCCCTAGAGTGGGGAGACTCTCTGACCCTTCTGCTTATATCTGTCAGCCAGGGCTCCCTGATTTGTCCAGGTTACCAACCCCAATTGGGATTTCATAGTCAACTAGATCCACCTGGCCAATCTCATTCCAATCACTGCAGAGTCCAGTATGTATTCTTCAAACACATTTGTGAGTTTCGAAGAAGTGTCATGTTGGACTCAAAATGTTAATTCTGTTTCTCTTTCTTTACAGATGCTGCCTGACCTGCTGAGTTTCACAAGTACATTATGTTTTCATTTCAAATCCCTAGTATCCGTAGTAGTTTGCTTTTATTAGAATAAACAAAACCGCCCTTCATAGCAATAATTGATTCAATGGACCATAATATATGGACAATATTTCGAGCATGATATTGTATCTTTGCAACATTTATTGATTGGCCATCATCCATAATGTTTACAAAAGTCAAAAGTTTTCATTCCCTTATGTTAAGATAACATGTTTTGCAGATCGTTTTTCTATAATGCGACAGTTGTGTTCCTCTGCAACCTCGCGCTATCGAAAATCCCACTATGGAAGATTGCTAATAGAAATTCGCTATACCCATTCAGTAGAAAGCTCACGTTTATTCAAGTAACATTCACAATTCATCAATCACATTATCACCAATTTGCACTGATGAAACACACATTATAGTAGAACAACCTGTGATTGCTTTATCTGTAACCTGATAAATTTCCAATCTCAGCTGTACAAGGGAAATTCCAATTGGAGTCAAGCTCCCCATCTCCATTTTCCAGCCCTACAACCCTTTAAAATTTTTGTTTCTCCAGTTACAATCTCTTGGGCCTCCTTTTGGTTTTAATCATTGCACCATTGGCACCCATGCTTCTGCTGCCTGCGAGCCTGTGTTGAAAGTTTGAAATGCTGTACTGACACCTCTCTGACTGTCTGACTCTCCTTAAAAACTGAACTCAGACAAAAGTTTGCTCTCACACCTGATGCCAGCGTGCGTCAAATTTGCTTAATGACAACATTGGTAACAGTGACAACATTGATAAAGGTGCTGTGTAAATACAAGTTGTTGTTGGTAGAACATACACATAAATGTCACATAATTTCCAGGAGGTCCTTGATAACATACGCAAGTCCCCTGTCTCCTGAACTAATTTAGAACACTTGGACAAAATTGTGTGGTCTGACTTAATTTCTTTTTGCTCAGACTAACCTTCTACTTATGCATAAACAGTAATCAGAATCATGAACAGGCTGACTGTTTTGTATAAACACGTTGAAACGTGGCATATATGTGGATTGGTATGATGCTCCAGAGTCAACTAACCTGCCAATAATCTGAAGATCCATACCTGAGTAATTGCTACTTGCGTAAGGTATGGAAAGCACAGCACTGGAGAACTCATGAAATCGTGCCCTGGCCTATTCCATTTCAAATGCTTTATCAGTGTCCTCCTCACCATCATAAGATCTGGAACGGGGTGGTTCATTAGTGATGTCATAGTATTCAGTTCCATGACTACTCCCCTGATCATGAAGCAATCCAGGCTAAGAAGCTGCCAATAATACTGAAAACTGAAAAGTGGGTGTTTTCTACATCAGTTCATGGACTTCACTGGTTGGGCCAGCATTGATTGCCTATCCCTAATGCCATGAGAAGGTGATGATGAGCTGCCTTCTTGAATTGTTGCAGTCCATTTGGTGCAGGGAAATCCTCAATGCCATTTCGGGAGGCAGTTCCAGCATTTTGACGCAGCGACTGAATGAATGGCGATATATTTCCAAGTCAGGATGGTGAGTGGCTTGGAGGGGAAATTATGGTGATATCTGATACCCTTGTCTTTCGATTTGTTAGTGGTTGTAAATTCGATAGCCACTTTGCGCCACAATCCGGGAGTGGAGAAGGCTCAGAAATTTTCTCTTGGTTTTTAAAAGCACTATCATTGGTGTACATGTTGATCTCAGGGTACTACTGCACAGAGGTTAAACAAAATCAGACATTTCAACAATGCAAGCAGAGACTAGATCTATGGCAAGTAACTCATCGTTATCTCTCAGAATCTCTCTTTACCAGCAGTGTGCCAGAATACCTTCCACGTATGAATCACAAAATGCAGTCAAAATGCACTTCCGAGAAAGTTCACCAGACTAATATCTGGAATGGGACTGTTGTCTTCTGAGAATAAGTTGGACAGGCTAAGCTTGTATCCACCGGAGATTAGATGTATCAGAGGTGGCTTGATTGAAATCTATAAGATTCTGAGAGGTGTTGAACGGGCAGATGTGGAGAGGATAACTCTTCCCATAGGGAGAATCTAGAAGGCAGTGTCACTGCTTAAAAACAATGAGACAAGACAGAAATGAGGAGCCTTTTTTTTCTCAAAGAGGATTGTGAGTCCGTGGAACATTCTTCCTCAAAGGCAGGGGAAGCAGAGTGCTTGAGTATTTTTAAGACAGACATTGATAAATTCTTTATAAGTAAGGGGGTGAAAGGCTATTGAGTATAGGTGGGAATGTGAATTAATCAGATCAGCTGTGATCTTACAGAATGGCAGAACAGATTCATGGGGTCCATGCCTTTCTCCTACTTATATAATATTTGTATATGTCCATAGAATCATAGAGTCATAGAGATGTACAGAAAGGAAAAGACCCTTCGGTTCAACTCGCCCATGCTGACCAGATATTCTAAATACATCTAGTTCCATTTGCCAGCACTTGGCCTCTAAATCCTTCCTATTCATATACCCATCCAGGTGCCTTTTAAATGTTGTAATTGTACCAGCCTCCATACTTCCTCTGGCAGCTCATTCCATATATGCACTACCCTCTGAGTGAAAAATATTTCCCCTAGGTCCATTTTAAATCTTGCCCCTCTCACCTTAAACATATGCCCACTAGTTTTGGACTCCCCATCTTTGGGGAAATGATTTTGTCTAATTAACTTATCGATGCCCCTCAGAATGTTACTAAGCTTTATAAGATCATCCTTCAGCCTCTGTCGCTCCAGGGAAAATAACACCAACGTATTCAGCCTCTCCCTACAGCTCAAACCCTCCAACCTTGGCAACATCCTTTAAATCTTTTTACCGTCAAGGCAGAATTTGATTAGATTTCATTCTCAAAAGCTGCACTTCTGGTTCACTGTATATGCAATTGAAAGTAGGCACAATAACAACTCATCTAAAGTCTGTCATGACACCATTTGGAGGTGCCGTTGTTGGATTGGGGTATACAAAGTTAAAAATCACACAACACCAGGTTACAGTCCAACAGGTTTATTTGGAAGCACCAGCTTTCGGAGCGCTGGTGAATGACCACCTGATGAAGGAGCAGCACTCCAAAAGCTGGTGCTTCCAAATAAGCCTGTTGGACTGTAACCTGGTGTTGTGTGATTTTTAGCTTTGTCATGACTTAGAACAATGAACAGTACAAGACAGATCAAGGACCTTCGGCCCTTGATGTTGCACTGACCTGTAAACTAATCTAAGCCCATCTCCCTACACTATCCCATCATCAACCATATATATACCCAAGGACTGTTTAAATGCCCCTAATGTGGCTGAATTAACTACATTGGCAGGCAGGGTATTCCACGCCTTTACCACTCTCTGAGTAAAGAACCTGCCTCTGACATCTGTCTTAAATCTATCACCCCTCAATTTGCAGCTATGCCCCCTCGTACAAGCCGATGTCATCATCCTAGGAAAAAGACTTTCACTATCCACCCTATCTAATCCTCTGATCATCTTGTATGTCTCTATCAAATCCCCTCTTAGCCTTCTTCTCTCCAATGAGAACAGATCCAAGTCCCTCAGTCTTTCCTCATATGACCTTCCCTCTAGACCAGGCAATGTCCTGGTAAGTCTCCTCTGCATCTTTTCCAATGCTTCCACATCCTTCCTGTAATGGGGCGACCAGAACTGTACACAATATTCCAAGTGAGGCCGCACTCGCATTTTGTACAGTTGTAGCATGACATCACGGCTCCGGAACTCAGTCCCTGTCTCAATAAAACCTAACACACCATACCTGAAGAAAGGCTCATGCCCGAAACGTCGATTCTCCTGCTCCTTGGCTGCTGCCTGACCTGCAGCGCTTTTCCAGCAACACATTTTTAGTTCTGATCTCCAGCATCTGCAGTCCTCACTTTCTCCTAACACACCATACGCCTTCCTCACAACATAGGCTGCTTTCAGGACAGCCAACCCAGTTTCATCCACTTATTGTCCTCCTTATCAGCCTTTCTCTTTCCCTGGCTTACCATCAACCATTTCTTTATTGCCCTCACTTGTTTATCTTTCTCTGGGCTGTGTCTCCACCTATCCACTCACTCATTTTCCCCAGACAACTCCCATCGTCAGTGTTTATACTGCCTTTTCCTCAGTACTACCGGTTCTGAAGAAGGGTCACCGGTTTCAAAACGTTAGCTCTGTTTTTCTCTCACTGCAGATGCAGCCAGGTCTGCTGAGTTTCTCTTGCATTTTCTGTTTCCAATTCAGAAGCTTAGCAAGGTCACTTCACTAACAAAGTTCTCCTTTGTAAGCCCCATCACAAAGATATACAAGAGAAGCAATTTAACGAGAACATAATCCCCTCCAAATCCATTGCTAGGTCATACATTACCTTGACTTATCTGTGCATTACCAGCATGGTGGCTCAGTGGCTAGCACTGCTGCCTTAAAGCACCAGGGACCCACATTTGATCCCAGCCTTGGTTAACTGGCTGTGTGGAGTTTGCATATTCTCCCTGTGTCTATGTGGGTTTCCTCTGGATGCTGTTCTGGTTTTATTACCAATTTAGGATCGTTAGCCAGACTGCAGACAATGTAGTACATTTGCATGTACTAGAACCTACACAGAGCCCTGTTCTTTACAGATAGGAAAAAAAACCTATAACACATTGCACCTGTTTCAATGCAACATAGTAGTCGCTGCTTGCTGGTTCATTGCAACAGGGCAATGTCTTGATTAATAGGAGTGAATTTGCCTGTCTTAAAATTTAAACAAATCTTGACAGTTAACTACCAGTCATCATTAATTGGTGCATTCTCCATGGCAATGCCTCAACCTTTTGTCATTTGTCAACCAATCAGCTCCTCCCCTCATATTAATATATGTAGGTTTTCCTCTTGAATTGACATTCTTGTGAATTGTCCTGATGAATGCAAGTCGAAAAGATTTAACAAAGTGCATCTCTGTTCAGCAATTTTCACTTTCTGCACTCCTAAATAATTAAATCAAAAATAGTACAGAGAAACATTTGCAGTAAGATGGTTAATGACCTGAAAAATTTATTATAAAGGTGAAGGAGGACAGTTAGGCTGGTTTTACATGAAAACGTTACTCTTTGTCTTGCTATTAATGAATGGCATTTTATTTTTCCATTTTACAGAACTTCAGTATTTGAAAAATACATATTTTTATTGAAACCTTTTGTCCGGCACTCATCAGGACAATTCACAAAAAATACCATCGTAAAGGAGACAACATTTTTATATTGTATAAGAAGAGACTGTTGATTGGTTAGTGTTGTTTCCCCTTATTCATATTCACAGTGGCTCAGTGGTCAGCACTGCTGTCTCACGGGGCCAGGGACCTGGGTTCGATCCAGCCTCAGGTAACTGTCTGTGTGGAATTTGCACATTCTCCCAGTGTCTGTGTGGGTTTCCTCTAGGTGCTCTGGTTTCCTCCTACAATCCAAAGGTGTGCAGGTTAGGTCAATTGGCCATGCTAAATTGCCCACTGTGTTCAGGGATGTTAATATGGTTCAATTTTCCTGCTTTGGCTTTTGAGGATCAGCCATGAAGGATCTCTCAGTCAAAGCACAAACCAATTCTCATAGTCAACAGCAGCTGTACTTTGATTGATGTGTAAATTTGGTTAACAGGGAGTTGATTATAATGCAAATTCTGTCTCGAGTTTCAGCATTCAATATGGAAGGATGACTGGACTCGTGGGCAAAGGTTTTATAGGAGTCAAGAGAGCTGTGCTGCCAGGACTGAAAGCTGGTCCAGAACTCATATTGGAGGAGGGATGATCTTGAAGAGGGTGACAGATGAAACAGACACTGTGGCTCAGTGGTTAGCTCTGCTGACCCACAGCTCCAGGCACCCGGTTCGATTCCACCCTTGGGTGATTGTCTGTGTGGAGTTTGCATGTTCTCCCCGTGTCTGCGTGGGCTTCCTCCGGTTTCCTCCTACAATCCAAAGACATGCAAATTAGGTAGATTGGCCATGCTACGGGGATAGGGTAGGGGTCTGAGTGAGATACTCTTCAAGAGGGCTGGTGCAGACTTGATGGGCTGACTGGCCTTGTTCCGCACTGTAATGATTCTATGATTAAGAAGCCAGGGCAGCCTTCCAATGAAGAAGGTTGATTAGTGTCTTTGAGCTGCTGACCCAGTCAGAGGACCACTGGCTTGGAACCTTCCCTGGATGAGATGGTCAAGGCTGAGGCCTAGAGAGAAAGGGGAGAGGGCACATCCATGTTGAGGAACCCAGAGGACAGGTGAGAATTGCTTTTCAGATGCCAAGATTGGGAGGGGGAACATGAAGGGAGACAAGCGCCAATGATCAGAAAAGGTGTATCCCCCAGGATGATGTTGGTGTCTTATGTTACTGCTTGACATCCTGGGAATCTCTCTGTAAGTCTGACATCCATCCATGGAAATCCCTCTGAGAATCCTCCTGGATACACCTGGTGGTCTCCCTGATTGATGGGCAACATAAGAATAATATGCCACTGGGGGCAGAAAGTGTCCATTATTTGGTAGTGCAATTGAATTAATCAATCACATGCCTCATCTCAGCAGAGAAGCTGCAATATTGAATGACAATGGGAAGACATTGGACTTCCCTCATGCTGGCCCCTACCATTGTTTAATGAGCCCTCCCACCTCCCACTTTCATCGGTCTCACCTCATGCTCACACAGTCAGAACTGCTGTCAGCAGCACACTCACCATCTCCCAGCTTGCACACAATGCCTGCTGATCAACTGTAACATGCATGTCACCTGTGACACACTCACAGCATCACACTCAGCCTCTCTCTTTTCTTGGGTGGAAGGGTGAACTGTGAGGAGGTGCATAGAAGCTTCACTGAGATTTGGACAAGTTGAGAGAGTTGGGCAAACACATGGCAGATGAAGTATAATATGGATAACTGTGAAGTTATCTGCTCTTGTAGCAAAAGAAGGAAGACTGGTTATTATCTGAATGACAATAGACTTAGAAAGGGATAGGTGCTATGAGATCTAGAAGTCCTCGTACATGTAATAGTGTGCATGCACGTCTAGCAGGTGCTGAAGAAGGCAAGTGGTATTTTGGCTTCATAGCGAGAAGATTTGAGTATGGGGCAGGGATGTCTAGGTGAGACCACAGCTGGAGTATTGGGTACGATTCTGGTCTCCTTATCTGAAGAAGGGTGTTTTGACTATTGGGGAAATCTAACAAAGGATTACCAGACTGACTCATGGAATAGCAGAACTGATTTATAGGGATAGATTGGATCAGTTAGGACTGTACTCAACAGAATTTAGAGGGGAGATCTCACAGAAACCTATAAAATTCTAACAGGATGAGACAGGGCAAACACAGGACATTCTCAATGACTGGGGAGTCCAGAACCAGGGATCGTGGTCTAAGGGTATAGAGTATAAAATTTAGGACTGAGATGAGGAGAAATGTCTTCACCCACAGAGTGGTGAGCCTGTGTAATTCACTACCACAGAAAGCAACTGAAGCCAAAACATTGAATATTTTCAAGAAGAAGATGGGTATAATACTTCGGGGTAAAGGGATTAAAGTATTTGGATTGAAAGTGAGAACTGAGTTGGACATCAGCCATAATCCTATTGAAAAACAGGACAGGCTTGAAGGGCCGAATGGCCTACTCCTATTCCCATTTTCTTTGACACAAATTGCAGGAAAACTAGCAGATCTGGCAGCATCTGTGGAGAGAAAACGTTTTGTTAACGTTTTGGGTTCAGTGACCCTTGTACAGAACATTTTCTATGTTTCTACATTCTTAAGATTTGTTAACGAATAGAATCCTTCTTAGCTTTTATTGAAATAGCTTCAAGTTATATTTGGAATATGTTACTTTTCTTGTAATCGGATTGAGTCATCAAACGGTGCAAATGCTGAATAAGAAAGTGGTTTTTAAAATTGCATTTTCTGTAATGACCAAATTGAATTGTTTTACAACATTCTTATAATTTATGGATAAATTATATTTTTTTTGCCAAAATAAAATTCTGAATATTTAATCACTAAACCTTACCTCCTCTGAGCATGTGCAGAACCATGTCTTTCTAAACCAATAGGGAAGCTAAAGAAAACACTCTCCATAATCTGATTGGATGAATCTTAATTGTCAATCAAACTATCAGAGCTTTTCTGATATTAATAGAAGTGTAAAATCATTTATTTTTCACTCCGTCCTCAAATATTTTCTTTACCAAGACTATAAATAAATCTTTAGGTTCTTCTAGCCCAGTCAATGTTGAAGCTGCTGCAGATTTAAGGGACAATACAAAACAAAAAGAGCAACAACTTGTATTTTTTGTCTCAGTCTGCGACCGTGGGAATAATGCAGCGTTTCCATCCAGACAGCCCTAAGCGGAGGATGAGGAGACCAGCAGAAGGTTGGGAAGAGCAGGCACTGTATTTGGCAATGGGAATCCAAGAAGGCAGTTCTCCACACCCCCTTCTGCAGCAGAGGACAAGCTGACCCGGAAGAAAAGTAGAGAGAGAGTTGATTGTTGAAGGAGATTGCATTCATTCAGAAAGCTTTCGGCTTACCCTGTTTCCAGGTCTTAGTGTATGTCCCCTCACCGCCACCTATAACATCAGCAGAGGGAAGTGAAGTCTACTTGCACCATGCTGGGATGCAAGGTCACCCTGGCGACCTGCGCTTTGAACCAGTGGGTACTAGATTTTGAAGGAAATCTGAAAAGAATTCTGAAAAGTAAGTTTTCAAAAATGAAGAAGCTCCGTACGCGGCTATGTCGTTATATTGGGAAGTATTCTTATGGTTACTTGGGGATTCCTACACCCCACCCATCATTTCTGCCCCCAGGATTAATTATCAAGAACGTGAGAGTTCCATTCTGTGGGAGCTAACAAAAGCAGTGCGTGAATCGCTTGAACTATTTGGCATTTTCTGAACTGCACCATTGTAACCCACATGTCATTTTCATGGCTATTGTTAGTTCTTGCATTTCTGCAAAGTTACTTCCCCCAGATGCACCAGAGTGAGGAGGAGGTCGGGTAGGGTGCACCCATTGGGCTCAATTACAACTCTTTGTTAATTCTGCCCCGGTGCTGTTTTTCATTTTCCAGCACGTGTGAGAAAATGTGTTCCTGTCGCTCAGCTTTGACTCGTCAGGATTTATGCTGATAATCCGCTGCATTCTCAGCTAGCAACAGCAAGTTTTGGTTGCCTAATGCATCCTCCTCACTGTCCTAGCGATACGCTAAAATGTACCAACCATATACTCCCAACAACACTGTAACTTGTGGAAGTGTTGATGTTGGACTGGGGAGGAAAGTTACTAGTGGCTGTTTTGTGGAACTCCCTCCTCTGAGCCAGAATGGTCTGTGTTGAAATCTCTAACACTGGTGTATTACTGAAGTGCTACCTTTCAGATAAGCTGATACAATGAGACCTTGTCTTAGTCCTTGGGTTGCACATAAAAGATTCCTTAGCACTGTGTCCAAGATGGGCAGGAGAGTAACCCTTGATGTCATGCCTGATTTTTAAAAAAAACCTTTTTAATCAACATCTGTCTGGTCATTATCACTTGTTTGTTTGTGGGAGGTTGCTCGTTGCAAATTTGCTGTTGATTTTTCAAAATTTCAAGTGATTGCACTGTGAATATACTTCATTGGCATTAAATCACATTGCGACAATCTAAGGTTAACAAGCCACTCGGGATGCAGTGGCATAATGGTCATATCCCTGGGCAAGATGTTCAGACCACCCCCCCCCCCCCCCCCCAGATTAATGTTTTGGAGATAAATGTTGCTGGAAAAACTCTAGATTTGGCAGCATCTGTGCAGAGAGAAAAACAATGAGTGTTTTGAGTCCAATAACTTTTTTTTTTCTTTTTGGGGCAGTTGCCAAGTATGGTTATTGGACTTGAGACTTTAACTCTCTTAGCGAGTTTGGAGAAGATTTGTAGCTCAGGTTGAGGCTCTGGATTTGGTTTGCTCGCTGAGCTGAAAAGTTCATGTTCTGACATTTCGTCACCATACGAGGTAACATCTTCAATGAGCCTTCAGACAAAGCGTTGCTGATGATTCCTGCTTTCTATTTATATGTTTGGGTTTCTTTGGGTTGGTAGTGTCAGTTGCTGTTCTTTTTTCTCAGAGGGTGGTAAATGGGGTCCAAGTCAATGTGTTTGTTGAAAGAGTTCCGGTTGGAATGCCTTGCATCTAGGAATTCTTGTGCATGTCTCTGTTTGGCTTGTCCTAGGATGGATGTGTTGTCCCTGTCAAAGTGGTGTCCTTCCTCATCTGTATGTAAGGATACTAGTGTGAGAGGGTCACTAATAACAGAAAGACCCCCTTTCTGTGGGACAATGCATCCATCCTAGGACAAGCCAAACAGACCTGTACGAGAGTTCCTAGATGCATAGAGTTCCAGTTGGAATGCCATGAAGAAACACATTGACTTGGACACCATTTACCACTCCCTGAGAAAAAGATCAGGCAATGACATCACCAACCCAAAGAAACCCGAACATAAAAACAAAAAGCAAGAATCATCATTAATGCTTCATCTGGAGGCTCACTGAAGATGTTACCTAGTATGGTGACAAAATGTCTGAACATGAACCTTCCAGCTCAGTGAGCAAGCCGACATTCAGACTTTATTTCTTACTTTCTCCTCACAGGTGCTGTCAGACCTGAGTTTCTCCAGCACTTCCTGTTTTTGTTTGACCTGATTGTGGCAGTATTGATGTTCCACAGAAACATTCTCCCACCAATGGGGAGATGGTCTGGAGAGCACCTTTCAAAAGCTGATTGGGGACAGACGTTCGCAGGTAAAGTGACGCCTGGAAAATGGGAAGCCTTCAGAAATCGGATAACGAGAGTCCAGAGACAGTATACTCCTGTTAGGCTGAAAGGAAAGGCTGAGGTGTAGGGAATGCTGGATGACTAAAGAAATTGAGGGTTTGGTTAAGAAAAAGAAGGAAACTTATGTCAGGTACAGACAGAAGAGATCGAGTGAATCCTTAGAGTACAAAGGAAGTAGGAATATACTTAAGAGGGAAATCAGGAGGGCAAAAAGGGGACATGAGATAGCTTTGGCAAACAGAATTAAGGAGAATCCAAAGGGCTTTTACAAATATATTAAGGACAAAAGGATAACTCTGGAGAGAATAGGGTCCCTCAAAGATCAGAGTCTAGATTAGAGTGGTGCTGGAAAAGCACAGCAGGCCAGGCAGCATCCGAGGAGCAGGAAAATCGACGTTTCAGGCAAAAGCCTTTCATCAGGAATAGATGATGAAGGGCTTTTGCCCAAAATGTCGATTTTCCTGCTCCTCAGATGCTGCCTGACCTGGTGTGCTTTTCCAGCACCACTCTAATCTAGACTCTGGTTTCCAGTATCTGTAGTCCTTGTTTTTACCTCCCTCAAAGATCAGCAAGGTGGCCTTTGTGTGGAACAGCAGGAGCTGGGGGACATACTAAACGAGTAGTTTGCATCAGTGTTCACTGTGGAGAAGGGCATGGAAAGTATAGAATGTGGGGAAATAGATGGTGACATCTTGAAAAATGTCCATGTTACAGAGGAGGAAGTGCTGGATACCTTGAAATGCATAAAAATGGATAAATCCCCAGGACCTGATCAGGTGTACCCTAGAACTCTGTGGGGAGCTAGGGAAGTGATTGCTGGGCCCCTTGCTGAGACATTTGTACCATCAGTAGTCACAAATGAGGTGCAGAAGACTGGAGGTTGGCTAACGTGGTGCCACTGTTTAAGAAGGGCCGTAAAGACAAGCCAGGGAACTATAGGCCGGTGAGCCTGACCTCGGTGGTGGACAAGTTGTTGGAGGGAATCCTGAGGGACAGGATGTACATGTATTTGGAAAGGCAATAACTGATTAGGGAGAGTCAACATGGCTTTGTGCATGGGAAATAATGTTGTTGTGGCTGTACAGGATATTGGTTAGGCCAATTTGGAATATTGCGTGCAATTCTGGTCTCCATCCTATTGGAAAGATGTTGTGAAACTTGAGAGGGTTCAGAAAAGATTTACAAGGATGTTGCCAGGGTTAGAGGATTTGAGCTATAGGGAGAGGCTGAATAAGCTGGCGCTGTTTTCCCTGGAGCGTCGGAGGCTGAGGGGTGACCTTATAGAGGTTTACAAAATCATCAGGGACATGGATCGAATAAATAGACAAAGTTTCTTCCCTGGGGTGGGGGAGTGCAGAACTCGAGGTTATAGGTTTAGGGTGAGAGGGTAAAGATATAAAAGAGACCTAAGGGGCAATGTTTTCTCACAGAGGGTGGTATGTGTATGGAGTGAGCTGACAGAGGAAGTGGTATAGGCTTGTACAATTGCAACATTTAAAAGACATCTGGATGGGTGTATGAATAGGAAGGGTTTTGAGGGATATGGACCGGGTGCTAGCAGGTGGGATTAGATTGGGTTGGGATATCTGGTCGGCATGGACAGGTTGGACCGAAGAGTCTGTTTCCATGCTGGACATCTCTATGACTCTAAATGATTTTGCTGATCAGATCATTACCAGGGAGAAATTTATTCAATGGGGAATGGTAGAGGGTTATACTCTTCAAAATTGGGTGAAAATGTAATGAAGAAAGGGACAAAAGCCAACTATTACAGAATTGTTCATTTTAATTCTGCCAGTTTTCTCTCTGCATTCTGATTTGTACTTTGAAGTGATGATGTGGTCAAGACTACAGAGTAGTGACTATCAATTCACAGCTTGATGGCAATGGTAGAGTTTAGCTCGTGCAATGTTTCCTCAAAATCTATCTCTATCTGATGATGACTTTCTCAGTGTCTCCCTTCGATATCTTGTTTTAAGGTTGTCAAAATTTAGTAACCTTAAATAACCTATGAGCAGGTTACTAGTACATTCTTTGTTTTGAAATATTTTTAAATGTTTACAGGTATTGAAATAGCAAAATCAAAAGGTGCACGATATAGACTTGGACCTGAACTGGAAATTTGGTAAGTAAAAAGGAAATTTCTGCTTTTTTTTTTCGGTAAACTGCACTTTCAAACCAATGAAGAATTATCAAGTCCAGTCCCTGGTCTTGTTGTGAACACATTGACTAATTTGCACAGTGTGAACTCCCACACAAATTAATACGAGAATGATCCTGAAATTGTCGATGGAGAAGGTGCAGTTTTGAGGATCGGTGTTGAAGAAGTGATAATATCTCTGGATTATCATTCAGAAGCCCAGGCTGAGGTTCAGAACAATACAGAAGGTAGAATTTAAATTTAGTTAATATTATCTGGAATAAAACATAAAGCTACATGAAGTTATTCTACATAAAATGTTGTAAAAACCTTGTTGCCTTTTTTGAGGTTGGCCTGCATGTGATTCCATACTCTTAAATGTTGACCTTTTCACTCCCCTTTGAAATGGCCAAACAAGCCACCTTGGTTCAAGGACAGTTCAGGATAGGAAACAAATACTGTCGTTGTCACTGACTCCCACATCCCATGAAAGACAAGGAAAAAACGCATCGTGTTGATTCATTTTCCTCGCTTCACATTTGAAATGAAGATTGAGTTGATAATGTTTGAAGAGAATTTGCTTGTGAGATGTGTAAGTCACTTTGACAGCAGAACACTCTATGGGGCGACCCTTTGGTCTTATGTAATGGTCCCAGCTGATGGCATTTCTGGACAAGTTAGATCCCAGAGTAAAACCTGGATTGAGAGACCATAAGTTTAATTTTTGAAGTTTGATATTGTGGTCACTGAACATATTGACACGGGACTGCCAAGTTCTTGAACAAATTGTCACAAGTTTATTATGCGAAAGAAAAACAATCTGTGACAGTTTAAAAATATATACATATATCCAAAAAAAACCCAAGAAAATGATACTTCAACAAATTTCCAGCAATATCCTTTTACAGACACTCCATTCTGGTGAAATATCACTCCCATTTAAACTTTTTAAAAATTTGTTACTGAACTGACTGTTTTCAGGTTTGACGGCTTTGAGACTTCTTTCCTATTAGTCATAGAGATGTACAGCATAGAAACCGACACTTTGGTCGGCATGGACAGGTTGGACCAGATATCCCAACTCAATCTAGTCCCACCTGCCAGCACCCGGCCCATATCCCTCCAAACCCTTCCTTCCTATTCATATGCCTCTTAAATGTTGCAATTGTACCAGCCTCCATCACTTCCTCTGGCAGCTCATTCCATACACGTACCACCTACTGTGTGAAAACGATGCCCCTTAGATCTTTTTTATATCTTTCCCCTCTCATCCTAAACTTATGCTCTCTAGTTCTGGACTCTCCGACGCCAGGCAAAAGACTTTGTCTATTTACCCTATCATGCTCCTCATAATTTTGTAAACCTCTGAGGTCACCCCTCAGTCTCTGACACTCCAGGTCCTACAGCACAGAGACAGGCCATTTAACCCAAACTGGCCATTTTGACCAAAATGTCCATCAACGCTAACCCCATTACCCTGCACTTGGCCAATATCCTTCTGAACCTTTCCTATATATGTATTTGTCCTTGCTTCCTACTATCGAGCCAATTGTGTATCTGATTTGCCTGGATTCCATGCGATCTAACCTTCCAGAGCAGCCTATCATATGGAACCTTATCAAAGGGCTTACTGAAATCCATATAGACTACATCTACTGCCCTGCCCTTGTCAACCTTCCTGGCCACTTCTTCAAAGAACTCTAACAAATTTGTGAGGCATGATCTCCCATGCACAAAGCCATGTTGACTATTCTTAATCAAACCCTGTCTTTCCAAGTTCATGATTTTGAGGTATCGGTGTTGGACTGGGGTGTACAAGGTTACAAATCACACAACAGCAGGTTATAGTCCAATGGGTTTGTTTGGATGCATTAGCTTTCGGAATGTTGCTCCTTCATCTGGTAGTTGTGTAATATTTCCAAATGCATGTATATCTTATCCCTCAGAATCTTCTCAAGTAACTTACCCACCACAAATGTTAAGCTTACTGGTCTATAGTCTTTCTTTGCAGCCTTCTTGAATAAGGGTACAACGTTTGCTACCCTCCAGTCTTCCAGGACCTCGACTGTGGCTAACGACGATGCAAAAATATCAGCCATGGCTCCTGGAATTTCTTCCTGAGCCTCTTGCAGTGTTCTCTGATATATGTGGTCAGGTCCTGGAGGTTTATCCACCTTCATACATTCTAATACATCCTCTACTGTGATATGGACTGTCCCCAAGATCTCACCACTAGCTTCCCCAAGTTCCCAAGTCTTCATGTCTTTCTCCATGATCTGATGAACTACTCTACTCTTCTGATGAACTACTGCATTCTGACAGTCTTTCTGAAAACTACTACGTAAACTTAGAGACTTTATAAACCAAACCCTTTTTCTGTGGTGAACAGTTCTCCTGGAATAGAACCTGATTCCAATCTGAACTCAAATTGCAAGTTGTTCCGGTATGATTTTGCTCTGAAAAAATGTCAACGTTTCAAACACATTGTCAGTTAAAATCACTGGTATCCTGCTAGGTTTGTAACTGAAGTCAAATGCTTCCTTGGAAATGATATACCAGACCACTGTTCCTAATGACTTTTCTCCAGTTTAAACAAAAACTCCTCTTTGAATTGAAACATCACCATCTTGAATTTAAATCCCAATTCCCAAAATTTATGTTCCCCCTTAACACTGTGGTCTCCCACTGCAGACACTTAGTCAAAAAAGTTTGAGGTTCCTTCGTAAAGCAAGGAAGTTAGTCCTGCAATGCTGCTGTGAAAGGAGTTCCAGGATATTGACCCAGTGACTGAGGGAATGGTCTGCAAATAGGAATGTCAAGTGATTTTTTTTTTGTTTTTAAGATACTTTGTTTATTTGCCAATTTGACTGAAATTCTTTTGCCTTTGTTGCTTTTGACTGTGGCTAGCTGGCCACAATTGATCAAAAGACTGCCTTTTCCCTTTTTCCTGAGGACTGTTAATAACTTTTCTTAAAACTGTGACCTTCACAACATGATGGTCCACACACTAGGACTTAAGGCCACTAACGTACACAGACCAGGGTTGAAGCTCCCTTTAAACCCCATTGATCTTATAGATCCCTGGTAGAAACAAAACACTGGAGGGCATAGGTTTAGGGTGAGAGGGAAAAGATATAAAAGGGACCTAAGGGTCAACTTTTTCACGCAGACAGTGGTGCATGTATGGAATGAACTGCTAGAGGAAGTGATGGAGGCTGGTACAATTACAATATTTTAAAAGGCTTCTGGATGGGTATATGAAAAGGAAAGGTTGAGAGGGATATGGGCCAAATGCTGGCAAATGAGACCAGATGTATTTGGGACATCTGGTCAGCATGGGCTAGTTGGACTGAAGGGTCTGTTTCGGTGCAGTATAATTTTCTGACAAACATGTTTGCAGAAGCTGGCTTCCTGCTGAGGGAGGGGGGGTGGTTTGGATAGTCAGCCTCTTACTGTCTCTTCCTTTGTATGTTTCCCATTTGAAGTTTCCCTGATTCTATACAGCTGTAATGTTCCAGAATGTTGTTGAATTTCAATCTGCAGTCATCTTGACAGTATTAGTCCTCTTTATTAAATACCATATGTTGGACACAGTTGAAAATGACCATGGGTGATCTGGGATTATGACAGTGATCCCAAATGTTGCTGGTTTCTTTGGTGGGGAAATGCCTCTTAAGCCATGTTGAACAGTTTTGAAAGTACTTATCTTTTTCAAGAATGTAAACACGTGTTTATTTTTGAAGATCCCACCAGTTTTTCATGTGTTGTGTTTCAGAATTAAAAACTCTTCATTGGGAAATATTTCCCCTTTGGTTATTTCTCTGCCAATTGTTTTAAACCTGTACGTCAATCCACTGAAAGGGTAAACTGTAGTTTCCCCAACCCCTCTATAAAACTGAAGTCCTTAATCCTTGGCGTCATCTTATTAAACATCTTTTCTAAGATTGTAACATCTATCCTAAAATGATTTACAATTGTTCATAGTACTCCAGCTGAGGTTCAACCAGTGATTTGCAAACTTCTTCATGGAATCCCTATGGCATGGAAGCAGGCCATTTGGTCTGTTGACACCACGCTGATCCTCTGAAGAGCATCCCGTCCAGATCCACCCTGTAACCCAGCATTTCTAAGGCTAACCCACCGAGCCTGCACATCCCTGAACACTGGCCAATTTTCCTTGGCCAATCCACCTAACCTGCACATCTTTGGTCTGTAGGAGGAAACCCACACAGACCCAGGGAGAACATTTGTGTGGAGTTTGTGCAGTCGCCTGTGGGCAGAATCAAACCTGGGTCCCTGGTGCTGTTAGGCAACAGTGATAACCACTGAGCCACTGTACTGCCCATAGAATCATAGAATCTCCTACAGTGTGGAAGTAGGCCAAACAGACAACTGAGTCCACTGACTCTCTGAAGAGTAGCTCACTGGACCCACTCTCCATCCTATCCCCATAACCCTGCTTCGTACATAGAACATAGAATATTACAGCGCAGAACAGGCCCTTTGGCCCTCAATGTCTCCCTCTTAAGACCTTCCCTCCCATACCAGGCAACATCCTAGTAAATATCCTCTGAATCTTTTCCAATGCTTCCCCATCCTTCCTGTAATGCGATCATCGGAACTACACTCAATACTCCAAGTGCGGCCGCACCAGAGTTTTGTACAGCTGCAGCGTAGCTTCATGGCTCCAAATCTCAATCCCTGTATGAATAAAATCTAACAAACCATATGCCTTCTTATCAACCTGGGTGGGAACTTTCAAGGATCTATGTAAGTGGATACTGAGATCTCTCTGCTCATTTACACTACCAAGAATCTTATCATTAGCCCAGTACTCTGCATTCCTGTTACTCCTTCCAAAGTGAATTACCTCACACTTTTCCACATTCAACTCCATTTGCCGCCTCTCAGCCCAGCTCTGCATCTTATCCAGGACCTTCTGTCACCTGTAACATCCTTCGGCACTGTCCACAACTCCACTGATCTTAGTGTCATCCACAAATTTACTAACCCATCCTTCTACAGCCTCATCCAGGTCATTTGTAAAAATGACAAACAGCAGTGGACCCAAAACAGATCCTTGCGGTACCCCAATAGTAACTGAACTCCAGGATGAACATCAACCACCACCCTCTGTCTCCTTTCGGTTAGCCAATTTGTGATCCAAACAGCTAATTGCTCCTCAGTCCCATGCTTCCGTATTTTCCGAAATAGCCTACCATGGAGAACCTTATCAAATGCTTCACTGAAATCCACTTACACCATATCAACTGCTTTACCCTTGTCCACCTGTTTGGTCACCTTCTCAAAGAACTCGATAAAGTTTGAGGCATGACCTAGCCTTCTCAAAACTGTGTTGACTATCCCTAATCAACGTATTTCTTTCAAGATGATTATAAATCCTATCTCTTGTAACCTTTTCTAACACTTTACTCACAACTGAAGTCAGGCTCACTGGTCTATAATTCTAGTGTCACTTGCTTGCTTTTTATTTTAGTCAGAGGCCACTTGCAAAGTGAGCTGCCCCATATATTTATCTGTCATATCAGTTTACCCTGGCATCTTTTGAAGATCTTGTGATTATGCATCTCCTATGGATCCCTCTGCTGTGGCATTCCTCTCTAAATAGGATGTAAAATAGTCTGTAAGGTCAGTATGTTTAGATTACTGTCCAACACACATCCAGATTCTGCCCATTCAACTAAACTAACTCCTCCAGAAATCTGCCAATATTCTCCTCACTATATTTATGTTGGAAAGCTTTTTGTATTAACCTGAAATTCTACGCCTTGAAATCAAATCCAGGCCATTCATATAGAAAGTGAAAAACAGCGATCTAAATATTGATCAATGGAGGGACCACAGTGAATAACACTTATCAGGAAAACATCTTCACTGTAATGGTCTTGAACTAACTGCACTGAGACCAGTGTCCTATCATCCTTTATTTACATATGCGTAGTCCATGGGCTCTGACCAGCCAGCTCAGAACCAGTCCCTAGAATGAGAAGATTCTGAATCCCCAAGATTTTTTTTTGTAGCAGGAGATGCAGGCCCAGGCTGCAACAAGGCACCAGCAGCAGTGATGGCAGTAGCTACTTGTGCACTCCGTATAGCCCAGTAAAAGAAAAAGAGAAACCCAAAAACAAACAACAAAAAAGAAACCAGACGTCCAAGTGTCTCTTCACTCAGAGAACTATCCTCTGGTTATTTCTTTTGTGTGGATCACATTTTATTTTAAACTATTTACACAATAACTCTATCACTGTCAAAGTATAATGGTAAAATCAGAATGTTGTACATCACTAGAAACATTTAAAAAACAAGATTTAAGGAAAACAATTATTCAATGTAATATTACTGAATAATGAAACCGTACGGCTGGAGAATTACATTTAATGACTTGGTGCTTTAAATTGAGATTACAAATTTGAAGCAATTTCCTCACTTATCCCCTGGTTATATCTGTCAGCCAGGGCTCCCTGATTGACTCAGATTCCTGATTGGCTTGTCTTAACAACCCCAATGAGATCCACCTGGCCCTCATTCTAATCACTACAGTGTCTCTCCAATCCTGCAGGCACTTAAACCTCCAGGTGTTCCTTTAACTACTTATTTCTACTCTCTAAATAAGTGTCTTGTGTATTACTTCAACAAATTCCTTTTGAAAATCTGATGTACACTGCATGACATTTGTCAAGCCATTCTTTTACTTCCACAAAGAAAGAAGGGACGGATTTGCCTTTAAATAACTGCTGGCTCTCCCAAGTTAACACTCTCTCATTTCCAAGTGATCATTCTTTTTGTCTTTTAAAAGTTGGCTTCTGGGTAGTTATCTCCTTGAGATTTGGTTTCAGGTAAGTCTTTGATAACGTTTTGACCAAGTGTCCGATTGTAAAGTGGGATTTAACACTTTAAACCACAACCTTTTTAAGGAGCAAATTACTGCAGATGCTGGAATCTCTACTGAAAACAAAAAAATGCTGGAGATCACAGCAGGTCAGGCAGCTGTCATGGATTCTGTCTGATCCACTGCAATCCCTAGCGTTTATTTGTTGTCAACCTTCTTAAGGCAATGCTTTGTATCAGCATACAGATTGAACTTCACATGTATACAGTAATCAGAGCAAAATTGACAACAGCAGTCATGTCTCTTCTCTGAAAATGTTGACTCTTTTGATTAATTTTCAAGAAAACTACATGATGTTGCTCTTTATTCTCGTACTTCTCTTTCAGTAAAATCTCTTTGTACCTTTTACTCCCCTCTCCAGTGGCTATGGCTGTGCCGATCACTACTTGGAACCCGATACAGTCCTTCACTCATTTCAAGTATTGGCAGAACTGCTGGTCTCTCCGGTCACTGAAGACATAATGTGTGATGTAGGAATGTGAGTGTGTTTTACTGCTGATTACTGAGACAATTTCAACTGCTTAATATTAGAGCTGAGGTTTTGCAGTCATGACGGGTGACTTGATGAATTGTCATTTGATGATTAATTTAGCTGAGACATAGTAGTTTCCCGCTGTTATTTTTGCACATGTTAACCCATTTAGAATTTAACAAGTGTTATTACAGAAATTTTTAAAAAGTAGAATGAAATACATATAGAAGCATAGGAGGTCTCTCTCAGAATAGTGATTCTAACCTCTGCCCTGGCCAGTCTGGCCAAAGCTGTTTGAACAGGGACTGATCATGATTGATGTTATCAAAAAGTTTTGGAAGACTTCATTAACTAGTTTGCTACATTTAGATTTGTGTTGCACCTCTTGACTCTTCCCTCCATGGTGAAATTACTTTAGTTCTCTGATTGCAAGGCTGTGAAGAAATTGAGCAACATTTTTGACTGAGTGGATACTGAAAAGTCACGTTGGTGCCATTCAGGTTTTCTGCTTGGAAATCTCTTGCCTGTGACATCCCTGTAGTTCTCACAGTACCTTCAAATCACAGAATACCCAGGACCAAGGGATTACAGAGTGAGTAGCAATGCTGAGTTTAGGTTAATGACAGAAGCATCAACCCAAGAGGCTGGTTTTCAGGAGGCTTTGGAGAGATAGCCAAGAGTCTCGAATTCCAGAGAGTGGGGTTTGAGGATTAAGAGTTGTGATGCCAGTGAAAGAACAGGAGGGCTATGGACCATAACATGTAGCTTGAGGTTGTCTATAGTTTGATTACATATCCATCTATATCTATGGTTTGGAGCACAGGGTGGAGATGGCGGAGACCCAAGGTGATAGGTGGAGAAAGCTCGCAAAGTTTGGATTGGCAATAACAAAAATGTGAATGGAAGTCCTAAATGAAGACAGGTAGGCAATGAGTCAGTGCACATCGAAGTTCAGCTGAACAGTAAACAGGATGCTGAGAGATGGCTGGGAATTAGATTTAATATCAGGCAGGTAGCGAGATTTAATTCCATACTTCCACTGGCAGGTGAAACTAGGACAAGAGAGAATAGCCAAAAAATGTGTTGCTGGAAAGGGCAGCTGGTCAGGCAGCATCCAAGGAGCAGCAGAGTTGACATTTTGAGCATAAGCTCTTTATCAGGAATGACGGGATGGCCCTAGGAGGCTGAGAGATAAGTCGGGGGGGGGAGGGTGGTGGAGCTGAAGGGGAAGGTAGCTGGGAATGCGATAGACAGGTGAGGATGGGGGTGAAAGTGGTAGGTTGGAGAGAGGGGTGGAGTGGATAAGTGGGAAGGAAGATGGACGGTTCAAGAGAGTGGTGCCGAGTTGGAAGGTTTGATCTCTGATAAGATGGGGGAGGGGAAATGAGGAAACTGGTGCAATCCAAGGGATCAATGACTCTGATCTCCAGCATCTGCAGTCCTAACTTTCTCCAAGAAGACATATTGTCAAAATTAGAGAGGGCAAATTTAGGACTGAATTGAGAAGGAATTTCTTCACCCTCAGGGTTGTAAATATATTGGAATTACCTGTCCGGTGAAGTAATTGATGTTACATCAGATATGTTTTTGAACAATAAAGGAATTAAAGGTTATAGTGAGAGGGTGGGTAAGTGGAGCTAAGTCCATGAAAAGATTAGCCCTGATCTTCTTGAATGGTGGGACAGGCTTGAAGGGCCAGTCGGTGACTCCTGCTCCTAGTTCTAATGTACTTTGTTTTAGCAGTGATTAAAGTGGAGGATTTTCCACCAAACAGTGAAGGTGCACATTTTTTTTTATGCAGCATACTGACAGTGGGATGATGTTTTGGTGTGTTCCTCTGTGCTGAAGGAACTGGTGTGTCTTAGTGATGAGGTAACCAGACTTGCCTGGATTGGTGGTTATTCTGTTCCATAGCAGCTGCAGCAGCAAAGCTAAGTTGATTGAGAATGATGCTCATTAGTCAAGTCATGTAAAGACTACCACTGACATGAATCATGATCATAAGAACAGAGAGATGATGGTGTAGTGGTGATATCATTGGATTAGTAATTCCGAAAACCAAATAATGCTTTCAGGATATAGTTCAAATCTTGCCACTCCGTTGGTAGAATTTCAATTCAAAATAAATTTTAACTTTAACCCTAATCCTATTGAAAGCTGGGCTCAGTAATGGTGACCATGAAACTATTGTCCAATTGTTGAGAAATACCTCCTCAGTCACTAATATAAGGAAGGTTGGTGTCCAGACCTTGTCAGATGTACCGATCTTTATATTGCTGAGGCTAAACGCCAGCTCGCGGACACCTCCTCCTACTGCCCCCTTGACCATGACCCCACCACCAAACCATCATCCACCAGACCATCCATAACCTCCTCCCCTCAGGGGATCTCCCATCCACCGCCTCCAACCTCATAGTCCCACAACCCTGCACCGCCCATTTCTACCTCCTGCCCAAAATCCACAAACCTGACTGCCCCGTCCAACCCAGTGTCTCAGCCTGCTCCTGCCCCACCGAACTCATCTCTGCATACCTTAGTCCAAGAACTCCCCACCTACGTTCGGGACACCACCCACACCCTCCACCTTCTCCATGATTTTTGCTTCCCTGACCCCCAATGCTTTATCTTCACCATGGACACCCAGTCCCTAAACACCTCCATCCCCCATCATGAAGGCCTCAAAGCCCTCCGCTTCTTCCAACCAGTACCCTTCCACTGACACCCTCCTTCGACTGTCTGAACTGGTCCTCACTCTGAACAACTTCTCTTTCCAATCCTCCCACTTCCTCCAAACTATGGGCACCCGCATGGGCCCCAGCTATGCCTCCTCGTTGTTGGATATATGGAACAGTCCATCTTTCACAGCTACACTGGCACCACCCCCCACCTTTTCCTCCGCTACATCGATGACTGACTGTATTGGCACTACCTCGTGCTCCCACGAGGAGGCTGAACAGTTCATCCACTTTACTGACACCTTCCACCCCAACCTCAAATTTACCTGGACCGTCTCAGACTCCTCCCTCCCCTTCCTAGACCTCTCCATTTCTATCTCTGACGACTGACTCAACACGGACGTTTACTATAAACCGACTGACTCCCACAGCTACCTAGAATACACTTCCTTCTACCCTGCCCCCTGTAAAAACGCCACTCCATATTCCCAATTCCTTCGCCGCATCTGCTCCCAGGAGGACCAATTCCAATACCAAACAACCCAGATGGCCTCCTTCTTCAAAGACTGCAATTTCCCCTCCGATGTGGTTGACTATGTTCTTCACCGCATCTCCTCCACTTCTTGCTCCTTCGCCCTTGAACCCCACCCGTGGCTGAACACTTTAACTCCCCCTCCCACTCCGCCAAGGACGTGCAGGTCCTTGGCAGCCTCCATCGCCAGACCATGGCAACACGACGCCTGAAGGAAGAGCGCCTCATCTTCCGCCTAGGAACCCTCCAACCACAAGGGATGAATGCAGATTTCTCCAGCTTTCTCATTTCCTCTCCCCCCCCCCCCCCCCCCTTTCTCAGTCCCAACCCTCAGACTCAGCACCACCTTCATGATCTGGAATCTTCTTCCTGACCTCTCCGCCCCCATCCCCTCTCCGGCCTATCACCCTCACCTTAATCTCCTTCCACCTATCGTATTCCCAACGCCCCTCCCCCAAGTCCCTCCTCCCTACCTTTTATCTTAGCCTGCTTGGCACACCCTCCTCATTCCTGAAGAAGGGCTTATGCCTGAAACGTCGATTCTCCTGTTCCTTTGATGCTGCCTGACCTGCTGTGCTTTTCCAGCAACACATTTTTAAGCTCAGATCTCCAGCATCTGCAGTCCTCACTTTTTCCTAAATGTACATGTGATTCCAGATCTGCTATTATCTGGCTGCCCTATGAAATGGCCAGACAAGACACTCAATGCAGGTACAATCATATGCCATTCTTGCCAGTGATGGCCTTATCCCATCCAAGAATAAATGGGGGAAAAAAAGACATTAGTCCTACTTTTGATCAATGCTGCTGGGTTATGTAAAGGCAAATTTGTGCTTTTCCTAATTTTGGACCAACAGTGAAAATAGGTAACCAGCTGATTTAATTCATCATTTTCCTTGCGCAGGTAAAGCTTCTGGATTGTCGAGCCTGTCTTTTGTTGTCAAATTATAACATTGAGAAATAATAAAGGATTAATTGAATAAGCTAAGACTCATTGTAATTGGTCCTAACACTTTTTTTTTAATGCAATCCAGGCCAGTCATGTACAAAAACACCCTCTATAACTGCAGAGTGATTTTTCTCAACAAGTAAGTTGTTCTTTACTGTAATGTACTTGCTATGTCATGTATTTGTGTCAATCTTACATTATTGAGAATTATACTTAAGTACCACTTTTCAGCAAAATGTCTGGCAGCGATTAGCACTTTTCAAAAAAAATCAAATGCTTGTTGGTTTGCATGATATCATAAATCTAAAATTATCACAATTATATGTATTCTAATACTGCCATGAAATGATTTCAGCAGTGCATAGTGTGCTCAACAATATTTACGTTTAAAAGATACTTGAAACTATAAAAATTTTCCCTGCATCCCTCTGCATCGCACCCCCCAAATCAAAACAACTTTGTGTTCATTTGTCTTTGTGGCATCAGCCAATAGGAACAGAATGTTGACTTGGTCTAAAACTGGCCTGATCTTGTGCACCTTGATGACCTTTCCCTGTAATCTCTCTTGCCCTGCACTGAGGAAAACGATGCCAGGTACTGAAGTGCTCACATTGAATTGCAGTGGCTGGTATCACTGCTTTCTATACTGCATCATATCAAGAAGGATCACAGAGCCCAAATCACCCTACTTTCCAAACTGCTGTTGATTGGTTTCGTCCCTGGTTAGTGCCAACCACATGTTCGAATTCTTGGCATAAAACCATGGCTTTTATCACAAGGACCTTGAATGAATCTTCACTGGATCATTAGGACAGTACTGTCTGGTAAAATGACACCTGATGTGTTTGTATCCTCTGGTTACCAACTATTGGTGGCTTGTGGTTTGGATGGTTTGCTGACATCCATCCTCCTTTCGAATCCACCTGTTCAGAGATGGTTTTTGCATCTAGAGCAGGTAGGACTTGAACTCCGGCCCCTTGGATCTGAAGTATAGACAGCCATGACAACCCTCTATTCTCCTTTCCAGTCTGAATCTATCAGCCTGTCTTATTACCCACAATAGATGATAAATCGTCAATGGCTGTTTGGGAATTCAGAACTTGAGTTTAGTGGAAAAGGAAAAATTTTGTTGAAGGATGATACACAAGAAATACCCAAGTAAAGAGGAAAGAACATTTGTCTTGTGTGAGGGAAGAGTGTTCATTGGTTGGTTGTTAAATAGACTCTGATTAGGGGAGGCATTGCTAGAGGAGAATGCGCCAGTTAATGATGACTGATAATAAACTGCACAGAATCATAGAATCCCTACAGTGTGTAAACAGGCCCTTCAGCCCAACAAGTCCACACCAACCCTCTGAGTAACCCACCAAGACCTATCCCCTACCCACTGATATTTATCCCTGACTAATGCACATAACCTACACGTTCCTGAACATGAGGTGAATTGGCCATGGGTAAATTGCCCATAATCTTACATACCTTCAGTTGTGGAAGGAAATCGGAGCACCTGGAGGAACCCCAAGCAGACACTGGGAGAATGTGTAAACTCCACACAGATGGTCACCCAAGGCTGGAATAGAACCTGGATCCCTGTGCTGTGAGGCAGCAGTGCTAACCCGCCAACAACTAACTTAGTGATGTCAGTCAGGCTGTAGTACAGCACCTTTGTGGAGCTGGGGCTGTATATGTTAACACACAAGTACCTACCTTTTTCTTTCAGCCAGAAAGAGCATGTACACGCGGTCTGCCTGTTTCAGTGCAAGAAATTGGGTGATGACAGTTCACTGGTTATTCTTTTAGCGCTGTTACCTGACCAATCACAGCCAACAGCCCCAATTTAAAACTTAAACAAATAATGGCAGTGAGCTGTCAGTCATTGTAAACTGCTGCATTACCCATAACAATGACTCTACCAATTAGTTGACTTGCTGATCAAACAACACTTTCCTCTCGTACAGTATAAATGCTTTTGCTTATATAAAAAAGATTGAATGGTGGGGCGTGAATTTCAATGTAAGAAACCTATTGCATTGGGTAGAGTAAAGCCTTATGGTCATGGGGGGGGGGGGGGGGGATGTTTTTTTAAAAACCCTCCTCAAGCTCATTGGAAAACCCTCCTCAAGCTCGTTGGGTGTTTTTTTTTTCTAATGGTTAAAACTTAAATTTGTTTGAAAGCCCGTCCTCTTGATTTGCATCCAGGTAACTAGTGGGAAAATGACAGGTGTGGGATTTCTCTCTCTTTGGACCAATTCAGAACAGTAAGCAATCAGTTTAAGATAAAAAGCTTCAACAAAAGCTGTTTTTTGTTTTTGCCACCAGAGTTTTATACAAAGTGGACATTGGAGTTACATCACATAATTTGTTTTTCATTTATTTGTGAGGTGTGGGTGTTGCTGGCTGGGCCAGGATTTACTGCCCATTCCTAATTGCCCTGGAGAAACTACCGTAAACTTTCTGCAGTCTGTGTGGTGCAGTTAGACCCACAGTGCTTTAGTGAGGGAGTTGCAAGATTTTGACTTGGGTCCAGAAGGAATGGCTGTGGAATTCCAAATGAGGACGGTGTGTGTGACTTGAGGGGGACTTGTTGGTGGTGTTCGTATGTTTCTGCCCTTGTGGTTGGTAAAGATCGTGGGTTTCAGAAGTGCTGTTGGAGGTTCCTTGGTGAGTTGTTGCAGTGAATCTTCTAGATGGTACGCACTGCTGCTACTGTGTCTTGATGATGGAAGGAGTGAACAAGAAAGTTGTTCAATGATATGCCATCATGGGTTGCTTTGTCCTGGATATTATGACAGTAAAATGTACGATCAACATGAACAAGTTATTCATAATTACAATAATTTCACAAAATAACTGCAGAGAGGCCAGTATCCTATCATCAAGTCACCCTTTATCTAAATGTGCACAGTACATGAATTCTGACCAGCCAGCTCCGACCCAGTCCCCAGAATAAGGAGACTCTCTGAATCTCCTGGCTATCTTCCAGACAGGCCTCCCTGACTGGCCCAGGTTAACAACCCCAATCATAATCTCATTGTCAATGAGACCCACCTGGCCCTCCAGTCACTACAATTAGGACCCAGATGTAACAAAGAGGATTGATGAGGGCAGAGTGGTAGATGTGATCGATATGGACTTCAATAAGGCGTTCGACAAGGTTCCCCATGAGACACTGATTAGCAAGGTGAGATCTCACAGGGAGAACTAGCCATTCAGATACAGAACTGGCTCAAAAGTAGAAGACAGAGGGTGGTGGTGGAGGGTTGTTTTTCAGACTGGAGGCCTGTGACCAGTGGAATGCCACAAGGATCGGTGCTGGGTCCTCTACTTTTTGTCATTTACATAAATGATTTGGATGTGAGCATAAGAGGTACCATTAGTAAGTTTGCAGATGACACCAAAATTGGAGGTGTAGTGGACAGCGGAGAAGGTTACCTCCGATTATAACTGGCCCATCTGGTCCAGATCCTATGGGCTGAGAAGTAGCAGATGGAGTTTAATTCAGATAAATGCGAGGTGCTGCAGTTTGGGAAAGCAAATCTTAGCAGGACTTATACACTTAATGGTAAGGTCCTCAGGAGTGTTGCTGAACAAAGAGACCTTGGAGTGCAGGTTCATAGCTCCTTGAAAGTAGAGTCGCAGGTAGGTAGGATAATGAAGAAGGCATTTGGTATGCTTTCCTTTACTGATCAGAGTACAGGAGTTGGGAGATCAAGTTGCGGCTGTACAGGTCATTGGTTAGGCCACTGTTGGAATATTGCGTGCAATTCTGGTCGTCTTCCTATCGGAAAGATGTTGTGAAACTTGAAAGGGTTCAGAAAAGATTTACAAGGATGTTACCAAGGTTGGAGGATTTGAGCTATCGGGAGAGGCTGAACAGGCTGGGGCTGTTTTCCCTGGAGTGTCAGAGGCCGGGGAGTGATCTTGGAGGTTTGCAAAATTGAGGGGCATGGATAGGGTAAGTAGGCAAAGTCTTTTCCCTGGTGTTGGGGAGTCCAGAACTAGGGTGAGAGGGGAAAGATATAAAAGAGACCTAAGGGGCAACGTTTTCACACACAGGGTGGTAGGTGTATGGAGTGAGCTACCAGAGGATGTGATGGAGGTTGGTACAATTGCAACATTTAAGAGGCATTTGGATGGGTATATGAATAGGAAGGGTTGGAAGGGATA
Organism: Chiloscyllium punctatum; assembly: GCF_047496795.1. Lineage (NCBI taxonomy): Eukaryota > Metazoa > Chordata > Chondrichthyes > Orectolobiformes > Hemiscylliidae > Chiloscyllium > Chiloscyllium punctatum. Next base: position 88,716,441 of record NC_092760.1, read on the forward strand.
TGGGTTGGTCCTCGCAGGTGGGACTAGATTGGGTTGGGATATCTGGTTGGAATGGATGGGTTGGACCAAAAGGTCTGTTTCCATGCTGTACATCTGACTCTATGTATCAGCATGTCACCAATGAGACTTTAGGAAAGGCTAACTCCCCCTTTGTGCTGAGACTGTAACATCAGCTTGAGTGGAGCTAATGTAATTTAAGCATCAATTGTTGCTGAGCTGTTACCTTCTGCAACTCTCGACATCACCGAAATAGCTTCAAAATGTATTTAATTAGTTTCCTGCACTGTCACAATGAGGAATAAATGATTTACTGATTCCGATCTCACTGATTCATCATCTCTTTCATGCTGAATTGCAATGTTTCGCCTTGTAAACGTCATGCATTGGAGCACAAATATGCAATAAAATATTTCCTTTATTCATTGGCATTGACCATTAGTGGTTCTGTTGCCTGTGACTCCATACCTTCTATTTACATGTGAATTTTTTTTGGAAAGAGATTGATTATAATTTTCTGCAGTTAAGCTTTTAAATCCATATGTTTCAGGAAGGTGTTGTTAATTAGACCAAAGATGGCCATGGCAAATAGTGGCAACTACCGAGAGCTACGCTGGTTTATGCCATGGGATAAACCGAGGTATGGCAAGTTTTCTTTCATACAATTGTTGTTTAAAATCCTAGCCAGCATTCTGGATTAAACAATAAATATGTTTGTACTGAATATCTGCAATGCATGTCCTTAGCCCAGCCAAACATGTAGGAGAAACTGAGAACAAGAACTTTGGCTCAGCACTGTCCACAGGGGGCATAATGGTGGGAGCTGATCTATGTGATATTGTCAATATTTACTGGTGACTACCTCACATTCTTCATTTTAACTTAATCGTTCCCACCAAAAGCTTCCTTGCTAAACTATTTTGAGTAAATGGATTTACCTGTGTGCAAGTCGGGTAATCAAATCTGGCTTTGCTCATTGTTCAATGGTATGGCTGTAGACAGTGTTATGCCTTTCTTCCTGTTCCATTTCAAGTCATCATTACCTTGGGCCGACTGAACCAGAGGATCGATGAGTTATGAAATCAACTAGGTGAAAGTGAGGACTCCAGATAGTGGAGAGTTAGGTGCTGGAAAAGCACAGCAGGTCAGGCAGTATCCAAAGAGCAGGAGAGTCAACGTTTCGGGCAAAAGCCCTTCATTAGGAGTCAATTATGAAATCAGTCAATGCTTTACATGCTTGAAGCTGAAAGAGAGGCAGAATAGGATTACAAATCATGATTTTTGTTATAAGGCATGGAACTTTAGCAACTGCCTTTTCAGTCCATGAAATCTGCAAGATCTGCAGATCATGTCCATTTATCCTTTTGCGGTTTTACAATTTGCTTTGCCTTTTTCACCATGTGATGATTATTCGCACAAATAGTAAACCCCCAAGAAGTGGTACTTTATCCTTCTTCCCAAAGAGAAATGAAGTGGAATAGTAATCCAGTTTAACAGCCCACAGTTACTATTCTGACCACAGCTCCGTGCTTAATGTGGCAAGATCCCGGGACTGCCCCAAACTGTGCTGCTGGGGCTTGCTCAGGATCGAAGGAGCTGTGTAAATGTGTTGAGGAGAAGAGCACTGAGTGCATCATTGAAACCTCACCTTGTCACTTTTTTTTTGTTTGGTTCTTAAATACTCAGGTTTGTTTAATTTCACTGTCGTGGAATGTTACGTAATATTCTGTTCCTTGCTCATGATTAATGGTGTCTAGAGTTGTTAATACATGGAATGAAACATTGAGAATCGAAATTGCCCGTTATATCACCAGGAATGACTCAAAAATCGTATGGTGTGATAAGATTTGGATGTGTGAATGTTGGCAGAGAGAGAGAGAGAGAGAGCTTGTTGTTTTTTATTTAGCTGTGTACTTTTTATAGTTTGTTTTGTTAAATATAAAATATGGTTATTGAGGGTTTTGTGGCACAGTGGTAGTGTCCAAACCTCTGAGTCAGGAGGCCTGGGTTCGAGTCCCACCTGCTCCAGAAGTGTATCATAATATTTTCTGAAATCAAACTGTTCAGAGATGTTGAGATTATGGTTATTGAAGTAGCTGTATAAACAAATACCTGTCCTCATGACATCTTGGCCAGAATTCTACCAGTACTTTTGTGAAGGGTTGGGAGGAGCCAAGGCTGCAAAAATGGCGCAAAACTCCCTCTGAGGGTGGGTGCCAGCAGGGAGGGTGTAGTGTCCCACAACCCAGAAACAGACCATTTGGGTTTTGTCATGTTTTTTTTTAACAAATGACTTGGAAGCAGGCACTGGTGGATGGGTTAGTAAGTTTGCGGATGACATTAAAGTCGGTGGAGTAGTGGACAGTGTGGAAGAATGTTGCAGGGGGGCTTGGATAAACTGCAGAATTGGGCTGAGAGGTGGCAAGTGGAGTTCAGTGCAGATAAATGTGAAGTGATGCACTTTAGGAAGAATAACAGGAAGGCAGAATACTGGGTCAATGGAAAGAGTCTTGGTAGTGCGGGCATGCAGAGGGATCTTGGAGTCCATGTACAAAGTTAGTGTGAAGATTTGTAGCTCGGGTGCTCGTTGTTGTGGTTCTGTTCGCCGAGCTGGGAATTTGTGTTGCAGACGTTTCGTCCCCTGTCTAGGTGACATCCTCAGTGCTTGGGGCCCTCCTGTGAAGCGCTTCTGTGCTGTTTCCTCCGGCATTTATAGTGGTTTGTCTCTGCCGCTTCTAGTTGTCAGTTCCAGCTGTCCGCTGCAGTGGCCAGTATATTGGGTCCAGGTCGATGTGTTTGTTGATTAGAATCTGTGGATGAGTGCCATGCCTCTAGGAATTCCCTGGCTGTTCTCTGTTTGGCTTGTCCTATAATAGTAGTGTTGTCCCAGTCAAACTCCTGTCGCTTGTCATCTGAGTGTGTGGCTACTAAGGATAGCTGGTCGTGTCATTTCGTGGCTAGTTGGTGTTCATGGATGCGGATCATTAGCTGACTTCCTGTTTGTCCTATGTAGTGTTTTGTGCAGTCCTTGCATGGGATTTCGTACACTACGTTGGTTTTGCTCATGCTGGGTATCGGGTCCTTCATCCTGGTGAGTAGTTGTCTGAGGTGTGGCTGTTAGTTTGTGTGCTGTTATGAGTCCTAGTGGTCGCAGTAGTCTGGCTATCAGTTTGGAAATGTTCTTGATGTATGGTAGTGTGGCTAGTCCTTTGGGTTGTGGCATGTCCTCATTCCGTTGTCTTTCCCTTAGGCATCTGTTGATTAAATTGCAGGGGCATCAGTTTTTGGTGAATATATTGTAGGGGTGTTCTTCCTCTTTTTGCAGTTCTGGTGTGCTGCAGTGTGTTGTAGCCCTTTTGAACAGTGTCTTGATGCAACTTCTTTTGTGTGTGTTGGGGTGGTTGCTTTCATAGTTCAGGACTTGGTTTGTGTGTGTGGCTTTCCTGTAAACCTTTGTGGTGAATTGTCCATTCGGTGTTCTCTGTACCATCACATCTAGGAATGGGAGTTGGTTGTCCTTTTTCTTCCTCACTGGTGAATCGGATTCCTGTGACTGTGGTATTGTTGATCCGGTGTGTGTTCTCTATTTCTATGGCTTTAATGATTACAAAGGTGTCATCCACATATCTGACCCAGAGTTTGGGTTGAATTTGCAGTAAGACTGTTTGTTCTAATCTTTGCATTACCGCTTCTGCTATGAGTCCAGAGATGGGTGAGCCCATGGGTGTGCTGTTGATTTGTTCATATATTTGGTTGTTGAATGTGAAGTGTGTTGTGAGGCACAGGTCCAGTAGTTTGAGTATGCCGTCTTTGTTGATAGGTTCCCCGTCTTGTTGTCTGTTCTGTATGTCCAGCAGGTTGGCTATTGTTTCTCTGGCTAGGGTTTTGTCGATAGAGGTGAACAGTGCCGTTACATCGAATAGACCATGGTTTCTTCCTTGTCCATGTGTATATTTCTGATGTCCAAGAACTCCTGTGTTGACTGTATAAGAGTGTCTGGATCCGCTGATCAGGTGTTTCAGTTTCTGTTGTAGTTCTTTAGCCAGTTTGTGTGATGGTGTCCCTGGTAGCGATACGATGGGTCTGAGTGGGATGTCTGGTTTGTGCACTTTAGGAAGTCCATAGAATCTGGGGGTGGTGTTACTTTCAGGTTTCATTCTCTGTAGGTCAAACCTGGTTATCTGTCCCTTTTTTTTTGCCATGTAGGTAGATCCCTGAAAGTTGCCACCCAGGTTGATAGTGCTGTTGAGAAGGCATAGGGTGTGTTGGGTTTAATCAGTCGAGGGAGTGAGTTCCAGAGCCGTGATGTCATGCTGCAACTATACAAATCGTTAGTGCGGCCTCACTTGGAATATTGTGTACAGTTCTGGTCACCCCATTGCAGGAAGGACGTGGAAGCATTGAAAAAGATGCAAAGGAGATTTACCAGGACGCTGCCTTCTCTGGAGGGAAGGTCCTATGAGGAAAGGCTGAGAGACGTGGGCCTGTTCTCATTTGGAAAGAAGGCGGCTAGGAGGGGATTTGATAGAGACATACAAGATGGTCAGAAGATTAGATAGGGTAGACAGTGAAAGACTTTTTCCTAGGATGATGGCATCAGCTTGTACAAGGGGGCATAACTACAAATTGAGGGGTGATAGATTTAGGACAGATGTCAGAGGCAGGTTCTTTACTCAGAGTGGTAAGGGTGTGGAATGCCTTGCCTGCCAAATTTAGTTTACTCAGCCACATTAGGGAGTTTTAACAATCCTTGGATAAGCACATGGATGACGGGATAGTGTAGGAGGATCGGCCTAGATTAGTTCACATTTCAGTGCAACGTCGAGGGCCAAAAGGCCTGTTCTGCGCTGTAATGTTCTATGGTCCAACTCTCCACATTGATCAGCCATCCCAATCTGACCTAGTCCCATTTGCCAGCATTTAGTCCATGTTAAATTTGAGGGTGGCACAGTGGTTAGCACTGCTGCCTCACAGCGCCAGAGACCCGGGTTCATTTCCCGCCTCAGGCGACTAACTGTGTGGAGTTTGCACGTCCTCCCCATGTCTACGTGGGTTTCCTCCGGGTGCTCCGGTTTCCTCCCACAGTCCAAAGATGTGCAGGTCAGGTGAATTGGCCATGCTAAATTGCCCATAGTGTTAGGTTAGGGGTATGGGTGGGTTGCGCTTCGGCGGGGCGGTGTGGACTTGTTGGGCCGAAGGGCCTGTTTTCACACTGTCAGTAATCTAATCTAATCCCTGTAAACCCTTCCTATTCATATACCCATCCAGACACCTTTTTTAAATGTTGTAGTTGTACCCACTTCCAATACTTGCTCTAGCAGTTTGTTCCCTATACACACCACCCTCTGCATGTAAATATTATCCCTCCAGTCCTTTTTAAATCTTTCCTCTCTCACCTTAAACCTTTGCCCTCTAGATTTTGACTCCCCTACCCAGGTGGAAAGACCTGGCTATTCACCCTATCCATACCCCTCATGAATTTATAAACCCTCATAGGTCTCCCCTCAGCCTCCAAAGCTTCAGGAAAAACAGCCCCAAGCTATTCAGCCTCTCCCTATAGCTCAAACCCTCCAACCCTGGCAACATCCTTGTAAATCTTTCTCAAATTTAACAACATACTTCTGATAGTGACAAGAATTGTATATGGTACTCCAAAAGTGATTGCACCAATGTCCCGTACAGCTGCAAAATGACATCCCAACTCCTGTACTCAATGCTCTGACCAATAAAGACAAGCATGCCAAATGCTGTCTCCTTCACCCCCTGTCTACCTGTAACTCCACTTTCGAGGAATATGCTCAAGTACACCAAGGTCTCTTTGCTGAGTAACACTCCCCACAGCCCTACCATTAACTGTATAAGACCCACCCTGATTTGTTTTACCAAAATACAACACCTCACATTTATCTAAATTAAACTCCATTTGTCACTCCTTGACCCATTGGCCCATCTGACCAAGGTCTTGTTGTACTCCTGAGATAATCTTCTTCACTGCCCACTGCACCACCAAGTTTGGTGTCATCTGCAAACTTACTAATCATACTTCTTACATTCAAGTCTGAATCATTTATTATAAATCACTGAAAAGACGTCCAGTGTCTTTCTATCACTATGCCTTTTTGCCAGCTGTAAGAAAAATTGACAGATTTGTCATTGCCAGAAGGCAAGTTGAACCACATTTATGTAGCTGTTCACCAACCTGTTACTGAGGTCTCTTTGAGACAATGGCCTGAGTGCTGACACTTAGTTAGTCACTGGGCGGGGGGGGGGGGTGCCTCTCTGAATGAGGGCCACGAGTGGCTTCTGGATTCAGCAACTAGAATTATGACACCCACTCAAGATCCAGTCCAGAGTTCTGGAACTCTAGGTGTTGAAAGTTTGGAAGATAACAAATTTTTATAGGAAGAAAATATAGTGGAGCCTCCATGTCTACACACATTTAATTTAATATTGGCATAAAGCAAGAGCCAGAGGAGAATGGTAATTAGCCAGTTGAATGACCTTGGAACTAAACTTGCCTTTAAAATATAGAACATTACAGTGCAGTACCAGCCCTTCGGCCCTCGATGTTCCAACCTCTGGAACCAATCTGAAGCCCATCTATCCTACACTATTCTATTTCGTCCATATGTTTATCAATGACCATTTAAATGCCCTTAAGGTTGGTAAGTCTACTACAGTTGCACGCACCTACTACTTTGAGCAAAGAAACTACCTGTGACATCTGTCCTGTATTTATCACCCCTCAATTTAAAGCTGTCCCCTCATGCTAGCCATCGCCATCTGAGGAAAAGGTTTCTCATTGTCCACCCTAGCTATCCCTCTGATTATCTCACGTCTCATTTTAAGTCACCTCTCAACCATCTTCTCTCTCTCGAAAACAGCCTCCAGCCCCTCCGCCTTTCCTCATAAGACCTTCCCTCCATACCATGTAACATCCCAGTAAATCTCCTCTGAACCCTTTCCAATGCTTCCACACCCGTCCTACAATGTGGTGACCAGAACTGTATGCAATATTCCCAAGTGCAGCCGCACCAGAGTTTTGCACAGCTGCAACATGACCTCGTGGCTCCAAAACTCAATCCCTCCACCAATAAAAGCTACCACGCCATATACCGCCTTAACAACCCTGTCAACCTAGGTAGCAACTTTCAGGGATCTATGTAAGTAGACACCAAGATTCTCTGCTCATCTCCACTGCCAAGAATTTGCCCAGTACTCTGTATTCCTGTTGCTCCTTCCAAAGTGAATCACCTCAATCTTCCACATTAAACTCCGTTTGCCAACATTCATCCTCATCTCTGCAGCTTTTCTATGTCCCTCTGTAACCTACAACACCCTTTGGCACTACCAATAACTCCACTGACCTTCGTGTCATCTGCAAATTTACTAACCCATTCTTCTACGCCCTTATCTAGATCATTTATAAAAATGGCAAACAGTGGACCCAAAACAGATCCGTGTGGTACCCCACTAGTAACTGAACTCCGGGATGAATATTTCCCATCAACCACCACCCTCTGTCTTCTTTCAGCCAATTTCTGATCCAAACCACTAAATCATCCCCAATCCCATGCCTCCATATTTTCTGCAATAGCCTACTGCTGGGAACCTTACCAAATGCTTTGCTAAAATCTATATACACCACATCAACTGCTTTACCCTCACCCACCTGTTTGGACACCATCTCAAACAACTCAATAAGGTTTATGAGGCACCACCTACCCTTCACAAAACTGTGTTGATTATCCCTAATCAACCTATTCCTTTTGAGATGATTATAAATCCTATCTCTCATAACCATTTCCAACACTTTACCCACAACCAAAGTAAGGCTCATTGGTCTATAATTACCAGGGTTGTCTCTACTCCCCTCCTTGAGCAAGGAATCACATTTGCTGTCCTCCAGTCTTGGCACTATTCCTGTAGACAATGACAACATAAAGATCAAAGCCAAAGGCTCTGCAGTCTCCTCCCTGACTTCTCAGAGAATCCGAGGATAAATGCCGTCCGGCTCAAGGGACTTACCTATTTTCACATTTCCAGAATTGCTAACACCTCCTCCTTGTGAACCTCAATCCTGCCTGCCCAAGTAACCTGTATATCAACATTCTCCTTGACAACATTGTCAGTTGGACACTGGAAAAGACGAAAAAAAAAATTCATTTAGTGTTTTCCCCTATCTCCTATGACTCTGAGCACATCTTCCCACTACTGTCCTAGATTGGCCCTCATCTTTCTCTAGTCATTCTTTTATTCCTGATATACCTATAGAAAGCTTTAGGGTTTTCCTTGATGCTATCTGCCAAAGACTTCTCATGTCCCCTCCTGGCTCTTCTTGGCTCTCTCTTTAGGTCTTTCCTAGCTACCTTGTAACTCTCGAGTGCCCTAACTGAGCGGTCTCCTTCTTCCTCTTGACAAGAGATTCAACTTCTTTAGTAAACTATGGGTCCCTCACTTGACCACTTCTTCTTCCCTGCCTGACAGGTATATACTTATCAATGACATGCAGTAGCTGTTCCTTGAATAAGCTCCACATTTCAATTGTGCCCACTCGCTGCACTTTCCTTCCCCAACCTATGCATCCTAAATCTTGCCTAATCACATCTTAATCACCTTTCCTCCAGCAATAACTCTTGCCCTGCAGTATAAACCTATTCCTTTCTATGATTAAAGTCGACATAACCAAACTGTGGTCACTATCGCCCAAGTGCTCACCTAGCTCCAAATCTAACACCTGGCCTGGTTCATTACCCAGTACCAAATTCAATGTGACCTTGCCCCTTGTTGGCCTGTCTACATACTGTGTCAGGAAACCATCCTGCATACATTGGACAAGCACTGACCCATCTGAAATACTTGGACTATAGTTCTCCCAGTCAATATTTGGAAAGTTAAAGATGCCCACAACAACTACCCTGTTACACTCAGTCCTATCCTGAATTATCTTTGCTATCCTTTCCTCGACATCTCTGGAACTGTTCAGAGGACTATAGAAAACTCCCAACAGTGTGACATCTCCTTTCCTGTTTCTAACCTCTGCCCATAATAACTCAGTCGACGAGTCCTCAAACGTCCTTTTAAAATTCGAGACTTGAAATATTGTTTGTATGCGGAGCAATATACTTATTTGACAGAGTAGAATATTCCTGTCCCTTCAAAATAGCGCATTGTTTGGCTTATTAAGAGCAATTCCTTGGCAGATGTGACATTAAACTTGAAAATGGTTAAGAGTTTCATTTTGTCATTTATATTTCTGCGGGGATTATTTCTCTTGATTAATTTAAATAATTGGTCATTGTTTTGTTTCTTTTTCCCAGGATAGTCGAAGAATTTTCCCTTCCAGATATAATCCAAAGGGTGACTGGACAGGTGAGTGCAGAATCGATCCCTTTCTTTGTGGTTACTTTATCAGGAATTGATGTATGAGCTAAATCCTGTTCCAGGTTCCAGCAATTTGTTACTCTGGTACTCCACTATTCATTTTCTTTTTTATCATGTTCTTGGGATGTGTATATTGTTAGCTGGATCATCATTTATTGCCCATTCTGAGTTCATAGAATCCCAACAGTGTGGAAGCAGGCCATTTGGCCCTTCGGGTCCACACTGACCATCCAAAACGCATCCTCTGCAGACCCACTCCTCTGCCATTTCCCTGTAATCCTGCATTTCCCATGGCCAATCCACCTCACCTGGACATCTTTGGATACTATGGGCAATTTAGCATGGCCAAGCCAGCGAATCTGCACATCTTTGGACAGGGGAAGATGGTGAAGCTGCTCCCTTGAACCACAGCAGTGTTGGGACACCCATAATGCTGATAGTGAGGGAAGTTCCTGGCCATTTGGACTCAGTGACAGTGAAGGAACGGCGATATATTTCCAAGTCAGGATGGTAGTGGATTGGAGGAGAACTTGCAGGTGGTGGTGTTCCCATGTATCTGCTGTTCTTGTCCTTTTTAATGATATAGGTTGAGTTCTAGGGAATTGAGTTACAGGCTGGAGCTTTTTCCCTGGATGGAGGCTGCGATGCTTTCAGAGAGATTTATAAAGTCATGAGTGGCATGGATAAGGTGAATGGACAAGACCTTTTTTCCTGGGGAAGGGGGAGGCCCAAAATTCAAGGCCATAGGTTTAAGGTGAGAGGGGAAAGACTTTAAAATGGACCTGAGGGGTAACTTTTTGACATGTGTGCGTGTATTAAATGAGCTTCCAGAGGAAGTGGTAGAGGTGGGTACAATGACAACATTTAAAAGGCATCTGGATAGGTATATGATGACCAGGAAGGCTTTCAAGGAATAAGGGCTAAATGCTGGCAAATGGGACTAGGTGGGATTAGGATATCTGGTTGGCATGGTCGAGTTGGACTGAAAGGTCTGTTTGTGTGTATGACTCTTTGAGAGTGGCCATGGGTTTGGATGGTGCTGTCTAAGGAGCCAAGCTGAGTTGCTCTAGCTTTTGTGCTGTAACTTGCTTTTAATCAACTATCCAAGTGGTGCAGCCAGTAAGAACGGCTGGGATTTGTTTAAATTGGATCTGAAACTGTGAATGATCTTAAATCGGTCAGGTTAAAGAATTGATCATGAGCAGCATTGAGTTGCACTAAATATTCAATCTGGTGTCAAATCAGGTAAGAAAATAAAGAGAAAAAAGGTTATATTGAGAGAGGGATATGAGAGATCAAAAAATAAATCATATTGGACTAATTTAAAAACTATGATTAAAATCTGCAAGGTGGCATTTCTACATTGATTTAAAAACTATGTTCTTTGTCTGAGAAATTATTTGACATTAATTAAGACTAGCCATTCTATTAAAAGTCTCTGTTCAGTGGATGAGTCAAATGCCAATCCTTTCCGCATGTAATGGTTATACCTTTTTGAGTTGGATAAGTAGCTGAGTGCTATTCAGTGTATTTGAGTTGAATCTGTAGGTGAGATCCAGTTTTGAGAAAGACTTCAGAGGAGGCTTGTATCTTGGCGTGTGACTTCCAGTTTTTTAAAGTGTGACTCCATGAGAAGCAAATGTTTTACACTGAGAGTGCTTCATGTACTCCATGAAGTGGTGATGTTGGTACAGGTACCACATTTAAAAGACATTTGGGACTCTAAGATGGTGGCGATTCTGAAAAACTGCTGTGGACAGCTCTGCCTAACAGCCAAGGCATGTTGGTGTTTTTTTGCCATCTCTGGCCAACTTATACGGTGGAATTATTAGTTTTAAAACCTTTACAGAACACATATTTGTTAATATTGGGAGTGGGAAGGATGCCAAAGGGAAAAGGATTGAGCAATCAGCAGCAGGGAGGACACCCCCCCCTTCCCCCCCCTCCCCCGGGACCTGACAGACTCTCAGAAATTGGCTGCGGTGATGGAGAGACGTACTTTGAAAGTTGCGGCTGCGATTGAGGAAATCCGTGGGGAGATTTGTGCCCAGGTCCAACCTATCACATCCATGCTACAGAAGTATGAGCAGGAGATCCAGGGCCTCGGGGAGAGGCTGGAGGAGGTGGAGGGTCAAACTAAGGCCTCGGAAGCTGCGATGGAATCCTCATCCAGTCGGATCCAGGTGCTGGAGTGAGAGGTGCGGGCCTTGTGAGACCATATCGACGACTTCAAATTGAGGTCTCAGGATAAATCTCCGAATTGTCGAGCTCCCTGAAGGTGAGGAAGGTGAGCAGCCAGTCTGTTTCTTTGAAAACTGGCCGCTGAAGGTTTTGGGCCTTCACATGGAGTCCAGCAGGCTGCAGATTGAAAGGGAGTATCGGGTTACAGGGCACAGGTCAGGGCCAGTGCAGCATCCCCACCCGGTCCTAGTGCACTTCCACTCATATAAGGACAAGCAAAAAGTCATAGAAGCTTCCAGATCCCTGGGGAAAGATCCACAGGAGCTGCTGTACAAGGGGTCAAAAGTCATGTTTTTCGAGGATTTCTTGGCAGCTTTAATTTGAAAGAGGAAGTCCTTCAATAAAGGTAAAAAGAGGCTGAGGAACCTGGGCATCCACTACCCCATGGGATACCCCAGTGTTCCATATCAGTCACAAGGGCTCAGTTTATACATTTTGACTCAGTGGATAAAAACTTTGTAGACAATTTAAAATGGATGGACTGGCCTGAAGAATGCAGTTAATGTTTGTTCTCCTTTTTTCTTTGTAAATATATTTATTTGCAAATTTTTAAAAACTTTACAAACATATAAAATTATTGAAAAAAAATCAATCAAAAGTGTCAGTATAATAAGAAAAACACAAATTTATAATACAACTGCTATCTACTAACAACTAACCTACTCTTATATTACAAAGCAAATCCTCACACTGTACAAAGCAACACCAAAAGAAAGAGAAGCAAAAACTTGTCTTTTGGATCCGACAGTGGACAGGATGCCTTGTGGGCCCCCAACTATTTCTTTGCAGGCCAAGCAGGTGGTTGACTCATGCGAGGAGTTGGGGCTGGTGGATATTTGGAGATTTCTTCACCCTCCCGGCACCTTTGTTTAAAACCCACATAAATGTCACACGAGGATTGACCTCTTTCTGGCTCCCTTGGCCATCTGGATACGATTATGAGTTGTAAAATTGGGAATATAGCTATCTCCGATCACGCGGCAGTATATTTGGAGGTTCAGGCCAAGAGTGAAGGGCTCGGTTTGCGGCACTGGTGTTTGGACCCTTTTCTCCTTAAGGATTCCAAATTTGTGAAATACTTTTTGAAGGAGTTTCAGGAGTTCTTGACTATCAACTCAGGCACGGCTAGTAGTCTGTCCATGCTATGGGAGACTGCTAAGACCTTTGCTAGGGGATTAGCTATTTCCTATTCGGCTAACTGGAAATGACAGAAGGAGGAACAGCAGCGTCTAATTGTGACGCGGTTGAAAGCAGCGGAGGCAGCACATTTTGCACAGCCTTCGTTGACTAAGCTACAGCGGATCACGACCCTCTGGGCTGCCTTGAATTCAATATTGACACATACCGCAAAGAAAGAACTTGGTTTTGCTAGACACAGGCTATTTGAAAATGGGGATGGGCCAGGGAAGTATTTAGCGTACCTGACTAGGAAAAAAATGTGCTCCCCAATCCATTACTGCAGTCATAGACAGCGCCAGGGTCCTTACATACGATGCTAAAAAGATTAATGAGGCTTTTTAGAGCTGTTACTCTGAATTGTATCGGTCTGAAGGTTGCGAAGACAGGAGGGCTAAAATGGAAGCCTTTTTTTTTAAGAACCTGGATCTCCCAGAGGTAACCTTGGAACAGGCCTCTCTCCTTAATGCCCCCTTGACAGTTCAGGAAATACAGGAGGCAACTAAGCAACTTCAGAGTGGGAAAGCGCCTGGCCCTGATGGTCTCCCGGGTGAGTTTTATAAGGAGTTTATAGGGATTCTGTCAGGGCTGATGTTTGGAGGTGTACAATCACTGCTACGTGCATGAACGCCTACCACCATCTTTGAGAGAAGCTAATATTTCCTTAATTCTTATGAAGGAGAAGGTTCCTGAGGATTGTGCCTCATACAGGCCCATCTCTCTATTAAATTCAGATTTCAAGATTATGTCTAAGATCCTGGCACTGAGATTGGAAAGGGTTTTGCCCCATATTATTAAAGAGGACCAGACAGGTTTTATTAGGGGCCGTAAGTCCTCTATTAATATTGATGGTTGCTGAACGTGGTCCAAGTTTGTCAGCAACGATCGATTTCAGGGGTTGGTGATTTCCTTAGATGCAGAGAAAGCATTTGACCAGGTGGAATGGCCTTATCTTTTTTGTGTCTTAGAACAGTTTGGGTTGGGTGGAGGCTTTGCGAGGTGGGTGGAGGTTTTACATCACCACCCTCTGGCCGTGGTCGTCATCAACTGGGTGAAGTCTGGGAATTTTAAGATTGGTAGGTGTAGTCGGCAAGGCTGCCCCCTCTCTCAATTGTTGTTTATGTTGGTGACAGAGCCGCTGGCAGAGGCTATTCGTCAGAGCGTCCACATAACCGCTCCGGGATTGAGGGTACACAAGATTACACTGTATACGGATGATGTCCTTCTGGTTTTTATCAAACCCAATCACCTCCGTACCCCATTTGATAGAATGTATCAATTCATTTGGGGCTATTTCAGGAAATAAGATTAACTTTGCAAAATCGGACGCTATGCCTTAGGGGAACCTTAAGGATGTGCCAGAAGTTGAAAGTGAATCTAAGTTCCCTTTTAAGTGGTCACAGGAAGGGTTCTGATACCTAGGCATTTTTATTACCCCCAAGTTTGATCTGTTATTTCGGACTAACTTTGCTCATTTGCTCGACAATATTAGGCGAGATCTCCAGAGATGGGAGACTCTTCCAATTTCATGGCTAGGCCGAATATCTCTCATTAAGATGAATGTTCTTCCTCATTTGCTTTATCCCATGCGTATGCTCCCTTTAATGTTTCCCAGGTCAACTCTGCGGAAGCTTATGGGGTGGTTTGGTTCCTTTGTCTGGCATCGTGGGCGGCCCCTCATCAAACTTACTAAATTGCAGTTGCCTCAAGGAGGGGGAGGAGTTGATTTCCCAGACATCAGGAGATATCAATTGAGTTCCCTGCTGTCCTTTGTCTGTGATTGGGTAGGAAACAATCCAAACTCAATATGGCTGGACATTGAGGCCTCCCAAGCAAAGTGCCTTCTTATTAACTTGTTGCTCATAGATAAGATGAGGACAGTTCTGGATCTCTGCTGGAACCCCATTGTCATTAGTACAGTCAAGGCATGGCGGGTGATGTGTCAGAGTGAGGGTTGTTTATCCAAGACTTCGTCACTTACATCTATAGTCAGCATGCCAGGGTTCTGACCAGGGATGGTGGACTCAGGGTTCAAACTATGGGCAGCAAGAGGAGTTTCTAGTTTGGGAGACTTGTTTGAGGAGGAGGTTATGGTGTCTTTTGAGCAACTGAGCCGCAAATGCGGGTTGCCCAGCAGAGATCTTTTCTGGTTTTTTTCAGGTTAGGGGTTTCATCCAGAAGAAGACTACGTTTCTCACTCAGCCCTATAAACCTGATACAGAGAGGCTGCTGCTATGTTCCACAAGCACCCTTTCGGTTAGTGTCCTCTATCGCCTGCTGGGTGGTAGGGCCTGGCAGGATATTAACCAGTTATGAGAGGTCTGGGAGCAAGAGCTGGGAGTGGCGATCTCTTCTGAAACATGGGAGAACATATGGGAGAATGCTCGAAAGATCTCAATCTGTAACAGGACATGTGCTACGCAGTTAAAAGTTCTGCACAGGGTTCACCTGGCACCAGAACGTCTGGCGAAGTTTAAAAATGGAGCATCTTCAGTGTGCCCCAGATGTAAAATAAGTGTAGGTCCTCTTACCCATTGCTTCTGGACATACCACAGGCTCCATGTGTATTGGGGCGGCACTGAAGGGAGATATAGGGAGGGTATTGAGGACTGAAGTCAAAGTAGACCCGATATCTTTCCTCTTAGGTCTACTGAATTTACCATCTTTAGACGGGCATGGGAACAAACTATTTAATATTCTTGCATATTGTGCACGGAAGAATATTCTGATGAACTGGGTGTCTGAGAACCTGCTGGGATGGCAGAAATTAATTATGGAGCACATTCCCTTGGACCTTTTTTACAAACATGGTGCACCACACAACAGACCATTTTTATAAAACATAGCAGCCCTACTTGAGTTATTTGGCTATAGATTTATCAGTTATCTTAACTAGGGAGTTTGTTTAACCAGGATAGTTAGGTTTGTTGAGCCTTGGGCCCTGGAGAGGGGGACTCCTGAGTTAATATGGGTATGTATACAATGCTCCCATTCCTTTGTCTGTATTCTGTGTCTTTTTGTTTTGTTTTGCTTTATCTTATCGTTATTTACTTATTTATTGGTGTTGCTTTGCACAGTGTTAGGGTTTGTTTTGTATTATAGGGTAGGTTAGTAGTTAATAGACAGTAGTTGTATTGTAATTTGTGTTTTTCTTTTTATTGTACTGATATGTTATTGATTGTATTTTTTTTCAATAATCTTATGTTTGTAAAGTTAAAAAAGTTTGCTAATAAATATATTTACCAAAAAAAGGGCATTTGTATAAGTTTGTAGCGATATGGGCCAGGAGCAGGCAGGTGGGACAACTTTAGTTTGGGATTATGGACGACATAGACTAGTTGGACTGAAGGGTCTGTTTTTTTGCTGTATGACTCTGTGCAGGCACTGGAAGTTGCTATTCAATTTCCGGTAATACTGAAGGGTACTCTACTTACTTCTCCCACTGCAAAGTTCAAGTAGTGATTTTGGATCTATATCGATGTATACTGAGCTTGTTTTATATCCAGAAGATAAAGATTCTTTGCACATTTGAGTGTAAGTTGATAAGGTTGGCTGTCCAGCAATTCTACACACCTTTTGAATGTCTGAGCAAGAAAGTAGAGATTGTGCACTTCAAACAAAAAAAATCACGTGCAAAGAAAAATCCAAGGGAACATGCCTGGACAGTGTGAAAGCAAGTTTAGAAATTAGCAGAGACTTTCTGTTGGCTGACATAATACAAAAATGCCTGTACATTTTCGGAAGGGAGTTTGAAGTTTGTTAGAGGGGTGGACAAATTAGAAATGATTTTGAAGCTTTTGCAGTGTTTACTAGAATCTCCTTTTCAACTGGACCAGTTGAAAACCAGTTCGCAAGGCGGCCATGTTTGTCAATCAAAAGTTGCCGCAGAAGCAGAGCGGAAGAGTCGGACATCACATAGAGCCGTGGTAATAGGGGACTCCATCGTGAGAGGAACTGACCGGGGTTTTTGTGGCAGCAGACGGGATTTAAGGATGGTGTGTTGCTTTCCTGGTGCTAGAGTGAAAGACATCTTGGACAGAGTGCAGGACATCCTCAAGGACGAGGGTGAAGAGCCCGAGGTGGTGGTACACGTCGGCACAAATGATGTCGGGAAGAAGAGGAGGAACATACTACAGCGAGACTTCGCAGAACTAGGAAGAAGGCTAAAAAGCAGGACGTCCAAGGTGGTTATCTCCAGTTTGCTTCCAGTTCCTCGGGCTAGTGTGGCCAGAAACCGGGAGATAATGGACTTGAACGTGTGGTTGGGGAACTGGTGCAGGAAGCAAGGTTTCAAGTTCTTGGATCACTGGGGTATATTTTATGGTAACCATAAATTCTACAAGAGAGACGGCTTGCACCTTAATAGAACAGGGATCGGCATTCTGGCAGGCAGGTTTTCTGCTGCAACACCGCTACATTTAAACTAAGTAGCGGGGGGGAGGGGACAAGCTGGATGTTTAAAAAGGAAATTGAAGGGGTAGTTAGAACAAGAGAAGTCAAGAAAGACAACTGTATCAAGGAGGCAGAAAACTGGAAAAGGCATCATGCTGTAAAGTTGAGTGAAATAAGGGTTGAGGGGAAGGGTGAGAGCAGTAACAAATTAAAAATTCTATATATGAATGCACGAAGCATTAGACACAAGGTGGATGAGCTTGAGGCTCTTTTGGAAATTGGCAGATACGATATTGTGGGGATAACTGAGACGTGGCTTCATGGGGACAGGGCCTGGGAAATGAATATTCAAGGCTACATGTGTTATCGTAAGGATAGACTGACGGGCAGAGGGGGTGGGGTGGCCTTGTTGGTAAGGGAGGATATTCAGTCTCTTGCGCGGGCGGACCTAGAGTCAGGGGATGTAGAGTCAGTGTGGATAGAGCTTCGAAACACTAAGGGTAAAAAGACCCTCATGGGAGTCATCTACAGGCCCCCAAACAGTAGTCTGGATGTTGGAGGTAAGTTGAATCAGGAGCTGAAATTGGCTTGTCGCAAAGATGTTACTACAGTTGTTATGGGGGATTTTAACATGCAGGTAGACTGGGAGAATCAGGATGGTATCGGGCCTCAAGAAAGAGACTTTGTGGAGTGCCTCCGAGATGGATTTTTGGAGCAGCTGGTGCTGGAGCCGACCAGGGATAAGGCGATTCTGGATCTGGTATTGTGTAACGAACCAGAATTGGTCAGTGACCTCGAAGTGAAGGAGCCATTGGGAAGTAGTGACCATAATACAATAAGCTTCAATCTGCAATTTGAGAGGGAGTGGGTACAATCTGAAGTGACAATATTTCAGTTGAATAAAGGGAAATATGGAGCTATGAGGGAGCAACTGGCCAAAGTTCAATGGTTTAATACCTTAACAGGGAAGACCGTGGAGGAACAATGGCAGATATTTCTGTGTATAATGCAGAAGATGCAGGATCAGTTCATTCCTAAAAGGAAGAAAGATCCCAGGAGGAGACATGGGCGGCCGTGGCTGACAAGGGAAGTAAAGAAACATATAAGGTTAAAAGAGAAAAAGTATAACTTAGCGAAGATAAGCGGGAAAACGGAGGACTGGGAAGCTTTTAAAGAACAACAGAGGATTAGTAAGAAGGAAATACGCAGAGAAAAAATGAGGTACGAAGGTAAACTGGCCAAGAATATAAAGGAGGATAGTAAAAGCTTTTTTAGGTATGTCCAAGGCAAAAAAATGGTTAGGACAAAAATTGGGCCCTTGAAGACAGAAGCAGGGGAATATATTACTGGGAACGAAGAAATGGCAGAGGAATTAAATGGGTACTTCAGATCTGTGTTCACTGGGGAAGACACAAGCAATCTCCCTGAGGTAACAGTGGCTGAAGGACCTGAACTTAAGGGAATTTCTATTTGCCAGGATTTGGTGTTGGAGAGACTGTTAGGTCTGAAGGTTGATAAGTCTCCGGGACCTGATGGCCTGCATCCCAGGGTACTGAAGGAGGTGGCTCGGGAAATCGTGGATGCGCTGGTGATTATTTTCCAGAGTTCAATAGAATCGGGGTCGGTTCCTGAGGATTGGAGGGCGGCTAATGTTGTGCCACTTTTTAAGAAGGGTGGGCGGGAGAAAGCAGGAAATTATAGACCAGTTAGTCTGACCTCAGTGGTGGGAAAGATGCTGGAGTCTATTATAAAGGATGAAATTACGGCACATCTGGATAACAGTAACAGGATAGGACAGAGTCAGCATGGATTTATGAAGGGGAAATTATGCTTGACTAATCTTCTTGAATTTTTTGAGGATGTAACTTGGAAGATGGACGAGGGAGATCCAGTGGATGTAGTGTACCTGGACTTTCAGAAAGCTTTTGATAAAGTCCCACACAAGAGGTTAGTGAGTAAAATTAGGGCGCACGGGATTGGGGGCAAAGTACTAGATTGGATAGAGAATTGGTTGGCTAACAGGAAACAAAGGGTAGTGATTAACGGCTCCATTTCGAAATGGCAGGCAGTGACCAGTGGGGTACCGCAGGGATCCGTGCTGGGACCGCAGCTTTTTACAATATATGTAAATGATATAGAAGATGGTATCAGCAATAACATTAGCAAATTTGCTGATGACACAAAGCTAGGTGGTAGGGTGAAATGTGATGAGGATGTTAGGGGATTACAGGGTGACCTGGACAAGTTAGGTGAGTGGGCAGATGCATGGCAGATGCAGTTTAATGTGGATAAATGTCTGGTTATCCACTTTGGTGGCAAGAACAGGAAGGCAGATTACTACCTCAATGGTATCAAATTGGGTAAAGGGGCTGTTCAGAGAGATCTGGGTGTTCTTGTCCACCAGTCAATGAAGGCAAGCATGCAGGTACAGCAGGTCGTGAAGAAGGCTAATAGCATGCTGGCCTTCATAACAAGAGGGATTGAGTATAGAAGCAAAGAGGTGCTTCTGCAGCTGTACAGGGCCCTGGTGAGACCACACCTGGAGTACTGTGTGCAGTTCTGGTCTCCAAATTTGAGGAAAGACATTCTGGCTATTGAGGGAGTGCAGCGTAGGTTCACGAGGTCAATTCCTGGAATGGCAGGATTGCCTTACACGGAAAGACTGAAGCGAATGGGCTTGTATACCCTTGAGTTTAGAAGACTGAGAGGGGATCTGATTGAAACGTATAGGCTTATGAAAGGACTGGACACTCTGGCAGGAGGGAACATATTTCCGTTGATGGGGGAGTGCCGAACCAGAGGACACAACTTAAAAATACAGGGTAGACCATTTAGGACAGAGATGAGGAGAAACTACTTCACCCAGAGAGTGGTGGCTGTGTGGAATGCTCTGCCCCAGAGGGCAGTGGAGGCCCAGTCTCTGGATTCATTTAAGAAAGAGTTGGATAGAGCTCTCAAGGATAGTGGAATCAAGGGGTATGGAGATAAGGCTGGAACAGGATACTAATTAGGAATGATCAGCCATGATCATATTGAATGGCGGTGCAGGCTCGAAGGGAAGAATGGCCTACTCCTGCATCTATTGTCTATTGTCTATTGGACCTTTTTATTTGTGGCTTAAATTATTATTGGATGCATCAATGCAGTAGCCACCCCTATCCAAATAATCTGCTGCTCCATCAAAATCATTAGAATCCTGACATTGTGGTCAAAGGCCGTTCGGCCCCTTTGAGTCTGCTTTGGTGCAGTGAAGAACGTCCCACCCTGACCCAACCCCGCCACCCTGTTCCCATAACTCCTGTATTTCTCATGGCTAATCCACCTCACCTGCAAATCCCCAAACACTACTCCGCAATTTTGTACCAAAGCTGATGCCGTAAGTGGTAACTTGTAAACCTTTCACTGCACTCATGAGTATATGTGATCAAGCTAATTCAATTTAGCATGGCCAATGCACCTAGCCTGCACGTTTTTGGACTGTGGGAGGAAACCAGAGCACCCGGAGGAAACCCACGCAGGTACAAGGAGAATGTGCAAACTCCACACAGACAGTCGTCCGAGGCCTGAATCGACCCTGGGTCCTGGCACCTTCTAGAGACAATGCTAACCACTGAGTTTCCCTGATGTCCAAACCATAATTTGTGCAAGTGTGTGTGCTGATGCCTTTATTTGCAATTACTTCACGTCATGTCTGAGTTGCTCCAAGAGAGCCATGGTACTGAGAAGCATTGATAAATTTCATTTTAAAACCACATGTAAAACCTCACTGCCTGTGAACACATTCAGCTCTGAAGCAATTCCTGTCCATAAGTGAAGAGACTTTTCCTGGTAATTCAATTGTAAAGGAACAGATCAAACTGAATGCTGATAGGTGACTATAATGCCAGTGTATGGTTTTTGTTTCAGGATACTGCTCCATTTGGTGATGCTGTCATTGCGACAAAGGAGACCTGCCTGGGCAGTGAAATCTGTCAGGAGCTCTGGGTTCCGAACAGGTACAAACCTCCATTCTGTTTCTTTCTGGATCTCTTCAGTGTGGAGACCTTGCAGGGGTTTGGAGCAGTTAACTAGGAGCCAAGGTGGATCAGTGAGCTCGGGGAATTGGTTCAAGTAATGACGCAGGAGGCAAAGTTTCGGATGACCTTGAGTTTATGGATAGTAGACTTTGGGAGTTCAGCCAGGAATGTGTTGCAAGAGTCAAATTTACAGATTTTTTTTAAAAAAAAGCACAATAGGAGGCTTCAGTAATTGAAACATTGAAACAGTCTACAGAAGCAATAAAAATCTATCTTTGAAATAGTCAAATAGAAATAATATATAGAGACTTTGACTTACTGTACTAGTCAGTGACCTCCAGGGTTTGACGATAGAGTAGTACACTGACAATCATTTTGCTTAAACATGATCAATCATCTGAAATTTTGCAGTGTTACCATTGCTCCTGCATTTCTAAAATATCAAAGAATCATAAAAATTCAGATTAAGTGTATAATAATTGTGATTTTTTTTGCTGTTACCATTTTAAAAAAAAAAATTCTTCAAACAGTAAATTGTTGAGTTTGAAGAACTGAGTTTGGGAAGATGTTGCGTGAGTAACCCTCACTGTTGATCGCTGTGTTGTCGCAGACTATTTGCACCATTGTTCACCACTTGAGGGCAGACTTACTGTCACCTTCCTCTTAGGGCAGGGACGTCGATGGTCTGGTGGGATTATTGCGAGACTATTAATCCAGAGATGCAGATGATTTTTTTTTGGGAGGCAAGTTTGAATCCCACCATGGCAGATGGTAGAATTTGAATTCGACGAAAATCTGGAATTAAAAGTTCAGTGATGTCCACGAACCTGTTATCGATTGCTGGAAACGAGAGTATAATGCTGGAAAAGCACAGCAGGTCCGGCAGCATCCTTTGAGCAGGAGATGCTGCCTAGCCGGCTGTGTTTTTCCAGCACCACACTCTTGACTCTGGCTCCAGCATCTGCAGTCCTCCCTTTTCTCTGAATTGGTTGCCGTAAAAACCCAATGGTTGACTAGTGTCCTGCAGGGAAGGAAACTGCTAGCCCTACGTTAGAATCCAGAGCCACAGCAATGTGGGTGACTCTTAACTGCCTCTTGGCTGGGGGCTATGATGTGGAGGTGCTGGTGTTGGTCTGGGGTGGACAAAGTTTACACAACACCAGGTTCGAGTCCATCAGGTTTATTTGGAAGTACTGGCTTTCAGAGCACTGTTCCCTCAGCAGGCAGTGCTCCAGTAGCTAGTACTAATAAACCTGATGGACTTTAACCTGGTGTTGTGTGATGTTTAACTCTCAGTGGGGGGGGGCATTGAGGTAAGGTTTTGGTTGATGGAGATTTGGAAATGTATCGGGAAGAAAGCTCTCTAGCATTGCATTACTTTCAGCTGTTAATTTTTCAATAGAATCATCCTTTAGGTGAGTTACCTCATTGCGTCCCAGTTTCATTATTATGTTAAAAAGGAAATGACAACTTGACCTTGTTTGCTTTTTAGGCCTATTTGATCTGTTTAAGTCACGGAAGGGCATTGGAAAGACTCAGTGTGATTTCTTGGATGATTGTTTTGACATCAATAATGTGTACATCCTCAACTTTGCATGACAGCTGAAGTATGCAAGTATTTGTAAACAGCCTTGTACTGAAATAATAGGATGTTAGTTTGAGCAGGTGCAGGTGTGATTGAGTTTATGACTGGTTCAATGTAAAATGAAGCACCTTCAGACACCGTGACCTGCTGATGTGATGGTGTCAGTTAGCTCAGTTGGCTGGATGGCTGGTTTGCCATGCAGGCTGATGCCAACAGCATGGGTTCAATTCCTGCACCAGCTGAAGTTACCTTGAAGGACAAAACCAAAAAAAAGTGAAAGAACTACAGATGCTTGAAATCAGAAACAAAAACAGAAGTTGCTGGAAAAGCTCAGCATGTCTGGCAGCATCTGTGGAGAGAAATCAGTTAACAGCATGATGGCTCAGTGGTTAGCACTGCTGCCTCACAGCGTCCAGGCCCCAGGTTCGATTCCAGTCTCTGGTGACTGTCTGTGTCTATGTGGGTTTCCTCCGGGTGCTCAGGTTTCCTTCCACAGTCCAAAGGTGAATTGCCATGCTAAATTGCTCATAGTGTTAGGTGCATTAGTCAGAGGGGAATGGGTTACTCTTTGTGGGGGTTGGTGTGGACTTGTGGCATCGAAGGGCCTGTTTCCACACTGTAGGGAATCTAATCTTAAAAAAAAAGAAGTTTGTTCCTGTGATGCTTCCACAGATGCTGTCAGACCTGCTGAGCTTTTCCAGCAATTTGTTTTTGTCTCCTTCTCGGCCTCTCTCCTTGCCTAGTGACCCTCAGGTTAACTGCCATCTTTCCTCAGTGAGAGATTAGCCCTGTGATCCCTTGGGACATTGGCAACTTTATCTTTTGTGATACAGTAAACCCATTACTAAATCCTGAGAGTAGAGCATCTGGTTAAGATTACCATGTTTTGGTTACAGCACTGTGGTTTGTCAGTGACTGCAGGCCATAGGTGCGGCTAAAACAAAAAGACCTTATTAGTAATGTTTTCAAAAACTTGATTGTACATTGTGTTTAAATGCCTTTGTGTAAATATCAACAGTTCCATGACATCATAAAAATCAGACAATGAGTACTTTCATTTTCCTTCTCAGCCCCCACATTACCATGGCGATGGATGGGGTTGAAATATTTACTAATTCTTCAGGGAGCCACCATGTCCTTCGGAAAAATTACATGAGGGTCGATCTTATCAAGTCAGCGACGGCAAAGGTATGAGTGTGGATGTGGTGGTGTCACTAAAAGTTTCCTGCATGGCTTTTGAAAAAAAACAGCAAAAATGTGGATGGATGAACTCTCAGCTGTTTAATTTTAAGTTAAGATTAGAGTGGTGCTGGAAAAGCACAGATGAGGAAGCATCTGAGGAGCAGGAAAGTCGGTATTTCGCGCAAAATCTAAACTCTGGTTTCCAGCATCTGCAGTCCTCACTTTTGCCTTGTTTATTTTTAATCAAGCCCAATTCTCCAGTGACTGGCCAGTGAGCTCACTGAGTGTTTATCTGGTGCAGGAATAGCCTGTCTCCTGCTGGGAGTTAGAACGTGGCCCTGTCAGATTCTGAAAAATATTGAAGTGGGAAAGACGATGGGGAAGTGAAAACGTGACTGACCAGTAATCCAGTGGCCCAGAGTAACCCTCTAGGGATGTGGGCTCAAATCCTCCCACAGCAGCTACAGGAATTTGAACTCCATAATTCACGGTGGCTGAGTGGTTAGTACTGCTGCTTCACAGTGCCAGGGACCTGGGTTCAATTCCCACCACAGGCAACTGTCTGTGTGGAGTTTGCACGTTCTCCCCGTGTCTATGTGGGTTTCCTCCGGGTGCTCCGGTTTCCTCCGACAATCCAAAGATGTGCAGGTTAGGCGAATTGGCCATGCTAAATTGCCCGTAGTGTTAGGTGTAGGGGAATGGGTCTGGGTGGGTTGCTCTTCGGAGGGTCGGTGTGGACTTATTGGGCCGAAGGGCCTGTTTCCACACTGTGTGGGGAATCTAATCTAATCTAATTCTGGAATTAAAAAAATGATCTCGTTAATCGTGACCGTGAAGCTACCGTAACAGCCTTTTACAAGAAGAACAAAGAACAATACAGTACAGGAACAGGCCCTTTGGCCCTCCAAGCCTACGCCCACACATTTTGCCCTCCTATACTAAAACTGTCTTTACCTCCAGGATCCGTAACAGTCTTTCCCTTCATATATTCATCCAGGTGTCTCTTGAATGCTGCTATTGTGTCTTCCACCACCTCTGGCAGTACATTCCAGGCACTCACCACTCTGTGAAAAACTCACACATCTCTTTTAAATTTGCCCCCTTGCACCTTGAATCTTTGTCCCCTTGTAATTGACCTCTCCATCCTGGGGAAAAGCCTCCTACTTTGCATCCTATCCTTGCCATTCATAACCTTTTAAACTTCTGACAGGTCACCCCTCAACCTCCTGCATTCCAGTGAAAACAAACCCAGTCTATCCAGCCTTCATAGCTGAAGTCCCTCAGACCAGGCAACATCCTGGTAAATCTCTCCAAAGCATCCACATCCATCTGGCAGTGTGGTGATCAGAACTGTACATAATATTCCAAGTGCTGGCTGGACGAAAGTTCTAGCTCTTTGTTGCAGGTTATTGTGGGGATAACTGAGACATGGCTTCAAGTGGACAGGGCCTGGGAAATGAATATTCAAGGCTACACGTGCTATCGTAAGGACAGACTGACAGGCAGAAGGGGTGGGGTGGCTATGTTGGTAAGGGATGATATTCAGTCTCTTGCGCGGGGGACCTAGAATCCGGGGATGTAGAGTCAGTGTGGATGGAGCTGAGAAATTCTAAGGGAGTTATCTACAGGCCCCCAAACAGTAGTCTGGATGTCGGATGTAAGTTGAATCAGGAGCTGAAATTGGCCTGTCGCAAAGATGTTACTACAGTTGTTATGGGGGATTTTAGCAAGCAGGTAGACTAGGAGAATCAGGATGGTATTGGACCTCAAGAAAGAGACTTTGTGGAGTGCCTCCAAGATGGATTCGTAGAACAGCTGGTGCTGGAGCCTACCAGGGAGAAGGCAATTCTGGATCTGGTATTGTGCAACGAACCAGAATTAATCAGGGACCTCAAGTGAAGGAGCCATTGGGAAGTAGTGACCATAATACAATAAGCTTCAATCTCCAATTGGAGAGGGTACAATTGGAAGTGACAATACTTACTTCAGTTGAATAAAGGGAACTATGGAGCTATGGGGGAGGAACTGGCCAAAGCTCAATTGTGCAATACCTTAGCAGGGATGACAGTGGAGGAACAATGGCAGATATTTCTGTGTATAATGCAGAAGATGCAGGATCAGTTCATTCCAAAAAGGAAGAAAGATTCTAGGAGGAGGCATGGGATGCCGTGGCTGATGAGGGAAGTTAAGAAACATATCAAGCTAAAAGAGAAAAAGTATAACATAGCAAAGATAAGTGGGAAAACGGAGGACTGGGAAGCTTTTAAAGAACAACAGAGGATTACTAAGAAGGAAATACACAGAAAAAAATGAGGTACAAAGGTAAACTGGCCAAAAATATAAAGGAGGATGGTAAAATCTTTTTTCGGTATGTGAAAGGCAAAAAAATGGTTATGACTAAAATTGGGCCCTTGAAGACAGAAACAGGGGAATATATTACGGTGAACAAAGAAATGGCAGAAGAATTGAATTGGTACTTCAGATCTGTGTTCACTGGGGAAGACACAACCAATCTCCCTGAGGTAACAGTGGCTGAAGGACCTGAACAGAAGGGAATTTATATTTGCCAGGAATTGGTGTTGGAGAGACAGTTAGGTCTGAAGGTTGATAAGTCCCTGGGGCCTGATGGTCTACATCCCAGGGTACTGAAGGAGGTGGCTTGAGAAATCGTGGATGCATTGGTGATTATTTTCCAGAGTTCGATTAGATTCGGGCTCAATTCCTGCAGCTTGGAGGGTGGCTAATGTTGTACCACTTTTTAAGAAAGTTGGGAGAGAGAAAGCAGGAAATTATAGACCAGTTAGTCCGACCTCAGTGGTGGGAAAGATGCTGGAGCCTATTATAAATGATGAAATTATGACACATCTGGATAGTAGTAACAGGATAGGTCAGAGTCAGCATGGATTTATGAAAGGGAAATCATGCTTGACTAATCTTCTGGAATTTTTTGAGGATGTAACTCTGAAGATGGATGAGGGAGACCCAGTAGATGTAGTGTACCTGGACTTTCAGAAAGCTTTTGATAAAGTTCCACATAGGAGGTTAGTGAGCAAAATTAGGGCACGTGGTATTGGGGGCAAAGTACTAACTTGAATTGAAAGTTGGTTGGCTGACAGGAAGCAAAGAGTAGTGATAAACGGCTCCATTTTGGAATGGCAGGCAGTGACCAGTGGGGTACCGCAGGGATCAGTGCTGGGACAGCAGCTTTTTACAATATATGTTAATGATATAGAAGATGGTATTAGTAATAACATTAGCAAATTTGCTGATGATACTAAGCTGGGTGGCAGGGTGAAATGTGAGGAGGATGTTAGGAGATTACAGGGTGACCCGGACAGGTTAGGTGAGTGGTCAGATGCGTGGCAGATGCAGTTTAATGTGGATAAATGTATGGTTATCCACTTTGGTGGCAAGAGCAGGAAGGCAGATTACTACCTAAATGGAATCCATTTAGGTAAAGGGCCAGTACAGAAAGATCTGGGTGTTCTTGTACACCAGTCAATGAAGGTAAGCATGCAGGTACAGCAAGTAGTGAAGAAGGCTAATAGCATGCTGGCCTTCATAACAAGAGGAATTGAGTATAGAAGCAAAGAGGTTCTTCTGCAGCTGTACAGGGCCCTCGTGAGACCACACCTGGAGTATTGTGTGCAGTTCTGGTCTCCAAATTTGAGGAAAGACATTCTGGCTATTGAGGGAGTCCAGTGTAGGTTCACGAGGTCAATTCCTGGAATGGCGGGACTACCTTACGCTGAAAGACTGGAGTGACTGGGCTTATATACCCTGGAGTTTAGAAGACTGAGAGGGGATCTGATTGAGACATATAAGATTATTAAAGGATTGGACACTCTGGAGGCAGGAAACCTGTTTCTGCTGATGGGTGAGTGCCGAACCAGAGGACACAGCTTAAAAATACGGGGTAGACCATTTAGGACAGAGATGAGGAGAAACTTCTTCACCCAGAGAGTGGTGGCTGTGTGGAATGCTCTGCCCCAGAGGGCAGTGGAGGCCCAGTCTCTGGATTCATTTAAAAAAAAAAGAGTTGGATAGAGCTCTCAAGGATAGTGGAATCAAGGGTTATGGAGGTAAGGCAGGAACAGGATACTGATTAAGGATGATCAGCTGTGATCCTATTGAATGGTGGTGCAGGCTGGAAGGGCAGAGTGGCCTAATCCTGCATCTATTGTCTATTGTCTTTAAGTGTCCTATCGGCAAGGGAGTCTGCTCTAGAATTGTTCTAGATTTTAGACCCATAACAATATAGTTGACTCATAACTACCCTCTGAAATGGCCTATCAAGCCACTCAGCTCATTGAAGCTTGGACAACAATTGTGGGCATTGTCAGCATGTTCACATTTATTTCGTGAGTGCTCAATGAAGAGTCATAATTTGAGATCAGCAATACATGGAAGAACACAAAGTGATATTGCAATCAGTGTTGAGGAATCTTTGCCTTTTTCTGCTCCTGTAATACAGCTCTGTGCTAGGGAAATCTGTCAAACTTGTACCTGAACCTTTTGCTGTCAGCACCATCCTTCACTGTGTGTAATTGCACAAAGATAGCTCAGTCCACAATTTTCTTCTCTTTTTTTTTGTCTGAGCAGAATGGTGGTATTTATCTCCTTGCCAACCAGAAGGGCTGTGATGGTGATCGCCTGTACTATGATGGCTGTGCAATGATTGCTGTCAATGGCCACCTTGTGGCTCAAGGATCCCAGTTTTCCTTGGATGATGTGGTAAGACCGGAGTGATGTATGGCCTGGGGTGGTGGATTCGTTTGGCTTTTTCGTTGCCTTTGAGCTGGTGTGGAGAGGTGATGGCCTAATGTTAGTATTGCTAGTCTGATAATCCAGAAACCTGGCGAATGATCTGGGGAACCGGGTTCAAATCCCACAATGGCAGATGGTAAAATTTGAATTGAATAAAATTCTACAATTAAGAGTCCAATGATGACTACGAATCCATTATGGATTGTCAGAAAAACTCATCTGGTTTACTAATGTCCTTCAGGGGAGGAAACTGCCATCCTTACCCACATGTGACTCCAGACCAACAGTAATGTGGCTGACTCTTTACTGCCCCTGGGCGATTTAAGGGTTGGCAATAAATCTTGGGAAAATTTAAAAAGAATTTCAAAGCTTAAGACAATTTCAAAGTTGCTTGTGCAGAATTTTTCGGTATTACTGCAGGGATAACTGGTATCCATCCTAGAATATTTTTTTTCTATGTTTAGGAAGTTATAACGACCACTCAGGATTTGGAAGATGTCAGAAGCTACGATGCAATCAGGATATCTGCAAGATTAATGGTTGGTACATGAGTTTTCCTGTATGTTGAATTGTGAGTTTCTGTCTATATCCAGTGTTCTGACTGTAATGGGAGGGATGTGCTGGTAATCAAGTCCCATTACAATAGTTTGCCTAGGAGTGTCAATGTTCTGATTCAATCAGAGGCTAGGAATCCTGCATATAGTAAGTCACTACCTGACTTCCTGTCCATTATTTGCAAGTTGAGTGTGTGATGGAATATTCCCCAGTTGCCTGGATGGATGCAGCCCCAACAACACCCCAGAAGCTTGGCACCATCCAGAACAACACCATCATGTATTCCTGATGAAGGGCTTTTGCCCAAAACGTCGATTTTACTGCTCCTCTGATGCTGCCTGAACTGCTGTGCTTTTCCAGCACCACTAATCCAGAATCTGGTTTCCAGCATCTGCAGTCATTGTTTTTACCTACCATCCAGAACAAAGCAGCCCACTTCACTGGCACCACATCTACAAGCATCCACTCCCTCCACCACTCCTCCTGCTCAGTAACAGCAGTGTGTACCATCCACAAAATGCACTGCAGAAATTCAACAAAGATCCTTTACACCTTTCAAACCCATGGCCACTTCAATCTAGAAGGACAAGGCCAGCAGATAGATGGGAACACCACCAACTACAAGTTCCCCTCCAAGCCACTCACCACTCTGACTTGGAAATATGTCGCCATTCATTCACTGTTGCTGAGTCAAAATCCTGGAATTTCTTCCCTAAGGAGCCAACTTACAGCACATGGACTGTAACAGTTCAAGAAGGCAGCTCACCACCATCTTCTCAAAGGGGCAACTAGGGACAGGCAAAAATGCTGGGTCCAGCCAGTGATGCCGATATCCCACAAGAAAATTTAAAATCCCCAACATGGTTAATTGAACCCCTTTTGTATTGCCATTCGGAACAAAGACTTTCACTGGATTTCTTGAATGAAATCCAAATAACTAATTTGTTATAAAACAAAATTCACTTTTTTAAAAGCAAATGGTATATCTAATTGATACTGAAACTATGATCTGCAATGACAACTTCATCATCTTTCAGCCCCAAAACAGGCACACACGGCAACAGAAACTCTCCAGAAGTTATATATTTTTAAAAAGGGCAAAAGGGAAGCCCCCTTAACTTGCTAATAGTTTGGAAAGCAGAAGTTTATAATTTAAAAGAAAAGCAAGCTATTTAAGATGTTTGAAACCTGAAACAAATGCAGAGAATACTGCAGAAACGTAGCAGGCCTGGCAGCATCTGTGGAGAGAGACACACAGCTAACGTCTCCAGTCTGGTCTGACTGGATTAAGAGTCGCTTGACTCTGTCCCAGTAGTGTCTCCGCCCCCCCAAATTCCATAGATCATTGGCCAGGGGAAAGTAAGGACTGTGGATGCTGGGGATCAGAGATGAAAAGTGTGGCTCTGAGAAAGCACAGCAGGCCGGGCAGCATCCAAGGAGCAGGAGAATCGACATTTCGGGCATAAGTCTGATCTGCTGTGCTTTTTCAGCACCACACTTTTCCATTCCATAGATCAATGATTGTTCGCTGTGTTCTGCTCTTCCCTGATACCTTTTTCACATCTGGCCGAGAATCTATTATTTGGTTTGTGATTCCTATCAAATTGTATGCAGTGTGTCTGTGGGCATTAGGCTTTTATTGAAAACTAGCCAAGCCCAACAGCCAGTGAATGAAGGTGCCTGGTTGGAAGGAGCCTAATCTAGGGTACAGGTGAAAGAGACAGCTGAATCCCCTGTCACATCATCCAACAACAACTTGCATTTTTTAGAACAGTCCAAGGCACTTCGTAGGATCATTCGTAAATAAGATGACTGTAAGCTACAGTGGAGATGGCAATGTAGGCGACCAAAACCTTGGTTAAAGAGTAGACAGAGTTGCATTGTAAAGCTCTCGAGGGGGCTACGGAAGTGGATAGACTCAGGAAATGAGTTTGAGTTTGGGGCCTTGGTACCCAATCTCAATGGACAGTTGGCGTTTTTAAAACCCAGCAGATGCTCAAACAAAATTTATTTTGAAAAGTGGTCTTTAGTCTTTTCCTGATTTCCACCTGGGGAGTTACTATTGGACTGTTGACATCGAGGCAAACTTGTGAATCTCTTAAACCCAACCAATTGAGGAATAGCTTGAGTTCTCGGGAGTTCCGTCTGGAATTTTTCTATCAGTCTTATAACACTATTTTCTTTTGGGATTAGCTGAAAAAATAACTTTTCTCAGTTAAAACTGAGAGATAATAAGCTAATAGTCAATCCTAATCACATGACTCACTGACTCCACTCCCAAAAACCTCACTTGTTCTTTTCCTTGTGCATGCTTTCAAATGTCAGATTTAAATCTCTCTTCTAAATGAAATCCCAAACAGGCAACTGAAGTACAGCCCTACCCTCGGGTGAAGGTCGACTTTGCACTTTCTTCAGTCGATGATGTCTGTATGCCCTCCATTGAACCCATTCAGATCCGGTACCATACTCCTGAGGAGGAAATCAGGTAGGCTGGTGTCCTCAAACTGTCCAAGGATCACTGTAACCTGGTGTGTTCTATCCCACGTCTAATGTGGTCCTCAGTGAAAGCATCCAGGTCACGGTCTGTGGCACAAAAATAGGTAGGTAACCTACTTTTCAGGAGGATATGAGGAAGATGCAGATGGGGATATAGAAAAATAGACTGTGGATTCTGGAATTCTGAAAGAGTGCTGGAGAAATTAAACTGTCTGGCAGCATCTGTGTAGACAGAAAGTTGATGTTTTGAATCACATTGTTTATTTGAAATGATGATACCCACCTGATCCTGTGGGTGTGCCCATTTGTGCCAGTGGTGTCTCTCGTCCTTGCGGACACCACATGCTCCCTCTCAAAGGACGCCTGAGTATGGACTCAGCTGTGGAAGAGGGGCAGGTGGTTAGGTACTACAGCTCCCTCCACACCTGCTGCCCAGACCCTCAGCCAAGCACAGTAGCCAGGAGCAGACCCAGGAGGAGATCCTCTGATCTGTCTGCACCACCCCCTCTCCCTCCCGCACAGTGCCCCCATTCAACAGCAATGAGGGGCTGAAGTGCAATTAAAAATTTAAAAGCAGAGCGGGGGCTGCAACCGGAATCTCCAATTAATACGGAAAGCTGTTTCCTCCATGCCCCACAATCTCTGTTAGCCTGGCACCTGGAGAGAACCCTTCACCTTCGCTGGATGGGGTTGCTGCGTGCAACACACACTCCAGCCCATATCCCTGAAAGAGGGTGGACCATCAAACAGAGGGCCTAACATCGAGACATATCTGAACAGTAGATTAATGCGAGGAAGTGTTACAGCAGCAGCCCATCCAGGAAATGCTGGAAGCCATTTTGAAGGGCATAAGGGAGAATACCCTCTTGGTATTTTTTAATCCCCCTGTTAATTGAGGCATCTCTGGAGCACTTATGGCTTGAAGCCAGGCTTCCTTGTTCATTGTCCCACTGAACCACACTGGTCCCTAAGGGGTTTCTTTTTGACTGTTAATTGTATCACTGTTTATAAACAGGTGGAGGGTATTGATTGGAGAAGGGGTGATGGTGGCATCATGATCTATGCATCACTTTTATGTCATTTTTTCACGTGGTGGCGATGTTACTGAATTAGACATCCTGAATGGCAGAGAGGGTCTCCTGAACTGGAGCACGTCCGTTCCATCTGGTTTTCTCTTTTCTCTTTTTTTTTTTCTTGCTTTTGTTTGTCTTGCCTCCTGTCCTTTGGTGGCATTGGCGATGTCTGAGGTGAAGCCAGTGCAGATTTATTTCCCTGAGAGTCTGTATGTGAGGCCCCTGCGTGGACTGGAGGCCAGTACAGACGCCTCTGCTCCTTCTCCTCTGCTTGGAAGGACTGGAGCTCTGAACTTTTTATTTCTTTATTTCTCTAATCTATTCCTAAGAATTTCTATCTAGGTACCATGTACCTAAGATGCACTCGTGCAGGTACATGTGACCATAAAGCTAATTCCAAGGTTGTAAATCTGTGGAATTCCCTGCCCAGTGTAGTAGTTGATGCTCCTTCTGTAAATGTTTTTAAAGCTAAGGTAGATTTTTTTTTTAACAATAAAGGAATTAAAGGATATAGTGAGCGTGCCGGTAAGTGGATCTGAGCCCACGAGAAGATCAGCCATGATCTTATGGAATGGCAGAGCAGGGCTGGACAGCCTACTCCTGCTCCTAGTTCTAATGTTAACTGAATCCATGAGTTCAAATCCCACAATAGTGGCTGGTTAATTAAAATTCGATAAGTAATGACAAAATGTGTTGGACAAGTGATTGATTTTCCGAAATGCTCTCTACAGCCAATAAGTTCAAGGGCAGCTAGGGATGGGCAACACATTCTGGCCTCTCCAACAGGGCCCACGTTCCATGCAAGAAGTTTTTAAAAAGTACACTACTTAACCCATTATTTGTTCAAAGCTCTCTGTTTTGTCCTTGTCATCCATTTCACTAGAGCACTTGTCCTAAACCAGTCCAAATGGTACAGCTCCCTCTTTGCCCACTACTGGTGCCAGTATCCCATGATGTGAATTACCTGTCTCTCCCAGGCAACATTATTCAGCCACACATTTAACCTCCTAACCTCTTTACTCCTGTGCCAATTGGTTTAAGACTGGGGTAACAATTTTGAGATTATTTACTTCAGGATTTTGTTTTTGAATTCGAACCCTCAAACTTTCTCATCAGAATATCATTCCTAGTTCTTCTTTGTTCCTATGTGAACCATGATAACTGGACCTGACCCCTCCCACTTCAAGTTCTTTGCCATCCATGATGGTACTTTACCCCCTGGCATTGGGCAGGCAGTGTAGTCTTTGGAACTTTCAGTTGTACCTGCAGAGAACAGTGTCCACTTACCTGACCATATTATTCCACCTCTCTTGTGTAAACTGAATGGTTTCCTGCAACTTGTTTGCAATGGAACTTCATAGTACATTTCATTGTTATTTGGAAACTTGGGTTCCAACGTGGACAGAATCTTGAATAACTTCAAGCCCTATTCCTATTTCTGCATTGTTAAAAATCATACAACACCAGGTTATAGTCCAACAGGTTTAATTGAAAGCTGCTCCTTCATCAGGTGGTTGATGAACCGTCTCATGAAGGAGTAGCGCTCTGAAAGCTAGTACTTCCAATTAAACCTGTTGGACTATAACCTGGTGTTGTGATTTTTAACTTTGTACACCTCAGTCTCACACCGGCATCTCCAAATTATTTCTACATTGCTTGTTAAGAAGGGGATAAATAATTTGTTTCATTTGTGTTCTGTGAGTAAAACTTGTTTATATGCATTTAAATCCAGCATTCAAAATAAAAATCCTTTCACTGGCTAACTCCGTGCTCTAGAAAATAAGGATAGATGAGACAGAAGATTGGTGTTGGAGCAATAGTTCAAGATAACATTGGTTCAGCAGGTCAGGATGAGGAATCCGTTTTTGCATAAGATAACTGGCGCTTTTTATTACAAAAAGAAAAACACTTTATTCATTTGTTAAAAGTACATCGGTAGCTTTGTGTGAATATGTTCAGTGACTGACCACAGTAAACAAATTACAAAAATAAAACTGAGCTATCAAGCCAGGATTCAAGTTGGGATGTGACTTGTCCAATATCCCCAGCAGCTGGGATCATTACATGATGCGATGGTAATTTTGCTTGATTTTACACCTCTAAATACAATATAAACACACTGCTGCCCAAGTACAGGATAAAACATTGCCAGAAAATTGTGACTTGATGTTGCTGATTGCATCCTCTTCATATTTTATTTAGTCTTGGACCGGCCTGTTGGTTGTGGGATTACCTGCGACGTAGTTCACAGGTAAGTCAGTGAGATGTATAGTCTCATTAAAAGAGGTAAGCTTAATTTTAGAAAGCTTTGCTCTTTCCCTACATAGTTTACAAGGTGCTTTGTTAAAAATGTCTATTTGTCCAGGTGGGATGCCTTCATTGTTTGAAGAAAGGTTCTTTGCGAGGTCTTGCACACTAACCAATTGTTACCGAACATACATTTTTAAAAATTTTATTTTTTCATAGGATGTGCATGTCTCAGGTAAGTGCAGCATTTGTTGTCCTTTCCTAATTGCCCCTTAACTGAGTGATAGAGGGCAATTGATGGTTAACCCCTTGAAGTAGGCCAGACGGGTTTAGAATGTCCCATTCCCTTCCAAACTGACATCAGTCAAACAAACAAATCCGTTTTTAAAATACTGGTAGTTTGCTGATCAGCATTATTGAAGCATACACCATTGTATTGCAGAGTTAGTAATTGGATTTAAACACCACTAGCTGCCACAGTGGAATTTGAAGCTGTGTCCCTAGACTGAGAGGCTGGTTATTAGGATAACCAGCCCAATATTCCTCCTGCACCAGCTATGGCTGGCTTGAGAGAGTTACCTGTTCAGTAGCCCAGTGTGGTGTAGGTGCACAGCACACTAACCAGGCTTCTCCACACAGAGTCAAACCACATTGCTGCTTTTCTAAAAGAGAGAGGATGGCAAATAACCAATTGAACTAATGCAAAAAGGAAATGCTGCCTCACAGCGCTGGGGACCTGGGTTCAATTCCACCCTTGGATGACTGTGTCTGTGTGGAGTTTTCACATTCTCCCCATCTCTGCCTGGGTTTCCTCCCACAGTCCAAAGATATGCAGGTTAGGTGGACGGGCCATGGTAAATTACCCTGGAATGTCCAAGCTAGGTGGATTGGCCATGGGCATTGCAGGATTACAGGGATAGGGTAGGGGGATGTATCTGGATGGGATGCTCTCTTGGTTGGGAGGAGTTCAGTGTTCACTGGATGGACTGAACGGCCTGCTTCCAGACTCTGAGGATTGTATGATTTCCATATTTCCATGACTTTCCTGGCTCTCTGCAGAGCAGTTTTACTGGTACCTGCAATGACATTTTGTGACCATCTGGAATATTAATGCTTTCCCTTGGAAGGTGCTGAGAAGGAAAGGCAGAACCTCTTGAATTTCTATTACACCTTTTTTATGTGTCCTGTAGGGGTATGTTTTAGCCAGTGAAGTTGGGGGGCATAAAGACATATTGGTTATGTCACTGCACCAGCAATCCCAGGCTAATGGTCTAGAGAAATGGGTTCAAATCCCAGCCTGGCTAATGGAGAAATTTTAATTCAGTTGACCAAATCTGGAACTGCAACCTTCTCCCCCTGAAATTAGCATGGGTTGTTGGAAAGACTAATTGACTGGGGGAGGTAGTGGTAACACTACTGGACTCATAACTAAGAAACCCCAAGGCTGGTGTACAGTAGGGCATAGATTTGAACTCTGTTATGGTAGATGGTGAAATTTGAATTCAGTAAAATTCTGGAATAAAACATCAGCCTAATTCCTATTTCGTAACCATTGTTGATTGTCGTAAAAGCCCATCTGGTTCGCTAATGCCCTTTTAGGGAAGGAAGCTGCCATCCTTGTCTGGTGTACATGTGACTCATTCCTGATGAAGGGCTTTTGCCCGAAATGTCAATTCTCCTCCTCGGATGCTGCCTGACCTGTGCTTTTCCAGCACCACTCCAAACAAGACTCTGATCACCAGCATCTACTGTCCACACTTTTGCCTACGTGTAACTCCAGACCCACCGTGATCTTGTTGACTCTTAACTGCCCTCTGAAATGGTTGAGCAAGGCACTCTGTGACCTCCACATCCGGTCCAAGAGTAGAACAAGTACATTTTGAAGTTTAGAGTTGACGTCAGAATTGTGGCGTGGCAGCCATTTTGCACAGACCAGGTTTTCATGTACAGTCCTGTGTTTGTGATGTTGTTTGAGGGACAAACCCTGACCAGGACATTGGGGACCCACCGCCACTTCTTCTTAGTGAGACGATGGGAGCTCCTGCATTGACCTGAGAGTTCAGATAGGGGCTTGGTTTAAAGCCTCATCCAAAAGCAAACATTTTAAACACTGCAGTATTGCAATTTTTGTGAAGATTTGTTACTCAGGTTGAGGTTCAGGTTGTAAGCTTGCTGGCTGAGCTGGAAGATTTGTTCTGATGTTTTGTCACCATGCTAGGTAACTTCATCAGTGAGCCTCCGGTGAAGTGTTGGTGTTCTGTCCTGCTTGCTATTTATGTGCCTTGGTCTGTTGTGGATGATATCACTTCTGGTTCTTTTTCTGAGAGGTTAGTAAATGGGGTCCAAATCAATGTGTTTGTTGGAGTTCTGGTTTAAATGCCAGGCCTTGAGGAATTCTCGTGCATGTCTTGGTTTAGCCTGTCCTAGAATGGATGTATTGTCCCAGTCGAACCAGTGTCCCTCATCTGTGTGTAAGGATACCAGTGATGGCTGATTGTGTGTCTTTTGGTTGCTAGTTGGTGCTCGTTGTGGTATCTGCTCAGCTCTCAAACCCACTGTCTTCGAACTCCAGGTGAGAGGCCACCCATGGAAGCAAACCTGACTTTGGAGGTGGTATACAGATGACGTAGTTAAAGAAACGTTATCTCACTGGATTGCGACTGCAAGCAAACTATGATTTATCCAAAGCTTTTACCCTTTAATAAATGTGAAGGGGAATGTAATGGGTCAGTGAAGAATGAGGGAATGTGTTACTTTGATCGGTTCCCTTGTATGGGCAGCTGCTCACTGAGAGCAGACTGGTGTTTGGTTCTGGACCTTGATCGTTTTTAGCTGATACCCAAGAGGAATGCGGGAGTGGCCGAGCATTATTAAACGTTCCTGGATTGTGTTCCGAGATGCGTCTGAGAAAGGGGGATCAGGAATTGGCTCCAATGTCCCTTTAGCCTATGGTAGAAGAAATGCACCATTTGTATTTGATACTACAGCACCACCTATTGTAAGTTGTGCCTTACTGGACTCAACTGTATTGGTTGAGTCTTCCAGAAGGGGGTTTGTTTGTATATCTGCGTGTGTAATATTATCGCCATTGCTGCATTTGGGTGTTTTTGGTATCATTATTGCTGTCTCCCATTGGTGAACAGTGGAGTAGCAGAAGAAATTCTCAGTTTGATGAACAACCGTCTTTATCCCCAGTGATGAGGGTGGTCACTGCTCTCTCAGGTCTTGCCTGACAAGGGGTGGGGAGACAGCAACAGAAATTGCTGGAGAAACTCATCAGGTCTGATAGCACTTGCAGAGAGAAAGCAGAATCACTGAAGTGGGGGCTTGGGTCGAGTATGATGGTGACCCATCGTGAATATCCTGCTCAATGCCAACTCCTACAAACTCCTACTCCTGGGAATAAGAGGAGGCCAGTCAGCCCATCTCGCCAGCCCATTCAATATGATCATGGCTGATCTGATTTTTAACCTGAACTCTACATTCCTACAGATACCTGAAACTTCCATCCTCCTTAAGTAAGAATCTTGTCCATGCCTTAACATTTTAAAGATTCAACATCCATTGAGTTTTGAGGAAAGGAATTCAAAAGACTCTCAACCCTCAGAGACCATAAGGGTTTCAGATACATAATTCTTTGAAGTTTATGTCACAGGTAGACAGGGTGGTTAAAAAGGCATTTAGCGCACTTGCCTTCATCGCTCGGACAATGGAGTATAGGAGTTGGGATGTCATGTTGGGGTTGTTCAGGATGTTGATGAGACCTCCTCTGGAGTACTGTGTTGAGTTCTGATTGCCTTGTTATAGGAGGGATATCATTAAGCTGGAGATGGTTCAGAAAAGGCTTATCAGGATGTTGCTGGGAATGGAAGGTTTAGGTTATAAGGAGAGGCTAGACAGGCTGGAACTTTATTCACTGGAGTGTAGGAGGTTAAAGGGTGAGGTTTATAAAATCATGAGGGGCATGGTAAGGGGAATAGCGGGTGTCTCTTCTGTAGGGCAGGGAATTTCAAAACTAGAGGGCATGTTTTTAAGGTTTTAAGATTTTAAAGACCGGAGAAGCAGTTTTACTTGAGGTGGTTTGTGTGTGGAATGAACTTCTAGAGGATGTGGTGGATGTGGGTTCTGTTATAATGTTTAAAGTACATTTGGATACATACATGAATAAGAAAGGTTTGGAGGGATATGGGCCAGGAGCAGGTAGGTGGACTAGTTAGACTGACTGGTCTGTTTCCAGGCTGTAAGACTTCCTCTTGTTCAAGTCAACTCAGGATTCAAAACTTGACCTCCACTCTCTCACCACAATACACCCTGTGCCTGAGATGGATTGCTGTAACTAAGCCTCCTAAGTTTAGAATTAAAACAGAAAATGCTGGAGAAACTCAGCAGGTCAGGCAGCATCTGTGGAGAGAGAAACAGTTAATGATTCAAGTCCAGTACTACTCTTCCAACGTTATCCAATATCAAACTTGAGTCTGTACATTGGGAGCACTGAATGAAGGATTTTGAGGCACCTTTTCTAACCTTGCTTTCTGTGGGTCTGTTGGGTTTGGCAGGTGGGGGGGTGGGGGCGGGGGCGGGGTATGCAGGTGAGGATGCTTCTAATTTGGTAATTGTAGGGTTGCAGTAATTCATTCATGGGGTGTGGGAGTCACTGGCTGGGCCCAGCATTTATTGCCCATTCCAGTTGCTCTTGGTGAGCTGTCTTCTGAAAACCTGCACTCTCAATTTGGGTTGACACCAAATACTGTCACATCTTGGAATGTAAGAGCAGTAGCCCATTCAACCCATTGAGCCAGCTCTGCCTTTCTGGGTCATATGTCCCATGGAGTTGAGCCACATTTCTGAGCTGCACTTGAGAATAAGGTTTTGCATTACTTTGATAAATGTGGGCCCAGCCAGTGACACCTACACCCTGTGAATGAATTAAAGCAAAGCTCTCGTTCACCAGAATTCTGAGTGAGTTTAGAAAACTCAGAACAATTATAATTATTTTGATTTCCAAGACGACTGACCAGGATAGCAGACTGAGGGTGTGTGAGAGGGAGTCGTTCTGAACATTACCTCTCAGGCAGTTGTCTGCCATAAAGAGATGTGTTGAGAGTGTGGTACTGGAAAAGCACAGCAGGTCAGGCAGCATCCGAGGAGCAAGAGAGTTGACGTTTCAAGCATAAGCCCTTTGTCAGGAATTTCTGATGAAGCGCTTATGCCTGAAACATTGATATTCCAGAGGAAGGGCTTTTGCCTGAAATGTTGACTCTCCTCCTCAGATGCTGCCTGACCTGTTGTGCTTTTCCAGCACCACACTCTTAAAATTGTTCTGTATCAGCCATCAGTCTGAACATAGCACTCAGGATGAATCTGTGATTAAAGCATCCTCTGCTTTCCACAGCCAGTGTAATGTATGGTTTTTTTTTGAACAAAAAGGTCCATGTGTATGCCAGCTGTAAACAGTTACCTTTTTCTTATTGAAGAAGGCTCTAATCTCTGGCGAGGGGGGGGTATCCAGCTCTCTTGGGGGGAGGGGATGGTATCCACCCCTGTGGGTGGGGGGGGGGGTTGTTCCAGCCCTCCAGTGTGTAAAAATATAATTGAAAACCCTGCCATTTCTCCATCCACACAATCCCATTGTGTTTGCTTGAAAAAAAGACACTTGTCAAAGTCTTTTGTCAATAGTCATCAGGACGTTTGCAAAAATACAAATTTAAGAGGAGCGCTAACTTGTTTACTACATTTGGTGATGAGTGAACTCTGGTAGAGTCATTGCTATTAAGAATGCAGCAGTTAATAATGATTGACAATTAACAGCCAGGCTTTATTTAAATCTTAACCAGGGAGGTTGACTGATTCGATAAGGATATTGCTCTGCAAAATAAACCAGCGAATGACTGTCAGCTGTTTTGAGTTGAAACCATGCAGTGTGTATACATGTTCTTTCTGTCTACAAAGACCAGGACTCTGTATTTCATGTACAGCTTCCAGCACCTGCAAGGGCACCATGCTGGGAGCCTGACTGACATTCGAACTGACTAAGGAGAAGCTTGGACAAAAAGTCTTTGCTCAACAATACTGGAGTTCTGTACCAGCAAGTGACTATTTGTTCCTGATTTTATTGCGTTTGCCAGATGGAAGTTTGTGTGTGTGTGTGTGTGTGTGTTGCTGTGGGGTGGAGTGACTGGAAGTGAAGAACCTTGATTCCCTAAACATAGCAAGCATTTCCAACTAACGTGAGTCAGCAGCTGCTGACTATTTGAACTTTCATAACCAAGACAAATTTATCTCCATGGAAACAGTTTTCTCCAACTTCACAGAATCTGGTGTGAGTGGGTATAGAGAAGTAATGTCCGTATGGAAGTATTGTTGTACTTTGAGTTGAGCAGATTCCTGTTAGTTACTCCTGTTCTGTGATGTATCATTTCTTTTGTGTTTGCAGGCTGGATTTCTTCTCCCTCTTAGTGGAGGTATTGATAGCTCAGCTACAGCCTGTATTGTCTATTCCATGTGTCATCAGGTGTGCCTTGCTGCAAGTAATGGAAGTAAGTTGGTATAAAGTTACCTGTCGATTATCATAACCCACCTGGTTAACTCATTCTCTTCAGGGAAGGAAATCTGCCATCCTTACCCACTCTGGCCTACAGCTTATTTCACACCCAAACAATATGGTCAACTCTAAACTACTCTCTGGGCAACTGGGGATGGACAATAAACATTGGCCGAGACAGTGACACCATCACCCCATGAACATCACCACAGAAATTAGGAACAGAAGTACCCCATTTGGCCCTTCAAGCCTGCTCCAACACTCAGTAATGCCCACCATTTAAAGTCAGGATTTGCCTGGATGGGTGCAGTTCCAACGACACTTGAGAATTTGACAGCTTCCAGGATAAAGCCCACTTGATTGGCACCAGCTCACGGCTGTTCTGTTTGTGTTCCAAATTCCACATTCCCATCCACCCTCAATCAACTTAAACTCTCCTTTAGACAAGACAGTGAGTCTACCTCAGTAATTAAGATACTAAGGAACCTTCCCCAAGCCCCCCCCACTGTCTTCCAAAGCAGACGGTACCCAAGCCTCTCAACCTGCAGAAAGAAAAGCAATCCTTTTCACCTCTGTCCACAAAGCGTGACTCCTAGTTTTTAAACTCTGCCCCCGGTTCCTCCTGTAGCAGCTTGATCCACTGTAGTTGCTGGCATGTTGTAATGTGGTAAAGTAAGATGCCAGTTCATATTCGGGTCTGTGTACCCTTTTTGTTTGAAGCTGTGGGTTTCATGCTGCGTGAATTCCCAACCAAAAACTCCGCTGCCAACTTGGCACTGACAGCATGTAAATGAAATATCCTTGCTTTGATAGAGGAAATAAAAATGAATTGTTAGGAGCTCTGTAGGCTGTTCTCTGCACAACAAAGTGGCTGAGTATTGGCAGAGGCTTTCCAGTAAAAGGTGGTGTATAACAAGGCTGGAGAACACAGTGTGAAATTGGAGGTTAAATAGAATCATAGAATTGTTCAGCATTGAAGGAGGCCATTTGGCCCATTATCACAATCCATATCCAGACACCAACATGATTTGGAAGTGCCAGCGTTGGACTGGGGTGCACGAAGTTAAAAATCACACAGCACCCGGTTATAGTCCAACAGGTTCATTTGGAAGCACTAGCTTTCGGAGCGCTGCTCCTTCATCAGGTGGTTGTGGAGTATAAGATCAAATGACCTCCAACCAACAGTATACACCAAGTATATTGATGACATTTTCTTCCTCCTGACCCATAGCGAGGAGTCATTGAAACAACTACACAGTGCTATCAATGCGTTTCATCCCACCATCAAACTCACCATGGACTAGTCTTTAGAATCTGTCTCATTCTTGGACATCTCTATCAAGCAGAGGCTACGGCAACGAATGGACACCACACAGCAATCATCAGACAGGAGTGTTCCCTCCAAGTTGAAGAACACTTCAGTGATCTGGGACACTCTGCCCTGAACCTTGGGTGACTACCCTTCAAGGCAGACTTCAGGACAGGCAACAATGTGAAGTGGCTGAACAGAGCCAAGTTCGGTACCCAGGGGATGGCCTTAACTGAGACCTTGGGTTCCTCACTCTCTCTTTCTTTCTCTCACACACTCTCTTTCTCTCTCATGCTAGCTCGCGCTCGCTCTCTTAGTCTCAGTCTCTCACAGTCTCTGTGTCTCTCTCTGTCTCTCTGTCTGTCACACACACACACACACACACACACACACACACACCAATCCTCTCTCATTTGCTCACGCATACAGACCCCCACACACACCCTC
The DNA here is from genome assembly GCF_047496795.1 of Chiloscyllium punctatum. NCBI lineage: Eukaryota > Metazoa > Chordata > Chondrichthyes > Orectolobiformes > Hemiscylliidae > Chiloscyllium > Chiloscyllium punctatum. The sequence continues at coordinate 88,759,849 of NC_092760.1, forward strand.
ACAGACCTACACCCCTTTACACTATCTCACACACACTCTCTCACAGACATTCATATCCCTCCCACATGCGCACACACACATACATAATTTTGTTGGATGAATTTGTACTTGCAGAATTACATTGTACTTTGCTCAAAAACTCCATGAATCTATGTAAGATTCTGTAAATCCCTTTTTGTGAAATAGAATCAGTCTGAACATTGGTGTACAGACTACCTCACACAAGGCACCTCACATGGCACCTATTGTTAAAATCCACTTGAGAATGTAACTTTAAAAACATTTCTGAGATTTACATATGAAAGAACTGAAACCACGTGGTCATTCTAAGAGGACACACTTAACAAACAATCCAGGTCTTTTTCAATATATAATTTCAGTTGCATCACAATGTAAACTTTTGTTATAAATTCTGTCTTACAATCTTATACCCCACAACCAGCTGATGAAGGAGCAGCACTCAAAGCTAGTGCTTCCAAATAAACCTGTTGCACTATAACCTGGTGTTGTGATTTTTCACTTCAGACACAAAATAATTGATTTTTTAAAATAATACTTTTCACAATATATTTTTTGACAAAGTAGAAAAGTTAGATTTTTGCACTGAGTGAGGTTTGTCTTAATTTAGCTGTAAATTGATGAGGAATATTTTCAAATAAGGTTAAACAACTTCCAGCAGTTTCCTGGGATGATCCTGACAAACTGCTCTGCTAGGTAAAAGCAATGACTGCAGATGCTGGAAACCAGATTATGGATTAGTGGTGCTGGAAGAGCACAGCAGTTCAGGCAGCATCCAAGGAGCTTCGAAATCGATGTTTCGGGCAAAAGCCCTTCCAGCACCACTAATCCAGAAACTGCTCTGCTAGGTTGTGTATTAAAATGCTCTTGAGGTTTTTCATTCCGTCTGTCCAGATCAGCAGGTAATTGAAGATGCGCGGAGGATAGTGAATGATCCTCAGTATGTCCCCAAGGACCCACGGGAATTTTGTCACCGCATCTTTATCACCTGCTACATGGCGAGTGAGAACTCTTCACAAGACACTTGCAATCGAGCCAAAGAGTTAGCAGAGCAAATCGGCAGGTAAGGCATTGGTGGAAGCAGGAAATGGGTTAGTTTTGTTTTGGCATTTTAGGCACTGGTTCAGTCTTCTCCCTCGTGCTTTCAAATTTATGCAGTGATTTCTAAGATTTCAAACAGGATGGCACGGTGGCTCAGTGGTTAGCACTGCTGCCTCACAGTGCCATGGACCCAGGTTTGATTCCTTCCTCAGCTGGCTCTCTGTATGGAGTGTTCATGTTCTCCCTGTGTCTGTGTGGGTTTCTTCTGGAAGCTCCAGTTTCCTCCCCCAATCCAAAGATTTGCCATGCTAAATGGTCCATATTGTCCAGGGATGCGCAGGTTAGGTGGATTAGCCGGGGAGTTACAGGGTTAGGGTAGTAGGATGGATCTGGGTAGGATGCTCTTTGGAGGGTTGGTGTGGACTGAATGGCCTCCTTCCACATTGTAGTGTTTCTATGATTTTAAACCCTCTATATTACAATGTTCTACTTGAGGTTGTAAGTGATGAGATTACACACTTCATTATCCTTATAGTGAACAATGGTTGTTTGGGAGCGAAATTTTAATTCCTCTTATTATTTTCATGAACTGTTCAAATGTTATTCCTATGTAACTTTTCTGACCTAATTGTCTTGATTATTGAAGTATTAAATGACCAAATTACTTCTCTGGATTGAGGATTTGTCCTGTGAGGAATGATTAAATAAACTGGATCTTTAATGTCTGGAGTTTAGAAGATTGAGAGGTGATCACATTCAAAGATATAAATTTATTTCAGCAATCAACAGGGTAAAGGCAGGAAGGATGTTTTTTCCCCTGAGGGGACACCATCTCAGAATATGGAGAAGCATATTCTGGAATAAAAGGAAGACGAATTTCTTCACTCAGAAGGTGATGAATCTTTGGGAATCTGTCTCCCAGTGTGCTATGGAGGATCAGCCATTGAATATGTTTGAGACAGTGATCAATAGATTTCTACAGATTAACAATATCAAGGGGGACAGTGATCATAATTGTATGCATTTTAAGATAGTTACGGAAGAGGAAATGATTGGTCCTCAGGTGAAAGTGCTAAATTGGGGGAACAGCGTTAGGGAGGAACTGGATAAAGTGGACTGGGAATCAGTTGTTTGAAGGTAAATCCACATCTGGCACATAGGAGTCTTTTTAAAGGCCAGTTGGTCAGGATTCAGTTCAGCAATTTCCTGTGAGGATTAAAGATAGGGATGGCAAAGTTCAGAACCTTGGATGTCAAGAGATTTTGAAAATTTAGTCAAAAAGGAAGGTCATGTAAGATTTAGGAAACTGATATCAGATCAGGCCAATGCAGAGTATAAAGGAAAGAGAAAAATATTTTAAAAATAAACTGGGGGGGGCTCGAAGGACATTTCATGGTCCCTTCAAGTAGAATTAAAGAGAATGCCAAAGCAATTTATACTTATGTAAGAAGCAAGAGGGTAATGAGGGAAAGGGTAAGTCTGCTCAAGGACAAAGGAAGGAATTTATGCATGGAGCCAAAGGAGCTGGGTTCGGTCTTTAATGAGTACTTTGCTCCAATAGGAGAAGGACATGGATAACGGTTAGATTAAAGAAGGATTTGCTGATACTGTCAGGCATGTCAGTATTACGAAGGAGGTTGTGTTGGTGTCATGAAAAGGTACATAAGGCCCCAAGGCCTGATGAGATCTATCCCAGAATACTGAGGAATGCGAGGAAAGAGAGTGCTGGGACCTTGACTGAGATCTTTGTATCTACAGGTGAGTTTCCGGAAGACTGAAGAATAGCTAATGTTCCTTTTATTTACCAAATGGAGCAGGGATAATCCAGGAAATTATAGGTTGGTGGGTCTTAAATCAGTAGTAAGGAAATTATTGGAGAAAATAGTTGGGACAGAATTTACTTGCATTTCGAGAAGACTGGACTGATTTCTCCCAATCAGCATGGCTTTATGTAGGAAGAGGTCTTGTTTTTCTTTTGAGGAAGTGACAGTTGATGAGAGTAATGTAAATAATGTTGTCTACATGGACTTTACTAAAGCATTTAGAGTCATAGAGATGTACAGCACGGAAACAGACTCTTTGGTCCAACCCGTCCATGCCTACCAGATATCCCAACCCAATCTAATCCCACCTGCCAGCACCCGGTTCATATCCCTCCAAACCCTTCCAATTCATATATCCATCCAAATGCCTTTTTAAATGTTGCAATTGTACCAGCCTCCACCACATCCTCTGGCAGCTCATTCCATACACGTAACACTCTCTGCGTGAAAAAGTTGCCCCTTAGATCTCTTTTATATCCTTCCCCTCTCACCCTAAACCTATGCCCTCTAGTTCTGGTTTCCCCGACCCCAGGGAAAAGACTTTGCCTATTTATCCTGTCCATGCCCCTCATAATTTTGTAAACCTCTATAAGGTCACTCCTCAGCCTCCGACGCTCCAGGGAAAACAGAGAGCCTGTTCAGCCTCTCCCTGTAGCTCAGATCTTCCAACACTGGCAACATCCTTGTAAATCTTCTGAACCCTTTCAAGTTTCACAACATCTTTCCGACAGGAAGGAGACCAGAATTGCACGCAATATTCCAACAGTGGCCTAACCAATGTCCTGTACAGCCGCAACATGACCTCCTAACTCCTGTACTCAATACTCTGACCAATAAAGGAAAGCATACCAAACGCCGCCTTCACTATCCTATCTACCTGCGACTCCACTTTCAAGGAGCTATGAACCTGCATTCCAAGGTGTCTCTGTTCAGCAACACTCCCTAAGACCTTACCATTAAGTGTCTCAGTCCTGCTTAGATTTGCTTTCCCAAAATGCAGCACCTTGCATTTATCTGAATTAAACTCCATCTGCCACTCCTCAGCCCATTGGCCCATCTGGTCCAGATCCTGTTGTAATCTGAGGTAACCCTCTTCGCTGTCAACTACACCTCCAATTTTGGTGTCATCTGCAAACTTACTAACTGTACCTCTTTTATGCTTGCATCCAAATCATTTATATAAATGACAAAAAGTAGAGGGCCCAGCACCAATCCTTGTGGCACTCCACTGGTCACAGGCCTCCAGTCTGAAAAACAACCCTCCACCACCACCCTCTGTCTTCTACCTTTTGAGCCAGTTCTGTATCCAAATGGCTAGTTCTCCCTGTATTCCATGAGATCTAACCTTGCTAATCAGTCTCCCATGGGGAACCTTGTCGAACGCCTTACTGAAGTTCATATAGATCACATCTACTGCTCTGCCCCCCTCAATCTTCTTTGTTACTTCTTCAAAAAACTCAACCAAGTTTGTGAGACATGATTTCCCACGTACAAAGCCATGTTGACTATCCCTAATCAGTCCTTGCCTTTCCAGATACGTGTATATCCTGTCCCTCAGAATTCCCTCCAACAACTTGCCCACCACCGAGGTCAGGCTCACTTGTCTATAGTTTCCTGGCTTGTCCTTACCACCCTTCTTAAACAGTAGCACCATGTTTGACAACCTCCAGTCTTCCGACACCTCACCTGTGATTATCGATGATACAAATATCTCAGCAAGAGGCCCAGCAATCACTTCTCTAGCTTCCCACAGAGTTCTCAGGGACACCTGATCAGGTCCTGGGGATTTATCCACCTTTAACCGTTTCAAGACATCCAGCACTTCCTCCCCTGTAATCTGGACATTTTGCAAGATGTCACCATCTATTTCCCTACAGTCTATATCTTCTATATCCTTTTCCAGTAAATACTGATGCAAAATATTCATTTAGTATCTTCCCCATTTTCTGCGGCTCCACACAAAGGCCGCCTTGCTGATCTTTGAGGAGCCCTATTCTCGCTCTAGTTACCGTTTTGTTCTTAATATATTTGTAAAAACCCTTTGGATTCTCCTTAATTCTATTTGCCAGTGCTATCTCATGTCCCCGTTTTGCCCTCCTGATTTCCCTCTTAAGTATACTTCTACTTTCTTTATACTCTAAGGATTCACTTGATCTATCCTGTCTGTACCTGACATATGCTTCCTTCTTTTTCTTAACTAAACCCTCAATTTCTTTAGTCATCCAGCATTCCCTATACCTACCAGTCTTCCCTTTCACCCTGACAGTAATATACTTTCTCTGGATTCTTGTTATCTCATTTCTGACGGCTTCCCCTTTTTGCAGCTGACCCTTTACCTGTAAACATCTGCCTCCAATCAGCTTTCAAAAGTTCTTGCCTCATACTGTCAAAATTGGCCTTTTCTCCAATTTACAACTTCAACTTTTAGATCTGGTCTATCCTTTTCCATCACTATTTTAAAACTAATAGAATTATGGTCATTGGCCCCAAAGTGCTCCCCCACTGACACCTCCGTCACCTGCTCTACCTTTCCAAAGAGTAGGTCAGGTTTTGCACCTTCTCTAGTAGGTACATCCACATACTGACTCAGAAAATTGTCTTGTACACACTTAAGAAATTCCTCTCCATCTCAACCTTTAACACTATGGCAGTCCCAGTCAATGTTTGGAAAGTTAAAATCCCCTACCATAACCACCCTATTATTCTTACAGATAGCTGAGATCTCCTTACAAATTTGTTTCTCAATTTCCCTCTGATTATTGGGGGGTCTATAATACAGTCCCAATAAGGTGATCATCCCTTTCTTATTTCTCCGTTCCACCTAAGTAACTTCCCTGGATGTATTTCCAGGAATATCCTCCATTAGCACAGCTGTAATGCTATCCCTTATCAAAAATGCCACTCCCCCTCCTCTTTTGCCTCCCTTTCTATCCTTCCTGTAGCATTTGTATCCTGGAACATTCAGCTGCCAGTCCTGCCCATCCCTGAGCCATGTTTCTGTAATTGCTATGATATCCCAGTCCCATGTTCCTAACCATGCCCTGAGTTCATCTGCCTTCCCTGTTAGGCCCCTTGCATTGAAATAAATGCAGTTTAATTTATTAGTCCATTCTTAACCCTGCCTGCCCTGACTGTTTGACTCACTTCTGTACTCAGCTGTACCCGTCTCAGATCGATCTCTTTCCTCACTATCTCCCTGGGTCCCACCCCCCCACCTTACTAGTTTAAATCCTCCCAAGCAGTTCTCGCAAATTTCCCTGTCAGTATATTAGTCCCCTTCCAATTTAGGTGCAATCCGTCCTTCTTGTACAGGTCACTTCTACCCCAAAAGAGATTCCAATCATCCAAAAATGTGAATCTTTCTCCCATACACCAGCCATGTATTCATCTGCTCTATCCTCCTATTCCTGCCCTCACTCGCTTGTAGCACTGGGAGTAATCCAGATATTACTACCCTTGAGGACCTCCTTTTTAAAATTCTACCTAACTCTCTGTAATCTCCCTTCAGAATCTCAACCTTTTCCTTTCCAATGTCATTGGTTCCAATGTAGACAATGACCTCCTGCTGGCCCCTCTCCCCCGTGAGAACATTCTGCACCCTCTCTGAGACATCCTTGATCCTGGCACCAGGGAAACAACACACCATTCTGCTTTTTCTCTGGCCACAGAAACATCTGTCTGTACCTCTGACTACAGAATCCCCTAACACAATTGATCTCTTGGAAGCTGACGTACCCCTCGTTGCATTAGAGCCAGTCTCAATACCAGAAACTTGGCTGTTTGTGCTACGTTCCCCTGAGAATCCATCACCCCCTACATTTTCCAAAACAGCATACCTGTTTGAAATGGGTATATCCACAAAAGACTCATGCCATCGGTGCTGACCTCTCTTACCCTTCCTGGAGTTAACCCAAGTATGTGACTGTACCTGAGACTTTTCCCCCCTTTCTATAACAGCTGTTGCAAATTCCTCATTGCTTCTATCTGTCTCTCCAACTGATCCACTCAATCTGATAAGATTCGCATCCAACAGCATTTATGGCAGATATAATCCGCAGCAACCCTTAAACTCTCTTTAAACTCCCACATCTGATAAGAAGTACATATCACTGCAAAGGCCATTTTTTTTGCTCCTTCACAATCTACAGACCCAGAAAATAACACCGTCTTATTCCTCTACAAACACTGCCCCACGTTAAATTAATAGCTATGGCTTATATTTTAAGTTTAATCAAGAGACTTATCTCCAAAAACCTATAATCAAGAAAGAACCCACTATACCCACTACTGCAGCCTTTCTATTGGACAGACTTAAAACAACAACAAGGTCCCTCATGGGAGGCTGACACGAAAATTGGTGCAGTTGTGGATAGTGAGGAGGGTTGTCAAAAGATACAGCAGGATACAGATCAGCTAGAAAGTTGGGTGGAGAAATGGCAGAGTTTAATCTGGACAAGTGTGAGGTGATGTATTTTGGGAGATCAAATGCAAGAAGAAATTATTTGCACTGAAATACAGAGGGACCTTGGGTTGCAAGTCCATAGCTCCCTGACAGTGGTAACACAAGTGGAAAAGGGTGGTAAAGGAGGTGTATTGGCATGCTTGTCTGCATCAGTTCGGGCATTGCATATAAAAGTTGGCAAGAGATATTGCAGTCATATAAGACTTTGGTTAAGCTACTTTTGGAGCACTGTGTACAAATCTGCTTGCAACACTGTAGGAACGATGCAGAGGCTTTGGAGATGGTGCAAAAGAGATTTCTCAGGATATGGCCTGGAGTGGAGTGTATTCAATGGGCCGAATGGCATGCCTTCCACACCTATTTCTTATGGTGGTCTTATGGTATTAGATATCAGGAAAAGTTGGACAAACTTTGTTTTTGCTGGAGCGTTGGAAGCTGAGGGGTGACCTGATACAAGTTGACAAAATTGAGAGACATGGATAAGGTAGATAGTCAAACTCTCTCTCTTTCCCCAGGGTAGGAATGTCAAATGCACCATGGCTCAGTGATTAGCACTGCTGCCTCACAGCGCCAGGGACCTGGGTTCAATTCCAGCCTCTGGCGACTGTCTGTGTGGAGTTTGCACATTCTCCCCGTGTCTGCGTGGGTTTCCTCCGGGTGCTCCAGTTTCATCCCACAATCCAAAGATGTGCAGGTCAGGTGAATTGGTCATGCTAGATGTGTAGGTTATGTGCATCAGTCAGGGGTATATATGGGCGCTCGGGTAGGGGAATGGGTCTGGGTCAGTTACTCTTCGGAGGGTCAACTGTGGATTTGTTGGGCCGAGGGGCCAGTTTCCACGCTGTAGGCAGTCTATGATTCTATGAAATCCCTAGTGGGCATTGGTTTAAGGTGAGGGTGAGAAAGTTTTAAAGGAGATGATGAGATACATTTTTTGTTCATTGCGGATATCCACAGAACATAACAGAAGGCTTTCTAAATAAACAGGTGATGTTTCCCATAGCCAGTGAATACATGGTTGGAGGATTACACAAGCCACAGAATAAATCTTTGGGCTGGAAATCTGTGAGTCACCTGAATCTTCAGATACATGGGGCTCCATGTGTAGACCCTCTACCCCCAGCCCCTGATGGAAAGGATGAGGATGTTTTTGCAAAATTTGTTTATGGGCTGTGGGCATCGCTGGCTAAGCCAGTTTCGATTACCTTTCCCAATTGCCAAGAAGGCATTTACAAGTCAACCACATTGCTGCATGAGTCTGGAGTCACATGTTGGCCAGACCAGGTAAGGATGGAAGATTTTCCTCCCTGGAAGGACATCGGCAAACCAGATGGGTTTTTGCAGCAATCAATGCTGCATGATACCATGAGACGAGCATTTTTACTTTGGATTTGATTCAATTCAAATTTTAACTCCAATGGTGGGATTCAAACTCAGGTCCCCAGAACATTGGCCTGAACTTCTTTGCTAGTCTAGTGGCATTACCACCAAGTCACCATGCCACACGCCATCATTGGAAAGCCCAGTATTAGGGTCTCTGTGGCCCAACGATAGAAGGAATGGTAAAAGGATGTCTGGGCAGTGGTAGACTTTTAAAAAATGTATAAGTAAGTCCACCACCCATTTACCAATTCACCCAATTAAACAAATTACAAACACTGCCCCTCAGGAACAGTCTAACAACGACACAACCGAAGAAGGGTTTGTGGGGAGCAAGGGAGTTGAACAGAGCCCTCCTTTTTTTTGTTTAAATAACCCACCACCAAGTTAACAGGACACCCAATTAATCAAGATACAAGCACTGCCTCATCAAGAAGGTAGGGGAGACAAAGGAGGGACTAAATCAAAGTGGCATTGGAGAGAGAGAGAATGCATTGCAGCCCTCATGGTACCCATCTAGAAAGCAGCACTCGAATAGAAACTCTAACCTCAATCATCTATGAGGCTGTTTGGGTTAACCCTCCAAGAGACCTACATAGTTAACAGAGACCGAACAGAACATCAGCCATGATCTAAAATAAAACACAGAATTGTGTTGTTAGAAATCTGAAATAGAAAATCAGTTGTGAAGAACGGTCTCTGGACTCGAAACATTAATTCCACAGATGCTGCCAGACCTCCTGAATTTCTCCAGCAGTTTGTTTTTGTATCAGCCATGATTTCACTGAGTGATAGCATGGTCTGGAAGAGCTGAATTTCCAACTCCTCTTATGTTCTGAAAATAAATACTGTGGCTTAATTTTGCTTCAGCCTTGAGTCTGTTTCATGAGAAGTACGATTCACCAGCTTTTAAGGTTTTTAGGAACAAGTTTGAAGAATCTAACAAACAAATATCAACATTGATAAACGTTACTTATAATGCAGTGAATATGTTAAATGATCAGCGGGGGAATTAAACTCTTATTGGTTACTTCTCATTACTGAGAACTTCACATCACTTCACTTTGGAAAGAATGTAGTACTGGATCCCTCTTGGTATTTCCATCGGCTCTATTCTCCCTGATTCTTTGGGGCAAGTCATCCAGAGTCAGAGGTATACAGCACGGAAACAGATTCTTTGGTCCAACTCATCCATGCTGACCAGCTGTCCATTTTACAAAAGAAATGCTTTTTACAAGCAAATTGTTAGGGGTTTAAGAAACCAGCCGCCTTGGTTTGTTTTGTGAAAATATGGTGCTTTTCATGATTTGATTTGTTTTGAATTTTTTCTATGCATAAGGAAATAATCTGCTGGCCTTGTAAGCAGTAAGTGGAGCTTCACTTGAACACATATGAAGACACACTGTCGCTTCAAGGGGCAATGTCAATTATTCAATTGTTTTCAGGCCTCATCATATACTGATACGCCTAAGTGGCTGTGACTGTACGATGCTCTGAAAAGGAATTTGTTCCGTGCTATCTTTTCTTGCAGAGAGATTTTGCCAGTTGTACAGAAATGTCTGCTTCAGAAACCGCGGGTAAACAGTTGAGTCTTTATTTGAAATTAGACAAAAGAAGAATGAGGGGATGGTGTCAGGCTGACACAAACCCATGGTCTTTAGGATTTCTAATCAACTATTCATGGCTGTTAAGACACCCCTCTGGAGCAAATGGGACCCAAACCTAGACCTCTTGGTTTAGAGGTAGGGGCACTACCATTGCATCACTGAAGCTCCAGTTTCACCTTTTCTGAAAGGCCCTTCACTTAAGCAACCTGAATAATTGAATTGACTTTTTTTAATGATTCCAACAATAAGACTGTAAGGAAACAGGAACAGGAGCAGACTGTTTGGACCTTTCCTGATGAAGGGCTTTTGCCCGAAATGTCGATTCTGCTCCCTCACCTGCTGTGCTTTTCCAGCACCACAGTCTTGACTCCAATCTCCAGCATCTGTAGTACCTACTTCTGCCTGTTTGGCCCATCAAGCCCGCTCCACCATTCAATAGGATCGTGGCTGATCCAATATTCCACACATCCACTTTCCTGCCCTTTCCCTGTAACCCTTGATTCCCCAACTGATCAAGAATCTATCGATCTCAGCCTTAAATCTACACAAGGATTCTGCCCTCACAGTTCTCTGTGGCAAAGAGTTCCAAAGGCTCTCAACCCTTTGAGAGACGAAATTCCGCCTCATCTCAGTCTTAAATTGGCACCCCTAAATTCTGAGACTATGCCCTCTGGTGCCAGACATTCCTAGTGAGGGGAAACTTCCTCTCAGTATTTACCCTGTCAAGTTCCTTAAGAATCCACTATGATTCGATGGGACAAGGGAAGCGAGGTGGGAATGTGGAGTAAGCAGATCATGAGAGAGGAACTTTACTGTACACATCTCATGAGGTTTGTTTTGCACTGGATAACACTACCCCTGACCTTGCTAAGCTAGGAGAGTAATCACTGTTTAATCTTAATCCGAGATGGATTCTTAGAAGAGCCGGTGCTGGAGCCTACCAGGGAGAAGGCAATTCTGGATCTGGTATTGAGCAACGAACCAAAATTGATCAGGGACCTCGAAGTGAAGGAGCCATTGGGAAGTAGTGACCATAATACAATAAGCTTCAATCTGCAATTTGAGAGGGAGAGGGTACAATCGGAAGTGACAATATTTCAGTACCTTAACAGGGATGACAGTGGAGGAACAATGGCAGATATTTGTGTATAATGCAGAAGTTGCAGGATCAGTTCATTCCAAAAAGGAAGAAAGATCCTAGGAGGAGGCATGGGATGCCGTGGCTGACGAGAGAAGTTAAGAAACATATAAAGCTAAAAGAGAAAAAATATAACATAGCAAAGATAAGTGGGAAAACGCAGGACTGGGAAGCTTTTAAAGAATAACAGAGGATTACTAAGAAGGAAATACACAGAGGAAAAAATGAGGTACGAAGGTAAACTGGCCAAAAATATAAAGGAGGATAGTAAAATCTTTTTTCGGTATGTGAAAGGCAAAAAAATTGTTATGGCTAAAATTGGGCCCTTGAAGACAGAAACCGGGAAATATATTACGGGGAACAAAGAAATGGCAGAAGAATTGAATTGGTACTTCAGATCTGTGTTCACTGGGGAAGACACAACCAATCTCCCTGAGGTAACAGTAGCTGAAGGACCTGAACAGAAGGGAATTTATATTTGCCAGGAATTGGTGTTGGAGAGACAGTTAGGTCTAAAAGTTGATAAGTCCCCGGGCCTGATGGTCTACATCCCAGGGTACTGAAGGAGGTGGCTCGAGAAATCGTGGATGCGTTTGTGATTATTTTCCAGAATTCGATAGATTTGGGATCAGTTCCTGCGGGTTGGAGGGTGGCTAATGTTGTACCACTATTTAAGAAAGGTGGGAGAGAGAAAGCAGGAAATTATAGACCAGTTAGTCTGACCTCAATGGTGGGAAAGATGCTGGAGTCTATTATAAAGGATGAAATTACGACACCTCTGGATAGTAGTAACAGGATAGGTCAGAGTCAGCATGGATTTATGAAAGGGAAATCATGCTTGACTAATCTTCTGGAATTTTTTGAGGATGTAACTCTGAAGATGGACGAGGGAAATCCAGTAGATGTAGTGTACCTGGAATTTCAGAAAGCTTTTGATAAAGTCCCACATAGGAGGTTAGTGAGCAAAATTAGGGCACGTGGTATTGGGGGCAAAGTACTAACTTGAATTGAAAGTTGGTTGGCTGACAGGAAGCAAAGAGTAGTGATAAACGGCTCCATTTCGGAATGGCAGGCAGTGACCAGTGGGATACCGCAGGGATCAGTGCTGGGACCGCAGCTTTTTACAATATATGTTAATGAAATAGAAGATGGTATTAGTAATAACATTAGCAAATTTGCTGATGATCCTAAGCTGGGTGGCAGGGTGAAATGTGAGAGGATGTTAGGAGATTACAGGGTGACCTGGACAGGTTAGGTGAGTGGTCAGATGCATGGCAGATGCAGTTTAATGTGGATAAATGTATGGTTATCCACTTTGGTGGCAAGAACAGGAAGGCAGATTACTACCTCAATGGAATCAATTTAGGTAAAGGGGCAGTACAGAGAGATCTGGGTGTTCTTGTACACCAGTCAATGAAGGTAAGCATGCAGGTACAGCAGGTAATGAAGAAGGCTAATAGCATGCTGGCCTTCATAACAAGAGGAATTGAGTATAGAAGCAAAGAGGTTCTTCTGCAGCTGTACAGGGCCCTCGTGAGACCACACCTGGAGTATTGTATGCAGTTCTGGTCTCCAAATTTAAGGAAAGACATTCTGGCTATTGAGGGAGTTCATGAGGTCAATTCCTGGAATGGCGGGAGTACCTTACACTGAAAGACTGGAGTGACTGGGCTTATATACCCTGGAGTTTAGAAGACTGAGAGGGGATCTGATTGAGACATATAAGATTATTAAAGGATTGGACACTCTGGAGGCAGGACACTCTGGTTCAGCACTCACCCATCAGCGGAAACAGAGGACACAGCTTAAAAATACCGGGTAGACCATTTAGGACAGAGATGAGGAGAAACTTCCCCACCCAGAGAGTGGTGGCTGAGTGGAATGCTCTGCCCCAGAGGGCAGTGGAGGCCCAGTCTCTGGATTCATTTAAAAAAGAATTGGATAGAGCTCTCAAGGATTGTGGAATCAAGGGTTATGGAGATAAGGCAGGAACAGGATACTGATTTAAGGATGATCAGCCATGATCATATTGAATGGTGGTGCAGGCTGGAAGGGCAGAATGGCCTACTCCTGCACCTATTGTCTATTAATAGTGTGATTTTATCTAATTTCAGTTATCACATTAACTTGAACATCGATCCAGCGGTGAAGGCAATGATGGGAATATTCCGCTTGGTAACCGGTAAATCTCCACAGTTTGCAGCACATGGTGGCGGCAGAAGAGAAAACCTGGCCCTACAGAATTTGCAGGTATGTAGGTGGAATTTCCACTACATCTTGTGACCTGCATGCAGGGTGAATGTTGTTTGCTTTATGCAAAAGGCATAGCTATGTAGTGTAAAGAATAATAGTGAGCCCATTCACTAGTCCACATACACTCAATATAACATGTGAAATGATAAAAGAAAGTTCTGACTATGTTCAGCAGGTCAGGCAGTACTTGTAGAGACAAAAAACCGAGCTAACCTTGTGACTTTTCTGACTGGTGGCAATTCTGATAACTAGTCAGTCCAAGAGCAAAAGAAACTAGAGTCATGAACATGACCCAGTCCATCACGCAAACTAGCCCCTCCTCCTGTGACACCATCTTTACTTCCCATTGCCTTGGGAAAGCAACTAACATAATCAGAGTTAAAAATCACATGACACCAGGTTATAGTCCAACCGGTTTAACTGGATGCTCTAGCTTTCGGAGCGTCGCTCCTTCAGGTGGTTGTGGAGTATACAATTGTAAAACACCGAATTTACAGCAAAAGTTTACAGTGTGATGTAACTGAAATTATACATTGAAAAATACCTTGATTATTTGTTAAGTCTCTCATCTGTTAGAATGACCGTGATAGTTTCACTTCTTTCATATGTAAATCACAAAGCGTTTTTTAAAAGTTACATTCTCAGGTTAACTTTAACAATTGGTGTCATCCCAGAAAAGATGTTGAAGGTATTAGCCCCCTTTGTTCTGTTGTCTGTGCCATAATGTTTAGACTGATTCTAATCTTAAAAATGAATTAATAGAGTCTTACATGGATTCATGCAGTTTTTGAGTAAAGTACAATGTAACTCTGCAAGTACAAATTCACCCCTACAAATGTGTGTCTCTGGGGTAGGGGGTTCTAAGTGTCTGTGAGAGAGTGTGTGTGTGTGAGTGAGTATAAAGGGGTCTAAGTCTGTGAGAGGGTGCATGTGTCTCTGCAGGAGTGTGTGTATGTTTGGGAGTGTCTCTGTGTGTGTCTAGTGCAATAGTTGTCACCCTGTAATGTGACGTGAACCCAAGGTCCTGGTTGAGGCCCTCCCTATGGGTACGGAACTTAGCTATCAGCCTCTGCTTGGCCACTTTTCTCTGCATGAGTACCTGCCACATACATGGTGAGAGGTGTCCCCACGTATAATGGTCGTATCCAGGTACTCATGTGACTCAGCCAACGTTGTCTATCGCATACGCTGCAAGCAAGGATGCCCTGAGGCATGGTACATTGGGGAAACCGAGGCTACGGCAACTGACGAATGGGCACCGCACAACAATCAACAGACAGGAGGGTTCCCTCCCAGTCGGAGAACACTTCAGTGGTCCTGGACATTCGACCATCGGGTGACCATCCTCCAAGGTGGACTTCGGGGTGGGCAGCAGCGAAAAGTGGCCAAGCAGAGGCTGATAGCTAAGTTTGGTACCCATAGGGAGGGCCTCAACTGGGACCTTGGGTTCATGTCACACTACAGGTAACAACTATTGCACTATATACACTGACACTGACACACACTCTCTCTCACACACACACACACACACACTCTCTCTCTCTCTCTCTCTCTCTCTCTCTCTCTCTCTCTCTCTCTCTCTCTCTCTCTCTCTCTCTCTCTCTCTCTCTCTCTCTCTCTCTCTCTCTCTCTCCCCCCACACACACACAGACTCTCACACTCCTACAGAGACGCACCCTCTCACAGACTTAGACCCCTTTACACTCTCGCTCTCTCTCACACACACACACACACACACACACACACAGTCACTTAGAATCCCCCACATCTCACATGCACACATACACATTTACGTTTGTGGGGTGAACTTGTACTTGAGAGTTACATTGTACTTTGCTCAAAAATTGCATGAATCCATGTAAGTCTCTGTTAACTCTCTTTTTTAGATTAGAATCAGTCTAAACATTATGGCACAGACAGCACACAGGGAGCTAATACCTTCAACATCTTATCTGCACTGACACCAATTGTTAAAGTTAACCTGAGAATGTAACTTTAAAAAGAGTTTTGTGATTTATATATGAAAGAAGTGAAACTATCATGGTCATTCTAACAGATGAGAGACTCCACAAACAATCAGGGTATTTTTCAATGTAGAATTTCAGTTACACTGTAAACTTTTGCTATAAACTCTGTGTCTTACAAATGTGGACTCCACAACCACCTGATGAAGGAGCGGCGCTCCAAAAGTTATTGGGCTATAATCTGATGTTGTGTGATTTTTAGCTTTGTACACCCCAGTCCAACACCAGCATCTTCAAATCACAACCTAATCAGAGGTCCCTTCCACCACAGTTATACTTTCTCCCACCTTTTTGCATCAGACACAAGATCCAAAAGTTCATTGCATATAACAAACAGACTCAAGGACAACTTCTTCCTTGCTGTTTTCAGACTTTTGAATGGATCTCTTTAATGTTAATGTTGATCGCTCTCTGCACCTTCTCTGGCAGCTGTAACATTGAACCCTGCACTCTGTTCTGTTACCCTGATGTACTTGTATACTGTGACATAAGACAACATAAGACATACAGCACATAAGACAACAGTTTTCACTGTACCTCTGTACACATCACAATTATAAATCAAATCAAATCCAATCTAGACAAGAACTTTCAAAAGCTGATTGGAGGCAGATGTTCGTAGGTAAAGGGACGGCTGGAAAATGGGAAGCCTTCAGAAATGAGATAACAAGAATCCAGAGAAAGTATATTCCTGTCAGGGTGAAAGGGAAGGCTAGTAACTATAGAGAATGCTGGATGACGAAAGAAATTGAGGGTTTGGTTAAGAAAAATAAGGAAGCATATGTCAGGTACAGACAGGATAGATCAAGTGAATCCTTAGAGTATAAAGAAAGTAGGAGTATACTTAAGAGGGAAATCAGGAGGGCAAAAAGGGGACATGAGATAGCACTGGCAAATAGAATTAAGGAGAATCCAAAGGGTTTTTACAAATATATTAAGGACAAAAGGGTAACTAGGGCGAGAATTGGGCCCCTCAAAGATCAGCAAGGCGGCCTTTGTGTGGAGCCACAGAAAATGGGGGAGATACTAAATGAATATTTTGCATCAGTATTTACTCTGGAAAAGGATATGGAAGATATAGACTGTAGGGAAATAGATGGTGACATCTTGCAAAATGTCCAGATTACAGAGGAGGTGGTGCTGGATGCCTTGAAATGGTTAAAGGTGGATAAATCCCCAGGACCTGATCAGGTGTACCCGAGAACTCTGTGGGAAGCGAGAGAAGTGATTGCTGGGCCTCTTGCTGAGATATTTGTATCATCGATAATCACAGGTGAGGTGCTGGAAGGCTGGAGGTTGGCAAACGTGATGTCACTGTTTAAGGGCGGTAAGGACAAGCCAGGGAACTATAGACCGGTGAGCCTGATGTCAGTGGTGGGCAAGTTGTTGGAGGGAATCCTGAGGGACAGGATGTACATGTATTTGGAAAGGCAAGGACTGATTAGGGATAGTCAACATGACTTTGTACGTGGGAAATCATGTCTCACAAACTTGATTGAGTTTTTTGAAGAAGTAACAAAGAAGATTGAGGAGGGCAGAGCAGCAGATGTGATCTATATGGACTTCAGTAAGGTGTTCAAAAAGGTTCCCCATGGGAGACTGATTAGCAAGGTTAGATCTCCTGGAATACAGGGAGAACTAGCCATTTTGATACAGAACTGGCTCAAAGATAGAAGACAGAGGGTGGTGGTGGTGGAGGGTTGTTTTTCAGACTGGAGGCCTGTGACCAGTGGAGTGCCACAAGGATCGGTGCTGGGCCCTCTACTTTTTGTCATTTACATAAATGATTTGGATGTGAGCATAAGAGATACAGTTAGTAAGTTTGCAGATGACACCAAAATTGGAGGTGTAGTGGATAGCGAAGAGGGTTACCTCAGATTACAACAGGATCTGGACCAGATGGGCCAATGGGCTGAGAAGTGGCAGATGGAGTTTAATTCAGATAAATGGGAGGTGCTGCATTTTGGGAAAGCAATTCTTAGCAGGACTTATACATTTAATGGTAAAGTCCTAGGGAGTGTTGCTGAACAAAGATCTTGGAATGCAGGTTCATAGCTCTTTGAAAGTGGAGTCGCAGGTAGATAGGATAGTGAAGGCAGCGTTTGGTATGCTTTCCTTTATTGGACAGAGTATTGAGTACAGGAGTTGGGAGGTCATGTTGCGGCTGTACAGGACATTGGTTAGGCCATTGTTGGAATATTGCGTGCAATTCTGGTCTCCTTCCTATCGGAAAGATGTGAAACTTGAAAGGGTTCAGAAAAGATTTACAAGGATGTTGCCAGGGTTGGAGGATCTGAGCTATAGGGAGAGGCTCTATAGGCTGGGGCTGTTTTCCCTGGAGCGTCGGAGGCTAAGGGGTGACCTTATAGAGGTTTACAAAATTATGAGGGGCATGGATAGGATAAATAGGCAAAGTCTTTTCCCTGGGGTCGGGGAGTCCCGAACTAGAGGCCATAGGTTTAGGGTGAGAGGTGAAAGATATAAAAGAGACCTAAGGGGCAACTGTTTCACACAGAGGGTGGTGTGTGTATGGAATGAGCTGCCAGAGGATGTGGTGGAGGCTGGTACAATTGCAACATTTAAAAGGCATTTGGATGGGTATATGAATAAAGAAGGGTTTGGAGGGATATGGGCTGGGTGCTGGCAGGTGGGACTAGATTAGGGTATCTGTTCAGCATGGACGGGTTGGACCGAAGTGTCTGTTTCCATGCTGTACATCTCTATGATTCTATTCTTTGACCTGAAATATTAACTTTTGTTTCTCTGCAGATGTTTCCAGCTATTAATATTTTTATTTCATATTTCCAGTATCCTCAGTCCTGCTTTTTAATGTGTTTATTGAAATCTAGTTTAAATAGAATTCAAGATCCCCCTCCCCGGCTCCAAATGGAAACAGGCCCTTCGGCCCAACTCATCCACACCACCCCTCTGAGGAGTAACCCACCCACTCCCATTCCCCTATATTTACCCTGGACTAATGCACCTAACCTACACATCCCTGAAAAGTATGGGCAATTTCGCATGGCCAATTCACCTGACCAGTACATCTTTGGATCATGGGAGGAAACTGGAGCACCCAGAGGAAACTCGCGCAGACACTGAGAGAATGTGCAAACTCCACACAGTCGCCCGAGGTGGGAACCAAACCTTGGTCCCTGGTGCTGTGAGGCACTGAGCCACCATGCCGCCCGCTAATTTTCCCTCACTGTCTGCTTTACACAAAAATGTACATCTTTAAGATGAGCCAGCATGTGCCCTGCCAGAGTTAGTGAACACTTTGCACCACTCCTGTAAATGGTTGGACCTGCTGACGTTCCCAGAAGGCAATATTGCATGCGATGTTCAAGTCGGTATGTTTTAGAAAGTGACAATTATAGATGAAAATCATCACATCAGCTCAGGCTGTTTTAATGTTTGTCAAATTGGGATCCTTCTAAGATGATACTTGCAGGAGCTGTATGCTTCAGTGAAAAATAACAAATGGAACAACTATTCCCACTGTTTAATACCACCCTTCCCTGGCTTTAGAGCAGCTGGTTGACTTTAACTGGTTTCCTGATTTCCTTGTTCCTGTTGCTTGACTTTTTAAGCTTCTGCCAAAACATTAGATTGCAGACTTCTTGTCACTTATTGATCCACAAAACTGTGTCTCCTTTGATGCAGTCAGCTTTTATGAACTACCTTATCACTGGTGTACATTACTGCTGAGGTGTATTGTGAGATTATTTTCATGCTCTCTCTTTAAATGTATTGCCTGCACCTGCACCCACTCCGCCCAACCCCATGGGGGTTCACAGCAGATTCAGTTGCGAATATATAACCAAAGAGAGAATTCCATCAGCAATACCACAGTCTCACAGGCAGAATCAAGGAGAGTGAGACGGAAAGTGGAGGAAAGATCTTCATGTCCCTGTGCTGGCACAGATATAACCAGTGGATGTGTGATGTCACCACGCCCTCCAGAATGCCACCTGGATTGACGCACTAGTGGTGGTGAGAAGGGATTGAAAATTAGGCAAAATGAGACGTTTTGGGAGCTCTCTTCCTCTTTCTCCCTGATCCCAGGGAGTCACAGACTAGGGATAGCATACTCCACCATTGGTGAAATCCTGCTATTTCTTTGTGCAACAGAGTTCCAGGATTTAATGTCTGTGTCTGCTTTTCCCAGTGTAGATACACAGCCCCCTGCCATAGGGTCATAGAAGTGTACAGCACATTGGCCCATTGAGTCTGTGCCAGTCAAAAACAACCATCTAACTATTGTAATCCCATTTTCCAGCCCTTTGGCCCATAGCCTTGTGGCATGGCATCACAAGAGTGAGTCACAACAGTTCTGACACAATGAAACTTGTCACCTCAGCCATTGGGCTGTTGGTTTGTTACTGATTGAAGAATTGATGTGAGAGTGGGACATGTGTTAGGGAGATGGCCTAGCGTTGCCATTAATATTGCCAAGCTGAAGTTCGACGCTCTTGCCTGACTGATCACTCATCTGGAGATCATATCTCCCTGACCGTGAGGGACCATCTTTCAAACCACAGCCATTTTACTCCTGAAAGGAGTTGTCTTCGGGCAAAGCTGTTTGCTGCTCTTTAATGATGAGAGGTTGGGCTTTATACTAAATGGAGTTCCCTGTTCTTAAATTTGGGATTTTAATTTTAATATTCGCTGTACTCTTGAGTAAGAAATTTCCAGCATTCAGAGCTTCAGTCATGAATTTTGCTTTCTTGTGTTTGCCTTCTCCAGGCAAGAATTCGCATGGTCATCGCCTATCTCTTTGCTCAGTTATGTTTATGGACTTCTGGAAAACCTGGAAGCTCATTGGTTCTTGGATCAGCCAATGTAGATGAGAGGTGAGCTCACCTGTCCATTTCGCAGAATCATGGCTTTAGTTGTAGTTTTGTCAAAATGACTTGCTTTCTGTGAATTTGTACTTTTTCCTAAGGTGACCAGCAGCTCACTTTAGTTGAGTGTGAACTCCCTGTAGAGTCTCTCTGTAAGTCTCATAAGAGGTCAACTTATCCCACAATTTGCAACTTGCTGCAAATGAAATTATTCAAAATGTACTTGTGGTTGTAAAGGACCTTTTTTAAACCTTGTAAAACACCCCAAAGCACTTCACTGCACCTTCGCCAACAGAGTTTGACGCCGAAGCCATACAAAGAAATACAGGGAAGATGATGAGAAACTTTGCCAATGAGGTAGCTCAAAGGAGCAGAGGGATGCAAGGGCTTGCAGAGCTGGTAGCCTGAGTGGCTGAAGATGTGGTGGAGACTTTGAACCACCTCTCTGGAATCTGAAATGTTTTGAGTTGTCAAAGCTTTATTCCTGTATCTGCAGTGGAAAGACACAGGAGGAAATGTTATAGTTGCTGTATTCTACCAGAGGAAGCTGAAACCCTCCAAACCTAAACAAGCCAAATTTCCTGTGATCACGTCAATTTGAGTTAACTGCAATAAGGACACTAAAATTCAATCATTTGAAAGTTTATTTAATTGTAAAATGTAATCAGTTATCCCATTAACAATTCTAAAGCCACTATGTAACTTATTGACCTACAGTTGTCCCTAATAAAAGGCTTTTGCTCAAAACGTCGATTTTCCTGTTCCTCTGATGCTGCCTGACCTGCTGTGCTTTTCCAGCACCACACTCTCGACTCTAATCTCCAGCAACTGCAATTGTCCCAGACTACTCCCTCCTCTTGGTTCAACACAAGATCCCCTCAGATGGATAGGCCATCCATCTGGAGAGTCCACCTGAGAGATGTCCAGGAATCTCAGTAGATTCTGCATCTTTACTGTCCTTAAATGCTTACCGTGCACCACTTGCAGCTTAATTGTCTATTGATTGGGTACAGTCTGAATTTTCTGTAGCCTACAGATAAGTCCCTTTTTGTGCAGCACTGCCCTGCCCTTGACCCCTCCCACATGAAGCAGCTTTGTTTTGTTTAGTCACATTAGTATTCATTGGCCGCCTATAGCCCTTGGTATTGTCTTGCAGTTCTGATCACCGCACTATCAGAAGGGCCCATGGATGTTTTGGAGAGGGTGCAGAGGAGGTTGACCAGGATGTCATCTGGTCTGGAGGGTTTTACTTGTGAGGAGAGGCTGGGTAAACTCTGTTTTCACTTGAAAGACAGAGGCTGAGGGGCAACCTGAGAGAGCTCTACAAACTTTTGAGAAGTGTAGATAGGGTGGATAGTCAGAGCCATTTTCCCAGGATGGAAAGGTCAACCACCAGAGGGCACAGGTTCAAGGTGAGGGAGGGGGAACATTTTTCACTGAGTGCCTGGAACGCACTGCCAGTGAAGGTGGTGGAAACAGGCACGTTTAACAACGGTTAGGGCCTATCTTGATAGACCTATGAATGGGCGGCGAACAGAGGGATAGAAACCACATATCGGCAATAAGTAGCGAGTCTAAATAAGAATCAGCACAGGCTTGGTGGGCTGAAGGGTCGGTTCCTGTGCTGTATTGTTGTATTTTCTCCTTCCTCATTCACCCTTGGAACATGAGCTACACACACACACACTCCTGCACAGCTCCATTTTAATCCTTTAAATTTTGGTTTGGACCCTTTTCAAACTGAGGTA
This sequence comes from Chiloscyllium punctatum, assembly GCF_047496795.1. Taxonomy (NCBI): domain Eukaryota; kingdom Metazoa; phylum Chordata; class Chondrichthyes; order Orectolobiformes; family Hemiscylliidae; genus Chiloscyllium; species Chiloscyllium punctatum. Next base: position 88,782,187 of record NC_092760.1, read on the forward strand.
GAAACTTGTCTCACCAATGGCCCAGTCTAAGGGTGGCTTTTAAACGTACTCTCCAACCCTCTGACTATGTGTCCCAAGCTCCCAGAGATCCTGCCAACCGTGCAGTTTGTTACGGAGAATTGTGAACATTGAGATACTTGGAAGGTTAAAGTTTTTTATTAAAGCTTGGGCAAGGGAGAGATACTGAACCATAACGTCCAACAGTAGCAAGAGTGATGGGAGAATGGGGCTCAGCACAAGTTGGCAATGAGGGCTGGATGACGTCCCCCTTATGGAGATTGGGAGGTGAGATGTAGGCAGAGAACTAAAGGAGTTTGGGGATTTCAGCAGTCATTCAACGGAGGCAGGGGCAGAGACCGAGGTTAACCTAGAGGACGATGACGATGAGGCTGAGCTAGAGTCGAGGTCAGTTATGGGGCAGAGGTATGTAGTAATAATAAACATTCCAAAATAGGAGTAGGCCATTCAGCCCTTTGAGCCTGCTCTGCCATTCACTAATGACATGGCTGATCAACTCAGTCCCAAGTTCCTGCTTTCTCCCCATACCCTTTGATCCCTTTACTCCTAAGAACTATATTAGACTTCTTGACAAAATTCAATGTTTTTGCCTCAACTGCTTTCTGTGGTAGAGAATTCTACTGTCTAATTACTCTCTATGGCTGAAGACATTTCTCCTCATCTCAGCCCTAAAGGGCTTTGCATCCTTAGACTGTGACCCCTCGTTCTGGACTCCCCTACCCTGAAAAAAGACCTTGCCTATTTAAGCTATCCATGCCCTTCATGATTTTATAAACCCCAATAAGGTCACCTCTCAGCCTCCGATGCTCCGGGGAAAACAGCCCCAGCCTATTGAACCCCTCCCAAATTCTCCAACCCTGGCAATATCCTTGTAAATCTTTTCTGAACCCTTTCAAGTTTCACAACATTCTTCTGATTGGAAGGAGACCAGAATTGCATGCAATATTCCAAAAGTGGCCTAACCAATGTCCTGTATAGCCACAACATGACCTCCCAACTCCTATCTGCAATGTTCTGTCCAATAGAGGAAAGTATACCTTCCTATGTTTACCCTGTCCAGTCCTATAAGAATTTTGCCGTTTTCTGAGGTTCCCCTCATTCTTGTAAACTCTTGTGAATATAGTCCAAATTGATTCAATGTCTCTTCATACGTCAGTCCTGCCATCACAGGAACCAGTCTGGTAATATAAGACCCCAGGCTAATTCTTTGGAGACATTGGTTCATATCCCACCATTGAAGGTGGTGAAATTTGAATTCAATAATTTTTTAAAAAGCTGGAATAAAATTAATAACCTGGTTGGGCTTTTAAAAGATAAATCTAATGCCCATTCGGGAAAGAAACAGCCTGATCTAGTCTACATGTGACTCCAGACCTGTTGATTTATTTGTGATTTTTATGTATTTTAATACCATTTTTGTTTGGATTTTGAATTAGTGACACAAAGATTTTCCTGTGTGTCTGAAGGGAATAATAATTAACCTGCTTCAGTAGTCACCAGTGTTTGTTTCAAATAACCATTTGTGAGATCTCGTTTCCAGCAACAATGGGATTTCTTTACCTTGCGGTTTACCTTGGGACTAAGCAGGGTAAAAAATTGTGCCTCAAGTTTTCTGTTAGAATTTCAGGACTAGGTTCTTTTTGTAGGCTGGGGGGTAAAACCCAAAACTATAGAAAGCGACCCTTTCAGTTTTACTTTAAGTCAAACAGGTGATCTCCAGGCTAGATTTCAGTCTACAATTTGCCTCGTGCAGTGCTAATATTAACTGGGATTGTAACACTCTCAAGTGCCCTCTGGGTGTTTAGGGATAGGCAATAAGTACTGCCCTAGCCAGTGATGCCCACATCCCATGGACACCTGACAAAGCAATTGCTGAAATTACAAGTAGTTCTGTTCAGGTGAAAAGTGAGGACTGCAGATGCTGGAGATTAGACTCTAGATTAGAGCGGTGCTGGAAAATCACAACAGGTCAGGCAGCATCTGAGGAGCAGGAAAATCAATGTTTCGGGCAGGAGCCCTTCATCAGGAATGTCAGCCTCACAGGGAGTTAACACCTTCAATACATTATCTGGGCCAACATGACACCAATTGTTAAAGTTCACTTGAATGTAACTTTTTAAAAAAAGTTTTGCGATTTACATGTAAAAGAACTGAAACCAACATGGTCATTCTAAAAGATGAGAGACTTAACAAACAATCCAGTTCTTTTCAATACATAATTTCAGTTACATCACACTGTAAACCTTTGCTATAAATTCTATGTCTTACAACCTTCTTCTCCACAATCATCTGATGAAGGAGCAGTGCTCTGAAAGCTAGTGCTTCCAAATAACCCTGTTGGACTATAACCTGGTGTTGTGATTTTAAAGTTTTGTACACCCCAGTCCAACACCAGCGTCTCCAAATCAGGTCCCAATACAAGCAGCATCGCACAAACACCCTTGGCAAAGGTAGGTTATCAAAATGATTTTATTCTCACATGCTATCTTTCTCCAATCCAGTAGAAAGAAATACTGAAAGAAACAGTCAGCCTCTTATTTCTAAGGGGCAGTATAAAGCTAATTTTCTGTCTAAGTCTTCACTAGCAGCAGAGAGAGAGAGAGATCTGCCTATTAACTCCAACAGCCAGCAAACTGCAAAGTCCCTTGGTTCGGCATGAGTCTGATCCCACCCACCCCTGGCAAATGCTTTTGTTGAATTTAAAACAAAAACCCAAAGCTATTTAGTCTGCTTCGCAGGTGCAGACACCTCGGCACCAGGGTGATAACAGCTCTCTGCAAGAGAAACAGGACAGAACATGTATCTCTTAAAGGCACAGTACTGTCATAGTCTCCTTACTTAAGAATATGGTCACATGAGTACCTCTTCAGAGAAGGTTTACACAACTCCCTCCTGGGATGAGGGCCTGCCTTACGAAGAAACAAACTAGTTAGGCTTTTGCTGATTAGAGTTTAGAAGAATGAAACATTTTAAGATCCTGTGGGACTCAGCTGGGTAGATGCTGAGAGGATGTTTCCCCTTGAGTTTAAAAATTAGCCATGATGTGGAGGTGCTGGTGTTGGACTGGGGTGGACAAGGTCACATGACACCAGGTGATAGTCCAACAGGTTTATTTGAAATCACAAGCTTTCAGAGCATTGTCCCTTCATGTGATGAAGGAGCAGCACTTTGAAAGCTTGTGATTTCAAATAAAACTGGGCACTAACCTGGTGTCGCTATCAAGTTTTGAGATGAGGAAAGTTTTTTTTTGTTTTAAATCCAATTGTTATTAATCTCTGGAATAGTCTTCCCTTGTGAGTGGTGGAAGGAGGCTCGTTGCAACTTGGCCTCAAATTTATTTGAAGTTTTTATTGGATGAGGATTATGGGGAGATAGACAGGAAAGTGGAGTTGACGACATTTCAGTCAGATTAGCCATGATCTTGTTGAAGGGCAGAACATGCTCAACTGGCTGAAAGGCCTCCTCCTAACTCGTGTGTTCTGGTATTTATTTGTTAAACATTTAAAATAATTAATATAGTGCTTCCCAAATTTTTTCCCACTCTGCCCAATTTCAAGATTGAGAATTGTCATGACCCCCCCGAGTAAGGAATGAGAGATGAGGTAGGTGGGTGACTGAGTGTGCGGGGCCTTGTTATCGTGGGAACATGCCTGTTATAATTCGGTCAGAGACCTATGACAGTCGCTGCTGCCTCTGAGCTCATGACTCCACATGGGAAACTCTGAATTAATAAAACCTAACTGAACATTTAAAAACTCAAAGTGACGGTTTATTTAAACACCGATTGTTCTTGCGGTTAAGCAATTGAGTGATGTACTGGTGAAGTTTCATACGGTGCTGGAGTAAAACTGCCTCGAATGGGATGATTAATAACACAGTTAGTTAATGCAAACCTGTCAATGTGGGCTCGAAAGTTAGAGGCTGGAATTAGTCACAGCATTAGCTACATCTGCAACCAAACTCTCTTTTTAATTAGTCCTAACACACACTGCAACTAAAGCATTTCCTCTTGGCATTTGGACAAGGAAAAGCTGCCTCTTTGAGCAGTCATGACAACAAATCTGGTGCATGCTGAATATGAATAAACATGTGGCTGGAAATCCAAACATAAAACTTCAGTCACTCCCTCCCGACTCAGGGGAGGTTTGGAGATGGCCAGGGTCCTTAAACATGTCTTGTAAAGAGGTCTTTCCTGTGTTTGAATTTGTCTTGGTGACAGAGTTCCTAACCGGAGGAAACGGATTATTATTTTCATTTTCAGCCTTTGCGGATACCTGACCAAATACGATTGCTCCAGTGCTGACATCAACCCAATTGGTGGCATCAGTAAGACCGATTTAAGGAGTTTTATACAGTACTGTATCGAAAACTTCCAACTCACCGCACTGAGAAGGTAAGTTGATGCAAGAGTTTCAGTTCCTGTTTACGTTTGGAACAGAAACGGAAGAGCTGGAGAAACTCAGCAGGTCTAGCAGATCCTGTAGAGGGAAAGCAGAGTTGATGGTTATTGGACCCAAAACATTCTCCAGAACAGAAATCTAGATTAAGGCTGCTTCAGGTCTAAGGAAGTGACGTGAGAGATGTTTTGATTCTTGTGCAGTTGATTTAATATTGAGGAATCACTTGTGTTGTCCTGTTGCAGCATTATGTCTGCGCCACCAACAGCTGAACTGGAGCCACTTTCAGAGGGACAGACATCTCAAACTGATGAGGTACTTCTTACTAATTTTAAGATTTCTGACTTGTTTTGTAATTCGCTGTTGCCTTGACTTTAGTGAAACAACATGAAATTTTATTCCAACCAGAGAGTGTGAGCAACACAGCAACTGCAATATCATAGAATAATCCATTACACAAAGGGGCCATTTGGCCCACTGCGCCATGCTGGCCCTTTGTAAGAGCTATCTGTTGAGTCTTATTCCCCTCCGCTTGATTGACTTAATTGAAACATCACTGTTATCTATATCAATGATTTGGATGAGAATGTACAAGGCATGACTAGTTTGTTTGCAGATAACAGTCAAAAAGGAGGAAAAGTGGACAGTGAGAAAGGTTGTCAGAAATTATAGCAGGACCTTGATCAGCTGGGGATGTGGGCTGAGAAATGGCAAATGGGGTTTAATATGGATAAGTGTGAGGTCTTGCATTTTGGAAAGTCAAATCAAGTTTTGTGGTGAATGGTAGGCCCTTAAGGAGTGTAGTGGAACAGAGGGACCTTGGAGTTCAGGTTCTCTGAAAGTGGAGTCACAGGTAGACAGGGCAGTGAAGAAGCCTTTTGGCACACTGGCTTTCATTAGTCAGGGCAATGAGTAAAGAAATTGGGAGTTATACAGACGTTGGTGAGGCCGCACTTGGAGTAAGAGTGCAGAAGAAATTTACAAGGATGTTGCCAGGACTCAACGGTCTGAGTTATAGGGTGAGGTTGGATAAGCTAGGACTTTTTTCTTCAGAGCTTAGGAGATTGAGTGGGGGGAATCTTAGAGGTGCATAAGATCATGAGAGGCATGGATATGGTGAATGCACTCATTCTTTTTCCCAGGATTGGGGAATCAAGGACTAAAAGGTATTAGTTACACAGATGGTGGTATGGACATGGAATGAGCTGCCAGTGGAAGTGGTTGAGGCGGGTACATTAACAACATTTAAAAGGTATTTGGACAAATACATGGATAGGAAAGGTTTAGAAAGATATAGACCGAGTGCGGGAAAACGGGGTTAGCATGGATGGACATTTTGGTCGGCATGGACCAGTTTGGACCAAAGGGCCTGTTTCCATGCAGTAGGACTCTAAGACTCTATCCTCAGGGATCTGAACAGAGTGGGTTTTGAGAGGATCTCTCCTCTTGTGGGAGGAGTCTAGAGCTGCTGCAAAATAAGAGGTGGCCCAGTTTAGACAGATGTGGAGAGGTTTTGTTTTCTCGGAGATCATGAATCTATGGAACTGTTACTGTCTCAAAATCTGTTGCAGGCAGAATCTTTTGAATATTTTAAGGCAGAGCTGGATTATTTCTTGGTACGTGTGAAGTTGAAAGTTGATGGACAGGAAAGGCTATAATCCAATCAGCTGTGACTTTTTTTTTGAGTGATAGAGCTGGCTTCAGGAGCTGAGAGATCTACTCCTGCTCTGGATTTGTCTGTTCCCACAGCCCTGTAAGTGTTGTGGTTGTCTAAAATTTGGTATTTTGCATTGTTCTTAATGAGTGCAGGAAGATTCAACAACTTGAATCTTTTCAACAATAATTTTAAGACCAGTTGGATTCCATTTCAATGTGATACATAGGCTTCCTTTAGGAAGTCACTGTTGTATCTGTTTCCATCAGCCTCGACAGCTCATTACAGGTAACCGAAACTTGCTGTTGAGTTTTCTTTTCATTTCACGCTTTGGATTCCTTTAAACTTTATGCCACTTCAAACAGTTTACCCTTATTTACTCTATCAAGACCCTTTGTCATTTTGCATACCTCTACCAAATATCCTCTCTCTGCCCCGGACTCTCTCCTTTCTCCCATAACTGAAGTTTTTGATCCCAGTGCCTCCAAAACTGGCAAACCTCAGTGTTGCCCACAGCCTTGGTATTCTTCCTAAAATATGGTACCTAGAATTGGATATAAAATTCCAGCTGGGACTGACCAGAGTTTGATAAAGATTTAGCATAATTTATTTTTTTTTCTCTCTCTGTACTAATTGGATCTTGAATGATTTATCTTGTCCAGCTTTGTCAGTATGTCTTGGTTTTTGTTCGTCTATATACCTCGTCTTTATGTTTATAAGCAATATTACTGATTACATAAAGGCTGCAATGAATATGCTCATTGAAGCTCTGAGCATCAGAATGTTTAATTCATTAAAAGACTTATCCGACAGTTTACAATTAGAGTTGTGTAGCAGCACAGGACTTGATTATTGCTGTCACACTGGTGAAGATTTTCATCTTTTACTTAACAGGACTAATTTCAAATGATCACAACCATATAAGCTTCTGCGCAAGGGAGGAAAAAAGGCTACACTCCTTTGGTATAAGTTATCGTGATAGTGTAAAATTTGGCATTTTGCATCATTCCTATTAAGTGCAGGAAGATTTGGCAACTTGAATCTTTTCAACAATAATCTAAGATGAGTTGGATTCCATTTCAATGTAACATTCATTTCTGTACAGGCTGATATGGGGATGACCTACACGGAACTGTCTGTCTTTGGGAAGCTAAGAAAGATTGCAAAGTGTGGCCCTTACAGTATGTTCTGCAAATTGCTCTACATGTGGAAAAGTATCTGTACCCCAAGGCAGGTAATATAATAGTAGGTTTGCAATATGTTAATTAGAAATAAAAAATAACCAGGAAATGTTTTGAGTAAAGTCTGCACTATATTCATCAAACCAATAGTTGTGTGTTTAATAAAACAAAGAACTGCAAATGTTGGCGATATGAAACACAAGAGCAAAAATTGCCAGAAAATCTCAGTAAGTCTGGTAGAACCTGTGGAGAGAAAATAGATTTTGTGCTTTGAGGTCAGTGACCTTTCTTTCGAATGGAACATTTTTATTTTCTTTGGTAATGTGTAATACGACCAAATCTTCTGTCTTACACATTCCATTTTATCTAAATGTATGTGTGAAGTTGACTGCAATTATCTTTCAGAATTATTTTCTGAATTAGTCAGACGATATTTATACAGAAGCTGACAGTTATTTAGACTTGGATGATTAATGCTGCATAATATCCCCAAATAAATTTGAAAAATGTGTTGAGAAATCCCAGTCTTTTATCTGTCCAACTAAAATTATGTTAGATAAAACTTTGACTGTACCTTTCTAAGAATTCAGTTTGGAGCTGTAAATCCAGCATTTCGCACAATTGTCTGACTGAACTGAAAATCTATTATTTATTGACTTGAAGCTGTTGAGTCAGCTTGGGATTTAACAGACCTTGACCAAATGTAAATAGGTTTTCTCTGTAAAGTCAATCCACACACGATTGTTAAACTGAACCCAAACGTGAAAGAGCACTGAAGAGAATATCATTCACTTGAAGTGAATTTTCATTTCTGATTCATCTCAAGGTGGCTGAGAAAGTGAAACATTTCTTCCAAATGTACTCGATTAACCGGCACAAGATGACGACACTGACCCCTGCGTACCATGCAGAAAATTATAGTCCTGACGACAATCGGTTTGATCTTCGACCATTCCTGTACAATGCTCGTTGGTCTTGGCAGTTCAAGTGTATTGATAACCAGGTAAGGCTTAAGGATCCAGTGGCCTGCAATCTAGGTGGAAAATCCAAGTTATTTGGTTTGGTACTTGGACTATTTTGATTTATTATTTATTCATTCGTGGCTAGGCCAGCATTTATTGCCCATCCCTAATTGTCCAGAGGGCCCCTCAGAGCTAATCACATTGCTGTGGGTCTGGAGTCACGTCTAGGCCAGACCAAGTCAGGATAGCAGTTTCCTTCCCTAAAGAGTATTAGTGAACCAGATGTGTTTTTCTGACAATGGATTCATGATCTTCCTTAGACTCTTCAATTCAATATAAAACTGAAATTCTGCCCTGGTGGGATACAAACTTGGGTCCCCAGACCATTCTGAGTCCAGCAGTAATACCACTAAGCCATCGCCTCCCTGACGTTGGCTGCTGTATGAATGAGAAATTTTTGATTGAAGCGAGACTTTTGTTAATTTAAAACTATTGACCCATGAGATGAGGAGTTAGATCACAGACCAACTGTGATATCATTTGAGCTGTCTATTCAGGGGGCTAAATGGCCTCTTTGTGCATCAACATTGTTACGGAATGAAATGTGACAAATGATGGCACTGCAGGCAAAACAACATCATTGGCAGCATGACTGAAAAAACACAACTGAAATAATTTGCCAATTAACTAACAATTAATTGTTGTGGTTCTGTTCGCCGAGCTGGGAATTTGTGTTGCAGACATTTCGTCCCCTGTCTAGGTGACATACTCAGTGCTTGGGAGCCTCCTGTGAAGCGCGTCTGTGCTGTTTCCTCCGGCATTTACAGTGGTTTGTCTCTGCCGCTTCTGGTTGTCAGTTCCAGCTGTCCGCTGCAGTGGTCGGTATATTGGGTCCAGGTCGATGTACTTATAGATTTGAATCAGTGGATGAGTGCCATGCCTCTAGGAATTCCCTGGCTGTTCTCTGTTTGGCTTGTCCTATAATAGTAGCGTTGTCCCAGTTGAATTCATGTTGCTTGTCATCTGTGTGTGGCTACTAAGGATAGCTGGTCGTGTCGTTTCGTGGCTAGTTGGTGTTCATGGATGTGGATCGTTAGCTGTCTTCCTGTTTGTCCTATGTAGTGTTTTGTGCAGTCCTTGCATGGGATTTTGTACACTACATTGGTTTTGCTCAGGCTGAGTATTGGGTCCTTTGTCCTGGTGAGTTGTTGGCTGAGGTGTGGCTGTTGGTTTGTGTGCTGTTATGAGTCCTAGTGGTCGCAGTAGTCTGGCTGAGTGTTCAGAAATGTTTTTGATGTATGGTAGTGTGGCTAGTCCTTTGGGTTGTGGCATATCCTCGTTCCATTGTCTTTCCCTTAGGCATTTGTTGATGAAATTGCGGGAGTATCCGTTTTTGGCGAATACATTATATAAGTGGTGTTCTTCCTCATTTTTGCAGTTCTGGTGTGCTGCAGTGTGTTGTGGCCCTTTTTTTGAACAGTGTCTTGATGCAACTTCTTTTGTGTGTGTTGAGGTGGTTGCTCTCGTAGTTCAGGACTTGGTCTGTGTGCGCCGCTTTCCTGTATACCTTTGTGGTGAATTCTCTGTTTGTTGTTCTCTGTACCATCACGTCTAGGAATGGGAGTTGGTTGTCCTTTTCTTTCTGTGTTCCTGTGAGTGTGGTATTGATGATTCGGTGTGTGTTCTCTCCTTTCTGTGGTTTTAATGATTACAAAGGTGTCATCCACATATCTGACCCAGAGTTTGGGTTGAATTTGCGGCAAGACTGTTTGTTCTAACCTTTGCATTACCGCTTCTGCTATGAGTCCAGAGATGGGTGAGCCCATTTGATATGAACAAATCAACGGCACACCTATTTCTGAACACCCAGCATTTGTACACTACAAAACCAATGTAGTGTACAAAATCCCATGCAAAGGCTGCACAAAACACTACATAGGACGAACAGGAAGTCAGCTAATGATCCGCATCCATGAACACCAACTAGCCACGAAACGACACGACCAGCTATCCTTAGTAGCCACACACTCCGATGACAAGCGACAGGAGTTTGACTGGGACAACACTACTATTATAGGACAAGCCAAACAGAACAGCTAGGGAATTCCTAGAGGCATGGCACTCATCCACAGATTCAATCAATAAGCACATCGACCTGGACCCAATATACTGGCCACTGCAGCGGACAGCTGGAACTGACAACCGGAAGGCGGCAGATTCAAACCACTACAAATGCCGGAGGAAAGATCATAGAAGTGCTTCACAGGAGGCTCCCAAGCACTGAGGATGTCACCTAGACAGGGGACGAAACGTCTGCAACACAAATTCACAGCTCGGCGAACAGAACCACAACAACGAGCACCCAAATCTTCTCCCAAACTTTTAACAATTAATTAATAGATAGGAAAGGCTGGATGATGTAATGGGTTCTAGTCCTGGGATATAGCCATTGCAGAACCGCAGCTTGTCTTAGGTGGAGAGTCTGCTCCATTTGTTACCTGATTCTCTGTTTTGCATTCTTGATCCTGTCTTGTGGTGGAGAGAGAGAGAGAGGTTGCACATTACTATTCCAGCCGCAGTGGTCAGATGAGTTTGATGTTCGGCTGCCTTGGCTCAAACTTCACCTTCAACTCAATGCTGAAAACGTTCTCTTTCACTTAGGCTATCTTTCCTTGTACTTGTACCTTTCTTGGTGAACAATTTAATTTTAAAGTTGGAGCAAGTTACTGTAGATGCTGGAATCTGTGCTGAAAACAACAAATGCTGGAGATCACAGTGGGTTGGACAGCATCCATGGAGAGTGAGAGCACGCTAACATTTCAAATCTGGATGACTGTTCATTAGGTTATGCTTAATTTTAAAGATTTATTAATGAGATGTGGGCATCACTGGTTGGTCAGTACAATTGTCCATCCCTAGTTAGCCTTCAGGATGTGGTGGTGAGCTACCTTCTAAAACCGCTGCAGTCCATATGCGTAGCTAGATCCATAAGTGCCAATGAGTACTCCTTTCTATTTAAGTTTGAGTTTTATTGAACCTGCAATAGTCTAATGCATTAATTTCGCAAGGTGAAGATAAAGTTGATCCACTGATTTGACTGTGGTCCTAGGTCAGTCATCTCCAATTAAAATAGTTTATTATTGGTACTTCTATATTTAAAAAAAAGTGTCCTTCTGTACTAGTTTCAGTGCCATGTTGTGAAACATCTACAGGTTTCACTATACACTGATTCTCTTCCAACTCTTATTCTGCATCATGTATATTTGTAGCTGGTCTTTGTAAATGTCTTTTCACATTTCCAGTACAGGCGACACACTGATTTCAGCAACTTCAAATTCCCCACTTCCATCCCATCACAAACCATCCATTGAAGTGTCATCCACTTGCACCACCAGTACAATGGGAATATTGTAAACCTGTGTAGTATTTGGCTGAAACTAACTGGTGTACTGTTTAATATTTCACAAAATAAAATACTTCACTTACCTTGATTCCCCCCCAATTCTGTACATCACAACAAATGTGCAGTCTCGTGAGCTAACCTCACATGATCACAGAAGTTTTAAGGCACAGAAGGAGGCCATTTGGCCTATTGTGCCTGAACTGGCTCATTACCTATCGTGCCAAATAACACACATTTAATCTGTTTTTTCCACATACCTTTGCAAGTGGTCTCCTTGTCAATTATGATTCTTTTAAATGTAACAGTTTTGATTTACACTATGCATCCCCTATCTTAGTCTTGTCTATTTAAAGTGCTTTTGTTGATTAAGTTATGAAAGTCCTTCATTATTGTTTTGTTTTTCTTTCTCTTTTTTTTTCAAGGTTTCAAAACTCGAGAGCAATCAAGAAAGTTCCAACGATGGTGTTTGTGACGAGCTTGACTGAATCTTACAACTCAGTGTTGAGCACAATTGCCAGCAATGGACTGAGAGCAACGTGTTCCCACAGAATCAAACCGCAGACTTTGTTGTAGCTGTATAGCAATAAAGCCTAATAGTCCCAGTGAAAACCCTTTCCATTCTTGTTAAATAATACTCCTGTTCAACATCTTTGGAACACGAGAAAGCCATTCAGCCCATTGAGCCTTTCTTGCCATTCTAGACCATGATATCTACCTCAATATCACTTTCCAATGCCATCTCCCTTTCACATCATTATCTTCCAGAAGCGTATTCATTTTATGTCTTCAACAGTATCAATGACTGAGCTTCCAAAGCCCTTTGGAGTAGAGCATTCCAAAGATTCACCACTCTGAGTGAAGCAATTTCTGCTCATCTTGATTTTTAAATTGCCAACTGGGCAGTACAGTGGCTCAGTGGTTAGCGTGGTTGCCTCATGGGACCGGAGTTTGATTCCAGCCTCTGGTGACTGTCTGTGTGGAGTTTGCATGTTCCCCCGCCCCAGCCCATGGCTATGCAGGTTTCCGCTGGATGCTCAGGTTTCCTCCCACGGTCTAAGGATATGTGGATTGGCCATAGTAAAATTGCCCCGTAGCATCCAGGGATGTGCAGGCTAGGTAGATTAGTCATGGGAAATGCAGGGTGACAGGGATAGGTTGGGTTGCTCTTCCAAGGATTGGTATGGATTTTATGGGCCAAATGGTCTCTTTCCACATTGTATGGATTCTGTGATACCCCTCATCCTGAAATTGCACCCCATTGTCTGAGAGCCACCAACCAGGGGAAATATATTATTTCTCCACCTGGTTATGCTCTGTAAGGACATTAAAAGTTTCAATTAGTTACCTATCATTCTTTGCAACTCTAGAGAATACAGTGCCAGTTTCTTCACATCTTGCCTCATAAGCAGTCCAAGTATCCAGTGAATTAATCTGGTGAACGACCTTTCCACTCCCTCTATGGGAATTACTATACCCCCTTAACTAAGGTGACTAAAGCTACATGCTTTCACAACAGCAACATTAACTGCATTTAAATAGCATCTTTTAACATAGTACACATCTCGACAGATTGTACAGTTTCGAAGAGTGTGGTGCTGGAAAAGAACAGCCAGTCAGGCACATCCGAGGAGCTGCCTGACAGACCAGCTGTGCTTTTCCAGCATCACACTCTTTGACTCTGATCTCTAGTATCTGCAGTCCTCACTTTCTCCTAGATTTTATAGTTCAACAAGTTGAGACCAAGCTAATGAAGGACATAATGAAATAGGTGAACAAAGTTTGGTCGAAATAAGTTTTAAATCGAGAATAGGAGAGAGACGGCTTTGGAAGGGAATTTCATCATTATTAGCAATTACAGAAAGAGATTTTAGATTCATAGCACAGATTTCACAATAAAATGATGGCACTTAATTAGGAAGGAACTTGGCCTTTATGAACATTATGAAATGATCATCAGATGGATAGTTAAACTGAAGTATTTTACTGTGGAATACAAATTGATAAATGGAAACTTCAAAAAAGAATCTTCACAACTCTTCAAATGTATGAATATAGGAGAAAGTGAGGACTGCAGATGCTGGAAATTAGTCAAAAAGTGTGGTGTTGTAAAAGCACATCCAGTCAAGCAGCATCTAAGGAACAGGAGAGTTGACGTTTTGAGCATAAGCTTTACATCAGGAATGTGGCCACATTCCTGATGAAGAGCTTCTGCTGGACTCTTCTGCTCCTCTGATGCTGCCTGACTGGCTGTGCTTTTTCAGCACCTCACTTTTTGAAATGTGTGAATGTGTCTGCTTCAGCTGTTCAAGGCTAAATCCAAAAACTGTAAAAAGTGTAAACTGAGTGTAATATTGTCAATGTTGTAAGATTGCCAGATACTCTTCATTGCATTGAATCTAATTGAATTGTAAAATAGAATGATGTTTTTAAAGTCATCAATCTCATTACTCTAAGATCTGTATTGCCTTATTCAAAATCTTTGCTATCCCTCACGATTGTTTTACAGACATTAACATTGGGTGGAGGGGTTGAAGAGACGTTATGTGGGTGTGAAGTTACTAGTTATCAATATTGATTTGAGAGAACATTGTTACAACATGGCAGTGGACCCCTCTGTTAATTAAACCAGAAAAGCTCACCTCTCCTCGTAATCTGTTAAAGTATGAGTGACAGAGAACTCCCAAATTCTATGATTTAAAGAAAATAATATCAGTTTATTCTTCAACTCTAAAAGTGAACATTAAACAACAATTATTCCCACCTCTAAGCCTCCCTTTCTCTTAACTGTTTATTACCTGCCTCCATCTCTATAACAATGTGCTGTTCCAATACAACACTTATTAAAATTACATCAAATTAATTTCAAAACCACACAGCAGCTGTTGTCTTAGATGTCTTCTGGCTAAAGGTCTCACTGGGTCATCGTCTTCCTTTTTACTGTGAATGTTTCATATGAAGAGGTACTTTTGATAGAGAGTGTTTCCTAATTTCTTGGGTCTCTCTCGATGGCAGTTGGTCTATCTCCAGTTTTCAAATGCCTGCATTTTACTATCCCTAACATTGGATTGTCTCACTGGTTTGATGTTGGCAAAACAATAAATTCAAACTCGATTGGGTTTTAGTATCTTGGGGCATAATTTAAACTGGTTAAATTCAAATTTTGTCAGCAACCAACTCCAGTATCCAGTTCACAGCCAAATGTTACATATTGTCAGTTTTCCCGTACACTGAAACTGTCATCTAGTCATATCACATGACAGCTTACAAGCCCCTCTCAGAACAGCAGTCACCCTCTCTTAAAGGTACAGTACTTAATCTTCATAACACCATGAAGACCCACAACTGCTGATTATCACCTAATTCCCTTTTGGATAATGAGCTGGTGTTCATTCATTTTGAACAAAACTTACAAAAAGCACTGAGGGTGATAAGGGTCACAGTATATACTCTGGGTGCGGGACTTGTGTCCGTTACCAAAGGCACTTTGGTGATATCATCACTGACTAAAATCAATATTATCTAGGAGGCAACTTTGTGTACAATATTTAAAAATTACATTTTAGACTGTAGACTTAAAAATGAGAAAAGATACTGCTTTTAACCAAGGAAATTGTGAGTAAAGATGTTATAGCTTTTAAAAACAAAAGGTTACCAGAACTCATTGTGTTGTATTTACAAGGTGACTTTATTCACTTAGTGCAGGAGGATTCTAGACGTCTCTGCTCCATGGGGGTGTATCCAGGATAGTTTCGCCCAGGGACTGATTGGTTTTCCAATAAGGACTGTTGTTCCGGAGTATCCAGCATTACAATATCTTGTTATCTGATTCCAGGGCAAGTGGCTACAGCTTTGTATTTGGACAAAGCAACAGTAAGACCCAGCCTATGGAAGAGAAAACACCTAAATCTTTGTTTCTCTCTCCCTTTTTTTGTTCCTGAGGGGAGGAGGCAGAAGGAAGCAAAAGTCTCTACGCTTTCTTGTCTTGAAAAGGGCGAAGCTACCTTCAACAGATTGAAAGGCCGAATTTTCAACTGGGGAATGAAAGATTGAGAGTCAGTTCGTCCAAAACCTAACGTTTTCATCAAAGGAAATTCGTCGACACCTGTACTTGGGACTGACGTCAGAACTGCTCCAACAACCCTATTCATTCTTACCCCCAGTATCAACGTCTTGCGTTGTTTTTTGGAGTGTCAGTTAGTATGCGTGTGGGAATTTTGAAAAGTTTAAGTTATGGAGTTATAATTTAGCAACTCGAGTTGCTTTGCTGTCATTGCTTTAAAACTGATTGCAAAAAAGTGAATTTCTTCTTAATGGTAAAATCTGCTGTGTACATTCTTGGAACCTGACAACAAGGGAAAGTTGGACAATTTGCTGATTTAATATTTGTGATGACTCCGGGACCAGTGGGCCTTGATTTCCAGCCCTATTAAGTTGTGACAGAAGTTCATTGCACCCTGTAAGAAAAAGTATTTCAGATAGCTGCCATAAGCATAATGGTCCAAATGGCCTTCATGTGTGTTGTATAATTCAATAGAAATAATACAAATAAGGGATCTTGTGGTGTAGCGGTAGTATCCCTTACTCTGAGCCGGAAAACCCACGTTCAAGTCCCGCCTGCTCCGTACACGCGTAATAACATCACTGAATAGGTTGGTTAGAAAAAAACTCTACAAATAATAAAACGGGTTCTTGTGGTGCAGTCGTAGTGTCCCTGATTATGAGTCAGAATACCCAGGTTCAAGTCCTACCCGCTCCATAGGTGCATAATAACATCGATGAACAGGCTGATTTAAAATATCTACAAATAGGAAAATGTTTGTGCCTCACGTTCTGTATTTGCAGGACCAAAGACTGTGAAAGTTGATTGCAATATATATAAAAGGAGAATTGACTGATGTCTCGGCTACACGATGGATATGGTCAGTTAGGTAGGAAGCCTAAAAGGTGATTTTGTTTAAATTCAGTATTTGGAAGCTCCACTTCCTGAGGGCGTGCCATCTGAGGGGTACTTTATAACTGGCGAGAAACAAGTGGCGTTCTGATGGTGCAATGAATGAACCCAACTCTGCCTGTTATTCTTCCATTATATTAACTTGTTAAATTGGATATCAGGAGTACGAATGCAATCAGATTATCTGCATCTCATTCTAAAAAAAACAAACAGTTCCCTTATTTAGATGAGTTTGCATTTTTAAAAAAATAACTGAGCTGCTTAGCTCCCCCTCAACAGTGCATTGCGAAAGCAGTGTGTCGTCTGTCTAATTTAGTGACAAAAGTAGGAACTTTGGGTAACATTAACCTCATGTCAGTTAACACAATCTGAAAATTTGCAACTTTTATGTAATAATGGAAAGAAAGGATAAACTTAGTTAATCCCTGCCATAATTCTCTCGTTTCAAAGAGAGGAAGTAAATGGAGATTGAAGAAAATCCGAGCAGATAACCTCCCTTTAGGGCCAGTTCAAAAGCAACATGGATTATATTGCAACACTGAGCTGAAAATATGTTGCTGGAAAAGCGCAGCAGGTCAGGCAGCATCCAAGGAGCAGGAGAATCGACGTTTCGGATATCAGCCCTTCTATATTGCAACACACCAGCACAACGATTGTTACAATGGGTTTAAAATAGAACTTATTAACTTCTTCCTCAAAACTTCTATTGAGTTTTGATGCATACATTTTACTTATTTATGCATTTTATATTTCTTTCCCTTATTAGTTTACAATTAGGAAACAAATTACTTAGTATGAGTCTCAATGTATTATGCATACGGTGAGATTTCTCTTCCGCTCCTCTCTTTAAGAGCAAACAATAACTTTCAAATATTTTCTTACTCGGGGACAGAATCCACTAGATCCGTCCTTTTAAAGTTATGAAAATTTCACAAGATAGCTGACTAAAAAATATTAACTGTGGCTGTGGTCGCGAGTTTGTTTCACCACATGGTTGAAGAGCTTCAGGGCAGAGGAAATGACCTGGGAGTTGCAGTGGGAGAGGAACTCCCTGAGATTCTTGTAGAGAGAGGAGGAAAACTTCTTCAAGGCAAAGTTAAAAATCACACAACACCAGGTTATAGTCCAACAGGTTTAATTGGAAGCACACTAGCTTTTGGAGCGATGCTCCTTCATCAGGTGATTGTGGAGGGCTCCATCGTAACAGAATTTATAGCAAAAATTTGCAGTGTGATGTAACTGAAATTATACATTGAAGAATTGATTGTCTGTTAAGCCTTTCATCTGTTAGAATACAGTGATAGTTTCACTTCTTTCATGTGTAAATCACAAAACCCTTTTTTTTAAAAGTTGCATTCTTGGGTTAGCTGTTAACAATGGTGATAGCTAGACAATATGTTGAAGATTGGATGCTGCCTGAACTGCTGTGCTCTTCTAGCACCACTAATCCAGTATTTGGTTTTCAGCATCTGCAATCATTGTTTTTACCAATATGTTGAAGGTGTTAGCCCCCTGTGTTCTGTCTATGACCTGATGTTTAGATTGATTCCAATCTAAAAAGTGAGATAACAGAGTTTTACATAAATTCATGCAGTTTTTGAGCTCAGAGTTCTACATGAATGTATGTGGTTTTTGAGCAAAGTGCAATGTAACTGCAAGTACAAAAAAATTCACCACACAAAATATATGTGTGCATGTGGGTCTTTGTCTGTGTGTGTGTCTGTCTGGGGTGGGGGTTGTGAGTATGAGAAAGTGTGTGTGTGTGTGTGTGTGTGTGTGTAGTGAGTGCAGAGTGTCTTAAGTCTGTGAGGGGGTGCATGTGTGGGAGTGTGTGTGTCTATAAGGGAGTGTACCGACAACTGAACAACCAGGAACACTACAGGCAACTACCAGCTGATCCGACCAAAGAACACACCCGTGAATTAAACACACTGATCAGACCTTTGGATCCAGTCCTTCAGAGCTCCTTACGCGCCCTCATCCCACGTACTTCTCGTGTAGGCGACTTCTACTGCCTTCCAAAGGTACACAAAGCCAATACACTGGTACATCCCATCGTGTCGGGCAATGGGACCTTATGTGAGAATCTCTCTGGCTATGTGGAAGGCATCTTGAAACCTATTGTACAGGGGATCTCCAGCTTCTGTCGCGACACTACGGATTTCTTACAGAAACTCAGCACCCATGGACCAGTCAAACCGGGAACATTCTTCATCACAATGGACGTTTCCGCATTCTACACCAGCATCCCCCACAAGGATGGCATCGCGGCAACAGCCTCAGTACTCAACACCAACAACTGCCAATCTCCAAACACCATCCTACAACTCATCCGCTTTATCCTCGATCACAACGTCTTCACC
Organism: Chiloscyllium punctatum; assembly: GCF_047496795.1. NCBI lineage: Eukaryota > Metazoa > Chordata > Chondrichthyes > Orectolobiformes > Hemiscylliidae > Chiloscyllium > Chiloscyllium punctatum. Next base: position 88,801,116 of record NC_092760.1, read on the forward strand.
TTTGACAAACAGTTCTTCATCCAGACACCCCAATATGCCAACATTTTTATACACAGGTTTGAACAAGGTTTCTTCTCTATGCAGGATCTCCAACCAACATTGTACACCAGGTACATTGATGACATTTCCTTCCTCTGGACCCATGGTGAGGAGTCACTGATAAAACTACACAGTGACATCAACAAGTTTCATCCCACCATCAAACTCACCATGGACTACTCTCGACTGTCTGTCTCATTCTTGGACACATGCGTCTCCATCAAGGATGGACACCTCAGCACCACACTCTGCCGCAAACCCATAGACAACCTCACAATGCTACACTTCTCCAGCTTCCACCCAAAACATATTAAAACAGCCATTCCCTATGGACAAGCCCTACGCATACACCAGATCTGCTCAGATGAGAAGGAACGTGATGGACACCTGGAAGTACTCAAGGATGCCCTCACAAGAACAGGGTACGATGCTCAACTCATCGACCGCCAGTTCCAACGTGCCACAGCAAGGAACCGTAATGACCTCCTCAGGAGACAGACACGGGCTGCAACTGACAGGGTACCCTTCGTTGTTCAGTACTTCCCAGGGGCTGAAAAATTACACCATGTTCTTCGTGACCTGCAATACATTATCAATGAGGATGAGCACCTCACCAAGACCTTCCCCACACCTCCATTACTTGCCTTTTAAACAACCGCCAAACCTCAAACAGATCATTGTTCATAGCAAACTGCCCGGCTCTCAGGACAACTCCATACAACCCTGTCACGGTGGACGCTGCAAGACGTGTCAGAGTGTGGACTATTACGCGTGGGAACACCTCCCACCTTGTAGGTGGTAGGTACTCATGTGACTCAGCCAACATTGTCTATCTTATACGTTGCAGGCAAAGATGCCCGGAGGCATGGTACATTGTGGAAACCGAGCAAAGGCTACGACAACGGATGAATGGGCACCACACAACAATCAACAGACAGGAGGGTTCCCTCCCAGTTGGGGAACACTTCAGTGGTCCAGGACATTCAGCCTCGGACCTTCAGGTGACCATTCTCCAAGGTGGACTTCGGTACAGGCAGCAGAAGAAAGTGGCCGAGCAGAGGCTGATAGGTAAGTTCGGTACCCATAGGGAGGGCCTCAACCGGGACCTTAGGTTCATGTCACACCACAGGTGATCACCATTGCACTACACACATATACACACACAGATATTCCTACACACACACACACTCTTACATACACACAGAGACAGGTACACACAGACGCGCACACAGACACCCACACACACCCTTATGGACACACACACTCCCACACACGCACCCCCTCACAGACTTAAGACACTCTGCACTCACTACACACACACACACACTTTCTCACACTCACAACCCCCACCACAGACAGACAGACACACAGACAGACAAAGACCCACATGCACACATATATTTTGTGTGGTGAATTTTTTTGTACTTGCAGAGTTACATGCACTTTGCTCAAAAACTACATACATTCATGTAGAACTCTGAGCTCAAAAACTGCATGAATTTATGTAAAACTCTGTTATCTCACTTTTTAGATTGGAATCAATCTAAACATCAGGTCATAGACAGAGAACACAGGGGGCTAGCACCTTCAACATATTGTCTAGCTATCACCATTGTTAACAGCTAACCCAAGAATGCAACTTTAAAAAAAAGGGTTTTGTGATTTACACATGAAAGAAGTGAAACTATCACTGTATTCTAACAGATGAAAGGCTTAACAGACAATCAATTCTTCAATGTATAATTTCAGTTACATCATACTGCAAATTTTTGCTATAAATTCTGTGTTACGATCGAGCCCTCCACAATCACCTGATCGCTCCGAAAGCAAGTGTGCTTCCAATTAAACCTGTTGGACTATAACCTGGTGTTGTGTGATTTTTAACTTTGTACACCCCAGTCCAACACCGGCATCTCCGAATCATTCTTCAAGGCAGGCATCCTTGCAAGAGGATTCGCAGTAGGGTTAAAATCAACTAGGTAAAAACAATGACTGCAGATGCTGGAAACCAGATTCTGGATTAGTGGTGCTGGAAGAGCACAGCAGTTCAGGTAGTATACAAGGAGCAGTGAAATCGACATTTCGGGGAAAAGCCCTTCATCAGGAATAAATGCAGTGAGCCTGAAGTGTGGAGAGGTAAGCTAGAAGAGGGTGGGGGTGGGGAGAAAGTAGCATGGAGTGAGTGGGGGAGGGGATGAAGGTGATAGGTCAGGGAGGAGAGGGTGGAGTGGATAGGTGGAAAAGGAGATAAGCAGATAGGACAAGTCCGGACAAGTCATGGGGACAGTGCTGAGCTGGAAGTTTGGAACTAGGGTGAGGTGGGCGAAGGGGAAATGAGGAAACTGTTGAAGTCCACATTGATGCCCTGGGGTTGAAGTGTTCCGAGGTGGAAGATGAGGCGTTCTTCCTCCAGGTGTCGGGTGGTGAGGGAGCGTCGGTGAAGGAGGCCCAGGACCTCCATGTCCTCGGCAGAATGGGAGGGGGAGTTGAAATGTTGGGCCACGGGGCGATGTGGTTGATTGGTGCGGGTGTCTCGGAGATTTTCCCTAAAGCGCTCTGCTAGGAGGCGCCCAGTCTCCCCAATGTAGAGGAGACCACATCGGGAGCAACGGATACAATAAATGATATTAGTGGATGTGCAGGTGAAACTTTGATGGATGTGGAAGGCTCCTTTAGGGCCTTGGATAGAGGTGAGGGAGGAGGTGTGGGCGCAGGTTTTACAGATTCTGCGGTGGCAGGAGAAAGTGCCAGGATGGGAGGGTGGGTTGTAGGGGGGTCGTGGACCTGACCAGGTAGTCACGGAGGGAACGGTCTTTGCGGAAGGCGGAAAGGGGTGGGGAGGGAAATATATCCCTGGTGGTGGGGTATTTTTGGAGGTGGCGGAAATGTTGGCGGATGATTTGGTTTATGCGAAGGTTGGTAGGGTGAAAGGTGAGCACCAGGGGCGTTCGGTCCTTGTTACGGTTGGAGGGGTGGGGTCTGAGGGTGGAGGTGCCGGATGTGGACGAGATGCATTGGAGGGCATCTTTAACCACGTGGGAAGGGAAATTGTGGTCTCTAAAGAAGGAGGCCATCTGGTGTGTTCTGTAGTGGAACTGGTCCTCCTGGGAGCAGATACAGCGGAAGCGGAGGAATTGGGAATACGGGATTTTTGCAAGAGGTGGGGTGTGAAGAGGTGTAATCCAGGTAGCTGTGGGAGTCGGTGGGTTTGTAAAAATGTCAGTGTCAAGTCGGTCGTCATTAATGGAGATGGAGAGGTCCAGGAAGGGGAGGGAGGTGTCAGAGATGGTCCAGGTAAGTTTAAGGTCAGGGTGGAATGTGTTGGTGAAGTTGATGAATTGCTCAACCTCCTCGCGGGAGCACGAGGTGGAGCCAATGTTTAATATTATATCAATACACACCCACCACAAGTTAGATATTTTCTAACCATATTGTTTAGACATGTGACACACCTCTGGAACGGGTAGAACTTGAATGTCACCCTCCTGGCGCAGAGATAGGGACACTATCACTTTGCCACAAGAGCCTTAGCCATGGGTTAAAACGACATTGACTGTACTGTCCAGGTGCAGCCACACACTTCAAGCCATTTTGACATGTAACCATTGCAATGCCCCTGCCTTTTCCACGTGGAGAAAGTGAGGACTGCAGATGCTGGAGCTCAGAGTGGAGAATGGGGAGCTGGAAAAGCACAGCCGGTCAGGCAGCATCCAGGAATTCCTGATGAAGGGTTTCTGCCCGAAACGTCGATTCTCCTGTTCCTCGGATGCTGCCTGACCTGCTGCGCTTTTCCAGCACCATACTCTGGACTCTGACTTTTCTACATGACCAACAGCATGTTATGAAAGACATTAATAAATAATTGAAGTCAAATTCTCTGGAAAACCACAAACAATCACTTCCTTCCAATTTCTGTGCACTTTTGTCCGGATTATATGTCTTCAGCGGACTAATGAGACTGTCCTGGGCAGGTCAATCAGTTGCCTCCAATCGTATACGCTGTTAGCTAACAGTCCCAGGTTAGATACAACTTTACTATCGCAAAAAAAAATTGGTTCGATTTATGGCGGATGCTTCACAAATCGCGCTCTAATTAGCTCAAATCTAACGAAAAGTTCTGCTATTGTATTTTGAAGATCAGAATTACGTTACAATTTCTTGATTCTTTCCCTCTCTCCATTCTTAACCTGCAGTTATATAGCGGGTTATCTTAAAAGCAATTTTCATCCGATAAAAAAGTGTCTTAATAAATTGGCTCTCTCAATGCAGGGCGACTATTTTTTCTCGGACGAACTGCGGCTGCTGTAAATCAGAGACAAAAACAGAAATTGCTGGAGAAACTCAGCAGGTCTGGTAGCATCTGTGGAGAGAAGTGGGAGTTAATGTTCCGGGTCTAGTGACTCTTCGTCAAAACTGATTCAGTTCTGGCCCAACCGAAAAAGATTACACATCAAAGAAGAACAACACTGAAAGTAACTTTCTGCATTGCTCAACTAGCTCAGACGTGAATCGTTGCAATCCTTTAAAGGGAATTAAACTCCATGGGTGCGGTGTCACGTTGGGTTTATTTGTTTGGTTGGGCTGTCGCTGCAATGCAACATTAATCTGGATTTGGCACCCCATGTGGATTTGGGTGGAGTTTGCAAATACAGAGGACAGACAGGGCATCAATGTTGCTGGGCTGTTTTGCTAAGGTTTTTTCCTGAATCTTGTTGGTCCCTGTAAAGGGAGGGGAGACATTGGCTTCAATGGGTTGCCCATTTGCATTGGGTTTGAGTGGACCGCTGTGCTCTTCCAGCACCACTAATCCAATTCACATTATTGTTGTATCTTTCTGTGAGAGGATGTGTCAACTTCAAACTGTATAACTCCCATCAGTCAGAAGTCACACAACATCAGGTGAGAGTCCAACAGGTTTATTTGAAATGTTGTGTGATTTCCACTTTGTCCACGCCAGTCCAACACTGGCACCTCTACATTAGAGCTTCCCATCAAGGAATTAAGGAGTGTAGCTACAAGTTAGTGGAAACACTGGTAGTTATAATCCAAGGATTCTTAGTTTCTGGAAAAGTCCCAGAGAACAGCTTTATTCCTGATGAAGGGCTTTTGCCCGAAACGTCGATTTCGCTGCTCCTTGGATGCTGCCTGAACTGCTGTGCTCTTTCAGCAACACTAATCCAGTGTTTGGTTTTCAGCATCTGCAGTCATTGTTTTTACCTTGGGTTTGAGTGAGCCTGGCTGGGAGTTCACTCGCGCTTTACCTGGGGCCAGGTGAACTGCAGTTCCCGGGAGCTGCCACTGGGGGTGCGAGCGGTGAGTCCGCGATGACCTCGGGGTGTTGTAGTCCGGAGGTGCGGAGCGTCCCCGAGCGGAGCGAAGGTAGTCCCGCGGGATAAACTACAACCCCCGGCATGCTTCGGGGCAGGCGCACCTGCGCAGTGGCAGCGGCACCCTGTGTTTAAAAGCGGCGGGAGGCGGAGTCTGTGGTGAAGTTAGTGTCGGATCGGACCATGGAGACCGAGCCGCTTCTCGGGAGCCGTCGCTCCGACTCCTCCGGGGTCCCCAGCACCAGCACCACCACCACCACCGCCACCACCACCAGCAGCAGCAGCGGCGGCAGGAACTACAGCAGCAGCGGCAGCACCAGCCAGATCGGTACCGGGGGGGGGGGTGGGGACAGTCAGGAGGTGTGAGGGGGGGGGTGGGGACAGTCAGGAGGGGGGGGGGTGGGGACAATCAGGAGGGGGGGGTGGGGACAATCAGGAGGGGGGGGGTGGGGACAATCAGGAGGGGGGGGTGGGGACAATCAGGAGGTGTGAGGGGGGGGGTGGGGACAGTCAGTAGGGGGGTGTGTGGGGACTGTCAGGAGATGTGAGGGGGGGGGTGGGGACAGTCAGGAGGGGGGGGTGGGGACAATCAGGAGGGGGGGGGGTGGGGACAGTCAGGAGGTGTGAGGGGGGGGGTGGGGACAGTCAGGAGGGGGGGGGGTGGGGACAATCAGGAGGGGGGGGGGTGGGGACAATCAGGAGGGGGGGGGTGGGGACAATCAGGAGGGGGGGGTGGGGACAATCAGGAGGTGTGAGGGGGGGGTGGGGACAGTCAGTAGGGGGGTGTGTGGGGACTGTCAGGAGATGTGAGGGGGGGGTGGGGACAGTCAGTAGGGGGGTGTGTGGGGACTGTCAGGAGGTGTGAGGGGGGTGTGGGGACTGTCAGGAGATGTGAGGGGGGGGTGGGGACAGTCAGGAGGGGGGGGTGTGGGGACTGTCAGGAGGTGTGAGGGGGGTGTGGGGACTGTCAGGAGGTGTGAGGGGGGGGTGGGGACAGTCAGGAGGGGGGGGTGTGGGGACAGTCAGGAGGTGTGAGTGGGGGGGGTGGGGACAGTCAGGAGGTGTGAGTGGGGGGGGTGGGGACAGTCAGGAGGTGTGAGTGGGGGGGGTGGGGACAGTCAGGAGGTGTGAGTGGGGGGGGTGGGGACAGTCAGGAGGTGTGAGTGGGGGGGGTGGGGACAGTCAGGAGGTGTGAGTGGGGGGGGTGGGGACAGTCAGGAGGTGTGAGTGGGGGGGGTGGGGACAGTCAGGAGGTGTGAGTGGGGGGGGTGGGGACAGTCAGGAGGTGTGAGTGGGGGGGGGTGGGGACAGTCAGGAGGTGTGAGTGGGGGGGGGGTGGGGACAGTCAGGAGGTGTGAGTGGGGGGGGGTGGGGACAGTCAGGAGGTGTGAGTGGGGGGGGGTGGGGACAGTCAGGAGGTGTGAGTGGGGGGGGGTGGGGACAGTCAGGAGGTGTGAGTGGGGGGGGGTGGGGACAGTCAGGAGGTGTGAGTGGGGGGGGGTGGGGACAGTCAGGAGGTGTGAGTGGGGGGGGGTGGGGACAGTCAGGAGGTGTGAGTGGGGGGGGGTGGGGACAGTCAGGAGGTGTGAGTGGGGGGGGGTGGGGACAGTCAGGAGGTGTGAGTGGGGGGGGGTGGGGACAGTCAGGAGGTGTGAGTGGGGGGGGGTGGGGACAGTCAGGAGGTGTGAGTGGGGGGGGGTGGGGACAGTCAGGAGGTGTGAGTGGGGGGGGGTGGGGACAGTCAGGAGGTGTGAGTGGGGGGGGGTGGGGACAGTCAGGAGGTGTGAGTGGGGGGGGGTGGGGACAGTCAGGAGGTGTGAGTGGGGGGGGGTGGGGACAGTCAGGAGGTGTGAGTGGGGGGGGGTGGGGACAGTCAGGAGGTGTGAGTGGGGGGGGGTGGGGACAGTCAGGAGGTGTGAGTGGGGGGGGGTGGGGACAGTCAGGAGGTGTGAGTGGGGGGGGGTGGGGACAGTCAGGAGGTGTGAGTGGGGGGGGGTGGGGACAGTCAGGAGGTGTGAGTGGGGGGGGGTGGGGACAGTCAGGAGGTGTGAGTGGGGGGGGGTGGGGACAGTCAGGAGGTGTGAGTGGGGGGGGGTGGGGACAGTCAGGAGGTGTGAGTGGGGGGGGGTGGGGACAGTCAGGAGGTGTGAGTGGGGGGGGGTGGGGACAGTCAGGAGGTGTGAGTGGGGGGGGGTGGGGACAGTCAGGAGGTGTGAGTGGGGGGGGGTGGGGACAGTCAGGAGGGGTGAGTGGGGGGGGGTGGGGACAGTCAGGAGGGGTGAGTGGGGGGGGGTGGGGACAGTCAGGAGGGGTGAGTGGGGGGGGGTGGGGACAGTCAGGAGGGGTGAGTGGGGGGGGGTGGGGACAGTCAGGAGGGGTGAGTGGGGGGGGGTGGGGACAGTCAGGAGGGGTGAGTGGGGGGGGGTGGGGACAGTCAGGAGGGGTGAGTGGGGGGGGGTGGGGACAGTCAGGAGGGGTGAGTGGGGGGGGGTGGGGACAGTCAGGAGGGGTGAGTGGGGGGGGGTGGGGACAGTCAGGAGGGGTGAGTGGGGGGGGGTGGGGACAGTCAGGAGGGGTGAGTGGGGGGGGGTGGGGACAGTCAGGAGGGGTGAGTGGGGGGGGGTGGGGACAGTCAGGAGGGGTGAGTGGGGGGGGGTGGGGACAGTCAGGAGGGGTGAGTGGGGGGGGGTGGGGACAGTCAGGAGGGGTGAGTGGGGGGGGGTGGGGACAGTCAGGAGGGGTGAGTGGGGGGGGGTGGGGACAGTCAGGAGGGGTGAGTGGGGGGGGGTGGGGACAGTCAGGAGGGGTGAGTGGGGGGGGGTGGGGACAGTCAGGAGGGGTGAGTGGGGGGGGTGGGGACAGTCAGGAGGGGTGAGTGGGGGGGGGTGGGGACAGTCAGGAGGGGTGAGTGGGGGGGGGTGGGGACAGTCAGGAGGGGTGAGTGGGGGGGGGTGGGGACAGTCAGGAGGGGTGAGTGGGGGGGGGTGGGGACAGTCAGGAGGGGTGAGTGGGGGGGGGTGGGGACAGTCAGGAGGGGTGAGTGGGGGGGGGTGGGGACAGTCAGGAGGGGTGAGTGGGGGGGGGTGGGGACAGTCAGGAGGGGTGAGTGGGGGGGGGTGGGGACTGTCAGGAGGGGTGAGTGGGGGGGGGTGGGGACTGTCAGGAGGTGTGAGGGGGGGGTGGGGACTGTCAGGAGGGGGGGTGTGGGGACTGTCAGGAGGTGAGGGGGGGGGTGGGGACAGTCAGGAGGTGAGGGGGGGGTGGGGACAGTCAGGAGGTGTCGTGCTGGGCTCTGAGGCTGTTGGGGGAGGGGGTGGGGGGGTGCTGGGCTCTCAGGGGGGTGGGGAAGGGGAGGTTAGGGGGAGGGGGTGCTGGCCTCTGAGGTTGGTGGGGGGGGGGGTGGAGAATGGGTACTAGGATGGGGTGGGAGTGCTATACTGCGGGAGGGTGGAGGTGGTGGTGATGGAGGAACCATGGTCCTCTGTTTGGGACAGACTGGGTGTTAAGAGGAGTGTGTGGAATGGAAGAGGGGCAGAGGGTGGGAATGGGAGGGGTGGAGGTAGAGGAGTGGGGGGGGCTGTGTGGGGCTGGGAATGGTTGGGGAGGGGATATGGTGGGAGAGTGTGGGTGTTGGTACTAGTGAGTGGAGGAGGTACTGGGAGAAGGTGGTGTTGGGAGATGATGGGTAATGGGAAGGGGGTGATGAATCACTACTTTGCCTCTCACCTGAAGCACCCCCTGTGTCATAGGGGTTGTGGACCCATTGTGTTTGTGTATGAGGGAAAAACAGTGGTTGAATGGGAATAGTTTGTGCACTTGCAGTATGTTGTTTTGATTGTCAGCAGGAAGTGTTGGATGAACTTAGCACCTGTTGGGGTTGGGGGGGGGGGGGGGTAGGGTAGTTACTTTTCTTGGTGATGTAATTCATCTGACATGTTGTCCTGAGAAAAATTAATGTTCATGCAATGAAAATTTTAATTGCAGAAGTGGTAAAATAGTATTTTAAATAGTTTTGGCACACACCCTTTGTGTCGGAGTCTGGAAACCAAACAAAATTACTCCCATTTGCATGCGTTTGGCTCATATCCATAACACACAGGACCTGTGTTACACTGCAATGCTCTTCGCAGGTTGGTGCAACATTGAGGGCCAAAGTCAATCTGAAGCCCATCTATCCCACACTATTCCATTTTCATCCATATGTTTATCCAATGACCATTTAAATGACCTAAAAGTTGGTGTCAACTAGAAGAAAGTGAGGACTGCAGATGCTGGAGATCAGAGCTGAAAAATGTTTTGCTGGAAAAGTGCTGCAGGTCAGGCAGCATCCAAGGAGCAGGAGAATCGACGTTTCGGGCATAAGTTGGTGTCTACTACTGTTGCAGACAGGGTGTTCCATGCCTCTACTAAGTAAAGAAACTACCTGTGACATCTGTACTATATTTATCACCCCTGAATTTAAAGCTATGTCCCCTCGTGCTAGCCATCACTATCTGAGGAAAAAGGCTTTCACTGCCCACCCTATCTAACCCTCTGATTATATTATGTATCAATTAAGTCTCCCCTCAACCTTCTTCAATGATGAAAATAGCCTCCAGCCCCTCAGCCTTTCCTCATGTGACCTTACCTCCATACCAGGCAACATCCCAGTAAATCTCCTTTGAACCCTTTCCAAAGCTTCCACATCCTTCCTATAATGTGGTGACCAGAACTGTATGCAATACTTAGAGTGCGGTTGCACCAGAGCTTTTTACAGCTGCAGCATAGCCTCCTGCCTCTGAAACTCAATCCCTTTATCATAAAAGCTTCTTAACCTATCAACCTAGGTAGCAACTTTCAGGGATCTATGTACATGGACACAGATCTCTCTGCTCATCTACACTACCAAGAACCTTGCCATTAGCCCAGGACTCTGCATTCCTGTTGCTCCTTCTAAAGTGAATCACCTCCCACTTTTCCACATGAAACTCTATTTACCACCTTTCAGCCCAGCTTTGCAGCTTATCTATGTCCCCCTAACCTGCAACATCCTTCCACACTATCCACAACTCTACTGACCTTAGTGTCACCTGCAAACTTACTAACCCACCCTCCTACACCCTCATCCAAGTCATTTATAAAGATAACAGCAGTGGCCCCAAAACAGATCCTTGTGGCACACCACTAGTAACTGAACTCAGGATGAACATTTCCCATCAACCATAGTCATAGAGATGTACAGCATGGAAATTGACCCTTTGGTCCAACCCATCCATGCCGACCAGGTATCCCAACCCAATCTAGTCCCACTGGCCAGCACCTGACCCATATCCCTCTAAACCCTTCCTATTCATATACCCATCCAGATGCCTTTTAAATGTTGCAGTTGTACCAGCCTCCTCCACATCCTCTTGCAGCTCATTCCATACTCATACCTCTGCGAGAAAAAGTTTCCCCTTAGGTTTCTTTTATTATCCTTCCCCCACCCTAAACCTATGCCCTCTAGTTCTGGACTCCCCAACCCCAGGGAAAAGACTTTGTCTATTTATCCTATCCTTGCTCCTCAAAGCCTGTAAAACAACCCTCCACCACCACCCTCTGTCTTCTACCTTTGAGCCAGTTCTGTATCTAAATGGCTAGTTTTTCCTGTATTCGGAGATCTAACCTTGCTAACCAGTCTCCCATGGGGATCCTTGTCGAACACCTTACTGAAGTCCATATAGATCACAACTACTGCTCTGCCCTCATCAATCCTGTTACTTCCTCAAAAAAGTCAATCAAGTTTGTGAGACATGATTTCCCACGCACAAAGCCATGTTGACTCTCCCTAATCAGTCATTGCCTTTCCAAATACATGTACATCCTGTCCCTCAGGATTCCCTCCAACAACTTGCCGACCACCGACATCAGGCTCACTGGTGTATAGTTCCCTGGCTTGTCCTTGCCGCTTTTCTTAAACAGTGGTACCACGTTAGCCAACCTCCAGCCTTCCAGCACCTCACCTGTGACTATTGATACAAATATCTCTGCAAGAGGCCCAGCAATCACTTCTCTAGCTTCCCACAGAGTTCTCAGGTATACCTGATCAGGTCTTGGGGATTTATCCACCTTGTATGTTTCAAGACATCCAGCGCTTCTCCTCTAACGTGGACATTTTTCAACCACCACCCACTCCACTGTCGTCTTTCAGACCTTAAGACATGAGCAGAAATTAGGCCATTCAGCCCATTGAGTCTGCTCTGCTGTTCAATCATGGCTAAGTTTCTCAACCTCATTCTCCTGTTTTTTTTCCCAGTAACCAATGATCACCTTTAGAAACCAGAACCTATCTATCTCAGTCTTAAATATACTCTATGACCTGGCCTAAATATAGCCTTTTGTGGTAACAAATTCCATAGATTAACCACTCTCTAGCTGAAGCCATTTCTCCTTTTATCTCTATTCAAAAAGGCCTTTCCTTTACTCTAATACTGTGCCCTCAGGTCCTAGTCTGTCCTACCAGTGGAAACGTCTTCCCAACGTCTGCTCTTTCCAGGCTGTTCAATATACTGTTTCAATTAGATCCCCCTCATCCTTCTAAACTGTGTATATATCCAGAGTCCTTAAATGCTCCTTGTATGTTAAGCTTTTCATTCCTGGGGCCATTCTTGTGAACCACCTCTGTCCATCCTGCAAGGACAGTACATCCTCCTTGAGATATGGAGCCCAAAACTCTGCACAATATTCCAAATCCCTCTACTTTTCCTATTCATGTATCTGTCTTTTAAATGTTGTAACTGTACCTGCCTCTGGCAGTTCATTCCATATGCAAAATTTTCTGTGAAAAAATTTCTCCGGTTCCTCTTTAAATCTTTCCCCTCACCTTAAAATTGTGCCCTCTAGGTTTTGACTAGCTATCCTAGGAAAAAGACCTTGGATATTCACCTTATCTAATCACCTCATGATTTTATAAACCTCTAAGGTGACCCCTCAACCTCTTACATTCCAGGTGAGTTTTTTTTGACTAGAGTAGATTCCTTGCAGTGTGGAAACAGGCCCTTTTGGCCCAACAAGTCCACACACACCCCCCCCCCCCCCCCCCCAGCCCCCCCAGCCGAAGAGCAGCCCACCCAGACCCATTTCCCCTCTGACAAATGCACCTCACAATATGGGCAATTTAGCACAGCCAATTCACCTGACCTGCACATCTTTAGACTGTGGGAGGAAACCAGAGGAAACCCATGCAGACACTGGGAGAATGTGCAAACTCTAAACAGACAGTTGCTCGAGGCTGGAATTGAATCTGGGACCTTGGTGCTGTGAGGCAGCTGTGCTAACCAGTGAGCCACTGTGTCGCCCTATCTAGTTCCAACCTATTTTGCCTCTCCTTTAAAACTGAAACCCTCTAATCCCAGTAGTGTCTTTGTAAATCTTTTCTGCACCCTTTCCAGTTTAATAACATACTTTAATAACAGGTCTCATCAATATCTTGTAGAGCCACAGTGTGATTTGGAAACTACGATACTCTGCTCTGATCAATGAAAGTGATGAGATGTGAGAAAATCTTAGCTCCCAGATGCAACTGTCAGGCTTTGGAAGTCTATGGGAGCAGTTCCTGGCTCCTGGAGTATGGGTAGGCTGGATGAGGGTCTGAAGCAGCAGCTTTGAGTTCTAGGGAGCTTTCTTTGTGGAATGCCTTAATGCATTGGTCTATCCTATCTGTACCATTTCTTTGACATTTTCAAATTTAGTTTCACACTCAACCTTTTTCTACAGAGCTCTGGAATTTAGGGTTTTTGTAACAATAGTAATTGCTTTTTTTATTTGACTTGTTAAATTGCTTAGGTAGCAGTAAGTACTTTGGGGAATAACTACTTTGAGGTGATATTGATTTGAAATAAAATTTGTTCCTAAATTTTGTTAACATATTTTTGCAGCTGAATGCAGATTATCTTTCATTTTTAAACAAACTCTAATGTTTGTTGTAGCACATGTATTTGAGGACTATTTGTTGGATTATAGCCTGGTGTTATGATTTTTAACTTTGTACACCCCGGGTTCAACACCGGCAGCTCCATCATTTGAGGACTAACCTCCATTAGTAAAATGAAGTATTTTAGGTTCTGATCTGGTAACTGAGTTGATTTGCTTTTCATAGGCTGAAAGAGCACTTTTTTTTAAATCGACAGATGACCTGTACATACAGCAAGCTGCTGTGTTTATTGAAGACGCAATACAGGTCAGTTCTTACCATTACTTCAAATAGTTTTCAATTTTTCACTAATTGTTCTTGAATTAAATCAGTTCTGTTGATTTATGAAAATTTTAGTACCTGTTTATATTTAGGATATGATAAATTTGTTTATATCAGGCAAGCACATGACTGACTTGAATGTCTTCAGTTATCTTCCTGCAATGTTTTGGAGGTGTTTTGGGTGTTTGGTATTCAGTTTAGATACCACCTTTCACCCATTAATCACACCAGCACTCACTGGAGAGATTATCATTATTATTGCCTTAACTTCAAAACTTAATCTTTTTACTGCACCATGAGAGAATTGTCATGTTGATTGGTGTTTGGTTATTAATTCAGAAGCAGTGAAGATTTAAAAGAAGCAGTAAGTTTAAAATGTTTGGCACCTTTTTGCCAAAATCAGTAATTACTGTCTTACAGTAGGGACAACAAAAGTTTAATTTAAAGTGGTTTTGTTGATAACAAATGTTTGCTCAAATATTACTGTTGATTCAAAGATTCTTTATCTTTAAACTATGGTGGCAGTAAACTTTCAGATCTGCACATTACACTGTAACTGGTTTTGCAGGAACTGGTGCATGAAATTTCTAATGCAGCATAATACAAGATAACAGGAGTGGGAGGAAGTAGTACAGATGATGGTTATTGAAGCAGGAGAAAGCATGCACACTCTCCTTTGTACGATGCCTGCCACTCTTCCTGTGTCCATGAGCTATCCTACCAATGGATTAATATTCAAACTGTCCTGATGCCATTAATTTTGAGACTAATTATTTACCCACCTCAACTTTCCCTAACCTTTTCTTTCTACTTTGGTCACAAACTGCTGAAATATTTTGAACTAACCTTAAATATGCAGCTAGTTGTGAATTTGTTGTCTAATCTGGCTGTTTTAACTTTGCTTGCAGTATCGTACCATCAATCATAGAGTAGATTCCCAGTCCCTACGGCTTTATCGGTGGTACTACTCTGAGGCTTGTCAGTGGTAAGACCTGGGGTGTTTAAAAACACTTTCCATTAATCATAGAAGTATTGTGGTACAGAAGGAGACCATTTGACCCATTTATATTTGCACTGGACCAATCTCTCAATAAATGGATTCCTCTTATGACTGTTTAATGACCTTACTGTGCTTTGACAATTGTGACAATCTATTGAAGGATGCTGTAGTTAGTGTTTATCAACATAATTGTTATTTTTGTCTATCTAAGGCAGCATATATAGATATTCAGAAGGTACTTTCTAAGTTCTCTGCATCATGAAAAGCTTGTTAGAAAATTATAGGAATATGGGTATAAAATTAAATAGAACAATGTGGATAAAGAGAATATTTGGACGAGAAATACAGTTGGAGGGGGAATGTTTGTTAGTAACGTGCAATGTAAATGTGTTGGGGTGGGGGGGGGGAGGGGAAGAAATATGTTGACAGGTTGGATGTAATGTACCTTCCAAGAAACTGAGTCTGTTTCTATCCTGTGCATTTGGGTAATTTTGTTTTCCCTGTGTCCATTTCAAGCTTCATAGGCCTGTAAATTAAACATAATAGTTTAGCAATTCTCTAAGACTTTAAAGACACAGGGTTCATTCAAACAGCCTGACATCACTGAGAATATCAGTTTTTTGCCCTTGCACTTCACACGCATATTAGCAGGTGGCTAAGTTGCAGCTCTGCCTCTCCGGTTTCTTTTACACCATTCTTGTGTCTTTCATTCTCAGGGTTTTGAGCACTGCTATCTTTGTGGTTTTGGCCTTGGCCTTTTTTGAGAAACCTTCATCTTTGAGTGTTACATCTGATCTCCGACTCCGCCATGTACTTTGGGAGCCTCCCTGTGGACTTACGGAAGGCATTGAAGTATTTTGTCTTGTCTTGTTCATTATCGATGTAGTGATAAAAGTAAGTGTTTTTTTTTTTCTTAACCAACCCCCCACCCCCCCACCTCAACTCAAAGTCCTTTCTGAAAGGCCAGGAGTCATTTTTGCTCAGTCTTAGATTTTAGTGTGCTTGCAAGATTTTAAATTGAGTATTTAGCTAAAATATAGTTAGACTGGAGCGTAAGCTAGGATTTATCTTGTTCATCGAATCCAATGGTGCCATTGGATCCAACAAAATCTTGGTGCTTCTGACCAAATTATCCAAAAATTTTCTGTCAAACCAGTGAAAGCTGAACAGTGGATTAGTGCTTGAAGTTTAAATTTGTCTATTTTTCATTGTCAAGGGCAGGCGTGGGGTTAGATCTTCTGGAGAGACCTGAAACCAAGCGCCCCCTTGACAAAAAATGGCCAAGTGGGACTCTTGTTGGTAGGCCCAGAGAGAACCTGGTGTGCACACACTACTGTTGTCCAGTAGGTTGTGACTTTCACCCTGATTTCATTAGGAGTTATTTCTAGCAGGTATATACCCTTTTCAGAAGTCCATCCCTTTCACTATCAAAGCACTCCATTACCCCCCATCCCAGTTCAGCACTAACTTAGACCTGAAATTGGGGCTGGAAAGAGAGATGGGTAAGGTTAACTGGGTGAGCAGCCTTTTGTTGAGAATCGGGAAACCTAAAGCTAAAAATGGTATTAACTTTTCAGCTTGATCACTGAACTGAATGCATCACTCAAGGGTCATGTCTTTAGTTTTTTGAAGCTGCTTTGTAAATTTGTAAAGCTGCTGTTTTTAGATTTGGTGAATACTGTATGCTTCTATTGTGCTACTGGCTGAAAGATTTGTGCTGTAACCTCAATGTGCTCCCACAATTGGCAAAAGATGCCTCCTAATTGGGTTTTCTGAAGCTATTGGAGTGCAAGTTGTTGTCTACTATTGGATCTGATACTATGCCTTTTAGCACCAATTAGTGGTTTTCTGCTTCATCTAAAGCACCACAATAGCAAATGTAGTGTGAAAATTCTTAACTTGATTCGCAGGATTAGAAAAACTGTTTATTCCTTTCCAGTGTCCATGTGGTTTGCAGGGCATGTCTGTGTCTGCTTATTTACTAGTGCTCTTTGCTTCCCGGAGCTGATCTCTCTATTGATTCTTTCAAAATGGCATTTTTATACAGAGCTATTTAATTGGATGGAAAGAATTCCAGAAGTCAAAATGGCTGATTGCCTATGCTCTTGTACTTGCTGCTTCCATTGTGGACTGGACTGTGACTCTTTGTTTATTTTGTGAGGAGGTAAGATATAAGCTCTTGAAAGTTCCTGATGTATTATTTTCTTCATACCTTAATAGGTTTTGTAAAACCAGTGCTTGAAAGCGAAAATAAACAAAAACAAATGTAAGAGTCTCAGAAGGTTTGCTGTACCTGAAATATTAACTGATTTCTCTCCTCAGATGCTGCCAGACCTGCTGAGATTTTCTGGCAATTTGTGTTTTGTTTCAGACTTTCAGCATCTGCAGTTGTCTCAGGTTTTTTAAAGTGGGAATATGACTTCAGCTATATAATCTGAAGCCTTGTATTATACATCAGTATATTTCAATGGTTTAGTGAAGTCATGTTACATGGTACAGAATTTTGTCTGAATGACATGGCCATCGGAGAAAAGGTTAGGAAAATGTAACAAGACGACAGACTTTCAGCAGTGAGGGGGAAAAAAGGTTTGAATAGCTAAATGGGAATCATGCTAGTAAGTGGTGAGGGCCCTATTTGCATATGATGGACCAGACCAAATCCCCTTCAAATAGTTGAAGGAGTTATAACTCTTCTTGTTTAAAGATAAGTGTAAGATACGGTGTTCCAGATGTAATTTCTTAGTGCTTGGCTTTGAGAGAAGGATGTTTTATTCTTAGCCTACTGTTTAAATTATAAACCAAAGAAAGGAGAATCTATACACTTTAACTATATTGGGAAAATGTAACAGGATAATAGATTTAACCACTATACAGCAATTATTCCAAAACAGTAACTCCCATAAACACCCTTGGCAAAGGCAAATTCAGTGTATTGATTGTTCGACGCGTGATTCTGCCAGCAAGAGAGAATCAAGGTTTTTAGCTGTAGCAGAGGAATGAATAACACTTTTTTGGAGCTAACATCAAAACCGCAACAACTACTGAAAACTAAACTCTGCCTCTGGTTCTGTGGGACCCTGACTCCACCCATTGTTTCAGTTGTGAAAAAGCAAGCCCTAAGGCCACGTAAACTGTTTGCCTTACTGGCTTGGAGTGGACCACTCAACAACTATGGATCAAATCTTGGTGGGGGGGGGTGCGAAGAAATCAGAACCAAATACACCTCTTGAAGCAATTGTATTGTCACAATATACTAAGAATTTTATAAAAATGTGGCAAGAATAGCTAATGAAGGCCACTAAAGGGGTGCAACAGATGTGCAGAGAGATTGAGGAAGTATAAAGCTGCTAATTTCTGAACAGCCTTCCATGTAGCATCCCTGCAGAAGGTCCCTTTCAGGATGGTGCGGTTATTCCAGAGGCCAAAAATGTACAGACCTCCATGTTTGCTCCAGATAAATGAAATTGTCACTTGGTGACAGCATTACAATGCCCTGGGACACTGTTGCAGATTGAAAGAATGGGTGTCCATCCTATCGCAGTGGTCACCAAGCTGACTGGAACACTTCGAGCCACTGGGGACCTCTGAATTCAATCAATTGCCTATCCAAAATGCTTCCAGGCTGTTACTGATGCCATTTGTGCCAGCTGATGCTGTCTTACTCCTTTCTTTGTGAGGAGGTCAGTGTTGCATCCCAGTCAGTCAGCTTTGCCGACATAACTGGCTTCCTCCCAAGTGCAGAGCACAAAGGATTTCTGCTCAAGATGAGACTTCGGTGTTTCGTTTGGTATGGTGTTGGGGGTGGGGGGGGGGGTGGGGCGGGGCTAGGAAGAGGCCTTGCAGTGCACTCCAATGTGTGTATTCCTAGTATACCATGCTGTACACCATTGGGACAGAACGTGTTGGTCCAGTTTTTGACTTTTGTTCTTGTCTATTTATTTGAGTAGATTTTGTGATGGTAAGAAGGCTAGTACACTTAATGCAGTTACCATGGTTAAGAAAATCACACTTTTTTGTGACTGATATTACTCTTAGCTTATCCAGCGACAAACTCCACTTGCTCTTTTTCACAAGTGCAGCTTTCCTGTACTGCTTCACTATCTAAAACGTGCAGTCAACATTCTTTTCTGCCATGTTTTAAATAAATGAGTAGCTAGCTCTTTTGACAGTACTTTCTACTGGATTTGTCAACTTAAGGTTCTACTTTTGTAGCTTTTGCTGCCATCTTTGCAGAACAGGTAACAGTGAGGACTGCAGATGCTGGGGATCGGAGTTAAATGTGGTGTAGGAAAAGTACAACCGGTCAGGCAGCATCCGAGGAGCAGGAGAATTGATGTTTCAGGCATTAGCCCTTCGTCAGAAGCTCCTGAAACATCAAATCTCCTGCTCCTCGGATGCTGCCTGACTGGCTGTGCTTTTCCTGCACCACATTCTTCAACTCTTTGCAGAACAAGTTGGAAAGCTGCATTTACTACATTGTCTATGATCAAGGTATTTGAATTGCACTAAGCTTTGGATGATTTCTGTATTTTGCTTTTTTTTAATTGAAGAAAGTAAGAATTAGAAGACTTTTGCGACCATTTTTCCTTCTCCAAAACTCCTCACTCATGAAAAAGGCTTTTAAATGCCTACAACAAACAATACCACAAATCACAAGGTAAAAACATGAGGTACTTAAAAGCTGCTTTTCCTCTTTTTCTTTACTTTTAATGTAACAATGAAGAAGGATGTTCTAAGCAATGCTCCTAAGAGAGGGACTAGGTTATCATGAGGGGCATGGGTAGGATAAATTGGCAAGATCCTTTGCTGTGGTTGGCAGGGGGCTGTGGGTGGGGAAGAGGGGAAAGAGTCTAGAGCTGGAGGGTGTAGGCTTAAGGTGAGGTGGGAAAGATATAAAAGGGATACAGAGGGTGGTGGATGTATGGAATGAGCTGCCAGAGGAAATGTTGGAGTAGGCTGGTACAACTACAAAAGATGTTTGGATGGGTATATGAATAGGAAGTGTGTGGAGGGATATGGGCCAAATGCTGGCAGATGAGGTGAGATTAATTTGATATCTGGTTGGCATGGATGAATTGGACTGATGGGTCTGCTTCCATGCTGTATATATCAATGATTTTATCTTGGGATAAGAAGTTTAGTAGTCTCAGACCAGAAGCATGTGGATAAAATGCTTTGAAATGGAGTGTGTTAAACGTGGGTGTAGGATGGTTTGAGAGAAAGGTTGTTATTAGATTTTCCAGATTGGGAGCTTAAGGCACAGTTTACTCAAGCCTACTGAGGTGAGGGAAGAGATTTGAGTGCTGTATGTGATGTGTTTTTTGGATCTGTAAAGGAGTGTTTTGAGATTAGTGGGATTGTTTGTTTCAGAATCTCTTAAAGGTATATTATGTCTAAATATTTGCTGTATTAATCATCTTGTGCTTAATAAAAAGTTTCACTGTTAAAACCACATCTGCAACATTTGTGTGCTTCTATTTCAGTGAGAGCCCAACCATCAAATCTGGTTTTTGGTTTTACCAAACCATAATTCAGTCTAGGATCTGACATGACCAGTGCTGATGTCAGCTGGAATCAAAATGCTGTCAGTTCCTTGACTTGCAAAAATAATTCACAACTGGACTCTTGGTTTTGCAGGATAAAGCACTGGATGTGCATTTTTGGGCAAGAACTTGACAAATAATATTTGTTACTTTAATATGAGGCTTTTCTCTTCGAACACACTGCATGTTTGCAAGATTCAAAATAGCAGTTAGTACAAACTACCAGGGTTGTTAGAAAAGATTCTTTTGGAATATAAATGACCCATTTTCATACTGTTTTTAGTTCAATCCAAGTTTTTTGATTTGCAATGAACCAAATTTTATTTCCTAAATAGGATCCAGTGAGTATCCCAGGTATTTAGAACAAAGTTGCAAGATTCCACTGTTCTGAACAAGAAGTAATGAACACTATTACTGTTGTAACTTTTTAATGTAATATACAATAGTATCATATAAGACTTAAATCAGCAGAAGTAGCCTGAGGTAACTAAAAAAAGATGCTAGGGGACACCCTATAGAGCACATTAAATCTTAACTTTTCATCAAGACAGGTTAGTGATCCTGGGACATCAAAGCACACCAACTTTACAAGGGTTTCCAATTGTTCTCTTATCTAAAGACCTAATGTAAAAAGCCCCTCAAATAACACAATTACAGGCTGCCTCAATACAGAGGAACTAGGTAAAAACAAGGACTGCAGATGCTGGAAACCAGAATCTAGACTAGTGTGGTGCTGGAAAAGCACAGCAGGTCAGGCAGCATCTGAGGAGCAGGAAAATTGACGTTTCGGGCAAAAGCCCTTCAAGAATAGAGGCAGGGTGCCTGCAGAGTGGAGAGATAAAGGAGATGAGGGTGGGGAGAAAGTAGCATAGAGTACAATAGGTGAATGGGGGTGGGGATGGAGGTGGGAGGTCAGAGGGGATAGGTGGAAAGGAAGATAGGCAGGTAGGACAGGTCATGGGGATGGTGCTGAGCTGGAAAGTTGGAGGTAGGGTAAAGGGAAATGAGGAAACTGTTGAAGTCCACACTGATTCCCTGGGGTTGAAGTGTTCCGAGGCGGAAGATGAGGCGCTCTTCCTCCAGGTGTCGGGTGGTGAGGGAGCGGTGGTGGAGGAGGCCCAGGACCTGCACTTCGGCAGAGTGGGAGGGTGAGTTGTAATGTTGGGCCACAGGGCGGTGGGGTGTCCCAGAGATGTTCACTAAAGCACTCTGCTAGGGGGGTGTCTCGTCTCCCCAATGTAGAGGAGACCACAACAGGAGCAACAGATACAATAAATGATATTGGTGGATGTGCAGGTAAAACTTTGGATGTGGAAGCCTCCTTTTGGGGCCTTGGCTGGAGGTGAGGGAGGTGGTGTGGGTGCAGGTTTTGTAATTCCTGCAGAGGAAGGGAGGGTGGGTTGTTGGGGGGGAGGCGGGGTGGCGTGCACCTGACTAGGTAGTCACGGAGGGAATGGTCTTTGTGGAAAGCGGAAATGGCTGGGGAGGGAAATATATCCCTGGTGGTGGGGTCTGTTTGGAGGTGGTGGAAATGTTGTTGGATGATGTGGTTTATGCGAAGTTTGGTAGGATGGAAGGTGAACCTCAATTATCCCAATGACATGGGTGGGGAATATTTTGTTTGGATAATTGAATGCAGGATAACCGTTTAGCCAAGCATCGAGACCTTGTGATCTTGTCCGGATAATCGAAGTTCCTCTGTAAATGATTGCTTCAGTTCTAAATTGCCGCCTTTTCATAGACCCCGAGATAACCACCAAACTGGTACTGAGCCTGAGTTTCTCAGAACATTAACATCTCTCAACTACATAAAGCCAATACAGGCTTGTAGCATGTTTCACCTTATTTTCTGTAGTATTGATGTATCAGTTGCATACTAGCTGCTTTATTACCCTTTTGTGACTCCCAGGATTTTTTTTTCCCCTGAGGCTTAACTATACAGAACTATCAAACACTTCCTGGGATTTCTTCCTGAGCCCCAGAACTGTGTTCTCATAGCACGACCAAGACAACTTCCTGTTCAGAGGCTGTTGAACTGTTTCGCAAGACTTATTAAAACGTTTTTAGAACAAATCCTGCCCTGAGTAAGCTGAACCAAGTGTAGTAACCAGAGCTCAAAGGTGGCTAATATTGAAACAGTAAATGCCCTGAATGTTGCATTATTGAAAAAAATAAAGGTGGGGTGGGGGGGGCAGATTGAAGCTGTGAAAACCATATTGTTTCTGCATTGAATTTCTTTTACCATTACTTTTAAACAGTGTTATGTTGCTGTTAGCCTTGCACCTGTTACTGTTTACTATGATCGCCATGCTGTTGTTCACTCGAGTCCAGGTAAAGCAACTTTCATATGATCAAGTTACTTGTCGTTAAAATATGTGCACAGAATGATTTGAGGAAAGACCAGGATATTTGCAAATTGTTCAGTTCTTATTTCAAGAACAAAGTTTAATAGGTTGGGGTTACTGAGTTTTGAGAAGACTTGTAGCTCAGGTTGAGGTTCTGGATGTAGGTTTGCTCGCTGAGTTAGAAGGTTTGTTTTCAGATGTTTCGTCACCATACTCGAACATCTCCAGTGAGCCTCCAGATGAAGCGCAGGTGGTAGAGCCTGCTTTCTATTTATGTTTAGGTTTTCTTGGGTTGGTGCCATTTCCTGTGGTGATGCCATTTCCTGTTCTTTTTCTCAGGGGTCAGAATGGGATCCAAGTCAATGTGTTTGTTGATAGAGATCCGGTTGGAATGCCATGCTTTTAGGAATTCTCGTGCATGCCTCTGTTTGACTTATCCAAGGATGGATGTGTTGTCCCAGTCAAAGTGGTGTCCTTCCTCATTTGTATGTAAGGATACCAGTGAGAGAGGGTCACGTTGTTTTGTGGCTAGTTGATGTTCATGTATCCTGGTGGCTAGTTCTCTGCCTGTTTGTCCAGCATAGTGTTTGTTACAGTTCTTGCATGGTTTTTTGTAAATGACATAAGTTTTGCTTGTTGTCTGTATAGGGTCTTTCAAGGTTTGGGGTTTTCTAGCTTTTTTAAAAACTAAACAAGTGCACATGCCTGATTTTAGTTTTTGTTGTAATGTTACTGAATGTTCCCTGCTGAACTATTTTAAAAACCTGTAAAGGAAATTTATCAGGCACCCATTGTACTTGTTTTCTACCTTTTTTTTTCTGTACATTTTCACTCTTGAATTTTTTTGAGCTCTGTCAGCTGGTTAACGTAAAACCTAGTATGATGCATGTTTAAACCTCTGCTGCACTCTCATTTGGAGTGGAGACCAGCCTGAGTGATAAGGTGCCTTCAGGGAGGAGAGTTTTGGATATTTAGATTTTGGAGTCTTGTCATGTCACTTGCCTCTCTTTAATTCTTAGTGCCAGGCAATCACTTGTGTGTCTCTCCATTGGATTTAACAATTTCTGTTCTCCTGAAAGACTAGAACATTTTTGGTTGAGGGAATGGGGGGAGAAGTTGAGGAGGAAGGTCTTTTAAACAAAAATGGGATGTCTGTGATGATTGTGTTGGAAAAGTCTAACAGACAGTGATATTTCAGTCAGAAATTACTCCCAAACCACCTGATTTATAAGGGAATTACTGAGGCAAAAACAGGACTAGACTTTTTTTACCTTTGAATATGACCACCTCTTATGTATTTTGCACAAGTTCCCCTACATTTGGTCTAATACTTTGTCAAACAATTGTAAAGCCAGAGAAACCTGGGCAGCACGGTGGCAGTGGTTAGCACTGCTGCCTCAGTGCCAGAGACCCGGGTTCAAATCCTGCCTCGGCCAACTGTCTGTGTGGAGTTTGCACATTCTCCCTGTGTCTGCATGGGTTTGCTCCAGTTTCCTCCACAGTCTAAAGATGTGCAGGTTAAGTGAGTGGCCATGCTAAATTGCCCGTAGTGTAGGGTGAAGGGGTAAATGTAGGGGAATGGGTGTGGGTGGGTTGCTGTTTGGAGAGTCGGTGTGGAACTTGTTGGGCCGAAGGGCCTGTTTCCACACTGTAAGTAATCTAATCTTAAAAAGTGTATTCAGTGCAAGTCGCTTTGACAATATTTCCTTTCTTCTTGAAACATCCTGCAGATGGCTGAAGATGATCAAGAGTGGAAGACTTATTTCCGAAATTTGCCAGATTCTTTGACCTCATTATTAGTACTGCTGACAACAGCTAATAACCCTGATGGTAAGGGTTTTTGTTTTCAATGTTAATCTTCCTGCTCACTAACTTTTTGGATTGTCACCTGACATGTAGATCATTCATAGAATGCAATTGAAGGGAAACCAGTTTAATATCTTATCTGAATGAAGTGCAGGTAATGAAATAACCTGATTCATCTTTCAAATGTAGCATTTTGTTTTATAAAATGCTTTATAATTTGTATTTTACAAAAATAGTTTCCTATTTTTATCAGTTCTAACTCATTCTTTGCTTCCTCAATAAATTTAGGAGGAGGACTGGGCAATTCAGCCCCTGAACCTGTTCTACAGTTGAATTAAATGGTCAACAGGTGTTCAGAAACTTTAATATCTTGATACTTTTTTTTAGTTTCATAATTTTAAACAAACCGATATTGAGGTAAACTTGACCTAGCATCAATGATTGTATGTGGAAGTGTTCAAAACTACTTTGCCTACCAAGGTTATCTTGTTTGTTGCATGTACTTTGTCTTTTTACCCCATGCCTTGCAAAGGCCATTACTATGAATCCCTCCATTGTCAACAATGCTGGGTTTTGGTTTCAGTAACCGCTAAGGTCAGTGACTGTTCTTTGAGCCTTGGTCACTGAGTATGAGTGAAGTGAGAAAGGGTAGGAGGGCACTATATTCTTCCTTGGTGTTGTACTGAATGGATAATCACTGAGATGTGATGGACAGAATCTACTACTTGAAATTGCCTTTCGAAAGGCACCCTCGTCCCAGACTTTGGTTGACAACAATGGAGCTGACATGATTCACAACTCCTCAAAAACCTGACCTCCCTCCCTGAAAATGGGTGGAGTCATCCATATTATCACTGCAATGGATTCTGACAGATTGGAAGTGCTGGGTGCAATGCTGTGCCCTCTGTCAGTCATGTCTTTAAACACTCCTGAAAATCAAATGGTCCAGGAATAGTGTTGGGCATGTTTCAGTTGTGACTCACCTGCTAGTTTTTAAAGGGCTCCTGTGTCATTCCTGACTTGGCAAAAGTCCAGGCCTTTATCTTTAAGGTTCTTGTACCTGGACTAAAGGGGCAAGATTGTGTGCACTTTCAAACTAAGAAGGAAATGCTCTCCTGCAGTTGGTGTGAGAATGTAACCATAATGGTGTTTTGTTTTTCCCTTTATAGATGTATCTTCATTCTAAAGATTAAGTAGCATGAGAAATTTTTGTAATGTTTGACCAAAAATAGCTTTGAATCTGCAACACTTGGTCTGGATGGTGTTTAATAGTGTCACCTGGTTAGTCATTCTTGGATAATTAAATTTGTTTTTCACTTATTCTGGTTATCTGATGCTTGAAATTAAAAGATACAGCATTGCTTTCTGGCTTGCTCACTCGCTCTTTCTCTCTCTTTTTCCTGATAGTGATGATTCCAGCCTATTCACTCAATCGAGCCTATTCATTGTTCTTCATTACCTTCAGTCTTATTGGTAAGGCTTTGTTTTTAACTTATGAACAGACATAGCTTGCACTTTTTTTTTGTTCAGGCTAAAAGCTTTAAAACAACATTGAACAGGTAATACACAGACTATATATCCTTCATTTTTGATTGTGGACTGAATTGGAAAAAGGATGATTTTATGACAAAGATTTGAGGGAATTTGCTGTACTTTCTAAAAAGCAAGTTGCTGAAACTTACTGTGGGTAGCATTTGCACTACGACTTTGTTCAAACAACAGGGGAAGATTTTTGTGCACTGCCCTGATGGTTTGGGGGTGATGGTAACAGGCTGTACAAAGTGAGATGTGCTGGTAGTAGGTGGATGTTAAGTTGGTGGGGTTTTGGACACCAACAGCCATCTGCCTTACAAATTATCTTGCTCTTGGGTAGCTGAACAGTGCTGATGTTGTACCTCCAGTGAAATACCAAAAATCTGGTGAAAGCCAGTTGCTGTAGGTTGTTGCTTTTAACCAATAAATCAGATGACATTTGTGAGCCAATTGGTCTGGTGTCTTCCATTAGGAGCAAATCTGAAGGGCCAGATCAGAGCAAAAAGATGTGGAAAAACAAAAAAAGTCTGAAGTGTGACATTAGAAACTTGTATCAGTTCACCTAAAGACCTAACAGAATGAGAGAGCACTTTTCTTTTGGCCCTCAAGTATTTGCCTTTGTTTTCCCCTCCCTTACTCATTGGCTCATCACCAGAGCCTTGAGTGCCTCTGGGCTGCTGTTTTTTTTTTTCCCCCAAGCATTGCATATTTCTCACCTAGTCCTTAGAAAACCAAAGATTATTTTCTCTCTCTCCTGTTTGAGGCACTGTAGGTTATGTAAAAAGATGCTGCATAAAACAGGTTGCTTAATTAGAGTATGTGCATCCACCTTTTTCCAAATGGTAAGTGAATATAATAGAATATTCTGTCGGAGTGTGAGTTTTAGCCATTTTAACTTCAGATCAGTATTTTAGTCTTTAGTTACCACTGCATGTTTTTAGGACTTGGAACTGCTTGCCTAATGATGACCTTGTAAGCATTACTAACTTGTTGGGGCAGCATGGTGGTTCAGTGGTTAGCACTGCTGCCTCAGTGCCAGGGACCTGGGTTTGATTCTAACCTCGAGTGTCTGTCTGTGTGGAGTTTGCACATTCTCCCCATGTCTGCATGGGTTTCCTCCGGATGTTCCAGTTTCCTCTCAATCCGAAAGATGTGCAGGTGAGGTGAATTGGCCATGCTACATTATCCATAGTGTTAGATGCATTAGTCAGAGGGAAATGGGTCTGGGTGGGTTCCTGTTCAGAGGGTCAGTGTTGATTTGTTGGGCTGAAGGGCCTGTTTCCACACTGTAGGGAATCTAATCTAACTCTAATCTAAACTGATCTGGGTCCATTCATGTCCCTTTATCTTTGGACCAATTTTTCTTCCCTTACCTGCTCATGTTGACATGTGGCTCTAGACCCATAGCAGTGCATTGACTCTAACTGCTATTGGGCATTTGGGTTTGGGCAATAAATGCTGGCCTAGCCAACATTCTAAATGTGGAATGGTCCTTTCATACAAAAAAGCGTAAAGCTAGTTGCTCTGTTTTTTTTTAAAAAAAACAACCAGAATATTGGAACAGGAGTAGGCCATTTGAACCTGAGTCTGATATCAGTGTGATCATGGCTCATTGTCCAACTTCAGTCCCCTGTGCCTGCCCTCTGCCTGCATCCTTTGAATGCTTTAGCCTGAAGAACTATATTTAACTCTGACTTGATAAGTCAATGTTCTGGCCTTAACCATTTTCTGAAGTAGCAAATTCTGCCACGCTCTGAGAAGTGTCTTGGTCCTAAATGGCCCACCTTGTATCCTTATGCTGACCCCTGGTACTGGAGTCGATAGTCACTTATCCTGCCTAGTCCTGTTTTGAATTTTCATAAGTTTCTGTAAGATCCCCTCATTCTTTTAAACCCCAAGTGAATATACTCTAAATAATCCAGACTCTCTCTGCTCTTGTTAATCCTGTCATCCCAAGAATCAGACTGGTAATGGTAGATTCTACATTTAATTGAAAATTAGCAGCTTCTAAAATCTATTCTTTCATGTAACTGAACATGTTTAATTTCTGTATCTTTCAGGGACATACTTGTTAATGAATTTATTGACTGCGATAATATACAACCAATTTCGTGGCTATTTACTGGTAAGTAATCTGTTCTAGGTGTTTTTAAAATGGCAGTTGTCTTCAGATGAATTTTCGCAGCAATGTCAACATATTGCATGTCTGTAATGAGGCAGCCAACTGTGTGTGTAGTTTGGCTATTTTCACTGTTCACTTTCAGAATTCTGAATCCAGAAATGAGGAAACACACTGGGTATCTAGTAAGTGATTCCTCTTAATTTTGAAGGTTTGAGAAAATTTGATTTCAATGTGTTGTTGTTTTTTAAAAATTTTCATCCTCCAACTTTTTGGATGACTGTTCTGAACTATTATTTAAGGCAGTAAATTGGCTTCTTCACTTGTTTATAGTTCCTTTTGACTCTCACAGTGTATAGTCCATGTTTTCCCCTGATTAGTTCTTCATACAATGTGCACCGGTAGAGTCTGCCCTTTCTTTAATTTAGGGAGTGACTAGTCTCTGCTGTAGGTGTTCATATTACTGGATTGTAAACCAAACATGAATGCATGTCTTGGTCTACCCATTTATAATTGGGATTGGTATAATTTGTGATGCATATGTTTGTATCTGGTTGAAGAGAAATTTAGTGTCTGCTTACAAGACTTGGTCCACTTCAAACTTGAGGTGAAAGATGGCATTTTTACACAGATGCTTAGCATTGAGATTTTTGTAACACTTTTTACAGTAAAAGATGTAATATGAAATAGTGAGTAACTATTTGAAGGCATTGTATCTTTTAAAGGCACTAAGAAAAGAATGCTTGTCTGTCTGGTAATGGATTTTGAATATTGGATTATTTTAGTTGTATCGCCATCTTGTGAAGTGTTACGAGCATCTTGTTTACAACAAAAAATTTGAGGACATTCTTTTTTTTTAAAAGAGAAACTTATTTCTTAAAGTAGAATTATTTACTTATCATTCAACTTGTTGCCAACATTTCAAATTGCAAACCAAATTCTGCTCTGAACTTTTAGAAGTTTTAACCACAGCCTCTATTAAATTAAATGCTCTCCTGGTTATATTGAACTGTACAGCTTGAGGTGGTAGTGCCTGAGATTATCTAGCTGTTATGAGAACCAACCTTTTCAGTCTCAACAGGTTTACTGGTACTTGAGAATTTTGCGTAACTGCTTTGAGTATGAAAAGAAACTCTTTTTAATTTGCTATATATTCAACTGCATCACAATATGAAATGTTTTTCTTAAATCTAACAATTTTAGTCCAACAGTAATTGTGGAAAAGTCAGCTAAGGCAGAATTTGTATTCCAGGTTGTTGAATTTCAAAAGCCAAGACCTTTTAACTAAAGAGTCAGTCAAGGATTTTTTTTTTTTGGATTTTGAAATTTTTTGGCATTCATGTATCTCCCTAGTTTTTCTTTCAGCTTTCAGAAGATCTCTAATTTTGGCCTTGATAAACATCACAAATATTAGTGGTACACCTTTCTTTGCTTTTAGCTCGAACTTCAAGTTGAAGGGCACTTTCTCAACCCCCCCCCCCCCCCCCCCCCCCCGCCAAAATGGATTAGTCATTGAGTTATTCTAACTTTTTTTAATATAAAGGCTTGTGTGAAGTTGGGATTGCCAGCTCATGCTAAAAATTAGCATGAAATCTTTTGATCATTCAGCTGAACTGTAATTTTACAGGTCCAGGATCACATCTGTTTTCTATTTCACTGCACAGCACTCTCTATTCTTCCTGAAGTGTGGTTAGGCATGATTTCACAGAACATTTACATCACATATAGACCCTTCAACCCCTTGGTTCAACAGGTTGGCACAACAATCTGAAGCCCATCTGTCCTACACCATTACAATATCATCCATATGTTTATCTAATGACCATTTAAATACCCCTGAAGTTGGCAAGTCTACTACTGTTGCAGGCAGTGCATTTCCACCCCCCAACCTTACTACTGGGTAAAGGAACTACCTCTGACATCTGTCCCCACTCAATTTGAAGCTACATCAGCTCATGCTAGTCATTACCATCTGAGGAAGAAGGCTCTGTCCACCCTATCTCATCTTCTGATCAGCTTGTATGCCTCAATGAAGTCACATCACAACCTTCTCTCCAATGACAACATTCTCAAGTCCCTCAGCCTTTCATCCACAAGACCTTCCTTCCATACCAGGCAACCATCCCAGTAAATCTCCTCTGAACCCTTTCCAAAGCTTCCACATCCTTCCTATAATGTGGCGACCAGAACTGTACACAATAGTCCAGGTGCGGCCACACCAGAGTTTTGTACAGATGCAGCATGACCTCATGGTTCTGAAACACACTTACTCTACCAATAAAGTAACACTGTATGCCTTAACAGCCTATCAACCTGGGTGACAACTTTCAGGGATCTATGTACATGGACACTGAGATCTCCCTGCTTATCTACACTACCAAGAACCTTACCATTAGCCCAGGACTCTGCATTCCTGTTGTTCCTTCTAAAGTGAATCACCTCCCACTTTTCCACACAAAACTTCATTTGCCACCCCTCAGTCCAGCTCTTCAGCTTATCTATGTCCTTCTGTAACCTGACACTATTCACAACTCCACCAACCTTCTGCAAATTTACTAATCCTGCTATGCCATCAACCAGGTCATTTATAAAATTGACAAGCAGCAGTGGCCCCAAAACATCCTTGTGGTACACCACTAGTAATTGAACTCCAGGATGAACATTACCCATCAATCACCATTCTGTCTTCTGATCCAAACTGCTAAATCACCCTCAATCCCCTGCCTCTGTATTTTGCACAATAGCCTACTGTGGGGAACCTTTATCAAATGCCTTATTTAAATCCATATATACCACATCAGCCACTTTACCCTTATCCACCTGTTTGGTTACCATCTCGAAGAACTCAAAGTTTGTGAGGCTCGACCTACCCTTCAAAAAACTGACTATCCCTAATCAACTTCATCCTCAAGATGATAACCTTTTCCAACACTTTACCCACAACCGAAGTAAGGCTCACTGGTCTATAATTGCCAGGTTGTCTCTACTCCCCTCGAACAAGGGGACAGCATTTGCCTTCTGGCGCTCGTCTTGTAGACAATGATGACATAAAAATCAACGCCAAAGTTTGTGCAGTCTCCTCCCTGGCTTCCCAGAGAACCCTAGGCCCAAGGAATTAATCTGTTTTCATACTTTGCAGAATTGCTAATATCACCTCCTTGAACCTCAATCCCACCTAGTCTAGTAGTCTGTATCTCAGTATTCTCCTCAACAATATTGGTCTTTTTCCAGTGTAAATAATGACCAAATTCATTTAGTGCCTCCCTTATCCTCTGACTCCACACACAGCTTCCCACTGCTATCATTGATTGGCCTTTATCTTTTTCTATTTATCCTTTTTATTCCTGATCTACACATAGAAAGCTTGAGGGTTTTCCTTGATCCTATCTGCCAATGACTTCTCACAACCCCTCCTGGTTTTTAGTGCACTCAAGCCTTTCCTGGTTAACTTAACTCAAGTGTCCTAACTGCACCTTCACGTAAGCAGTCTTACTCTTGACAGAAGATTCAACTTTAACCACAGTTCTTGCGCTCAACCACATGCTCCCTGCCTGACTGGTACATGCCTATCAAGACATGCAGTAGGTGTTCCTTGAATAAGCTGCCCACTTCAGTTGTGCCCATCCCCTGCAGTTTCCTGCCCTATTCTATGCTTCCTAAATCTTGCCTAATTACAACATAAGAACCTTTCCCACAGCAATAACATTTGCTCTGCAGCATATATACCTATCTCTTTCCATTGCTAAAGTAAACATCAATGAGTTGTAATCACTATCGCAAGTGTTTATTTACCTCCAAATCAAACACCTGGCCAGGTTTATTACCCAGTACAAATTCCAGTGAGGTGCCTCCCCTTTGGGTCTACATATAGTGTAAGGAAACCATCCTGCACATGTTGGACAAAAACTGACCCATCTAAATACTCAACAGTATTCACAGTCAATATTTAGAAAGTTAAAGTCACCCATAACTATCCTGTTACTCTCACTTATATCCAGAATTATTTTTGCTATCTTTTCTTCTACATCTCTGGGACTATTCAGAGGCCCATAGAAAACACCCAACAGGGTGACCTTTCCTTTCCTGTTTCTAATCTTGGCCCACACTACCTCAGTAGATGAGTCCAAGTGTCCTTTCTGCCACAGTAATACTATCCTTGATAATGCCACACCACTCCCTCTCTTACCATCTTCTTTGATCTTACTCAAACATCTAAATCCTAGAACCTGTGACAAACATTTTCTGACCCTGCTCTACCCATGTCTCCAAAATGGCCACAATATTGAAGCCCCAGGTATCAACCCATGCTCCAAGTTCACCCACCTGATTCTGATGCTCCTGATGTTGAAGTAGATGCACTTCAAACCACCTTACTTGCCAGTGGACTCTCACGTCCTTGAAACCTTCATTTCTGACCTCTACTTGCCACCTCCTTACACTGTAACTACAATTTGGGTTCCCTTCCCCCTGCTGAATTAACTTCAACCCTCCCAAAGGCCATGAGCATATTTTCTACCCCCCCCCCCCCCCCCCCCTCCCGTTTGTTATTGCACAAAGTTTCCACCCTAGCTGCCTGAATTTCTGCCTTAAATCCTCATCCCTTTTCCTACCTATGTTGTTGGTGTCTGTGGACCATGATTTGGGGTTGCTTCCCCCTTGATCCCGAAAGCACGATCTAAGATGTTATGAGCCCTGGCACCTGGGAAGCAACACACCAACAGTGAGTCTACCTTGTTCCCACGGAACCTCCTCTCTGTCCCCTAACTGTGGAATCCCCAATGACTAATCCTCTGCTTGTCTCTCCCCTTCCCTTCTGAGCAACAAGGACAGACTCTTTGCCAGAGACACGTACCCTATGACTTGTGCTGATTTAATACTAATATCAATGCACCTTGTATTCCATCACCGATTAAATTTTGTAATATTCCTAAGTATTTCACATCATTACTGCTTTGTCCTCCTCCCTCTGCTGGACTATCACTATGCTGCTTGATGCATTTCGCTGACAGCAATGCCATCCTAGCAGTAACTGAAACCCTAGCTTACATCCAGTTCCTGGTGGGGTTGACAAACTGCATTTAATGAGTCTCTGCTTGAGTGGCATCCAGGTTCTGAGGCAAGCCTGCTTTGGATTTTTGCTCTTCACACACCTGGGAATATGTTTGGAGGTTTTCTGAATCTGATCTAATTTCTCTACTCCTGTTAATCTGATGCAGTGCATGTTTTTTCCACAGCTATCTCAGTCCCATTGTGTGCCTGGCATTCACTTTAGTAGTACCTTGCTATGAGTGCATTGATATACTTAGCAAATGAAGTCAGCTCTAGTTGCCCCAACTTGTCCTCTATTGTATTTAGTGGTACCTCATGAGGCTGCAACAGTTTAAGAACCATTTGCTTTTGTGCTACAGTCTACTGGTGAGTGATTAGTTTCAAATGAAAAATTGCTGGAGAACTCTGATTTGGCAGTGAAACAGTTCGTGTTTTCAAAGCCAGTCCAAGTTTAAATTCTGTTTGTCCACCCACAGGTATTACCAGATCAGAGTTTCTTGAATGTCTTGATATTTGATATTTTCTCATCTCCAGCATGTCCAGAGTGTATTGCTTTAATTTTTGACGGTGGTTCTAAATTTAGTTGTTACCAAATTGGAGTTGAGCAACGAGAGAGTAAAGCTAAGAAATCGAGCACAGGACAGCCCTTGGTCCCTCGATGTTGTGCGAACCTTTTTATCCTAATCTTAAGATCAAACTAACGTACGCACTCTTTATTTTATTATCTTTCATGTGCCTTTTTTAAGTGTCGCTTAAATGTCCATAATGTATTTGACCATTCTATGCACCCATCACTCTGAAGCACCAACCTCTGACAACTCCCCTATATCTTCCTCCAATCATTTTATAATTGTGTCCTATTGTGATAACCATTTCTGCCCGAGGAAAATATCTCTATCCATTTTATCTATGCCCCTCATCAACTTGTACACCTCTGTCAAGTCACCTTCATCCTTTTTCTCCAATGAGAAAAGTGCGAGCTCTCTCAGCCTTAAGATGTGCATTCTAGTCCAGGCAGCATCCTGGTAAATCTCTTCTAAAGCTTCCACATCCTTCCTACAATGGGGCAACCAGAACTGAATACAATATTCCAAGTGTGGTCTAACCAGGGCTCTAAAGAGCTACAGCATAACATTGTGGCTCTTAAATTCAATCCCCCTGCTCATGAAAGCCAGCACACCATATGCCTTTAACAACCCTGTCAACTTGGGTGGCAATTTTGAGGGATCTAAGGACATAGACCCCCAAGATCCCTTTGTTCTGCTACACTGCCAAGAATCCTGCCTTTAACCCTGTTTTGAGACAAAAAAAAACTGCAGATGCTGGAGTCCAAAAGTAGACCAGCAGGAGGCTGGAAGAATGTAGCAAATCAGGCAGCATCAGGAGGTGGGGAAATCAACATATTGGGTGTAACACTACTTCAGATCTGGGGTTGGGTGTAAGGGGGGGTTGCAGATAAAAGGGGTAGGTTGGCAGGACGATGAAGTAGGGATAGGGGAACACAGGGTGTGACCTGGTTGGTTGTTAGGAGAAATGAACCCTGTTGGTGGCTGGAGGGGAGGGGCTGGGAAGGGAGACAGGTGATGGGAAGGCAATTTGGAGGAACACCTGGGTAGCCTATGGTGCAGAGGACTCTGCATTTGAGTCCTCAAATGTCAAATAACTTCCCTTCCCATCACCAAACTCCCTTCTAGCCCCTACTCCGTCCTCCCATTCCTCTCATTGACCTGACCTGTTCTGACCAACCAGGTCATACCATCTACCCATGTTCACCTATCCATATCTCACCACCCTGTTTCTGTGCCCCGCCCCTTCATCTGCAGCTCCCCTTACATCAACCTTGAAAATCACCACTTTCTCTGCATGGATGCTACCTGACTTGCTGAGAGCTGCAGTATATACTGTTTTCAGTACAGATTCCAGCATTTGTAGTGGTTTGCTCCTATCTAGAATGAAGGTTAATTTGACTTGATATCACTTCGTGCACCTTAAATTGAGTGAAGGAGCCAAATGGGGAAAATAAATTACTGTGCCGTCACTAGCGGTGTTCCGCAAGGATCTGTTTTGGGACCATTGCTGTTTGTCATTTTTATAAATGACCTGGAGGAAGGGTTAGAAGGTTGGGTGAGCAAGTTTGCGGATGATACGAAAGTCGGAGGAGTTGTAGACAGTGAGGAAGGATATGGCAGGTTACAGCGGGATATAGAGAAGCTGCAGAGCTGGGCAGAAAGGTGGCAAATGGAGTTCAATGTAGCTAAGTGAAGTGATTCACTTTGGTAAGAGTAATAAAAAGATGGATTACTGGGCTAATGGTAGACTACTTGGTAGTGTGGAAGAGCAGAGGGATCTTGGTGTCCATGTACACAGATCTCTGAAAGTTGCCACCCAGGTAAATAGTGCAGTGAAGAAGGCATATGGCGTACTGGCTTTTATTGGTAGAGGAATTGAGTTCCGGAGTCCTGAGGTCATGCTGCAGTTGTATAAGACTCTGGTGCGGCCGCATCTGGAATATTGTGTGCAGTTTTGGTCGCCATACTATAGGAAGGATGTGGAGGCACTGGAACGGGTGCAGAGGAAGTTTACCAGGATGTTGCCTGGTATGGTAGGAAAATCCTATGAGGAAAGGCTGAGGCACTTGGGGTTGTTTTCATTGGAGAAAAGAAGGTTTAGGGGTGATTTGATAGAGGTGTACAAGATGATTAGGGGGTTAGATAGGGTTGACAGTGAGAACCTTTTTCCACGTATGGAGTCAGCTATTACAAGGGGGCATAGCTTTAAATTAAGGGGGGTTAGATATAGGACTGATGTTAGGGGTAGGTTCTTCACTCAGCGAGTCGTAAGTTCATGGAATGCCCTGCCAGTAGCAGTAGTGGACTCTCCCTCTTTATGGGTATTTAAGTGGGCATTGGATAGGTATATGGAGGATAGTGGGTTAGTGTAGGTTAGGTGGGCTTTGATCGGCGCAACATCGAGGGCTGAAGGGCCTGTACTGCGCTGTATTTTTCTATGTTCTATGTATCACAGAATTTTCTACTCTTGAAATTTTGAGTTACTACGTAGTTATTGCTGTTTTTCTTTTCTTCAGAGTTCAATTCAGACATCGTTAATTCGAAGATGCTTGGGAATTCGAGGAGCGTTCGAGGTGCTTTGCTGTGAGAGTCCAAGCAAAACTGGCAGAAGAGGTTCTATGTAAGATTACTTTTTGAGATTTGTTGTGAATTTGTTTCAAAGGCAACATGCTTGAAATGTATCCCATTGTTGAATCACTTAAATTTGCACCTTATTTTAACGACTTGAGCATTGATTGAAGGTAGCTACAATATTACAATTGAAAGGAAAAATCTGACTTTATACTGTGATTTGAAATGAGATGTTTTGGAGAGTGAAAAATGGGCTCGATGTCAAAAATGCAGTGCTCTGGCTGAATGTGGAGTTGATGTAAGATGTGAATGAGTGGACAGATGGATGGTGATTGGCACTAAAGTTTGAGACATTGCAGAAATGCCCACTTTGTCGATTTTAATGGGGATGGAAACTCCACTTTCGTGCCAAGATCGAGAGTAGAATGCTTGATGTCTACAATTAAAATGGTTTTAAAATGGCCCATTTTTTTTTCAAATCAGTAGAATGACTGTGAGCACCAACACAGTGCTGCAAGTCCTGCAGAAAGTGAAAATGTCTTCAGCGCACAAGCAAGAAATGATAAAGGTGAATAAATGTTTTTTGTAGAGCTGAGATAGAAGGGATGATTTGATGATTCTTTTCCACGAATATGATGGCAATGCTGACTGCCTCCCCTTTTTGTTGTTGTAGTCATATGAGCCAAAATTTACTTCAAAGAAATACTCATGAAGCCCTTAGCTTTAGGTGGGGACCAAAGATGATATACCCTAGCCATTGACATCATCCCTCTTGCTGTTAGTCTAGAGCTGAACTAATTGTTTGTCAATCCAGTGTTTTGTCTGACAGCTTGTGCCATTGCTACTTATGGATTTAACTATTAGGCTCTCCCTGGTTCATGTCTTGGCCTCTGACTTTTCAATAGATGCCTTCCAAATCTGCAGCAAGTTCTGAGTACTTATTATCCCGATTCTTGCCAAGTCAAACAAGTCTTGGTTTCATATTTTAGAACTCTCCGGCTTTATGCCTCCTCATGGTTTTTAAACTTTTCACTATTTACATGGTTCTATTTTGAACCTGTTGGGTACTGTACGTTTTTAGCTGCTGAAGCCTGAAATTCCACAATGTCCTCCCCAAACATCTGCACCCTCATCTCCTTTTGACTACTAAATATGCCTGTTAGGTTGGTTGTCTACTCTACCCCCATGTGGCTTGTTACATTTTAAAATCTTTTCTGAAACACTTACAAATGCATATCATTTTCTAAAATTCTTGGAAACACTGAGATTATTAAATGTTCATCTGGAGTAGATTTGCTGAATTTTAATCCCCAGTTCGTCCATATCTTTTTACCCCAAGACTCTACAAGTGGAATGTAGGAAAATCGTAAGTGACTTCAGTTGGCAACCCTGGTATTTCTGTTTTGACTGGATCTGACTCCATGTTCTGTTATGTCAACTGACTTGGGGAAAGCTTTAAGGTGCAAGACTTAGCCTTTGACTTTTATTTTGGAGATTATTATCTCTTGGATGGTAAGTTTCTTAGTCTGGAGGGAGGTGCTTTCAACCACAACCTGAGTGACACTGAAAAAGTTTGAAATAATTCTTCTTTTAAAAATTTTTCTGCAACACATCTACAATTTAATTGAAAATAAATCCTCACCACAGCTTAGTGTTACAAGATCTCTCTGGTGGATGTACTTCCACAGTCCTTGGCATCTAAGGATCTGCTTGTTCAGTATGATGGTCTAATCAGAAGAGGCTCTTGTCTTTTAAACAATAAATTAATCTTGCTTGAGAGTAACTTGGTACAAGTTAC
This sequence comes from Chiloscyllium punctatum, assembly GCF_047496795.1. Classification (NCBI taxonomy): domain Eukaryota; kingdom Metazoa; phylum Chordata; class Chondrichthyes; order Orectolobiformes; family Hemiscylliidae; genus Chiloscyllium; species Chiloscyllium punctatum. Next base: position 88,839,027 of record NC_092760.1, read on the forward strand.
ATTGGCATGAGGGACAACTTCAGAGACTGAAGGAGGTCTCAATGTTAGGTTTTATTCCATTGAGATTCAGGCTTGTTTTATTTGTGTACCAAATTAAATTAAAATGGTCGCTGCTTCGTGCACTTCCTTATGTTAACCCTTTCGGTTGCTTATGCCCTTGTGCTATGTTTGTTCATTTAAAAACTTTTTTTTTGCTTTTTGCAGCAAGTAAAAGCATTCACTCATAACTGTGTTACAGCAGAACAGTTTCGTGCTCTCTTTGATGAATTGCACAAAGAGACAATGAGAGAGGTAACTTAGTTCGATTTTGAATGCATATTTAATTTTGAAACCAGTATCAGTCCCTGGGCTTGAAATGCCAACCTAATTCTGTGGAGGATACCTGGCATTTAATGTCATTGGTCTTTCATCAGAAATACCTGGGGATTGAGTATACTGCAGTTACTTTTTCCATTGAAGTGCTTTAAATTTTATTAAATCAAGATTTCTGTAATTCAGACTATAAATTTAAGAAATTTAAAAGCAATGTTTTTTCCTTCAGTATCCGCCAAAACCAGTGTATCGATCTGTTTTCTTGCAAAAGCTCCAGACTCTGTTCAGCCATCGGTTTGTGGATTACTTTGGAAACCTAATAGTTGCGGTGCATCTGATTTGCATTTTTGTAAGTTAACTTTTATTGCCATGATACCAATATAGTTTTAGATTTGTGTCTGAAAGGGTAGTTGTGGTGCAAAGGTAGTGTCCTGATCACTGGTCTCTAGCTCACCCTGCTCCAGAGGTGTCATAATGTGTCTGAATGGATTGATTTTGAGGGGGAGGAAAAAATAAGGTTAGCTGTGATGCAAATTTTGCTGGTAACCTGAACTCCATTTGGTGCCATGCCTTGTGAAAGAATTGCATAAGCAGAAGTTGTTGTTCTGCAATCCTTAGTGTGTCCAAGTTATTTCATAATTTGGAAATGCTGGTGTTGGGCTAGGGTGTACAAAGTTAAAAATCTCACAACACCAGGTTATAGTCCAACAGCTTTAATTCAAAGCATTAGCTTTCGGAGTGCCACTCCATCAGGTGGTTGCAGAGGACACAATTGTAAGACATGGCATTTATAGCAAAAGTTTACAGTGTGATGTAACTGAAATTATACATTGAAAAATACCTTGATTGTCTGAGTCTTTCATCTGTTCGAATGACCATGATCGTTTCACTACTTTCATATGTAAATCACAATCTTTTGAATGTTTTGTGAGAAATAAAGGCTAAAATGTCACTATTCCACTAAAGATCACAGTGGGTCAGTGTGTCCATGGCAAAAGCAAGCCAATGTTTCGAGTCTGACCCTTCAGCTCAGGGCAGTTAAGGACTGTATAAAGATAAGAGAAGTATAACATAGCAAAGATGAGTGGGAAGTCAGAGGACTGGGGAACTTTGAAAGAGTAGCAGAGGATAACTAAAAAGGAAATACATGGAGAAAACAGGATAGTAAAAGCTTTTTAGTTAAGACTAAAATTGGGCTCTTGAAGATAAACAGGTGATTTTTTATGGGGAAATGGCAGAAGATTTGAATAGGTACTTTTGGATCTGTCTTCACTGGGGAATGCACTCAATCTCCCAGATGTAATAGTGGCTGAAGGACCTAGGGTAAAGGATGAACTGAAGGGAATTTATATTAGGCAGAAAATGTGTTGGGTAGACTGTTAGCTCTGAAGGCTGCATCTCAGGGTACTTAAGGAGGTGCCTTTAGAAATCATGGATGCATTGGTAATTATTTTACAATGTTCTATTGATTCAGGATTAGTTCTTGCAGATTGGAGGGTGGCTAATGTTGCCTCACTTTTCAAGGGAGAGAGAAAACAGAATTTATAGACTGGTTAGCCTGACATCAGTGGTGGAAAGATGCTGGAGTCTATTATAAAAGATGATACGATAGGTCAGAGTCCGCATTGATTTATGAAGGGCAAATCATGCTTGACTAATCTTCTGGAGTTATGAGGTTGTAACTATGAAGATAGACCAAGGGGAGCCAGTGGATGTAGTGCACCTGAACTTTCAGAGTTTTTGATAAGGTCCCACGTAGGAGAGTAGTGAGCAAAATTAAGGCACATGGCATTGGGGGCAAGGTACGGACTTGGATTGAAAATTGGCTGGCTGACAGGAAGCAAAGAGTGAAAAACGGGTCCCATTCAGAATGGCAGTGACCAGAGAGGCACCATGTGGTTCGCTGCTGGGACCACATCAATGATATAGATGACGGCATTAAAAGTAATATTAACGAATTCGATGACAAAGCTGGGTGGCAGGGTGAAATGTGAGGAGGATTTGAGAATACAGGGTGACTTGGACAGGCTAGGTGAGTGGATGGATGCATGGCAGATGCAGTTTAATATGGATAAATGTGTGGTTATCTATTTTGGCAAGAACAGGATGGCAGATTACTCTAAACGGAGTCAAGTTAGGAAAAGACCAGTACTACAAGATCTAGGTGTTGTACATCATTGAAAGCAAGCATGCAGGTCCAGCAGGTAGTGAAGAAAGCTAATGGCATACTGGCCTAACAAGAGGAATTGAGCCTAGGAGCAAAGAGGTCCTTCTGCAGCTGTACAGGGCCCTGGTGAGACCACACCTGCAATATTGTGTGCGGTTTTGATCTCCAAATTTTGAGGAAGGACATTTCAGATTATTGAGGGAGTGAAGGGTAGGTTTGCGAGGTCAATTCCCAGAATGGTGGGACTATCATATGTTGAAAGATTGGAGCAACTGGGCTTGTATACACTTGGTAAAAACAATGACTGCAGATGCTGGAAGCCAGGTTCTGGATTAGTGGTGCTGGAAGAGCACAGCAGTTCAGGCAGCATCCAAGGAGCTTCGAAATCGATGTTTCGGGCAAAAGCCCTTCATCAGGAATAAAGGCGGTGAGCCTGAAGCGTGGAGAGATAAGCTAGAGGAGGGTGGGGATGGGGAGAAAGTAGCATAGAGTATACACTTGAGTTTAGAAAGATGAGGCGATCTGATTGAGAAGTATAAAATTATTAAAGGTTTGGACAGTCTGGAGACAGGAAGCATTTTTCCACTGATGGATGACTCCAGAACCAGAGGACACCTTTTTTTAAAAATAAGGGTAGGTTATTTAGAACAGTTGAGGAGAAACTTCACCCAGAGAGTGGTGGGTGTGTGGAATGGTCTGCCCCAGAGGGCAGTGGAGGTCAAATCTCTCTGTACTTTCAAGAAAGAGATGGATTAAGCTCTTAAAAATATTGGAATCAAGGGTATAGGCATAAGCAGGAACTGGATACTGATTGTGGATGATCATAATGAATAGTGGTGCAGGCTCGAAGGGCCGAATGGCCTACTCCTGCACCTATTGTCTCTTATGGAGACAACAAGCTAATGTTTCTTGTCTCCATGGATGCTCTGATCTGCTTTCGTTTTCAGCATTTTTTTGATTTGTTTTTTTTGAGTACATTATTCTAGCACCTGCAGTAACTTGCTCCTATCATTCCAACCATTGACCTTTTTAAAACTAAACAGGAGGTTTGGAAGCCTCTACCCACAAGTGGGTTTAGGAGGATTGTAGAATGGAATGTGGTGTTATGAAGGTGTAAGGAGTACTGTACCTTTTTAAGAATGAAAAGCTAGCAGAACTACATTAAACAGCACCAAGTGTTCTGAACAAGGTAACAATATAACATTTTGGTTGAACAGCTAGAGTAGCTAGGTTGCCTGGAGATTTAAAAAAAAACAATTCAAATTCTGCCAATTAGTTTAAACTATGCACAAAATATCAAACTCTAGTCAAGTCTGAATTTTAGTATTTTGGCAATATTAACACCAATTAAATATCAGTTACTTTGGGGGTATAAGACTGGGGGGAAAAAAACTGAACAATTGGAGAGAACTGATAAAAAGACCAGAAGGGTCTGTTTCCATGCTGTACATCTCTGACTCAATATGACTCTTAGTGAGCACTCTGAGAGGTAACTGTCTAGAGGAGTTTGCATGTCGTATCAATGGTGATGGGAAGAATGAGTGAGTATTTCAAGATTTTCATGTGAGTGTTTTAAACAGGTTACTTTGGTGCATGATGCAGAAACACCTATCTCTGAACGTGATGGATTCTTTTCTGGCGTAAGTAGCTTTTGCTGCAAATGTATTTTTTATCAAGCAATTATTTTCATTTCTATTTGGCAACGTTGCTGAGAAAGTAATTGTTGTCTTACTGGGTTTTGTAGGTTGTGAATGGATCCTTTTCCCTGTACTATCTTTTGGAAATGGCAGTGAAAATCTTTGCTTTGGGCATTAAAGGTTATTGCTCATACAAAAGCAACCTATTTGATGGGCTTCTGACTATAATACTACTGGTAGGTGTAATGACTTTTTTATACAACTGTGTCTATAGTAGTCAGTTTATGCCTTAGTCAGTTTCACTTTCACGTGGTAGTTCCTTTCTTGTGTAATCCCAGGTTACACGCAAATTGCATAAGAACAGCACCATTTAAATGAATGGAGCCAGAATTGTTTTAAGACCAATAAACAGCTTTAAAAGTTCGTGCTATAGAAAGTGTCCCCAATTCGTCAAATGGTGCTATAGTGAATTTGCATTAACAAAGACTCATTATAGCAGAATGATCTGTATTTCTCCAACCAAAAGAAAATGTTGGAAAATCTCAGCCGGTCTGGCAGCATCTGTAACGAGAGAAAAGAGCTTGATCTGTATTTCTCTTTTTTTTTTTTTGCTGTCAATGGATATTAAATTTGAAAGTTTGTTTATTTTTAACAAATTAAGTTGAAGGCAGGCAACTAAAATTTGAGCAGAGGTTTTTAGAAAATTCAGAATTCATCTTGACTATCCTTAGTGAATAAGTGAAGTAAATGAAGTTTGAATGCACAGGAAAATCTCTTTGCTAATGTAGGAATGTGTCATTGACATGTTCAGTATGCTGCTTTGCATTATCAATGCAATTTTGTTGATGGCTGCTGATCTCTCCAAAAGACATTAACAGAAGTAGGCCATTCAACCCATTGAAGCTGCCCAAACATTCGGTGAGATCGTAGCTAGTTTGATGGTCTCCAACTACACTTTCCTACCATCATCTCAAGCCTTGGTGTTCTTTTGTCTCTTTATAGTCTTCCCATTCTCTTTTATGCTGTCTTCAATAGAGGATGGATTGCACTTCAAAATTGAAGTTTGCTATTCAGAACTGAGATTATAGTTACCCTTGTTGCCAATTGCATCATGGGTAAGATGTCAGTCTCCTGCTCAAGTGAGGAGAGGGATAGTAGGCTATGTACAGACATTTACTGTAAAATGCTGAAATATTTAGATGGAGCAGTCCTTGGAGATAAGGAATCAGAAGCCTTAGCAACCATCTGTCTTTCTGTTCTCAGCCAGAAAAACACTAGACCAGATCTCCACGTGCAAGTGGCAGCTTTGTTTTAATCCAAATGTGCCAGATGTGACTTCCCAAACTGGGGCTTTTGGTCCTCCTTTAAAAAATGTTACTTTGGATGGCTATCATTTGAGTTTTGTGAAAGGAAACTTCATGGTTTTGATTTGTTTTTTAGATTCTGCAACTGTCCTCTCTTGTGCAGTATGGTTGGCCTCGTCCAGGGTGGTATGTTGTTTCTTTAACTTTCACCTTGTCACAAATTTATGACCTCTTTCTTGAATTTGAAAAAAAAAATTTAAGTGATTTTTTTTTGTATTCCTGAAAGCGCACAACCTGCAATTTCCACTTTTGAATAATTTCCTGGCCACAAAGTGACCTTGTAAAAGGGTGGATTCTGTAGTAGATGAAGAATAAAAATTTATCCTTGTATGAAAAATCTTTTCATATGACATTTGTGCATTAAATTTCTCATTCTTGCTTTTAAGTAGCAGCAGAATATTTTGAAGTTTATGATTTCAAATTCTCTTGCTTTCTAAAAGCATTTAAAAAGTCTTGGAGTTGTAGCACTCCCAAATTTTTCCTATCAAATTACTACTCCCCTTTTGCCAGTACCTAAATTTTTTTTTTCCCCTGGAGTGTTAGAATGAACTCCAAAAAAACCAAATTGAAACTTGGGTGACATTTTCAGTTTGGGCATCATTGATGCAAGAGGTTTACTGCTATGATTGAAATGAGATGCTTTCAATCCCTTCAATTGGTCTTTAAACTTGTCCAGTCAAGTGAGCACTGAGTTGGGGAGATTAAACCCAAACCCAATTTTTGGACTCTATGTTGGAGGCTTAGTTTTGAAATGTATTTTTTGGTACAAAATTTCCACTTAACTTTGGCAAATTTCCCTTTAAAGGTAAGGTACTGTATTTTTGTTTGTTTATTCCCTCTTGACATTGCTGCTGTAAATCAAGGTAGTTCCCTTTTTAAAATCTGTCCTACTGGAGAGTAGGGTGGTTGTAAGTCTTCTAACTGTTTTGCCTTATAGGTGGATTTTTGAGTTTTCAAAGAAAAAGGTATCTTTGAGGTGGCATTTTGGGTATCTAGTATTTCTCTTGATTCCCAGGAATCCTTTCAGCAAATATGCTGATAGCATGTGTCTTATCAAAGTTTCCTTGTTTTGTCAGAAGTAACTTCAATCCATTTCTGAAATTCTTTCCTCATATATCTGACCTTTATTTTTTCTACAGGAACCCAGCGCTACACGGATTACTGTCTCTTTGGGAAACAGTTCGGCTGGCAAATATGCTCGTTGTTTTCAGATTTCTCCGGTTAATTTCCAGTATCAAGGTGACTTGGATCAAAATATCTTTGATTCTTTTATGTGAAAGAAATTTCTGGCAGTGCAAATATGGTGAAGCCATTAACTTTTTAAGTGGTTTTGGATTAAATAAATGCATATTTGATTCTAGGCGCATGCTTCAATGAAACGCTTCCTTGTAGTTCTATTAAATGATGATTCTTGTGGTGGGAAGATAATTTGCAGCCACAGTTTTCTGAAATAAAAAGTTTAAAAGATGTATACGCTACTGTTAGTCATTGAAGTCAAAACTTAACTTGAGCTTCCAGTTTTGGAGCACCCCAGTTTGTCAGCTGTGTAATCTAGTTTTACTTCAGCAAGCTGTGTTTTAATCTGATTCAGTGATGCTCCTGTTAGCTAAGGTGACATAAAAAAATTGGGTATGGCTATCATGGTTTTGAAGAATCCAGCCAATGTTATTGCATCTAACTCTTGAACATAAATTGGGTGGCATGGTGGCTCAGTGGTTAGTGGTGTGGCCCCACAGTGCCAGAGACCTGGGTTCGAATCCACTCTCTGGTGGTTTATACAAGCACCACACAGGCATTCTCAGTGTTTCCTCAGGGTAGTCCAGATTCCTCCAATAGTCCAAAAATGTAAATGTTAACTGGGTTGGCCCTGCTAAACAATTCATAATGTCCAGGGATATGCAAGCTCAGTGGGCTATCATGGGAATTGCAGAGGGTGTCTCTGGGTGGGATGCTGTTTGGAGGGTTGCTGTGGGCTCAATGGGCTGAATAGCCTGCTTCCACGCTAGAGATTCTATGACAAACATTCAATTAGAATTGGGCAGCACGATTCCAGGAGCATGTCATGCTTCAGGTGATTACCCAGTGAGTAGGGAGTATGAAACCCTGAAGGACTCTGGTTAAATGCAGTGATACGATGAGCATATCACTTAAAAGTAAAATGACTGAGGCAATGCAATACAAACTAAGACATTTGCCGCAAGCAGTTTCCACATGACCTGCAGGGTTTCTTGATGCCAAAAGAAAAGCCTTGCATTCTTCGAGGTGTAAGTGATTCCTTTTTTTTTGCAGTGGAATAACTCCTGTGTCCTTACTGATACTGTCTGTTTCAATAAGGACAAATTCTAGTGACTTGGACTTCCTCCAATGATCATGTGCCAGGATGAGTATTGCTGTCTACTGGAACTAGTGGCAAAGTTCACAATTAGAATTAACTTGCAATGCCTACAAGAATTTGAGTTCAGAATGTTTTTGTTTTGCAACATGAAACATTTGTGGCAAATGCCACAGGCTACAACTCTAGACAATGTTCAACGAGATGTTGTAGTTGTCATGCTGCAGTTTGCATGTACTGAAAAATGGTCAGTTCTACTGTCAGAATTAGCAGGAACTAATTGTTGAGGTTGGTTCCTGGCGACTGTTTTTCAGGATGTGAAATCTGGGGAGCTTGTACAAAGCTGATTATGGCCTTTGTATCTGTGCTGCAACTAATACTTCCTGTTTGCATTTTTCAGTTAATGGCCTTGGTTGCTAATAGTCTGTTTGATCTGATCAAGAATTTAAGAGCTTTTGCTGGAATTCTTGTGGTAAGTAGAACAATTCTCTTTGTTGTGGGGGGGGGGCAAAACATTGAATGTTGCCATTAATTGTTGAGCCTAATGTCTGAGAAAATCCAATGTGAACAAGTAATCAGATTGAGGAACATTATTTCAACCTGTGCCTCTTTCGCTTCAGCTCTATTTGTGGCATAAATTAAGTTTGCTGTCAAGATACAGGACAACTTCTGGCACCAGATAAGAGTTAGTCCTTATGGGTTCAATATAAAGGAGTTTTCTTTGAATATCTTCCCAGGTATTTAAAGTCCCCTTTCCTTCTCTTATTTTAAAAAAACATGGTTCATTCACAATGTCTTGTTTTAATTTAAGTAACTCCTGGGCCCACCTTTGACCTCTTTACTCCTGATTAGTCTCTGGGTTGGTCATTATTCCGACACCTCGAATTGACTAATGCACTTTCCCCAAACCCTAGAGTTTAAATGATGTTCTGTTATTTGATCTGATGTGGTAAAGATGTCGCAACAGGCGTCTGCTATTTTGAGTCTGCTCTGCAATTCAGTGATAGATAATGAATTGATTCCACTTTCCTGATTGTCCCCATAAGTACTGATTTTTTTTTTTCCCCAGCTTTAAAAACTTGTCCATCTTCTTGAATGTACTTAATGACCAGCCTCACTAGTCCTCATCAGTGAAGAATTCCACTGATTCATGATCGTCCCAGATGAAATTCCTCCTCTGCCTTAAATAATTGCCCCTTACTTTAAGATTACGCTCTTAGAGTCTGCCACAAGGGAAGATAACTTACCCTACATCTATCCTGTCATGATTCCTAAGAATCTTTGTTACAATAAAATCGCCTTTTATTTTTTGAAATTTCCATGAGCTCAGGCCTAACTAACTGTATATTTGGGATCAACCTAGTAAATCATCTCTGGACTAACTGCAATGCCAGTATGCCTTTCCCTAGATGAGAGACTGAAAACTGTTCAGTATTCCAGGTGTGGCCTAACTGGTACTTGGTATAATTTTCACCAGGCCCCCATGTTTTTACTTTTCCCTTCTGAAGTAAGGGCTAGCATGCCATTTACCTTCCCTATTGCCTACTAAATTTAGGTGCTCACCTCTTTTTAGTTCCTACATGAGGAATTCAAATCTTCCTCTGTCGGAGGATTTCTGCAATCATTTTCTACTTAAGTAATATTCAGCTCCAATGTTCTTCCTGCCAAAGTACATAACCCCACGTTTTTCCCTTTAGCGTCCATCTGCCAAATGTTAGACCATTTTGACATGTTTACATTCCTCAGACTATCATCTTTGCGATTTGCCTTCTCATCTGTTTGTCATCCATAGACTTGGTGATTTTAATGAATTTCCTTATCCAGTGTATTTTGTAAAGAAGTGTGGTGCTAGCAGAGATCCCTGCGAAACACTACTAGTTACAGGTTGACATCTTGAAAATGTCCCGCTTATCACAACTCTTGTCCAATTCTCTATTCTTGCCCGTGTACTACTTCTAAAGGCATGGACTCGTAGCTTTAGGAGCTTTACCTTTCACTTGCAGTACCTTTTTATTATTGCATGCCCTTTGTAAATCCAGACTATATCCACAGGTTCATCTTTATTCTATTGTTACTCCTGCAATGAATTAGTATTGCCACTGCACTTGATTTTAAAGGTTATGTCAAATTTTCAGACTCCAAAGAAAATTCTGAAATTCTCCTATCTTGCATTTTGGAGTATGTCATGTCTTGGACAGGAATGGACTTTTATACAGATTGACAATGAATGCCTTGTATAACTCATTGTCACAAGTTGTGCTGTCTTAACAAAACACCCGTAATAAATATTTGATAATGGAAAATCATTTAGCAAAATGACTAGTTGAATGCTAACTTTATTGTTTTGTCTTCTGTTCCAGGTGGCATATTATATTTTTGCAATTGCTGGTGTTGCATTTTTTAAAGACAAAATCCCAGCTCCCCAGAATTCAACAAATGCAAGGCAAGTTGCAATCTGGATGTTGTCATCTCCTGTGGGAAGAGAGCATTGGTAATCATGCTTCACTTGCCACAAGGCATCAGAGTTTATGAAATCTCCAATAAACCCAGCGAGGTGACCCACTTGTCTGCTCACTATTCAAAATGAATGGTGTGGTGGCACAGTGGTTAGCACCGCTGCCTCAGTGCCAGGGACCTGTGTTTGATTCCAGCCTCTGGCGATTTGTGTGGAGTTTGCATAAGTTTCTTCCCACAGTCCAAAGATGTGAAAGTTAGGTGAATTGGCCATGCTAAATTTGCCCACAAGCTCTGGCATGTGTAGTTTAGGCATATTAGTCAGGGGGAATGTAGAGTAATAGGATAGTGGAATGAGATTGGGTGGGTTACTCTTCAGAAGATCGCTGTAGACTTGCTGGGCAAAGTGGCCTGTTTCCAGTAGGAATTCTGAGAACAAAGCAATTTACACTAAGTTTTGTTGCTAACAGAAAATTACCTTTGCTGTAACATGCTTACATTTTCTGCAAAAACCAGAAAAGGTTTCTAATCAACTGTCCAACTGAAACTAAATTTCTTCAAAAGTCTGTCTTCTGATTTGTGGTTAGGACACAGACAAGCTGTGTGGTGAAAATCCCTAATTGATAGGGTAGACAAAATTCTGAAGATGGAGTCCATGTTTCAAGCCTGATTTGAATTGACTCCTCTCTAATTTTAACACTGACCCACTGTTGTCAGTCAAGTGGCTTTTCTTCAAATCAGTAGTTCAAGTGGATCTGGATTTTGTTTAATTTCTTTTTTAAGCTGTCTCGGTTTCTGTGCCCTTGAGCCCCTTTAGAGGGGGGAGAAAGACATGTTCCCCATGTAGGCTCTGGAAGTCTCTGGCTGACCTTGTACTTGCAGTTCTGGTTAAACTGCCATTAATTATTGTCAGCGGACTATGATCATGCAGACTTGTCTTTGAGTTAAGACACTAAGTGCCACTCCATCTCAAAGCAAAGTTGTTTTGCACAGCTAAAAAAATGTGGAGCACTTTGTCACCTGCTGCTACCCACCCACCCCCCCCCCCCAACTGAATAACAAAACTGTTAGAATTTAACAAGATTGAAGATTAGCTTCCATTTGTTTTTCTCAAAGCATATGGTTTCTTACCATACCAATTGACAGTGCTGGAGAAATTGGTCTCGCAACCTTTTTGGAGAGTTTTGAGACCAATTGGTCTGACCTTTTTATTTGTTTAAATTACTGGGGTAGATGGAGTTTACAGCTTGAAAAATGGGCTAAGCTTCATTTGTTTTTGTTTCAAATGAAAATGTTTAGCTTTGACACTGTGCATCCTAATCTTTGTGGCCATTTGTTGCCTATGTGCAGTGACCATTTAGGTGGCAGTTTGATCACTGGGTACTTCACTGCTGAACTTCGACCCGGTTTTGTTGACTGACTGGTTGTCCACAATGCTTACACCTGACATTAGAGGGTCTCCACTCCTGCTCACTAATTATTGTACAGTTCTGCAGAAGAGGCTTATTGTAATGTCCTTGCTGTTGCAGGCAGTTTAACATGGACCAAGAAAACCCTCATCTGGGTTATCCCTGGCTTATTGGCTGTACTACTATGGGGATAGTTAAACCATGGAGCCCTCAGCTAACTTTTTTTTTTGCTTTGTGGTTTTTTTTTGTAGATATCTTCTCCTGCGTTGAGGGGAAAAACAATTCAGGATACACTTAGCTTTTTAAACTTTGATTTCTGAAATATCAAACAGTGGAGAAGTTGAGTAGAACCTGATAAAAGAAGTTTAACTTGTGTAGATGTGCACCTCCTTTACGATTTAAAAAAAAATAAAATTGTAAAATACTGTGGACCCTGGATATCTGAAACAAATGGTAATGAGGTGTAGCAGCATCTTTGGAGAAAACGAGTCAGCATTTTGAGTACAGTATGACTCCCTTTTGGCACTCAGTTATACAGTTGGAACTCTTTTTTTTTTTCTCCCAAAAAGTGTCACCTGCATTAGTGACTCCTTTTTATCCCTATCTTACATTTTGTTGATAAAGGTACATGGGACAAAATTTCCCAGGATGTTGCTGGGAATGGAAGGGTTGTTATAAAAATGGGCTGGGACTCTTTTTTTTTTTTTTTTTGTTTCCCCCCCCCCCAAATGGGTGACCATGTGGAGGTTTATAAAATTGAGGTGCATAGATGAGGTAAATAGGAAAGTTTTTAGAGGGAAATGGACCAAGTGCAGGCAAGTGGGACAAGTTTAATTCGGGAACATGGTCAGTTTGGACTGATTGGACCAAAGGGTCAGTTTTCATGCTGAGTAACAGCTATCCAGTATAGAGTTTCTGGTTATCCTGGATTTAGACATTGTTGAAAAGGAACACTGAGTCAACTTCTGGCCCTGCATTCATCAGGACTGAACACAAGTCACTTTTTAAATACAGTATTCAAGGGTACAGATTGCTTGGAGTTTGACATGCACTAGCAGGAACTGTTGACTATCTTGGTGTGCTGGTTAAATTCCAACCAGGTAAACTGGACAGCATCTTAGCATAAGATTTTAAAGAATGTAGAAGCTGCAAGGACAATCAACAAGGAAAGTGTGCCATTTCTAGACCACTTGTTTTGCCTGCACACAACAGGGGATTATAAGAATAAATGAATCTCTCACTGTGAGCTCAACTGAGTCCATAAATTGTTTTTACAGAATTGTTATTCTTAGAAAATTAGATCAGATGTTGGCCATTATTTCCTAACTCTGCTCTGCCTTTCAATAGGACTATAGATGATCATTTAACTCAGTCTTTTGTTCCTGCTTTCTCTCCATACTTTTTTACTTCTTTAGCCCTAGAACTATATCTGCCTAAACCCTGAAAACATACAGGGCACATTCGGGGTTATTGAGTAAATGCTGGGCAATAGCAGCATAGCGTTCAAGGTTAGACACTGCATTGAATTTTGCATGCATGGTTGGCCACGGGACAGTCAAGCAGACCAGTACAGTAGTTTGATACAGTCTCAGTTTCTTATGGTATGCAGCCTATATATCCGTCATTGAACTGGCACCAAAACCCATACTTTGTACAGAAATTGAAGCTGTTGGTATCTGTGCTTTTTGCTTTTACAGTCTGAATGCAAGCATTTCACCTGAGAATATGACACAACAGTGTGGTACCTATGAACAGCTGGGTTATTGGCCCAACAACTTTAATGACTTTGCTGTAAGTTGCTGAATTCTATACTGGAAATTGATCCAGAAATAACTACAACATGCTTGCAGCGTATAATTTGCATGGCAGCCTCGAGGCTGAGTGAAAAGAATAAAGTCCAGCCAAAGTGATTTTTGTTTTCCTCTTTTGATACGTGTAAATCTCCTCCTTCTCATAACATGTGAATACTTGGAGAATTAACAACTGTATTTCTTTATGGTAGGCTGCTTTGGTCACTCTGTGGGATCTAATGGTGGTGAACAACTGGCAGGTTTTTCTGGATGTTTTCTCAAGATATGCAAGTCCGTGAGTAAACCTTAATTGATTTGGGATGGAAAATTGTTTTTATCAAAGATAGTGTTACACATTGCTTTTTTTTCCTTTGAGCCACAGTTGGATCTGAAGAAATGGAAAACTTGTTAGCCCTATTAACTTCACAACACTGATTTTTTTTTTCTGCCTTCACAGAAAAGCAGTAAGACATAGGAGCAAGAGAAGGCTATTCATCCCCTCCACCTGCCCCACCACTGAGTTGTGGCTGATCTGACATTCCTCTCCATTTTCCTGCCCTTTACCCATAACCCTCTATTTCCCCAACAGAACTTCTTGATCAATAATTGCCTTAAATGTACTCAAGGACTCTGCCCCTACATGGAGTTCCAAAGACCTCCACTCTGAAAAGGAATACCTTATCATTTTAGTCTTTAAATTGGTGCTCCTTAATTCCTATATCGTCTTTTTTCCGAGACACTCCCATGAGGGGGGGAAACATCCCTTCAGCATTTACCCTATCAAACCTCTTAGGAATTCCATATTTTTCAATGAGTTTGCGCCTCATTCTTCTAAACTCCAATGGATAGAGTCCAAACCTGCTTGTCTTTGATCATAAGGCAATCCCTCCATACCAATAAATCTTCTCTGAACTGTCTCCAATGAAATGATTTATATCCTTAAAGCGACCAAAGCTCTTCACCGCACACCAAATGACTTCCCTGCTCATATACTCCAACCTCCTTGAAACAAAGGCCAGCATTTCATTAGCCTTCCTGATAACCTGCTTGCACCCATGCTAGCTTTCTGTTTTAAGCACAAGTTCCCCAAGTCTCTTATTTTGTGGTGTAGCTTTTTGCAGCTTCTGGCCTTTTTTAAATGTTCTGTTCTTTTGCTCTCCTTTCCAAATGAGCAACTTCACATTGCCCCTCATTATGCCCCATTAATGGTGTGCTCCATGCAGGTACTCCTGCTGTTAATATCTCCACGCTCCCTTTACCCATTTTGCACTATGCAGCCTATTGTTGCCAACAAAGCTAACCGTTTTGGTCTTTGATTTACATATCTCCTGTTCAGAAGGAAACATTCTCAATTTTTGACTTTTTGGAGAGTTTTCATTTACTGCCCCCTACTGAACATTTATATAAAAGTCCCTTTTTTATTCTAGATTTCCCCATGAGAAGAAATAGTCTCTAGTATGATGTGTCTTTTTTTTAATGATAAATGCCATTTTGTTGGAGACTTTTACCTTGGACTTTTTCATACTAATTCACAAAAACACCACAAACATGAAAGGGAGCACCATTTTATACTGAAGGGTATGCTGATTCATTTTTAAACTTAAATGAAGGAGTTAACTCTTGTCAGTTAACTTTCAGTCATCACCTAACTGCCTCTTCCATGGCAATTTCTCTACACCTGCCAAATGTTCTGCCTTGCATCTTGCACATGTCTTAGGTGATGGTAATATTGAGCAAGTCAGATCCAAGAAGGAATTCTGGCTTGATTGGTTCGCCTTTTTAACTATTAGTCAGACACTATATGTTCATGAGGCTCCACCATTATTGTGGTTTTGTGTTCAATGAAGTGATAACGACATCAACCAGAGTTTACCTGGAAATTGAGTTTAGCATCTTGGCATTTGAAACAAAGGGGCAGCACCAACATGGAGTTGGTATGTTTCTTTCCACCATTTGTCATTAGTGTTCCAATATGTATAGCTTAACAAAGCTTTGCTTTTTAGTACATTGTTATTGCAACTTTTCTTATTATCAGCACTGCTTATATTTTCTCCTGAGGGGCTATTAAGCAATTAGTCATTAGAAATGTACAGCATGGAAACAGACCCTTTTTTTGAGTCCAACCTGCTCATGCTGACCAGATATCCCAACCCAATCTAGTCCCACCTGCCAGCAACCAGCCCATATCCCTCCCAACCCTTCCTATTCATTATACCTATCCAAATGCATCTTAAATGTTGCAATTGTACTAGCTTCCACCACATCCTCTGGCAGCTCATTCCATACACTTACCACTCTCTGTGTGAGAAAGTTGCCCCTTAGATCTCTGTTATATCTTTCCCCTCTCACCCTAAACCTATGCCCTGTAGGGAAAAGACTTTGCCTATTTACCCTATCCACACCCCAGATGATTTTGTGCACTTCTATAATGTCACCCCTCAGCCTCTGACGTTCCAGGGAAAACAGCCCCAGCCTGTTCAACCTCTTCCTATTGCTCAGATCCTCCAACCCTGGCAACATCCTTGTAAATCTTTTCTGAACCCTTTCAAGTTTCACAACATCTTTCTGATAGGAAGGAGACCAGAATTGCACGCAATATTCCAACAGCGGCCTAACCCATGTCCTGTACAGCCACAACATGACCTTCCAACTCCTTTTCTCAATACTCTGACCAACAAAGGAAAGCATACCAAACACCACCTTCACTATCCTATCGACCTGCGACTTCACTTTCTATTGGTCTTGTT
Organism: Chiloscyllium punctatum; assembly: GCF_047496795.1. Lineage (NCBI taxonomy): Eukaryota > Metazoa > Chordata > Chondrichthyes > Orectolobiformes > Hemiscylliidae > Chiloscyllium > Chiloscyllium punctatum. The sequence continues at coordinate 88,855,239 of NC_092760.1, forward strand.
TCTTTTTTCCCCTCTTGTCTTCCCCCTCTGGGCCATCTAGAATTTACTTAATCAAGGAACACCATCTAGTGTACAATCTAAGCATTAGCAAACATCCATGACTAATTTGTGCAAGCAAACTGAACTTCACTATAGATTGAGATTACTCAATGTGGCAGTTAACTAATTCCACCAAGTTTATTTGGAATCGAACTGACCTCCTGTAAGATGCATACATCTTTCCCTTTTTTCCACAGGCAGTGGGCAAGACCAGTAATTATTGGCCACCCATGATTTTCCCTGAGCTAAGTGGTTTACTTGTGGATACTCCGGGGGTAAATTGCTGAGAGTCTGGAGTTGCATTTAAGCAGAACCAGATATGGGCCTGAATGAACAAAATATATTCTTAAAGCAATTGACCAGTGGTTTTGTTGTCACCATTGCTGAGGCTAGTTCTGTTTTGAGATTTAGAAACCTAAAAGTTAGGAGCAGACCTAGCACCTTTTGAAATTGTTTTGCAATTTAATCTGAAACGATCCTTTTGTCATTTTCCATATGTTCACTTTGTCACGACACTCCAGATCGCCTTTAATATACAATTCTTGAATATACTCTGACCTAGCCGATTCAACCTTTTTTGTTTGGTAGTGAGTTCAAAAGGAAGACCACACTGAGTGAAGAAATGTTTCCTCACCTTGGTCTAAATAGTGTACTCCATAACCCCTGATGTGAAACTCTCCAGTCAGTGGAAATGTGTTCCCAATATCTCATCTTTTAGGATGCTTAGAATTTTATGCATTTCAAACTGATCTCTTTTTGTTTTTCTAAACTCTAGTGATTATGGGTCCTGTTAAACCAGACTCTGCTCAAGATAGTCATATACTGGATTAGTGGTGCTGGAAGAGCACAGCAGTTCAGGCAGCATCCAACGAGCAGTGAAAAATCGACGTTTCGGGCAAAAGCCCTTCATTCCTGATGAAGGGCTTTTGCCTGAAACGTCGATTTTCGCTGCTCGTTGGATGTTGCCTGAACTGCTGTGCTCTTCCAGCACCACTAATCTTGTATTTGCTTTCCTGCATCTGCAGTCATTGTTTTTACCTCAAGATAGTCATGCCATTCCAGTTATCAATCTAATGAACCTCTGCTGCACTCCCTCTACAGCAAATACATCCTTTCTTAGGCTGGAAGACCAAATTGCATGCAGTACTCCTAGGTGTGGTCTCACTAAGGCCCTGTATAATTGCAATAAAACATCCCTACTTCTGAGCTCAAATCTTGCAATGAAGGCCAGTGTACATTTTACCTCCCTCGTTGCTTACAACATCTGCCTGTTTATTTTTCATTGGCTAGAGTATGTGAGTACATCACGTTTCCTAACATATTGCCATTTTATGTAATGCCTTTCTGAAATTCATGTGTATGATTTTGCATTTTATCCATGTACAGCATCTGCCATGCATTTATTCAGGCTCCCAACTCCTTGCATCCTCCTCTCCACCTTACCCAGTTTTGCCAAACTTGTATATTTGCCATCTATCAACCAATTTTCCTTTCATGCTAGAATGTTATCTCCAATCCTGTTTGCTTTAATTTTGTCAACTAGCCTCATTTTTAAAAAAAAAAGTGAGACCTTCTCAATCCAAATACACCATATCTACTAGTTGTGCCTTATCTGCTGTACTAGTTAAACCCTTCCTATTCCTATACCCATTCGGATGCCTTTTAAATGTTGTATAGAACCAACCTCCCCCTTCCTTCCTCTGACAGATCACTCCATACATGCCCCACCCTCTGCATGAAAAAAGTTGCCCCTTGGGTCCCTTTTTTTTTAATCTTCCCTCTCCTCACCTTAAACGTAGTTTTGAAATCCCTCTGAGAGAAAGACCTTGGCTATTCACCCATCAGTGCCTGTCGTGAGTTTATAAATCTCTATAATGTTACCCCTCAGCCTCTGACACTCCTGGGAAAATATTCCCAACCAATTCAGCCTCTCCTTATACCTCAAACCCTCCAATCTTGGCAATGTTCTTTTTGTAAATCTTTTTTTGTATCCTTAATTGTTTCTATAGCAGGGACACCAGAATGGAGCACAGTATTCCCAAAGTGGTCTAACCAATTTTCTGTACAGCTGCTGTATGGTCTCCAACTCTATACTCAATGCACTTACCAATAAAGGCAAGCGTGCTAAATGCCACCTTCGCTAGTTCTGTCTACCTAAGCTTCAACCAGTTAGGCTAACTGGCTTGTAATTCTGGAAAAGCTGAGCAGGTCTGGCAGCATCTGAAGAGAAATCAGTTCAAGTTTTGGAGCCAGTGACTTTCGTCAGAACTAGACACCAGTCACTGGTCCTGAAACATTAACTCTGATTTCTCTTCACAGATGTTGCCAGATCTGCTGAGCTTTTCCAGCAATTTGTTTGATTTACAGTATCCAGTCATTTCTTATTTGGTCTGTAAGTCTTTGTTTTCTCTTGTTAAATAATGGGGTCATGTTTGTCACCCTCCAATTTTGTGTGAACTTGTCTGAACTCCTTGGAAACTTGGAAGATGACTGGCCATATATCTACTACTTCCAGATTTGGAGATGCTGGTGTTGGACTGGGGTGTACAAAGTTTAAAAATCACACAACATAAGGTTAAAGTCCAACTGGTTTAATTGGAAGCACACTAGCTTTCGGAGCGTCGCTCCTTCATCCACAACCACCTGATGAAGGAGCAGTGCTCTAAAAGCTAGTGCTTCTAATTAAACCTGGACTATAACCTGGTGTTTGATTTTTAACTTTTGTACTATTTCCAGGGTTGTTTTCTTAGTACTTTGGGTTTTAGATTATCAGAGTGTCAGCCTTAACTTTTCTAGTTTATTTTTAACTCTTACTAATTTTATTCAATTCCTCACACTCCCTAGAGCCTTGGTTTCCTTAAGTTGAGGAAAAGATTTGTCCTCTTTTGTGAAGACAATGTGTTCAATTCTTCTATTTTTTTCCCCTCCCTATTGCCTCCATTTATGACTAAAAACCTATTTGTATTTGCTTATCTTTTTTCTCCTATTTTACAGAAGCTTTTAGTGAGTTTGTTCCTTGTATGTTTACACTCTGTGAACAATTAATTGAATGCCGAATGGAGTTTAAATTCTGCCAGTTGCCCTAATGAGATTTAAATCAGTGTCCCAAGAGCATAACTACTGAATTACTAGCCCAGTGACCTTGCCACAATCTACCCAAACATGGTTCTGCTTTCTGTCTTGAGGTGCATAATTTAACTTTAGATTTTTACACTCATTAATTCTGTAACAGTAGTCTGTGTACTTTGCCATGATTTAGTGAACTGCAACTGGGAGGTTGGGAATTTATATTGAAATAGTAGGGCAAGGGGCCACATTTGGGAAAGATGCAGTAAATCACGCATGGTGGCTCAGTGGTTAGCACTGCTGCCTCACCGCTGCAGGGTCCCAGGTTCGATTCCAGCCTCTGGAGTTTGCACATTCTCCCTGTCTGTGTAGGTTTCCTCTGGGTGCTGCAGCTTCCTCCCACAGTCCAAAGTTGTGCAAGTCAGGTGAATTGGCCATGCTAAATTGCCCATAGTATTAGGTGCATTAGTCAGAGGGAAATCGTTCTGGGTGGGCTGCTCTTTGGAAGATTGGTGTGGACTTGTTTGGCCAAAGGGCCTGTTTCCACACTCTAATCTAACTAAAATCCATACAGATGAGGTAAGAAATGTATTAATATGGGAAATGATAAACAGACCATGACACATCTAAGACTAACAAGTTTGAGAAGGTTTTGTTTATCAGGGTGCACTAGTGTTTGAAACAAAACTGAAGTGATGGTTCAAGTAGAAGTGAATGAGTATCACTCTTTGCTTGTTTTGCAGGTCACTTTCAATCTGTGCCCTCTCTCCCTGCTCCTTTTATCGGAAGGATTTTGGAAACCTCTATCCAATCTGTCTTGGCTGCCTTCTCTCCAAGAAGAACAGTCCCAACTTCTGTCAGTCCTTATAACTGAGTCCCCCATCTCTTCTACGTTCTTGTAAAACCCTTTCCATGCTTTGAATTTGTGGTATATTGAACTAATTTTTGCATCAAATATGATTCGTCAGAATTGCTTTGCTATACCTCCTGTACAAATTATTGCCAGTGGTTTTCTTGCAAATTATTGTAATTTTTTTTACATATCAATGTCCTGTGTAAATGTAATCAATTGAACTTCAGGCTTGTCCAACATATCTAGATGTGATCTAGAAGTATTTTTAATCATGTGCTGGATGATGTTACACTTTCAACAAGTGACTATTACCAAGTTGATAGTGATGTTTTAACAGGATTTGTATTTAAAAACTTTATGGAGATGCATAACTTTTAAAAGGTCTGTGGAGGGGTGGGGGGAGAGAGAATGTAGAGAAATTGGAATCTTCAGTGGGAAGCCAGCATGAGGATGAGTCACATGGCCTTGGCCAGTAACTTGTGGAATTGCACATAGCTCTTTTTGTCTCCAGTCAGCACCAAGAGTCAATTGCTGTGAAGCAATCTAATTTACCAATTAGTCTGTCTCAATTTTTAATATGAATATTTTCTTTATGTACAAATTGCTGCCTTTAAGAACTTTTTTTTGTAAGCCATGTTTAATTATAGATGGCGTCGTGTTTAATTTCTAAAACAAGTCTTTTGATCTTGCAGGTGGTCCAAACTTTATTTTGTAGCTTGGTGGCTGGTGTCTTCTGTCATTTGGGTTAACCTCTTTGTGGCTCTGATTCTTGAGGTAAGTTTGGAGAGGCTTTAGCAATTCCCAAGTAAATACAAAAAAGCTGGTGACTGCGTATACTCTTGTTCACGAAGTGCTTGTTGTAGCAGTTTAGTTTTTTATATTTTTAAGTTTTCAATTAAAAAGGAATGCACTCCTTAAGAGTGGAAATGAATACCTGTTTTGGAATTAAAAAAACTTTTCAATTGTTATTGTAGCCCAGGATTTTTAATGGCACATAAGTTTGCCTCTTACTCTTCAGCCTTTAAAGTATGTATTATCATTGACATTTTTGCATTTGTTTTCTTGTTCTTTCTCACTCACTCCTGAGTTCCATTAATACTGGAAAGGAGTTCCAGGCATTGGGGTTGTTTTAAGTCTTTTTACCACTTCTGCAGTAACCTGAAGGAAGAGATATGGAATTATCCCAATGTGGGCCTCATTGTTCCCATGTACTACTTACTAAATGTGGTGTGAGACCTGGAAATTGATGCAGGTTTTTGATTTTGTTTTTGCTTCAAATAATTGCAGAACTTTATCCATAAATGGGATCGGACTTATCACCCATCCTTCTCTGATCAGGAGTCAGAATATCAGATGAGTGTGCAGGATATGTTCAGGTAAGTTTCCCTACTGACTTGTATGGATGGGTATTGTCACTGGAGTGCATTATTCAAAACTCAAGATCTCACTTGCTCTTTCGCTTTGTTTTTTAAAAAGGCCCAATTCTTTGATTTAGTCCCAAGTTAGAAGACACATGACACCAGGTATAATCCAACAGGTTTATTTAAAATCACAAGCTTTCAGAGTGCTGCTGCTTCAAGTGAAGTCACTTACTAGACTGTAACTTGCTGTTGTGACTTCTGACTTTGTCCACCTCACTCCAGCCAGCATCTGCACATCTTAATCCACTATGGATTAATGAATGATTAAAACTGTCACCATACCCATGTATGTTTAACCTGGTTACTTTGCTTGCTTTGCTAATTGCAGGGAACAACTGACCTTGATACACTTTCAACAGAAAGACACTTTGGGTTCCTTGACCTATTGACAATGACATTGGCCTATATACAGGTCCAATGGTTAGCAACATGTGTATCTGATTGGCCATGTCTTTGCAGTATTAATGACAATTGTTGCTGAGATGACTTAAATAAGGCTGGGACTGTGGAGAAGGATGGAGAGTCCTGTCCAGTTGTGATAGAGCATTTCTAATCTTGACCAATCCATCTAAGAATCCCTACGGCAAGATTTTGTCTCAGACCAAATAATACTCTTGGTTAAAACTAAAGCAAAATGCTTAATTACTGATTTTTAGCTTCAACTGTCAAAAGCTAAATGCTTTAAATAGGTAGTGTGCTTGAGGATTGATTTTGAGGGGTGGAGGGGGTATGTGTCTGAATCATCTTCATACAACATTACCCTGATTAAAAGGACACTGAGGGAAGATAGGTCTGGTAGTGAGCTAGATTAACTGTCAACGTCATTTCAAGGAATGCAATAAGAAAAAAAAATTGGGGATTCTACTTTAGATTTCCTATGTATGCACTGATGTCCTTATTTGGCTAAATTGTCAACAATCCTGTAGACTTTACAAATGTTGATCCTTTATGAACTGGAACTGTGAAGCTGTTATGTTGCTCATAAATGCCAGCAAATTTCAAAGACATTTGCACACCTATTGTTTGAATTAATGAGCTGCACTAGGTTCATGTTTTAAACATCTTGCTGTAACAAAGTTAAAAGCATTAAATATTAAGGCAATTTAAACAAAAATACCATCCTATAAACATTCAAAGCAACTGAAAATCTCCTCTGAATAAAACAAAGGACTGTCTATTTTGGAGATCTGAAACCAAAACATGTCAGAGAAACTCTACATCTGGCAGGCTTTCTGTCCACAGATGCTGCCAGATCTGCTGAGTTTTTTTAAGCAATTTGATTATTTTGGTTTTGCAAATCTCCCATGGTTCTACCATCCCTTTTAAGTGGACATTGTTCTCTTGCAACCTGTCCAAAGTGAGTCTTGCTGAAGAATTTGTCTTCTTCTCCCCCCCCTGCCCCAACCATGTAACTCCCTACTTCAGTATTGTTTAAATCAGAGCCTGAGCTCCCTCTGTTTTTCTTGCACAGAAAATCAGGGAGTTCTTTGCTGGTCAATCAGCTTGAGAGCTCATCAATCATCTGGCTGAGCAGAAACTGCTGACCAATCAGAGGCGAGCAGCCCCTGGGTCCTAAAGTCCAGGGCTATATCTTTGGGATTAGTGGCAAAACTGGTGATTGTTGATATCCCTGCTCCCACCCCAAAAATAAACAAGTCTGTTCCCAGATTGACCCAAGGACCATGATATTCTCGTCAGGAAACTAGGCACTTTTCTCATGCATATTAGATGGTGAGCTGAGGCTGTTGCATGGCTATTAATGAACATTTAAGGACTTTAATTGGGTGGGGGGGGAGAAAGAGGGGGTTGGTGATCACAGAAGTTACCCATGGATCTTCTCACCCGTAAGGCTAGTGTAGCCAATTATTTCCCCATCCCACCTCCAGGGAGGAGAAAATGGTACCTTTTTGTCTTTAGCTCTGTGGTTCTGTCTGCATGGAGTTTCTGCACACAAGCTTTGCATCCTTGGCATTAGTTATCCTTGAAGCTCCTCATCTCATTCTGTTCTGAAACTAAATCAGTTTAAAATAGCATTTTTTTTATGAAATGTGGCATTCCCAGCAGCACCACCCTGGGATTTTTGGGAGAAGAGCAGTTTATTCTGGTGAGCAAAGATGCTTTTGGTTGTTTACCAGTGGAGTTACCAGGATGCATTTCTACCAGTTGACATCTTATAAGGTTTTCAAAATAGGTTTATGGCTCAATTAGTAACATCTCTGCTGTCTTTGAGATATTGTTCTAGGTTCAAAGTTTGCTCTGGGACTTGTGCACAACAATGAAGGTTAATGCTCCCGTGTAGTACTGAAGGAGTGTTGGACTGTCAGGTGTGGACGTTTGAAAGATGTTCAACTGCCCTCAATGGGATAGATCCCACGGCACTATTTCAAAGAAAACCAACAGGACAACGTATCACTAGTTTGTGGTCAATATTTATGCCTTTTATACAAGTCTCTCACTGCTATTCATCACATTGCTGTCAGTTGGAGCTTGCTGCACCCACTAGTTGTTTCCTGCATTACAGTGTGACTTGGCTTAAATAGTACATCAGTGGTATTATATAGCATATTGAACAGCCTGTGATCACAAAAATAGCAATATAGGTTAGTGTTTCTTTTTTAAAAAAAGCATTCTGGTAGGTTGCCAAGACATGCAATTCCAATGTCAGACCATTCGAACTTTATTACCTAACCTGGGTCAGGTTAAATGATTTTTTTTTTCCCAAAATTCTGAATTTGTTAGTGGAGGTTTTCACTTTGATTACATCACAACCCTACAAGCACGGTGGAATTTTGAATGATGTAGTTTTTCATGAACAGATGTAGCTGAATTGGTCAACCAGGGGTCCTTTTCTTGATTGGATCCTTTTCTTGGGTTTATATTGTTGATGTTTAAGCTAAATTATTTGTTTCATGTGTATCCTTCAAAATTAGAGGGAAGGGAAATGAGCCTACTTTCTTTACCAGACTTTACAATTTTGTTTGTATCTCAGTGGAAGCTCCCATATGTGCATGTGCAGTTGTTGCTGGGTTTGAAAGGGTTAATACTGAGTGCTATAAGCACGACTACTAAAATCATGAAAATGGGAGGATTCACACTGCAGACCTAGACCTGCTGACACCATTTGATACAATGTGGTCTACGTTGTATATACTTGTACAGATGGAATAGACTATATACTTTACCACAAGTGACCCTTTCCCACCTCAGGCGACTGACTGTGTGGAGTTTGCACATTCTCCCTGTGTCTGCGTGGGTTTCCTCCGGGTGCTCCGGTTTCCTCCCACAGTCCAAAGATGTGCAGGTCAGGTTAATCGACCATGCTAAATTGCCCGTAGTGTTAGGTAAGGGGTAGATGTAGGGGTATGGGTGGGTTATGCTTCGGCGGGGCGGTGTGGACTTGTTGGGCCGAAGGGCCTGTTTCCACACTGTAAGTAATCTAATTCAGTTAAACCAGATGATGGCTATCCTCATCGTCACTAGACCACATGGGTCCTGGAAACCCATGGTTCTGGTATTCAGCTTCATAACACTCAGCACTGTCCATTTATATTAAAAATTTTTGCTGGGTGTTGAGTAAAATGTACTCTGAATTTGTGTAATTAAAAAGATACAGATTAATTTTGCTTTGTCACCCTGATTCTTCAACTTTGTGTGTCTTTTCCTAACTACCCTTTTTTTCTTTTGCACAAAGATCCATTTGCATCCATTGAGAATTTCTACATTCTGAGATGCTTGTGTTCTTTAGCCATATTATCTTCAGACTATCTGTGTGTTCTTTTTGAATTTTAGAGATGATCTTGAGGAACCAACTGAAGAAGATTTGTTGGAGAGACTGCGACAACATCCACACCTTCATCTACCAAGAGGACCCATTTAGTCATGTCAGGATTGTATCCAAATGCTTGACCGACAAGTTGACTGCTCATCCAGGTTTTGCTGTAAAGGAGCCTAAAAATGAACTTGACCCTTCCCCTCAAATGGACCAATTCTGACTCTGCAATTTTCTTCAGTGCACAAAAGCAGGAAATAACTCTGAAGATGTCAGTAGCACTTAATGGACCAGAAGTGTCTTCGTAAAATACCACATGCTTTGTATATAAACACTATATATATTCAACTGGGATTTCATTTTAAAATTTAATTCTTCACATTGATTTTTTAATACTGACTTCCTTTTCCAGATGTTTGCTGCAAGATTGGTGAAAATTGTGGTACAGTAAATATTTATAAACCTATATATTCACCTAGAAAATTGAATTCAAACTGTCCACATTTTTATTGTGTAATTCACTTTTTTTTACAGATTTTCTGGTGCTCACTTTTTAAAGAAAAACTTGCATCTTAAACACTGAAACTGGTTTGTTACTCGCAAATGGTCAATCAATATATTCTGCACTATCCCAGAACATTTTTGTTAGCTTCTACCTGAAAGATACTTTATTAAACTTTTGTCAGTCAATTGTTTATGAAGCTTGGCCTGTGGCAGAATGAGTTTTTTTTATATGTAAAATAAAGAGCTATTTTGTCTAAATGTGACTAGTGTTTGATTTATCAAATGGCTTTGGTGCAGTGACTGTGGATTACCGGGAAAGGTATTTGGACCACCCTTCCACGTAATGGTATCTGCTTAGATTGCTGCACAAATGGGTGTGAAATGAAACTGGTAAGTATTTTTTAGATAAGACTAAATTCCTTCACAGGCCAGCTCTGGCTTCATGGCAGCTCCTAGTGGATGCAAACCCATTTAACATGATCAAGGACTGATACAGAATGGGGGGGGGGGGGTAGAACTGGTGGCAAATGGAGTTACATTTACCATGCTGTAATTTAGTGGGACATAATGATGAATGGTAATATCATAGAACTAATAGTCAGAACTGACTTGGGTTTGAATACCAATGCTGCAGATGGTTAAATTTGCATTGGGTATATATCTAGACAGGATAGTTGGCCTCATGATAGGTGTTCCCTGGTTACTGCCATCAACAGCAGTTCGCTTGGCAGAAAGAAAAGTCAAATCTAGATCAATTAACCCACTCCCTTTGTTCAGGTAACACAGACGTAGACTTTCTCACTAGGAGAAAGTGAGGACTGCAGATGCTGGAGTACCAGAGTTGAAAAATGTGGTGCTGGAAAAACACAGCAGGCCAGGCAGCATCCGAGGAGCAGGAGAATCGACATTTCTGGCATAAGCCCTTCAGGAATTCCTGAAGGTTGGTGTCTGGAGTTGTTGCTGATGGCACACTGAAATTCTTAATTTTTATCTGTCTCTTCCCAAACTGTGGTGTTCTGTTCCTGTTGGTTCTCAGCTCTTCTGAGCACTGGTATCTTCCCACTATAGCCTCACTCCAAGGGCACCTTTTTAGGCTTACCTCCTTATTCTTCCTCTACCCTGTCATCCTCAACTGATCTGGTTCAAGCCTCTGGCTGGGCCTTGGCTGATTTTGGTTCACAAATTTGCTGTTTTAATGCATGAACAGTCCCAAGCCAATATGGTGTAACCACTGATAAATGTCACAAAATTCATCTGTTCACTCATGTTCTTTTCCAGGGGAGGAAACTGCTGTTCTTATCTACTCTGGCCTACTAGTGAGTCCATATCCAAGGTTATGTGGTTAACTCTTTATTGCCCATCCTTAATTGCCTAGCTATAGCAGTTTAGTGCTGGTCTAATCAATAATGCCCACATCCTCCAAACAAACTTCAAAGTAAAAGACGGCAGCAGCAATTTGGGGTCAGATGTTCACTCTTGACTGATTTCTGTCCTTAAGTTTAAGGAGTTCCTACCCTTTTTGTGGATGGTCAGGTAATGTATGAAGAGCTTAATAGTAAAATTACATAGATTCTAAAATTGCAAAAAAGTTGCAGAATGGATTTTTGGGGATCCTTTTGTGTAAACCACAAATTATCCTATGCATCTTTTAGCAAGTACAAGAAGGCAATTCGCCTGTTTAAAGCCAATGGACGATGAAGGTAGGAGGTTTTGCTGAAACTAGATCTGATGCAAATCAGACAACAGCTAGAATACTGTGAACAGTTCTGGGTTCCCCATACAGATGAGCCAATTTTCCAGCATTTGATTAATGGTAGTAGATTTGCCAACTTTAAATACATTTTAAGTCATTATTGGGCATACGTGGACTAGTGTAGGTTAGATGGGCTTCATATTGGTATGATGGTCGGTGCAACATTGATGGCTGAAGGGCCTGTACTGCACTGTAATGTTCTATGATTATCTGAAAATCAGATTATCCAGCAAGGTCCCAATCTTGGCTAAACTGTTATCTGGCCTTTGATTAACTGAACAAAATACTCCCCACTGTGTCCCTCAGATAATTGAGGTTCCTCTGTATAAGGGAAGGTTTACTGCCATTGGAGGCACTCCAGAACAGCTTCATTTGGCTGATCTCAGGACTCTTATGAGTAAAGGTGGAGTAGATTGGGCTTTTACTTAAGAGGTTAGAATGAGTGCTGACCTTATTGAAACATAGATAATTCATGAGGGCTGAGGAGAAGGAAAGGGAGGGGGTGTTTTGTCAGAATAAATACTGAAACATTTTCTCCTTTTCATGGGGGAGTCTAAGGCCAGAAGATCTAATCAGAGTAAGGAGTCATCCAATTTAAGACCGATGAATTTCTTCAGAGGAGTGAATCTGAAATTCTTTACCAGAGTGTGCTTATCAAGGCTCAGCCATTAAAAATCAGTTTTGGCTTTGAGCATGCCTAATTAGTAATAGAATCAAAGGTTATAGGGGGGAAGACAAAAGTGGAGTTGAGGATGATCAGATCACTGATCAGATCCACCATGATTCTACTGAATGCCAGAGCAGACTAGATGGGCCCAATGGACTGTTTCTAACATCTTTTTTAGACACACTTTTAAATGAGTATTGGCCATATTTGGTTATTGCCTGTTTGGAATGTATGATTCTGTTATGATTTCCCAGGGGTGAGGCACACCAAGTGGAGAAGGTTGTCTCTGCTTTCCTTGGATTGGCGAAGGTTTAAGGAAGATTTGGCACAGACACCTTCAAAATGGAGAAGGTATAGAGTAGATGAGGAATAGCCTCCTATGGTAGAAAGCCCTGTAACTGGAAGGCACAGATTAAAGATGAAAGGCTAATACAGGTTTTCAGTTTATAAAACTGATGGGAAAGATAGGTATATATTTAAATGCTTTGTATTTCAAGACCTGTTGCAAGTTGGTCAAATTGCCAATCTCCACTAATCTATCTGTTTAAGGTGAGGTGAGGTTTCTCACGGTTCTAGATGGGGTACTCCAAACTGTCAATGATGTAGTTGAGGAGGGATGGAGTGACTCCCATTTATATCTACTCTGACATTGTGACCTCTTGCCCCATTCCCCAGCTGGTTACGTAAAGTTAATTTAAGGTGGCTTTGCCTTCCTTCTGGATCCCTTTCTGCTAGACCAATATAATTTACATTTTAAAATGTGCTGATTTAACTCTGCATTCTTGAGTTTGTTAACTAATGCAGTTTAGAGAATGAGAGGTGATCTCACTGAAACGTACAGGATTCTTAAGGGGGGCTTGATCGGGTAAATCAACTAGTCCACCTTACACAGTTACATCGGCACTACTCCCTACCTTTTCCTCTGTTACGTTGATGACTGCATCTGTACCACCTCATGCTCCTGCAAGGAGGTTGAACAGTTCATCAACTTCAGCAACACATTCCTCTTTGATCTTAAATTCACCTGGACCATCTCTGACGCCTCTCTCCCCTTTCCTGGGCCTCTCCATCTCCATCAATGGTGACCGACTCAACACTGACATTTGTTTACAAACCTGCCGACTCCCATAACTACCTGGATTACACCACCTTCCATCCTGCCTCTTGCAAAATTGCTTTCCCTTATTCCCAATTCCTCTGCCTCTGCTCCCAGCAGGACCAGTTCCACCACAGAACACACCAGATGGCCGCCTTCTTTGAAGACCGTAATTTCCCCTCCCACGTGGTGGTTGATCCCCTCCAGCGCATTGCATCCACTTCCTGCACCTCCACCCTCAAACCCAACCCTCTAACTGCAACTAGGACAGGACCCCCCTCCCCACCCCCGTCCTCGCCTTCCACCCCACCAGCTTCTGTATACATTGTATCATCTTCTGCCGTTTCTGCCACCTACAAATGGACCCCACCACTGGGGATATATTTCCCTCTACAGCCCTATCCATTTTCCATAAAGATTATTCCCTCCGTGACTACCTCGTCAGGTCCACTCCCCCCCAACAACCCACCCTCCCTCCTGGCACCTTCCCCTACCATCACAGGAATTGCAAAACCTGCGCCCACACCTCCTCCCTCCCCTCCATCAAAGGCCCGAAGGGAGCCTTCCACATCCATCAAAGTTTCACCTGCACATCCACACATCATTTACTGTATCCATTGTTCCTGATGTGGTCCCCTCTACATTGGGGAGACAGGATGCCTACTCACAGATCGCTTCACAGAACATCTCCGGGACACCCGCACCAATCAACCTCACCACCCCATGGTCGAACACTTCAACAACTCCTCCCACTCTGCCAAGGACATGCAGGTCCTGGACCTACTCCACCGCTACTCCCTCACCACTAGACGCCTGGAGGAAGAACGCCTCATCTTCCGCCTCAGAACTCTGAAACCCCAGGGCATCAATGTGGATTTCACCAGTTTCCTCATTTCCCTCTTCTCCCCCACCCCAGTTCCAACCTTCCAGCTCAGCATTGTCCTCATCACCTGCCCTATCTATCAATCTTCCTTCCCACTTATCCGCTCCACCCTCCTCTCTGACCTATCACCTTCACCCCCACCTCTATCCACCTACTGCACTCTTAGCTACCTTCCCCCACTCTCAGCATCACTCCTGTCCCATTTATTTCTTCACCCCAAGCCTTCCAGCCTCATTGCTGATGAAGGGTTTATGCCCAAAATGTTGATTCTCCTGCTCCTCGGATGCCACCTGACCTGCTGTGCTTTTCCAGCACCACCCTCTTGATAGGGTCAATGCTGAGAGGATATTTCCCCTCATGGGTGAGTCTAGACCAGAGGGCACAGTCCCAGAATAAAGGGGCACCAATTTAAGACAAAAATGAGGGGGAATTTCTTCTGAGTGTTGAGTCTTTGGAACTCTTTGCTGCAGAGAGGGGCAAGGCCCTTGTGTATATTTAAGGCTGAGGTAGATAGTTTTTGATTTGAGGGGGAAATTGAGGGTTAAGGGGAAAGGACAGGAAAGTGGACATGAGGAATCTTGAACAGCCATGACCCTATTGAATGGTGGAGCAGGCTCAAGGGGTAGAATGGCCTACTCCTGTTCCTGTTTCTTTTGCTCTTAAAAACAAGAAGACAAAATAATGCCATGCATATTGGAAATGGGAACTTTATCCAAGTAAAAGTTTGAAGATTTACAGATCAGTCTCTCGATAAGTGAACACTGATAATTGAGCAGTTTATTTTTAAAATTCATTCCTGGGATATGGATGTTTCTGCCTGACCCATCATTTATTGCCTGTCCCAAGGTGGCCTCGAGCTGCTGCTATCCATTTGGTTGAGGTAGATACGCATTGTAATTTAGGGAAGAGTTCCAGGAAATTGAGGGTGGTGGTGGTGTTCCCAAATCTCTGTTGCCCTGGCCCTTCTAGATGGTAACAGTTATGGGTTTGGCAAGTGCTGTCTGAGGATCTTTTGGTGAATTTCTGCAGGCCATCTTTGTAGATAGTAGACACTGCTGCTCCTGAGTGTCAGTGGTGGAGGGAGTGAATGTGGATCTGGTGCTGATCAAGTGGGCAGCTTTGTCCTGAATGCTGTTGAGCTTGAGGATTATTGGAGCTGACCCCATCCAAGGCAGGTGGGAGGGTATTTCGATTTCTGTGTAGCCGGGCAGGCTGCTCAAAATGATGGGTTTATGATGGATTTGCAAAGATTGGACAATGACTAAGGCATGCTGGGAAACTAAGGCAAGCCTTGGCCAAAGTGACTGTGCTAATAAACATACTACACAGTCCAGACAGGCTACAGCTACCAACAGCTGGAAAAGCGCAGCAGGTCAGGCAGCATCAAAGGAACAGGAGAATCGCCGTTTTGGGCATAAGCCCTTCTTCAGGAATGAGCTACCAACAGACAATCAACCCAGTAACTGCAGACCCTACAATATAGGCCCGAATTCCGGCTTGAATGGAGTCAATAGAATGTCCTCCTCAGGGCAATGGGAAACATTGAGGTGTACCAGACACAGGGCTGCCTCACACCCTTATTTAGAGGAGGCTATGTGAGCCCAGCACCTCCAGGAATGGATATTGAGGGACCACCCTACTGACAACATGTCGGTGCCTGGTTGGGTCTGATCAATCAGGGTGATCGAGCCCTGACTGATCCATTGGTGAACGGTGAAGACCCTCCCAAAATGGCACAAAGACTTTTGAGAGTAAGAATTGTTGCCACGTCACACTCAGCACAGTAACTCTAGACCAACCACCGAGAGGAGAAGGCAACCCTGAGAAGAACAGATGACATCACCACTTGGATCCCAGTGTGGTGGGATATGACCATCCAGAGTTACATTAAAACACAAGATAGATTTGTATGTAAACGGTTAGGTTATAGTGTATTTTGTTGTGATGCAATTAAAAGTATCAAATAAATGCGTATTGTTGTTTATTATTGCTGAGAGTCCACTCACCATTCCTTTGCTACATATAGGAGTTAAAACACACTGTGGTAGGTGCAGCAGATGGAATCCTCCTTGTTCTGTTTCCTTTTAGCAGTGATTGTTTGGCATCAGTCAGAAAGTGGAATAACCCACTGATTGACTTGACTCACTTTTACTGGCCGGCTGGCTTCTAGCACTGAGGAAGAGAGCTATTTACCCACAATGCAGGGGTGACAAGAGATGGATCTTTGACCAGGACTCTCATTGTGCACAGATGCTTAGATCCAGGCAAGTATACATGCGTACCTTAGCCCTAGAATATTTTGTTTGACTAGTGTGCACAGACCAGACTTGCATTGTCTTTTAATCTCTGTTCCTTTGTATTCTTGAAAAGGGAAAAACATAAAATATGTCTCTTGCACAGTCTGCTGCTTTTCTCCCAAAATGTTTACAGCCTGGAATAATTGTCAGGAGATTACAGTTCAGGTTTTAGTCTATTTCTCCATTTTAAGTCTACCTCTTTGAAGCTTCCTTACCACCCTGTCAGGTGTGACATTCTAAGCTCTCTCTTTCTCTCCAGACAGCCGCTGACTTCATCGTCATAGACATTTGTTTGGCAGTTTTTGAACATTTTTACAAAAAAGCAAGTTAAAATTAAAAGTTTGATATGCCAGTAGGTGATCCGGGCTTATGTCAATACTTACAGCTTATTTATTACATATGATATAAAGTTGGCACCATATTATAAGATTTATTTTACTTAACTGTTCTTTTTAATTTTGCATTTTTCATTTTAACATATAATTTTGATAAATTTCTAGTTACAATTCTTGAAGTTTAGAAAGTAATTTTGTGGTAGCAATGGGATTACATTAAGAATTTCAAATGGTTCCCTATGATCTGACTTGGGACAGGCATTGTACATGCACATCCACCCACTCTCACCCTTCCATTTCTGGGTTACAAGCACCTCCCTTTAAGCTGACCAAAGCAAACCTTTGTTCAATATAAAGTCCTCGTGACTTTCAGAAGCATTTTTTTTGTTCCTGTTGTATTTCCTGACTGCTGTTCTGTTGCTTGGAACTTGGTCAGTCTTTCTGTCAACCATTAAACTCCTGTAGGGCCAACTTGTGTGACCAAGTTATAGTTTACCCTGTGTTGTCTATTGATTTTTGAATGGAATATTAAATTTTGTGTCAACTTTGACTACTGTACTGAATAGATGCCATGATTGAGTAAAGCTTGCTAATCATGTACAGTTTAAATAAACATTAGAGTCTTGGGAAAACTATTGTGTAACTTGGCCATTGGCTTCTTCCAGATGTTTTCATTGTTGTTCGGTCAGCTAATAGAGCTGAATGATATCTGTCGTTCTGCATAATCCTGACTTTAATTATGACTCAAATGGCAATTATGCCTAAACTGCAGGATTCCCTCCCCTCCTTGAATCTGCACCTATGTCCCAGCCCCACCCCTTTGTTTGGATCAAATTTGCAGTTATTGACCCTAATGTGGCTTCATATCAAACTTTGTAGAATCTCAGAATGCTTTTCCTTGTTAAACTTGTATGTAATTATAAGTTTTCAATCCTGTATTGATCAGTTTGTGCTTGTTTTCCTAAGCCTGTTACACTATTATCCCATCTGATGGGTCTTGTTGATATAAAATATGGATGATTAATCTTTAAATCTCATTGACCAACGTAAGAACCTTGGACTTTGCTTTGAGAGAAATCCATTGAAATGAGATAGGATGCTTTGAAATAGCCGTCAGAGTCACTTGACCTGAAGGTAGCCAAGTTCCCTCAGAGTTTATAGAGGGATTTCTGAATAATGTGACAAGCAGCAAGAGCTTTTCAAAGTTTACTTACCTGAGTCATTAAATTCCAGATGAATTTTATCACTCACGAGAATAACTTCAAATGACTTTGAGGACAGAGGTGTAACTCCAGGCATTGTTAGAGTGAAGGAATTGTTCTGTGAAGCTTGTGACACAAAGGGGAGGATTGACCATCTTCCCCCTGCCATCCTACCCATAGGAAGAAGTTAAATCTCCCAAGAGACTTGGGGTTCAGGTACTTCGATCTTCAAACTGTCACAAACAAGTGCAGAAAATAATCCACAAACCTAACAGAATGCTGGCGTTTATATCTGAGACTGGAGTACAAGGATGCAGCTGTTACACCCTGGTTAGACCCTACTTGGAGAACTATGAGCAGATCTGGGCACCACACCTTAGAAATGATACGTTGACCTTGGAGGGAGTGCAGAATAGGTTTCAAGTTTGAGATCTTACTTGAGCAAAGATGTAATGGTACTGGACGGGGTGAGAGGAGGTTCATCAGACTGTTTCCGGGACTGAGAGGGCTGACTAATGAGGAGAGATTGAATAGACTAGGGCTATACTCGTTGGAATTTAGAAGAATGAGGGAGAATCTTATAGAAACATCTCAAATTATGGCGGGAATAGACAAGATAGAAGCAGGGAGGTTGTTTCCACTGGTGGTTGAAACTAGAACTGGGGCCATAGCCTCACAATAAGGGGGAGCAGATTTCGGACTGAGCTGAGGAGGAACTTCTTCACCCAAAGGCTTGTGAAAAAGCTGTGGGATTCCCCGCCCAGTGAAGCAGTTGAGGCCAACTCACTGAATGTTTTTAAAGCAAATATAGATAATTGCTTTGACTGTTCCAATACCTAAGGGTTACAGTGAGAGGGCGGGTAAGTGGAGCTGAGACCACAAAGAGATCAGTCGTGATCTTACTGAGTGGGACCGGGTTCAAAGGGCTGGATGGCCTACTCCTGCTCCTAGTTTATGTTCAGAGGTTGACATATGAGGAAAGATTATACAACTTAAGCCTGTTTACTCTAGAATCTGGAAGGTTAAGGGTGATCTGATTGAAGTCTTCAAGATATTAATAGGATGGTAAATAATAATTAACCATTTCCACAGGCTGAGATTCAAGAGTTAGGGTCAAAGTCTGAGAATTAGGGCCAGACCTTTCAGGACAGATGTTAGGAAGCACTTCCACACACAAAGGGTGGGATAGGTTTGGAACTCTTCCATGAATTGTAGTTGATGCTAGATCACTTGCTAATTTCAAATCTGCCAGAGATAAATCTTTGAAAAGCAAAGATATTAAGGGATATTGGCCAAAGGAAGGTGCATGGAGTGAGGACATAGATCAACCTCGCATTTATCTGAATTAAACTCCATCTGCCACTTCTTAGCCCATTGGCCCATCTGGTCAAGGTCCTGTTGTAATCTGAGGTAGCCGTCTTCGCTATCCACTACACCTCTAATTTTGGTGTCATCTGCAAACTTACTAACTGTACCTCTTATGCTCACATCCAAATCATTTATGTAAATGACAAAAAGTAGAGGACCCAGCACCGATCCTTGTGGCACTCCACTGGTCACAGGCCTCCAGTCTGAAAAACAACCCTCCACGAGTCTTATTGTAGTGTTTTATGTTTGAAGACTTGTATGACATGCTTCCAAGTCCCCAACTCGATGAATTGTTGGGGGTGGCTCAATGTCGAATTCTTCTTCCACAGCTTTGCCTCTGCACCTACAGCTTTGGTTGGAGTCCTCTCCCTAGCCCAAATACACTTTCACTTGTCTGTTACTGCCTCCTCACTGTTGTCTGGCCTCTTACCTGTACTGGGTCTCTGGAACTGTTGGTGTGATATTGGCTGCTTTTATTTCTCTGCTCCCCTGACCTGCTCTAACCTGTCTCCCTCCAAATTTGCTGCTCCTTGTTCTCTCAGATCTAACCCTGATGTTATCAATCCAGCTCTCGAGGGGAATTAGCCATGATCAAATGGTGGAGCAGATTCAATGGGCCGATTGGCCTAATCCTGCTCCTTTAGCTTATAGTCTAATTGAATGTTGTTTATTTTGGTCGGTGGTGTGAGCTTCCTCACCCAGGGGGGTTTCATTGGATGGGGCAACCTGTAACCCAGGAAACAGGGCGTGGATGCTGGATTGAAGAATCCAACAGATATCCATTATGATTGAAGGATATACACAAACATTGACACATCAGCATCTGGGCTGGTATTAGTCTGGCAGTTTACAATAGAACAGCATGCTTTCGATAGCATGTCATGCTTCAAGTCATTTAAAGTAAGATGGAGTATGAGTCCTTTACCCCTTAAGGTTACAAGCTGCAATACAGTGATAAACTCCAGTCTCTTCGTGGAACACTGACCGTGAGACATAATGCAAGAAACTTTAGCATGTAAATGCTGACCATTAACTCTCAGGCACTTTGTTCAATCCCCTCTGGGACTGAACATCAAGCTGCCATTTTCAGGATTGTCACTGACCTCACCTCCTCTGGAGATCTCCCCTCTACAGCCTCCCATCTCATTGTTCCAAGCTCCACACTCTGCTCCCTCCTTCCCAAAACCTACAACCAGGACTCTCCCGGCAAACACATTATTTCAGGATGGTCCTTATCCACTGAACTTACTTCTTCCCATCTCTACTCCCCTGCCCATTCTCTTCCAATGCATCGTGGTGATTGTTCAGACAGCCTGCGTCCTGTCCATTTCCCTGGCTGCCTCCTCTTCGCCATGGATGTACGATCCTTTGACATGTCCATCAGGATGGTCTGACTGCTGTCTGCCTCTTCTCTGATAGCAGGCCTGAACTGTCCCCATCCACCACCCTCCTTCACCTGCCTGAACATGTCCCACTTTCAACAATTGCACCTTTTCTCACTTTCTCCAAATAACAGGATGGTTGTGGGAACCCTTATGAATGTTCCATGTTTTATTCCTACTCAGCAATGCCCCTCCATATCCATATGGACTGAACATGAATTCAAAGCCTCAGACCATGAATACTGTCTGACATTTAGATAGCTCCTTCCCCTCCTCCCCTCCCTGCCCCCCTGTCTGTATCTTGTTCTCATGCTTTTGCTTTCAGATGGTGTTGACCTTGATTGTGCCATTAACATCTACACTGTCCCTTCTCTGGAGCCATGATCATTTCCATTGCCTTTTGTCTGTGATCTGGAATCTCCCTCACCCTCCATAACCTTTTCCTGACCTACTTTTCCCTTCAATTTTCTCCTCCTCATTTTCCAACAGCATAAAAGCCATCACTTTTTTCCACCTCTCGATGATTCTGAAGATGTGTTGGACCGAGCTTGTTCAGTCTGTTTCTTCCTCCACGTGTTATACCAGACCTGCTGAGTTTCTCTAACACTTTCTGTTTTGATTTCACATTGCTTTGCTCTATTTTGCTTTTGTTACAACATTTTCCTGAATTTGTGCATTCCCGACACAAGCAATCTTGCAAATTCAACATTTCAAATTTTGGAACGCAAGTTCTTGTGTGTGAACTTTCATTGCTACATTGCAATGAGAGGCTTAGACGTGCACTTCCACTAGACTACCACTAGATGGGAATGTTCATGTACTTTTCTTGCCAAAGATAAAAGATGTTACAGAATTTTGTAGGGTTTGGAATATATACTTATGTCAAGAAGGCATGTTTGAAGATCTTCTGGAGAAAAACCATGCAACAATATTTATTCTTGATTCCTTGCTGCTACTTAAAGTGTGTCATTTCGATAAATATCAAATATAAATGATTACAGTGAGCAGAAAGAATGTGCTACAGTAACCAGCTGGGTTAGACACGTACTGGTTTTGTTACTGAAGCTTTTAGGGACATACTTTTGTGTTTTTGAGGTTGGTTTCGATTTATGAACGTCTCTCGAGTTTCTGGAAGCTTCATGTGTAACAGTTTACTTTTCTGTTTGTACAATTTTTATTTACACTTTCTTTAAGTTTGTCAGGGCAATAACACAGCTATACGCGTGGGATAGGCAGGAACACAGCAAAGAGGGAGTGCAAGGAAGTTTCTTTGTTTCTGCCTGAACTAACCCTGTTGTCTGTCACGGATTTTGATCAAGCATAAAATCCTGTCCAATGCTTGGAATATAACTGAGCAGAAAGGGTGTTGGAGGTCTTACATATATCACCCAGGACACTGCTCAGGAGATGCTCATCGACTCAAATATATTCAGCGGCTGCATGAATCACCTTCCCTCCATTGTTAATCTCAGGGAGTACTGTTCACCATCGCATATTTCGATGGTGTGCTGTTGTGTTTTACCTGATGTGGCAATGCTTATGTCACCTTCTGTCATATAAGAATCTGGGCATGGATCTGGTGCTAGCGAAAAATCAGACATTTATTATAATTACTGATTGAATATAATATGGATATTATATTCCTTGGGCACATATGTATTTGATGGTGAAGAAGACCATGCATCCAATAGAGTGTCATGCTTTAAGTGACCCAAGGTAAAATAGAGTCTGAGATCTTTATGCCCTCGGCTCACATGTTATGATACAGTGACAATATCGTGAGGATGCCTCTTAAAGGCATGTTGACCACAAGACATAACACAACAGTGGCTACTTCACCAGAAGTGTATGCAGGTTCATTGTTCCTTGAAAATATCTTGAAAAGCTTTGCCTATCGGACCAACAGATCCATGTCAGATGCCATATCACTTGCCCTTTAGTCCTCCCTAGAACATCTTGACACCAAGAACATTTACGTAAGAACCCTACTCATTGACTACAGTTCAGCCTTCACCACTATTATCCCCTCGAGACTGATGACTAAACTTAGTAATCTCAGACTAAGCCCCACTCTCTGCAACTGGATCCTCAGTTTCCTGACCCACAGGCCACAATCAGTGAAGACTGGGGACAATATTTCATCCTCACTAACACTCAACACTGGAGCCCCCCAGGGGTGCGTACTCAGCCCCCTCCTGTACTCACTGTATACCCATGACTGCATCGCCAAATACCAGACTAATGCCATTTACAAGTTCGCTGATGACACCACCATAGTCAGTCAAATCTCAGATGGTGATGAAACAGACGACAGATGGGAGGTGGAAGACCTGGAAAAATGGTGCACTGAGAGCAACCTAGCTCTCAATGCTGGCAAAACCAAAGAACTCATTATTGACTTTTGGAGGAATGTTACTCATGCCCCCCCTTACCCATTAACAGCACAGAGGCGGAACGAGTGGAGAGTGTCACGCTCCTGGGAGTGGTCATCCACAACAAGCTTTCTTGGACTCTTCATGTGGATGTACTGGTTACAAAGGCCCAACAATGTCTCTTCTTCCTCAGGCAGCTGAGGAAATTCGGCATGACGGCAAATACCCTTGCCAACTTTTATAGGTGCGCCATCGAGAACATTCTGTCTGGATGTATCACTACCTGGTATGGCAACTGTACCATTCAAGATTGGAGATGGTTACAGAGAGTGGTGAACTTGGCCTGGACAATCACAAAGGCCAATCTCCCATCTATAGAATCCTTCTACCAGGCCCACTGTCAAGGAAAGGCCGCCAGCATTCTCAAAGATCCATCCCACCCTGGCAATGTTTTTTCTACAACCTCTACCATCGGGGAGAAGGTACAGAAGCCTGAACACACACACCAGCCGGTTTCGAAACAGTTTCTACCCTACTGTTGTTAGAATACTGAATGGACTCACAAACTCTTAACATTCGCCTGTACCTGTGTTTTTGTTTTTGCTGCTGTTTACCTATTATTTACTATCTATGCTACCTAACTCTGTGATCTGTCTGTATTGCTCGCAAGACAAAGTTTTTCACTGTGCCTCGGTACACTTGACAATAAATTCAATTCAATTCAATTCAATTCAATTCAAGTAGAGTCGCAGGAAGATAGGATAGTGAAGAAGGTGTTTGGCATTTTTTCCTTTTTTGGTCAGAGCATTGAATATAGGAGGTGGAAGTGGGTACTGCAAATGCTGGAGATTAGAGTCAAGATTAGAATGACCCTGGAAAAGCACGGCAGGTCAGGCAACATCCGAGGAGCAGG
Source organism: Chiloscyllium punctatum (assembly GCF_047496795.1). Classification (NCBI taxonomy): domain Eukaryota; kingdom Metazoa; phylum Chordata; class Chondrichthyes; order Orectolobiformes; family Hemiscylliidae; genus Chiloscyllium; species Chiloscyllium punctatum. The sequence continues at coordinate 88,879,159 of NC_092760.1, forward strand.
AAAACCAATGTTTCAGGCAAAAGCCCTTCATCAGGAATGAGAATAGGAGTTGGGAGGTCATGTTGCAGCTGACCTTACAGAGATTTATAAAATCATGAGATGCATGGATAGGGGGAATAGACAAGGTTTTTTCCCTGGGATGGGGGAGTCCAGAACTAGAGGTTTAAGGTGAGAGGGGAAAGATACAAAAGAGACCTAAGGTGCAACGTTTTCACACAGAGGGTGGTTCGGGTATGGAATCAGCTGCCAGAGGAAGTGGTGGAGAGTAATCGAATTACAGTATTTAGAAGGCATTGGATGGGAGGGTTTAGAGGGATATGGGCCAAGTGCTGGCAAAATGGGACTAGATTAGGTTAGGATATCTAGATGGCAAGGATAATTTGGACCGAAGGGTCTGTTTCCATGCTGTACATCCCTGACTCTATGACTCTATGCTGATTTCATTTTATTTATTATTGTCCCATGTATAACAATACATGGATAGGCAAAGATGCGAAGGATATGGGCAAAGTGCGGGAAATGGGGTTAGCGTGGATGGACATTTTGGTCCAAAGGGCCTGTCTCTGTGCTGTAGAACTTAAAAAGAAATGTACCAAGATGCAGTGAAAAATGTTGTTTTGCATGTTATACAGGCAGATCGTACAGTAGAGAATGCATAAGGGTAGCAGAACAGAGTACAGAATACGTGTTACAGCCACGGAAAAGGTGCAGAGATAGAGAGAGAAAGAGAGAGAGATCAAGTTGACAAGTCATGAGCTGGCGAGTGTTTCACTGGCGTTGGTTTGGGAGGGACGAGGGGCAAACAGAATCTGCAATTGACAGTTCACCCTAAGGCAGTAACCATGATGAACCAGAATTGTTGTCAAGGGTATGATATCTTAAGATGAAGATTTCCGTCCCTCCAGTAAAAATCAGGAGCTGATTAATACCACAGCCCAGGCAGCAAAGAGTTGAGGGGCAGAATTGAGTTTTGTCTCCATATCCATGTGTGTAGACAATATTAGGAACGCTCTGTTTCAACCGAAAGCCAAGAATCTGTCAATGGACAGGAGCACTCCAACAGAGCACCATTGCTGACATTATAATTTGGCTTCCTATTACAATGACAATTTCACTTTGTTCTCTGAGTCCAGGGTTTTGATATATCTGATCCGAACTAATTTGAGAAACTTGATTTAATTGAAACTCTTCCTTGGTTTCTTCACCTCTTTTTTTTTTGTTGACTTCAAATAGCATCTGTGAAACTCTCTGAAATGTTCTGAGGTTGTGAAAGGTACCATAAGAATGCAACTTTTTGATAGGTTGATCCCAAAGAATTTTTTGGATACTTTTAGAACATCAGAACAAAGGAACCAGGAATAGGAGTAGGCCATTCATCCCTTCAAATCCACTCTGCTATCCAATCAGATCCTGGCTGACATTTTGGTTTGATAATATTTTACTGTACTGTCCCTATATCCCATAATATTTTTAATATATAGAAACCTATCAAACTCTTTCTTGAACATATTCAAAGACTGATTCTCCACCATCTCTGGGGCAGATTCATCACTCTCTGAGTAACAATTCCTCCTCATCTCAGTCCTTAAGGCATGAGTCTCAGGCTGTCCCCTGATTTGCAATTACTCTTCACAAAACACGCACACTCACACACACACTCACACACGTGCACACACTCACTCACACTCACTCACACTCACACACTCACTCTCACACACACACACAAACTCACACACTCACACATTCACTCACAAACACATACACTCTGTCTCATATACACTCACACAAGCACACACTCACTCTCAGGCACACATACACACAAACTCTCACACACACACAAGCTTGCATTCACACACACACACACACACATGTGCACGCACACACACTCACTCATTCACACACATACACAAACTCTCACATACACAAACTCACACACACACTCACACTCACTCTCACACACACAAACTCCTACACTCACACACTCACACTCACACACTCACTCACACACACTCACACAAACTTTCACACAGTCGCACTCACACACAATCTCACACACGTAGTGTCTCACACACACAAACACACACACACACGTGCACACACTCACACTCACTCTCACACACACAAACTCGCACACAAACTCACACACACACACTCACACACTCTATCTCATATACACATACACACTCTCGCACGCACACACAAACTCACACACTCATGCACAAACTCACATACTCTCACTCTCTCTCACATACACACACATATATACACTCACACACACAAACTCTCATACACACACTCTCACATACACTCACTCACTCACACTCAATCACTCACACACATTCTCTCACACATACACACAGTCTCACACTACTCCAAGTGTGCTCTTAGCAATCACAGTAAGACATCTTTACTTCTATACTCAGAATCTCTTTCATAAAGACCAATTTACCATTTGCCTTCTCAACTGGTTGCTATATCTGCATGTTAATTTTCAGTCATGCACCAAGTACACCCATTCCATCTGAAGTTCAGTGTTTCCCAGTCTCTCACAATTTAGCAAATACCCTACATTTCTGTTTTTCTTACCAAAATGGATAACCTCCTATTTCACACCCTGTATGGTAGCTGCCTGCTGTGAACAGCAGTCTGCCTGTCTGAGAATCACTGCAGATCCCCATAGTTATATACTACTAAACATAACCCAAAATCTTCAGCTTCCAGATTTGCTGATGATAAGGCAGATCCAAAAAACAAAAGCCATAGTCATCCATCCATGGAATCTCTTGACTTGCAACTTCAACATGAATACCTATCTGAAGAAGGGTCACTGGACCTGAAACATTAACTCTATTTTCTCTCCACAGGTGCTACCAGACCTGTTGAGTTTCTTCAGCAATTTTGGTTTTGTGTTGTTTATGAAGTCTTACCTCTCTGACCAAACGTTTTGCTCAGCTGTGTTTAATGTAGTTGTGTCAGTAGAACCCTCTGAGGTGACCTTGGGAAGATTCACTGCCACTAACCTTTCTTATTTGGTATTAGGCCAGGCTGACAATACATACAAACATCGAAAATAGGAGCAGGAGTAGGCCATTTGGCCCTTCAAGCCAGGTCCGCCATTCAATACGATCCTGGCTGATCATCCCAATCAGTTCTCTCTATACCTTGTGATCGCTGTACCCCAAAGAACAGCATCTAACTCCTTCTTGAAAATATTCAATGTTTTGTCCTCAACCACTCTCTGCGGCACACAGGCTCACCACTCTCTGGGTGAAGACTTTTCTCCTCATCTCAGTCCTAAATGACTTACCCCTACCCTTAAACTCTGACCCTGTTTCTGGACTCCCCAGTTATTGGGAACATCCTTTCTGCGTGTATCCTGTTTAGTCCTGTTAGAAATTTATACATTTCTCTGAGATCACCCCACTCATTCTTCTAAACTCCAAAGAATATAATCTGAACTGATCCAGTCTCTCTTCAGATATCAGCCCTACCAGCCGAGAAATCAGTGTGGTAAACCCTTTTATCACACTCCCCCCATCGCCAGAACATCCTTCCTCAGGGAAGGTACAGTAGTGGGGTGGGGGGGGGGGGGGGGGTGTGGGGAGGGGAAGGATGGCACTTTCTGTGGAGAGAAGCCTTATCTTAATAAACAGTTGAGGTTTGTTGTGTTGTACCTGAATAACACGTTCCATTCGCTCTGGGATACATGAAGTTTCTTGTCAGACTGGATTACTGAACCGTTCTCACACTGACTTGGCAGCAAATTCAGAACTGGCCGCAAAAACAGAAGTTGCTGGAAAAGCTCAGCAGGTCTGGCAGCATCTGAAGAGAAATCGGAGTTAATATTTCGGGCCCAGTGACCCTTCCTCAGAATGGGCTATCTCCTTCCTGCCCTGATGAGTGGGGCTTATCTTGTGATGTCAGTTAACCCTTTCAGGTACAAACTGCCTGACTCAACAACGTGTGCTGGTACCTCTTTATGTGACTCACTGCTCAAATTTGTTTGTCATGATTTGGAGATGCCGGTGTTGGACTGGGGTGGACAAAGTTAAAAATCACACAACACCAGGTTATAGTCTAACAGGTTTAATTGGAAGCACTTGCTTTCAGAGCATCGCTCCTGACAATCACCTGATGAAGGAACAGCGCTCTGAAAACTAGTGCTTCTAATTAAACCTGTTAGACTATAACCTGGTGTTGTGTGATTTTTAAATTTGTTTGATTACCTTTGAAGGTGCTTGCAAAATTGAGCTGCATTATAGCAAGTAGCTATTGGGAAAGCGACTAAAGAATCCAAACTCTTTCTATCCCAATGTGGCGAAGATCAAGCTCAGCGATGTGTCTGATATTATGTGTACTTCACCTGATCATTGGTCTGTTTGATGGTCCATTCACTGATTAATGGAATTCATGTCAATTTAATATTTTCAGTTACTGGGTGATGGGAGTTTGTTGCTTCCATGATTTTTGGTGGTGGACAAGATTGACATTTTGACTTTGTTTTCTTTAAATTGGTGATAGCTTTCAGTTTGTTCGAGGAGTGGAGGGGCTGACGTCTATCATACTCTCTGTAGGCCTTCACTAAACTACGACGTTCTAGGTGAGAGCCTTTTACTTTGGAGTTAACATTTTGTTGACCCATAAAATTAATTTTTTTGCAATATTAACTGCTTGTGGTGCAAGATAAAATGATTAACCTTTCACTATGGAGTTTAACTCGGCCATTTTCAGTGTCCATGCTGGCCTCCATCTGAAGTTACCCAGCTAACTCTTCAAGGGAACTAAAGACTTGCTTGAGTGCACTGTTAATTTATAACTCAGTGAATAGTTAAGGTGAAACTAATGTGTTTTGAAACAAACTTTTTTTTAAATGTGTGGGTTTGTGAACTCATAAAAAAAAGTTATATTCAGCGGTTGGAGTTACAAGAGCATTAAAGAATTTACAATTTTTATTACAGCACGCTAAAGGTAGCCCTTTGAAGGTTTAGTGCCTGTGTAAACAAAAACATTTAGTGTACTCATTTCCGAAAATAGTGAGGATAGCCTTTACTGCTGATCTTTCAGATGATCTTTCCATTTGCCATTACTCAGGGACCTGTTTGACATGGCACTGTGCATACCCCACCCTTGGGACCAGTGATTGGAAGCACATGCTTCTCGGCCCATCAACCATCGCAAACAATGGAGATCCCAGCTTCTGAGCTCTCCCTTTCTCAATTTTACACAAAGACCACTTTTTCATGTCAAATACTTTTGAGACAATGTGACTCTAGCTGTTGAGGGCTTACAGTGATGTGGGGAGAGGTGCAAAGAAAGCTAATGTGCTAGGTGAGGGAGGGCGAGTCTGTAAGAAGATAGGCTGAGCTGCTTCACTCGTTATTTCAAGGCCATATGGACCCTGCACTTACATTCAGCCGGCCTGAGCGGCAATACAAAGGCAGGGTATGCGTCTGAAAAGGGAATGTATTCAATTCACCATGTCAACAGCATTTGGCTTCTTGTATCAGGAATAAAATGAGCATTTGGAGATGCAGTGTTATTTTGCCTGGTTAATTGGCATACTTGGATTACAGAGTTCGTATCAAAAATCATTTGGAACTACCTCCTTTCCAGTTCAGCAAAGAGAACTTCAGATCTTATTTGAGGAAAGGTGCTGATTACAAACAATGACAGTTCGATTAAAGTGACTAACAGAAGGTTGTACTTAAAAAAGAAAGGTGAATTGTCCTTGATGACGGTACCACCTTGTACAGGAAACAAACCTTGCCCTACTTTAATCAAGTTTCATTTAATGAACCCTCTCTTTGTCATTCTGTGCTCCTGGTTTGTTCAGTCAGAATGCAGCTGCTCCACTGTTGGTTTGGGGCTGATCTAGATAACCACTGTTAATCCATAACTTGGCCACATGTCTTCAATGCACCTGCCGGCCAGGTGTATTTGTAGCTTCACCTGGGAGTGGAACGGGGCTGGGCTTTTTGAAGAACTCAGCATAATCATTCCCTGGAATAAACTGTTCTTTTCTTTTGGGATGTAGGTGACATTGGCAAAGACAACATTAATTGTGCATTCCTAAATGTCCTGGAAAAGATGGAGGTGAATCCCCTTGCTGCAGTCTGAGGATAGGAAGGGATTTTGACCTAGTGACTGGGGAAGAGCTAGTTTCTACCTCAGGATACTGTGTGGTTTGGAGGCCACCTGCAGCATCATGGTGTTCTCATGTATCTGCTGCCTTTGCTGCAGACAGTGAGAGAGGAGTAGAGATTGTGGGTTTGGAAGCTGTTGTTGAAGGTTACATGGTAAGTTTTTGCAGTTCTATAGAGGATCCAGACCACTTCCAATGTACACTTACTTAATGAGGAGAGGGAGTGAGTATTTAAAGTGGGGACTGATTTAAGAAGGACCTGAGGGGCAACTTCTTCATGCAGAGAGTGGTGCGTGTACGGAATGGGATACCAGAGAAAGCAGTTGAGGCAGATACAATAGCAACATTTTAAAAACATTTAGTTAGACATATGGATAAGAAGGGTTTGGAGGGACATGGACCAAATGTGGGCAATTGGAACTAGCTGTGTGGGCACCACGGTCAGCATGGACCAGTTTGGGCTGAAGGGCCTGTTTCCATGCTGTATTAGTCTATGACTCGATCAAATGGATTTCTTTGTCCTCGATGATGTCGCGCTTCTTGAGTGTTGTTGGAGCTGCACCTATCCAGGCAAATGGGGAGTATTCCATCACACTCCTGACCTGTGACTCGCAGCTGGTGGACAGGCTTTGGGAGGACAGGAGGTAAGTTCTGAAGAAGGGTTTTGGCCTGAAACGTTGACCTTCCTGCTCCCTGGAAACTCTTGTCCTGAGGAACTCCTGCAATAAATTCCTGCAGAAATTCACCAAAGATCCTCAGACAGCACCTTCCAAACCCATGACCACTTCCATCTAGAAGGAGAAGGGCAGCAGGTACATGGGAACACCACCAGCTGCAAGTTTCCCTCTGAGCCTCTCCCCATCCTGACTTGGAAATAAATCATTGTTCCTTCAGTATCACTGGGTCAAAATCCTGGAATTCCCTCCCTAAGGGCATTGTAGGTCTACCTACAGCACATGGACTGCAGTGGTTCAAGAAGGCAGTCCACCCCCACCTTCTCAAGGGGGCAACTAGGGGCAGGCAATAAATGCTGGGCCCAGTCAGTGACAGCCACATCCTGTAAATGAATAAAGAATAGAATACTTTTGAAGTGTCATCATTATTGTAATGAAGGAAACATGGTGGCCAATTTAGGCACAGCAAGATCCCGCTTATAGCAAAGTGATAATGGTGTTGTTTGAGGAATAAATACTACCTCGGGCACCGGGAGAGTTGGCTATCTTCCTTCCTGTGTACATGTGGGTCTGTTTCACTGACAAAAAATTAGACAAAATAGAAGCCACTCAGTATAAGAACAGACTTCATCAATGAGAGCTATTTTCCCAATCAACACCACATTTCTCAATGTCGTTAAATGTTCTATTCACAAAGATAATTATTGGTAGGAGAAATGTGTTTAATGTTTGATCTTTGCTGACTGTGGACTACAGAATGGTTGAATCGTGATGCCTTTGCTGAGTGTCTTGTTGAATTTGATGTGAAGACCTGGCTGTGTACCCAGTGTTAGTGTGTAAACAAGCAGAGACTCTGATCCGTGGACTCACAATGTTAATGCTGTTTCTCTCTCTGTACAGACCTTCTGAGTTTCTCCAGCAATGACCTGATTTTGTTTCAGCCAGAATCTTCCTCTTATAACTGTAAACTTCAAGAAATAGAATGACCTTTGTAATTACCTCACAAAACATTCATAACACAATGGGGCAACAAATTGATGCTCAGCTTGTTCTTTCAAGTAGCAGATTTTGATTTGATTTGATTTATTGTTGTTATATGTACCTCAATACAGTGAAATGTTTTGCTTTGAGAGCAATACAGGCAGATCATCGCAAACAAGGACATACAGGTTATAGGGTGCTTAGACAGTGTGAGGTATACAGGGTTACAGCTACACAGGGGGCACACCAAGCAAGGTCAATGCTATTTGAAGTTGGAGAGCTCCACTCATCAGTCTAATAACAGCAGGAAAGAGCCTGTTCCTCAACCTGCCAGTCCGTGTGTTCAAACTTTTGCACTTTTGCCTGATGGAAGAGGTTGGAAGATGGGATAACTGGGGTGGGAAGGGTCTTTGATGATGATGGCAACCTTTCCGTGGCAATGAGAAACCTGACAGAATCTGGGAATCAGAAAAGTTTTGGTTTCAGTCAAACTATTAAATGCACGGTCCCAGTAAAGTATTACATACATGGTCCGTATAACAGGCATCGACTTATAACATCCTGTCTTTCATGGCAGAAGCTATAATGTAATTGTGTTAAAATGGAATGCTCATGTTAGCTGAGAACAGTGCAAGAGTAGACTTATTTCAGTTTTTATATAAAGAAAACTTAAGCATTCAACTTTTAACAGTAGATTGCCAGTGAAAGATCCTTACATTTAAAAAAATCAAACTTTAATATCTTAAGGATGACATCTGGTGTCTGGTTTTATTTTTTGGTGTCTTCATGTAAACTGTGCAATTTACCTTCGTGAGTAAAAATTTTTGGGAATTCTTTGAAATGTTGCTTCCTGGATGGATTACGGAAATAGTTAATATTCACGTCATATTGAAATAGAATCTGTCTATGAAGCAAATGCTGTGATTCCTAAACTAAAATAAAGAGCTGTGGAAACTAAAGATCTGAAACAAACAGGAACAGAAATTGCTGGAGAAACTCAGCACCTGTGCAGAGAAAGCAGAGAGGACATTCTGAAGAAAGGTCACTGGACCTGAAACGTTGACTCTGTTTCCTCATTCATTGGGCGCTGAGGTTCTCTAACACTTTGCGTTTCTGTTTATAACTGTGATTCCTGCTTGAATGCCAGTTGCCTTTTTCAAAACATGCAAAAAATGAATTCCATTGAAAGTTTATGAATGTGCCAGGGAACTACAGAACAGTGAGCCTGATGCCTATAGTGGATAAGTAGTTGGAATCATTGAGTGCATCAGTTTACTCTGCAGTTCAGTGCAGCTGGTCTGTTCATCTTCAGCTCCACTTTCCTGCCTTTATGGTCTCATGGTCTTCCATTCAGGAATTGTCTACCTGACAGCACTATGATGGGCACTGTTGCCACATGATTGCAGCAGCTCAAGAAGGTCAAAGGTAACTCAAGGCCTGGAATAAATGTCCAGCCTTTCCAGCAAACACCTTCATACGAGAAGCAGAGGAGGCTGAGGGCGGTCATTATAGAGGGGTATGGGACGATGAGGAGAATGGACACAGGGTGGGGGGATCGGAAGCAACTGTTTCCCTTAGTCAAATGGTTAAGAACAATGGGGCATAATTTTAAAGTCAAAAATCACACGACACCAGGTTATAGTCCAACAGGTTTATTTGAAACCACAAGCTTTCAGAGCACTGCTCCTTCCTCAGGCAGCTCCAAAAGCTTGTGGTTTCAAATAAACCTGTTGGACTATAACCTGGTGTTGTGTGATTTTTGACTTCATCCACTCCAGTCCAACACCGGTATCTCCACACTGTGGCTTAATTTTAAGGCAAACAGCAGGAAGTTCAGAGGGGATTTGAGGAAAATATTTTCATCTGGAGGGCGATTGGGGTGTGGAATGCGCTGACTGGCAGGGGCGTTGAGGCAGGAACCCTCACGACCTTTAAAAAGGATGTGGATGAGCACCTGAGATGCCATAACATTCAAGGCTGTGTGAGAAAGTGGGACTGGTCGAGATACATCAACCCAAACTCGATGGGCTGAGGAGCCTCTTCTGTGCTGTATGAGATTGTGTCGAGTATTTAAAATGCATCAAATTCAATGCAATGTGTCACCTAAGAGGTAAAAAAAATTAAAGACAAAATGAATTATGTAAGACAAGGGAACAGCTTTGAAATATCATTGCTAATATTTGAAATCTGTTTCCAACTCCAGGGTCTAATATGTGGATGGATCTGAAGAAAGCATATTGATGTGCTGGGAATGACAGATGGATTCCTGGGCACTGGATCCAAGCAATCAATAAACACCACAAATCCCCAAACCCTAGCCACACAGGTTTTAGATTGTGACCTTTGGATGGACCAGAGTTAAGTTTGATAGACGTTGTGAGAGTGTTTTTTCAAGGCAGTCCTGTCATTAAAGAAAGCATTCAGGCAGCGAGGAAGGATGTTCCTTCACAGGGCGTGGAGCGTGAATAATATCATCAAGTTTCTCAGAACTGCCTCCACTCTTTAAATAAATAGAAGACAGAGCCTCCCAGCCAAACCTCTGCAGCTTTGTTGATGTATTTGTGCTTCATGGCAGCTAATACTGGCAAAGACATGGAATTCACCACCACAGGGTGTGGGGTGAGGGCAATAGTCTAGATGAATTGTGGTGAAGCTCAGTAAACACATGAGGGTGATAGGAGCCAGGGGGATCATGGAATCCCTACAGTCGGCCCACACTCTCCCTCTGAAGTGTGCACCCAGTTGAACCGTGCATCCCTGTATTTCCCACCGCTAATCCACATCCCAGAACACTACGGGCAATTTAGCATGGCCAATCCACTTAACCTGCACAGCTTTGGGCTGTGGGACGAAACTGGAGCAGCCAGAGGAAACCCACACAGACACGGGGGGAATGAGCAAACTCCACACAGACAGTCACCCGAGACTGGAATTGAACCTGGATCCCTGTTGCTGTGAGTCAGTAGTGCGAACCAGTGAGCAACCCTCATGGGATGAAGTAAGTGGGTGGAGGGTCATGTGACACATAAGCACACGTCCAGGTCAGAAGTACTAAATGGCCACATTCAAACAATTTTGCCCAAAACATCGATTTTCCTGCTCCTCCAATGCTGCCTGACCTGCTGTGCTTTTCCAGCACCACTCTGATCTTGACACTGTAATGTAAGTCTAACTGTAGTTCCGATGGGCCAACTGTAGGGATTCCATGATCCCCCTGGCTCCTATCACCCTCATGTGTTTACTGAGCTTCACCACAATTCATCCAGACTATTGCCCTCACCCACACCCTGTGGTGGTGAATTCCATGTCTTTGCCAGTTTTAGCTGCCATGAAGCACAAATAGACAATAGACAATAGACAATAGATGCAGGAGTAGGCCATTCTGCCCTTCGAGCCTGCACCGCCATTCAATATGATCATGGCTGATCATTCCTAATCAGTATCCTGTTCCAGCCTTATCTCCATACCCCTTGACTCCACTATCTTTAAGAGCTCTATCCAATTCTTTCTTAAATGAATCCAGAGACTGGGCCTCCACTGCCCTCTGGGGCAGAGCATTCCACACAGCCACCACTCTCTGGGTGAAGTAGTTTCTCCTCATCTCTGTCCTAAATGGTCTACCCCGTATTTTTAAGTTGTGTCCTCTGGTTCGGCACTCCCCCATCAACGGAAATATGTTCCCTCCTGCCAGAGTGTCCAGTCCTTTCATAATCCTATACGTTTCAATCAGATCCCCTCTCAGTCTTCTAAACTCAAGGGTATACAAGCCCAGTCGCTTCAGTCTTTCCGTGTAAGGCAATCCTGCCATTCCAGGAATTGACCTCGTGAACCTACGCTGCACTCCCTCAATAGCCAGAATGTCTTTCCTCAAATTTGGAGACCAGAACTGTACACAGTACTCCAGGTGTGGTCTCACCAGGGCCCTGTACAGCTGCAGAAGCACCTCTTTGCTTCTATACTCAATCCCTCTTGTTATGAAGGCCAGCATGCTATTAGCCTTCTTCACGACCTGCTGTACCTGCATGCTTGCCTTCATTGACTGGTGGACAAGAACACCCAGATCTCTCTGAACAGCCCCTTTACCTAATTTGATACCATTGAGGTAGTAATCTGCCTTCCTGTTCTTGCCACCAAAGTGGATAACCAGACATTTATCCAAATTAAACTGCATCTGCCATGCATCTGCCCACTCACCTAACTTGTCCAGGTCACCCTGTAATCCCCTAACATCCTCATCACATTTCACCCTACCACCTAGCTTTGTGTCATCAGCAAATTTGCTAATGTTATTGCTGATACCATCTTCTATATCATTTACATATATTGTAAAAAGCTGCGGTCCCAGCACGGATCCCTGCGGTACCCCACTGGTCACTGCCTGCCATTCCGAAATGGAGCCGTTAATCACTACCCTTTGTTTCCTATTAGCCAACCAATTCTCTATCCAATCTAGTACTTTGCCCCCAATCCTGTGCGCCCTAATTTTACTCACTAACCTCTTGTGTGGGACTTTATCAAAAGCTTTCTGAAAGTCCAGGTGCACTACATCCACTGGATCTCCCTCGTCCATCTTCCGAGTTACATCAACAAAGCTGCAGAGGTTTGGCTGGGAGGCTCTGTCCTCTGTTTATTTAATGATATAGAGGTGCTGGCGCTGGACTGGGGTGGTCAAGATGAAAATCACGCTACACCAGGTTATGGTCCAACAGGTATATTTGAAATCACAAGCTTTTGGAGCATTGCTATAGCTATCTGACAAAGGAGCCCTGAAAGCTTGTGTTTTCACATAAACCTGTTGGACTACAACCTGGTGTCATGTGATTTTCATCTAAATTTAAGTCATAATTCCTTTCAATCCTTTTTTCTAAAACATTTGCTCCTTCATTATCTTGTCTGCCAGTCCTTCTGTGGTTTATCGGTTGCATTGTATCTGAGTATTTGAAGTGAAATGCACTCTGCTGCTCAGGCTTTGCCACTTTCTGTTCTCAATTGGTACTTCAGTTTGAGTTAGTTGTTCAGTCCACTCTCTCCTTGGCAATGATACTGAGGATTCAGATTGCCCAGGGAGGTATAGCTCCAGATGGTTCGGAATATGTGTCCTAGTGGGTGCTTTTTGTGCCGCAGCACAGTCTACCACAGAGTAAACTTTCTGCTGCAGGAAAAGATTCCCATAGTAAAACCCAGCTCAAAGACTTCAAGTGAAAATGAACCCAGAGCAAGTCCATTAAATATCTTGCTGCTGGAGGGATGATAAGGTGCTGCAATTGTTTTAGTGGAAAGTGAGGACTGCAGATGCTGGAGATTAGAGTTGAAGAGTGTGGTGCTGGAAAAGCACAGCCAGTCAGGTAGTATGCAAGGAGCAGGAGAGTCGATGTTTTGGGCATAAGCTCTTCATCAGGAATGAAGGGGTGGCCCAAGGGGGCTGAGAGATAAATGGGAGGAGGGGGTTGAGGTTGGGGATGGGGGATATGCGATAGGTACTTGAAGGTAGGGGAAAAGGTGATAGGCCAGAGAGGAGGGTGGAGCAGATAGGTGGGAAGGAAGATGGACAGCTAGGACAGTTCCAGAGGGCAGTGCCGAGATGGAGGGTTCGATCTGGGATAAGGTGGTGGGTGGGGAGATGAGGAAACTGGTGAAGTCCACATTGATCCCGTGTGGTTGGAGGGTCCCAAGGCGGAAGAGGAGGCATTCTTCCTCCAGGCATCGGGTGGCTAGAGTTTGGTGATGGAGGAGACCCAGATCTTGCATGTCCTGGTGGAGTGGGAGGGGGGAGTTAAAGAGAAGTGTGCAGCACTTCCATCTGCCACTGGGTGGCAGCAGAAACATGCCACAAGATGTTGGAGAAGACAGCCCTGGGATCGTATCTAACATTTTCATTCATTGTATAACAACACAATCCAGCAATTTTGCAAATGAAAGTAAGTACCAAACTCGACAGAGTGTGAATGGCAATGAGCTGCTGTATTCCTTATCTTGAGCTTTATGCGAATCTCAATTGAAATGTATGAGAGGTATGTGGGTCCTGTCAAAGTTTTATTGCACTAATCTGAGGGAGAGCTCATGTTTCTCAATGGGCATGGGCAAGCTGAGGCCATTTCTGAGGAGCAGTGCGTAAAACAGCACTCGGTTACTCAGCGAGATTACATTAGAGTTTACCTTGAGCTGTAACCGGCCACCTCACCCCTGTCACACACATCCTCATTCTGAACAATGTCCCCCCCCCACATTCTGAACATCACCTCCCCCACCACATTCTGAACATTGTCACCCACCCACATTCCAAACATTTCCCCCCCACATTCTGAACAATGCCCCCCCCACATTCTGAACATCGCCCCCCCCACATTCTGAACATCGCCCCCCTACATTCTGAACAATGCCCCCCCCACATTCTGAACATCGCCCCCCCCACATTCTGAACAATGCCCCCCCCACATTCTGAACATCGCCCCCCCCACATTCTGAACATCGCCCCCCTACATTCTGAACATTGTCCCCCCCCACTTTCTGAACATTGCCCCCCCCACATTCTGAACATCGCCCCCCCCACATTCTGAACATCGCCCCCCCCACATTCCATTTTCCCCCCCATTCTGAACATTGTCACTCCCCATATTCTGAACATCACCCCCCCACATTCTGAACATCGCCCCCCCCCACATTCTGAACATCGCCCCCCCCCACATTCTGAACATTGTCCCCCCCCACATTCTGAACATCCCCCCCGATATTCTGAACATCGCCCCCCCCACATTCTGAACATTGTCCCCCCCAAATTATGAACATCGTTCCCCCACACATTCTGAACATTACCCCCCACCACATTCTGAACATTGTCACCCACCCACATACTACACTCCGCCCCCCACATTCTGAACATCGCCCCCCCACATTCTGAACATTGTCCCCCCCCACATTCTGAACATCGCGCCCCCCAAACAGTCTGAACATCATTCCCCCCCAAATTCTGAACATTGTCCCCCCCCACATTCTGAACATCGCGCCCCCCAAACAGTCTGAACATCATTCCCCCCCCCCACATTCTGAACATTGTCCCCCCCCAAATTCTGAACATTGTCCCCCCCCACATTCTGAACATTACTCCCCACCACATTCTGAACATTGTCCCCCTCCCCCACATTCTGAACATTGTCCCCCCACATTCTACACTCCCACCCCCCCACATTCTGAACATCGCCCCCCCACATTCTGAACATTGTCCCCCCCCACATTCTGAACATTACTCCCCACCACATTCTGAACATTGTCCCCCTCCCCCACATTCTGAACATTGTCCCCCCACATTCTACACTCCCACCCCCCCACATTCTGAACATCGCCCCCCCACATTCTGAACATTGTCCCCCCCACATTCTGAACATCGCTCCCCCCACATTCTGAACATCGCCCCCCCCCCCACTTTCTGAACATCGTCCCCCCCCTCACAGTCTGAACATCGCCCCCCCCTCACAGTCTGAACATCGCCCCCCCCTCACAGTCTGAACATCGCGCCCCCCACACAGTCTGAACATCATCCCCCCCCCACATACTGAACATCACCCCCACCCACATTCCGAACATCGCCCCGCACATTCTGAACATCATCCACCCCCCATGTTCTGAACATTGTCCCCCCCACATTCCGAACATCGCCCCCCACCCAGATTCTGAACATTGTCCCCCCCACATTCTGAACATCGCCCCCCACCCACATTCTGAACATTGTCTCCCCCACATTCTGAACATCCCCCCACATTCTGAACATTGTCCCCCAACCCCACATTCTGAACATTGTCCCCCACCCCCACATTCTGAACATCACTCCCCCCCAATTTTGAACATTTTCCCCCTCACATTCTGAACATTGTCCCCCACACATTCTGAACATCGCACCCCTCCACATTCTGAACATTGTCCCCCCCACATTCTGAACAGTTCCCCACCTCATTCTGAACATTATCTCCCCACATTCTGAACATTGCCCCCCCCCACATTCTGAACATTCCCCCCCACATTCTGAACATTGTTCCCTCCAAATTTTGAACATCGACCCCCCACATTCTGAAAACTGTCCTCCCCGACATACTGAACATTGTCCCCCGCCACATTGTGAACATTGCCACCCCCGACATTCTGAACTTCGTACCCCCCCACATTCTGAATGTTGCCCCATATAATTCTGAACATTGTTCCCTCCAAATTCTGAACATCGACCCCCCACATTCTGAAAACTGTCCTCCCCGACATACTGAACATTGTCCCCCGCCACATTGTGAACATTGCCACCCCCCACATTCTGAACTTCGTACCCCCCCACATTCTGAATGTTGCCCCATATAATTCTGAACATTGTTCCCTCCAAATTCTGAACATCGACCCCCCACATTCTGAAAACTGTCCTCCCCGACATACTGAACATTGTCCCCCGCCACATTGTGAACATTGCCACCCCCCACATTCTGAACATCGACCCCCCACATTCTGAAAACTGTCCTCCCCGACATACTGAACATTGTCCCCCGCCACATTGTGAACATTGCCACCCCCCACATTCTGAACTTCGTACCCCCCCACATTCTGAATGTTGCCCCATATAATTCTGAACGTTGTTCCCTCCAAATTCTGAACATCGACCCCCCACATTCTGACAATTGTCTCCCCCACATTCTGAATATTGTCCCCCGCCACATACTAAACATCGCCCCCCCACATTCTAAACATCGCCCCCCCACATTCTGAACATTGCTCCCCCCCACATTCTGAACATTGTCCCTCCAACATTCTGACCATTTCCCCACCTCATTCTGAACATCGTCACCCACCCACATTCTACACTTCCCCCCCCACATTCTGAACATCGCCCCCCCACATTCAGAACATTGCCCCCCCCACATTCTGAACATTGTCCCCCCACATTCTGAACATTGTCCCCCCACATTCTGAACATCGCGCCCCCCCACATTCTGAACATTGTCCCCCCATATTCTGAACATTGTCCCCCCATATTCTGAACATCCCCTCCCACATTCTGAACATTGTCCCCCCACATTCTGAACATTGTCCCCCCATATTCTGAACATTGTCCCCCCCACATTCTGAACATCGTCACCCACCCACATTCTACACAATCCCCCCACCACATTCTGAACATTGTCCCCTCCATATTCTGAACATTGTCCTCCCCTCCCACATTCTGAACATTGCCACCCACACTCTGAACATTACCCCCCCGCATTCAGAACATTGCCCCCCACACTCTGAACATCACGCCCCCCCACATTCTGAACATTGCCCCCCCCACATTTTGAACATTATTCGCCCCCCCCGCATTCAGAACATTGCCCATTCCCACATTTTGAACATTTCCCCCCCCCCCCGCATTCTGAACATTGCCCCCCACACTCTGAACATCACGCCCCCCCACATTCTGAACATTGCCCCCCCCACATTTTGAACATTATTCGCCCCCCCCGCATTCTGAACATTGCCCCCACACTCTGAACATCAGCCCCCTACATTCTGAACATCGCCCCCCCCCCACACGCTGAACATTGTCCACCCACATTCTGAACATCCCCCCCCCCACATTCTGAACATCGCCCCCCCCCCACATTCTGAACATTGTCCATCACCCCCACATTCTGAACATTGTCCCCCCCACATTCTGAACATTGTCCCCCCCCCACATTCTGAACATCCCCCCCGATATTCTGAACATCACCCCCCACATTCTGAAAATTGTTCCCCCCACATTCTGAACATCACCCCCCCCACATTCTGAACATCGCTCCCCCCACATTCTGAACATCACCCCCCCCACATTCTGAACATCACCCCCCCCACATTCTGAACATTGTCCTCTGCCACATTCTGAACATCGCCCCCCCCTCACAGTCTGCACATCGCGCCCCCCACACAGTCTGCACATCGCGCCCCCCACACAGTCTGAACATCATCCCCCCCCCCCCACATTCTGAACATCACCCCCACCCACATTCCGAACATCGCCCCACACATTCTGAACATCATCCCCCCCCCCATGTTCTGAACATTGTCCCCCCCCACATTTGAAACATCCACCCCCCCGACCTTCTGAACATCACCCCCCACATTCTGAAAATTGTTCCCCCCACATTCTGAACATTACCCCCACCACATTCTGAACATCGCACCACTCCCACCACCCACATTCTGAACATTGCCCCCCCCCACATTCTGAACATCCCCCCCGATATTCTGAACATTGTACCCCCAACATTCTGAACATCGCCCCCCCACATTCTGAACATTGTCCCCCCCAAATTCTGAACATCGTTCCCCCATACATTCTGAACATTACCCCCCACCACATTCTGGACATTGTCCCCCTCCCCCACATTCTGAACATTGTCACCCACCCACATACTACACTCCGCCCCCCCACATTCTGAACATCGCCCCCCCACATTCTGAACATTGTCACCCCCCCACATTCTGAACATCGCGCCCCCCCCACATTCTGAACATCACCCCCACCCACAACATTCCGAACATCGCCCCACACATTCTGAACATCATCCCCCCCATGTTCTGAACATTGTCTCCCCCACATTCTGAACATCCCCCCACATTCTGAACATTGTCCCCCCCCACATTCTGAACATTGTCCCCCACCCCCACATTCTGAACATCACTCCCCACCCATTTTGAACATTTTCCCCCTCACACTCTGAACATTGTCCCCCCCACATTCTGAACATTGTCCCCCCCACATTCTGAACATTGTCCCCCCCACATTCTGAACAGTTCCCCACCTCATTCTGAACATTATCCCCCCACATTCTGAACATCACCCCCCCCACATTCTGAACATTGTCCCCCCCCCACATTTTGAATATCGCCTGCCCACATTCTGAACATTGTCCCCCCCCACATTCTGAACATTGTCCCTCCAACATTCTGAACATTGTTCCCCCCACATTCTGAACATTGTCCCCCTCCCCCACATTCTGAACATCGTCACCCCCCCACATTCTACACAATCCCCCCACCACATTCTGAACATTGTCCCCTCCATATTCTGAACATTGTCCTCCCCTCCCACATTCTGAACATTGCCCCCCACACTCTGAACATCACCCCCCCCGCATTCAGAACATTGCCCCCCACACATTTTGAACATTATTCGCCCCCCCCGCATTCAGAACATTGCCCATTCCCACATTTTGAACATTTCCCCCCCCCCCGCATTCTGAACATTGCCCCCCACACTCTGAACATCACGCCCCCCCACATTCTGAACATTGCCCCCCCCACATTTTGAACATTATTCGCCCCCCCCGCATTCTGAACATTGCCCCCACACTCTGAACATCAGCCCACTACATTCTGAACATTGCCCCCCCCACATTTTGAACATTATTCGCCCCCCCCGCATTCTGAACATTGCCCCCACACTCTGAACATCACCCCCCCCACATTCTGAACATCGCCCCCCCCCCACATTCTGAACATCGCTCCCACCACATTCTGAACATCATCCCCCACACATTCGGAACATCGCACCACCCCCACCACCCACATTCTGAACATCCCCCCCGATATTCTGAACATTGTCCCCCCAACATTCTGAACATTGCCCCTCCCCCCACATTCTGAGCATTGTCCCCCCCTCATTCTGAACATCCCCCCACCCACATTCTGAACATTGTCCCTAACCCCCACATTCTGAACATTACCCCCACACATTCGGAACATCGCATCACCCCCACCACCCACATTCTGAACATCGCCCCCCACCCACATTCTGAACATTGTCCCCCCCCTCATTCTGAACATCCCCCCCCGATATTCTGAACATTGTCCCCCCCACATTTGAAACATCCACCCCCCCGACCTTCTGAACATCACCCCCCACATTCTGAAAATTGTTCCCCCCACATTCTGAACATCGCCCCCCACCCACATTCTGAACATTGTCCCCCCCCCACATTCTGAACATCCCCCCCGATATTCTGAACATCGCCCCCCCACATTCTGAACATTGTCCCCCACCCACATTCTGAACATTGTCCTCTGCCACATTCTGAACATCGCCCCCCCCTCACAGTCTGAACATCGCGCCCCCCACACAGTCTGAACATCATCCCCCCCCCCCACATTCTGAACATCACCCCCACCCACATTCCGAACATCGCCCCACACATTCTGAACATCATCCCCCCCCCCATGTTCTGAACATTGTCCCCCCCCACATTTGAAACATCCACCCCCCCGACCT
The DNA here is from genome assembly GCF_047496795.1 of Chiloscyllium punctatum. Lineage (NCBI taxonomy): Eukaryota > Metazoa > Chordata > Chondrichthyes > Orectolobiformes > Hemiscylliidae > Chiloscyllium > Chiloscyllium punctatum. The sequence goes on from NC_092760.1 coordinate 88,899,215, forward strand.
TCTGAACATCACCCCCCACATTCTGAAAATTGTTCCCCCCACATTCTGAACATCGCCCCCACCACATTCTGAACATTACCCCCACACATTCGGAACATCGCACCACTCCCACCACCCACATTCTGAACATTGCCCCCCCCCACATTCTGAACATCCCCCCCGATATTCTGAACATTGTACCCCCAACATTCTGAACATCGCCCCCCCACATTCTGAACATTGTCCCCCCCAAATTCTGAACATCGTTCCCCCATACATTCTGAACATTACCCCCCACCACATTCTGGACATTGTCCCCCTCCCCCACATTCTGAACATTGTCACCCACCCACATACTACACTCCGCCCCCCCACATTCTGAACATCGCCCCCCCACATTCTGAACATTGTCACCCCCCCACATTCTGAACATCGCGCCCCCCCCACATTCTGAACATCACCCCCACCCACAACATTCCGAACATCGCCCCACACATTCTGAACATCATCCCCCCCATGTTCTGAACATTGCCCCCCCACATTCTGAACATCGCGCCCCCCACACAGTCTGAACATTGTCTCCCCCACATTCTGAACATCCCCCCACATTCTGAACATTGTCCCCCCCCACATTCTGAACATTGTCCCCCACCCCCACATTCTGAACATCACTCCCCACCCATTTTGAACATTTTCCCCCTCACATTCTGAACATTGCCCACCCACATTCTGAACATTGCCCACCCACATTCTGAACATTGTCCCCCACACATTCTGAACATCGCACCCCTCCACATTCTGAACATTGTCCCCCCCCACATTCTGAACATTGTCCCCCCCACATTCTGAACAGTTCCCCACCTCATTCTGAACATTATCCCCCCACATTCTGAACATCACCCCCCCCACATTCTGAACATTGTCCCCCCCCCACATTTTGAATATCGCCCGCCCACATTCTGAACATTGGCACCCCAACATTCTGAACATTGTCCCCTCCCACATTCTGAACATTGCGCCCCACCCACATTCTGAACATTGCCTCCCACCACATTCTGAACATCTTCCCCCCGCGTTCTGAACATTGCCCCCCCCCCCACATTCTGAACATTCCCCCCCACATTCTGAACATTGTTCCCTCCAAATTTTGAACATCGACCCCCCACATTCTGAAAATTGTCCTCCCCCACATACTGAACATTGTCCCCCACCACATTGTGAACATTGCCACCCCCCATATTCTGAAATTCGTACCCCCCCACATTCTGAATGTTGCCCCATATAATTCTGAACATTGTTCCCTCCAAATTCTGAACATCGACCCCCCACATTCTGACAATTGTCTCCCCCACATTCTGAATATTGTCCCCCGCCACATACTAAACATCGCCCCCCCACATTCTAAACATCGCCCACCCACATTCTAAACATCGCCCCCCCACATTCTAAACATCGCCCACCCACATTCTAAACATCGCCCCCCCACATTCTGAACATCGCCCCCACAACCACGTTCTGAACATCGTCCCCCCCACATTCTGAACATTGTCCCCCCCACATTCTGAACATTGTCCCGCCCACATTCTGAACATTGTCCCCCCCACATTCTGAACATCCCCTCCCACATTCTGAACATTGTCCCCCCCACATTCTGAACATCACTCCAAATACATTCTGAACATTGTCCCCCCCACATTCTGAACATTGCCCCCCCCCCCACATTCTGAACATGTTCCCCCCACATTCTGAACATTGTCCCCCCCACATTCTGAACATTGTCCCCCCCACATTCTGAACATCACTCCAAATACATTCTGAACATTGTCCCCCCCACATTCTGAACATTGCCCCCCCCCCCCACATTCTGAAAACTGTCCCCCTACATTCTGAACATCGTCCCCCCCACATTCTGAACATCGCGCCCCCCCACATTCTGAACATTGTCCCCCCCACATTCTGAACATCACTCCAAATACATTCTGAACATTGTCCCCCCACAATCTGAACATCGCGCCCCCCCCACATTCTGGACATTGTCCCCCCCCAGATTCTGAACACCCCCTCCCCCACATTCTGAACATCACCCCCCACATATTCTGAACATGGTCCCCCACACATTCTGAACATCACCCTACCACATTCTGAACATCGCCCCCATCACATTCTGAACATTGTCCCCCCACATTCTGAACATTGTCCGCCCCACCCACATTCTGAACATTTTCCCCCCCACATTCTGAACATTACCCCCCAACACATTCTGAACATTGTCCCCCTCCCCCACATTCTGAACATTGCCCCCCACACTCTGAACATTACCCCCCCCGCATTCAGAACATGCCCCGCACACTCTGAACATCACCTCCCACATTCTGAACATTGCCCCTCCCCACATTTTGAACATTTCACCCCCCCGCATTCTGAACATTGCCCCCCACACTCTGAACATCAACCCCCCCACATTCTAAACATTGCCCCCCCCACATCTTGAACATTGTCCCCCCCCCCGCATTCTGAACATTGCCCCCCACACTCTGAACATCACCCCCCTACATTCTGAACATCGTACCCCCCCACATTCTGAACATTGTCCCCCCCACACTCTGAACATTGTCCCCCCCCACATTCGGAACATCGCACCCCCCCCCACATTCTGAACATCGCCACCCCAACATTTTGAACATTATCCCCCCCACACTCTGAACATTGTCCCCCCCACATTCGGAACATCGCACCCCCCCCACATTCTGAACATTGTCCCCCCCACATTCTGAACATCGCCACCCCAACATTTTGAACATTGTCCCCCCCATACTCTGATCATTGTTCTCCCCACATTCTGAACATCGACCCCCCCCACATTCTGAACATCCCCCCCGATATTCTGAACATTGTCCCCCCCACATTCTGAACATCCCCCCCCCCACATTCTGAACATTGTCCCCCCCCCCACATTTGAAACATCCACCCCCCCCGACCTTCTGAACATCACCCCCCACATTCTGAACATTGCCCCCCCACATTCTGAACATCGCCACCCCAACATTTTGAACATTATCCCCCCCACACTCTGAACAATTTCCCCCCACATTCTGAACATCGCACCCCCACATTCTGAATATCATCCCCCACACATTCGGAACATCGCACCCCCCCCACATTCTGAACATTGTCCCCCCCACATTTGAAACATCCACCCCCCCGACCTTCTGAACATCACCCCCCACATTCTGAAAATTGTTCCCCCCACATTCTGAACATCGCCCTCCACCCACATTCTGAACATTGTCCCCCCCCACATTCTGAACATCCCCCCCGATATTCTGAACATCACCCCCCACATTCTGAAAATTGTTCCCCCCACATTCTGAACATCGCCCCCACCACATTCTGAACATTACCCCCACACATTCGGAACATCGCACCACTCCCACCACCCACATTCTGAACATCGCCCCCCACCCACATTCCGAACATTGTCGCCCCCCACATTCTGAACATCCCCCCCGATATTCTGAACATTGTCCCCCCGACATTCTGAACATCCCCCCACCCCACATTCTGAACATTGTCCCCCACCCCCACATTCTGAACATCACTCCCCCTACATTCTGAACATCAGCCCCCCCTCATTTTGAACATTGTCCACCCCCACATTCTGAACATCACCTCCCCCACATTGTGAACATTTTCCTCCTCACATTCTGAACATTGTCCCCCCCACATTCTGAACATCGCGCCCCCACCCACATTCTGAACATTGTCCCCCACACATTCTGAACATCGACCCCCTACATTCTGAACATTGTCCCCCCCACATTCTGAACATCGCGCCCCCACCCACATTCTGAACATTGTCCCCCCCACATTCTGAACATCACCCCCCTACATTCTGAACATTGGTCCACCCACATTCTGAACATTGGTCCACCCACATTCTGAACATTGCCCCCCCCCACATTCTGAACATCAACCCCCCCACATTCTGAACATCGCCACCCCAACATTTTGAACATTGTCCCCCCCATACTCTGATCATTGTTCCCTCCACATTCTGAACATCGCCCGCCCCCACATTCTGAACATCCCCCCCGATATTCTGAACATTGTCCCCCCCACATTCTGAACATTGTCCCCCCCTCATTCTGAACACCCCCCTCACATTCTGAACATTGTCCCCCCCCACATTTGGAACATCCACCCCCCCGACCTTCTGAACATCACCCCCCACATTCTGAAAATTGTTCCCCCCACATTCTGAACATCGCCCCCCACCCACATTCTGAACATTGTCCCCCCCCACATTCTGAACATCCCCCCACCCCACATTCTGAACATTGTCCCCCACCCCCACATTCTGAACATCACTCCCCCTACATTCTGAACATCAGCCCCCCCTCATTTTGAACATTGTCGCCCCCCACATTCTGAACATCCCCCCCGATATTCTGAACATTGTCCCCCCTACATTCTGAACATCAGCCCCCCCCCCCATTTTGAACATTGTCCACCCCCACATTCTGAACATCACCTCCCCCACATTGTGAACATTTTCCTCCTCACATTCTGAACATTGCCCCCCACACTCTGAACATTACCCCCCCCGCATTCAGAACATTGCCCCGCACACTCTGAACATCACCCCCCCACATTCTGAACATCACCCCCCCACATTCTGAACATTGCCCCTCCCCACATTTTGAACATTGTCCCCCCCCCCCGCAATCTGAACATTACACCCCACACTCTGAACATCACCCCCCTACATTCTGAACATTGTCCCCCCCACATTCTGAACATTGTCCCCCCCACATTCTGAACATTGGTCCACCCACATTCTGAACATCCCCCCCCGAAATTCTGAACATTGTCCCCCACCCCCACATTCTGAACATCACCTCCCTCACATTCTGAACATTTTCCTCCTCACATTCTGAACATTGTCCCCCCCACATTCTGAACATCGCCCCCCCCCCACATTCTGAACATTGTCCTCCCCCACACTCTGAACATTGATCTCCCCACATTCTGAACTTTGCCCCCCCCCACATTCTGAACATCGCACCCCTCCACATTCTGAACATTGCCCCCCCCCCACATTTTGAACATTGTCTCCCCCCCCGCATTCTGAACATTGCCCCCCACACTCTGAACATTACCCCCCTATATTCTGAACATTGTCCCCCCCACATTCTGAACATTGTCCCCCCCACATTCTGAACATTGCCCCCCCCCCCACATTCTGAACATCGCCACCCCAACATTTTGAACATTGTCCCCCCCATACTCTGATCATTGTGCCCCACATTCTGAACATCGCCCCCCCGATATTCTGAACATTGTCCCCCCAACATTCTGAACACCCCCCCCCCACATTCTGAACATCGCCCCCCTCCACATTCTGAACATTGTCCCCCGATATTCTGAACATTGTCCCCCCCACATTCTGAACACCCACCCCCCCCACATTCTGAACATTGTCCCCCCCACATTTGGAACATCCACCCCCCCCCCCGACCTTCTGAACATCACCCCCACATTCTGAAAATTGTTCCCCCCACATTCTGAACATCCCCCCCGATATTCTGAACATTGTCCCCCCAACATTCTGAACATCCCCCCACCCCACATTCTGAACATTGTCCCCCACCCCCACACTCTGAACATCACTCCCCCTACTGGTGATTATTTTCCAGAGTTTAATAGAATCGGGGTCGGTTCCTGAGGATTGGAGGGCGGCTAATGTTGTGCCACTTTTTAAGAAGGGTGGGCGGGAGAAAGCAGGAAATTGTAGACCAGTTAGTCTGACCTCAGTGGTGGGAAAGATGCTGGAGTCTATTATAAAGGATGAAATTATGGCACATCTGGATAATAGTAACAGGATAGGACAGAGTCAGCATGGATTTATGAAGGGGAAATCATGCTTGACTAATCTTCTTGAATTTTTTGAGGATGTAACTCGGAAGATGGACGAGGGAGGTCCAGTGGATGTAGTGTACCTGGACTTTCAGAAAGCTTTTGATAAAGTCCCACACAAGAGGTTAGTGAGTAAAATTAGGGCGCACGGGATTGGGGGCAAAGTCCTAGATTGGATAGAGAATTGGTTGGCTAATAGGAAACAAAGGGTAGTGATTAACGGCTCCATTTCGGAATGGCAGGCAGTGACCAGTGGGGTACCGCAGGGATCCGTGCTGGGACCGCAGCTTTTTACAATATATGTAAATGATATAGAAGATGGTATCAGCAATAACATTAGCAAATTTGCTGATGACACAAAGCTGGGTGGTAGGGTGAAATGTGATGAGGATGTTAGGGGATTACAGGGTGACCTGGACAAGTTAGGTGAGTGGTCAGATGCATGGCAGATGCAGTTTAATGTGGATAAATGTCTGGTTATCCAATTTGGTGGCAAGAACAGGAAGGCAGATTACTACCTCAATGGTATCAAATTAGGTAAAGGGGCTGTTCAGAGAGATCTGGGTGTTCTTGTCCACCAGTCAATGAAGGGAAGCATGCAGGTACAGCAGGTCGTGAAGAAGGCTAATAGCATGCTGGTCTTCATAACAAGAGGGATTGAGTATAGAAGCAAAGAGGTGCTTCTGCAGCTGTACAGGGCCCTGGTGAGACCACACCTGGAGTACTGTGGACAGTTCTGGTCTCCAAATTTGAGGAAAGACATTCTGGCTATTGAGGGAGTGCAGCGTAGGTTCACGAGGTCAATTCCTGGAATGGCAGGATTGCCTTACACGGAAAGACTGAAGCGAATGGGCTTGTATACCCTTGAGTTTAGAAGACTGAGAGGGGATCTGATTGAAACGTATAGGATTATGAAAGGACTGGACACTCTGGCAGGAGGGAACATATTTCCGTTGATGGGGGAGTGCCGAACCAGAGGACACAACTTAAAAATACGGGGTACACCATTTAGGACAGAGATGAGGAGAAACTACTTCACCCAGAGAGTGGTGGCTGTGTGGAATGCTCTGCCCCAGAGGGCAGTGGAGGCCCAGTCTCTGGATTCATTTAAGAAAGAATTGGATAGAGCTCTCAAGGATAGTGGAATCAAGGGGTATGAAGATAAGGCTGGAACAGGATACTGATTAGGAATGATCAGCCATGATCATATTGAATGGCGGTGCAGGCTCGAAGGGCAGAATGGCCTACTCCTGCATCTATTGTCTATTGTCTATTGTCTACATTCTGAACATCAGCCCCCCCCCCATTTTGAACATTGTCCACCCCCACATTCTGAACATCACCTCCCCCACATTGTGAACATTTTCCTCCTCACATTCTGAACATTGTCCCCCCCACATTCTGAACATCGCGCCCCCACCCACATTCTGGACATTGCCCCCCCCCACATTTTGAACATTGTCTCCCCCCCCCGCATTCTGAACATTGCCCCCCACACTCTGAACATCACCCCCCTACATTCTGAACATTGTTCCCCCCACATTCTGAACATTGTTCCCCCCACATTCTGAACATCGCCCCCCCCCACATTTGGAACATCCACCCCCCCGACCTTCTGAACATCACCCCCCACATTCTGAAATTTGTTCCCCCCACATTCTGAACATCGCCCCCCACATTCTGAAATTTGTTCCCCCCACATTCTGAACATCGCCCCCCCACCCACATTCTGAACATTACCCCCACACATTCGGAACATCGCATCACCCCCACCACCCACATTCTGAACATCGCCCCCCCCCCCACATTCTGAACATTGTCCCCCCCCACATTCTGAACATCCCCCCCGATATTCTGAACATTGTCCCCCCAACATTCTGAACATCCCCCACCCCACATTCTGAACATCACTCCCCCTACATTCTGAACATCAGCCCCCCCCCCCATTTTAAACATTGTCCACCCCCACATTCTGAACATCACCTCCCCCACATTGTGAACATTTTCCTCCTCACATTCTGAACATCGTGCCCCCCCCCCACATTCTGAACATTGCCCCCCACACTCTGAACATTACCCCCCCCCGCATTCAGAACATTGCCCCGCACACTCTGAACATCACCCCCCCACATTCTGAACATCACCCCCCCCACATTCTGAACATTGCCCCTCCCCATATTTTGAACATTGTCCCCCCCCCCCGCATTCTGAACATTACACCCCACACTCTGAACATCACCCCCCTACATTCTGAACATCGTCCCCCCCACATTCTGAACATTGGTCCACCCACATTCTGAACATTGCCCCCCCCACATTCTGAACATTGCCCCCCCCACATTCTGAACATTGTCCTCCCCACATTCTGAACATTGCCCCCCCCACATTCTGAACATCGCCACACCAACATTTTGAACATTGTCCCCCCCACACTCTGAACATTGTTCCCCCCACATTCTGAACATTGGTCCACCCACATTCTGAACATTGTACCCCCCACATTCTGAACATTGTCCCCCCCACATTCTGAACATTGTCCTCCCCACATTCTGAACATTGCCCCCCCCACATTCTGAACATTGTCCCCCCCACACTCTGAACATTGTTCCCCCCACATTCTGAACATTGGTCCACCCACATTCTGAACATTGTACCCCCCACATTCTGAACATTGTACCCCCCACATTCTGAACATTGTCCTCCCCACATTCTGAACATTGCCCCCGCCACATTCTGAACATCGCCCCACATTCTGAACATTGCCCCCCCAACATTCTGAACATCACCCCCCCCACATTCTGAACATTGGTCCACCCACACTCTGAACATTGTCCCCCCCACACTCTGAACATTGTTCCCCCCACATTCTGAACATTGGTCCACCCACATTCTGAACATTGCCCCCCCCACATTCTGAACATTGACCCCCCCACATTCTGAACATTGTTCCCCCCACATTCTGAACATTGACCCCCCCACATTCTGAACATTGTCCCCCCCACATTCTGAACATTGACCCCCCCACATTCTGAACATTGTTCCCCCCACATTCTGAACATTGGTCCACCCACATTCTGAACATTGCCCCCCCCACATTCTGAACATTGACCCCCCCACATTCTGAACATTGTCCCCCCACATTTGGAACATTGTCCCCCCCACATTCTGAACATTCTCCTCCCCACATTCTGAACATTGCCCCCCCCACATTCTGAACATCGCCCCCCCCACATTCTGAACATCGCCCCCCCCCACATTTGGAACATCCACCCCCCCGACCTTCTGAACATCACCCCCCACATTCTGAACATTGTCCCCCCACCCACATTCTGAACATTACCCCCACACATTCGGAACATCGCATCACCCCCACCACCCACATTCTGAACATCGCCCCCCCCCCACATTCTGAACATTGTCCCCCCCCACATTCTGAACATCCCCCCCGATATTCTGAACATTGTCCCCCCAACATTCTGAACATCCCCCACCCCACATTCTGAACATCACTCCCCCTACATTCTGAACATCAGCCCCCCCCCCCCATTTTAAACATTGTCCACCCCCACATTCTGAACATCACCTCCCCCACATTGTGAACATTTTCCTCCTCACATTCTGAACATCGTGCCCCCCCCCCACATTCTGAACATTGCCCCCCACACTCTGAACATTACCCCCCCCCGCATTCAGAACATTGCCCCGCACACTCTGAACATCACCCCCCCACATTCTGAACATCACCCCCCCCACATTCTGAACATTGCCCCTCCCCATATTTTGAACATTGTCCCCCCCCCCCCGCATTCTGAACATTACACCCCACACTCTGAACATCACCCCCCTACATTCTGAACATCGTCCCCCCCACATTCTGAACATTGGTCCACCCACATTCTGAACATTGCCCCCCCCACATTCTGAACATTGCCCCCCCCACATTCTGAACATTGTCCTCCCCACATTCTGAACATTGCCCCCCCCACATTCTGAACATCGCCACACCAACATTTTGAACATTGTCCCCCCCACACTCTGAACATTGTTCCCCCCACATTCTGAACATTGGTCCACCCACATTCTGAACATTGCCCCCCCCACATTCTGAACATTGACCCCCCCACATTCTGAACATTGTTCCCCCCACATTCTGAACATTGACCCCCCCACATTCTGAACATTGTCCCCCCCACATTCTGAACATTGACCCCCCCACATTCTGAACATTGTCCCCCCCACACTCTGAACATTGTTCCCCCCACATTCTGAACATTGGTCCACCCACATTCTGAACATTGCCCCCCCCACATTCTGAACATTGACCCCCCCACATTCTGAACATTGTCCCCCCACATTTGGAACATTGTCCCCCCCACATTCTGAACATTCTCCTCCCCACATTCTGAACATTGCCCCCCCCACATTCTGAACATCGCCCCCCCCACATTCTGAACATCGCCCCCCACCCACATTCTGAACATTGTCCCCCCCCACATTCTGAACATCCCCCCCGATATTCTGAACATTGTCCCCCCCACATTCTGAACATTGTCCCCCCCCACATTCTGAACATCCCCCCCGATATTCTGAACATTGTCCCCCCCACATTCTGAACATTGTCCCCCCCCACATTCTGAACATCCCCCCCGATATTCTGAACATTGTCCCCCCCACATTCTGAACATTGTCCCCCCCCACACTCTGAACATTTTTCCCCCACATTCTGAACATTGGTCCACCCACATTGTGAACATCGCCCCCCCCCCACATTCTGAACATTACCCCCCCCGCATTCTGAACATCGCCACCCCAACAGTTTGAACATTGTCCCCCCCATACTCTGATCATTGTGCCCCACATTCTGAACATCGCCCTCCCCCACATTCTGAACATCACCTCCCCCACATTGTGAACATTTTCCTCGTCACATTCTGAACATTGTCCCCCCCACATTCTGAACATCGCACCCCTCCACATTCTGAACATTGCCCCCCCCACATTCTGAACAATGACCCCCACCCACATTCTGAACATTACCCCCCACCACATTCTGAACATCTCCCCACCACATTCTGAACATTGCCCCCACACATTCTGAACATTCCCTCCCCACATTCTGAACATCAGCCCCCCCCGATATTCTGAACATTGTCCCTCCCACATTCTGAACATTACCCCCCACCACATTATGAACATTACCCCCCACCACATTCTGAACATCTCCCCACCACATTCTGAACATTGCCCCCGCACGTTCTGAATATTTCACCCCCACATTCTGAACATTGCCCCCTCCCACATTCTGAACATTCCCCCCCCACATTCTGAACATCAGTCCCCCCGATATTCTGAACATTGTCCCTCCCACATTCTGAACATCCCCCCCCAACATTCTGAACATTGTCCCCCACCCCCACATTCTGAACATCACTCCCCCCACATTCTGAACATTGACCCCCCCACATTCTGAACATTGTCCCCCCCACATTCTGAACATTGACCCCCCCACATTCTGAACATCACTCCCCCCACATTCTGAACATGGTCCTCCCCACATTCTGAACATCAGCCCCCCCCCCCATTTTGAACATTGTCCCCCCCACATTCTGAACATCGCGCCCCAACCCATATTCTGAACATTGTCCCCCCCATATTCTGAACATCCCCTCCCACATTCTGAACATTGTCCCCCCCACCAACATTCCGAGCGTCACTCCCTCACATTCTGAACATTGTCCTCCCCACATTCTGAACATCCCCCCCACATTCTGAACATTGTCCCCCCATAGTCTGAACATTGTCCACCACCCCCATATTCTGAACATCACTCCCCCTACATTCTGAACATTGTCCCCCCTACATTCTGAACATCAGCCCCCCCATTTTGAACATTGTCCACCCCCACATTCTGAACATCACCTCCCCCACATTGTGAACATTTTCCTCCTTACATTCTGAACATTGTCCCCCTCACATTCTGAACATCGCACCCCTCCACATTCTGAACATTGCCCCCCCGACACTCTGAACATCGACCCCCACCCACATTCTGAACATCGCGCCCCCCCCACATTCTGAACATTGTCCCCCCCATATTCTGAACATCCCCTCCCACATTCTGAACATTGTCCCCCCCACATTCTGGACAACCCCCCCCCCCCCACCAACATTCCGAAAGTCACTCCCTCACATTCTTAACATTGTCCCCGCAACCACGTTCTGAACATTGTCCCCCCACATTCTGAACATTGTTCCCCCATAGTCTGAACATTGTCCCCCCCACCCACATTCTGAACATTGTCCCCCCCCATATTCTGAACATCCCCTCCCACATTCTGAACATTGTTCCCCCCACATTCTGAACATTTCCCCCCCACATTCTGAACACGCCCCCACAAATTCAGAACATCGCACCCCCCCCACATTCTGAACATGGTCCCCCCCCACCACATTCTGAACATCCCCCCCGACATTCTGAACATTGTCCCTCCCACATTCTGAACATCACCCCCCCCACATTCTGAACATTGCTCCCCCCACATTCTGAACATTGTCCCCCTCCCCCACATTCCGAACAGTGTCCCCCCACATTCTGAACATCGTCACCCCCCCCCACATTCTACACATTCCCCCCCCCACATTCTGAACATTGTCCCCTCTATATTCTGAACATCACCCCCCACATTCTGAACATTGCTCCCCCCACATTCTGAACATCACCCCCCACCACATTCTGAACATCACCCCCCACCACATTCTGAACATCATCCCCCCACATTCTGAACATTGCCCACCCCACATTCTGAACATTGTCCCCCCCCTGCATTCTGAATATTGCCCCCCACACTCTGAACATTACCCCCCTACATTCTGAACATTGTCCCCCCCACATTCTGAACATTGGTCCACCCACATTCTGAACATCGCCCCCCCCCCCCACATTCTGAACATTGCCCCCACCACATTCAAACATTGCCCCCAAACATTCGGAACATCGCACCCCCCCCTACCCCCCACATTCGGAACATTCTCCTCCCCACATTCTGAACATTGTCCCCCCCACATTCTGAACATCAGCCGCCCCCATTTTGAACATTGTCCACCCCCACATTCTGAACATCACCCCCCCCCTCATTGTGAACATTTTCCCCCTCACATTCTGAACATTGTCCCCCCCACACTCTGAACATTGTCCCCCCCACACTCTGAACATTGCTCCCCCCACATTCTGAAAATCACCCCCCCACGCTCTGAACATCGCCCCCCAACATTCTGAACATTGCCCCCCCACACTCTGAACATTGCTCCCCCCACATTCTGAAAATCGCCCCCCCACATTCTGAACATCGACTTCCCCACATTCTGAAAATTGTCCCCCAACATTCTGAACATCACACCCCACATTCTGAACATTGTTCCCCCCCACATTCTGAACATTGTTCCCCCCCACAATCTGAACATTCGCCACCCCACATTCTGAACATTGTCCCCATCACATTCTGAACATTGCCCCTCCCAACATTCTGAACATCACCCCCCCACACATTCTGAACATTGTCCCCCCCCACTTTCTGAATATTGTCCCCCCCATATTCTGAACATTGTCCCCCCACATTCTGAACATCACCCCCCACCACATTCTGAACATCACCCCCCACCACATTCTGAACATTGCCCACCCCACATTCTGAACATTGTCCCCCCTGCATTCTGAATATTGCCCCCCACACTCTGAACATTACCCCCCTACATTCTGAACATTGTCCCCCCCCCCCATTCTGAACATTGGTCCACCCACATTCTGAACATCGGCCCCCCCAACATTCTGAACATTGTCCCCCCACAGTCTGAACAATGTTCCCCCCACATTCTGAACATTGCCCCCCCAACATTCTGAACATTGTCCCCCCCACACTCTGAACATTGCTCCCCCCACATTCTGAACATCGCCCCCCCCACATTCTGAACATCGACCCCCCCACATTCTGAAAATTGTCCCCCAACATTCTGAACATCACACCCCACATTTTGAACATTGTTCCCCCCCCCCCACATTCTGAACATTGTCCCCCCCCACAATCTGAACGTTCACCACCCCACATTCTGAACATTGTCCCCATCACATTCTGAACATTGGTCCACCCACATTCTGAACATTGTCCCCCCAACACTCTGAACATTGTGCCCCCCACATTCTGAACATCGGCCCCCCCCACATTCTGAAAATTGTCCCCCAACATTCTGAACATCACACCCCACATTTTGATCATTGTTCCCCCCCCCCACATTCTGAACATTGTCCCCCCCACAATCTGAATGTTTGCCACCACACATTCTGAACATTGTCCCCATCACATTCTGAACATTGCCCCCCCAACATTCTGAACATCACCCCCCTACTTTCTGAATATTGCCCCCCCCCACATTCTGTACATTGCTTCCCCACATTCTGAACATTTTCCCCCCACCTTCTGAACACCATCACCCCCACATTCTGCACATTCCCCCCCCCACATTCTGAACATTGCCCCCCCACATTCTGAACATTGTCCCCCCACATTCTGAACATCGCACCCCCCCACATTCTGAACATCGCACCCCCACATTCTGAACATTGTCCCCCCACATTCTGAACATCGCGCCCCCCCACATTCTGAACATCCCCTCCCACCACATTCTGAACATCACCCCCCACCACATTCTGAACATCATCCCCCCACATTCTGAACATTGTCCCCCCACATTCTGGACAACCCCCCTCCCCAACATTCTGAACATCACCCCCCACATATTCTGAACATGGTCCCCCCCACATTCTGAACATCCCCCCCACATTCTGAACATTGTCCCCCCACATTCTGGACAACCCCCCTCCCCAACATTCTGAACATCACCCCCCACATATTCTGAACATGGTCCCCCCCACATTCTGAACATCCCCCCCACATTCTGAACATTGTCTCCCCACATTCTGAACACCCCCTCCCCACATTCTGAACATTGTCCCCCCACATTCTGAACATTGTCCCCCCCACCCACATTCTGAACATTTTCCCCCCCACATTCTGAACATGGTCCCCCCCACATTCTGAACATCCCCCCCACATTCTGAACACCCCCTCCCCACATTCTGAACATTGTCCCCCCACATTCTGAACATTGTCCCCCACACCCACATTCTGAACATTTGTCCCCCCACATTCTGAACATTACCCCCCACCACATTCTGAACATTGTCCCCATCCCCCACATTCTGAACATCGTCACCCACCCACATTCTACACATTCCCTCCACCACATTCTGAACATGGTCCCCCCCACATTCTGAACATCACCCCCACATTCTGAACATTGTCCCCCCACATTCTGAACATTGTCCCCCACACCCACATTCTGAACATTTGTCCCCCCACATTCTGAACATTACCCCCCACCACATTCTGAACATTGTCCCCATCCCCCACATTCTGAACATCGTCACCCACCCACATTCTACACATTCCCTCCACCACATTCTGAACATTGTCCCCTCCATATTCTGAACATTGTTCCCCCCCCCACATTCTGAACATTGCCCCCCACACTCTGAACATTACCCCCCCGCATTCAGAACATTGCCCCCCACACTCTGAACATCACCCCCCCACATTCTGAACATTGCCCCTCCCCACATTTTGAACATTGTTCCCCCCCCGTATTCTGAACATTGCCCCCACACTCTGAACATCAACCCCCTACATTCTGAACATTGTCCCCCTCACATTCTGAACATTGTCCCCCCCACACTCTGAACATCCCCCCCCCACATTCTGAACATTGTCCCCCCCACATTCTGAACATCGCGCCCCCACCCACATTCTGAACATTGTCCCCCACACATTCTGAACATCACACCCCTCCACATTCTGAACATTGCCCCCCACATTATGAACATCGACCCCCACCCGCATTCTGAACATTACCCCCCACCACATTCTGAACATCTCCCCCCCACATTCTGAACATTGCCCCCGCATGTTCTGAATATTTCACCCCCACATTCTGAACATTGCCCCCCCACATTCTGAACATCAGCCCCCCCCAACATTCTGAACATTGTCCCCCACCCCCACATTCTGAACATCACTCCTCCTACATTCTGAACATTGTCCCCCCTACATTCTGAACATCAGCCCCCCCCCCCATTTTGAACATTGTCCACCCCCACATTCTGAACATCACCTCCCCCACATTGTGAACATTTTCCTCCTCACATTCTGAACATTGTCCCCCCCCACACTCTGAACATTGGTCCACCCACATTCTGAACATTGGTCCGCCCACATTTTGAACATCACCCCCCACCACTTTCTGAACAGCATCCCTCCACATTCTGAACATTGCCCACCCCACAATCTGAACATTGTCCCCCCCTGCATTCTGAACATTGCCCCCCACACTCTGAACATTACCCCCCTACATTCTGAACATTGTCCCCCCCACATTCTGAACATTGGTCTACCCACATTCTGAACATTGTCCCCCCCAACATTCTGAACATTGTCCGCCCCACACTCTGAACATTGTTCCCCCCACATTCTGAAAATTGCCACCCCCACATTCTGAACATCGCCCCCCCAACATTCTGAACATTGTCCCCCCCACACTCTGAACATTGCTCCCCCCACATTCTGAACATCGCCCCCCCCCACATTCTGAACATCGACCCCCATACATTCTGAAAATTGTCCCCCAACATTCTGAACATCACACCCCACATTTTGAACATTGTTCCCCCCCCCACATTCTGAACATTGTTCCCCCCCACATTCTGAACATTGTCCCCCCCACAATCTGGACGTTCGCCACCCCACATTCTGAACATTGTCCCCATCACATTCTGAACATTGCCCCCCCCAACATTCTGAACATCACCCCCCCACATTCTGAACATTGTCCCCCCCACTTTCTGAATATTGCCCCCCCCACATTCTGTACATTGCTTCCCCACATTCTGAACATTGTCCCCCCACCATCTGAACATCACCCCCCACCTTCTGAACAACATCACCCCCACATTCTGCACATCCCCCCCCACATTCTGAACATTTCCCCCGCCCCACATTCTAAACATCACCTCAACTCATTCTGAACATTGTCCCCTCCATATTCTGAACATCACCCCCCACATTCTGAACATTGCTTCCCCCACATTCTGAACATCGCCCCCCCCCCCACATTCTGAACATCGATCCCCCCCACATTCTGAACATCGACCCCCAACATTCTGAACATCACACCCCACACTCTGAACATTGCTTCCCCCACATTCTGAACATCGCCCCCCCCATATTGTGAACATCGACCCCCCCCCACATTCTGAACATCGACCCCCAACATTCTGAACATCACACCCCACATCTTGAACATTGTTCCCCCCCAACATTCTGAACATTGTCCCCCCCACAATCTGAACATTGCTTCCCCCACATTCTGAACATCGCCCCCCCATATTGTGAACATCGACCCCCCCCCACATTCTGAACATTGACCCCCAACATTCTGAACATCACACCCCACATCTTGAACATTGTTCCCCCCAACATTCTGAACATTGTCCCCCCCACAATCTGAACATCGCCCCCCCCCACATTCTGAACATCAACCCCCCCCACATTCTGAACATCGACCCCCAACATTCTGAACATCACACCCCACATCTTGAACATTGTTCCCCCCCAACATTCTGAACATTGTCCCCCCCACACTCTGAACATTGCTTCCCCTACATTCTGAACATCGCCCCCCCATATTGTGAACATCGACACCCCCCCACATTCTGAACATCGACCCCCAACATTCTGAACATCACACCCCACATCTTGAACATTGTTCCCCCCAACATTCTGAACATTGTCCCCCCCACAATCTGAACGTTCGCCACCCCACATTCTGAACATTGTCCCCATCACATTCTGAACATTGCCCCCCCCAACATTCTGAACATCACCCCCCCCACATTCTGAACATTGTCCACCCCACTTTCTGAACATTTCCCCCGCCCCACATTCTAAACATCACCTCAACTCATTCTGAACATTGTCCCCTCCATATTCTGAACATCACCCCCCACATTCTGAACATTGCTCCCCCCACATTCCGTACATTGCCCCTCTCCCATATTCTGAACATTGTCCCCCCAACATTCTGAACATTGTCCCCTCCCACATTCTGAATATTGTCCCCCCCACATTTGGAACATTCCCCCCAACCTTCTGAACATCACCCCCCACGTTCTGAACATTGCCCCCTCTACATTCCGAACATCGCACCGCCCACATTCTGAACATTGTGCCCCCCACATTCTGAACTTTGCCCCCCCACATTCTGCACATTGCCCCCCTACATTCCAAACACTGTGCCCCCCACATTCTGAATGTTGTCCCCCCCCACATTGTGCACATCGCTCCCCCCACATTCTGAACATTGTGCCCCCCACATTCTGAACTTTGCCCCCCCACATTCTGCACATTGCCCCCCTACATTCTGAACATTGTGCCCCCACATTCTGAACGTTGTCCCCTCCACATTCTGCACATTGTCCCCCCCACATTCCAAACATTGTCCCTCGCACATTCTGAACATTGTCCCCCCACCATCTGAACATCGCCCCCCACCTTCTGAACATCATCACCCCCACATTCTGCACATCCCCCCCCACCACATTCTGAACATTTCCCCCGCCCCACATTCTAAACATCACCTCAACTCATTCTGAACATTGTCCCCTCCATATTCTGAACATCACCCCCCCACATTCTGAACATTGCCCCCCCCCACATTCTGAACATTGTCTACCCCGACATTCTGAACATCGACCCCCAACATTCTGAACATCACACCCCACATCTTGAACATTGTTCCCCCCAACATTCTGAACATTGTCCCCCCACAATCTGAACATCGCCCCCCCCCCACCATCTGAACATCAACCCCCCCCCCCACATTCTGAACATCGACCCCCAACATTCTGAACATCACACCCCACATCTTGAACATTGTTCCCCCCAACATTCTGAACATTGTCCCCCCCACACTCTGAACATTGTCCCCCCACATTCTGAACATTGTCCCCCCACATTCTGAACATTGCTTCCCCCACATTCTGAACATTGCCCCCCCACATTCTGAACATTGTCCCCCCACATTCTGAACATCCCCTCCCACCACATTCTGAACATCACCCCCCACCACATTCTGAACATCATCCCCCCACATTCTGAACATTGTCCCCCCACATTCTGGACAACCCCCCTCCCCAACATTCTGAACATCACCCCCCACATATTCTGAACATGGTCCCCCCCACATTCTGAACATCCCCCCCACATTCTGAACATTGTCTCCCCACATTCTGAACACCCCCTCCCCACATTCTGAACATTGTCCCCCCACATTCTGAACATTGTCCCCCCCACCCACATTCTGAACATTTCCCCCCCCACATTCTGAACATGGTCCCCCCCACATTCTGAACATCACCCCCACATTCTGAACATTGTCCCCCCACATTCTGAACATTGTCCCCCACACCCACATTCTGAACATTTGTCCCCCCACATTCTGAACATTACCCCCCACCACATTCTGAACATTGTCCCCATCCCCCACATTCTGAACATCGTCACCCACCCACATTCTACACATTCCCTCCACCACATTCTGAACATTGTCCCCTCCATATTCTGAACATTGTTCCCCCCCCCACATTCTGAACATTGCCCCCCACACTCTGAACATTACCCCCCCGCATTCAGAACATTGCCCCCCACACTCTGAACATCACCCCCCCACATTCTGAACATTGCCCCTCCCCACATTTTGAACATTGTTCCCCCCCCGTATTCTGAACATTGCCCCCACACTCTGAACATCCCCCCCCCACATTCTGAACATTGTCCCCCCCACATTCTGAACATCGCACCCCTCCACATTCTGAACATTGTCCCCCACACATTCTGAACATCGCGCCCCCACCCGCATTCTGAACATTACCCCCCACCACATTCTGAACATCTCCCCCCCACATTCTGAACATTGCCCCCGCATGTTCTGAATATTTCACCCCCACATTCTGAACATTGTCCCCCCCCACATTCTGAACATCGACCCCCACACATTCTGAACATCATCCCTCCACATTCTGAACATTGCCCACCCCACAATCTGAACATTGTCCCCCCCTGCATTCTGAACATTGCCCCCCAAACTCTGAACATTACCCCCCTACATTCTGAACATTGTCCCCCCCACATTCTGAACATTGGTCTACCCACATTCTGAACATTGTCCCCCCCAACATTCTGAACATTGTTCCCCCCACATTCTGAAAATTGCCACCCCCACATTCTGAACATCGCCCCCCCCAACATTCTGAACATCGCCCCCCCAACATTCTGAACATTGTCCCCCCCACACTCTGAACATTGCTCCCCCCACATTCTGAACATCGCCCCCCCCCCACATTCTGAACATCGACCCCCACACATTCTGAAAATTGTCCCCCAACATTCTGAACATCACACCCCACATTTTGAACATTGTTCCCCCCCCCACATTCTGAACATTGTTCCCCCCCCCCACATTCTGAACATTGTCCCCCCCACAATCTGGACGTTCGCCACCCCACATTCTGAACATTGTCCCCATCACATTCTGAACATTGCCCCCCCCAACATTCTGAACATCACCCCCCCACATTCTGAACATTGTCCCCCCCACTTTCTGAATATTGCCCCCCCCACATTCTGTACATTGCTTCCCCACATTCTGAACATTTCCCCCCCACCATCTGAACATCACCCCCCACCTTCTGAACAACATCACCCCCACATTCTGCACATCCCCCCCCACATTCTGAACATTTCCCCCGCCCCACATTCTAAACATCACCTCAACTCATTCTGAACATTGTCCCCTCCATATTCTGAACATCACCCCCCACATTCTGAACATTGTTCCCCCCACATTCTGAACATCGCCCCCCCCCCACATTCTGAACATTGTCCCTCCCACACTCTGAACATTGTTCCCCCCACATTCTGAACATTGCCCCCCTCACATTCTGAACATCACCCCCCCAACATTCTGAACATTGTCCCCCCCACACTCTGAACATTGCTTCCCCCACATTCTGAACGTCGCCCCCCCCCACATTCTGAACATCGACCCCCCCCCACATTCTGAACATCGACCCCCAACATTCTGAACATCACACCCCACACTCTGAACATTGCTTCCCCCACATTCTGAACATCGCCCCCCCATATTGTGAACATCGACCCCCCCCCCACATTCTGAACATCGACCCCCAACATTCTGAACATCACACCCCACATCTTGAACATTGTTCCCCCCAACATTCTGAACATTGTCCCCCCCACAATCTGAACATCGCCCCCCCCACATTCTGAACATCAACCCCCCCCACATTCTGAACATCGACCCCCAACATTCTGAACATCACACCCCACATCTTGAACATTGTTCCCCCCAACATTCTGAACATTGTCCCCCCCACAATCTGAACGTTCGCCACCCCACATTCTGAACATTGTCCCCATCACATTCTGAACATTGCCCCCCCAACATTCTGAACATCACCCCCCAACATTCTGAACATCACCCCCCTACATTCTGAACATCACCCCCCCCACATTCTGAACATTGTCCACCCCACATTCTGAACATTTCCCCCGCCCCACATTCTAAACATCACCTCAACTCATTCTGAACATTGTCCCCTCCATATTCTGAACATCACCCCCCCACATTCTGAGCATTGCCCCCCCCCACATTCTGAACATTGTCTACCCCGACATTCTGAACATCGACCCCCAACATTCTGAACATCACACCCCACATCTTGAACATTGTTCCCCCCAACATTCTGAACATTGTCCCCCCCACAATCTGAACATCGCCCCCCCCACCATCTGAACATCAACCCCCCCCCACATTCTGAACATCGACCCCCAACATTCTGAACATCACGCCCCACATCTTGAACATTGTTCCCCCCCAACATTCTGAACATTGTCCCCCCCACACTCTGAACATTGCTTCCCCCACATTCTGAACATCGCCCCCCCCATATTGTGAACATCGACCCCCCCCATATTCTGAACATCGATCCCCAACATTCTGAACATCACACCCCACATCTTGAACATTGTTCCCCCCAACATTCTGAACATTGTCCCCCCCACAATCTGAACGTTCGCCACCCCACATTCTGAACATTGCCCCCCCCAACATTCTGAACATCACCCCCCCCCCACATTCTGAACATTGTCCCCCCCACTTTCTGAACATTTCCCCGCCCCACATTCTAAACATCACCTCAACTCATTCTGAACATTGTCCCCTTCATATTCTGAACATCACCCCCCACATTCTGAACATTGCTCCCCCCACATTCCGTACATTGCCCCTCTCCCATATTCTGAACATTGTCCCCCCAACATTCTGAACATTGTCCCCTCCCACATTCTGAATATTGTCCCCCCCACATTTGGAACATTCCCCCCAACCTTCTGAACATCACCCCCCACGTTTTGAACATTGCCCCCTCTACATTCCGAACATCGCACCCCCCACATTCTGAACATTGTGCCCCCCACATTCTGAACTTTGCCCCCCCACATTCTGCACATTGCCCCCCTACATTCTGAACATTGCCCCCCTACATTCCAAACACTGTGCCCCCCACATTCTGAACTTTGCCCCCCCACATTCTGCACATTGCCCCCCCACATTCTGCACATTGCCCCCCTACATTCCAAACACTGTGCCCCCCACATTCTGAACGTTGTCCCCCCCCACATTGTGCACATCGCTCCCCCCACATTCTGAACATTGTGCCCCCCACATTCTGAACTTTGCCCCCCCCACATTCTGCACATTGCCCCCCTACATTCTGAACATTGTGCCCCCCACATTCTGAACGTTGTCCCCTCCACATTCTGCACATTGTCCCCCCGACTTTCCAAACACTGTCCCTCGCACATTCTGAACATTGTCCCCCCACCATCTGAACATCGCCCCCCACCTTCTGAACATCATCACCCCCACATTCTGCACATCCCCCCCACCACATTCTGAACATCGACCCCCAACATTCTGAACATCACACCCCACATCTTGAACATTGTCCCCCCCACACTCTGAACATTGCCCCCCCCACATTCTGAACATTGTCCCCTCCATATTCTGAACATCACCCCGCACATTCTGAACATTGTTCCCCCCACATTCCGAACATTGCCCCCCCCCATA
Source organism: Chiloscyllium punctatum (assembly GCF_047496795.1). NCBI lineage: Eukaryota > Metazoa > Chordata > Chondrichthyes > Orectolobiformes > Hemiscylliidae > Chiloscyllium > Chiloscyllium punctatum. The sequence continues at coordinate 88,922,426 of NC_092760.1, forward strand.
TTCTGAACATTGTTCCCCCAACATTCTGAACATTTTCCCCTCCCACATTCTGAATATTGTCCCCCCACATTCTGAACATTGTCTCCCCCATATTTGGAACATCCCCCCCCGACCTTCTGAACATCACCCCCCCCCACATTCTGAACATCACCCCCCACTACATTCTGAACATCGCATCCCCACATTCTGAACATTGTCCCCCCCACATTCTGAACATTGTCCCCCCCACATTCTGAACATCGCATCCCCACATTCTGAACATTGCCCCCACTACATTCTGAACATCGCATCCCCACATTCTGAACATTGTCCCCCCCACATTCTGAACATTGTTCCCCCCACATTCTAAACATTGCTCTCCCACATTTTTAAGATTTCCCCCCTACATTCCAAACACTGTCCCCCCCACATTCTGAACGTTGTCCCCCCCGCCACATTGTGCACATCGCCCCCCCACATTCTGAACATTGTGCCCCCCACATTCTGAACATTGTCCCCTCCACATTCTGCACATTGCCCCCCCCCACATTCCAAACTCTGTCCCCCCCACATTCTGAACATTGTCCCCCCCACATTCTGAACATCACCCCCCCACATTCTAAACATTGCTCTCCCACATTTTTAAGATTTCCCCCCTACATTCTGAACATTGTCACCTCCACATTCTGAACACTACCCCCACCCATATTCTGAACATTGACCCCCCCCACATTCTGTACATTGCTTCCCCACATTCTGAACATTTTCCCCCCACATTTGGAACATCCCCCCCCCGACCTTCTGAACATCACCCCCCCACATTCTGAACATTGTCCCCCCCACATTCTGAACATCTACCCCCTCACATTCTGAATATTGCCCCCCCCACATTCTGAACATTGCCCTCTCTACATTCTGAACATCGCACCCCCCACATTCTGAACATTCTGCCCCCCACATTCTGAACTTTGCCCCCACACATTCTGCACATTGCCCCCCCTCCATTCCAAACACTGTCCCCCCCACATTCTGAACGTTGTCCCCCCCACATTGTGCGCATCGCCCCCCCACATTCTGAACATCACCCCCCACATTCTGAACATTGCTCTCCCACAATTTTAATATTTCCCCCCTACATTCTGAACATTGTTACCTCCACATTCCGAACATCACCCCCACCCACATTCTGAACATTGCCCCCCCCCCACATTCTGTACATTGCTTCCCCACATTCTGAACATTTTCCCCCCACATTCTGAACATCACCCCACCACATTCCAAACATTGGCCTACCCACATTCTGAACATTCGCCCCCCCACATTCTGAACATTGTGCCCCCCACATTCTGAACATTGTCCCCTCCACATTCTGCACATTGCCCCCCCCACATTCCAAACTCTGTCCCCCCCACATTCTGAACATTGCCCCCCCCCACATTCTGAACATTGTCCCCACCCCCACATTTTGAACATTTCCCTCCACATTCTGAACATCGTATACCACATTCTGAACACTGCTCCCCCACATTCTGAACAATATGTCCCCCACATTCTGAACTTCACTCCCCCCACATTCTGAACATTGTCCACCCCCCACATTTTGAACATTTCCCCCCACATTCTGAACATCAAACCCCACATTCTGAACATCCCCCCCCCACATTCTGAACATCAAACCCCACATTCTGAACATCCCCCCCCCACAGTCTGAACATTGCTCCATCACATTCTGAACATTTTCCCACCACATTCTGAACATTGTCCCCCCCACATTCTGAACATCACCCCTCCACATTCTGAACATTGTTCCCCCCACATTCTGAACATTGTCCCCCCCACATTCTGAACATTGTCCCCATCACATTCTGAACATTGTCCCCCCCCACATTCTGAACATCACCCCTCCACATTCTGAACATTGTTCCCCCCACATTCTGAACATTGTCCCCCCCACATTCTGAACATTGTCCCCCTCCCCCACATTCCAAACATTGTCCCCTTCCACATTCTGAACATTCCCCACCCACATTCCAAACATTGTCCCCCCACATTCTAAAAGCACCACACCACATTCTGAAATTCATCCTCCCAAAATTCTGAACATCGCCCCCCCCCACATTCTAAACATTGTCCCCATACATTCTGAACATTGTCCCCCCACTTTCTGAACATCAGCCCCCCCACATTCTGAACATTGTCCCCCCACATTCTGAATATCAACCCCCCCCACATTCGGAACATTTTCCCCGCACATTCTGAACATTGTCCCCCCACTTTCAGAACATTTTCGCCCTCACCTTCTGAGCATTGACCCCCCAACATTCTGAATTTTGTCCCCTCCATATTCTGAACATTGTCCCCCGCCCCCCACATTCTGAACATTGATCCCCCCCACATTCCAAACATTGTCCCACCCGACATTCTGAACATTTCCCACCCCACATTCTGAACATTCGCCCCCCCCCCCACATTTTGAACATTTCCCCCCACATTCTGAACATCAACCCCCCACATTCTGAACTTTACTCCCCCACATTCTGAACATTGTCCCCTCCCACATTTTGAACATTTCCCCCCACATTCTGAACATCAACCCCCCACATTCTGAACATCGCCCCCCCCCCACATTCTGAGCATTGCTCCCCCACATTCTGAACATCACCCCCCACATTCTCCCCACATTCTGAACATTGTCCCCCCCCCCACATTCTGAACATTTGCCCCCCAAATTCTGAACACTATCCCCCCACATTCTGAACATTGTTCCCCCCCCCCCCCACATTTTGGAAATTTCCCTCTACATTCTGAACATCAACCCCCCACATTCTGAACATTACTCCCCCCACATTCTGAACATTGCCCCCCCACATTCTGACCATTGCTCCCCCACATTCTGAACATCTTCCCCCCACATTCTGAACATTGTCCCCCCCCCCCCACATTCTGAACATTTGCCCCCCACATTCTGAACACTATCCCCCCACATTCTGAACATTGTTCCCCCCCCCCCCACATTTTGGAAATTTCCCTCTACATTCTGAACATCAACCCCCCACATTCTGAACATTGCACCCCACATTCTGAACATTGCTCCCCCACATTCTGAACAATGTCCCCCCCCACATTCTGAACATCAACCCCCCCCACATTCTGAACATCGACCCCCCCACATTCTGAACACTGTCCCCCCACATTCAGAACAATTTCCCCCACATTCTGAACATTGCTCCCCCACATTCTGAACATCACGCCCCCCAACATTCTGAACATTGCTCCCTCACATTCTGAACATTTTCCCCCCACATTCTGAATATTGTCCCCCCCCACCATTCTGAAAATAACCCACCACATTCTGAACATTGTCAACCCCCACATTCTGAACATCAACCCCCCCCACATTCTGAACATCGACCCCCCCACATTCTGAACACTGTCCCCCCACATTCAGAACAATTTCCCCCACATTCTGAACATTGCTCCCCCACATTCTGAACATCACGCCCCCCAACATTCTGAACATTGCTCCCTCACATTCTGAACATTTCGCCCCCACATTCTGAACATTGTACCCCCCACATTCTGAACATTGTTCCCCCCCATATTCTGAACATTGTCACCTTCCACATTCTGAACATTCCCCACCCACATTCCAAACATTGTCCCCCCACATTCTAAACATCACCCCACCACATTCTGACAATCAACCCGCCACATTCTGAACATTGTCCCCCCACATTCTGAACATCGCCCCCCCATTTTCTGAACATTGTCCCCCCCACATTCTGAACATTGTCCCCCCACGTTCTGTACATTGTCCCCCCACATTCAGAACATTTCCCCCCCACATTCTGAACATTGTTCCCCCCACATTCTGAGCATTGACCCCCCCACATTCTGAACACTGTCCCCCCACATTCTGAACATTGTCCCCCCCCAAATTCTGAACACCCCCCCACATTCTGAGCATTGACCCCCCCCCAACATTCTGAACATTGTCCCCTCCATATTCTGAACATTCCCCCCCTCCACATTCTGAACATTGTCCCCCCCACATTGTGAACAGAGCCCCCCCACATTCTGAACATTTCCCCCCCACATTCTGAACATTATTCCCTCCCACATTCTGAACATTGTCTCACCCCCACATTCTGAGCATTGTCTCCCCCCCACATTCTGAGCATTGACCCCCCACATTCTGAACATTTTCCCCCCACATTCTGAATATTGTCCCCCCCCACATTCTGAACCTTGCTCCCCCACATTCCAAACATCCCGCCCCCCACATTCTGAACATTGCTCCCTCAAATTCTGAACATTTTCCCCCCACATTCTGAATATTGTCCCCCCCCACATTCTGAACATAACCCCCCACATTCTGAACATTGTCACCCCCACATTCTAAACATCACCCCACCACATTCTGAAAATCACCACCCCACATTCTGAACATCACCCCACCACATTCTGAACATTGTCCCCCCGACATTCTGAACTGTGCCCCCCCCACATTCTGAACATCAACCCCCCCACATTCTGAACATTGTACCCCCCCACATTCTGAACATTCCCCACCCACATTCCAAACATTGTCCCCCCCACATTCTAAACATCACCCCACCACATTCTGAAAATCAACCCCCCCGACAGTCTGAACATTGTCCCCCCACATTCTGAACATCATCGCCCCACATTCTGAACATTGTCCCCTCCATATTCTGAACATCACCCCCCACATTCTGAACATTTCCCCCCCACATTCTGAACATTGTTCCCTCCCACATTCTGAACATTGTCTCCCCCCCACATTCTGAGCATTGTCTCCCCCCCACATTCTGAGCATTGACCCCCCACATTCTGAATATTGTCCCCTCCACATTCTGAACATTGTCCCCCCTACATTCTGAACATTGTCCCTCCCCACATTCTAAGCATTGTCCCCCTCCCACATTCTGAACACCACCCCCCACATACTGAACATTGTCCCTCCCCACATTCTGAACATTGTCCCCCCAACATCGGAGCATTGTTCCCCCCCGCCCCCCACACGTTCTGAATATTGTCCCCGGCATATTCTGAACATCAACCCCACCCACATTCAGAATATTGCCCCCCACATTCTGAAAATTGACCCCCCCACATTCTGAACAGTGCCCCCCCACATTCAGAACATCGCGCCCCCCACATTCTGAACATCATCGCCCCACGTTCTGAACATTGTCCCCCCAACATTCCAAACATTGTCCCCCCCCACATTCTGAACATTGCTCCCCCACATTCTGAACAATGTCCCCCCCACATTCTGAGCATTGACCCCCCCAACATTCTGAATTTTGTCCCCTCCATATTCTGAACATTGTTCCCGCCAACATTCCAAACATTGTCCCACCCGACATTCTGAACATTTCCCACCCCACATTCTGAATATTCGCACCCCCCCAACATTCTGAACTTTACCCCCCACATTCTGAACATTGTCCCCCCCCCCACATTTTGAACATTTCCCCCCACATTCTGAACATCAACCCCCCACTTTCTGAACATCACGCCCCCCTCACATTCTGAACATTGTCACCCCCCCACATTCTGAACCTTGCTCCCCCACATTCCAAACATCCCGCCCCCCACATTCTGAACATTGCTCCCTCACATTCTGAACATTTTCCCCCCACATTCTGAACCTTGCTCCCCCACATTCCAAACATTCCGCCCCCCACATTCTGAACATTGCTCCCTCAAATTCTGAACATTTTCCCCCCACATTCTGAATATTGTCCCCCCCCACATTCTGAACATAACCCCCCACATTCTGAACATTGTCCCCCCCACATTCTGAACTGTGCCCCCCCCACATTCTAAACATCACCCCACCACATTCTGAAAATCAACCCCCCCGACATTCTGAACATTGTCCCCCCACATTCTGAACATCACAGCCCCATATTCTGAACATTGTCCCCTCCATATTCTGAACATCACCCCCCACATTCTGAACATTCCCCCCCCCCACATTCTGAATATTGTCTCTCCCACATTTGGAACATCCCCCCCCCCGGCCTTCTGAACATCATCCCCCCACATTCTGAACATCACTCCCCACATTCTGAACATTGTCCCCCCCCACATTTTGAACATTGCCCCCCCCACATTCTGAACGTAGTCCCCCCCACCATTCTGCACATTGCCCCGCCCACATTCCAAACACTGTCCCCCCCACATTCTGAACGTTGTCCCCCCCCCCCACATTGTGCACATTGCCACCCCACATTCTGAAGATTGTCCCCCCACATTCTGAACCTCGCCCCCCCCCCCCCCACATTCTGTACATTGCTCCCCCACATTCTGAACATTGTCCCCCCACATTCTGAACATTGTTCCCTCCCACATTCTGAACATTGTCTCCCCCCCACATTCTGAGCATTAACCCCCCCGACATTCTGAACATTGTCCCTCCCCACATCTGAACATTGTCTCCCCAACATCGGAGCATTGTCTCCCCCACCCCCCACCCCCACACGTTCTGAATATTGTCCCCTCCATATTCTGAACATCAGCCCCCACATTCCAAGCATGGTCCCCCCCCACCTTCTGAACATTGTTCCCCCCCCCCCACATTCAGACTATTGCCCCCCACATTCTGAACATTGTCCCCTCCATATTCTGAACAACACCACCCCACATTCTGAACATTGTCCCCCCACATTCTGAACATTTTTCCCCCACATTCTGAACATTGTCCCCCCCACATTCTGAACACTTTCCCCCCACATTCAGAACATTTTCCCCCACATTCTGAACATTGTCCCCTCTAAATTCTGAACACGCCTCCCACATTCTGAACATTGTCCCCCCCTACATTCCAAACATTGTCCCACCCGACGTTCTGAATATTTCCCACCCCACATTCTGAACATTCGCGCCCCCCACATTCTGAAATTTACCCCCCACATTCTGAACATAACCCCCCACATCCTGAACATTGTCCCCCCAACATTCTGAACATTGCTCCCCCAAATTCTGAACATCAAGCCCCCCACATTCTGAACATCAAGCCCCTCACATTCTGAACATTTTCCCCCCACATTCTGAATATTGTCACCCCCACATTCTGAACATAACCCCCCACATTCTGAACATTGTCACCCCCCCACATTCTGAAAATTCCCCACCCACATTCTGAACATTGTCCCCCCCACATTCTGAACATCACCCCCCTACATTCTGAACATTGTCCCCCCACATTCTGAACTTCACCCCACCCATATTCTGAACATTGTCCCCCCACATTCTGAACATTAAACCCCCCCCACATTCTGAACATTTCCCCCCCACATTCCAAGCATTGTCCCACCCGACATTCTGAACATTTCCCACCCCCCATTCTGAACTTTACCCCCCCATATTCTGAACATTGTCCCCTCCCACATTTTGAACATTTCCCCCCACATTCTGATCATCAACCCCCTACATTCAGAACATCACCCCCCCCCACATTCTGAACATTGTTCCCCCCACATTCTGAACATTGTCGCCCCCACATTCTGAACATTCACCCCCCACATTCTGAACATTCACCCCCCACATTCTGAACACTACCCCCCCCACATTCTGAACACTACCCCCCCCACATTCTGAACATTTTCCCCCTACATTCTGAACATTGTTCCCCCCACATTCTGAACATTGTCGCCCCCACATTCTGAACATTCACCCCCCACATTCTGAACATTCACCCCCCACATTCTGAACATTCACCCCCCACATTCTGAACACTACCCCCCCCACATTCTGAACATTGCCTCCCCCCCACATTTTGAACATTTCCCTCCACATTCCGAACATCAACCCCCCACGTTCTGAACATCGCCCCCCCCCACATTCTGAACATTGCTCCCTCACATTCTGAACATTGTCCCCCCCACATTCCAAACATTGTCCCCCCCACATTCTGAACATTCGCTCCCCACATTCTGAACATTGTCCCCCCACATTCTGAACAGTGCCCCCCCCCCCACATTCTGAACATCAACCCCCCCCACATTCTGAACATCAACCCCCCCCACATTCTGAACATTTTTCCCTCACATTCTGAACATTGTCCCTCCCCACATTCTAAACATTGTCCCTCCCCACATTCTAAACATTGTCCCTCCCCACATTCTGAACATTGTCCCTCCCCACATTCTAAGCATTGTCCCCCTCCCACATTCTGAACACCACCCCCCACATACTGAACATTGTCCCTCCCCACATTCTGAACATTGTTCCCCCCTACATCGGAGCATTGTTCCCCCCCCCCCCACACGTTCTGAATATTGTCCCCTCCATATTCTGAACATCAGCCCCCACATTCCGAACATGGTCCCCCCACCTTCTGAACTTTGTCTCCCCCCCCCCACATTCTGAACATCACCCCCCCCAACATTCAGAATATTGCCCCCCACATTCTGAACATTGCCCCCCCCCCCACATTCTGAACATTGTTCCACCCAACATTCTGAACATTGCCCACCCCACATTCTGAACATCGCGCCCCCCACATTCTGAACATCGCGCCCCGCACATTCTGAACATTGACCCCCCACATTCTGAACATGGTCCCCCCCACCTTCTGAACATTGTCCCCCCCCCCCCAACATTCTGAACATTGTCCCCCCCACATTCTGAACATCAGCCCCTCACATTCTGAACATTGTCCCCCCCCACATTCTGAACATTGACCCCCCCACATTTTGAAAATCGTAACCCCACATTCTGAACATTGTCCCCCCCACATTCTGAACATTGTCCTCCCCACCACATTGTGTATATCCCCCCACCCCACATTCTGTGGGTAGGGTGGAGTGGATAGGTGGGAAGGGAGATAGGCAGGTAGGACAGGCCATGAGGGCGGTGCTTAGCTTGAAGGTTGGAACTGGGGTAAGGTGGGGGAAGGGGACATGAGGAAACTGGTGATGTTCATATTGATGCCCTGGGGTTGAAGTTTTCCAAGGCGGAAGATGAGGCGTTCTTCCTCCAGGCATCAGATGGTGAGGGAGCAGCGGTGAAGGAGGCCCAGGACCTGCATATCATCGGCAGAGTGGGAGGGGAAGTTGAAATGTTGGGCCACGGGGCGGTGTGGTTGATTGGTGCGGGTGTCCAAGAGATATTTCCTAAAGCGCTCTGCGAAGAGGTGTCCAGTCTCCCCAGTGTAGAGGAAACTGCATTAGGAGCAACGGATACAATAAATGATATTGGTGGATGTGCAGGTAAAACTTTGATGGATGTGGAAGGCTCCTTTGGGGCCTTGGATGGAGGTGAGGGAGGAGGTGTGGGCACAGGTTTTGCAATTCCTGCGGTGGCAGGGGAAGGTGCCAGGATTGGAGGGTGGGTTGTAGGGGGGCGTGGACCTGACCAGGTAGTCAGGGAGGGAACAGTCTTTGTGGAAGGCGGAAAGGGGTGGGGAGGGAAATATATCCCTGTTGGTGGGGTCCATTTGGAGGTGGCGGAAATGTCGGCGGATGATTTGGTTTATGTGAAGGTTGGTAGGGTGGAAGGTGAGGACCAGGGGCGTTCTGTCCTCGTTACGGTTGGAGGGGTGGGGTCTGAGGGCGGAGGTGCGGGATGTGGACGAGATGCGTTGGAGGGCATCTTTAACCACGTGGGAAGGGAAATTGCGGTCTCTAAAGAAGGAGGCCATCTAGTGTGTCCTGTGGTGGAACTGGTCCTTCTGGGAGTAGATACGGCGGAGGCGGAGGAATTGGGAATATGGGATGGCATCTTTGTAGAAGGTAGGGTGGGAGGAGGTGTAATCCAGGTAGCTGTGGGAGTCGGTGGGTTTGTAAAAAATGTTGGTGTCAAGTCAGTCATCATTAATGGAGCTGGAGAAGTCCAGGAAGGGGAGCGAGGTGTCAGAGGTGGTTCAGGTGAATTTAAAATTGGAGTGGAATGTGTTGGTGAAGTTGATGAATTGCTCAACCTCCTCGCGAGATTACGAGGTGGTGCTGGTGCAATCATCAATGTAGCGGAGGAAGAGGTGGGGAGTGGTGTTGGTGTAACTTTGGAAGATGGACTGTTCCACATAGCCAACAAAGAGACAGGCATAGCTGGGGCCCATACAGGTGCCCAAGGCTACCCCTTTGGTCTGGAGGAAGTGGGAGGATTCGAAGGAGAAATTGTTAAGGGTGAGGAGCAGTTCAGCCAAACGAATGAGAGTGTCGGTGGAAGGGTACTATTGGGGACGTCGGGAGAGGAAGAAATGGAGGGCTTGGAGGCCCTGGTCATGGTGGATGGAGATGTAGAGGGACTGGATATCCATGGTGAAGATGAGGCATTGGGGGCCAGGGAGGTGGAGGGCATGGGTGGTGTCTCGAATGTATGTGGGGAGTTCCTGGACTAGGGGCGATAGGACAGTGTCGAGGTAGGTAGAGATGAATTCAGTGGGGCAGGAGCATGCTGAGACAATGGGTCGGCCAGGGTGGTCAGGCTTGTGGATCTTGGGAAGGAGGTAGAACTGGGCAGTGCGGGGTTCCTGGACTATGAGGTTGGAAGCTGTGGGTGGGAGATCTCCTGAGGTGATGAGGTTCTGTATGGTCTGGGAGATGATGGTTTGGTGATGGGAGATGGGGTTAGGGGCATGAAATATGAGTATTCTTTACGTTTCTATCCTGTTGTTGCTGGGAACAGATAGGCAGAGATTGCCTTTCTGTTTCTTCCTCATTTGATGTTGCTTTTGATCACAGGAAAGGAGGTGTAGCTATTTCATGCCCCTAACCATGTGGCTTCAGGAGGCTGTCTGTGTTGTGAGTCCCTGCAGTAAGATGCTTCACCTCAGTACGTTAGCCTGTCTGTGTGCTGTGAGTGTGTGAGACATGTTCTTTGTCTTGGTAACTCATGGATTTGTTAGTAACGTCCTGCATCGCAAAACCATCCACCACCAAATGAGGCCATTCACACCATCATAGCTGTGATGGTTTTTTGACTGTAGTATCCAATTCGTCGAATGCTCCTGTACCCAGTTTTGGTGCAAACATCTCCTTTTCAAATCCACCTTTGACAATTCATAAGAACCTAATAAGTAGGAGTGGCATGAGCCTTTTCAGCTTGTTGAATCCCATTCAGTAAGATAATGTAATCTGTTAGTGGCTTAACCTTTCTGCCTGTCCCCATCAGCATTGGTCCCTTTGTCGATTACGAGTCATAGAGTCATAGAGTCATAGAGGTGGACAGCACGGAAACAGACCCTTCAGTCAGCCTGTCCGTGCCGACCAGATATCCCAACCCAATCTAGTCCCACCTGCCGGCACCCGGCCCATATCCCTCCAAACCCTTCCTATTCATATACCCATCCAGATGCCTTTTAAATGTTGCAATTGTACCAGCCTCCACCACTTCCTCTGGCAGCTCATTCCATACATGTACCACCCTCTGTGTGAAAAGGTTGCCCCTCAAGTCTCTCTTATATCTTTCCCCTCTCACCCTAAACCTATGCCCTCTAGTTCTGGACTCCCCAGCCCCAGGGAAAAGACTTTGTCTATTTATCCTATCCATGCTCCTCATGATTTTGTAAACCTCTATAAGGTCACCCCTCAGCCTCCGACGCTCCAGGGAAAACAGCCCTAGTTGATTCAACCTCTTCCTATAGTTCAGATCCTCCAACCCTGGCAACATCCTTGTAAATCTTTTCTGAACTCTTTCAAGTTTCACAACATCTTTCCGATAGGAAGGAGACCAGAATTGCACGCAATATTCCAAATGTGGCCTAACCAATGTCCTGTACAGCCGCAACATGACCTCCTAACTCCTGTACTCAACGCTCTGACCAATAAAGGAAAGCATTCCAAACGCCTTCTTCACTATCCTAACTACCTATGACTCCACTTTCAAGGAGCTATGAACCTGCACTCCAAGGTCTTTGTTCAGCAACACTCCCTAGGACCTTTCCATTAAGTGTATAAGTCCTGCGAAGATTTGCTTTCCCAAAATGCAGCACCTCACATTTATCCACCTGATCAAGATCCTGTTGTAATCTGAGGTAACCTTCTTCGCTGTCCACTATACCTTCAATTTTGGTGTCACCTGCAAACTTACTAACTACACTTCTTTTGCACACATCCAAATCATTTATATAAATGATGAAAAGTAGAGGACCCAGCACCAATTCTTGTGGCACTCCACTGGTCACAGGCCTCCAGTCTAAAAAACAACACTCCATCACCACCCTCTGTCTTCTACCTTTGATCCAGTTCTGTATCCAAATGGCCAGTTCTCCCTGTATTCCGTGAGATTTAACCTTGCTAACCAGTCTCCCATAGGGAACCTTGTCGAACGCCTAATTGAAGTTTATATACATCACATCTACTGCTCTGCCCTCATCAATCCTCTTTGTTACTTCTTCAAAAAACTCAATCAAGTTTGTGAGACATGATTTCTCACGCACAAAGCCATGCTGACTATCCCTAATCAGTCCTTGCCTTTCCAAATACATGTACATCCTGTCCCTCAGGATTCCCTCCAACAACTTGCCCACGACCGACATCAGGCTCACTGGTTTCCTGGCTTGTCCTTACTACCCTTCTTCAATAGTGGCACCACGTTAGCCAACCTCACCTGTGACTATCGATGACACAAATCTCTTAGGAAGAGGCCCAGCAGTCACTTCTCTAGCTTTCCACAGAGTTCTACAGTACCCTGAACAGGTTCTGAGGTTTCAAGACATTCAGCACTTCCTCCTCTGTAACATAGACATTTTTCAAGATGTCACCATGTACTTCTCTACATTCTATATCTTCCATATCCTTTTCTACAGTAAATACTGATGCAAAATACTCATTTAGTATCTCCCCCATCTCCTGCGGCTCCACATAAAGCCTTGCTGATCTTTGAGGGGCCCTGTTCTCTCCCTAGTTACACTTTTGTCCTTAATATATTTGTAAAAACCCTTTGGATTCTCCTTAATTCTGTTTGCCAAAGCTATCTCATGTCCCCTTTTTGCCCTCCTGATTTCTCTCTTAAGTATACTCCTACTGCCTTTGTACTCTAAGGATTCACTCAATCTATCCTGTCTATACCTGACATATGCTTCCTTCTTTTTCTTAACCAAACTCTCAATTTCTTTAGTCATCCAGCATTCCCTATACCTACCAGCCTTCCCTTTCACCCTGACAGGAATATACTTTCTCTGGATTCTCGTCATCTCATTTCTGAAGGCTTCCCATTTTCCAGCTGTCCCTTTACCTGCGAACATTTGACCCCAGTCAGCTTTTGAAAGTTCTTGCCTAACACCGTCAAATTTGGCCTTTCTCCAATTTAGAGCTTCAATCACTATTTAAAATCTAATAGAATTATGGTCACTGGCCCCAAAGTGTTCCCCCACTGACATCCCAGTCACCTGCCCTGCCTTATTTCCCAACAGTAGGTCAAGCATTGCACCATCTCTAGTAGGTACATCCACCTACGAGTCAGTCTAACTTGGTCTTGACGGTATCCGATAGAGCACTCTCCTCTGTTCTCTGGGGAAGTGATCTCCAAAGACCAATCACCTTTTGAGAGAGGAAATTTCTCCCAATCTTTATCTTAAATGGGTCATCCCAATTTTTCTCCCTGACCCATTATTTTTATGTTCCCCCACAACTGATGCCATCAAACAATGCACTCCACTTAACACTTTAGAAATATTCCTCCATATTTCTCCTCCAGAGCCCTTCAATTATTCTGAAATCTTTGCTCTCTGGTTACCGACATCCTGCCAGTGAAAATAGTCTCTCCTATCCTAAAAAAGCACCCAGAATAAGACTACTTTGTTAAAGCAAATTAATTCATTGCTGGTGACAATTGAATTGTTGGCCAATACAGTGGGGGTTTTGTTTTAATGTGGTGCTCCGAGTCATTGTAAACAATGACAATGATTGGGAATCTAGGACGTGAGAGCTTTTGAGCAGTACTTTACTCAGCGATAAGACATACTCATTGTTTTGAAGAGGTTAAACACAGACTGTGCGCATTCTAATTAGTGGCCAAGTTCTGCTTTCGACAGTGTGAATTATTTTGTGCTATATGATGTTGTGTCTGACCACCTTTGGCTCAATTCCATCCCTGCTTAGTACAGACAGCTTATTGTTTGAGAGGAGTGGGACACTTTGCTAATTACACGATTATCATTTGGGTCGTAGTATTTGTTGCTGCCTGTGTTGCTCTGACCCCAGTATATTTACTGCTTTAGTTTCACTTTCTATATTTACATTCATGACTGAGCTACAAAGTGAGAAATGTCTGATTATTTGCTTGTTTTCTGAGCTACTTCTTAATGATTTCTCTGTCATTCTCTCCATCTCTAACCCTATCGCAAGGAAGCTCAACCTGTCTAAATCGCAGGCAAAAACGGAGAGCACACACTCTCAAAATGTTGCTGAATCAACAAATCTTGAAGGTTCTAAGTTTTCTCAACTTTTTGGAGTAGCTTTCTAATCTGGTTAATAATTGAAATGTTCACCTCCCCACTGCAGGCGTAGCCAATAACCTGGCTGCTAGATTTTGGCAATTGGGACATTTTTCTGGGTATGTCTACAAAGAAAGGTTTAATAGTTTCTTCTTGTCCAGAAAAATAAAGGTTAGCCATAGGAAGAATGATTTATGACAACTTGTATGCTACATCCTGCTGGGTAATGTTCCTTGTTACAAACTATATTCCCATTCTTCTGTTCCATTGATGTCATCCAGCATATTTTCTGAAATGGCAATTTGAGCTTTTCAGTCAGTGTGTTACAAGCGACAACACATCGCTATTAGAAAGAGAAATCACAAACAATCTGCTCATTTGAACCAGCAACAATAAGAAATTAACGCAAGAAAAATGGCACAAAAAATTCATCGTCTCAGACATGTGACTTCATTGAAGAACTTCCCCAAACTTTTTCTCAAAACCTTTCTGTTTTACGTAACAACAGTTTGAAATATGCTTTTCAAGCAGAGACTTCAGCATCTGGAGAAAGTCCAACGTTGGACATATTAAAGTAATAGTAACACTGCAGTTACTTCTGCTCCACAACTAGTCATGTCCCCGGTCACATTGTTCACAGAGTCACAGAAGACTACACCTAACTATTTTAATTCCACTCTCCAGCACTTGGCTATAACCTTGTCTGCCTTGGCATTGCAAGTGCACATCTAAATACTTCTTCAATGTTGTGAAGGTTTCTGCCTCTACCATCCTTACAGACAGTGAATTCCAAACTCACACCATCAGCTCTAACACTGACATCCACATTGCAATGCTAGAAATTGTCCAGGGAGAATGGGTTCAGAAAAGATTTACAAAGATGTTACCAGAGTTGGAGGGTTTGAGCTATAGAGAGAGGCTGAAAAGGCTGGGGCTGTTTTCCCTGGAGCATTGGAGGATGAGGGGTGACCTCATAGAGGTTTGTAAAATCGTGTGGTGAATTGACAGGGTGAATAGCCAAGGTCTTTTCCCCAGGGTAGGAGAGTCCAAAATTGGAGGGCATAGGTTTAAGGTGAGAGGGGAAAAGTTTAAAAGAGACCTAAGTGGCAACCTTTTCCTGCAGAGGGTGGTACGTGTCTGGAATGAGCTGCCAGAGGAAGTCGTAGAGGTTGGTATAATTGTAACATCAAAAAGGCATTCTGGATGGATACATGAAAAGAAAAGGTTTCAAGGGATATGGGCCAATGGGTCTAGATTAATTTAGGATATCTGGATGGCATGGACAAGTTAGATTGAAGGATGTGTTTCCTTCTGTACATCTCTATGTCTCTATGTTCTGTCAACAAACCCACCTCAGCCAATTACTGTTTGACAGGTTCCTCTTGATTATCGTAAGTACCTACAAAGTAACCATTTTCTCAGTCGTGCTTAGACTGGGCTTTGGCAGGCTTCTTCACTCCAAACCTCACATGTTAAAATGATTGAATTCCAGAGAAGATGATTGTGACAATTGCTTCATATGATAGACCGAGGAGGCATGAATTTGTGTGTTTTTAAAAAAAATGTCACTAAAGGGATTCTTTGGGCACTTTTTTGTAAAATAAAGAATACTTACTGGAAGTCACATGTCTGAGTCTATGGCTGTCAAGAGTTGTAGCTACTGATATACTTTGGAGTTGATTTGGTGTGGAGCCTTCTGAGAAGAGTTATCCAATACATCCTCTTCTACCTGTTTTGAAATATATTCTTAGAATGTCGCGTCAGAGATTTTGAGAGGGAGGATGTTGGCATGGGGCAGAAAACTGTCGGCTGTGTGGAACAAAGTGACAGGGAGCTGATGAAGAGTAGGAGACACATTCAATAATACAGAGCTGAACACTGTACCTACAGTGTCTGCCTTAAAAAATTTCTAAAACTTGAAAAGGTTCAGAAAAGATTTACAAGGATGTTGCCAGGGTTGGAGGATCTGAGCTACAGGGAGAGGCTGAACAGGCTAATGCTGTTTTTCCTGGAGTGTCGGAGGCTGAGAGGTTTTTTTTTAACGATTAGATTAGATTACTTACAGTGTGGAAACAGGCCCTTCGGCCCAACAAGTCCACACCGCCCCGCCGAAGCGTACCCACCCATACCCCTACATCTACATCGACCCCTTACCTAACACTACGGGCAATTTAGCATGGCCAATTCACCTGACCTGCACATCTTTGGACTGTGGGAGGAAACCGGAGCACCCGGAGGAAACCCACGCAGACACGGGGAGAACGTGCAAACTCCACACAGTCAGTCGCCTGAGGCGGGAATTGAACCCGGGTCTCCGGCGCTATGAGGCAGCAGTGCTAACCACTGTGCCACCGTGCCACCCACTAAGGTGACCTTATAGAGGTTTACAAAATTATGAGGGGCATGGATAGGATAAATAGGCAAAGTCTTTTCCCTGGGGTCGGGGAGTCCAGAACTAGAGTGCATAGGTTTAGAGTGAGAGGGGAAAGATATAAAAGAGACCTAAGGGGCAACTTTTTCACGCAGAGGGTGGTAAGTGTATGGAATGAGCTGCCAGAGGAAGTGGTGGAGGCTGGTACAATTGCAACAGTTAAGAGGCATTTGGATGGGTATATGAATAGGAAGGGTTTGGAGGGATATGGGCTGGGTGCTGGCAGGTGGGACTAGATTGGGTTGGGATATCTGGTTGGCATGGACGGGTTGGACCGAAGGATCTGTTTCCATGTTGTACATCCCTACGACTTTATGACTCTAATTCCCAGTTCCCACTGCAATCTTGTCAATGGAGTGTGATTGTTTCGATTGAAGTGTAGAATCAGGGGTAACTTTGAATGTCTTTCTTTCCCAATCTTTCACATGAAAATTGCAATCATTAGTTCCTGTTGAAATGAGTCACGTGGCCAAGGAGATATTAGGAGAAATTTTCTGCTTTGGTGTGTCTAGTCCAGAACTATACCACCTCGGTGTAATGTTTGGAAATTCCTGATCTATGACATTCCATTTAGCATCGATAATAGATTATTCTTAATCATCCACCACTTTTGAATTCTTACCTGAGGAAGTAACCCAAACCATGATTTATTTTCTGTTTCTCATTTGCTTTTCGATTTGATGTAATATTTTTAATTACACCACTTTATTCCTGCAAGAAATCCCTCTTTATATTTTGGGATGATCTATCAAATGATCTCAATGAGTGTTTCAAACTATGAGACAACTGAGGGGAGGGCTACCACTCTGCTGCATTCCAGAGCATCCACATGTTCAGCCTCTACCTCTTGAGACGCTAAATTTTAAAAGAAAAATAATGTCAGCTTTTTGGGTGATCATCACTTGAACAAGCAAAGGCATGTTTTAAAAAAAAGATCACTGGGTGTTGAAATGATATTGTTGCTGGCAGTTGCAACACTTTTCTTATCCAAGGTGAAAGCCCAGTGTACCCAGACAAAAGTGAGGACTGCAGATGCTGGAAATCAGAGTCTAGATTAGCGTGGTGCTGGAAAAGCACAGCAGGTCAGGCAGCATCCGAGGAGCAAGCCCTTTATCAGGAATATGATGGTTTATGCACAAAGCATCCACTCTTCTGCTCCTCAGATGCTGCCTGACCCACTGTGCTTTTCCAGCACCACTCTAATCTAGGCCCAGTGTAGCCAGCCCACATTGTGGTACAGACCGGGGTTCTGTGGTCTCTGTGTTACAAGGCTATGGGTTCAAGACCCATGGTGGAGGGTTTGAGCTACAGCCTTTCGGTTGGGTGATCCCATAGTGCGGTTTCAAAGGGAGGCAGGTGTGTCTTCCTTGAGTACCTGGCAAATATTTAGCCCAGTGCCAACACCAGGCAGTAACCAATTACAAAATCATGTTGTTGCTCATGTCGATGTGGGCCAATGAACACCAAATTATACAAATCTCATTTACCTGCACTTGGTTCTTAGCCTACTGTGGAGTTATAGGGGGTCTATTGATCTTTGTTACTGCAGCAAAACTTCTCCTCAACAGATAGGAATTGACAAAAAGAAAGGGACATGACGGATGTTGAGATTAGCAATAGATGTTTGATTACTCTAGGTCAAGTCAGTATAAGGAGGGAGGTAGTGTTGGATATTCTAAAAAGCATTGAGGTGGACAAGTCCCCAGGTCTGGATGGAATCTTTCCCAAGATACTGAGGGAAGTGAGAGAGGAAATAGCTGGGGCATCCTTGAACATGGTGAGGTCCTGGAGGACTGGAGAATTGATGATGTTGTCCTCTTGTTTAAGAAGGGTAGCAGGAATAATCCAGGGAATTATAGACTGGTGAGCCTGACGTCAGTGATAGGGATGCTGCTGGAGAAGATACTGAGGGATAGGATCTATTCCCATTTGGAAGAAAATGGACTTATCAGTAACAGACCACATGGTTTTGTGCAGGGAAGTCTTACTAATTTAATAGAATTCTTTGAGGAAGTGACAAAGTTGATTGATGAGGGGATGGCTGCAGATGGACTTCAGTAAAGTGTTTGATAAGGTTCCCCAATGGTAGGCTGATAGAGAAAGTGAAGTCACATGGGGTCCAGGGTGTGCAAGCTACGTGGATAGAGAACTGGCTGGGTGATAGGACACAGAGAGTAGTCGTGGAAGGGAGTTTCTCAAAATACTGCGACCAGTAGTGATCCAAAGGGATCCATGTTGGGGCCACTGTTATTTGTGATATATGATCTGGAGGAAGGTATAGGTGGTCTGATTAACAAGTTTGCAGATGACATTAAGATTGGTGAAATAGCAGATAGTGAAGGGGACTGTCAGAGAATACAGCAGAATATAGATAGATTGGAGAGTTAGAGAGAGAAATGGCAGATAGAGTTCAATCTGGGCAAATGCGAGTGATGCATTTTAGAAGATCCAATTCAAGAGTGAACTGTATGGTAAATGGAAAAGCCCCAGGGAAAATTGAGGTACAGCCAGTTCAAATCCATTGTCCCTGAAGGTGGCAACGCAGGTCGATAGAGTGGTCAAGAAGGCATAAGGCATGCTTTTTTTCATCAGACAGGGTATTGAATACAAGAGTTGGCAGGTCATGTTACAGTTATATAGGACTTTGGTTCGGCCACATTTGGAATACTGCGTACAGTTTGGAGAGGGTACAGAGGAGGTTCACCAGGATGTTGCCTGGTATGGAGGGTGCCACCTATGAAGAGAGGTTGAGTAGATTAGGATTATTTTTATTAGAAAGATGGAGGGAGAGGGGGGTCCTGATTGAGGTCTATACAATCATGAGCAGGAAAGACAGGGTGGATAGCAAGGAGCTTTTTCCCAGAGTGGGGGGCTCACTTACTAGGGGTTACGAGTTCAAGGTGAGAAGGGAAAAGTTGAAGGGAGATACGCGTGGAAAGTTCTTTACACAGAGAGTGCCTGGAATGTGTTGCCAGGAGAGGTGGTAGAGGCAGGCATGAAAGCATCATTGAATTTGTATCTAGACAGATATACAAATGAGCAGGGAGCAGAAGGATACAGATCCTTTGAAAATAGGTGATAGGTTTAGATAGAGAATCTGGATCGGCACAGGCTTGGAGGGCCTAAGGGCCTGTTCCTGTTTTGTAATATTCTTTGTTCCTTGTTCTATGAGGTGCTCAAAGCTGTTGTCAAAGAATTGAATTGAATTGAATTTATTGTCATGTATACCGAGGCACAGTGAAAAGCTTTGTCGTGCAAAGATCACAGAGTTAACTAGCATAGATAAATAAATAATTGGTAAACAGCAGAGAAAACAAAAACACAGGCGAATGTTAAGAGTCTGTGAGTCCATTCAGTACTATAACAACAGTAGGGTAGAAACTGTTTCAAAACCGGCTGGTGCGTGTGTTCAGGCTTCTGTACCTTCCCCCCGATGGTAGAGGTTGGAGAAAAACATTGCCAGGATGGGATGGATCTTTGGGAATGCTGGCAGCCTTTCCTTGACAGTGGGCCTGGTAGAGGAATAGTTGATGTTTTCATTTATTGGCTCTGGAATTTTTCTTATTTCTGGATAACTGGGAACTCATATGGGGGTTGGGGGGGGGTGGGTAGCTGTGTATATGTGTATGTGTTTAAGAGAGTGAGGTGCACTTGTGTGAGAGAGATAGTGTGTGTATGTGTGTGTGTATGTGTGTGAGGGAGTATGTGTGCATGTGAGAGTGTGTGTGTGTGTGTGTGTTGAGGCGGGGTGGCAGAGGCAGGGCGTGTATTGGCGGGAATGCTGGGATGGGAAGAGAATGGGCAAGGCTACAGGAAGTGATCTTCCTGGTGACCCTGGCCTTTGTGCTCTGACTTTAACCTTTCCCCGTTCAATCTCATATGAAAACAAAATCCTGCGGAATGCGGGAAACCTTAACAAGAAACCGAGAATACTGGAAAGGTTCAGCATGTCTGGAGGGTTTGTGGAAAAGTTCACTCTTGTCTGTTTGGAACAATGCTCTTGTCCACAATTCTCAGCAACCTGAAATTCTAATCAGATGCATTTTGCTAGTTCTTCCTCTTATTATTCCAAACAGCAAGACAATAAATCATCAAATGTATCTGCAGTAACTCAAAAATAAACTCCTTACAGAGACTGATGGAGGGAATTGATTAATCTCAATGAACATACAGACATCAATTTTAAGAAATACATGTTCTGACATGGGTCCTTAATTTCACTCCAGTCACAAGTCCTTTGAGCAATTTGCAAAGTAATGTAGACCTACAGAGTTGTGGTGGGGCGGAGTGGGAAAACCGTACATTTTTATGTAAAGCAGTCAGTTTCAGGTTGATTTGATCTGATGAATAATACAATGAAGCCTTCCAGCTGTCTTGGCTTTGAACCTCAATGTGTACCTCTGGTTAAACCCATCACATTTCCAACAATTTACCTGTAATGCTTCCTTTCTTTTGTATCTAGGAGCTTAGAAATTAATCCCTGATAATAGTGAACGCTCTCAGCAGTGCCCATTCATACAAAATCCTAGTGATCCATTGTTCTGACAGGTGTGCTTTTATTTTCGAGTTTGATTTTGTGGATGAGAAGTTACTTTTCCAGCCACTGTCCTCGAGTACAGAGTGATTTTAATGCTTTCATTTCAAAATAATAGTTGTGTATTTTTGTCTCAAACGCTAAACCTCAACAGGTACCTTACAAAAGTGTAAACACGCCTGCCAGTGGTGTGGAATGAGTGATGGGAGTTCAGGTATTTATACTGCAACACCAGTAGAAGGAAGGAGAAAGTGAAATCTGCAGCTGCTGGAGATCAGAGTCGAGAGTGTGGTGCTGGAAAAGCACAACAGGTCAGGCAGCATCTGAGGAGCAGGAGAATCGATGTTTCGGGTCAGAGCCCTTCAACAGGAATGACCAGTAGGAGGACAGGGCTGTGCAATATTGTGATATATTCATAATCTTGTTTCAAATAATTTTCCACAGCTAATGGCATCAAAGACATTGTCACTACTATCTGCAGGACCTCTGCTGCAATTGTGTTTCACGTGAGAACACCTTTGCTCCTTTTACCTGTCTCCTGCAGGGATACAGCACATCTTGGTTGTTCGTTGTCATGGATAATTATCAACCCTGATCAATCACATCAATACTTCTTGGGGTTAACCAGGCACTAAGCTGTTTCTATATCTTCATCTATCTGAAATGAGTTAAAAATCACACAACACCAGCTTATAGTCCAACAGGTTTATTTGGAAGCACGAGCTTTCGGAGCACCACTCCTTCATTGGGTGGTTCCTCCATCACAACCAGTGCTGGTGTTTCCAAGTAAACCTGTTGGACTATAACCTGGTGTTGTGTGATTTTTAACTTTGTCCACCCCAGTCCAACACTGGCACCTCCAAATCAGGTCTGAAATGAATTTTATTTTCTCCCAAAAATTAGAAGTAATAACTTTCCAAAAGTTAGTTAAAGAAATCATTCGAAAGCACCATCACTGACTCTCAGTAACAGCAGTGTGTACCATCTACAAGGTGCACTGCAGAAATTTACCAAAGATCCTTAGACAGCACCTTCCAAACCCACAACCCTTTCCAACGAGAAGGACAAGGACAGTAGATACATGGGAACACCACCGCCTGCAAGTTCCCCTCCAAGCCATTTACCATTCTGACTTGGAAATATATCACCGTTTCTTCAGTGTCATTGGGTCAAAATCCTGGAATTCTTTTGCTAAGGAACATTGTGGATCAACCCACAGCACATGGACTGCAGTGGTTCAAGAAGGCAGCCCATCCCCACCTCTCAAGAAGGCAACTAGGGACGAGCAATAAACGCTGGGCCCAGCCAGCGATGCCCACGTCCCACCAGTAAATTAAGAAAACCCACGCTGGTTTGTTTACCTGGAAACATTGATGAGCAAGCTGTGTTTGCAAAGTGCCAGTGTACAGACAGTTTCCATATCTGCCATCCTTTCAGGTTGCTATCTGTCATGAATTACTGAGTGTGCTGGAGAGTATAGTTCAGGATTCACAGAAGCTCAGATGGCTGACAACTGAAACATAGAATTCAGGTTAAAACTGGAGACCAGCTGGAGACCTGAAACATGGAGAGTGCCAAATGTCTTGGGGGTGTACCTTCAGGCCATCACTCACATGACCACACCAATCATGTAAAAGAGCTCTCTATCGCTGCTGTACTGATGTTGTCATGTTGCAGTGACAAATCCCCGATTGAATTGTCCTCTCTCCATGTTACTGAACGGATGTTTCAGAAATAGAGATAATGCCAAGATTCATTTCCTCATCCAGGTTTTAGGCTGTTTCAATCCAATGAAATCAAGATGGACAAATATAAAGCTGGACTCACCCACTGTAGGGCATTGAGAGACTGCAGTGTGCTCAGTTTTCCACACACTGCCTCCAGAGTGTCCAATCCCTTTAATAATCTTATACGTCTCAATCAGATCCCCTCTCAGTCTTCTAAACTCCAGGGTATAAAAGGCCAGTCGCTCTAGTCTTTCAGTGTAAGGTAATCCTGTCATTCCAGGAATTGACCTCGTGAACCTACGCTGCACTCCCTCAATAGCCAGAATGTCTTTCCTCAAATTTGGAGACCAGAACTGCACACAGTACTCCAGGTGTGGTCTCACCAGGGCCCTGTACAGCTGCAGAAGAACCTCTTTGCTTCTATACTCAATCCCTCTTATTATGAAGGCCAGCATGCTATTAGCCTTCTTCACTACCTGCTGTACCTGCATGCTTACCTTCATTGACTGGTGTACAAGAACACCCAGATCTCTCTGTACTGCCCCTTTACCTAAATTGATTCCATTGAGGTAGTAATCTGCCTTCCTGTTCTTGCCACCAAAGTGGATAACATTTATCCACATTAAACTGCATTTGCCATGCATCTGACCACTCACCTAACCTGTCCAGGTCACCCTGTAATCTCCTAACATCCTCCTCACATTTCACCCTGCCACCCAGCTTAGTATCTTCAGCAAATTTGCTAATGTTATTATTAATACCATCTTCTATATCATTAATATATATTGTAAAAAGCTGCAGTCCCAGCACTGATCCCTGCGGTACCCTACTGTTCACTGCCTGACAGTCCGAAATGGAGCCGTTTATCACTACTCTTTGTTTCCTGTCAGCCAATCAACTTTCAATCCAAGTTAGTACTTTGCCCCCAATGCCATGCGCCCTAATTTTGCTCACTAACCTCCTATGTGGGACTTTATCAAAAGCTTTCTGAAAGTCCAGGTACACTACATCGACTGGATCTCCCTCGTCCATCTTCAGAGTTACATCCTCAAAAAATTCCAGAAGATTAGTCAAGCATGATTTCCCCTTCATAAATCCATGCTGACTCTGACCTATCCTATTACTACTATCCAGATGTGTCGTAATTTCATCATTTATAATAGACTCCAGCATCTTTCCCACCACTGAGGTCAAACTAACTGGTCTATAATTTCCTGCTTTCTCTCTCCCACCTTCCTTAAAAAATGTTACAACATTAGCCACCCTCCAATCTGCAGGAACTGATCCAGAATCTATCGAACTCTGGAAAATAATCACCAATGCATCCACGATTTCTCGAGCCACTCCTTCAGTACCCTGGGATGTAGACCATCAGGCCCCGGGGGTTTATCGACCTTTAGACCTAACAGTCTCTCCAACACCAATTCCTGGCAAATATAAATTCCCTTCTGTTCAGGTTCTTCAGCCACTGTAACCTCAGGGAGATTGCTTGTGTCTTCCTCAGTGAACACAGATCTGAAGTACCAATTCAATTCTTCTGCCATTTCTTTGTTCACCGTAATATATTCCCCTGTTTCTGTCTTCAAGGGCCCAATTTTCGTCTTAACCATTTTTTTGCCTTTCACATACCTAAAAAAGCTTTTACTATCCTCCTTTATATTTTTGGCCAGTTTACCTTCGTACCTCATTTTTTCTCTACGTATTTCCTTCTTAGTAATCCTCTGTTGTTCTTTAAAAGCTTCCCAGTCCTCCGTTTTCCCACTTATCTTTGCTACGTTATACTTTTTCTCTTTTAACTTTATATGTTTCTTAACTTCCCTCATCAGCCACGGCATCCCATGCCTCCTCCAAGGATCTTGCTTCCTTTTTGGAATGAACTGATCCTGCATCTTCTGCATTATACACAGAAATATCTGACATTGTTCCTCCACTGTCATCCCTGCTAAGGTATTGCACCCTTGAGCTTTGGCCAGCTCCTCCCTCATAGCTCCATAGTTCCCTTTATTCAACTAAAATATTGTCACTTCCGATTGTACCCTCTCCCTCTCAAATTGGAGATTGAAGCTTATTGTATTATGGTCACTACTTCCCAATGGCTCCTTCACTTCGAGGTCCCTGATCAATTTTGGTCCGTTGCACAATACCAGATCCAGAATTGCCTTCTCCCTGGTAGGCTCCAGCACCAGCTGTTCTAAGAATCCATCTCTGAGGCACTCCACAAAGTCTCTTTCTTGAGGTCCAATACCATCCTGATTCTCCCAGTCTACCTGCATGTTGAAATCCCCCATAACAACTGTAGTAACATCTTTGCGACAGGCCAATTTCAGCTCCTGATTCAACTTACATCCGATATCCAGACTACTGTTTGGGGGCCTGTAGATAACTCCCAAGAGGGTCTTTTTACCCTTAGTATTTCTCAGCTCTATCCATACTGACTCTACATCCCCTGATTCTAGGTCCCCTGCGCAAGGGACTGAATATCATCCCTTACCAACATGGCAACCCCACCCCCTCTGCCCGTTAGTCTGTCCTTACGATAGCACGTGTAGATGAGAAATTTTCCCTCTCTCGCATTTCCTGGGTAACTATTCTGGGAGGTAGATAGGACCTGCCTGAAACCTCTATCACTGATTTGCTGACCTATATTTCCTCGGGGAATTGTCAGCCCATCGGGTCCTCCATGGAGTCCTGATGTACATCTCCATTTGTGTCACGTGTTGGTTTTATTATCACATTGCTGTGTGTGGGACATTACTGCACACAGATCTGTTCACTGCATTTCCTACATTACAAAATAGCTACGCTTAATAAGGATGTATCAAATTATTTGCTGGGTCTTTTTGGACTTCCTAAGTTTGTGGAAGGTCCTATGAAAATGCTGACCTGGTGACTCCACTGACAGAACTTTAAGAAGAACTCAGTTGGATCACGTATTGATTTTTATTTGAGCCAATTTTCTTTTGTCTTCTCCCATAATTGTGAAGACACTGATCCCGATGGATTAATACATCAGCAAAAAGCTAATGCAAATTGCTACCAGCTTCTTGGAATATTCACGGCCTAAGGTCAAGTACAAATCCTGCAATTGTAAGCACTCAGATTAACAATGAAGTCATTCAATCATTCAGAGAGGAGGTAATTGCCTTGTGGAAGTATCGCTGGACTGAGAATCCAGAGATCCAGGTAATGTCTTGAGGACCTGGGCTTGAATTTTGCCACTACAGATTTGAAATCAATTTTAAAAATCTGAATTGTCTGGAAAAACCCATCTGATTCACTAATGTCCTTTAGGAAAGAAAACTGCCATCCTTACCTGGTCAGGTCTACATGTGACTCCAGGCCCACAGTGAAGTGATTGACTCTTACCTGCCCACTGGGCAATTGGAGATGGGCAATAAATCTGGCATAGCCTCATCCTGTGACTGAATAAAGAATAAAAATACCAAATATGAGGAGATTTTCTTCTCTTCCTTAGCCACAAGATGTAGGAACAGAAGTAAGTCAGTCAGCTCATTGAATCCATTCCACCAATCAAAGAGCTCCTGGAATCACACAGCACAGGAGAGGCTCTTTGGCTGATCGAGTCTGTCCTATCAAATAACACACAACGACCTATACCAGTTCCACTTCCCTGCTCTAAGCCCATTTTCTTAAATTACATTGTAAGTGCTCATCCAAGTATTTTTAAAGGTTGTGATGTTTCCCTCCTCAACTCCCCTCCCAGTCTGTGATTCCAGACCCCCACCACCCTCCAGATGAAAACATTTCCCCTCAAATTCCCTTGAAACCTCCTGCCTTTCATGTCTTCTTGACCCATGAGAAAGGGGAACAACTGTTCTCTATTCCCCCTGTCCTTTCCCCTCAGAAGTAATCTTGTACATCTCAGAGGTACGGACACTACCACAAGAGCCCTGTTGGTCTGTAGTCAACTATCAGATTGAATCCCATTATTTAAGGAGGGGCATTCTGCTGAGTGATAGTACAGGTTCTGCTCTCGCCAATTTGCATGTGCACATGAATTAAAGCTACAAAATATTTAAATATTGTGCAAGCATGTTGCTGTGATTTGCCTTGTGAGAAACCCAATTATGTGTGTGCCAAGTTTGTCAGGTCTAATCTTGAAGAGAAATCTTTAGTTTTTAAAAGCAAGGTTTTTGTGCTTGACTGTTCATGAATGCACTAACCTTGAATGAAATAGCAACTTAGAAATGGCTGTTTGTTGTGATTTCTAAACAGGTTCTCTTCAAAATGCAATATCAAAACAATGATTTACATCAGTGATGTAATTGCGATGTAAACTTGGTTCTTAGCTGAGTAGGATGTACACAGATTGGCTCCTACGCAACTTATCACAGTGAGGTAACAGGGTCAACATTTGGAAGACAAAAGGCCTCCGATCTCAGATGAACAGATTTGTACACAGTAAACAGGAGTGAGGGAGATAAAGATCTCACCAATTACCAACAGTAGCAACACTGAAACTAGAACATATTTCGACACATTGACTGACCTCTACCATTGATAAAGTAGACAGGTTCAAAATCATAGACCATACAATCATACATTATAGAAGAGACTCTTTAGCCAATAAAGTTTGGACTGCCCCAAATATGCTGCTATCTACACTCGTCCCACAACCCAGCATGCTGCCCACAGCCATGAATGCAATGATAATTCATCCAAGTACTTTTTAAAAGTTGTGAGGTTTCCTTCCTCAGCTTCCCTCCCAGTCAGTGATTCCAGACCACCCACTGGGTGAAAACATTTGTCATCATATCCCCTCGAAACCTCCTGCCCTTCCCTTTAAAAATTATGCCCCTTAGTTATTAACTACATCTAATGCAATAAATCGAACCTGCATTCATATACAGCCTTACATTGCAGAAGGTTTCTTGAGCTGTTTCAAAAGGCAATGAGCATCAATGATCAATTGGGCAAGACAGAGGGGAATTTTACAAACAGACAGGGCATGAGGAGGCTTTTGCAGGTAGTAACAGAAAAACAAATTTGAGAGTTTGGCTATTGGATCAGAGATGATTTCAGCGTAAAGGGATTGGAGGACGGGGTTTGCATGGAGCAGAAAACAAAGTCAGGGATTAAATTAACAGTTTGTCAAGCTTTAAAAAAGTATTGTTGATCAAACACAGTGTGCACCACCATGATTAAAATTCTCCTAACCAATCCACTCTGATTCCTGGAAGGGCAGGGTTTCTGTATTTTTTGACATAAGAATAGAGAGTACCTCCCACATGACAGAACACACCCATTTCTCTGGAGGATGTGTCAGGCTTTTATGTTTTGCCTTGTCACAATTCAATGAGGTTTCAAAACCAGGTTGATGTACGGGAAATGGCCTTGCTTGTTTTGATGGGCAGTAGAGCCAAAGTATACGGTAGAAGCTTTGTCAGGACAGGCATCTGTGAAGGAGGTGAATGCATTGTTTGTGGCAGTTTGTGACTTCTTTATAAATGTGCCTGTGCTAACTTTGCTCTCAGTTTGGAGTAGATATTGAATTGTTTTACTTTTACCCTGGTCATTCTTTTTTAAAAAA
The DNA here is from genome assembly GCF_047496795.1 of Chiloscyllium punctatum. Taxonomy (NCBI): domain Eukaryota; kingdom Metazoa; phylum Chordata; class Chondrichthyes; order Orectolobiformes; family Hemiscylliidae; genus Chiloscyllium; species Chiloscyllium punctatum. The sequence continues at coordinate 88,951,061 of NC_092760.1, forward strand.
AACAACTATTCCTCACTGAAAGATTAATGAAATGTTGGTGCTTGCCTGGATGGGTGCAGCTCCAACAACTCTCAAGAAGTTTAACACCATCCAGGACAAAGCAGCCCACCTGATTGGCACCACATCCATTCCTCCACCACCAATGCTCAGTAGTAGCAGTGTGTACCATCTACAAATACGCAGCAGAAATTCACCAAAGATCCTCCGACAGCCATCTTCCAAACCCACAGTGAACACTCAATGGGGAACATCAAACCTGCATCACATGGATCAAATACTTAACTACAGAAGCAATCATCGCAACACTCACAAATGAAGCTGCATTAGGACGTTATTTCAAAGAGCCATAACCCACTGCAGCAGCGAGGAACTACGAACAGCAGAGAAAAGAATACCTGTATAGAATTTTCAAAAACAGCGGTTACCCAATGAACACAGTCTGCCGATTCCTCCGCAACAAGCAGACACAACGCACCAAGAAACTCTAGCCACATTAGCATACATCAAAGACATCTCTGAAATGACTAACCTACTACTCAGACCACTTCGCATCATGATAGCCCACGGACCTACCAACACACTTAAACAGCGGCGACTGAACTTAAAGAACCTAATACAAATAACAAGCAAAATGAATGTCATTTACAAAATACCTTGCAAGAACTGTAACAAACACTACATTGGACAAACAGGCAGAAAACTAGTCACCAGGATACATGAACATCAACCAGCTACAAAAAGACATGACCCTCTCTCACTAGTATCCTTACATACAGATGAAGAAGGACATCACTTTGACTGGGACAACACATCCACCTGAGGACAAGTCAAGCAGAGACATGCATGGGAATTCCTAGAAACGTGATATTCCAACTGGAACTCCATCAAGAAATGCATTGATTTAGACCCCATCTACCACCCTCTGAGAAAAAGAACTGGAAATGTCATTGCCCACCCAAAGAAGCCTAAACACATAGAAAGCGGGACATATCACCAGCGCTTCACTAGCAGCTCACTGATAATGTTACCTAGTTTGGTGACAAAACATCTGAAAATAAACCTTCCAGCTCAGCGAGCAAACTTGCATCCAATGGGATTGCATTAGTACCCTTCACTTTTGCCACAACAGGAGGTGTAAAGTACACACACACAGGCAGTCAAGGTGTCAGAAAGTCTGATTGAAAATATTCTCCAATATATAACCATCAGGCTGGTTGTAACCAATCCCCATGAACCTTTGTAACCTTGTTGATCTTGGTTCCCATTGATCTCTACAGCTGGTAGCTGCTGGCTGCTCTTTGATGTAGTTTGGGCCAATTTTCTGATTTCTCTGGCTGTGGTCAATTTAGAATGTCCAGTTTTAGGCTTGTGGTCATTAACCATAGCATTAACAGAAGGAAGTACCGGCCCATCTTCTCCACCATCCCAACCCCCAGCTTCTCCAGGTCTCCAGCTAGACTCTGCCATTCATAAAGGTGGGGGCCACGGGGCGTGCGGGGTAATTCCCACTTATTGTGTTTTGATGTAGTGTCAGGGCCATGATTGTCAGTAGGTCCCCAGCAGTGATGAACTGCTCAGTCTCTCCAGCTGTGCTTCTCTGAGGAGGACAAGAGAACCCGGCTGCAACATCAAGGAGGTGAGGAGTGGGAGAGTCTCCAAGTCACCAACCATCTTTCACCGTTCAATGTCCCCACCAGTATCCACATCCAAGGATCATCAGCTGCCATTTCCACACCTCCAGCGGGACACCATCACCAGATAGATATTCCCCCTCCCCTTCCCTGTCAGCCTTCCACAGGAAGTCTTTCCTCCAGGACACCCTGGTCCACTCCTCCTTCACTCAACACATCCCCATGCTTCCCTTATGGCACCTGCCCCTGCAACCACAGAAGGTGTAACTCCTGTCCATTTACCTCCTCCCTCCTCACTATCCAATGGTCCAAACACACCTTCCAGGTGAAGCAGCACTTTACCTGCAAACACTCAATCTACATTATTGTATTTGCTGCTCACAATTGGTCTCCTCTACACTGGGGAAACAAGGCATAGACTGGGCTACTGCTTCCCAGAACATCTACATTATGTCTGCAATTAAGACCCTGAGACTCCAGTTGCCTGCCACTTCAATACATCACCCTGTTCCCTGACCAACATCTCTGTCTCAGGCTTGCTGCAGTGCTCCAGTGAAGCTCAGCACAAACTCAAAGAACAACATCTCATTATCTGCTTATCTGCAGCCTCTAGGACTCAGTATTGAGTTTGATAGCTTTAGAGAACCTGATTCTATCCTTTCATGTCCTTCACCTACTGCCACACCTCAGTCCCTGTCATGATTGGGCTGTTTTCAGCACAGCCAGCCATTCAAATATCATCCAGTGTTGTAAAAAGTCCATTTGGTTATCATTAATGTCCTTTAGAGAAGGAAATCTGCTGTCCTCACCTGGTCTGGCCTACATGTGACTTCAGGCCCATAGCCATGGGGTGACTCCTCACCCTGAAATGGCCCAATCAGCCACTCAGTTCCAGGGGCAACCTAAACACATATGGCTTCCAAATAATAGAATTACAGGAATTTGCTTTTATTTCAGAAAGAGTGCGATGATTGATGGGCAATCATTCTTATCAATGCTACAGCACTTCCATGAGAACTTCTGAGTGCTTTCGTTCTCCTCGCTTTGAACATTGCTCAATGTCTTGTGGCTGAAGAAATCTGCCCAGAGACACAGAGTGGCTTTGGACCCTTCTGGAGAAATCTTTGAACTTTTCTGCTGCTGGTCAGGAGGAAGACAAATACTGAGAACATTGAGGTGTCTGAGTTACAAAGAGGCCATATTAAGAATAGATGTGGAGGTTCTGGTGTTGGACTGAGGTGTACAAAGTAAAAAATCACACAACACCAGGCTATAGACCAACAGGTTTAATTGGAAGCACTAGCTTTCAGAGCACTGCTCCTTCATCAGGTGGATGGAAATAGGTTGTGAGGACTGCTATAAAGTTTAGATGTCTTAGAAACATTAGCATAATCTGCACTGTTAGTTCATGTAACTGTCAACTGAGTGAGATTGTGAGATGATGACAGGGCAGGGTTTTAGGGATGAAGCTACTGTCATCTTCAAAGGTTTCAAGCCCTTGTGCTTTCATGGCATCAGCAAGTGCCACTTCAACAAAGACCAGGGTCTTTGTGCCACTGGTGATGTGCAGTGGCACGGTGGTTCACAGCACCAGGGATCTGGGTTCGATTCCAGCCTCAGGCACCTGTCTGTGTGGAGTTTGCCCAGAGAAAAGTATTGTTTTCTCTGCTAATCAGATCTTATTTAAGTACATCAGGAAAATAGAATAGGATCTCAATTGGATCTTAGTTGCAGAGTCATACAGTACTGAACAGGCTCTTTTGGCTGAATCTGAACCATGGAAACCATACTACATTGACATCAGTACTAGACACCCACACTTGGAACCAGCCTGGAATATTCTGACATTTCAGTTGCTCATCCAACACTTTTTAAAAATTGAGAGGTTTCTCGTCTTAATTCCCTCCCAGGCAGAGCATTCCAGACTCCCCACCACCCTTGAAGTGAAATTTATGTTCCTCAAATCCTCTCTAAACTCCTCGCCTTTCAATCTAAAATTATGTCCCCTTGTTCTCGACCCTATCCACCCTATCCATGCCCCTCGTAATTTTATACACCTCTCCCAGGCTCTCAGGCTCCCCCTCAATCTTCTCTGCCCTAAAGAAAACAACCTGAGCTCATCCATCACTGAAATGCTCCAATCCAGGGAGCATCCTGGTGAACCTCCTCTCCAGTACAATCACATCCTTCCTATAGAGTACTCCAGTTGTGGCCAAACCAAAATTCTGTGCAGCTTCGTTAAGAGACTGTTAGAGCTGCACATTTTGCTGCTTTTATCTAATTATTGAAACAAGACTTTTGGACCCAGATTTTGTAGTTATTTCACTTTATGACATTAGCTGGGGTTTAACAGCCGCTCGTACATTTTTTTCGGCTCTGTTTCAGAGGGAGTGCAGAAACAGCAATGGCCTTGCATAGCGACAGATGCCTACGGTGAGGGTCTCTTGTTACAGTCCCTGTCTCATCAACCCACTCTGCACAATCTGCTCCAGTCAAGAGTCATGCACACAACCATGGATGGAAATTTCACTGCTGACTTTAAATGAGGGTCTACAATTACTCCAAGGAAAACGGGATCGATATGCATTTGTGACAGGTCTCAGAGAGGGGAAGCTATTTAATGCTGGAGTAAAATTGACTGAAAATCTGAATGGACAATATTCTAAATATCTCAGCAGTGATCAACATTACATTGTGCTCAATGATAGCTCTTGTAAAGGTTTTAAAGACTAAAGTAGAGCTGTTTCCAAGCCAATGACCTGTTTATATAGTGGTTATGTTGCTTGGCTATTAATCTAGCAGTTGCAAATTCAAAATCTTCCATAGGCAATTTATGAATTTGCATTATGCCGAAGCAGAAAGTCTTTTAGCTTCTAACCGTATGAATAATACAGTGTAAGACATTGAAGCAGAAGTAGCTCATTCAGCCCACTGAGTCTGATCCACAATGAGATCATGACAATCCTCAACTCCATTCTCCTGCCCTTACCCCATAACTCTGACTTCCCTTACTGATAAAATATTGTCTATCTCAGCCTTGAATATACTTAATGACTTGGCCTCTGCAGTACACAGTTCCACAAATTCCGTACCCTCTGAGATGAAATTCCTCCTTATCTCTGTATTATATCAGTGACCACTTATTCTGAGATTCTTTGGTTTGGACTCTCCCACAAGTGGAAGTAACCTCTCTGTATCTACCTTGTTAGCTCCCTGAAGAATCTTGCTTGCTTCAATAAGATCACCTCTCATTTGCCTAAAATTCAATAAGTACATGACCAACCTACTCAATTCCTCAGAACAAAGTCTCTACAAATCCAGGACTAACCAAGTGAACCTTCTCTGGGCTGCCCCCAGTGCCAGTGTATCTTTCTTTAGTGCTTTGTATAGTTTTAGCAAGAGCTTCCTGTTTTATCCTCCATTCCGTTGAAATAAAGGACAATATTCCATTTGCCTTCCCTATTGGCAATGGAACATGGATGCTAACATTCTGTGATTGCTTCATGAGGATTCCCATACCTCTATGCTCTGTAGCTTTCCACAGACTTCTTCCATTCAAATAATGCTCAGCACACTACAGTATTCATCTTGCCAAAGTGCACAACCTCACAATTTCCCACATTATATTTGTGATCACGCACCACGGGCTCAATACTGAACATTCTAAATTGACCCGCAGTTGGAGAAATTGGGCCTGACAGAAAAATTGGCCAAACTAAATTAAACAGCAGCCATCAGCTATCAGACAGACAGAACTAGGGTCAAAGAGGTTACAAAGGTTCAAGGGGAACAAATTACCCCCAACCTGATGGTTGTGAATTAGACAGGTATCAATCAGACTTTCTGGCACCTTGACTGCCTGAGTATGTGCATTTTACACTTCTGGCATGGCAACAGTGAAGGGTGTTGGCATGATCCCATTGGATGTTTTGAAGTCAGCTCTTGACCCTGTTGGCCAAAGGCCACTGCGTACAAGGTCTACACTGTTGGGGGAATACACACACACATCTAGGAGTGTAGAATCGCAGGGAAGACTCATAGCAAGACTAGTGGCAGAAGACCCAGGAGAAGATCGGCCCTGATCTGTGAGACCCATCTTCCTGGAAGACAGCCAATCCTAAATTGGAGAGGAAGGAGGTTCCAACGGACCAGCTCCAACAAAGGATCTTGTGGTTAATATCCTTTTTCAGATGGGTAAAACTAGATCCAGAGTAAATATTGTGGGAATTTGGGAAATGTTCACATTATACTTTGTTATAAAATTGAGTTGAACCAAAAACAGATTTCATTGTCCCTTTGTCCACCTCACCAATAACAGTGCTTGGGTAAAGTGCTTTTATTACATAAATGCATCAAAGTGCCCAAAGCATGGAAAAATATTCTATTCACTAAGTTTTTGCCTAGTCTCATAACCTGTCCATATCCCTCTGCAAACTCTTTGTCTCATCTTCCCATTTCCAGTTTTGTTTGTTTTTGTGTCATCTGAAACTTGGCCACAGCATATTCACTTCCAGCATAGAGGTCATTAGTATATATTGTAAATAATTATCACTCTGGATGTAGGTTTGCTCATTGAGCTGGAAGGTTTGTTTTCAGACATTTCATCACCATACTAGGTAACATCTTTAGTGAGCCTCCAGATGAAGCACTGACGATGTAGCCCACTTTCTATTTATGTGGTTGGGTTTTCTTGGGTTGGTGATGTCATTTCCTGTGGTGATGTCATTTCCTGTTATTTTTCTCACGGGGTGGTAAATGAGATCCAAATCAATGTGTTTGTTGATAGAGTTTTGGTTGGAATGCCATGCTTCCAGGAATTTTAGAGCATGTATCTCTTTGGCTTGTTCTAGGATGGATATTTTGGGCATAAGACCTTCTTCAGGAATGCCCGAAACGTCGATTCTCCTGCTCCTTGGATGCTGCCTGGCCTGCTGTGTTTTTCCAGCACCACATTTTTCAACTCTGGTCTCCAGCATATGCAGTCCTCACTTTCTCCTTGGATGAATGTGTTGTCCCAGTTGAAGTGGTGTCCTTCCTCATCCATATGTGAGGAAACTAGTGAGAGAGGGTCATGTCTTTTTGTGGCTAGTTGATGTTCATTATTCTGGTGGCTAGTTTTCTGCCTGTATGTCCAATGTAGTGTTTGTTATAGTTCTTGCACGGTATTTTGTAAATGACGTTAGTTTTGCTTGTTGTCTGTATCGTGTCTTTCAAGTTCATTAGCTGCTGTTTTAGTGTGATGGTGGGTTTGTGGGCTTCCATGATGCCAAGGGGTCTGAGTAGTCTGGCAGTCATTTCTGAGATGTCTTTGATGTATCTCCCTCTAACTCCACTCTATATCTAATTCCATCTCTTGTCATACATTCGTTAAACCCTCTAACCCTCCGCTGTCTGTGCTCAGCAAAGGACTTTGTTTTATCACTCCATGCCTCCACCTCCATGAATTTCAGGCAGGAAATGATGCTGAACTCTTCCTCCATCGTCTTCATCAGGGGCAGCCACCTTTTTGACAGGGCTCCTCTCCCAGCTCCATGGGCAATTCCTCTCTGTGCTCCAGTACTCATCCACCGCTCAGACCCCTTCCACTGGCCTTTCACTTGCAGTTGGTATCTACATTGAGAACTGTCAACGTGATGTTGGCTTCTTTCATTTCTCTGCTCCCTCACCCACTCTAACCTGTCTCCCTCTGAACTGCCTGATCTAACCCTAACTTTGATATTAAACCTGCTGATGAGGGTGAAGCTATTGTTATCTGGTGTGCTGGTCTCTATCAGAGCCAACTGTCAGACACTTCCAACTATCCCTTCCAGGACCATCGCCCCACCGATGAACACCAGGCAGCAGTTTCCAGGACTGTCATTGACCTGACCTCCTCTGGAGATCCTGCCTCCACAACTTCCCACCCCATTCTCTTCCAGGCCTGCACAGATCAATCCTATCTTCTCCCCAAAGACCCGAGAACAGGGCTCCTCTGGCCGACCGTTGTTTCAGTGTGTTCCTGCTCCACTGAAATCAGCGAGTTCAGAAGAAGAGCCGAAAGGGACTCGAAATGTTAAAGAGTTTTCTCTTCATACATGTTGCTGGCATTCTCCAGCATTTTGTACTTTTAGCTCAGATTTCCAGCATCTGCAGTATTTTGCTTTTATTTCTAGCAATTATTTTTGACAGTTCAGGAGTTCGGGGATTAGTCTTTGTCAGAAATTCTAGAGTAAGGCCAGGTTTCGTTAACATTGACTGTAAGACCATAGATGTATGATGTGGGATCTGGCTGATCCCATTGTGAATGGCAGTGACCACATCTGCAGCAAGTGTTGGTTGCTGGAAGAACTCCGGATCAGAATTGATGATCTGGAATCTGAGCTTCAAACACTGTGGCACATCCGGGAGGGGGAGAGTTACCTGGACACTTTGTTTCAGGAGGCAGTCACACCTGGGAGATTAAGTAACTCAAACTCAGTTAGTGATCAGGGACAACAGGGTGTGAGTGTAAGTGAGGCAGGTAGGGGGAACCTGAGTTCAGGAGTGGAGGACCCTCAGCCCTTGACCTTGTCCAACAGGTACGAGATTCTTAATCCCTGTATGGATGAGGAAAAGGGCTCTGGACAGGATGAGCCAGCTGACCATGGTGCAGAAGGTTATTGAAGAGGGGGGAGCAAAAAGACAAGTAGTTGTTATCGGGGATTCTATAATTGGGGGACAGATAGTAATCTATCCGAGCCGGATCGGGAGTTCCTCATGGTGTGTTGCCTTCCCAGTGCCAGGATGCAGGACATCTCCGACCGGCTTGAAAAGATATTGGAGCGGGAGGGAAAGGATCCAGTTGTTGTGGTCCACACTGGGACTAACAACATAGGCAAGGCTAGGAAGGTGGACCTGTTTGGGGATTATCAAGCACTAGGAACAAAATTAAGGAACAGATCCTAAAGGGTCATAATCTGTGGATTACTGTCCGAGCTACATGTAATTTGGCTTAGGGATAAGAAAATTAGGGAAGTAAACATGTGGCTAAGGGAATGGTGTGGGAAAGAGGGATTCCATTTCATGGGGCATTGGCATCAGTTTTGGAACCGGGGGGATCTGTACCGTTGGGACGGTCTCCACCTGAACTGATCTGGAACCAGCGTTCTAGCGAAAAGGATAAATAAGGTGGTCACTAGGATTTTAAACTTGTGAGTCGGGGGGAAAGGAAAAGGAAAGCAACAGGAAGTATGGTGACAAATGAAATGGTAAGCAGCAGGTGAATGCAGGAGGGTTTAGTTCAAGGCAGACGATGAAAGAAGCAAAACGGAAGGATAACTCAGGAGATATTGGGCACTTTACCCAAATGCTTGCAGCATTTGGAACAAGGTGTTGAGTTAACGGCACAAATCATCACGAACGAATATGATTTGATAGCCATCCTGGGACAGAATGGTCCTGACTGGGAATGAAATATCCAGGGGTACCTGACTATTTGGAAGGACAGACAAGAAAGCAAGGGAGGTGGTGTAGCTTTGATATTCAAAGGTGACATCAGGGTGGTGCTGAGAGATAATATATGTTCTATGGAGCAATGAGTTCGAATCCATTTGGGTGAAAATTAGGAATTCCGAGTAGAAAAAGTCACTGATAGGCCGAGTCTATAGGCCACCAAATAATAACATTACATTGGGGCAGGCAATAAACAAGTAAATAACTAATGCCGACAAAAATGAAACGGTATTATCATGGGGAGTTTTAATCTGCGTGGAGATTGGTTGAACCAGCCCTGTAGGGGTAGCATTGAGGAGGAGTTTGTTGAGTGTATCCGTGATAGTTTTCTTGAGCAGTATGTAACGGAACCGACGAGGGAGCAAGCTTTCCCAGCTCTGGTCCTGTGTAATGAGACAGGAATAATTAATGACCTCATAGTCTGGGATCCTCTTGGAAGGAGTGAGCACAGAATGGTTGAATTTAGAATACAGATGGATAGTGTGAAGACAAAATCCAACCCCAGGGTGCTGTGCTTGAGTAAAGGGGACTATGATAGAATGAGGGAGGACCTGGCTAAAGTAGCCTGGACACAGAGACTTTAGGGTGTGACAGTTGATGAGCAGTGGAGGACCTTCAAGGAAGTTTTTCAAAGTGCTCAGCACAAGTATATTCCAGTGAGAAGGAAGGACTGTAAGAGGAGGGGTAATCTGCCGTGGGTGTCTAGGGAAATGAGGCAGGCTATCAAAGTGACCAAAGACAGCAGGAATCTAGAAGATTGGGAAAACTTTAAACATCAACACAAAGCCTCAAAAAGAGCTGTAACAAAAAGTAAGATAGAGTATGAGAAAAAACTAGCACAGAATATAAAGACAGATAGCAAAAGATTCTATAAATATATACAATGAAGAAGAGTGGCTAAAGTAAATGTTGGTCCTTTAGAGGATGAGCAGGGACAGTTAGTTATGGGATATGATGAAATGGCTGAGGCATTGAACAGGTACTTTTCATCGGTCTTTACAGTGGGGGATACTAATAACACGCCAGTAAGTGACAGAGAGACGAACATAGGTGAGGACCTGGAAACCATCATTTTCATGAAAGAGGTAGTGTTGGGTAAGCTAATGGAGCTAAGGATAGACAAGTCTCCTGGCCTGGATGGAATGCATCCCAGGTACTAAAAGAGGTGGTGGGAGAAATAGCAGATGGATTGGCAGTAATTTTTCAAAATTTGCTGGACTCTGGGGCAGTCCAAGCAGATTGGAAAGTAGCAAATATGACATCACTGAATAAAAAGGGAAGTAGACAAAAGATGGGGAATTATAGACCAGTTAGCTGAACCTCTGTGGTGGGGAGGATGCTTGAGTCTATTATCAAGGAAGAAATAGCAAGGCACCTTGAAAGAAATTGTCCCATTGTACAGGTGCAGCATGGGTTCATGAAGGGCAGGTCATGCTTCACAAATCTTTTGAAATTCTATGAAGACATTTCATGCAAAGTGGACAACGGGGACCCAGTGGATGTGATATACCTAGATTTCCAAAAGGTCTTTGGCAAGGTACCACACATGAGGCTGCTGTGTAAGATAAAGATGCATGGTGTTAGGGGTAGAGTGTTAGTGTAGATAGAGGATTGGTTGACTGACAGGAAGCAAAGAGTGCTATTCTGGCTGACAATCAGTGACTAGTGGTGTGCCTCAGGGACCGGTGTTGGGACCACAATTATTTACAATTTATATTGCTAATTTGGAGTTGGGGACCATGTATACAGTGTCAAAATTTGCTGATGACACTAAGATGAGTGGCAGAGCAAAGTGTGCAGAGGACTGTGAAACTTTGCAGAGGAAGACTGAGTGAGTGGGCAAAGGTCTGGTAGATGGAATATAATGTTAGTAAATGCGAAGTTATACATTTTGGTAGGAGTAACAGCAAAATAGATTATTACTTGAATGATAAAAAGTTGCAGCTTGCTGCCATGCAGAGGGACCTGGGTATTCTTGTGCATGAATTACAGAAGGTTGGTCTGCAGGTACAACAAGTAATTAGGAAGGCAAATGGAATTTTGTCATCAAATTTAAAAGCAGGGAGGTTATGTTAAAGCTGTACAAGGTGCTGGTGAGGCCATACCTGGAGTACTGCGTGCAGTTTTGGTCTCCTTACCTGAGAAAGGATGTACTGGCCCTGGATGGGGGACAGAGGGTACCAGGTTGATTCCGGAGTTGAGGGGGTTGGTTTATGAGGAGAGGCTGAGTAGATTGGGATTATATTCATTGGAATTCAGAAGAATGAAGGGGGATCTTATAGAAACATATAAAATTAAGGAGGGAATTGATAAATTAGAAATACAGAGGATGATTCCACAGGTGGCTGAGACCAGGACTAGAGGGCATGGCCTCAGGATTAGAGGAAGCAGGTTTCAAACTGAACTGAGAAGAAACTTCTTCACCCAGAGGGTTATTAATCTGTGGAATTCCTTGCCCAGGGAAGTAGTTGACTCTACTTTAGTGATCGCTTTTAAAGCAAAGGTAGATAATTTTTTGAAAAATAAAGATATTAAGGGATATGGTGAAAACCCGGGTAAGTGGATCTGAGTCCACGAAAAGATTAGCCATGATCTTATTGAATGGTGGAGCAGGCTCAAAGGGGCGGACAGCCTACTCCTGCTCCTAGTTCTGATGTTCTTATGTTCTTAAGTTTATAAGATATAGGAACAGCAATAAGTCATTAAGCCCCTCAAGTCTGTTCCACCATTCAGTGGGATCATGGCTGATCTGATCATCTTCAACCCCATGTTCCTGCCTTTTCTCCATAACTCTTGATTCCCTTTCTGATTAAAAATTCATCCATCTCACATTGCCTGTTATAGATCTCTGATTTCATGCTCACATTGCATTTTATATAAGAATTTCCTTGTATGTTTGGGTGCTATTGTGAAACAAAAGGTTTTATTCAGGACAGAAAGCAACACACCTGTCTCTAAAAAACAATTGACTCATCCTCCTCACCATCGTCTTTGACAGGAAACTTGTATCTACGTGTCTATTGGATAATGTTCTTTTATCAGACTGGAAATATTCCAACTATCACTCGCTCCTTGGCTAATTCCAATTTTCATTTTCAATGGAACAAGATGGTCTAAGAAAAAGGGGTGGGGTAAACAGAGACCTTGAAGTAGCAATTGGTCAACACAGTTTCTATTTTGTTTGTTACATCGTTCCTCTGACTGGAGGTGGCACGATTGTGCCAGGGGTCGGTACTAAACCAATGCCATCAAGCCAAGTGACTATAACATATGGGCCCAAAGTTCCTGTTTTGCTAATTGTACAGAACAAAAATAGTTGTGAGTCAAAAGTGGCAATCAGACTGTCAGCTTAATGGATTTTCTTACCACTGTCATCTGCAGGGAAGGTTTCCTGCAGATTCCCTTTGCACAGGCCAACATTTCATTAAAATTAGTCAGGACTAGCCAACTCAGCTGCTCTCTGAAACCATCTCATAAATGTAAGGTCTTCAGTGTTCTGGCTGGGTAGCATTATTTCTTGGTTTCATGTCAAATATTAATGTACCATATGTTCCTACCCGGTCAATGCCCCTTTTATTGCCCTGTGTTTACTTTTGTTATTCTGCTTGCCATTGCAGGGGGCAGGTCTATCATTATCTCTCACAGATGAATTGGGGGAAGCCATTAAGTTTGATGCCAAGGAAGTTAAAATGGCGGGGGGGAGGGGTAGAGAGGAAAAGTGTGTGTGTGAGTTTGTATGTGTGCGTGTAGGGGGAGGAGGTGTAGGTGGCAGAAGGAGGGGTGTTGGCGGTCGGGATGGGATAGTGGTTGCTTGGGCTCCCCCTTTTGTGAGTGACCATCAGTCCTACCGACCCTGGTCCTGCTTTTGGCATGATCCTTGCCAGCACAGCAGGAGGTTAGCATCTGTATTCGCAGAGAATGATAGACAAGTTCTTTTGGCACTGGACTGGGTCTGAGCCATTGTTCACTGCATACAGCCCCTGAAGGCAAGCAAGCAGACTGATAGCTTGCAGCTGGACTGTCCTGCTGAGTATCAATGCCTCCTGCATATCAGAACCACTTGCTGCTCCTCATCCACACTTATCCTACCCTGAGCACTGCAGTCCCTCAAAGCTTTCTCTATTCTATCACCTCTTTTAACGCAAATAAGTAATGATATAATTGAACCCAACAGGTCAAGTAGCTGTGTGTCATATGTTTTTCTCTCTGAGCAAACCCCTTTGTGTTTCTCTCAGTGCTGTGCCAATGATGATTTGCCCTGACCAGCCATTAGTTTGTAATATTTTACATGCATTGCTGTCATATTGCATTATAGATGTACTCCTGACAGCTACCCTCTATGTTGACAGAATGACATTGATTGTGAAAAAAGGAACAGTTTCTCAGGGTAAAACAAGACCTTTGACCACCTCAAGCAGCTATTATCTACCATAACCTTGTCTCTGGCTGAATGGAGCCAGTGTTTGTTTATCATGTGGAAATTCCTATAAAGAATGCTCTTCCTAACAAATAAAATTGTTTCCACCTCTATGACTTGTATTAATATATAACATATATTAATTACTATTTAATCTCCTTGTTTCTGCTTTGGAAACTTCTAATAAGAAAAGAAAATCAAATGATTCCCTATTTGATACGAGGTTCTGCAGATCACTTTTTTTAAAAAAAGCCCCTTTAAATGGATACAGCATTCTCACACCTTCTTGAAACTATTCACATTGTCCTTTGCAGAGTAAGGGAGAATACTTCCATGACTTTTGTATATTAGAGACTGGAATGAGCAATATTCTGTAATTTCATTCTATAATATTTTGAGTAACACATAGAATAAACAGTATTACTGTTACAAGCTTCCAGTGGTTATTAATTATTGATTTTTCTATATTTAAAGAAAACCGCTTTTCAAAATGGACTTTGCAGAGAGTGAGTTAGGCAAATTTATAAACAATCACTTCAAAGAAGGCCATTGAGGGATATCGTGGTTCAGAAAGAAAATAGTGGTGTCTGTCCACACCGATATTCCTTTATGTGTAGATATCCTATTTTCAGTTGTTCCTGTGTGAGAAAAGCTTCATTCATAACCTATCTCCATGCTAAACGGCCCCATTCCCTCTCACCCCCACCACCACCAACCCCCCCCCCCACCCCCCCACATTCAAAACCTCACACAGTTTCCATTGCTAACAACAACCTGTCAACCATTTTTTCTGCACTGTGTTATGTGGCCTTTGTTTTCCCACCCAGCAAGCCTTGCAGCTGTCGTGAGACTGAAGAATAACCACTGCACTAACAGCCTGTGATCACTCAGTTGGAAAATTCACACCGAAGAACTTTGTATTCACAGCTATATCCTCCTCTCTTGCAGTAAATCTTTATCAGCTGTGGTCTACTCATCAACCAGTGGCTCCAACTCTTTGGGTCACATTGAATCCTTGCTTCATTTCCCATACTCATACATGTTCTACATTATAAAAGCTGGTTTTGTTAAGGGTTTAGTGTAGAAAGGGGTTCATTAACTCTTTTTTTGAGAGAGAGAGAGAGAGAGAGAGAGAGATGGGGGTGGTGGTGGTAGGATAGGGGTGGGTGATGGTGCTAATTTGGAAAATTACAGCCAGAATGCAATTAATCACTCACTACAACACATACAGCTGGCCTTTAATATTATGTCAGATAAGACACATGCCCCACAGTCGCAGAGTGACTAAATGACACATGCCTGGCACAAATCGAGTCAGAGTGTACCTGCCAATATTTAAAATGCACAAAAGAGCGAGGCTTCAGTCACAATGTGGAGTATCTCGGGGGCGATGTCAGGAAAGCAAAACGACAGGCTCCCTCTATCTCCCTGACAGACTCCCTCTATTTCCCTGACAAGCTCCCTCTATCTCCCTGACAGACTCCCTCTATCTCCCTGACAGGCTCCCTCTATCTCCCTGACAGACTCCCTCTATTTCCCTGACAAGCTCCCTCTATTTCCCTGACAAGCTCCCTCTATTTCCCTGACAAGCTCCCTCTATCTCCCTGACAGGCTCCCTCTATCTCCCTGACAGACTCCCTCTATTTCCCTGACAGGCTCCCTCTATCTCCCTGTCAGGCTCCCTCTATCTCCCTGACAGGCTCCCTCTATCTCCCTGACAAGCTGCCTCGTGTCTCTGTTCACTTCTTTGCAATCATCCATCTTTCCTTCCAATCAAGTAATCCCCTCCACCCAAGAGCAAACTCCGTTACCTTCCCCAACCCACTACTTCCAAGGCACTTCATCGCAAAGCAACACCTTGTTCTGCATTGTCAATACTGACCGGCCAATCATTTCATTTGAATCTTTAAAAAAAATAATTTTGAAGGATCCTTTATTTGTGAAACATTTCATTTCTCAGGTGCAATCTCACTTCTCCTGTGGCTCAGTTTATGTGGAAGCAATATCCCATAAGATGTGAGGAAACAAGTAGAAAAAACTTACTCTGACTAAATAACCTAATGTTTGGTGTGTTGAAGCATTGGACGGGGAATGTTATTTTAATCAAATGTGTAGTTTTTGGAGAACTATCCATGTTGATAGCCAGTTTTTTTATTCAGATGGTTTAAATAGTTGTATACCTCCAGCCTATAAAGTATAAAGTAGTGATGTGGTCTCTCTTTTAAAATCTGATATTCTGGCCTGCAATTCTAAAATGGAGCAATGTTGGAATTATCTGCTTTGCACCATTAGGTGGTGCATTGCCCTCAATTCTATCACTTCAGCTCACTCTTGGATTCTTCACCTTCTATACGGTTCTATTCGTAGATCAGGACCACCACAGGCACCACCTCCTGTCTTAATACTGACTTCATGTTCTGTTGCTCCACTGAAAAATTCCTTATTCAGTTTTGCATTGTCTCGTATTTTTAATTCTCATTATGAATTGACTCAAGCTTTTAGTCGACTGTTGAATTTATTTTTTGCTCTGGGAGATTGCTTCCTTTATTTATCTTCTCCTTTCACTGGCACAAATGTCCTTAACTTATTCTAAGTACAGCCTCTCAGCCTCTCTTGCTTCAAAGAGGAACTGGGATATAACTGCTCCCTTGTATAGATACAGCTTGATTTTGAGTTTCACATCTGTCCTTGCCGATTGCTTGCAACGTGTGGAATTCCACTGCTGGCCTTTTCTAACGTTTTCCTCAATTACTTCATTCCATACAGTCGAGGGGTAAGAAACACAAAACCGAAAGTTCTGTTTCGAAATTAAAACAGCATTCTGGAGTTATGGTGGCAGTGACGCCTGGATCCTTTGTGACTTCAATGAGTAATAATCTCTGGGATTTTTCTTCCTGATAGGTTAAACACACAACTGTAATCAGAAACGGGACTCAATGGAAAACATTTCGAATCAAAGCTGACCCGATACATGCTTATAGTCAACACCCAACTTTACACGGAATCTGTTCACACATTTTCAGGACAGGACATGCAGTATTGTTTTTGATGTGTAATCGTTACTGTGACTTATTATGCTGTTTATTGGCACGATTGACCTTAATGCTGCTTACTCAAGAATGGTCATTCAGATAGTTCTCCCATAACGTGATGGTTGTGTTCTTGTGCAACCCCGTGTTTTAGAAAAATCACGCTTTGGAAACAGTGCTTAAAATGTTGGTGTGGTAATCGCGTTACAGACAACACACGTTTTAAACGTTCACACTGCAGAACCAGCATCCCCAATTCATCAGTGGTGTTACAGCGAATTCGGGTTGATGAAATGCATGTTATAACAGGACGACTTTAATGGGACTGAGTTCTCCTTCCCCAATCATTTTTGGTCTTTTTTTTACAGAGGTTTGATCACCAACCCCATTTGCAAATGAATATACGAGTTATGTAGAGTTATAGAGCTGTACAGCATGAAAACAAACCCTTCCATCCAACTCGTCCATGCCGACCAGATATCCCAAACTAATCTAGTCCCACCTGCCAGCACTTGGCCCATATCCCTCCAAACCCTTCCTATTCATATGCATCCATCCAGATGCCTTTTAAATGTTGTAATTGTACCAGCCTCCACCACATCCTCTGGCAGCTCATTCCATAGACATACCACCCTCTGCGTGAAACAGTTGCCCCTTAGGTCTTTTTATATCTTTCCCCTCTCACCCTAAACCTATACCCACTAGTTCTGGACTCCCCGGCCCCAGGGAAAAGACCTTGTCTATTTACCCTATCCATGCCCCTCATCATTTTATAAACCTCTATAAGGTCACCCCTCAACCTTTGACACCCCTGGGAAAACAGCCCCAGCTCAAACCCTCCAACCTTGGCAACATCCTTGTAAATCATTTCTGACCCCTTTCAAGTTGCAGCCATTCGGCCCCTCAAGCTGCCCTACCATTTAATAATGGCTGATCTAATTTCTCCATGTTACCATTTATCCACATTAACTTTTCACTTGCTCATCAAGTAATAATCCACTTCAGGTTCAGAATATTCAGGGACTTTGATCCCAGTGCCATTTGAGGTAGAGAGGCTCAAGGCTTTTTTGTGAAAGAGAAGATAAAACTCTCTTTCCCTTTCATCATGGAATCTCTACAGTATGGAAGCAGGCCATTCAGCCCATCAGATCTACACCACTTCTCCAAAGAGCATCCCATCCAGATCCATCCATGTAACCCTACATTTCCCATGGCCAATCCACCTAACCTGCACATCTTTGGAATGTGGGAGGAAGCTGGAGCACCTGGAGGAAACCCATGCAAGCACAGGGAGTATGTGTAAACTCTACCCAGACAGTTGCTCAAGGCTGGAATCAAACCCAGGTCTCTCATGCTGTAAGGCAGCAGTGTTAACCTCTGAGCCACCCTGCCACTTATAAATGGGTGACTCCTTATTTTAAAATAATGACTCTTGGTTCTAGATTCTCCCACCTAAAGAGATGTCCTTTCCACATCCATCCATTCCAAGATCCCTCAGAATATTGTTTCATTTAAATCATAATAAGTCACACAGCCACAAAAACAGACCCTTCAGCCCAACTCGACAGGTTCACCAGGCTGTAGATCCTTGGCTTTTCCTTGCTGCCTTTCTTTTCACCTTGCAGTCTTTGTATCACCTCATCTATGACTGTTGATGATACAAATATCTCTGCTAGGGGCCCTGTAATTTCTTCCCCGGCTTCCCACAACGTCCTGCGTTGCACTTGATCAAGTCCCGAGGATTTACCTACCTTTATGCATTTTAAGACCACCAGCATCTCTTCTTTTGTAATGTGAATTCTTGTCAAGTCATCACTATTTATTTCCCTGAGTTCCTTAACGTCCATGTCTTTATCCACAGTAAATACTGACCCAAAATATTTGTTCAGGATTGTACCGAGTCTGTGGTTCCACAGTAGACAGCCTCACTTGAGCGTGAAGGGACCCTATTCTCTCCCTGGTTACTCTTTTGCCCTTAATCTCTTTGGAGTTTCCTTACCCTTATCTGCCAAAGCTAACTCATGTCCCCTTCTTGCCTTCCTGATTTCCCTCCTACATCTTCTATATTCCAAAGGATTCACTGATCCCAGCTGTCTATACCTGACACGTGCCTCCTTCTTTTTCTTGACTGGAGCCTCAATATCTCAAGTCATCCAGTGTTCCTGCATCTATCAGCTTTGCCCTTCACACTAACATGAACATACTATCCCTGAACTCCTGCTATCTCCTTTTTGAAAGCCTCCCACTTGCCAGACATCCCTTTACCTGCAAACAGCCTCCCCAATCAATTTTTGAAAGTTTCTGTCTAATAGCATCAATATTGGCCTTGCTCCAGTTTAGAACTTTAACTTGTGGACCAGGTCTACCTTTTTCCATAACTATTTTAATAGAATTATAGCCACTGGTCCCAAAGTGTTCCCCCACTAATACCTCAGTCATTTGCCCTGCCTTACTTCCCAAGAGGAGATTGTGTTTTGCTCCTGCATTAGTCAGGGGTCAATCTAGAGTAATAGAGTAGAGGAATGGGTCTGGGTGGGTTACTCGTCAGAGGGTTGGTGTGGACTTGTCAGACTGTGTACACATTGTAAGGATTCTATGATTCTCTAATAGGACTTTCAACATACTGATTTCCTGAACACACTTAACAAATTCCTCCCCATCCAAGCCTTAACAGTATGGATGCCCCAGTCTATGTTTGCAAAGTTAAAATCCCCCACTGATATAACCCTATTATTCTTACCAGTATCTGTAATCTCCCTATATATTTGCTTCTCAATGTTCCACTGACTACTGGGGGGGGGGGGGGGGCATATAAAACAATTCCATCAAAGTGATCATCCCCTTCTTATTTCTCAGTTCCACCCATATAGCTTCACTCGACAATCCCCCGTGAATATCCCCTCGAAGTACTGCCATGATGTTTTCCCAATCAAAATGCCGCTCCCCCTCCTCTCTTATCTCCCCTTCTATCCTTCCTATAGCATTTATAGTCAGAACATTAAGCTCCAGTCCTGTTCACTTCTGGGCCACGTTTCTGGAATACCTGTGATGTCCCAATCCCATGTTGCCATCCCTGCCCTGAGTTCATCTGCCTTACCTGTCAGACCTCTTACATTGAAGTAAAAGCCATTTCATTCATCAGTCTTCTCTCGTTGCCTGCCGTGTTCTTGCCTGCCTTGTCTAGTTAACTTGCTCTCTTCAATTTCTGCACTGGCCTCAGGCTTCTCTCTTGTTTAGGATTTAGGGCAGAGTGCAGGTGTTTGGCCAAGCTGTCGCTCAGTCTACATTTGGTCTCCCTAATGTAGAGGAGACCACATTGTGAGCAGCGAATGCAGTTGACTAGATTGAGTGAAGTGCAGGTAAAGTGTTGTTTCACCTGGAAGGTGTGTTTGGACTGTTGGATACTTGGGGGGCGGGGAGGGTGGGGGGGGGAATGTAAACAGTTCTGTGGTTGCAGGGGAAGGTGCTGTGGGGCTGTGGGAGAGGGGGTGTTTTGGGAGTGAAGGTGGAGTGAACAAGAGTGAAGACAAAGGGAAGGTGAGTGGATGAGCAGTGGCAGTGGTATTTAAGCAAGGAAAGGTATTGGATTCTCATTAAAGTCCAAACCTGCCTCATTTCTCTGCCACATCTAGCTCTCCTCTCCTTCCCTGAGAAGCGAGGCAGTACAGATTCCTGATGAAGGGCATTTGCCCGAAACGTCGATTCTCCTGTTCCTCGGATGCTGCCCGACCTGCTGTGCTTTTCCAGCACCACACTCTCGACTCTGAGCTCCAGCATCTGCAGTCCTCACTTTCTCCTAGTTCAGATTCCTGACATGTAAATCAGAGTGAGCGACCTGACACCAATTATCCTAACCATCATCCAACTGTGTCCTCAGAACAATGGCCTCCTACTCTCCGAGGATACCATCCTCCTCAAACTTTGGTGACACTGGAGCAGCAAAGAAACCTCTAGTTTGACCTCATCACCCCTGCCTGCTCCTTGCCCACCCATACACACATCACCAATCAGGAGTTCACTTCAGAGTTCAGGGGGCACCTATAAGGTGCGTGCTCTGCCAGCTCGCTCTGCTCCGGGAGAGACACACATCTCATGTACCTACACAGGATTGTTTTGCATTGACATGGACACATGCATGTTATGGCCCTTGGCTTTCTTGGCTCACTCTGTGTTTACCTGGAGGCTGCCAGTGTCTGTCTACCTCATGTAGCTGTACTTAGAGAGGATATTTCTGTGCGATCTTCCAGTGAGGTTACATGAGAGAGACTCAGAAATAAGAAGGTCATGATCCCTTTGGGATTGTACTGTGGGCTCCTCCCCCAATAGTTAGAGGGAATTTGAGGACCGAATGCACTGAGACATTGAAGATATATATATAAAATAATAATAGGATTGTAATATAAGGAGATTTTAACTTTCCATAGACTGGGACTTCCACAGTGTTAAGGGCTTACAAGGGAAGAAATGTGTTAAATGTATTCAAGAAAAGTTTCTTTATTAATTTGTAAATATACCTACTGGAGAAGGGGCAAAACGTGACCAATATTATGATAGTGACAAAGCAGTGACAAAGTGACTTTGGGAACTCCCATGGTGAAGTAAGAGGCTAAATAACTGCAACTGTTTTCTTTTCCTAATGCTGCAGCTACTGAAATATCATAATTTATCTAAAAATAGAGCATTTTGATGGTCAATTGTAGATATCATTTGTAGCTTTTCAATTCTTTAAATCCAAGAAATATCAATATATCAATTCCTGTACAATGTTTATGGGTTTTTAAACATCTCTTTTGTGCTTTTGTAGGGTGACGTTGTTATTGACAACACCAGGGTTTGAGGGCCCAAATTGTCTTTGAACTTAATGGCTTGCTAAACCATTTCAGAGGGCAGGGCATTGAGATTTGTAAAAATTAATGCCTGTTTCATGGTCACTATCAATGAAACTAGCTTTCAATTCCAGATTCAATAAATTGAATTTAAATCCCACAGCTGCTGTGGTGGGATTTAACCCCTTACCCTCAGGGGATTAGATGGATCTCTCAATTACCGGTCCAGGCATTACACCATTCCAACTGCCTTCTCTCTGGTGAACATTGAAAGCCAGGACAGGTGAACTGCATTCTGAGAGCTAAAGGGAGCAAAGAGAGTGGGGAGAAAGTGGAAACAGTGCACTGAATTAGACAATTAGACGTGATCATATTGAATGGTGGAGCAGGCTCGAAGGACTGGGTGACCTACACCATCTCTGTCAGCAGACTCAGGGGCAGTGAGCAGGGCTGTCAGGGGCTGTTACCTAACAAGGGTTAGAGCAATATAAACAAAGAACATAGCACAATACAGCACAGGAAAAGGCCCTTCGGCCCTCCAAGCCTGCACCGCCACAGTTTGCCTTTCCATACTAAAACTGTCTTCACTTACAGGATCCGTATCCCTCTATTCCCTTCCTCTTCACATATTTCTCTGGGTGTTCCTTGAATGCTGCTATCATGTCTCTTCCACTACCTCCTCCAGCAGCGTGTTCCAGGCACTCGCCACCCTTTACGTTAAAAACCTTCCTCGTCCATCTCTTTAAAAACTCCCCCTCGCACCTTAAACCTGAATCCTCTAGTAACTGACGCTTCCACCCTGGGAAAAAGCCTCATACTTTCCATCCTATTCATGCCATTCACAATATTATTCACTTCTATCAGGTCACCCCTCAATCTCCTGCATTCCAGTGAAAATAAACCTAGTCTATCCAACCTTTCTTCGTAGCTAAAATCCCCCAAACCAGGCAACATTCTCTCCAAAGCATCCACATCCTTCTGGTAGTGTGGTGACCAGAACTCTACTCAATATTCCAAGTGTAGCCTTACTAAAGTTCTATAAAGCTGCAGCATAACTTGTTTATCCTTATACTCAATGCCCATTCCAATGAAGGCAAATATGCCATAGGTCTTTTTTACTACCTTATCTACCTGTGCTGCCACCTTCAGTGAGCTGTGGACCTGCACACCCAGATCCCTCTGCATGTCAATACTCCCAAGGGTTCTGTCATTCATGTATAATTTCCATCTGCACTTGACCTTCCAAAATACATCACCTGTCTGGAGTAAACTCCATCTGCTATTTTTCTGCCCTTGCCTCCAAATGATCTATATCCTGCTGTATCCTCTGACAATCCTCCTCACTATCTGCAACTCCACCAATCTTTGTATGATCTGCAAATGTACTAATTAGACCAGCTATATTTTCCTCCAAATCATTTACGTAGACCATGAACATCAGAGGTCTCAGCGCTGACCCTTGTGGAACACCATTAGTCACAGCTCTCCATTCCAAAAGCATCCTTCTCCCGCTACCCTCTGTCTCCTGTGACTAAACCAGTTCTGTATCCATCTTGCCAGCTCACCCCTATACCATGTGACTTCACCTTTTGTACCAGTCTGCCATGAGGGACCTTGTCAAAGGCTTTACTAAAGTCCATGTTGACAATATTTACCACTTTTCCCTCATCAATCATCTTTGTCACCTCCTCAATCACGTCAGTGAGTCACCTCCCCCACACAAAACCATGCTGTCTATTGCTAATTCATCTATTTGCTTTGAAATGCATAAAGATCTTGTCCCTGAGAATCTTTTCCAATAATTTCCCTACCACTGACGTGAGACCCTCATGCCTGCAATTTCCTGGATTATCCCTGCTACCCTTCTTAATCAACGGGACAACATTGGCTATCCTCCAGTTCTCTGGGAGCTCACTTGTGGCCAAAGATTATATAAAGATGTCTGTTAATGCTCCAGCAATTTGTCCTCTTGCCTCCCTCAATATTCTGGAATAGATCCCATCAGCACTTGGGGTCTTAGCTACCTTAATAAGATCAGGAATAGGCCACTCACACCTTAAGCCTGC
Source organism: Chiloscyllium punctatum (assembly GCF_047496795.1). Lineage (NCBI taxonomy): Eukaryota > Metazoa > Chordata > Chondrichthyes > Orectolobiformes > Hemiscylliidae > Chiloscyllium > Chiloscyllium punctatum. The sequence continues at coordinate 88,974,500 of NC_092760.1, forward strand.
TCTGTCATCCGTCTTGATAATCGTGACCTTCATCTCATCTCCATTCACCTGCATTGGGCCCCCAACCCTTCGCGTTGCAGCCATCGGACTGTAGTGGTATTATCACCTTCTGCACTGCTGCTGTTTTATTTTGCAGGATATTATGCTATGAGCTCATACCATCTTCTGCCAAATACTGTAAACATCTGTGTGGCAACTCAGTGAAACACAAAATCACCTGATAGACCAATGCTGCCAGCAGGCGCCAGGTTCCTTCGGGAAGAAATTCCTCTCCTACTTAGAAGGAATTTACACATTCTCCCCGTGTCTGCATGGGTTTGCTCCGGGTGCTCTGGTTTCCTCCCACAGTCCAAAAATGTGCAGGTTAGGTGAGTTGGCCAAGCTAAATTGCCCATAGTGTTAGGTGAAGGGATAAATGTAGGGGAATGGGTCTGGGGGTTGCTCTTCGGAGGGTCGGTGTGGACTTGTTGGACCGAAGGGCCTGTTTCCACACTATAACTAATCTGATCTAATCTAAGTGCTGAGTTGGTGAAACCATGAGGAACAGGAGGAGGCCATTCAGTCCCCTGAGACTGTTCCATTGGCCCAAGGAGATGAAGGCTGACCCATATTGTAACTCTGTGTCCCAGTTTGCTTTCATGTCCTTTGGTGCTCTTGCCTTGCAGATGTTGCCCAGTTTTAACATTAGCCATCAATTGCTCTGTATCTTCTTTTGGGAAAAAGAGTTCCAAATCCCATTGAAACAAAACAAAACAAAGAATTACTGATGCTGGAAATCAGAAGCAAAATCTGAAAGGCCAACTCCCGCACCTATTTTCTATGTTTCACAATTCCTCAACAGCCCGGCTCGAAAGCTAATGGAAGTACTTTCTCTCTACCTAGCCAAACAAATCCATTAATTGTCTGAAACATTTCTGCGTCATGACCCTGATTATTTGTACAGCGAGACACTCTCTGGAGGACAGAGGGAAAGGATGGAGAAGCGATGGACATTCTACTTCATTTTTAGTGTTTACAATTGCATTTTGATCACTGGAAAGCTCACAGAGAGTAAGAGATGAGAAATCAGGGTTCTGTAAGTGCAGTTTCTGCTTTTGGTTCACATCTGCAGCATCTGATGTTATTTATCTTATTTTATCGGAGCTACGTGTTGGGTATGTCTAGATTCCATACAGTCTTCTCCCGATCAATGCTACGACAATCGATGGTATCTAACAGAAGCTGAAGGGCATTTGCCTGAAGCGTCGATTTTCCTGCTCCTCAGATGCCGCCTGACCTGCTGTGCTTTTCCAGCACTACTCTAATCTAGACTCTAACAGAAGCAGCTAAGTTGCACCACAGTTTAGAAATTTAATTAAACTTAAATCAATTGCTCCAAAACAGATCAAGTATAAGAAATAAGACCATCAGAACATGGAATAGACCAATCAGCCCTTCGAGCTTCCTCCACCATTTAATACAATGGTGACTGATCTTATCTCAGGCCCAACTCCACTTTCCTGCCTGCTCCCCATAATCCTTCAACCTGTTGCTCATTTAAAATTTCTGTCTCCTTCTTAAATCTACTTAATGTATCAGTTTCCACCACACTCTGGGGGAGAAGTGAATTCAACAGATTCATGACCTTTTGTGAGAAGTATTTTTCCTCATCACTGTTTTAAATCTGTCACCCGTTATCCTGTTTAGGAATGACTTGCATTTACCCAATGCCTTTCCCAGGCACAGGATGTCTCAACCTTACAGTCAATGCAGTGTTTTCAGGTGTAGTCACCATTGGAACAGAGTATGTGTGCCCCTAAGAGGGCAGAATAGTTTTACATCTTATCGAAAAGACTATACCTGCAACATTATTTCATTAATTGAAGTTGAACTCAGATCTGAACTAACAACATGATATCTTGCAAAATTGCACTCTGTGATCATAAGGTCCAGGCAGCTTGGGAATCCTCATTCACTATCAATTTCGCAGAAGCATATCCTCCGGTTCCTAAAGCCTAGGAATTCCAAACAGAAATGACATCAGGGAGACATGAGACATGAGAAGTTGGTGTGACGTCCTCTTTGTCTTATGTCTGTATTACTCCTCATTGTTGGAAGTAAATCATTTGACCTTTTACTGTGTTTGTGTTAATTGCTGAACGCTTCCCTGCAGCAACCCCCTCCCCCCCATCCCAGAGTCATTTCCTCTGATCTGGCTGACTGACTTTGTCAGGTCATTGGCTCTTTCAGAAGAGCTCTTGTTCTGTTTATTTGCCCCAGATCCACACATTTTAGCTTCCATGAATTACAGCCCAGCCCTTCCTCAGAACCCACTTGGAGAATGCCCCACATTTTCTGGGCTCAGGTTACCCAGACAAAACAATGAAACAGCGAGCTGACTCCATAGCTATTACAGCTTCGGCAAGGTGAAACCTGCCTAGATATAGTGGTATTCCTCCAGACCATTTTAAGTAGAAGGATTACATTTCTTCAAAGAATTCTGTGTTAAGTTGTAAGACGGCATCTTGCACTGAAGGCCAGGTCCAAGTCATTTAAGATTAATCACTTACACACAGGAAGTTGAGAATTTAAGAAAATTAGCTTGGGAGCAAGGCGATTTGCTTTGTGATTGTCTCATCTGATGTAGACTTTGCCACTCAATCTATCTCATTTGTGCCCCGCACTGTAAGTCTATATTCTTTGTGCATTTATTCTGTTTAATCAGATTCTGGGTTGGTACACATTTAACCCATCATGCAATGAGGACTTATTAAACTTGTTTTCACAGCAGACCAATCACCAACTTAAACTGAAAGAACTGCGGATGCTAAAAATCAGAAACAAAACAAAAGTTACTGGAAATGTTCAGCAGGTCTGGCAGCATCTGCAGAGAGAAATCAGAGTTAGCGCTTTGTAAGTGAACTCTGATTTCTCTCCACAGATGCTGCTAGACCTGCTGAGCTTTTCAATCAACTTCTGCAATTGCTAATTTATTTGATTTTGTTTTCAGTGTGTGCAGATAATGCTGGCCTCCAAAAAAGGTAATCTTGCATTTCTGCAGCACCTATCTCCACCTCAGAATATCCCAAAATACCGCACAGCCACTTTTGGAAGTGGAATGACTGAGTAGGAGCATGACGGAGAATGTACGTCCAAGGAGGTCACAGTTGTATGATTGTTGACAGATAATGTATTGAGTGTTACTGGTGGAAGGATTGAGAATTGTCAAGAATTGTCTGGGTCCCCTTTATAGAGTACCGTACTCATATCATTTTGACAGGACTTGGTGGAGGTGGGGAGGGATCTTCAGTTTAATGTCTCATCCACAAGACAGCAACTATTTTTACCTTCTGAGGTCTATAGGAGGAATAGGGAGTCGACAGTCTAGTAGTATTACCACTGGACTGTTAATCTAGAGACTCAGGTAATGTTCTGGGGATGCAGGTTCAAATCCTGCCATGGCAAATGGGGGAATTGGAATTCAATTTTAAAAATCTGGAATTAAGAATCTAATGATGACTGTGAATCTATTGTTGATTGTCAGAAAAAAGCCCATCTGGATCATTAGTGTCCTTTAGGGAAGGAAACTGCCATCCTTACCTGGTCTGGCCTACATGTGACTCCAGACCCACAGCAATGTGGTTAATCTTTATCTTCCCTTAGGACAATTAGGGATTCCAAATAAATGGTGGCCTGGCCAGCGTTGCCCACAACCCCTGAAAGAATAAAATAAAAATAAAGTTGATCCCATGGTCAATGGGGAATGCATCATCATCTCAGATCCAAAATGGAACCCGTACTGGTGTTAGTGTTAGGCCATCTAGAAGGGAAAAAAAACAGATGCTAAATGCCACAATTGAAAAAGATTACAGCACCATAGCAATAAAAGGATAATGTAAAGTCTTCAGCAGAAGTACAGGAAATCAGGATGAATTGGATGGCTGTTTTAAATAGCGGTCAAAGACACGTTAGACTAAATCGTCTGTTTCCACATAAAAATAAATTGCTGGTAAAACTCAGCAGGTCTGGCAGCATCTATGGAGTGAGAAATGGAGTTAAGGTTTGAGTCTGGTATGATCCTTCTTTGGAACTATTCCCACGCTCTGATGTTTTTAGAAGGCACTCAGAGATGAGGTGAAAGGCCCAGAAGAGGATGAACACAAAATGGGAAACATGATGAATAACAAGCTTCCTTCAAGAACTCTCAATGACCATTTATATTTTGAAATTGTCTTTCTCACCAGAAAATGTCCCAAAGCACTTCACGTTAGAATATTTAGATTAAAATTGATGCCAGATCAAAATAAAAGGTGATGTTGGGGCAATGGGGTGACTAAGAGCCGAGTTAAAGAGTTGGATTTAAGCTGTGTTTAAGAGAATGAAAGGAAAATGCTTAGACAAGGAACTCCAAAGCCCCATAGCTGCCAATGCTGAGTCAGCAAGGTCAGTGAATGTGTCTTTGACTGAGTCAAGGAGGTAAGGAGCTCTGGGAAAAAAACAGAATTATTGGCAGTCAGAAATCTCTGCTGCTTGGAGTCATACCTAGCACAAAGCGAGATGTTGTGTTTGCTGGGCCTGGAAATATATCCATGTTCCTCCAGTGTCATTGGATCAAAACCCAGGAACTCTCTCTCTAATGGCACGTATGTGGACCACAGCGGTTCAAGAAAGCAGCTCATCACCACCTTCTCAAGGGGCAACATGGGATGGGCAATAAATACTGGGCCCAGCCTATCCCTGAATGACGACAAACGCAGAAGAGGCTACATACAGCAAAAGCCAATGTTCTTGATAAGTCTCAAGACTGAGGAATGTTAAAGTGAATGTGAATGGCAAGGTCATCGATAGAGCTAAACACAATAAAGATGAATACTTAAAGGCATTTGGAGCCAATCTAGATAAGTAGATACAAAGGCCTCCTATGTGGGACAATACAGACTGCAGAGATTTTGGATGAATAGAATTTTATAGAGATTGTAAGGGATACAGATTAGGTCACTGTTTGATTTGATTTGATCTATTGTAGTCACATTATCTAAGCACAGTGAAAGGTTTTGTTTTGCGAAAAGTCAAGGCAGATCATGACAAACAAGAACATACAAACCATAGGGTGCTTAGACAGAGCGAGATATACAGGGTTACAGCTGCACAGGAGGGGCACAAAGTAAGATCAACATTAGATTTGAAATCAGAGAGGTCCATTCAGTGTCTAATAACAGCAGGGAAGGAGCTGTTCTTGAACCTGTTGATGTGTGTGTTTATGTTTCTGCATCTTCTGCCCAATGGAAGAGGGTGGAAGAGAGCATAACTGGAATGGGAGGGATCTTGGATGATGTTGGTTGCAGTTACATAACAACAAGAAGTGTAGATGGAGTCATTGGATGGAAGGTTGGCTTGTACGATGGACTGGGCTGTATTCATAATTCTTTGTACTGTAGTTTCTTATGGTCCTGGGCAGAACAGTTGCTGTACCAAGCCGTGATGCACCCGGTTAGAATGCTATTGGAATGATCCAGTCTGGAGGTAATACAAGTAAAGTCGAGTGTCTTGACCAAGCAGGACAGGAATGGGGATAGGTTAGGGTTAGGGTTAGGGTTACGGTTAGAGTTGGGGTTGGGGTTGGGTTTGGGGTTGGGGGTTAGGGTTAGGGTTAGGGTTAGGCATGGGGCTAGGGTGGGGTTAGGGTTGTGGTTGGGATTGGGGTTGGGGTTGGGGTTGGGGTTAGGGTTAGGATTAGGGTTGGGGTTGGGGTTAGGGTTAGGGTTAGGTTAGGGTTAGGGTTAGGGTTGGGGTTGGGGAGATGTTACAAGGGAAGACATCTTCATGTAAAAACAAAATATTGCAGATGCTGAAAATCTGAAACAAACACAGAGAATGCTGGAGAAACTCAGCAAGTCTGGCAGCAACTGTGGAGAGAGAAACAGAGTTAATGTTTTGAATTCTGAAGAAGAGTCATACTAGCTGCAGAGCATTAACTCTGTTTCTCTCTCCACTCTCTAGGTTTGGACAAGGTGGAGGTGAATCTTTTTGGAAGTTCCAGCCTCGTTTTGGCAAAAAGAAAACTTCAAACAGATAACCCACACAGTAACAGATCTGAAAAGACAAAATTGTTTTCTGACCTGTGTCCTGATTCAATAATTGCTTGGTGCAAGATCTTGCAAGTGTTTGATGAGAAAAGCTAACATAACTTATTAAGAATGCCAGTTGAAGAAGCTGAATAAACTTACTCTCTATGTAAGCCCTAATCCTCGTCACTATTGACGGCTAAGGTGTGAATTTATTTTAATGAATCTTAGTTTCAAACTCCTGTCAACTTTCCAGAGTGCAGTTTGATTGCCCACAGTATGACTACAAACCTGCTCAACATGGCACTCATCCTGGAGTCTTAAAATTACTTTAACAAATGGTTCATATTTTACAGTCTGCTGTGTGTCAGTATAATGCAGGAAATACTAAACTAATACTAGTACTAATACTAATATTAAAGTAGGAAATACTAAACTAATTGCTAAATAAAAACCAAAAGAACTGCAGATGCTGGAAGTCAGAAACAAAAACAGAAGCTGCTGGAAAAGCTCAGCAGGTCTGGCAGCATCTGTGGAGAGAGATCATAGTTAACATTTCGGGTCCAGAGAGCTTTTCCAGCAACTTCTGTTTTTGTTTCTAAACGAACTGCAGCCTGGTATGACAATGCCTTAATCTAAAAATTCTGATTCTTGTTTGCAAATCCTCCCATAGTCTTGCGTTTCCGCCAAGTCTGTAACCATCTCCACCCCAAGACCATTCTGCAGCTCCACCCTCCTCCCTGACCCATCATTAAGAGCCCTGCTTCTGATTATCAAAGTTTGGAATCCATTTCCCCAAAACCACTCCATCTCCCTCTACTCCTTTCAGATATGTCGTCACATTGACCTCTTTGACCAAGCTGTTTCTGACCTGTCCTAATATGTTTCTTTGCGTCAAATATTGTTTGAAATGCTTGAGCACACTTTGCCACATCAAAGGTGTGATTATAAATACATTTTCTTGTCACTTGGAGCAGACTGATGAACACCTGGGAGCTGCTGAAAGATAGCATTCTGAAAGATAGCTCACGGAGTGTCAGGCTTAAAATAGAGATAGCGAGGGATTCCTTCTCTCAAAGGGTCATGAATCTGTGGAATTCACTCCCCCAGAGTGTGGTGGATGCTGGGACAATAAGTAAATTCAACAAGGAGATAGACAGATTTTTAATGAGTAAAGGATTAAGGGGTTATGGGGAAGGGGCAGGAAAGTGGAGTTGAGGCCAAGATGTTGGTTGTATTCTATGGTGGAGCAGGCTCGAGGGGCTGAATGGCCTCCTCCTGCTGCTAGTTCATATTTAACTGTGAGCTGCAATTATATGCAGACACTTGAAATGGGTTCCGTTCTTGAGTTTGTTCACAAGTCGAAACATGATGTAGGACAGTATAACGGAGTCGCTTGTAAGTGCAGGAAACGTTCAATTATCAGGTCTATAAATATCGCCCCTGTATAGGATCACATTTGTAAGTCGAAGGCTTGTAAATTAGGGACTCCTGTAGCCAGATCTGTCTGTAGTGGTTGCACTCTATAAATACATGTCTCTTCTGCAGCTACTGGTCTTAGACTGTTGCAAATTGAAGGGGACACTGTCTAAATTTGCTGAGTTCTTAAACTCAGCTCTTAAAGTGAGCTGAAGAGGTCATAGAAACATAGAAACAGGGAAAATAGAAGCTGGAATAGACCATTTGGCCCTTTGAGCCTACCCCACAAATTAATATGATCACGGCGGATCATCCAACTCATCCCCTGTTCCTGTGTCACCCCATACCCTTTGATTGCTTTGGATCCCGAAGAACTATATCTAACTCTTTCTTGAAAACATTCAGTGTTTTGGCCTTAACCACTTTCTGCGATAGAGAATTCCATAGACTCCCCACCGTGACCCCTGGTTCTGGGCTCCTTGATCATGAGGAATATCCCTCCTTCATTTATCCTGTTTGAATTTTATGGTTTCAGTGAACTCCAGTGAATATAGAAACCCAGAAACATAGCACATAGTAGGCCATTTGGACCCTTCGAACTTGCTCCACTATTCAATATGATCATGGCTGATCATGTGATCTCAGTATCCCACTCCTGCTTTCTCTCCATATCCCTTGATCCCTTTAGCTGCAAGGGCCATATCTAATGAACTGGCCCCAACAGCTTTCTATGGGAGAGAATTCCACAGGTTCACAACTCTATGAGTGAAGAAATTCTTCCTCATCTCAACCCTGAATGGCTTACACCCTCATTCTTAGGCGCTGTCCTAATTGACCCACTTCCATTCATATGTCAGCCCTACCATCCCAGGAGTAAGTCGGGTGAATCTTTGCTGCACTCCCTCCATCTCCAGAACATCCTTCCTCATGTAAGGAGACCAAAATGCATACAATATTTACCATGGTCCTGTACAATTGCAACAAGGCCTCCCTGCTCCTGTGCTCGAATGCTGTCATGTTGAAAGCCAACATAACCCCATTTTCCTTCATCACTACCCGCTGTCCCTGCATCTTACTTTGGTGTTCAAGGATATCCAGGTCTCATTGCACCACCTCATATCCAGATCGAATTCCATCTTGCCCTTTCGCAATGTAGCGTAATAGGTAGGAGGCTGGTAGGACACAGCAAGCCAGGCAGCATTAGGTGATGGAGAAGTCAATGTTTTGGGTGCAACCCTTCTTCAGGTATAACCCTGACGAAGGTTTAATACCTGAAATGTTGACTTCTCCACCTCCTGCTGCTGCCTGGATTGCTGTGTCCTTCCAGCCTCCTGCCTGTTTACTTTGGATTACAGCATCTGCATTTCTTTTTTGTTTCTAACTAAATCTTTCCCAATCTATCGGCATCCAATGGTTAGTTACTTTGAGCATTTTTAAAACTGGCTTGACATTATAATGCTCCAGATTTAGCAGCCTGTGAGTTTAAGTTCCACTTCAGAAGCTTGAGAATAAATCCCGGATGATGTTTCTGAAGGAATGCTGCCTTGGAGGTGCTAGCTGTGACATACAAGCAGTATGAAGTTGCCTCTGGCTGTGATTCTCCAGGATTTGGGTTGGGAGCTGACTGTTAGGAAACTGCATATCATGTGATACATCATCAGATAGTTGATAATTTACAGTACTAAAGGCACAGACCAAATATGGTACTCAGGTGGGGTTGTGCTAAATGTGTGAAGCTTAATTGGAAGTTACATCCCTCCAAACATAACCATCAGCCAAGCTGTTCAGTGAGCCCCTCTCGTATTCTGAATTCTACGAATGAAAATTTTCTCTATTGGTCAATAGTATCATGGGCATTCTCAATATTCTTGATCCTTAAATTATTGCGGCTCTATCATGTTTTAGTTGACATTGTCCACTTGCTTTGTAGTTGAAAGATGCTCCAAGGTAAACAATAATTAAAAATTAAGAACAAGTAGATTCTCCTTAGGAACTACTTTCAACAAGGACAAAGGAACTCACTTGATTGGCACCATATCCACAAACAATCACTCCTATCCCTGTGGATGTTCAATAACAGCAACGTGTACCATTTACAAGATGCACTGCAGAAATTCACCAAGGCTTCTCAGACAGCACCTTCCAAACCCATGACGACTTCCATCTTGAAGGACAAGATGAGAATACCACCCCCAAATCCACTTCCAAACTCCAAGTTCCCCACTCACCATCCTGACTTGGAAATATATTGTTGCTCCTTCACGGTGCAACACCGTGGGTGGCACGGTGGCACAGTGGTTAGCACTGCTGCCTCACAGCACCAGAGACCCGGGTTCAATTCCCGCCTCAGGCGACTGACTGTGTGGAGTTTGCACGTTCTCCCCGTGTCTGCGTGGGTTTCCTCCGGGTGCTCTGGTTTCCTCCCACAGTCCAAAGATGTGCAGGTCAGGTGAATTGGCCATGCTCAATTGCCCATAGTGTTAGGTAAGGGGTAAATGTAAGGGTATGGGTGGGTTATGCTTTGGCGGGTCGGTGTGTACCTGTTGGGCCGAAGGGCCTGTTTTCACACTGTAATATAATGTAATCTCATCTAATCACTGTCGCTGCATCAAAATCCTGGAATTCCCTCCCTAAGGGCATTGTGGGTCTACCTACAGCACATGCACTGCAGTGGTCAAGAAAGTGGCTCACCTCTACCTCCTCAAGGGACAACGAGAAACGGGCAATAAATGTTGGGTCCAGCCTCACAAATGAATAAATAAGAAGAACATAACCAGAAGTCGGAATGTAATGAAGATAAATACAATATCGTGAAAGAGACGAGTGGGAATTATGGTCACTGAGAAGATGGAGACATCAAGAACAGAATGAAACCTGTAGGTTTGATGGATACCAATACCTTGCTTCTGCATTTTCAGGAGATAAACAAAGTAGGTAAAATGTTACAATATCCACCATCATTTGCAAGATCGGAAAGATACCGCCATGTTATTCTGATAACTGAAAGTGTATGTTCAGTTGGTGGCTGCACATTTTGAAAGAGTTATTTCTCTCCATACTCAAAATAACTTGACAGGGCTTGCAAATAAACAGAGGGCAATATTTGAGCATCTAATCAGAACAAAAGGCAGAACAGCGGATTCTCTCTTTGGTGCTGCGTTGCTTCAACAGGAATTTAATTGGATGGTCAAAGTATTACTGAACGCCTCCTGGAGCTACTGGGTACTGTAGTGGGTTAGCACTTTGCCCTTTCATCTTTGGAGTTTAGGGTCATGTTGATGGGATAATAGTTTCCTGTCTTTTTCTTAGCTGCGTGGAGCAACAGGAAATTAATTTGGGCAGCTTCGACCTTTTTTCAGGGAGTGAGAGTTTCCAGAACAAAATTACCTAAAGTGTGGCAAAAAGAACATGATGTTAAATTTTACTCTCAGAGTGACCGCTGAACTGGCTGGTAGACAGTTAGGAAACGGTGGCTTCAGGAAGATTAGGGACTTAACACTCCACAGTCCACTCACATTAGAATTCTTTATTCGTGAAGAATGTGAATTCACTTTTATTGGAAGATCTGGTCTTTTTATTTAAACACAAAACACCTTTCAGGTAGTATTGGACTTTCCAAGTGTTGATGGCCATTGTGAATAGATGTGATGTAACTTTGTTTTTATGACACAGACACTTTCAGGCCTCAGACAGTGATGCTGTGGATTGTGGCCTACAGTGCTGCTGTTGTAGCTCTGGCTCCAGGATATCTTGTTGTAAGCTCATCTCATTCTGTCAGAAATACTGTAACATAACTGGGTGGCAACTCACTGAGACACAAATCACCCTATAGACTGATTCTGCACATCGCCAATATCTTCCAGGATCCTGACATCTAAAACATCCATGATGGTGGAGCAATTAGGAATAAGACCATAAGACATGGGAGTAGCTGGAGGCCATTCAGCCCATCGAGTCTGCTTTGCCATTCAATGGCCGATCGATCATTTCAACTCTACTTTCTTGCCTTTTCTGTATAACCCATGATTCCCTCACTGACTAAAAACCTGCCTGTCTCTGCCTCAAATATACCGAATGACCCAATTTCAACAAGCCTCTGTGCTAAAGAATTCCACAGATGCACTATCCTCTGAGAGCAGAAATTCCTCCCCATGGGAATCAGGGATAGGAATTTCCTGGGCCCAGGATGATGTGGGCTACAGTCAGTAATTTTGGAGAATCATGGGAAGCATTGAGTGAAGACTTTGGAGGAACCAGTCACATTTCTCACTAATGAGTGGCGAGAGACCTGTTCATGGAAATTATTGCTCCTTATCACCTCATTGTTACTGAATCCCACCTCATTACAGAGCAAGCTCCCATTCTCCCTTCTGCCAGATAGAAACCAGATGGTGGGAGTTCCCGGTGTGAAAGTCCCAGGTGGGTACCTGGTGACTCCAGCCCACTCCGTGCTCTGCCAGATCTCCATCTTGGACGTCTGACACCAACCTCTCAAGGCACACTCCATGGGCAGCAGCTACACCTGCCCCACGTTCACTGACACTGGCACCTGACACGTGCCAACCTCTCTGCATCATAATGGCACATCTCCGATCCACTGACATTCCACATCTACCCTACTGTGCTGTCCTTTGGAGCAGAGCAGTACCTTCAAATGGAGAGCTGCAGTGAGGTCACGGTGTACACACGGACAGAGCCCCCAGCTCACAGGCTGCCCCAGGTTGTATCCCTGAGGTGCTTGCTCACTCTCCTGGTGCTCACTCACATAGATACAGCCTGGATGCTCACAGTATCTTCGCTGTGCCTTGTGTTTCAGTGCTTTTCCTCCTCAGCCACTGTTCGTGGACCTGAAATGTTAACGCTGCTTTCTCTCTTTACAGATGTTGCCAGAGTTTCTCCAACCAATTCTCTTTCTATTTCAGATCTCCATCCTCTGCAGTTCTTTGGTTTCTTAGTGGTGAAGCATGCCCCCTAGTGGGAGGTAGATGCAGTAGCAAAGAGAGTGAGCGAGGGGGGGGGGGTGTGAGAGAGCAGGGAGAGGATGGTGGCATTAACCTTTTTGTGAGGATTCTAATTAATCTGCACACTCCTTTTCCATCCAGGAGTTTATAGATTAAAATAGCTCTCTGTCTGATTCAGGCCAGTGACATGATCACCTGCTTTAGATCCCTCCTGAAAATGGCATCCAGCAAATATGAGGTATTGTGTGGCTCCCACAGATGTCCCCACTCCTGATTTTATGTTACCACCTCCCTCCTTTTTAATGAATAAGATGATTGATTGTAATCACATCTCTTTTGTTACTCTTATGCTACCTTGGATCCATTTTCACTGTGGAAACATGTAAATCATATTGTACCAATGTTAGTCAAAAATGTCAGAATGGTGGGTCAGAACGCTGAATTACTGATGAACAAGTTGAATATTTTGGACAAGGTATGTGCTTTCCTGAAACGAAGAGGACCAGCCAAACCTGGGGGGACAATTTAATTTCCACAAATGGGATTCTCACCTGGATGAGTGATTTTCTGTGTGAGCCTCTGGAATGTCACACCTTGAGAGGTGCCAAAGAAACTCAAAGTGAGAGACTTCAAAGTGCAGAGGTGCGAGGCAATCTAAGGATCTCCTCTCAGCAGGAAACCAGCTCCCTTGGGTTATTTTGCAAACTGTGGAGATGAAACAACAGGTAGGTTGTATTTTACCCTTGCGGGAAAATAGAGAGTTGGACCTAAATACCAATTGGAACCCGAGTCTGTGTATGGTAGTGGGATAATGTGCCAGTATGGATTAGTGTCCTGTGCAGCTTGAGGACAGATATTAGATCTCTCTGCACTGCAGGTGGTAATCAGAGACACTCCCCTCACTCTGCTGGGCAGTAGTCACTGTCGAAAAGGAAACAGAAGAAAAGATTTTCAGCCAATCTGCATCGTCGAGACTCTTGAAATCATTGTTCAATGGTCAATGTCAATATTACCAGAATCTCCCAATGTAACAGTTGTAACACTTCAATATCAGTCATGAGCAACCCTCAAGACTGTATCCATATGTCTTTAAACATTCATAATTTTCTGCACTCCCCTCTAATTTGTGCACGTGGTATTATGTCTTATAGCGATTAGTCACAAATAAACTCACTCTTTCATTACCCCAAGAAAGCCTGCTATAATTTTCTCCTTTTAAAACATAAATTATTTAGTCTGGAATGTTTCCCTGTTTTCTCATTGACCTTGTGACTCGAGGGGGTGAATAAAGAATGGGAGCCAGTATACCCCCTCCTGGCATATGGTCATGACTATAATGAGGTCAACCAGGTGGATTTGATAGAATTGAGTTCCCTGATTGGGGCTGTTAATCTGGTCCAATCAGGGAGGCCTGGATGACAGATACAAACAGGAGTGTCGGAGGTTCTGTTCACTCTGAGGGAGCTGGATCAGAGTCAAGGACTCTTCATGGGTAAATAAAAGGGGACTTGGTGATGGGATACCAGCCTCTATGGAGTTATTGCGCACACCAGAATCTGTTGATACGTTTGTGGAGTATTAATAGTTGGGCTGTCAGTCGGGGGACCCATTTGCCTGTTCAACACTCGACAAAGCAAGTTCCGAGAGTTCTCTGACATCCTGCCCAACAGGCATCTCTCAAATCCCCATCCAACCCCATCTTATCGCTGTTTATTGATGTCGTTATGTTCTTCTATTCAATGTAAACATGCCAGTCATACTAAAGGATTGACAAGACAACAGTTTGAGCTCCCTATTTGAAGATAAGGTTATAAACATACATTGTGATCTTTGAGATAGCAAACACATGCCTGACCTTGGTATCTTTAATCAACATGGTCAGATATATTAAGGACACATCTCGGGAGCAAATGGCACTTGAACCCAAGCCTCCCAAACCAGAGGTAGGGACATTACCATTGTACCACCAGAACACAAGCTGAGAGACCTCTCACAGTTCAGGTTAATCCCTCAGCCACATGGAGAGTCTTCTGCTACTGCTGTAAAGTGACTTTGTGTCATGGGACTGTAGGATCACCGTCCTGCCTGGATGGTAGTGACAGACACCAACTTAGGATGTGCCTTTTAAAGGTATATGGACATCCTTATCACATCAGAAGGTTTTCTGTTTTACATCAATGAATACATTTCAATAGTTATTCATTCATTGTGAAGTGCTTTGAGACACTGACAATATGATGAATACTTTATAAACTCTCTCTTGTTTTTCTTTAAGTCTAAATCTGAAGTATTGAATTGGTATTGTTGTAGGAGTCTGACATGTGTGGATTGAGGTTCCAAAGGCTGTGACTGCTACATAGAGTCATAGAGTCATAGAGATGTACAGCATGGAAACAGACCCTTTGGTCCAACCCGTCCATGCCGACCAGATATCCCAACCCAATCTGGTCCCACCTGCCAGCACCCGGCCCATATCCTTCCAAACCCTTCCTATTCATATACCCATCCAGATGCCTCTTAAATGTTGCAGTTGTACCAGCCTCCACCACATCCTCTGGCAGCTCATTCCATACATGTACCACCCTCTGTGTGATAAAGTTGCCCCTTAGGTCTCTTTTATATCTTTCCCCTCTCACCCTAAACCTATGCCCTCTAGTTCTGGACTCCCTGATCCCAGGGAAAAGACTTTGTCTATTTATCCTATCCACGCCCCTCATAATTTTGTAAACCTCTATAAGGTCACCCCTCAGCCTACATGTTCTTTTGTCCTGAAGGACATGTTTGATGAGCTCTGTATTCAGTGAATGTGAATATCTTCCCACCAGGTGTGAAAACGTGCAATTTATAATATTGACTTGAGAGAAAGAACATCTTGGGGTGTAAGTTGCTGGATTACAGTGTGAGCACTGGGAACAGGTTGGTGCTAAACTGGCAGGTAGTCTTTAGACAATAGACAATAGACAATAGGTGCAGGAGTAGGCCATTCAGCCCTATCGCGTCTGCACCACCATTCAATATGATCATGGCTGATCATTCCTAATCAGTATCCTCTTCCTGCCTTATCTCCATAACCCTTGATTCCACTATCTTTGAGAGCCCTATCCAACTCTTTCTTAAATGAATCCAGAGACTGGGGCAGAGCATTCCACACAGCCACCACTCTCTGGGTGAAGACGTTTCTCCTCATCTCTGTCCTAAATGGTCTACCCCGTATTTTTAAGCTGTGTCCTCTGGTTTGGCACTCACCCATCAGCGGAAACATGTTTCCTGCTGCCAGAGTGTCCATTCCTTTCATAATCTTATATGTCTCAATCAGATCCCCTCTCAGTCTTATAAACTCAAGGGCATACAAGCCCAGTCACTTCAGTCTTTCAGTGTAAGGTAATCCTGCCATTCCAGGAATTGACCTTGTGAACCTACACTGCACTCCCTCAATAGCCAGGATGTCTTTCCTCAAATTTGGAGACCAGAACTGCACACAGTACTCCAGGTGTGGTCTCACCGGGGCCCTGTACAGCTGCAAAAGCATCTCTTTGCTTCTATACTCAATCCCTCTTGTTATGAAGGCCAGCATGCTATTAACCTTCTTCACTACCTGCTGTACCTGCATGCTTACCTTCATTGACTGGTGTACAAGAACACCCAGATCTCTCTGTACTGCCCCTTTACCTAAATTGATTCTATTTAGGTAGTAATCTTCCTTCCTGTTCTTGCCACCAAAGTGGCTAACCATACATTTATCCACATTAAACTGCATCTGCCATGCATCTGCCCACTCACCTAACTTGTCCAGGTCACCCTGTAATCTCCTAACATCCTCCTCACATTTCACCCTGCCACCCAGCTTTGTATCATCAGCAAATTTGCTAATGTTATTGCTGATACCATCTTCTATATCATTAATATATATTGTAAAAAGCTGCGGTCCCAGCACTGATCCCTGCGGTACCCCACTGGTCACTGCCTGCCATTCCGAAATGGAGCCGTTTATCACTACCCTTTGTTTCTTATCAGCCAACCAACTTTCAATCCAAGTTAGTATTTTGCCCCAGATACCATGCGCCCTAATTTTACTCCTATACGGGACTTTATCAAAAACTTTATGAAAGCCCAGTTACACTACTTTCTATTGACTTGGGGAAGAAATTGCCAAGGCTTCTAACTTCAAACCAAATCAACATTCTCCAAAAGTAGTTCAACAACTTCTTCTTGAGCTTTGTGTGTCGATTCATGAATCTGTTTCACTGGTGTGGATCAATTTCATCCATCCTTTCAGTTTCAATGACATATTGAGTTAAAATGGCTACATCAAGTTGAATTTTATTTCATTTCCCTGTTGGATGCAGCAGATTCAGCTGAACCAATCACAATACTATCACACCTCTTGAAAGGACCAGAGTCAATTGGAGTCAAACTACACATTTATAATTCAGTCAATGTATGATTTTAAGTTTCCATTGATTACTTTGTCAGTTCATGGCAGGCTTTTTGCACAGAGTACAATCCACATTCAGCAAATTGTTCATAAAACATTTGGATATATAATTGGAAGATGGAGGACTGGATAAAGTTCTGGCTGTAAGAGCTGCTCCTTTTTCAAGGTATTTTAGGTGTTGGAGGTGATTTCCTCGAATTCCAGGAGCAGCAATTACTGTTTTATATGCTGTTACATTGTTTTGGAACTTTGGGAAAGAAAGGTACAATTGCAGCATTTAAAAGGCACCTGGATGGGTATATGAAAAGGAAGGGTTTGGAGGGATATGGGCCAAGTGCTGGCAAATGGGACTAGGTTAGGTTAGGATATCTGGGCAGCATGCACAAGTTGGACCGAATGGCCTGTTTCTGTGCTGTACATCTCTATGACTCTATGACCACAGATAATCCAAAGCATTCCGCAGTTTCACTGGGTCTCTCTTTTTCAATATTGTACAAACCACATTTTTTTTTGTTTCCTATATTTTGGATTGTGGACCATAGTGGGAAAGGGGCTGCTTTAAACCAAGGACTGTGGAGGGAGTTGTTGCACATTAGAAGAAACAAACAGTACTGGAACTCATTGTGAATTGTGTTTACACTGTTGCATTGCCCAACAGTGGGGGGTGATGTTTCAGATCCAACGGAAGTGTGAGTGTGTGTGTATGAGTGCAAGTGTGTGCATGTGAGTGTGTGTGTTTGAGTGTGCTTATCATGTGTGTGGGTTTGTGTGTGAGTATGAGTGTGCGCGTGTGCAGGTGTATGCGGGAGTGAGTGGGAGTGTGTCTGTGTATGTGCCTGTGAGTGAGTGTGTATGTATGTGTATGTCTATGTGAGTATGAGTGTGTGAGTATGTGCGGTTGTGTGTATGTAGTTGTGTATGTGTGAATGTATGTGTTTTAATATGTGTGTGTGGGTGCGGGTATGTGTGTGTGAATGTGGGTGTGTGTGGATGTGTATCAGTGTGTGTGGTTGTGTGTGTGTGTGGGGTTGTGTTTGAGTGTGTGTGTGCGTGCATGCACGTGCGCATGTGTGTTTGTGTGTGTGAATGTGTGAGAGTGTGGGTTGTGTTTGAGTGTGTGTGTGTGTGAAAGTGTGAGAGTGTGGGTTGTGTTTGAGTGTGTTTGTGTGTGAAAGTGAGTGGTTATGAGCCCAGCCAGCAGCACCCATCACTCATGAAAGAATCAAATTGTTCCGATACAGAAGGAAGTTGTTCAGCCCATTGTGTCGGTGCTAGCCCTCTGAATGACCATGTGGCTTTGACTGAATAATTACAGATTAATGTATTTTCTGAACAAAAGTCATTTCTAGAAAAACCTACGTTGCTGCCATCTGAGCTGCTTGGTATTCACTGAGAAGTTTGAACTTCTGCTTATTGCCTTTGTAACACAAACAGGATCTTGTAAACTCGATAAATTCACCATCCGTGGAACCATGGATAAAATCAAACAACAATATAAAACACAAGGAGCAGCTAAACCATTTCTTTAAAAGAATGCAAAGTTGACCTTGTATCTTTAGCTTTTTCAAATCAAAAGAAACTATTTTAGTTATTCAAGATAAGAAATTCAAATGCTTTTTACTGTAATCGGTTAATACTTTCCTTGTCCCTTTGTAACCCAATGTCATGCCAAAGACATTGAGATAAAGAGCCACCACCTTTTCTTTGGTAGCAATCTGAGATAAGATACTGGAGTCCTATTGTGATGTGGGTGGCCAGGATCAGTATTTCTATCAGTTCCACAGTTGAATGCAGTTGGAGATTGTTCAGCAACAAAGAGACTGTGAGTACCAACCAACAGCACTTCAGACAAAGGCTAATGTTTCTTTTTAAATGATTCATCAAAATGAAACTAATGTGCAAGGTATTAAACTAATAAGGGAGTTGGTTTCAGCATGGAATTCATAAATAAGGTCTGTAGCAGAGAAAAAGACCAGAAGAATTGTTAATATGAGCTTTTCTTCCACTGGAGAAGTGCTGCTAGAATTTCCAATGTATGATTAACTGAGTTTTTAGTCTATTATTATTGGGTGGTCATTTCAATTAAAATTACAACTATCCTACCCCTTTCTCCTTGGCCTTTAAATATTATATATTTTGGTGATTGACTGCTTGTCAGCTAAACAAAGGAAATGTTTCAATAATATTCTGAGGCTCTCCTTGACACGAATGATCATTTGTTCAAGAGAGTGTGAAAATGTCTATCGAATTGTGTACTTCACAGAGTCATAGCCCTTAACGATGAGGCAGGGTAAAACGGAGGTGGATCCTGTACTCTGGAGCTGATGGTCATTCTAAGCTACAGGTGGTTCTTTTATAATGTGACGGCTGTGTTCTTGTGCAACCCCGCATTATAGAAAAGTCGTGCTTTAGAAACAGCGCTTGAAGTCTTGGCTGCATAATCGTGTTACAGTCAACACACATTTTAAAAATGTGCACTTTACAAACAGCGTCCCCAATTTGCCATCATATTACAGCGAATTTGCGTTAATGAAATGTGCATCACAACAGAATGACCTGTACATTGATCATGTGCCAAAGCATGGTTGCTGTTTGCAGAAGCTTTTGCTTGGAGGCCCAGATAGCAGCAAGATAAAACTGGCAGGAAATGTTGTCTGGAGCCCATTGGGATATTCTGTGCCACATGCTCAAGGATGTGAAACTTGAAAGGGTTCAGAAAAGATTTACAAGGATGTTGCCAGGTTTGGAGGGTTTGTGCAATAGGGAGAGGTTGAACAGGCTGGGGCTGTTTTCCCTGGAGCGTCAAAGGCCGAGGGGTGACCTTATAGAGGTTTACAAAATTATGAGGAGCATGGATTGGATAAATAGACAAGGTCTCTTCCCAGAGGTGGGCATGGGATTAGGGTGAGAGGGGACCTAAGGGACAGTTTGGTAAGGCCTGGGAGCCTGTCTATCTGATATTTGGTTGAAAATATGCTTTCCTTCTTTGTTTGGTTGATACAGTGATGAGACGTGTTCTTTTACACTAATGCCCGGCTGCTGTGTTTGCGCTGTGTCTAGTTTCTGGGCTTACAATTCGCAGAGCTCGACTTGGCCAATAAGTCCCATACCCAGCAAGCCTTACTCTTTGGCCAAGTTGGCAACCTACTTGTGTTTTAGCAGCCTTGGGACTGCGACACCTTCAACCGATGAAGTATTTTGGATAGATCAGGTGGACAATCAAAAGCCAGATACAGGAGGGAAGCGATTTCCTTTCTTAAAGGACGTTAGTGAACTAGGGGATGGCGATAATTTTTACGACAATTCATAATTGTCACATGGTTTCCATTTGGCTATTCTTTTTGTTCTATTGGATTTAAATTTCACCATAATCCAAGGAGGGATTTGATACCATATTCCCAGAATGTTAACCTGAGGTTCTGGATTAGTG
The DNA here is from genome assembly GCF_047496795.1 of Chiloscyllium punctatum. NCBI lineage: Eukaryota > Metazoa > Chordata > Chondrichthyes > Orectolobiformes > Hemiscylliidae > Chiloscyllium > Chiloscyllium punctatum. Next base: position 88,994,789 of record NC_092760.1, read on the forward strand.
GTCTGGGGGTGGTTCACTCCTGATCCTGTATCTGTGGAAATTGCCTGTGGATGGAATCAGTTACCGACCGCTTGTGGGAAATTATGAGCCCTCTGCCTCTTGTCCCTTTCTAGACCCAATATTTTCAGACACAAATAGCTTGTGTTGTTCTGTTTGAGGATATATCAAACCATGAGTTATCGTCTTGAAAAGTATCCTTTTCAAACCTCTAGGTTCACAAAATTAAGAATGCAGGAAAGCAAGAAATTAAGCAAATGGATTTGGTTGCCTCACCTTCATGGTTTTAACCCTACTGCGAATCCTCTTGCAAGGATGCCTGCCTTGAAGAAGTTTTCCTCCTCTCCTGCTCCTCGGATGCTGCCTGACCTGTTGTGCTTTTCCAGCACCACTCTAATCTAGAATCTGCTTTCCAGCATCTGCAGCCCTTGCTTTTACCTTCATGGGTTGACTTGCAAATCCTTTACTTGTGGATGGAGGGTGACCTTACATGGAACTGCATATACCTCAGCATTTCATTCCTCTAGCTATAACGATGTGCATTTATATAGTGCGCTTAGCACAGTATAATGAATCCAGGTATTTCACAGAAGGAGAAGTTAGGACAGGTGTAGTTAAAGCAATATCTTCTGAACAGGCTCAGAAAACAGAAACCTGGAGCCTAGTTTAGGGATAAAAGGAAAATCCAGTGGATGCTGTAAATCTAAAACAGTGCTGAAGAACAGTCATAATGAACTCAAAATGTTTCTCTCTTTTTCCTCTCTATTTCTTTCTTGACAGATGCTGTCAGACCTGCTGAGCTTCTCCAGCACTATCTCTGTTTGTTCGCTCATTCATGGGGATGTACTGACTCCAGGAACACTCCAGCTGTAGATGGGGAAGGGTTTCTGGGCCACTTCTGGATTTTAGACTTTAGCTGGACGTGTGAAAGCCGATGGTGGGACAAAGGAAGCCAGGTATGTGTAAGATGTGGGATTCAGAGCAGTACATAATTCCTGGTGTGTTAATCGTCTGTCAGAGATTGTAACTAGGGAATGGCGGGAGTGTTAATTAGTGTTCCCTTGAAGCTGCACTCATGTGTAAGAATGCAGAAATCTTAAGGTACTGTGTAGACTGATCATAGATTGTCCTAGTTACAATGCATTCTTGACTGAATAATAAATGTAAAGGTGCTACACATTTACACCATTTATGATGAAAACCATTTAGAAGGGTGAATGGTGGCAGTGGAAGATTTGAAAACAAGGATGAGAATTTGAAATTTGAGGAATTAGTGCTGTCCAAGGCATTGAACCTTAGAGAGTATAGGATTGAGAGTGATTAGGACTTGCTGTGATTTAGGGCTGTTGCTCCAAAGCATTACTCATTGTAACTGTTTCAGACAGCTACCTACACTGGGATCCTCTCCGAAACATGACAGCAGATCAAAGCCAGAGATACACAGCAGTGGAATGAATGCCTCAGTTGTACTGTTGACATTGATCTTATCCGGAGGACAATGAAGACACAGTTGTGCTGTACTCATCCACGTGGCATTAATTTTGAGACTCTCTCAGTAGTTTGCAGCATCCCAGTATTTCTGTAGGTTTTGTTGCAGGAATCTTGACTATGGACCAGTCTGAGAAATGGGTCACTTTCTTCATCTTGATGCTGACCTCCTTCCTTTCTGCTGGTTACTGATAATAACCAGGAGAGGGAAGAGATCATGGGTCAGTAGTAACAGAAACAGATACTACTGTCAAAATAAATGTTGTGGAGGAGCTGGTGTTGGACTGGGGTGGACAAAGTTCAAAATCACACATCACCAGGTTATGGACAACCACCTGATGAAGGAGCAGTGCTCCAAAAGCTAGTGCTACCAAATAAACCTGTTGGACTTTAACCTGGTGTTGTGTGATTTTTAATTAGTCAAAATAAATGGCAGAGGGAACTGATGCCTCTCTGTTTCTTTCACATAAGCAGTTCTTCCCCAGTTCTTGAAAGATGTTTTATAATTATTGAGCAGTGGGGAGATCTGTGTTAAGAAATTTTTTTTTTGTTCGTTGTTCTTGATGCATGGCCAATCCAGAATGGTTCCAATATCAGACCAGAATGGAAAATGTGATTTCAAAGAATTAAGAGCAAGAGTGAGAGGACTCGATGCATGGCCTGATAAGAATGTGTTCAAGAATAACAATAGCACTTGAGAGAAGCAGGAAGTTGGACCAATGGGATGGAACCAGTTTTGGGATCAAATTCAATTTTGAAATTTCCAGTTGATGCCTAGCTTCAGCAGCTGTTTTTTGGAGATAACTCTGTACTTCCACTATCCATCATGTGGGGAATTTCCTGACATCACCTCTGGACAGATTAAGGTTCCAGTTCCTTATCCTACACTCCTTCTCCACCTCTCCCTCACTCCCTCCCTCCCCAAACCAGTGAGAAACATTTCCTCTCTATCAAATCATTAAATCCTTTTAAAGACCACAATTACATCCCACTGACATCATTCACATTCAGTGGGTTACAGGTTTGATCTGTGCAAGCTACTCAATAAGATATAAGCCGTTTACAACTCAGGCCAGAGAGTTGAGAGGAGGTGTAGGTGGTACCTGCTGATAAACTGTTCAGTGTCTTATTGTTCTCAGGTCTGAAGGAAGAATATTCATTTGAAGCGTTCACTCTGTTTTTCTCTCTCCACAGAACTATAAAACAAGATCAGATTAGAGCTCCTGGCTGCTGGAGGGCTCACTGATAGATCAAGAGAATCGAAGAGGAAACTATTTAGCGGTTTTCACTGAGGAGCTGCGTACTTGTGGAGACTATATCAGCGCAGGGAGAGAAGAGAAATAAACCAGTACTTCACACAAATTCACACTTACACATACACATTCACACTCACCAACTTACACACACACATTCATACTCGCTAACACACATACTTGCGCTCACTCACACACACTCACACTCACTAACACACACACTTGCTAACACACACTTGCACTCACACTCAGACACACTCTCATTCACTAACACACATATATATACATACTGACACACAGACACTCTCACACACTCAAATACACACACACACTCACGCGCACACCCACACATTCTCACTCACATACACGCTTGCTATCACGGACACTTGCACTCACTCACACTCACTCACACTCACACTCGTACATTACTCAGACACACTCTCATTCACTGACAGACTGACACTCACACACACTTCACTTACAAAACACAGTGCTGAGTTTTATGAGCTGGGATCTGAACTGTTTGCTCGATACCCACGCACAATGCTGTCTTTATTGTCACCCATGAGATCGACAGTTCCTTTTATGAATTAACCCACTGGACTTAAATGGAACTTGTACGTGGCCTTAATCTGTCAGCTACACTATATAAATATCACATGCCCTGTGAGATCATTTCAGTTGGAATGCTGAAAGCATTTACCATGTTACATGGCACGGGCTGTGAACGCAGAATAAGAAACTCAGTATATTTTACAATTAGTGCTCTGAGTGTGTTTTCTGAATGATCTCATTCTTCCCAGCTTTGTTCCTTTATAACATGGAGTCGGAAGTGCTGATGCTGTTCATCGTGATCATTCTGTTAGTTCGCTTCTTTCTGTGGTACTGTGTCGGTGTATACATTGACTATAAACTGGCTCAAAGGTTTCCAAATCTTGAAAAGAGAAGGGATTAGTTGCTGACAGTTGTAGGGAGGCTGTGCCCTCAAGGGAGGCACTTTGTGTGACCATTGCTGTCCATGTGATGTTCTGACTTTGAGAGCACCTTTGTAATTGGATTATGGCCAACAACAACATAATGAGTTAATTAATAAGGGAAATGGAGTGAGGAAGGAACTGTTCGAGAGGTACTAAGACCATTCAGCCTTGAGGCTGGTCTGCCATTGTGCAAGAGAGTGATGAACCTACACCTTAATTCCCTTCAGCTTTCTTGGTTTTGCATCTCTTTATTATCTTGCTGAATAAAGCCTGTCTTTTGAAGTTTTGTACTGACTCCCAGTCTCAAATGCATGTTTGGAGATAGAGTTACAGATTTTTGCAATCTTGTGTGAAGTGATTCCTGAGTGGCCTCATTCAAATTTGAGGAACAGAAACAGAAAGTCAGAGCACGAGTAGACCATTCAGCCCCACGGACCTGTTACCCCGTTCAATCTGTTCATGGTTGTTCATCCAACCCAGTCCCCTGTTCCTGCTTTCTCCCCATGACCTTTGATCTCTGTAGCCCTAAGAACTATACTTACCTTCTTCTTGACAACATTCAAAGTTTGGGCTTCAACCATGTTCTGTGATAGTGAATTCCACAGGGTCCCCACTCCTAAATTGACCATATAGGAACAGAAACCATTGTGAAAACCTGTGTAGAACAGGGACATGGTGGGTCAGCGGTCAGCATGCTGCCTCACAGCTCCAGGGACCCGGGTTCGATCCTACCCTCGGGCAACTGTCCATGTACAGTTTGCATGTTATCCTCTTGTCTGTGTGGGTTTGCTCTGGTGTCTTCCCACAGTCCAAAGCTGTGCAGGTTAGGTGGATTGGCCATGCTACCTTGCCCTGTGGTTTTCAGGAATGTGTGGCTTGGTTGGGCTAATTGTGAGGTTATGGGGATAGGATAGGGGGGTGCTGGGCCTTGGTGGGATGCTCTTTGGCGAGTTGGTCCAGACCTGATGGGCTGAATGGCCTATTTCCACACTGTAGGGATTCTAAGCATACAGGGTGAACATAGAACAGGACAGCTCTTCATGTGTGTTGACCTTTTATGCTACTCTAAGGGGAATTGAACCAGTAGATTGGTGACCATTAGAATTTGAAAGTGGGGGTATTGGGTTCAGGTACAGAGGATGCTCTCAGAGGGTCAGTGCAGACCCCTGTGCTGTAGGGATCCTCTGAGAGGATATGTTCACTCAATGTGTTCACCAACATGGGTAGAGAGTTACAAGCACCAAGAAAAGAGCTCTCCCTACCTCATGGCATTGCTGAAATAATGACAGTGTTCACTTCTTACCTTTGTGTTCCAGAAGCTGTTTCTGTCACAATATGCCTTGCAAATTTTGACACCGTTTTGCTGGGACAAGTAATTTTGTTTCAAAGATAATAAATAGGATGAGAAGGAAAAAAATGAATATTTTTAAAATCTCGCAATCTTTGGACGATGTTAAGATAACATACGTTAAGGTACATATGATTGTCTTGTTATTATCTTGTCCTAATTTTTCCAAGTGTGAAACATTTAGATTCTAACTCACACAGATGCTAAATCTAGTACCATTCCATATCTAGTTTATTAAAGCATGCATTCTGGAATGGAACGTTACCTTTATCAATGGGAACCACACTGCTTTCTAAACCGCTATTAAAGTGCCCTCTCTGTTACAAGTGAAAATATGTGTTTTATCATTTTAATTTGCAAGACTAATAAAAATATCAGGAACCTCCTGGGGAAAGATTATTGGGAGCATTTTGATTCTTTCTTTGAGATGGCAGTTCCTTCAAAACAAACCTGTTTGATTTTTTTCTGGAACGCATTAAACGCAACGTGTCATATTTATTGTTTGAAATGTTAAACACTCTTTGCTTGAGCTGCTTTATTTTGAAGAGAATGCGCTGGTTTTAACAGCCGAGTTATTTATGGAGAAGGAATTTGAAGCAATCACACACGTTTCAAAGCAAATTTTGCCAGTTAAAAGAAATAGTTAAATTTATGAGCTCAGCAACAGCTGCCAGATGGTGATGTTTGAAAGAGCCCTTTCGTTTTGAAAAACTGACCTTCAAATCAGTTTAGCCGCGTGAATCAAGGGAATAAACTTTACCATGGGGGTTAGAGAGGCCCCAACGCTGGTGTTAAATATTTTTATCGCTATGTTGTGAAGTGTTTTTGATTGACAGAGACATGTAGAAGTGAATGAAAGGATTGTAATTGTGATTTATCGCTGGGGTTAATTCACACAGATGGAAGTTCTGTCACTGATGGTTTATCATTGATATCCTGTGGCATGTCTTCTGAAAGTGGGGCTTGACCCCCTGACGGACTTTGCAACCTGAAGTCTTGGAGTCTCAAGCTCCAACACAGTAATGGCCACTGAGGAGGCCTGACTGTGTTGCAAAAGGCAAGGCAATAACCTCGTGGTTTTATCGCTAGACTATTAATCCAGAAACTAAAAGCGTGGTGCTGGAAAAGCACAGCACGTCAGGCAGCTTTGAGGAGCAGGAGAGTCAGGATTTCCGGTATCATTCCTGATGAAGAACTTATGCCCAAAATGTCGACTCTCCTGTTCCTCAGATGCTGCCCGACCTGCTGAGCTTTCCCAGCGCTACTTTTCAACTCTGACTGTCCAACGTCTGCAGTCCTTACTTTCTCCTATTAATCCATAACCTCAGATAACATCCGGGGAACCAGGGTTCCAATGCCACCACAGCAGATAGTTGAATTTAAATTCAGTACAAATCTGGAATTAAGAGTCTAATGATTATCGATTGTTGGGGAAAAACCCCATCTGGATCGTTAATGTCCTTTAGGGAAGGGAACTGCCATCCTTACCTTTTCTGGCCGACATGTGTCTCCAGATCCACAGCTATGTCGTTGACCCTTATCTGCCCTCTTGGGAATAAGGCTGGCCAAACTAGCAAACCCCTCATCCCATGAATGAATTATAAAAAGCAACACTCCCTCTCTAGCAGACAGGCCCCCTGACTCTCTCCATGCCACTAGATCTTCACTATCCCTGTCACACTCACAGAAGGCTTACTGCAACATTCAATGGTGTCTTGGTGAGAAGCACTGTACAAGGGCATCCAGGGTGAGGGACTTCAGTTTATGGACAGACCTTGAGAGGGAGGCAGGGGGAGGCAATGGCCTAGTGGTATTATCGCTAGACTATTAATCCAGAGACTTGGCTAATGTCCTGGTGACTGGAGTTCACCGTGGCAGATGGTGGAATTTGAATTCAAGAAAGAATCTGGAATGAAAGGTCTAATAATGACTATGATTCCACTGTTGATTATTGGAAAAACCCACCTGGTTCACTAATGCCATTTAGGGAAGGAAATCTGCCATCCTTACTTGGTCTGGCCTACATGTGACTTCAGATCAATAGCACAGTGGTTGACTCTTAACTGCCTTTTGGGCAATTAGGGATGGGTAAAAAAATGGCTGAGACAGAGATGTCCTTACTGCATAATGAATAAAAAAAAAGGGTTGGCAACAGGCTGTTCAGCCCTCGAGTCTGTTTTATCATTTAACTATAACCAGGTTATTCAGAATCTTTGCCACATAGCGTGCTACCCGAGGATATCAGTTTCGAAATTTTCAATGGATCTCCTTCTGCCTCAACAGCTTTTTTGGGAAATGAGATTTCAGTGCCTTTGTTTTGAGCTATCACCCCTGCACTGACTCATTCTGTTTCTAAGATTGAGCCCCTGCCCACCCGTGTCATCAACCCCCACACTCTCATCAGAGCAAAATGTTTCCCTCGATGCACCCAGAGAGTGGGGGCTGAGCCTGTGGAACTCTCTGACACAGAAAGTAGTTCAGGCCAAAACATCAAATGTTTTCAAGGAAGAGTTGAATATAATTTTTCAGGCTAAAGGGCTCATGTGGAGAAAGCAGGAACAGGATATTGAGTTAGATGAGCAGTCATGATCATATTGAACAGTGGAGCAGGCCTCTGTTTTATATGTTTCTCTCCCCCTGCTCTATTGAGATATTTAATCATCTTAACATCTCAATCAGATCAGACCATTATTTATTTCACTCAAACTGAATTAAGCAGATAGAACCAAAAGGCAGACAGTGCTGGAGAAACTCAGCAGGTATGGCAGCATCAGTGGAGAGAGAGAAACAGAGTGAATGTCTCGGATCCAGTGACCCTTCTTCAAAAGTGATGTTGGATCAAATGATTATAGATTGTTTTTTGAGATGTCTTTGTTTTCCAGGATTTGTCAGAGAGGACTCTGTGATGTTCTGGAGCAGATGGATGGTTAGGGGAGAATTATAGAGTGACGTTGATGTGTAGATGAAGATTGAGAAGACTCAGAGTGAAGGTAGAGCTGTTCAGGTTGCCTCATTGCTTCTTTGTCATCCTTTTTCTTCCTTTTTTTTGTTCCTCCTTCTCTTCCTCCTTCACTTCCTCCTCCTATTCCTCCTTCTCTTCCTCCTGTTCCACCTCCCATGGTTCACACTGAGGGCCTGGTGTGTGTAAGGGCTATGTCCTTGAGCAGGTCAGGTTGTGGAAGACACTATGGTCCACTTTATGTTCAGAGACACATCTAGATAAAGTCATAGAGTCATAGAGATGTACAGCATGGAAACAGACCCTTTGGTCCAACCCGTCCATGCCGACCAGATATCCCAACCCAATCTAGTCCCACCTGCCAGCACCCGGCCCATATCCCTCCAAATCCTTCCTATTCATATACCCATCCAGATGCCTCTTAAATGTTGTAATTGTACCAGATTCCACCACTTCCTCTGGCAGCTCATTCCATACATGTAACACCTGCTGCATGAAAAAGTTGGCTCATGGGTCTCTTTTATATCTTTCCCCTCTCACCTTAAACCTATGCCCTCTAGTTCTGGACTCCCTCACTCCAGGGAAAAGATTTTGTCTATTTATCCTATCCGTGCCCCTGTTGTACAGTTAAAATTCCCCCATGCCCTAATCCCTGTTTCAAGTGCATTTCTAAGGGGAGAGGCTGAAGTTGAGATGCTTTACAGAAGAATACTGCATACAAGCAATCAGAAGGAGGTGTTATCTCCATAGATGACTATTATAAGTCGCCCATTATTGTCCCCAAACCCCAACCGTCACTGCAAAACCACCTTGTTAGAAGGCCCATAGTTTGCCCCCAGGAAACTGGTGGGAATGTAGCCTTAATTGTTTGGTTGGAGGAGCTGACACAGTTGAGTAGGTAAAAACAATGACTGCAGATGCTGGAAACCAGATTCTGGATTAGTGGTGCTGGAAGAGCACAGCATTTCAGGCAGCATCCAACGAGCAGCGAAATCGACGTTTCGGGCAAAAGCCCTTCATCAGGAATAAAGGCAGTGAGCCTGAAGCATGGAGAGATAAGCTAGAGGAGGGTGGGGATGGGGAGAGAGTAGCACAGAGTACAATGGGTGAGTGGGGGAGGAGATGAAGGTCATAGGTCAAGGCACCAACTTGGCAAACTATTGCTCCTGGCATACTCTGTGCGGCCGAACAGCACAAAAACTGAATGGTTCAGGAAGGCAGCTCATTGCCACTTTCTCAAAGCCAACCAATGATGGGCATGGTGGTGGTTTCCTTGGTGCTCGCTCCGAGTAGCCTGTGGTATGTGCCACCTCTGTCAGTCTGTGGTACTGGGAAAGGATTGCTTGCGGGATTTTGCTGATACAAATCTCCCTTGCTCTGTCTTATCTAGAGATTAGTGGTACAGGATAAACTACATTACAGTATCTGAAGAAGAGACTCCATTCTCCGACTATAAAAAGATTATTGGATGCTAGTAATGAGTACAACGACATTTGTTCAGGTATAATGACTAAACCCAGAGTGAATGTGGAGTGAGTTCTGGGTGGAGGCCGGCACTGAGGCAGCATGACCTCACGCTCTAAGGCCTGTGGGGACGGACTGGAGCTTAAGTACTTCTCGTCACTGAGCATCATTCTGGACTTTTTCACTGTTTCATGCTAATCTATATTTTTTATTCTCTGTAACAGCACTATATTTTTTACTCTGTAAGATTTGTAACTAGGTATTTGTACCTAAGATGGTACCATTAAAAGGCAGCCATTATAAAACTTTTCACTGTACTCCTGTACTTCTGTACTGGAGGATGTATGACAATAAAGAATATTCTATATCCTAGAGCCTTCAGGGAGCTGCTCCAGATCCATCTCTCCCACTGAAAGCTGGAGTACAACTGGGTATCTCCACCTTGAGGCTGCCTATGACATCAGGAGAGTAGGTGGAGCTACTGTAAAATAAACATTAACCCCTTTGTCAGATGGGAAGAACATGGGATCAGGAATAGTTGAGCCCTTTGAACCTACTGTGTCATTCTGGATCCTGCTTGTTGATCTATCTCAGCACTGTAATTCCCTAGGTCTGCCCACCTCCCTCCTTGTAACCAGAAATTTATTCAGCTCTGTATTGGGCATTCTCAACACATGAACTTCTCCAGCCCACTGAGGTAGACAAATCCCCAATTCTAAATGGCTTGCCTGTTATACTGAGACTGGGTCACTGGTCCTAGTGCCATAACCAAGGGGCAACATCCTTCCTGTGTCTACCCTATCTATCCCTTTATGAATTGTGTCAGTTTCAATGAGCTCCAATCTAATCTTCTGATCTCCAGAGAATGCAGGCTCGGTCTCCTCCATCTCTCATTATCAGAAAGTCCCACCATCCCAGGAGTCATAATCACTGCCTCGATGCCAGTATGTCCTTCCTTAGGCAAGGACACTGAAACAGCACAGCAGCAGCTGTACTGATGTCCAATACAACTGCAAACAGATTTCTTTGCTCCTGTCCTCAAAACAAAAATTATGAAAAGACACATCCCATGAACAAATTAAAATAGAAAACAAAGAGGAACATCAAGTGCACCCACATCAACGCTCCACATTGTGTGAAAGTCGAGGAACTCTGTTGGTAATACATTTACAGAGTGCTCAAATATTGGAGTACGCAGTACTTCTATTCATTTTGCAAATGAAAAAGTAATTCAAACAGATCGGGCCTGATGATGCCTTGCTGATGTTTCTCAATCAAAGTGTGGAGTGGATCTCATATGTTGTAAGCAGAGGTTCATGTGGGAGTGTTCCTGAGAGGGTAACATGGCAGAATGGATAGGAGGAGAAAGTGAGGACCGCAGATGCTGGAGATCAGAGCTGAAAATCCACGCTTCAGAAGGGCTTATGCCCGAAACGTCGATTCTCCTGCTCCTTGGATGCTGCCTGACCTGTTGCGCTTTTCCAGCAACACATTTTCAGCTCAGAATGGATAGGAGCCAGCATTAGATATAGAGCAGCAACACAACCTGTCCCCTCGCCATGCTTCCTGACCATGAGTTAAACACTTGCATAGGGACAGAAGAACTAAAGCAGGAATAGGCCATTCAGCCCCTTGAGTCTGGCCCACCTTTCGATATGATCATGGCTGACGTCATCTTGGCCTCAACTCCATTTTTCTGCTGTAACTATAACCCTTCAATCTGTTACTATTTAAAAATCTGTCTATCTCCACATTACATTTACTCACTATCCCAGCATACACCACACTCTGGGGGAGTGAATTCCATGGCTTCATGAGCCTTTGAGAGAAGTAATTCCTCCCAATCTCTGTTTTAAACCTGCATGCCCTTATCCTAAAGCTATGATCTCACCTTCCTGATTGTTCCACATGAAGAAACATCCTCTCTGTGTCTCCTCTGCCAATCCCTGTTAGAATCTCATGAATCTCAATGAGATCGCCTCTCGGTTTCCTAAATGGAGTGGATCTCACACTGCTGCCCGTACCAACTTGGGCGATCGATCCACACAGACTATGAAGCCAGAGGCTGGATGCTGGATTTACACCTTATTAGACTTTTGTAGCACATCAGCATGAGGGAGCTGAATCTAGAAACCAAAATATTTCCTCCTGTTAATGATCCTTTGTCCCAGTGGTTTCTCTAAGCAGAAGGAGATGTGAATGTGATGTGAATTAGACCCATGAAGCTTTCTAAGTCGCACTAGTATGTATGGTACAGAGCAGTGGTGTTACTTTTGCACTTATGTGGTGGCATTTTCATGGGGATTGAATATAATAACACTCAAAGATTATGAAACACTAGCTGGCAGAACATCTTGAAGTGACGACACCAAAGGTACACAAAATAAACAGCTTTCTCTTTCTCCCTGGTGTTCTGTTGGTATAGCACCACACTGTTAATGTACAATTGAACCTTCAGGTCACTTGCCCATCTCCCCAGCCAGACCGATGGCCTTAGGAAGGCTGTGGTTGTGGGGAGAGGGTTAGAAATGGCGGGCCCTTGAGTGGAAGGATGTGAAAGTGCAAAGGGATGAATATCTACAAACAAAGGGCTCAGAGAAAGCAGATTATTAACGTGGTATTTTGAATAAGGTTTGAATGTATTAGTTCCCAGGGCAGCTGTCAACAGAGTGAAAGTTTGATTGTATCAGGCCAGTGGGAGGAGCTTTTAATAGGTGCTAGCATTTCAAAAGATGGCTGGTCACAGCTGATTGAGATGCTATCATTTGCAATGGTTCCCAGGGGACAATCCAAGTAATATGGAGCTGAGAGTTCAAGCACAATGTTATTGGGGAGGCCCTAAGGGATTTTCCTTCTTTTGTTGTTGCAGTCAAACAGTAAGTTGTTTGTCAGTCCTTGGACTCAAATTTATCCTCAGCACTCCCAGCTGGAAGTTGGATGTTACTGATATAAAACAGGTGTAAATGGAATTTTGGGACATTCCAAGGAACAAAGTTTACACCGTTCTGCAGCAGACATTAGGCCTGTTATGTACAGAAATGCCAGGCTGTCTGCAGCTCCAGACTTGTGTCTTGCAAATGTTGGACAGTCTTTGGGAAATCAGGAAGTGAGAATACCTCGCTGCAAGGTTCCTAGCCTATGTCCAGCTCTTAGAGCCGCTGTCTTTATATGGTGAGCCCAGTTCAGTTTCTGGTCCCTGCTAATTTCTTGAATGTTGATATTTAAATGGGGGATTCCGTGATGGTGATACCATTGAATATCAAGAAGTGATGGTTAGATTCCATCTTGCTGGAGATGGTCATCACCCCACATTTACACTGCACCAATCTTACTTGGCACTTGTCAGCACAAGCCTGCATATTGTCCAGCTGTTGCTGAATACAGTACAGCATGTTTCAGACTCTTTACAAATTGTCAATGCTGATGAACATTGTGCAACCATTAGTGAACATCCCCACTCCTGACCTTATGATGGAAGGAAGACCTTTTGATGAAGCAGCTGAAGATAGTTGGGCCTAGGACACTACCCTGAGGAACTCCTGCAGAGATGTCCTGGAGCTGAGATGACTGACCACCAGCAACCACAACCATTTTCCTATGTGCCAGGTAAGACTCTAACCAGCAGAGTCCACTCCCAGTCCACTCAGATTGATACCCCGTTTAGAGGTGCTGCTCTGGGATGACCCTCTGCACTCTCCATTGAACCAGGGTTGATCCCCTGGCTTGTTAGAAATGATAGATTAGATTAGATTAGATTACTTACAGTGTGGAAACAGGCCCTTCGGCCCAACAAGTCCACACCGCCCCGCCGAAGCGTAACCCACCCATACCCCTACATCTACCCCTTACCTAACACTACGGGCAATTTAGCATGGCCAATTCACCTGACCTGCACATCTTTGGACTGTGGGAGGAAACCGGAGCACCCGGAGGAAACCCACGCAGACACGGGGACAACATGCAAACTCCACACAGAGAGTCGCCTGAGGTGGGAAATGAACCCGGGTCTCTGGCGCTGTGAGGCAACAGTGCTAACCACTGTGCCACTGTGCCGCCCGTATGGTACGGTACGATAGAGTTAGGTACACACCATTTGATGGTTATAATTTGTGATTGAATACAATTCTGCTTTTCTACAATTTTCTGCAATGCTACAATTCTCATTGGTTCCTCCATGTGGTGTTCAGAGAGGAGGAAAATGAGGGAGAACAGTGAGTGGTAACCAGCAGGACCTTGCTTGCGTAGCGTAATATCATTTCGGCGCATGCTGAATCCAGCAATCTGAGTTTGTACCTCAGTGGGATCTCCAGGTCAGTGTGGATAAGATGGGCTGAATAACTCCTTCTGTGCTGTATCATTTCTGCAGTTTCATGGTATCTGGAATCAGTGTGGAAGACTTGCAGGGTCATTCCCCCTTGACTGGATACCATGGTCTCAACACCTCTGCTGAACCTGTCTGAACTGTGGGGCAGCAATGAGGAGATAGTGAGGACTGCAGATGCTGGAGAAATCAGAGTTGATAAAGTGAGGTGCTGGAAAAAGCACAACAGGCGAGGACCTGGTGAACGGTTCAGCCCAGAATATCGACTCTCTTGCATCTCAGATACTATCTGAGCTGCAGTGCTTTTTCTATTGTCACACTTCATCCACACTGATCAGTTGGGCAGGATATGGTCGGGGATGGTGATAGTGAAGCAACAACAAACACTGGAGATCACAGCAGGTCAGGCAGCTCCATGGGGAGAGACCAAGTTAATGTTTTGAGTCTAGATGATTCTTCTGACGACGTCTGTGAGACAGTTCTCCCAGTTTTGGCACAACGCTCCCACCCCGGGTTGTAAGTGAGCAAGACATTGTAGTTAGTGCATCTGGTATGCAGTACTCTCCTCAGTGACCTGGCTAACTTTGAGCTCCAGCATCTCTGAAACAGATTATTAGGGCCATTATTACCTTGTGTTGTTTGGGAGCTGGATACATGCAAACTCTGCTTTGTTTAGATAGCAATAACCGAACTTCAACAATACTTCTTTGGCTATCAAGCTCATTCGGCTGTCCTGAGAAAGTGTGATAAAAATGCAGCCTGTGTGGATGGTCCTGTGTTCCTTATAAATTGATTGCTGAGTTCAGTCACAGATTGAAAATGTGTTGCTGAAAAAGCACAGCAGGTCAGGCAGCATCCAAGGAGCAGGAGAATCAACGTTTCGGGCATGAGCCCTTCTTCAGGAATGAAGAAGGTGTGCCAAGCAGGCTAAGATAAAAGGTAGGGAGGAGGGACTTGGGGGAGGGGCGTTGGAAATGTGATAGGTGGAAGGAGGTTAAGGTGAGGGTGATAGGCTGGAGTGGGGGTGGGGGCGGAGAGGTCAGGAAGAAGATTGCAGGTTAGGAAGGTGGTGCTGAGTTCGAGGGTTGGGTCTGAGACAAGGTGGGGGGAGGGGAAATGAGGAAACTGGAGAAATCTGAGTTCATCCCTTGTGGTTGGAGGGTTCCTAGTCACAGATTCCAGTGTAACAGAATTGGACGGGATATATGCCATTTCCCACATCATGCATTTGACCTACATAATACTCATACTCAGACAGCAAAAGGATGAAGGTTTCTTCATG
Source organism: Chiloscyllium punctatum (assembly GCF_047496795.1). Lineage (NCBI taxonomy): Eukaryota > Metazoa > Chordata > Chondrichthyes > Orectolobiformes > Hemiscylliidae > Chiloscyllium > Chiloscyllium punctatum. The sequence goes on from NC_092760.1 coordinate 89,009,878, forward strand.
TGAGAGTGCAGTGCTAGAAAAACACAACAGATCAGGCAGTGTCTGAGGAGCAGGAGAATCGACGTTTCTGGCATAAACCCTTCATGAGTTTTCTCATGTGGTCATTTTGATGTGTCTGGTTTGGCAGTAGATCTGCTTCGCTGGCAACCTACTTGTGGACAACTTAGTGCTTCATCGAAACAGAAAGGAAACGAGTGAAAAAAAACCATAATATTTCATTTCAAGAATAATCAGACAACAAGATTAATAAGCCACTACATGATAGGACTCAATGGGGCATGAGTGAGGTGGGGTTTCACTTAATCGTCTAACGGGATGAGTGCCTCAAGCCTGCAGAGTTGGTTAAATAAAGAACAAAGAACAAAGACAATTACAGCACAGGAACAGGCCCTTCGGCCCCTCCAAGTCTGCGCTGATCCAGATCCTCTATCTAAACCTGTCGCCTATTTTCTAAGGACCTGTATCCCTCTGCTCCCTGCCCATTCATGTATCTGTCTAGATGCATCTTAAATGACGCTACCACCTCCAGTGGCAACACGTTCCAGGCACCCACCACCCTCTGCATGAAGAATTTTCCACACATATCTCCCTTAAACATTTCCCCTCTCACTTTGAACTCGTGACCCCTAGTAGTTGAGTCCCTCATTTTGGGAAAAAGCTTCTTGCTATCCACCCTGTCTATACCTCTCATGATTTTGTTGACCTTAATTAGGTTCCCCCTTAACCTCCGAATTTCTAATGAAAATAATCCTAATCTCCTCAATGTCTTCTCATAGCTAGCACCCTCCATACCAGGCAAAATCCTGGTGAACCTCCTCTGCACCCTCTCCAAAGCATCCACATCCTTTTGGTAAGGTGGAGACCGGAACTGTACACAGTATTCTAAATGTGGCCGAACCAAAGTCCCATACAACTATAACATGACCTGCCTAGTCTTGTACTCTATACCCTGTCTGATGAAGGAAAGCTTGCCGTATGCCTCCTTGACCACTCTATTGACTTGGGTTGCCACCTTCAGGGTACAATGGACCTAAACGTCCAGATCTCTCTGTACATCAGTTTTCCCCAGAGCATTTCCAATTACAGTGTAGTTCACTCTTGAATTGGATCTTCCAAAATGCAAATTCCAATCTCGCATTTACCCAGATTGAACTCCATCTGCCATTTCTCTCCAACTCTCCAGTCTATCGATATTCTGCTGCATTCTCTGACAGTCCCCTCCACTACCTGCCACTCCACCAATCTTAGTGTCATTTGCAAACGTGCTAATCAGACCACCTATACCTTCCTCCACATCATTTAAATTGTTGTGGTTCTGTTCGCCGAGCTGGGAATTTGTGTTGCAAACGTTTCGTCCCCTGTCTAGGTGACATCCTCAGTGGTTGGGAGCCTCCTGTGAAGCGCTTCTTTGATGTTACAGATGCTCCCAAGCACTGAGGATGTCACCTAGACAGGGGACAAAACGTTTGCAACATAAATTCCCATCTCGGCGAACAGAACCACAACAACGAGCACCCGAGATACAAATCTTCTCCCAAACTTTGATCATTTAAGTATATCACATACTACAGCATTCTCAGCACAAATCCCTGAGGAACACCACTGGTCACAGGTCTCCATTTTGAGAAACTCCCTTCCACTACTTCTCTCTGTCTCCTGTTGCTCAGCCAATTCTTTACTCATCTCGCTCGTACACCCTGGTCCCCACACGACTTCACTTTCTCCATCAGCCTACCAAGCAGAACCTTATCAAATGTCTTACTGAAGTCCATGTACATGACATCTACAGACCTTCCATCATCAATCAGTGCTGTAATTTCCTTAAAGAATTCTGTTAAGTTGGTAAGACATGACCTTCCCTGCATAAAACCATGTGGCCTATCACTGATAAGCGCATTTTCCCTCCCACCCACAGCTTCCAACTTCATAGTTCAGGAACCCTACATTGCCCAGTTCTACAATGGCACCCTCCTCTGTCACCACAGGAATTGCAAAACCTGCACCCACACCTCCCCCCCTCATCTCTGTCCAAGACCCCAAAGGAGCCTTCCACATCCATCAAAGTTTCACCTGCACTTCCACATGTGACATTTACTGTATCCTTTGCTCCCGATGCAGTCTCCTCTACATTGGGAGACCAGACGCCTTCTTGCAGAGCGCTTCAGAGAACATCTCCGGGACACCCGCACCAACCAAACCCACCCCTCAGTGACCAAACATTTCAACTCCCGCTTCCACTCTGCCGAGGACATGCAAGTCCTGGGCCTCCTCCATCGCCACGCCTGTACTACCAGACACCTGGAGGAAGAACGCCTCATCTTCCTCCTTGGGACCCACCAACCCCATGGCATCAATGTGGACTTCACCAGTTCCCTCAACCCCCCCTCCTTCCACCTTATCCCAGTTCCAAACTTCCAGCTCAGTACCGCCCTCATGACCTGTCCATCTTCCTTCCCATCTATTTGCTCCACCCTCCCCTCCGACCTATCACCTTTACCCCCACCTCCATCCACCTATTGCACTCTCAGCTACCTACCCCCCAGCCCCACCCCCTCCCATTTATCTCTCCACCCCGAGGCTCCCAGACTCATTCCTGATGAAGGGCTTTTGCCCGAAACATCGATTTTCCTGCTCCCTGGATGCTCCCTGACCTGCTGTGCTTTTCCAGCACCACACTCGACTTTCCCTACCACTGCTGTCAGGCTCGCCAGTCTATAATTTGCTGGATTATCCCTGCGACCCTTCTTAAACAAGGGGATGTTCAAGGATGGTGCAAAGATATCTGTTAAGGCCCCAGCTATTGCCTCTCTCGTTTCCTTCAGTATCCTGGGATAGATCCCATCTCGACTTGGGGACTTGTCCATCTTAATGCCTTTTAGAATTGCATGAATACCGATGCAAAGTACTCGTCAAAAAATTCACCCATTTTCTCTAATTCCGTGCATAACTTTTCTCCTTTGTCCTTGAATGGACCAACCCTTTCCCTAGTTACCCTCTCACTCCTTATATATGAATAAAAGGCTATGGAATTTTCCTTAACCCTGTTTGTTAAAGATATTTCATGAACCCCTTTAGCCCTTTTAATTCCTCATTTAATTCCCAATATTCTTCCGAAGCTTTGTCTGTCTTCAGTCGCCTAGACCTTCTGTCTGCTTCCTTTTCCTTCTTAGCTAGTCTCACAATTTCCCCTGTCATCCAAGTTTCCCGTATCTTACAATTTCTATCCCTCATTTTCACAGGGACATGTCTGTCCTGTACTCTAATCACCACTAAAAGTTTGTTTTTTAGATTACTTACAGTGTGGAAACAGGCCCTTCGGCCCAACAAGTCCACACCGAACTGCAATCCACCCAGATCCATTCCTCTACATTTACCCCTTCACCTAACACAATGGGCAGTTTAGCATGGCCAATTCACCTAACCTGCACATTTTTTGGAATGTGGGAGGAAACCCACGCAGACACGGGAAGAACGTGTAAACTCCACACAGACAGTCGCCTGAGGCTGGAGTTGAACCCGGGTCTCTGGCACTGTGAGGCAGCAGTGCTAACCACTGTGCCATCGTGCTGCCCATGGTGAATTAGTCCAGAGGCTAACACGTGCTGCAGTCATAAATGAGTTCACAGACGTGACAAAGTTCACTGAAACATGTGTGAAGAGACCGAGTTAGCAAAGACATCACCATCAGCTATCAGCTTCTCTCCCTGTGAACTCTTACCCTGTGACATAAACAGCTCTTACTTTACAACGAAAGGGTTTGGGTGGAAGTGAATTGGGGCTGCATTGCAATGTTATGCTGCACCTTAAAACTTGCAAATATTTTGATGTGCCAGTGGATCTGGAACACCCCCACCTGAGAGGGTGGTGAAAATACACCCTTCACAGTCGCCTTCGAGAGTATGCAGGAAAGTGCTGAGTGGAGACGCGTTGCAAGGATTATTCTTCCCAAGAGCTGTCAGAGGCTCTGGGCTGAATAGTCTCCTTTTGTACTGTACTGTTCTATCACACCAGGACCACACTTGGAAGGCACTTCATTGGCTGTAAGGTATATCCAGAGCCACCCAAATTCAAGGTTTCTTTCTTTTTGTGGGAATCAAATGGACAGCATTGATCACAATTCTGCTGGGGAGGTGAAGTTGAGTTTGAAGCGGGTTGCATCAAACCCTCTTGGGGCTATAGAGTCTATCCATCCATGTAACCCTAGCTGGAGCAAGGCATACTTTAGTGTACTTATCAATTTTGTTGCTGAGGATGTATTTCAGTCCTGACAATTAACCTACGCACTACGAAAATCTGAGAATCTGCCCAAATCTTGGTAAATCGCAGGCGTGTTTGATGCAATATGAGTTGCACTGTGACTTTCCTGTCCTTTGATTGTATAAAAGCAAAAAGGAGGTTTTGTTGGAACAATATTTGATTACTTACAATGTGGAAACAGGCCCTTCAGCCCAACAAGTCCACACCAACCCAATTTCTCTACACCTAACACTACAGGCAATTATAGCATAACCAATTCACCTAACCTGCACATTTTTGGACTGTGGGAGGAAACTGAAGCAAACCCACACAGAGAGAATGTGCAAACTCCACACAGACAGTTGCCTGAGGTGGGAATTGAACCCATGTCTCAAGCGCTGTGAGGTAACAGTGCTAACCACTGTGCCACCGTGCTGTCCATTTGGTCCCCACAAAAAGAAAGAAGCTCTGTAGGTGCAGTATACAAACATTTTTATACTTAAACCACTTTCACCAATTATCCGAGAACTCTGATTTTCATGCAAGAGACCCATGTGTGGAATAATGATTACATTTCCCCTGCAAATCTCTGCTCCAGCTGTTTCTGTTTACGGGAGCAGATTTATTGATACAGAGTCACTTAAATAGATGTTAATTAAATGGGATGCTATTTGCCAGATTTATTTGAACAAGTCTCCACTTGTGGTTGTCATGTTGTCTGGAGGAAACTGCTTATTGCTTTAAGACGGTGGATAAGTTTCACAAAAAGTTCTAAATGGACCTTGTGACTTCTTTAATAAGATGATTATAATCTAGCTTCAATAGGTGATATTTTCATCAAAAGGTTTGATAATTTTAAAGACCATTTCTTCACCAGTTTTAAAGTGAAATGTTGACTAGTCCAAAGATGTGCAGGTTAGGGTGAATTGGCCATGCTAAATTGCCCGTAGTGTTAGGTAAGGGGCAAATGTAGTGGTATGGGTGGGTTGCGCTTCGGCGGGTCGGTGTGGACTTGTTGGGCCGAAGGGCCTGTTTCCACACTGTAAAGTAGTCTAATCTAGATCAATAATTTGTTAATAACATGAATGAAATGTTAGCCTTTACTGTAAGAGGATTTGAGTACAGGAGCAGTGAAGTCTTGTTTCTATGGTATAGGAGTTTGGTTAGACCACACCTGGGGAATCAACTAGGCAAAAGTGAGGACTGCAGATATTGGAAATCAGAATCTAGATTAGAGTGGTGCTGGAAAAGCACAGCAGGTCAGGCAGCATCCGAGGAGCAGGAAAATCGACATTTCGGGCAAAAGCCCTTCATCATTCCTGCACCACTCTAATCTACATACCTGGGGAATGTTGCACAGTTTTGTTCTCCTTATCTCTGAAAAGGTAGGATTGCCAAAGAGAGAGCCCTGGGGTGGTGAATGAACGTCAGAGATCTATGGGTAATAGAGAAGACCAATGGAATGTTAGCCTTTATCTCAAAAGGAGTGGGAGGTTTCATTAAAACCACACAAGGCACTAGTCAGACTCACAGCTGGAATATAGTGAACAGTCTATGCCCTTCATCTTAGGAAAGATACACTGGCATTGGAGGTAGTCCAGAGAAGGTTCATTCAGCAGATCCCAGGTATGGGGGGGAAATGTCTTATGAGAAATGGCTGAATAAATTTGCTCTGTGCTTGTTGGAATATAGTGGAGAGCATGTTACTGGAAAAGTCCACAGGTAAGTGACTCAGTGTTATTGACTCAGTGTTCTTGTTTTTGGAGACAAAGTGTACAGTTATGGCAGCGCAGGCGGTGGAATGTTCCTCCTGCAGGATGTTTGAGGTAGGGGTGACCACCGATACTCCTGCCGACTTCGTCTGCAGGAAATGCAGTCAGATCCTGATCCTCACCGAACGAGTTAGGGAACTGGAACTGGAGTTGGATGAACTGAGGATTATTCGAGAGGCTGAGAGGGTGATCGATAGAAGCTACAGGGACATAGTTACGCCAGAGAACAGAGGTAGCTGGGTAACAGTTAGGGGTGGGAAGGGGAAGAAACAGGCAGTGCAGGGTTCCCTTGTGGTCGTTCCCCTAAAAAATAAGTATACAGCTTTGGAAACTGTTGGGGGGGACAGCCTTGCAGGTGTAAGCTGCAGTGAAGGGGTCTGTGGCTCTGAGACTCAGAAGGAAAAGGGGGAGAGGAGGAGAGCACTAGTTATAGGGGACTCTCTAGTTAGAGGGACGGACAGGCGGTTCTGTGGACATGGGCGAGACTCTCGGATGGTTTGTTGCCTCCCGGGTGCTAGGGTCCAAGATGTCTCGGACCGTGTCTTCAGAATCCTTAAGGGGGAGGGTGTGCAGCCAGAAGTCGTGGTACACATTGGCACCAATGACATAGGTAGGAAGAGGGGTGGAGAGGTCATTCAAGAGCTCAAGGAGTTAGGCTGGAAGCTAAAAGCTAGGACAGACAGAGTCGTCATCTCTGGGTTGTTGCCGGTGCCACGTGATAGTGAGGCAAAGAATAGGGAGAGAGTGCAGTTGAACACGTGGCTGCAAGGATGGTGTAGGAGGGAGGGCTTCAGATATTTGGACAATTGGACTGCATTCTGGGGAAGGTGGGACCTGTATAAACAGGACGGGTTGCACCTGAACCAGAAGGGCACCAATATCCTGGGGGGTAGGTTTGCTAGCACTCTTCGGGGGGGTTTAAACTAATTTGGCAGGGGGATGGGATCCGGACTTGTAGTCCAGCAAGTAAGCTAGCTGTGTGTCAGGATGCCCAAGACTGTAGGGAGGCTGTGGAGAAGGTAGCACTGACAGGGACTACTTGCGGACACAGAGATGGGCTCAAGTGCGTATACTTCAACGCAAGGAGTATCAGAAATAAGGTGGGTGAACTTAAGGCGTGGATCGGTACCTGGGACTACGATGTTGTGGCCATCACGGAAACATGGATAGATGAGGGACAGGAATGGCTGTTGGAGGTTCCTGGTTACAGATGTTTCAGTAAGATTAGGGAGGGTGGTAAAAAAGGAGGGGGGGTGGCATTGCTAATTAGAAATGGTATAACAGCTGCAGAAAGGAAGTTTGAGGGGGATCTGCCTCTGGAGGTAGTATGGGCTGAAGTCAGAAATAGGAAAGGTGCAGTCACCTTGTTGGGTGTTTATTATAGGCCCCCCAATAGCAGCAGAGATGTGGAGAAACAGATTAGGAAACAGATTTTGGAAAGGTGCAGAAGCCACAGGGTCGTAGTCATGGGCGACTTCAACTTCCCAAATATTGATTGGAAGGTCTTTAGATCAAGTAGATTGGATGGGGTGGTGTTTGTGCAGTGTGTCCAGGAAGCTTTTCTAACGCAGTATGTAGAGTGTCCAACCAGAGGGGAGGCCATATTGGATTTGGTACTCGGTAATGAACCGGGACAAGTGGTGGGCTTGTTAGTGGGTGAACATTTTGGTGATGGTGACCACAATTCTGTGACTTTCACCTTGCTTATGGAGAGAGATAGGTGCGCACAACAAGGAAGATTTTACAATTGGGGGAAGGGAAATTACGATGCTGTAAGACAGGATTTGAGGAGCATACGTTGGGAGCATAGGCTGTCAGGGAAGGATGTGGTGGAAATGTGGAACTTTTTCAAGGAGCAGGTACGACATGTCCTTGATATGTATGTACCGATCAGGCAGGAAAGAAATGATCGTGTGAGGGAGCCTTGGTTGACGAGGGAGGTTGAATGTCTAGTAAAGAGGAAGAAGGAGGCTTACATAAGGTTGAGGAAACAGGGTTCAGACAGAGCAGTGGAGGGATACAGGATAGCCAGAATGGACCTGAAGAAAGGGATTAGGAGAGCTAAGAGAGGGCATGAAAAATCCTTGGTGGATAGGATCAAGGATAACCCCAAGGCATTTTATGTGTATGTGAGAAACCTGAGAATGACGAGAACGAGGGTAGGTCCGATCAAGGACAGTAGTGGGAGACTGTGTATTGAGTTGGAAGAGATAGGAGAGGTCTTGAACAAGTACTTCTCTTCAGTATTTACGAACGAGAGGGACCGTATTGTTGAAGAGGAGAGTGTGAAACGGACTGTTAAGCTAGAAGAGATACCTGTTAGGAAGGAAGATGTGTTGGACATTTTGAACAACTTGAGGATAGACAAGTCCCCCGGGCCTGATGGGATATATCCTAGGATTATGTGGGAAGCAAGAGAGGAAATTGCAGAACCGTTGGCATTGATCTTCTCGTCTTCACTGGCAACGGGGGTGGTACCAGGGGACTGGAGAGTAGCGAATGTTGTGCCCCTGTTCAAAAAAGGGAATAGGGATAACCCCGGGAATTTCAGGCCAGTTAGTCTTACTTCTGTGGTAGGCAAAGTAATGGAAAGGGTACTGAGGGATAGGATTTACGAGTATCTGGAAAGACACTGCTTGATTAGGGACAGCCAGCACGGATTTGTGAAGGGTAGGTCTTGCCTTACAAAGTCTTATTGAATTCTTCGAGGAGGTGACCAAGCATGTGGATGAGGGTAGAGCAGTGGATGTAGTGTACATGGATTTTAGTAAGGCATTTGATAAGGTTCCCCATGGTAGGCTTATGCGGAAAGTCAGGAGGCATGGGATAGAGGGAAATTTGGCCAATTGGATAGAAAACTGGCTAACCGGTCGAAGGCAGAGAGTGGTGGTAGATGGTAAATATTCAGCCTGGAGCCCAGTTACAAGTGGAGTTCCGCAGGGTTCAGTTCTGGATCCTCTGCTGTTTGTAATTTTTATTAATGACTTAGATAAGGGAGTCGAAGGGTGGGTCAGTAAATTTGCAGATGATACGAAGATAGGTGGAGTTGTGGACAGTGAGGAGGGCTGTTGTCGGATGCAGAGGGACTTAGATATGATGCAGAGCTGGGCTGAGGAGTGGCAGATGGAGTTCAACCCTGCCAAGTGTGAGGTTGTCCATTTCGGAAGAACAAATAAGAATGCGGAATACAGGGTTAATGGTAGGGTTCTTAGTCAGGTGGAGGAACAGAGGGATCTTGGGGTCTATGTACATAGATCTTTGAAGGTTGCCACTCAGGTGGATAGAGTTTGTAAGAAGGCCTATGGAGTATTATCGTTCATTAGCAGAGGGATTGAATTCAAGAGTCGTGAAGTGATGTTGCAGCTGTACAGGACTTTGGTTAGGCCACAGTTGGAGTACTGTGTGCAGTTCTGGTCGCCTCACTTTAGGAAAGATGTGGAAGCTTTGGAGAGGGTGCAGAGAAGATTTACCAGGATGTTGCCTGGAATGGAGAGTAGGTCGTACGAGGATAGGTTGAGAGTTCTCGGCCTTTTCTCGTTGGAACGGCGAAGGATGAGGGGTGACTTGATAGAGGTTTATAAGATAATCAGGGGAATAGATAGAGTAGACAGAAACTTTTTCCCCGGGTACAACAGAGTGTTACAAGGGGACATAAATTTAAGGTGAAGGGTGGAAGGTATAGGGGAGATGTCAGGGGTGGGTTCTTTACCCAGAGAGTGGTGGGGGCATGGAATGCGCTGCCCGTGGGAGTGGTAGAGTCAGAATCATTGGCGACCTTTAAGCGGCATTTAGATAGGTACATGGATGGGTGCTTAATCTAGGTTAGAAGTTCGGCACAACATCGTGGGCCGAAGGGCCTGTTCTGTGCTGTATTGTTCTATGTTCTATGTCCTAAAAGCACAGCAGGTCCTGATGAAGGGGTCTGGCCAGAAACATCGATTTTCCTGCTCCTTGGATGCTGGCTGACCTGCTGTGTTTTTCCAACAACACGCTGTCAACTCTGATCTCCAGCATCTACAGACCTCACTGTCTCCTTGTTGGAATATAGGAGGATAAGAGGCAACTTTATTGAAACATACAAGATTCTCGGGGCTTGATAGGATAGGTATGGAAGGGCTGTCTCCCCTTGTGTGGGACCAGAGGGCATCATCTCTGAGTAAGGAGTCACCCATTTAAGATGGAGATGAGGAAGAATTTCTTCGCTCAAAGGGCACTTAGCCTGTGGAGTTTCGTACTGCCCAGGGCTGTTCGATGGGTCATTCAGTTATTCGAGGGTGAGATAGACAGGTTTTGAATAAGTTAGGAAATGAAGGGTAATGGGGTAAAGGGACATTGTGGGGACAAGGGACAAGGGATGAGATCTCATTGAATAGTAGAGTAGACCTGATGGGGTGAAGGCCCCATTTCTGCTCCTATGCTGTATGGTCAATGCACTGTCTTATGAAGTGAGATTGGGCAAAGTGCAATTTATAATATTTTGAAAAATGAGAGGTGATTTCATTGAAACCTACAAAATACTTAAAGGGATAGACAGAGTAGATGCAGGTAAGATGTTTCCATTGGGGCAGTCTAAAACCAGAAGCACAATTTAAAAATAAGTGGGGTGCTATTGAGGACAGAGATGAGGAGAAGGATAGTTATGTGTGGGGTTGTGAATCTTTGGAATTCTCTACCTCAAAGGACTGTGGAGACTCAGTTCTTGAGTGTATTTAAAGTAGACACTGATAAATCTCTGAGTATCTTGTAATGCAGCGTTCCAAAAATTTTAAAAGTTTGATGCTTCCAAAATCATGTTTTATGATGTTGTGGTGGTCTGCTAGTTAAAGAATTAAAGTATAGGAAAATGCTACTTTAATCCTGAGATCAGATTCCACCACCCTGACATTATTCCAACACTCTGACGTTATTCCACCACTCTGATATTAAGTAGGCCTCTTCTTTAATGAAGTATTTAGGACCTGGCATATTTGACTGAAGTGTCAAGTATTTGGACAGCATATGTTAGATCCATGAAGGTGGCTTTTGTTCTATTGGTCCTCATCTGGAACACCAAATCTACTGTACGTTTACGACTGATTCTGATAATTGATAAAATGTCAATTAATCTTCCTTGCAATCCATTTTGCCTTAGAATAATTAAGTATTTGAACTGTCAAAGATTCTACTATATAACCAAGAACCACTTGGATTTTTAAGCGATAACTTCTTAAATTACAATAAATCATTTTTGGGTCATTTATTACCTTGTGTTCAGCCAGATATGACAGGCAATGGATTGGTAGCATTATTGACTATTAATCCAAAGACCCAGGTAATGTTCTGGAGACCATAGCAGATGGTGGAATTGGAATTCAATAATAATCTGAAGTTAAGCGTTTAATGATGATGATGAAACTATTGCTCCTTGCCTGCTAAAGTCCACCTGGTTCACTAATGCCATTAAGGGAAGGAAATTAGCTGTCTTACCTGGTTTGGTCTCCTGTGGTTGACTCTTGTCTGCTGTCTGGGCAATTCAGGATGGGTAATCAATGCTGGCCTAGCCAATGATACCTACGTTTCATGTATGAATGAATGAATGATAAAAGAATTTGTCCCAGCAATCTCTCCCTCTGATGGCCCACAGCAACAGGCATTTGCAAGCGTTGCCACTCCCAAACACTCCATAAAGTTCCAATATGGAGCCAATGTCCTTTTGTTCTGTAACCACTCCATGACTTAGCTGGATATCACTACAATCTGGAAACATATCGCTGATACTTTCTTGTCACTGTCTCAAAATCCTGGGACTCCCTCACTCATTGGAGTTTGGTTGCATCAAGAAGGATTTTACAAAAGACAAGTGACCCCCTCCACTGGTTAGGGATGACCACAAAGTACCAGCCTCCCTTCAATAAATCAGAACAGTCAAAGGCCATTTCAAACTTTGCTCATCGAGTGTGCTAGAACAGGCGTGGACAATGAGCTGTGTTTTTACATCACAATTTAACAATTTTCTCAGTTTGCTCATCTCCTGTGGAGCTGCCCTCACAAAATCAGAAATCGTTGCAGAATCTCAGCAGCTCAGGCAGCATTTGTGGGGAGTGAAAGCAGAGTTGATGTTTCAGGTCCAGTGACCCTTCTTCACAACTGAGCATCTGCAGGTTTTTATGTTCATGTTACTCGTGTTCAGCTTCGGTTTGAACACAATAAATCTGATGTTCCAAAATAGTTATTATCATTAAATTATGAATATATATGAAATATATAGAAAACTGAACCAAGAAGGAATTCTAACTCCATGGCTTCTTCAGCTCCCTACAGGGTAGGAGCAAGCCATCTGGCCTATTGAGTCCAATCCACCCTCCAAAGAGCATCCCACACCTATAACCTGAATTTCCCTTTGCAAATTTAGCTAAGCCTGCACACCATGGGTAATTTATCATGGCCAATCCATCTAACCTGCATATATTTGGACTGTGGGATGAAACCCACAGGGACACAGGGAGAATGCACAAACTCCACGAAGATAGTCACTTGAGGGTGGAATTGAACCTGGGTCCCTGGCACCGTGCGGCAGCAGTACTGACTACTGAGCCACCGTGCTGCCCCTTATGAGCAAACACCATTCCACCAAATTAATCTTGCTCCTCCTGGTAAAGGCACGGAAAGACCATGGAGTTGTTAACCTTGACCTCAGTTAGATGGGGGTCATGGGTTTAATACTTACCTCAAACCGAGGCAAAGAAGCAGACCAGCAGTTGCCAGCCAGTGAAGATCCAATGCCCCCTTTGAACGTACAATACTCTCCCAGGTTTATGGTGGGGTGGGGCTTTCAGGAGGGTGTTGGGGAAGGGAGGGGTTTGTGTTGAGGATGGGGAAGCATGAAGGGCCAGATGTAGTGACTTTCTTTGTCCCTGCAGCAGCCAAGAAAAGCCAGGAGCTGACCAGCAGGGTCTCCAGAGAGTCAGCTGGACTCCCGTGTACAGTTCCAGTCCGTTATAGGAAAGATGTGAATGCGTTGGAGAGAATGCAGAATCAAGTTACAGGAATGGTCCCCTTCAGTGATGCGGATGGATTGAAGAAGTTGTGTCTGTTCTCATTGGAGGGATGAAAACTGAGAGGAAAGTTGATAGAAGTTTTTAAAGTCATGAACAGGTTGGACAGAAGAGATAGGGAGAAGTTGTCCCCACTTGTGAGGGGGTGACAAACTAGATGGCATTGATTTAAAATGATGTCATTGAGTTGTAGAGATGTACAGCACGGAAACAGACCCTTCCGTCCAACCCGTCCGTGCCGACCAGATATCCCAACCCAATCTAGTCCCACCTGCTAGCACCCGGTCCATATCCCTCCAAACCCTCCCTATTCCTATACCCATCCAGATGCCTAAAGGAGAAATAATGAAATGAAGAAAAAGCCTTTTCAGTCAGTGAGTAGTTGGGGAATAGAGTGTACTGCCTGGAAATGTGGTGGAGTCAGCATTCTAGTGAGGTTCTCAAGACAGCATTGGGATGATGTTTTGGAGAGAAAGAGTCTACAGGGATATGAGAAAAGACAGGAGTTTGACACGGGGTAATGATGCTCAAACATAAACAGAATTTCTTGGAGAAACTCAGCAGGTCTGGTGGCATCTGTGGGGAGATAGAAATAGAGTTAAAGTTTCAATTCCAGTGAGCAATCAGCTCTAACGAAGAGTCAATGGATTTGAAACGTTAACTCTGTTTCTCTCTCACAAGTGCTGCCAGTTCTACTGTGTTTCTCCAGCAATTCCTGTCTTTGCTTCTCTAGATAATGACACTCATTTGAAGAGAGTTCAGGCACGATGGGCGGAATGGCCTCTTTCTGCACAATGACAGCTCTGTGAGCTTGTGATGTCATCACACACGCTGTCAATATGGTTGGTCATGGAGTACAGTCAGCTGCCTGGTCCTGGGCAGTGAGCAGCTGGACTGTCCACCATAACACAGCGATCCAAAGATTGTCTCAGTTTGCTTTGGGTGTGTTTTAGCCTCGGTCAGGGGAAACTGTCAAGGTTTCCACAGCCACGTCCTGGTTAAAACTGCAAAGTGAAACGGAGGTATAAATCAGGAGGATATAGGTGGAAGTGGGTACTCCAGACGCTGGAGATTAGAGTCAAGATTAGAGTGGTGCTGGAAAAGCACAGCAGTTCAGGCAGCATCCGAGGAACAGGAAAATCGACGTTTCGGGCAAAAGCCCTTCATCAGGAATAAGGGGCTGAGGAAGGGCTTTTGCCTGAAACGTTGATTTTCCTGTTCCTCGGATGCTGACTGACCTGCTGTGCTTTTCCAGCACCACTCTAATCAGGAGGATATAACCTGCTTTAGGTAACCATTGCTTGTTGTGGATGGGGTCTAAGTGAGTGTTTAAACTTCCTTAACCAGTCACCTGCCTAAATCCTGGCCGGGAGTAGGAGCACGTCAGGTTAAGATCCACAAACTTAAGAGGCCTGCACAATCTTGGAAACAGGGTTCGGAATTTCTGTTTGGTTTTAGGTGGGGGGGGGGAGGGCGATGGGCTGGTGTTATTGTTGCTGGACTGTTGACCCAGGGCAACACTTCTGTGGACCTGGGTTCCAATCCTGCCACGGCAGATGATGGACTTTGAATTCAATAAACATCTGGAATTAAAGGGTCTAAAAATGACCATGAATCCATTGCCGAATGTTGAGAAAAACCCATCTGATTCATTAATGCTCTTTAGGGAAAGAAAATTCCATTCTTACCTGCTCTGGCCTATATGTGACTCCAGACCCACAGCAATGTGGTTGACTCTTAACTGCCCTCTGGACAATTAGGGATGGGTAATAAATGCTGGCCAAGCCAATGATACCCTCATCCCGTGAATGAATTAAAATAAACTGCTTGGCTTGTGAAATATTCCACCTTGTTACCCTTCAGCCCTGATGCTGCACGATCAAGTCAATATAAAGGGTTAAGTCCGAAAGAGAGAGAAAGATACCAAAGGTACAAAACAATATCATCACCAGAAGTCTGTTAGAATGAGAATTGAGCTGCTGTTTATGATCCCAGAGCATATGAAGATTTAGACAACAAAATTGCATTAATTACACCAGAAGTACTCAACATTTTGTACAATTCCTTTCGCGACTTAAAAAAAATACCCAAACTGGGTATGGAAACAATTAGAGAGGCTTTTTGAAGAATAATTGATCAGGACTTATAGCTAATTGATTGTGAATGCCCACAATTATTTCCACTAATCATAGAAATGACTGGTATATTTATTTTAAACATGCCTGCAGCAAGATTTGAAGGCATCAGTGACTTATCAGTGACTTAACCCTCCGCCCTTAAACAAAGCAATATAATCAGTCTCTGGCTTCCTTTAACCCCTGACTCCAGGCTGGATGTGTTTACTCAGTACTGTGTCTCTGTGATCCATGCGACAGTAGCATTCAAAAGGGCACATTGCAATTCCACAGGTTTTAATGCAGAGTTCGCCTAAACTTAACTGTTAAAAGAAAGTTTTGACAGTGTGTTCCCAGCTATTAGAAAGTATGATGACAAATATTCAGGTTCGATATTATCGTCAGCTGCCACTGATCTACATCTTTATTTCCATGAAGTTTTACCATTCTAGAAAAATGTTGGAAGTTACAAAACACCAGTCCAACAGGTTTATTTGGAAGTGCTGTGAAAGATTGTGATTTCAAATAAACCTGTTGGATGAAGGGCTTTTTCCCCGAAACGTCGATTTTCTTGCTCCTCAAATGCGGCCTGACCTGCTGTGCTTTTCCAGCACCACTCTAATCTAGACTCTGGTTTCCAGCATCTGCAAGTCCTGACTTTTGCCTGTTGGACTATAACCTGGTGTTGTGTGACTTCTGACTTTGTCCACTTCAAGTCCAACACCAGCATCCTCCGCATCAGAAAAATGTTGAACCTTGTATTTTCAAACATTAAGAAAAGGATGTGCTTCTTAAATACTTGATAATTAATCTTTATTAAAGGTGATTTGGAAACAAAGCAGCAACAATTTGTACTTGAGTATTGCCTTGAATGCAGCACAACACCCCAAGGTGCTTCCTCAATAGACAACAGATGCAGGAGTAGGCCATTCTGCCCTTCGAACCTGCACCATCATGGCTGATCATCCTCAAACAATATCCTGTTCCTGCCTTATCCCCATAACCCTTGATTCCACTATCCCTAAGAGCTCTATCCATCTCTTTCTTGAAAGTATCCAGAGACTTGGCCTCCATTGCCTTCTGGGGCAGAGCATTCCACACAGCCACCACTCTCTGGGTGAAGAAGTTTCTCCTCAGCTCTGTTCTAAGTGGCCTACCCCTTATTTTTAAACTGTGTCCTCTGGTTCGCCTGTAATCCCCTCCCCGCTCCCTTAATACCCTGCACACTCCCGTATCTTCCCATATCCCCTCCCCGCTGCCATATTCACCTGTAATCCCCTCCCCGCTCCCGTATCCTCCAGTTAGATAATTCCCTTTCCGAGCTGGGTGAGCATGAGGCTGAACAACTCGCCCTCCCAGCTAGCCTCATTCAGGTTTCTGCAGTGAGAAGGAAAGGTCATCATGCAATATCTGTTTATTTATTAAATATTGGGGAGATGATGCTATCGCATTCAGTCCCCACCACCAACTCTACTCTGTAACTAGTAGCCTTCCCTCCCTGAGGCAACTGTTGGAGGCTGAACCATGTATAGTTGACCCACAGAGGAGCATTCAACAGCCAATCTGCAACATTGGGGAGGCTGCCCATTTCCACCAGCTCCACAATCTCAGCTGATCTGCTGCTGAAACCCTCATCGATGTGTCTGTCTTCCAGCTGAGATATTTGACCGAGATCCAATCTGTCCTTCCTGGCTGATGCTGCAGATCCCACGGCACTGGAGAAGAGCAGGAGAGTCAGCTGTAGTGACCAGGCCATACTTAACCCTCATCCCACATCACAGCAATAGGTTATCTGGTCATTTTCACAATATTCTCGGTGAGAGTTTGCTGTTGGTAGTCTGGCTGCTGTCTTGCCTAATCACAACAGGGACTACATTTGAAGTTTACTTCCTTAGCTTCAAAGTGCTTTGAGATGTTCTGAAAGGTGGTATATAAATGGATGCCTTTCTTTGTTTTGTAAGTGAATGGAGTTGAGAATTACCAATGTAAGATTGTCAGTCAGACATGCACTTGTGTGTGCTGGCAGTAATGGGTAGTAATACACAAGGCCATGTCCTTTGCAGATGAAGAAACCATGCACCTGCTTCAGCTTAATACACAGGTAGTGACAGCTATTCTCCAGGTTATTTCTCAGATCAACTTGCCTGATTTAAGCAAAGCTTGGCAGTTAACTGTCAATCATCAACCAACTGGTGCATTCTCTTTGAATGAGTGGCAGCACCTCTTCTAATGAAGGTATGCTTGGCAAACAACAGCATTCTCTTTTTAATACGATATAAATGTTACTTTCCTTAAACTTTGCTTCTTTTTGTTAAATGTCCTGATAAGTGCAAGAGAAAGAACTTCAACAAAATGTATCCTTTGTCAACCATAGTCATTGTGTTTTCTTTCTTCCTGATTGTTTTCCAACACTCTCCAGGCTGGCCTCCCACATTTGGTCTGTGTTGATGTCCATCCTCCTATAGATATTGAGGTTATCTAAAACTCTGGCATAGAGTCATAGAGTCAGTGATGTACAGCATGGAAACAGACCTTTGGTCCAACCCGTCCATGCCGACCAAATATCCCAACCCAACCTAGTCCCACCTACCAGCACCCGGCCCATATCCCTCCAAACCCTTCCTATTCATATACCCATCCAGATGCCTTTGAAATGTTGTAATTGTACCAGCCTCCACCACTTCCTCTGGCAGCTCATTCCATGCATGCACCTTCCTCCATGTGAAAAAGTTACCCCTGGTGTCCCTTATAAATCTTTCCCCTCTCACCTTAAACCTAGACCCTCTGGTTCTGGACTCCCCCATCCTGGGAAAAAGACTTTGTCTATTTATCCTATCCATGCCCCTCATGATTTTGTAAACCTCTATAAGGTCACCCCTCAGCCTCCGATGCTCCAGGGAAAACAGCCCCAGCCTCTTCAGCCTCTCCCTGTAGCTCAAATTCTCCAACCATGGCAACATCTTGGTAAGTCTTATCTGAAACCTTTCAAGTTTCACAACATCTTTCCGATAGGAAGGAGACCAGAATTGCACGCAATATTCTAACAGTGGCCTAACCAATGTCCTGTACAGCTGCAACATGACCTCCCAACTCCTGTACTCAATACTCTGACCAATAAAGGAAAGCATACCAAATGCCTTCTTCACTATCCTATCTACCTGCGACCTCACTTTCAAGGAGCTATGAACTCCAAGGTCTCTTTGTTCAGCAACACTCCCTAGGACCTTACCATTAAGTGTATAAGTCCTGCTAAGATTTGCTTTCCCAAAATGCAGCACCTCGCATTTATCTGAATTAAACTCCATCTGCCACTTCTCAGCCCATTGACCCATCTGGTCCAGATCCCGTTGTAATCTGAGGTAACTTTCTTCACTGTCCACAATACCTCCAATTTTGGTGTCATCTGCAAACTTACTAACTATACCTCACTTGTGTCTTAACTTCATAAAATGCCGTTCACTCAACATTCCGCTGCTCATTGACAAGCATTGGCTCGAAATTAAGCAACTGCAAAACTTTTAGATTCTCACCCTCATTTTCAAATTCCTCAAATTTTCTTCCATCTTCTCCCTTGTAGTCTGCAACAGCCTCCAACCACCCTTCTGAGATATCAATGCTGCAATAATTCCAACCTCTTGAGATTTCTGGATTTTAATATCTCCACGGTCAATGACTCAGCATCAATAGACAATAGACAATAGATGCAGGAGTAGGCCATTCTGCCCTTCGAGCCTGCACCGCCATTCAATATGATCATGGCTGATCATTCCTAATTAGTATCCTGTTCCAGCCTTATCTCCATACCCCTTGACTCCACTATCTTTAAGAGCTCTATCCAATTCTTTCTTAAAAGAATCCAGAGACTGGGCCTCCACTGCCCTCTGGGGCAGAGCATTCCACACAGCCACCACTCTCTGTGTGAAGTAGTTTCTCCTCATCTCTGTCCTAAATGGTCTACCCCGTATTTTTAAGTTGTGTCCTCTGGTTCGGCACTCCCCCATCAACGGAAATATGTTCCCTCCTGCCAGAGTGTCCAGTCCTTTCATAAGCCTATACGTTTCAATCAGATCCCCTCTCAGTCTTCTAAACTCAAGGGTATACAAGCCCAGTCGCTTCAGTCTTTCCGTGTAAGGCAATCCTGCCATTCCAGGAATTGACCTCGTGAACCTACGCTGCACTCCCTCAATAGCCAGAATGTCTTTCCTCAAATTTGGAGACCAGAACTGTACACAGTACTCCAGGTGTGGTCTCACCAGGGCCCTGTACAGCTGCAGAAGCACCTCTTTGCTTCTATACTCAATCCCTCTTGTTATGAAGGCCTAGCTCTTGAAGTCTGGAATATCCAGTCTATATCTTTCTACTTTTCTATAGCCCTTTCTTCTTTTGAGACTCTTCTTTTGAAACACTTCTTAAGCTCCACCTCTTTTTCTGCATTTTTGATTATTTGCTTCACTGAATCTTTCTTGATTACACTCTTGTAGCTTGGCGCATGTTATGTCATTGAAAGGTTCACCGTATCAGTGGAATTTATTATTTTTCTTTACCAGCATAGCCACTTGGGAAACGCATTCAAAAATAATTCTTTATGAAATTTTTACATGGGTTCGTTATTCTAAAATAATGTTGGAGATCTGAAACTAGAAAGAATAGAAATAGCTGGAGAAACTTAGCAGGCCTGGCAGCATCTGCGAAGAGAGAAAGCAGAGTTAACATTTCCGGTCCAGAGACTCTTCTTCAGAATGAAGACTGTGCAAAAGAATCACTGGAGTCAAAGCGTTAACTTAGTTTCTCTGTCCAAAGATGCTGCCAAGTCTACTGAGTTTCTCTAGCAATTTCTGTTTTTGTTTGTTTTTGGGTTCATTTCAGGCAGAGCTGGGAGAATCTCTGACCAGGGATAAAGGAAAGGCAGAGAAGCTGAATGATTGCAGTAAAGTTATTCTGATCTGACACCTTTGGAACCAAGAGTTTACTGGTTGATTAAAGGTCCACATAATCACAAGCATTTGAAACTATTATTGAGGAGGTGGGGAGGCTGCAGAAGGATTTGGACAGGTTAGGAGAGTGTGCAAAGAAGTATCAGATGGAATACAACGTGGGAAAGCTTGAGGTCATGCACTTTCGTGTGAAGAATAGAGACATGGACTATTTTCTAAATGGGGAGAAAATTCAGAAGTCTGAAGTGCAAAGAGACTTGAGAGTTCTAGTTCAGGATTCTCTCAAGGTAAACTTTCAGGTTGAGTCAGTAGTTAGGAAGACAAATGCAACAATGGCATTTATTTTGAGAGGACTAGAATAAAAAAAAGGGATGTACTTCTGAGACTACATAAAGCTCTGGTGGGCACACATTTGGAGTATTGTGCGCAGTTTTGGGCCCCATATCTCAGGAAGGATTACAGGCCTTGGAGCATGTTCAGAGGAGGTTCATGTGAATGGTCCCAGGAATGAAAAGTTTAACATATGTGAAATGGCTAAGGACCTTGGTCTGTATTCAATGGAGTTTAGAAGGATGGCAGGGATGAAACTTACAGAATACTGAATGATCTGGACTGAGTAGATGTTGGGAAGATTTTTCCAATGGTAGGAGAGACTAAGACCCAAGGGCATAACCTTAGAGTAAAGGGGTGGGGGTGTAGAGGTCAGGAAGAAGATTGCAGGTTAGGAAGGTGGTGCTGAGTTCAAGGGATTTGACTGAGACAAGGTGGGGGGAGGGGAAATGAGGAAACTGGAGAAATCTGAGTCCTTGGATGCTGCCTGACCTGCTGCGCTTTTCCAGCAACACATTTTCAGCTCTGATCTCCAGCATCTGCAGTCCTCACTTTTTCCTGAGAAACTTATCAGCCATGATTGAATGGAGGAGCAGACTCAATGGGCTGAATGGCCTAATTTCTGCTCCTATGTCATCTGTAAAATGTAAAAATACACAATAAGTATTTGAAATGTAATGAACTGAATTGAATTTATTGTCACATGTACTGAGGCACAGTGAAAAGCTTTGTCTGGCGAGCAATACAGGCAGATCACAGAGTTAAGTAGCATAGACAGTAAATAATAAGTAAACAGCGGCAAAAACAAAAACACAGGTACAGACGAATATTAAGAGTTTGTGAGTCCATTCAATATTCTAACAACAGTAGGGTAGAAACTATTTCGAAACCGGCTGGTGTGTGTGTTCAGGTTTCTGTACCTTCTCCCCGATGGTAGAGGTTGTAGAAAAACATTGCCAGGGTGGGATGGATCTTTGAGAATGCTGGCGGCCTTTCCTTGAGAGCAGGCCTGGTAGATGGATTCTATAGATGGGAGGTTGGCCTTTGTGATTGTCCAGGCTGAGTTCACCACTCTCTGTAACCGTCTCTGATCTTGAATGGTACAGTTGCCATACCAGGTAGTGATACATCCAGACAGAATGCTCTTGATGGTGCATCTATAAAAGTTGGCAAGTGTATTCGCTGTCATGGCAAATGTCCTCAGCTGCCTGAGGAAGAAGAGACGTTGTTAGGCCTTTGTAACCAGTGTGTCCACATGAAGAGTTCAAGAAAGCTTGTTGTGGATGACCACTCCCAGGAGCTTGACATTCTCCACTTATTCCACCTCTGCTGTTCATGCAGCTGGTATACACATCACTTAATATTTATCTACAGGATAAGTAACTTGAATAACAATACAACTTTGCCTTAAATAAAATTAAAAATCACACAACACCAGGTTATAGTCCAACAGGTTTATTTGGAAGCACTAGGTTTTGGAGTGCTGCTCCTTCATCAGGTGAAGGAGAGGTGCTCCAAAAGCTAGTACTTCCAAATAAATCTGTTGGACAATAACCTGGTGTTGTGTGATTTTTAACTTTGTACACCGCAGTCCAAAACCAGCATCTCCTAATCTTGCCTTAAATAAAACTTACTGGCAGAGAGTGTTCTCACTCGCACCCTCAACTGACTACTCAGACATCGCAGCACGTCACAGTATTTGAGAAGAAATTGATTTGAAATTGAATCAACTGTTGATATTTCATGTGTCCATGTGATTGAACAACATATGTTTACATTGAGTAAAATAAATTAAAAACTATAATAATTGGACTGATAATCCAGTAAACTTTGTGGTCTATTTGAGGTATATAACGTTTGCTGGTTTATCAAGAGTGCCAATTCATAAGATACAGGTTAAAACAAAGTTTGCTCTAGTTTGCGTCTGTTTTCACCGAGTTAGATATATCTCCCAAAAATGGAAATGTAAGTGATTAGGGAGAATGAAGAGCTGAAGGCAGTTATCATTAGTCAGAAGATTGTACCGGAGAACATTAATAGAATTGAAAGTATACAATTCCCTCAGACCAGATCCTGCATCGCCTAGTGTGTTGAAGGAGGTGGCTCCATGGACAGTCAATTCATTGGTGATTATCTTCCAAAATTCTATAGATTCTGGAATAATTCCTGCAAATTGGAATCCAGAGTGTGGAGTTGTCAATGTTGGACAGGGATGGACAAAGTCAGAAATCATACAATATCGGATTAAAGTCCAACAGGTTCATTTGAAATAATAAGCTTTTGGAGCTATAGCCTGGTGTTGCATGATTTCCGAATTCGCAAATTGGAAGATCGCAAGTATCACCCTACTTTTTAAGAAGGGAGTGGGAGAGAAAATTAGGGAACGACAGATCTCTTAGTCTGCACCAGGAGTTGACCAAATGCTAGAATCAATATTAAAGGATGTGATAAATGGATGACTTAGACAAAACTGATCTGATTGGATGCAGTCAGCATGGATTTGCAAAGTTATTGGAGTTTTATTGAATACAACTTGGATGTAGTTTATTTGGATTTTCAGAAGAATTTGGGTAAGGTCCCCTATTGAAAACTAATTAGAAATATCAGACAGGAGGTAATGTACTAGCAATGATTGATGATTGGTGAACAGACAGAGAGCAGAGAGTAGGAATAAAAGGAACATTCTCACGTCGACAGTCTGTGGTCGGTGGGAAACCACAAGGGTCAGTACTTGGGTCCCCAAAATGTGTCAATGAATTGGAGAATGGGATGAAAATGTAATATTTCCAAATCTGCGTATGTGACAAAGCTAAGAGGGAATGTGTTGTGAGGAAGATGTAGATAGGCTTCACAAGACTTTGGCCAGGCTCAGTGAATGGGCAAGAACATCACAGCTGGAATACAATGGAAGAATATGAGGTTATCCATTTTGTCAGGAGAAATGGACATCGAGTCAGAGTCCTACATCCCAGAAACAGACCGTTCGTTCCCACCAGTCCATGCAAAACATCATCCTAAACTCAACTAGTCCCACCTACAAGCTCCTGGCCCATATCCCTGCAAACCTTTCCTATTCCTCTACATTTCCAAATGTCTTTGAAATGTTGTAATTGTCCCACATCCACCACTTCCTCTGACAGTTCATTCCACACCCTCTGTGTAAAACATTTGCCTCTCGTCTTTTTTTCAATCTCTTAATCGAGCAGTGCAATAGCATTTTCTAATGTGTATGAGGGAGGAGGAATGGGGCCTACCTATTCCACCCTGCATTCAGCCCATGACAGGATCAGAGAGAGTCTCAGACAGCAGCCATGATGAGGGCTGTGCCCCTGACCCTACATCTGACCTTGCTCAAGCTCAAGGAAATAACGTGGCAGCTTATGGATGCTGCTTCAAACAGAATAAAGAAAATTAAACCATCCATAAAGACATCAGCATTGACATATTAGGACCCAGAACCCTTGGTCTGCTGGTGATGCAGAGGAAATACCTCCCTCCATCTGCAAGTACTAACCATTGTGGAAAATAACAGCAGGGTTCTGTTTCTGTGCATTTTTATATCCATATGTTGCCCCAAAACCCGTCTGTAAGCCTGTAAAACGTTCAAAGTTCTGACAATTAATGGATGCTGTAACAGGCAGGTCAGGTAGAAAAGTAAATATAATGTGGCTGATGTTATTCCACACAAAGTTGTGAACTATGATCGAGGTCAATTTCCCACTGTTTTAACGAAAGCTCTAAGCAATGGAAACGCCGAACACATCCCCTTTCATGTAACTAATGCCCAGATGTGATCTTTGAAGTGGATAGAAAGACATTCATACAAGAGAACAGAGAGGAACAAACCTGGTATGTGTTTGACTCACCCCTTCAACTAACTTCCCTCAGGTTGTGCATTTTCTTTCTTCTCATTAAAAAAATAATTGACAGTAAAAGGCCTATTGTGATGATATCATTATAGAGGCTGAGGGATTGTTCTGGGACACACACGGGCCCAGCACAGTGATGTCAGAGAGACTGCAGCTTTAAGCAAAACATCAGGATTTCAGGGTTCCCTTGTTAATAAGCTCACCGGAATGGCCTGGGGTATTTTAAGAGCCAAACAAAATAGCTTCCATTCATTTGGATTCTTCAGCTTTTTCACACAATTTGTTTTTTTTTAAAAAAAACAAATGAACACTGTTCAGACTAAAATAGCTCAGGTTTAATATGGCCACTTTTTCTTCGCCTGCTATTCACATGACAGGCCAGGCAGCATCCGAGGAGCAGGAGAATATTCTTCAGGAAGAAGGGCTGATGCCCGAAACGCCCCCAATTCTCCTGCTCCTCGGATGCTGCCTGACCTGCTGCGCTTTTCCAGCACCACACTTTTCAACTCTGGTCTCCAGCATCTGCAGTCCTCACTTTCTCCTATTCACATGACAGTCAGTCACCCTTTTGTGACAATTTATTTTCATCATTCACAGATACAGGCACCACCAGCAGAGTCAGCATTTACTGCCCATCCCTAATTACCCCAGAGGGCAGTTAGGAATCACTCACGTGTAGGCCAGACCAGGTAAAGATGGCAGCTTCCTTCCCTAAAGGACATTAGTGACCCAGATGGCTTTTCCAATACAATCGACAATGGATTCGTGGGCATCATTAGACTCTTAATTCCAGATATTTATTGAATTCGAATTCCACCATCTGCTTTGGTGGGTCCCCAGAACGTCACCTGGGTCTCTAGATTCATAGTTTTTCCATAATACCATTAGGCCATCACCTCCCTGAAAATTAATCAAGACCTGCTGCATTTCTCCAGCACGCTCTGTTTTTGTTTCAGATCTCAGGCATCCACGGGTGTTTCTCTTTTACTCTCCTTAATGAATACTGTCAGTCCTCCTCCTTTTCTGTCCTTTGAAAACACCCTGGAACCAGGTATATTTAACACTGAGTCTCACTCTGCCTTCAGCCAGCTTTCTGCTTTAGCTACAACATCATGATTCCACGCTGCAATCTCCACCTATACCACTATACTCTGTACTCTCCCTGGCGTGCTGTGAACATAGGAACATCAGAACGAGGAGCAGCAATGGGACATTGACCCTCTCAGCTCCGTTATTCATTACGATCATGGCTGATCTCATCTCAGCCTCAACTCCACTTTCCTGCCTACTCCCATAACCCTTCAACCTGTTGCTAATTAAAGGTCTTTCTGTGTCCTGCTTAAATTTACTCAAAGTCCGAGCATCCACCACACTCTGGGTGAGTTAATTCCACAGATTCACCACTCTTTGACAGAAGTAATTCCTCTCCAAGTTTTAAATCTGCTGCCCCTTATCTTAAACCTGTGACCTCTCATGGTACAAGGGGAAGCATCCTCTCTATGTCTACTTTGCCAATCCCCTTTATCACCTCATAAACCTCAATTAAATCTCCTCTCATTCTTCTAAACTCCAGAGAGTATAGGCCTAAACTGCCCATTCTCTTCTTGAGACAGTTCGGATTTAGAATGTTTTTATTTCTCCCTCATTCCGATTCCAACTCTTCACATGTTCTCCTCTAATCTTGTGCTATCTTTCTCTCCCAGTATTTTGTGCTCCTCAACTTTGCTGTCTAACTTTCTCTCCCACACTGTATGCAGAGGTAATGTAAAGCCTCCCAATAGCACTCTGTTAGGAGCTCAGTCTCGGCTCTGTTCACGTGCAAGCTGTTCATCTCTCCCAGATCTAGTCCCAGGAATTTGATGTCCTCCTTCCTGCACTATCCTTCCACCAATGAATTACTTTGTCCTGTCCTCTTATTTCTATACTCAGTTGTGTGTGGGACTGGGAGTAATCCAGTGATTCTTACATTTAAGATCTTGCCTGTTAATTTTCAACCTAGCTCCTAAAGCTCTGACTGCAGAATCCCTCTTCCTACCAACATGGTACGGATCGTACTGCTATAACACGACAGTTGTGATCCTCTGCAACCTCCTGCTATGGAAAATCCCACTGTGGAAAACTGCTGTTGAAAATTCCACTATGGAAAACTGCTACTGAAAATCCCGCAATGGAAAACCGCTATCGAAAATCCCCATCTGGAAAACCGTGATAGAAAATCACGCTATGGAGAACCGCGATAGAAAATCACGCTATGGAGAACTGCGATAGAAAATCACGCTATGGAGAACTGCGATAGAAAATCACGCTATGGAGAACTGCGATAGAAAATCTCATTATGGAAAACCGCGATAGAAAATCCCATTATGGAAAACCGTGATAGAAAATCACCGTCAAAGATTGCTAATAGAAAATCGCTATACCCATTTGGTTGAAAGTTTGTGTTATCCAAACAACGTCCACAATTTGTCAGTTGCATTATAGCCAATTTGTGCAGATGAAACACGGGTTATTGCAGAACAACCTGTACCAACATGGAGCATGACCTCTGGCTAATCACCCTCTACCTGCAGTCACTCTATGATATCCTTAGCCCTTGCATCATAGACACATCATTCCATCCCAGAGTCGTGTTAAGAGCTGCAGAAAGGCCTATCTGTTCTGCTAACAAATGAATCCCCCTATCACTGTTGCTCTCCTACTTTTTCTTTCCTCCTGTACATCTCACCCACCTCTGGTGTCAAGGACCTGGCACTTGCTAAGCTTCTCTAAGGAAGCAAAGCCTTCATCAGTATTCTGAATGGAAAACAGGTTCTCAAATGGGACCTCAGGGGACTCCTGAATTATCGATGTGATTCGCTTGGATGGCCTAGCTGAAATCCATTCCTAAATTCCTGCATGTTCCTGACAAATGTTGCTGGATATACAATCGACCTACCTCTCAATGTGAGGAGTACATCACGGTAATCTCAGACACCCTTCGAATTCTGAAAATCCGAGCTCAGGCATCTGCAATCCCAAGCACCTCTTTCACATGGTATCCATCTCAGTCACGTGACGTGTTGGTGATTCCCCACACATCACAGCGTGAGCATTCCACTTGGCCGATCTGCCCTGCCATAATGTAAACTTACCTTTGTACAATTTGTTACCAACACAAGGTTAGTGCTTAATCGATTTACGGCTCTCCAGTGATGTCACCTTGTTTTTTCTTTCAAACTCAATATTCTCGTGGAGTTTTCCAATTCCTGCTGTCCTGGCGGTCACGATGTGGAGGAGCTGCTGTTGGACTGGGATGGAGAAGGACAAAAATCACACGATTATAGTCCGAGTTTATTTGAAAACACAAGCTTTCAAACCCCTGCTCCCTGGGTTTTCAAATAAAACTGTTGGACTATAACCTAGTCTTGTGAGATTTTTGACCTCCTGGAGGCTGACAAAGATGGAAAAAGAAATGCAGGAACAAAATCATATCCTTGTCTTCCTCACCAAACTCACTCACTCACCAAATGCACTGTGATTCCACTCTGTCCCACTGCACTGAACCTCTCTCAGTGATATGATTGAGATTCGGATGGTTCTACCATCTAGCAGTTATATAACGAGTTGAGGGGCATTACTTGGCTAACGTTGGCTTAGTTAGCTGATCTCACCTTCTCACCAGCACAATGTATTATTAGACCACCCAGGCCTGAAAATCCCTCAAACTTAAAGATGGTAAATTTAAGCAAGATACTAATTGTCAGCAGGCAGTACTAGATTACAGCAAAAGGGATTATTCCTTAAGATTTAAAAACACACTCCCTTATGCACCAGACTCATAGTAACTCCACCCTGTCCCTCTACACTCCCAACACCACCTTCCCAAGGGCATTTAGGAATGGGCAATAAATTCTCGCCTGACCAGCAATGCTCATAATCCACAAAAAATTAAAATAGTTAATCTAGGCTATGGAATCAATCACAGACATTTTCCCATTTTCCAACACTTGGCACATAGCCTGTCTGCCTTTGCATTGCAAGTGCACATCTAAACACGTCTTCATTGTTATGTTGGTTTCTTCCTCTACCAGCCTTACAGGCAGTGAGTTTCACATTCCCAACTCTCTGGTGGAGAAACATTTTCCTCCCATCCCCTCTGAACCTCCTGCCCCTTACCTTAAACCTCTATGCCCCAGTCTGTCCCATTTATCAATTTTGCTTCCAATTTCCACCCTGCCCTTGCCTGGACGTGGTTATTTCTGACTCCTCCCTTCCCTTCCTCGACATCTCTGTTTCTATTTCTGGGGATAGGTTGGCCACCATTATCCACTTCATACCCACTGATTCCCACAGTCACCTTGACTCTACATCCTCACATCCTGCTTGCTGTCAAGACTCCATTCCGTTCTCCCAGTTCCTCTGTCTCCGTCACATCTGTTCCAATGAGGCCAACTTCGACAAGGGAGCCTCTGAAATGCCCACCTTCTTCCTCAACCGAGGATTCCCCAGCACCGTTGTTGATAGGGCCCTCAGCTGGGTCCAATGCATCTCCTGCACTTCAGCCTTCATCCCCCCTCATTCCCTCCCACAACAGTGACAGAGTTCCCCTTGTCCTTACCTACCATCCCATCACCATCCACATCCAGAGAATCATCAGCTGCCATTTCTGCCACCTTCAGGGAGATGCCACCATCAGACACATATTCCCCTCCCTTCCCCTCCCCTGACAGCCTCCCTCTTGGACACTCTGGTCCACACTTCCTTCATTCCCAACACCCACCAACATCACCCCTTCCCCCCACAACCCCACGTCACCTTCCTCTGCAACCACAGAAGATGTGACTCCTGTCCATTTACCTCCTCCCTCCTCAGTATCCAAGGGCCCAAACGCACCTTCCTGGGTGAAGCAGCACCTTATCCTCCACTCTACACAATCTAGCCTCCTGCATTCGCTGCTCATAATGTGGCCTCCTCTACATTAGGGAGACAAAGTGTAAACTGGGCGACCACTTCGCAGAACATCGACGGTGACCATCTCAGTCTCAGGTTTGCTGCAGTGCTCCAGCGACGCTGGAAGAACAGCACCTCATTTACTGCTTGGGAACTCTCCAGCCTTCAGGACTCAATAATGTTGGGGCATGAGGAACTTAGATTAGATTTCCTACTGTGTGAAAACAGGCCCTTTGGCCCAACCAGTCCACACGAACCTCGGAAGAGTAACCCACCCTGAGCCATTTCCCGCTGACTAATGCACTTAATATTATGGGCAATTTAGCATGGCCAATATCACCTGACCTGCACATCTTTGTGACTGAGGAAACTGGAGCACCCGGAGGAAACCCACACAGACAAGGGGAGAACATGCAAACTCCATGCAGACAGTCGTCCGAGGCTGGAATCGAACCCAGTCCCTAGTGCTGTGAGACAGCAGTGCTAACCACTGAGCCACTGTGCCACCCCTTTCACCCCTTGTCCTTACCCAGTCTCCACATACCAGGCCTCGTGATCACATGGTCTGCTATTACACACAACCCATTGTGTTAGTCACTGACAATCCCCATTAGCAGCTATTCATTCTCCCAGGTTGATCCTTTGACTGTCCAACTGTTCTTCTCTCTCTTTGGGCTCTATCTCCACCTGTTGTTTCCTCCTTCCTCCCTCCCCCCCCCCACCCTATCTTCTGCATAAAAAGCAACTTTTTCCGAGATACCATAAATTCTGAGGATGGTCACTCAACCCAAAACATTAACTCTGGATTTCTCTCCACAGATGCTGCCAGACCTGTTGAACTTTTCCAGCAATTTCTGTTTTTTTGTTTCTGACTTCCAAGCTTCCACAATTCTTTTATTCTGTCTGACTAATTTCTCTTCATCAGTGAGAGTCTCCAGCCCAGGCTATATCCTGGTTAATCTCCTCTGCGTCCTCTCCTGTGCAGTCATATCCTTGCAGTAATGTAGACTCTAGAACAACACACAATTGTCTAACTGTGGCTGAACCAATGTGTTATACCATTCCAGCATCACCTCCCTGCTCTTCATCTTTATGCCTTAGCTAATCAAGGCCAGTCGCCATATGCCTTCTTTAACCACTTTATCCATCTGTCCCACTACTTTAAGGGACCAGTGACATCCACACCAAGGTCCCACTGATTCATGGTGCTTCCCAGGGTCCTAATGTTCATCGTGTATCCCATGCCTTGTGTCCACCCACCTTACTGGATTGAATTGAGTTTACTGCTGATCCATCCATCTGACCAGCCTGTCTATATCCTCCTGCAGTCTAAGGCTATTCTCCTCATTATTTATCACCTGTCCAATTTTGGAATTATCGGTGATCTTATTGATAAACCATCCTCCATTCAAATCTAAGTCATGAACATTAACCATAAACAGCAAAGGCCCCAACACTAACCCTCGCTAAACCCCAATGGACACAGGCTTGTAGTCACTGAAATAGCCCTTTACCATCACCGTCTGATCCTACCATTCAACCAATTCCAATTTAATTTACCAAATTTCCTCGAATCCCACGATATTTTACCATTGTTGTTAGTCTTCCTGGTCAGACCTTACCAAAAGCCTTGCTGAAGTCCTTGCTGAAGTCTAACTCAAATCCTTTGCCCTCATCTACACACCTTCACCTCTTTGAAAACTTCTATCAAATCAGTTAGACATTACCTTCCCTCAACAAAACTGTGCTGACTGTTCCAGATTATTCGCTGTCTCTCCAATTCAGCTTAATTCGGTCTCTCAGAATTGCTACCACAGGGGTCCATTTTGGGACCACAACAATTCACATTGTACATTAATGATCTGGATGAAGGAACTGAGGGCACTGTTGCTAAGTTTGCAGATGACACAATGATATGCCATTAAGTATATTTAAGACAGAGTTAGATAGGTTCTTGATTAGTAAAGGAATCAAGGGTTGGAGGGAGCATGCAGGAAATTGGAGTTGAGAAACATATCAGCCATGATCAAATGGTGGAGCAGACCCGATGGGCCGAATGGTCTAATTCTGATCCGATATCTTATGATTGTGCCTCACTCAAGAGCCTACGACATATTTTATCCATCCCTGACCAGCTTGGCAGACCACTCAGAACCTCCTCTCTGTCTGTGCTACCTTCTTTAAGTCTGTCACCACCCTTCTCCTTGAGTTAGTACAGCCATTTCAGCCCTTGATGTTCCCATATCGTTCCTTTCAGTAGCCAACACCAGATATTCATTTGGAACCTTATCTACATCCTCTGCCTTCACACACAAATTACTGCTTTAATTTTTAACAACTGCTACTCTTTCCCTAGTTATTCTTTCACACTTGTGTTGTAAGTTGGTTTTGGATTTTCCTTTATTTTACCTGCCATTATCTTTCATGACCCCTCTCGGATCTCAGAATCTCCTTTGTAAGTTTTCTCTTGTATATTCTCTGCTCCTAGAGGTTTCTGTTGGTTTGTGTCTGATATTTGCCAAAGTCTCTCTTTCTTTCTCTTTATCCGATCTGTATACTCCTGACGTGCAGAGTTCACTGGGTTTGTTGGCCCCTTCCTTCACCTTTACTTGAACATGTTGATCCTGTACTCTCCTTATTTTTTTCCTTGAATGACTTCCACTGCTCTGACACAGATTTATCTGAAAGTATCTGCTCCCAGTCCACTCTCACCAAATCAGATCTGAATGAGTCAGTGTATATGTTAAGCAAGCAGAACATTTTGCTTGTATGGTTTGATGGATCAAGACCTTCAGACTTATGCAACTTTTAAAAAAAAGACACATTGGGCAGGAAATGGTTGCGGATGTGGTGCCAATCAAGTGGGATGCCTCGTCCTGGATAGCACCAAGCCTCTTGACTGTTGTTGGAGGTGAACCCATCCTGGCAAGTGGGGAGCAATTCCATCACGCCCCTGACTTGTGTCTCCTAGATGGTGGACAGGCGTTAGGGAGTCTGGGGATGAGTTACTCACCTCAGTATTCATAGCCTCTAACCTGCTCTTGCACCCACTGTCTTTATGCAGTGAGTCCAGTTGAGTTTCTGAGGTAAAAACAATGTCTGCAGATGCTGGAAACCAGATTCTGGATTAGTGGTGCTGGAAGAGCACAGCAGTTCAGGCAGCATCCAAGGAGCAGCGAAATCGACGTTTCGGGCAAAAGCCCTTCATCAGGAATAAAGGCAGTGAACCTGAAGCGTGGAGAGATAAGCTAGAGGGGGGTGGAGGTGGGGAGAAAGTAGCATAGAGTACAATGGGTGAGTGGGGGAGGGGATGAAGGTGATAGGTCAAGGAGGAGAGGGTGGAGTAGAGAGGTGGAAAAGGAGATAGGCAGGTAGGACAAGTCTGGACAAGTCATGGGGACAGTGCTGAGCTGGAAGTTGTCCCCATGACTTAGGCAGGTAGGACAAGTCCAGATAAGTCATGGGGACAACTTCCAGCTCAGCACTGTCCCCATGACTTATCTGGACTTGTCCTACCTGCCTATCTCCTTTTCCACCTATCCACTCCACCCTCTCCTCCTTGACCTATCACCTTCATCCCCTCCCCCACTCACCCATTGTACTCTACGCTACTTTCTTCGCACCCCCACCCCCCCTAGCTTATCTCTCCACGCTTCAAGCTCTCTGCCTTTATTCCTGATGAAGGGCCTTTGCCCGAAACATCGATTTCAAAGCTACTTGGATGCTGCCTGAACTGCTGTGCTCTTCCAGCACCACTGATCCAGTTGCGTTTCTGGTCAATGGTAACCCCCAGGATATTGATAGTTCAGGAACTTCCTATCACCTTGACCAAAGTTTGGCTGTAACTACTTTGGATATTATTTTTACAAGTAATTGTTTGGGAACAGTGAGCACAATATAAAATCTACCCTGTAATGACATGTCAGTGAACCCCTCTGTTAATTAAACCAAACACCCAGAAAAGTTCACCTCGCCTCATAAATTGTTAAAATGAGTGACAGAGAACCCCCAAATTCCACTATTTAAAGAAAATAACATCAACTTATTTTAAAAATTTAAACGTGAACATTAAACAAAAACTATTCACAGCTCTTTCTCTTCACTGCTTATTGTGTGCCTCCAACTCTAAAACAAAATACTATTACAATAAGACACTTATTAAAATTACATCAACTTCATTTCAAAACCACACAGCCACTGTCACCTTCAGTGTCTGTCTTCTTCTGGTGGAGGATCTCCTTCAGTCGTCTCCTTCCTTTTTACGGCAAATATGTTTCGTACGAAAAGTTACCTTTGATAGCAAAGGTTTCCTAATTTCTTGGACGGCAAGATATTAGCTCTCCATGCATTTCTGTCTCTACAGCTGTTGGTCTCTGAAAAAATTTCAAAATGTCTGCATTTTATACTCCCCAACATTGGACCGTCTCATTGGTTCGATGTTGGGAAAAAAAAATTCAAATTCCATTGGGTTTTAGTATCCTGGGACATAACTTAAACTGATTGGTTGAGATCAAATTGTTATCAAACAGCAACCAAAACTTAGGTATCCATTTCACTGGCAAATATTGCACATTTTCAATTTTCCAGTACTGAGTCATATCACACAGGTGCTTGCAATCTCTCAGTTCAGAACAGCACTCACTCTCTCTTAAAGATACAGTACGCGCCTTCAACTTTATCACAATCCCCAGGGTAGGGGCTTTATTTCCAACAGACTATTTGTACCTGCTGTGAAAATATTTACATTAGCTCTCATAATGGAAGCACTAGATAGAACATAGAATATAGAACATAGAAGAATACAGCGCAGTACAGGCCCTTCGGCCCTCGATGTTGCGCTGATCCAAGCCCCCCTAACCTACACTAACCCACTATCCTCCATATACCTATCCAATGCCCGCTTAAATACCCATAAAGAGGGAGAGTCCACCACTGCTACTGGCAGGGCATTCCATGAACTTACAACTCGCTGAGTGAAGAACCTACCCCTAACATCAGTCCTATATCTACCCCCCCTTAATTTAAAGCTATGCCCCCTTGTAATAGCTGACTCCATACGTGGAAAAAGGTTCTCACTGTCAACCCTATCTAACCCCCTAATCATCTTCTACACCTCTATCAAGTCACCCCAAACCTTCTTTTCTCCAATGAAAACAACCCCAAGTGCCTCAGCCTTTCCTCATAGGATCTTCCTACCATACCAGGCAACATCCTGGTAAACTTCCTCTGCACCCGTTCCAGTGCCTCCACATCCTTCCTATAGTATGGCGACCAAAACTGCACACAATATTCCAGATGCGGCCGCACCAGAGTCTTATACAACTGCAGCATGACCTCAGGACTCCGGAACTCAATTCCTCTACCAATAAAAGCCAGTACGCCATATGCCTTCTTCACTGCACTATTTACCTGGGTGGCAACTTTCAGAGATCTGTGTACATGGACACCAAGATTCCTCTGCTCTTCCACACTACCAAGTATCCGACCATTAGCCCAGTACCCCATCTTTTTGTTACTCTTACCAAAGTGAATCACTTCACACTTAGCTACATTGAACTCCATTTGCCACCTTTCTGCCCAGCTCTGCAGCTTCTCTATATCCCGCTGTAACCTGCCACATCCTTCCTCACTGTCTACAACTCCTCCGACTTTCATATCATCCGCAAACTTGCTCACCCAACCTTCTAACCCTTCCTCCAGGTCATTTATAAAAATGACAAACAGCAATGGTCCCAAAACAGATCCTTGCGGAACACCGCTAGTGACGGCACTCCAAGATGAACCTTTGCCATCAACTACTACCCTTTGTCTTCTTCCAGCCAGCCAATTCCTAATCCAAACCTCCAACTCACCCTCAATGCCATATCTCTGTATTTTCTGCAGTAGCCTACCATGGGGGACCTTATCAAACGCCTTACTAAAATCCATATATACCACATCTACTGCTTTCCCCTCATCTACCTCCTTAGTCACCTTCTCAAAGAATTCAATAAGGTTTGTGAGGCACGACCTGCCCTTCACAAAACCATGCTGACTATCCTTGATCATATTATTCTTATCCAGATGTGCATAAATCCTATCCCTTACAATTCTCTCTAAGACTTTGCCCACAACAGAAGTGAGACTCACTGGCCTATAGTTACTAGGATTATCCCTACTCCCCTTCTTGAACAAGGGAACCACGTTTGCTAGCCTCCAGTCCTCTGGCACTACTCCTGTAGACAAAGAGGACACAAAAATCAAGGCCAATGGCTCTGCAATCTCCTCCCTTGCTTCCCAGAGAATCCTAGGATAAATGCCATCAGGCCCAGGGGACTTATCTATTTTCACCCTTGCCAGAATTTCCAACACCTCTTCTCTACATATCTCAAAGCCATCCATTCTACTTATTCATGCCTCAGTATTCATATTGACAACAATGTCCTGTTCCTGAGTGAATACTGACGAAAAGTATTCATTCAGTGCCTCCCCAATCTCTTCAGCCTCCACACGCAACTTCCCATTACTATCCTTGATTGGACCTATTCCTACCCTAGTCATTCTTTTATTCCTAGAATCATATAAATGTACAGCATTGAAACAGACCCTTTGGTCCAACCCGTCCATGCCGACCAGATATCCTAACCCAATCTAGTCCCACCTGCCAGCACCCGGCCCATATCCCTCCAAACCCTTCCTATTCATATACCCATCCAAATGCCTCTTAGGTGTTGCAATTGTACCAGCCTCCACCACTTCCTCTGGCAGCTCATTCCATACACACATGACCCACTGTGTGAAAAAGTTACCCCTTAGGTCCCTTTTATATCTTTCCCCTCTCACCCTAAACCAATGCCCTCTAGTTCTGGACTCCCCGACCCCAGGGAAAAGATTTTGTCTATTTATCCTATCCATGCCCCTCATAATTTTGTAAACCTCTATAAGATCACCCCTCAGCCTCCGACACTCCAGGGAAAACAGCCCCAGCCTGTTCAACCTCTCCCTATAGCTCAAATCCTCCAACCCTGACAACATCCTTGTAAGCCTTTTCTGAACCCTTTCAAGTTTCACAACATCATTCCGATAGGAAGGAGACCAGAATTGCACACAATATTCCAACAGTGGCCTAACCAATGTCCTGTACAGCTGCAATATGACCTCCCAACTCCTGTACTCAATACTCTGACCAATAAAGGAAAGCATACCAAATGCCTTCTTCACTATCCTAACTATTTGTGACTCTACTTTCAAGGAGCTATGAACCTGCACTCCAAGATCTCTTTGTTCAGCAACACTCCCTAGGACCTTACCATTAAGTGCATAAGTCCTGCCCTGATTTGCCTTTCCAAAATGCAGCACCTCACATTTATCTAAATTAAACTCCATTTGCCACTCCTCGGCCCATTGGTCCATCCGATCAAGATCCCATTTTATCTCTGAGGTAACCTTCTTCACTGACAGCTAACACAATACTAAATGATTCAACAGAAATGTATTCCAGCTCCTGATATAGACATAATACAGACCCAAGCATGTTAGTGCCTGGACTAATACTAATCTATTCAACTAAAGAGCAGCACTCCTCCATCAGCATGTAATGCTTCAAGGGCCACCCAGTTAAGAGGGAGTCTGAGACCTTACTCCCACCAGGTTGCATCTTTGATAAGGAGGTGGTATCAAGAGTATATCTCTTAAAGATATATAGTAGGCTAACTGTGAGACACAACATAACACTGTATTCATGCATTCCTCAAAGCCAATTAAGTAAATTAATCTGCAAAGTGTATCTCCTGATGTTAAACTCATACATATTTGATGAAGTTCAGTAATTTGAATGTGTTGAAATGTCTTGAATGTTACATCCCAGCTTTTGCATCATAGTGTCTAGTGAAAATACTGGAGCTATATAAAGCATCACAAGGAACTGGAGATCAATGAATCTCCAGCGCTCTATTGAGGAAATCCACGATAAACTGTCGGCGCTTCACTGGAAAGGCAGTTTGCTGTTTTTCAAAGAGATTCTGGCAAATGTCTTTGTTTTTGTTTTCTCATTCTTCCCATCCCAGTCCCTCCTGGTCCCAGGTCCGGCTCTGGAGTTTTGATGCCTGAATGCTCTTTGTGTGGTCACAGGAGGTAATGAAACAAAATAAACCAAACATTCCCTGCTCCAATTGAGACATTGTCCAGGAATTTAAAATGCTTTCCTTGCTCTGTCTCTTTACCTCATTCCCTGTGGGCCACTGATAACACTCATGACATTTGATCTGGAAATCATCTGAAGTGGACCTTGTGCAATTTCAATACTTTGACATGTAATATCATATCTTACAAGCAGAACACAGGTTATATACATACCTTTAACAACACATACAGAGCAAATTTGCTTTTTTCTTCAGTTTTAGGTGCCATTAATCTCCATATTTACTGACACTCTAATTAAATCCTCTTCCAAGAGATCTTTGCAGACTGCAGAATGGATTCTACATGCAGTACACGGAGGTATGAATCATTCCATTTGTATGTTACATATAGGGATGCATTAGAGTTAAAAACATCATCACTGCATATCACTGGACTCTACCCTTTCATCGCTATCTGGGTAACTGTCCCCACTGTATGTGTCTGAGAGATGAGATTCCAAAGTTCCCAGCACTTTAGATTTGCATGCAGCCTGTACCCAGGGTGAAGTAAAGTTTGGAAACAAGATTAAATGCAGCAGAACTGAGCAGCAGTTTTTCATCTGGTAAGGTGCATGCAGATGGAGCAAGAAATTAATTTAGACAAAAAAGTGATTCAAACACAATTTGGCAAAGTTGACATACTGGGGAAACTAGGTAAAAACAATGACTGCAGATGCTGGAAACCAGATTCTGGATTAGTGGTGCTGGAAGAGCACAGCAGTTCAGGCAGCATCCAAGTAGCTTCGAAATCGACGTTTCGGGCAAAAGCCCTTCATCAGGAAGGAAGCTATTTCAAGTTTTGCATGGCATACATTATGGATCTGCCAGTGCTTCCTGCTTCAGGCTGCTCTGTGTGGAATGGTCCCACAGGTAGGCTTTCAGAAGGTTGGCAATATCCATAACCCCAGCAGGAAAGGAGCTGAGAAAGTGGGCACCAAAATTGCAAGAGAAAAGACAAAGAAGCATCAGCAATGCACTGAGGCAGCAAAGAGTTAACCGTTGGCTTGGAAATAGTTACAGATCCATCCTGAACACTTCATATAAGCTTTAGTTTCTCTGTTATTTTTTTATTTACTTACAAACTGTTAAAAAGCAAAGAGACTCAAGCTTTCACAACCAGCAAACATCTCAAAGCCAACAATGTATAGTTAGTGCTGTGACAGAGGTAACACAGTTGCCTATTTACTCACAGCAAGCTCCTACAAACAACAATGTCAGAATGAGTAGATATTGGGATGTCATAGAGTCATAGAGATGTACAGCATGGAAGCAGACCCTTCGGTCCAACCTGTCCATGCAGACTAGATATCCCAACCCAATCTAGTCCCACCTACCAGCACCTGGCCCATATCCCTCCAAACCCTTCCTATTCATATACCCATCCAAATGCTTCTTAAATGTTGCAATTGTACCAGCCTCCACCACATCCTCTGGCAGCTCATTCCATACACGTACCACTCTCTGTGTGAAAAAGTTGTCCCTTAGGTCTCTTTTATATCTTTCCCCTCTCACCCTGAACCTATGCCCTCTAGTTCTGGACTCCCCGACCCCAGGGAAAAGACTTTGCCTATTTACCCTATCCATGCCCGTCGTAATTTTGTAAACCTCTATAAGGTCACCCCTTAGCCTCTGACGCTCCAGGGAAAACAGCCCCAGCCTGTTCACCCTCTCCCTATAGCTCAAATCCTCCAACCCTGGCAACATCCTTGGAAATCTTTTCTGAACCCTTTCAAGTTTCACAACATCTTTCCGATAGGGAGGAGACCAGAATTGCACGCAATATTCCAACAGTGGCCTAACCAATATCCTGTACAGCCACAACATGACCTCCCAACTCCTGTACTCAATACTCTGACCAATAAAGGAAAGCATACCAAATGCCTTCTTCAATATCTTATCTACCTGCGACTCCACTTTCAAGGAGCTATGAACCTGCACTCCAAGGTCTCTTTGTTCAGCAACATTCCCTAGGACCTTACCATTAAGTGTATAAATCCTGCCCTGATTTGTATAACGCTAAGTCCTTTAGGCAGCTCCTCGAAGTGGTGCAATGAGGTCATGAGTATCCAACTGAGAGGCATCATTCCGATGTTTCACCCAAAAGGCAGCACCTGTGACAGTGCAGCGTCAAAGGATCAGACTCGGCTTGCAGCCTCAAGACCTGGATTATGGATCGAACCCACAAAGTTTTCATTCAGGAATAAGGGACTGCCACTGAGTCACATCAAACTGAAATAAGTTGGAAGCTTCATAATGTGAAAGAAAGCCATTTCAAAGAAATAGCAAAGTGACTGTAAATTTCAATCTGTGGGCTGGATCTTAAAATATATTCAAGGCTGAGATAGCCAGGTTTTTAATCAGGAGGGAAATCAAGGCATTTTGGGAAAAAGGAGGAGAGCGGAATTGAGGATGATCAGCTCAGCCATAATCCCATTGAATGGCGGGACAGATCTGATGGGCCGAATGGCCGACAGTTGCTCCTATGTCTGATGGGTTTTACAATCTACATTTCAATCTGTTCTGATAAGTGCCAGAATAGTTTTGGAAATGTTTTGGAAGGAATTAGTCAACTAAAGGTGGTATGTTAAACCCTGGAGGATAGTCCCTGGGACTAAGTTAGCGAATCCTGGGTTTGCAGCAAGTATGGCAATAATTAGTGACCTTTAACTAAAACCGCTTTGTAAATACACCAGGAAACTAACGTGGAGGTTCAGGATGATAGTATAGACCTGACTTTCGCTTGCACTATGAAATTCATTTGGTCTTTCTTATGTAGGTACATGGAAGAAATAAATGCTTTTTATAATAGTTCTGCTCTCAACGTTATTCCCATCGGTGAAATCCCTCAAATTCCAATGGCGCCTGGATCATAGTTAGCCATCAATCTCAGTCTTATCTCTGTTGTTGAGTCAATTAACAGATGATGCTAAATGCATAATCTTGGCCCCCAGGAATCTTGATCAGAAGATAAAACTTAGACATGCCTTCGTACGAGAAATTCTACTTCTTCATTCACCATCTGGATTGATTGTGTTGTGCTTCTCTATTCCATTTTCATTTCTATAGAATAATAATGAAAATGAAGTTTTATTCAGACAAGAAAAAAAATGTTGTTTATTTTGTAACCCAAATGTTGTTAATTTTTCTTGTTTAGGTTTGAAGTTGGATTGAGCTTTAAAAATTAATGTTGGTTGAGACCAACCAAAATCGCTGAAAGGGAGCAGTGTACTTAACTTCAATGCATCTGATGAGATGAATTACTTC
Organism: Chiloscyllium punctatum; assembly: GCF_047496795.1. Classification (NCBI taxonomy): domain Eukaryota; kingdom Metazoa; phylum Chordata; class Chondrichthyes; order Orectolobiformes; family Hemiscylliidae; genus Chiloscyllium; species Chiloscyllium punctatum. The sequence continues at coordinate 89,050,519 of NC_092760.1, forward strand.
TGTTTGTCCAGTGCATGACTCACTGGGGGGGTGACCCACTGGTTGGGGTGACTCATTGGGGGGTGGTTCACAGGGGGGTGACTCACTGGGGGTGACCCATTGAGGGGTTACCTGCTAGAAATCAAACTCCCCTATTCCTAGGGTCGCCACAAATGTGGAAATTTGATGGATCTACTGGATTGTCCAATTGTACCCAATTGTATGATTTTGATTAAAACTATATGTAAACCAGTTTTTATTAATTAACAATGAACACCTATTTATCACAAATTTTCTTTTATCATTTACTCATTTTGTGGAATGTGGGCATCGCTGGCTGGGCCCAGCATTTATTGCCCGTCCCTAGTTGCCCCTTGAGAAGGTGGGGGTGAGCTGCCTTCTTGAACCGCTACAGTCCAACTGCTGTGGGTTGACCTACAATGCCCTTAAGGAGGGAATTTTAGGATTTGGCCTAAGAAATGGTGATATATTTCCAAGTCCGGATGGTCAGTCACTTGGAGGGAATTTGCAGGGGGTGATATTCCATGTATCTGCTGTTCTTGTCCTTCTAGATGGAAGTGGTCATGGATTTGGAAGGTGCTGTCTGAGGATATTTGGTGAATTTCTGCAGTGCTTCTTGTAGACAGTACACACTGCTGTTACTGAGGGTAGTGGTGGAGGGAGTGGGTGTTTGTGGATGTGATGCCAATCAAGTGGGCTACTTTGTCCTGCATGGCATCAAGCTTCTTGAGTGTTGCTGGAGCAGCACCCATCCAGGCAAGTGGGGAGTATTCCATCACACTCCTGACTTGTGCCGTGTAGGTGATGGACAGATTGTGGGGAGTCAGGAGGGGAGTTACTCACAGCAGTATTCCTGGGCTCACCTGCTCTTGCAGTCACTGTGTTTATGTGGCAAGTTCAGTTGAGTTACTGGGAATGCAGCCTTGATATTAACATATTTTGGCAAGAAGAATAGAGGAGCTGAATATTATTTAAATGGAGAAAGATTGCAGCAAGTTGTTGCATTGAGGGAGTAAATGGAGAATGGCTGTGGAATGCTGTCACATCGAGGGATTTGGAGGTCCTTGTGTATTCAAGGCCAAGATAGATTTTTAATCAGTAATGTATCAAGGGCTATGTGGAAAAGGCAGGAAAGTGGAGTTGAAGATTATCAGACCAGCCATGATCTTATTGAATGGTGGAGCAGACTCAATGGGCTGAATGGCCTATAGCTCCTATATCTAATGGTCTTATGGGTGCCTGCAATTGCTGTGTTACAGCCTCAGGAGGAGCAGAATGGTCATTTTCCCGGCCAGAAGGAAATACCTGTCAAACACAGCAATACTTTGGAAGTGAATGCACTGATCACATTGGAGCTCCATCCTGTGTTTTATAAGAAGGGGCATGGACCAGTATGTGTCTTTGCCAGTTTTACTGGTTTTCCTTCTGGGCTTGAGAGGGGCTGAAAGGTCCTCTCCCCGACTGAAAAGAAAACATGGGGCAGGTGTCATTGGTCTTGCAGAGAGCAAGTACAATCAATGGGCTGAAAGGTCTCCTTCTGTGCCTTAATCATTTATTGGTGCCGATATTAACCCTTTTGCGTCCCAAAATACCCTGTGCTTTTTACAGTTTTAAAACAATTATGAGTTGGGAAATAATTGAGAGTCATTAACCCCTTTTCTCTGTTTTCCACTGTGCCTATAAAACTGTGTTCTTTAGTTGGGACAGTACATAGAACACATTTGTACAAGACAACATAAACTGTTAGTTTCTGGATTGTCTAAACTAATCAACTTTTGATGCTCCATCTAGTGGTGCAGTTCAAAACTGCACTTTCAGTCTTCTGATAGGAACTCCATTTTTTTTCTCTTTTTTTATATTAACCCCCACACTACCGCCTAACTGCGGTAGTGCTTATTTTTCCCCAGCACCCATGGTGTGTGTGTGCAGGTGTGGGACACAGTGAAGGACACAAAGTGCACGAATCTTTATTCAATTTCCACCACCAGGAAGATAGGAAAACATCCGAGTGGCCAGTGACAAGCACTGCCCTTCACATCGAAGGGCAGTGCTGTGTGATCAAAAGAGTGAAAGGAACTCCATTTTTAGCTGTTCTTGAATTGGACTCAATAATTGTCCTAACGAGTAAAAGGATTGATGTCTGCACCAATTACAGCACCTGCATCTCAAGAACAATGCACTGGGATGTCCTGGTGATTAGAAAGCTATACTCTCTTTCTTTAAAATATTTTGAGTCTGTACAAGAGGGCACACCCTTGTCTGTACCAATGGCGCTGAGGTGGAGATGGCCGACAGCGTCATTTTCCTGGGAGTAAAGATCACCAACAATTTGTCCTGGTCCACCCAGGTGGATGTGATATTCAGGAAAACACACCAACGCCTCTACTTCCTCAGGAGGCTAAGGAAATTCAGCATGTCCACAATGATACTCAATAGAAAATATCCTATATGGCTGCATCACAACTCGGTGTGGCAACTACTCTGCTCATGACCGCAAGAAATTACAGAGAGTTATGTACACAGTCCAGTCCATCGCAAAAACCAGCCTTCCATCCATTGACTCCATTTACACTTCTTGCTCACTCAAGAATACAGCCAACATCATCAAAGACCCCTCCCACACCGATTATAGTCTCTTACACTCTCTTCCTTTGGGCAGAAGATATGAAAGTATGAAAACACGTACAGATTCAAGAACAATTTCTTCTCCACTTTTGAATGGATCACTCCTTGGTCTCTTTCTCTGCACCTACTCTGCGGCTGATAACACAGTATTCTGCACTTTGTACTGCCATCCTGAAGCACTCTTATGGTATGACCTACCCATAGAGCATGTGGAACAACTATTTTCACTGTATCTCAGTACACGGGACAACAATAAGTCAATCAATCATGAAGAAGGAAGAGGAATGCTCACACATTGCCCCGTTGTTAACATTGTGATAATTTAGAGCAATCAGAATCTTAACTGGAAAATGCTGGTCCACATTGAGTGAATTACACACAGACAGACCAAATCAGAGCAAAACCAACCCATTCAGTTCAGACTGATCTGTTGGTGATTTGAATTCTGCATTCCCATCTAGCACCGATTCCCCTGACTAATGAGACTCTATCTATCTATCTAGTGGGTGGCACGGTGGCACAGTGGTTAGCACTGCTGCCTCACAGCGCCAGAGACCCGGGTTTAATTCCCGCCTCAGGCGACTCTCTGTGTGGAGTTTGCACATTCTCCCCGGGGTCTGCATGGGTTTCCTCCGGTTTCCCCCCACAATCCAAAAAAAAATGTGTAGGTTAGGTGAATTGGCCATGTTAAATTGCCCGTAGTGTTCTGTGTAGGGGGATGGGTCTGGGTGGGTTGTGTGTCGGTGGGTTGGTATGAACTTGTTGGGCTGAAGGGCCTGTTTCCACACTGTAAGTAATCTAATCTAACCTCCACCTTAAAAATATTCAAAGACCCCCATCTCCACTGCCTTCTGGGACAGGGATTTCCAAAGTTACACAACTCTCAGAGGGCAAGAAATTCTCCGCATCACTGTCCTGAAAGGGCAAACCCTAATTTTAAAATGGAGCCTCTCAGTTCTGGATTGACCCACAAGAGGAAAGATCCTTTCCTGCTCAGTCACTCTCACTCTCTGAATCCAATGGAAACAAACCCAGTCTGTCCAATCTTTCCTCATAAAACAACTCATTCATTTTAGGATCAATCCAGCAAACCTGACTGAACCACCTCCAACGCATATACATCCTTCCTTAAATAAGGAAACCAAACTGCACATTGTTTAATTATTCATAATAAATTACTGTACATGTGTATTGCAAACAGCTGTCAACAATAGTTCAATTCTCCATTCTCAAACCAATCATGCTATATTTCTTATATTCCATCTTTGAACAATTTAAAGAAAGACTCGGATTAACATAATGCTTTCTGCGAATGCTGGATTTGCAGTTAATGAACTACTTTGACAATAGACAATAGACAATAGACAATAGGTGCAGGAGTAGGCCATTCAGCCCTTCTAGCCTGCACCGCCATTCAATATGATCATGGCTGATCATTCCTAATCAGTATCCTGTTCCTGCCCTACCTCCATAACCCTTGATTCCACTATCTTTGAGAGCTCTATCCAACTCTTTCTTAAATGAATCCAGAGACTGGGGCAGAGCATTCCACACAGCCACCACTCTCTGGGTGAAGAAGTTTCTCCTCATCTCTGTCCTAAATGGTCTACCCGGTATTTTTAAGCTGTGTCCTCTGGTTCGGCACTCACCCATCAGCGGAAACATGTTTCCTGCCTCCAGAGTGTCCAATCCTTTCATAATCTTATATGTCTCAATCAGATCCCCTCTCAGTCTTCTAAACTCAAGGGTATACAAGCCCAGTCGCCCCAGTCTTTCAGTGTAAGGTAATCCCGCCATTCCAGGAATTGATCTCATGAACTCCCTCAATAGCCCGAATGTCTTTCCTCAAATCTGGAGACCAGAACTGCACACAGTACTCCAGGTGTGGTCTCACCAGGGCCCTGTACAGCTGCAGAAGAACCTCTTTGCTTCTATACTCAATCCCTCTTGTTATGAAGGCCAGCATGCTATTAGCCTTCTTCACTACCTGCTGTACCTGCATACTTACCTTCATTGACTGGTGTACAAGAACACCCAGATCTCTTTGTACTGCCCCTTTACCTAAATTGATTCCATTGAGATACTTTGATTTGATGTAGAACCGCTGTTGTCATGTGGGGAAATGCAGCAGCCAATTTTCATGGAGAAAAGACTCAAAATGAGCAGAAACATGTGATTTAATGGTGCTGATACCCAAAAAATTCTGTATCATAGGGAAGTGAAGAGCAGCTGACATCTCGGGTAGTATGTATTTTGTGAGTTTAGTTTTTGGAGTCCTCACATACAGTGAAATACCTGGCCTGTTGTGGGCATTAACCCTAAGTTGCAATCAAAGGCATGCACGCTGAAATAAAAGACGCTGGAGATCTGAAACAAAACAGGAAATGCTGGAGAAACTCAGCAGGTCTGGCAGTATTTGTGGAGAGAGAAACAGATTTAGCATTTCAAGTACAATGACCTTTCTGAACTGGATTCAGAACGCTAACTCTGTTTCTCTCCTGAAAGATGCTGCAAGAGTTTCTCCAGCAATTTCTGTTATGGCCCAGTCACATTGACATAAGGTAGCACTTTACATTCTAGCTATTCATTGTGAAAATGCAAAAGACATCTTTGTGTGGTACCTTTTAACACTGCTCAAAACCATCGCAAAGCATTGTACATGGTCCAAATTAGTTTGTTACATTACTCACCATAAGAAGCATTTCTTAGTTGCAAAATGGTTTTGGGTATGATGCAGCCATGAAAGATACTGTACAAATATGAGACTTTGTTTTTGTGATGATCTCAGTTACTCTGGTTGTGTTGGCAAAGGTGCTACTCATTTGCACACAATATGATTCCATAAATAATAATGGACTATGTGATTAGTTCATTCATTTTTCTTCAGGGTGTTCATTAAGAGGGAGATGTTGGTCAGCCTATTAGAAGGATTCTCTGCTCTCATACAAATATGTTATTGGAGGATTGGGGTGGGGGGTGAATTCTATTTCCAAAACCAAATGTCTCAGAGACTCAGATACGGTTATAACTGTTTAACACAAACACACACATATGGAGAGAGAGCCTCCATGGGCCCTCCAGAGTGAACCCTACCCATTCAACTGTTTGGGTCCCTGAGTTTATACACTTTAGTTAGGGGTGTAAATTCACCTTCTGACTGCATTTAGAAAGAACGGTGAACTGCTTGTGTTAACAATAACTGATTACAATTGTGCTCTCACTCATCTTCCTCCAGGCGTCTGGTGGTGAGGGAGCGGCGGTGAAGGAGGCCCAGGACCTCCATGTCCTCGGCAGAGTGGGAGGGGGAGTTGAAATGTTGGGCCACGGGGTGGTTTGGTTGATTGGTGCGGGTGTCTCGGAGATGTTCCCTAAAGCGCTCTGCTAAGAGGCGCCCAGTCTCCCCAATGTAGAGCGGGAGCGACGGAGATACAATAAATGATATTGGTGGATGTGCAGGTGAAACTTTGATGGATGTGGAAGGCTCCTTTAGGGCCTTGGATAGAGGTGAGGGAGGAGGTGTGGGCGCAGGTTTTACAGTTCCTGCGGTGGCAGGGGAAGGTGCCAGGATGGGAGGGTGGGTTGTTGGGGGGTGTGGACCTGACCAGGTAGTCACGGAGGGAACGGTCTTTGCGGAAGGTGAGCAGACTGGCTGGGGAGTCTCTTTTGAGGGGGAGTAGAAGCCATCCATTGATGTTCCATTAGAGTCCATGCTCTTTGGTAGAAAGATTCGAGACTATCTTCAAAATGAGGAACAGCTGAGGAAATCTGAAGCACAAAGGAACTTGGGGATGCTACGTCAGGATACTCAGAAGGTTAACATGCAGGCTGAGTTGGCAGCTCGGAACACAAATACAGTGTCATGCATATGTCTTACCCAGTGGGATAAATGATCTATAAAGGGATAATCAAAAGTTCCTGAAAATCCTGGCCCATGTCTCACACTTGAATTAACACAAAATGTGCGCAGGGAGATCCATCCTGGGTACTTCAAAGCAAACTTTACTGTTAGACCAATCCCATTGATTCATACATCCTAGTGAAGAGTTTCAGCTCACAAATTTACTGAAACCTGATTGCATTTACAAAGAACTAATGAACTGCTTGACAAAAACTGACTACAATTATGCTAAAAGTTTCCATTTTACAAACATGTCTACTCATTGTCTGTCTCCAGTAACTGTAATGATAAGCAGTCTTTACATCAGCTTCACCCTCTCACATGGTCCTCACCCAGACATTCACCGCCGCTCCCTCACCACCAGACGCCTGGAGGAAGAACACCTCATCTTCCGCCTCGGAACACTTCAACCCCAGGGCATCAATGTGGACTTCAACAGTTTCCTCATTTCCCCTTCCCCCACCTCACCTTAGTTCTAAACTTCCAGCTCAGTTACTGTCTCCTTGACTTGTCCGACCTGCCTATCTTCTTTTCCACCTATCCACTCCACCCTCTCCTCCCTGACCTATCACCTTCATCCCCTCCCCCACTCACCCATTGTACTCTATGCTACTTTCTCCCCACCCCCACCCTCCTCTAGCTTATCTCTCCACGCTTCAGGCTCACTGCCTTTATTCCTGATGAAGGGCTTTTGCCCGAAACGTCGATTTCGCTGCTTGTTGGATGCTGCCTGAACTGCTGTGCTCTTCCAGCACCACTAATCCAGAATCCAATTGGCTCCTAGTGCCTGCCCAGTCGATAGCTGACTCAATCCACTTATTCACTGGGGTGGCATGGTGGCTCAGTGGTTAACACTACTGTCTCACAATGCCAGTAGCCTGGGTTCGATTCCAGTCTTGGGCAATTGTTTGTATGGACATTGTTTACACATACTTCCCTGAGTCTGCATGGGTTTCCTTCCACGGGCCAAAGATGTGCAGGTTAGGTGGATTGGCCATGCTAAATTGCCCACAGTGTTCAGGGATGTGTAGGCTAGGTGCCTTAGTCAGGGGGAAATTTAGAGTAGAGTACATTCTATTTGTAATTTCTGCCATCTACATCGGATACAGTAACGACGAGGTTGCATTCCTCCAGACCAAAGTGCTCCATGGCCAGCACAAACTACATGATCATACAGAGGGCAGCAGAAAGTGCATAAACAGTGCAAACCACACAACTTACAGTGTAATAAAAGAATGATAATTAATAGACATTGTTCTATCAGCAATTCAAAGTCGTGCAAAGAATCTCAGATGGGAAAGAGTCTGATCATACAGTGTGAAGGAGCCTGATGGCTTGGGGGAAGACACTGTTACACAGTCTGCCCATGAGAGACCGAATGCAGGAGGGAAAAGAGTTTGAGTGAGGGGTGTGTGGGGGCTTCCACAATGCTCTCAGCCTTTTGGAAGCAGCGTGTGATGTAAGTGTCTGTAATGGAGGGGAGAGAAACCCTGGTGATCTTCTCAGCTGTCCTCACTATCCGTTGTAGTGGCTTACGATCCGAGATGGTGCAATTCCTGAACCAGGCAGTGATGCAGCAGCTCAGGGTACTCTCAATGAACCCTCTGTAGAAATTGGTGAGGATGGGGTGTGGGGGGGGAAAGGGGGTGGGGCGGTGGGGGGGAGGTGGGTAATAGGTAGTGGAATGGGTCTGGGTGGGTTAGTCTGTGGAGGGTCAGTGTGGACTTGTTGAGCCAAATGGCCTATTTCCACACTGTAGGGATTCTAAATTCCACATCCCTCCTGGTTATTGGACAGAAACATAAAATATAGGCACAATTTTCAACATGGCAAACTTGGCATCTGTGACACTGCAAGGACCAGTGTCTTGGACCCCAGCTATTCCCAATCTTTATTCGGAATGATTTGGATGTGGGGATTAAACGTGACATTTCCAAGTTGTCAGACAATACAAAACTAGGTGGGAGTTGCAGAGTGGATGCAAAGATGCTTCAAGGGAATTTGAGAAGGTTTAAGTGAATGGGCAGAAATTTGTTAAATGGAAGACAATGTGGAGAAATGTGAAGTCATTTACTTCTGGGTTAAACAGAAATACAGAGTATTTTGTAAGTGGTGAGAAACTGGAAAGTATTGAACTTGAAAGGGATTGGGTGTACTTTGTCCATGAGCCACTGAGAGTTAACATGTAGCTACAGCAAGCAATTAACAAGGCAAATGGTATGTTGGCATTTATTGCAAAAAGATCTGAGTCTGCAATCATATAGGTGAAAGTGAGGACTGCAGATGCTGGAGATCAGAGCTGAAAAATGTGTTGCTGGAAAAGCGCAGCAGGTCAGGCAGCATCCGAGGAACAGGAGAATCGACGTTTTGGGCATAAGCCCTTCTTCAGGAATGAGGCTGGTGTGTCAAGTGGGCTGAGATAAAAGGTAGGGAGGAGGGCTTATGCCCGAAACATCAATTTTCCTGTTCCTTGGATGCTGCAATCATATAGAGCCAAGGGGAGGCCACTGGATGTTGGTGCACTTTTAGTCTCCTTAGCTGAGGAGAGGTAGAGGGAGTCATAGAGGGAATATGTTACTCGTTCCTGGGCTCCAGATTGTCTTCTGAGGAAGGATCCAATAGACTGGTCCTCAGTCCCCACGTTCTTACATTATCAACATTGCCACCAACTGAGCCACAGCTGCCAATATGAAAGATCCACTTGGGGAACATCCTACAATGACGTTATAAACACAAATGTTTGCTGAGATCTACGTAATGGTAGAATACACATCACTTTGCTTCATCTGGAATAATGTACCAGGAGAGATAGAGGGAGCCATGGAGGGAATACGACACTAATTCCTGGGTTTAAGAGATTGTTCCCTTGCGGAAAGATCAAACAGACCGGTCCTCAGCCTATTGAATGAAGAAAGCAGTTGCCTCAGGTACTGCCTTGATGCTTTTGTCATGAGAAGACACGATGAATGGAATGGGGTTAGTATATAACAACACCACGGCCATTCTTCTTTCATCAGGAATCCATTTTATAAACATTTTTCTAATGTAGGATAGAAGGCTGTGATGTAGCTAGAGCAGTCAGTTCGAGATACACATTGATGTAGGCTTCAAGTAACGCCATCTGAAGTTCGTTGCTGTGCAGGTTGTGTCCTGTACCTTGAGGGAGTATCTCCATTGGCAGCAGTCACTTGGACACTGATGATTCTGAGCCTACCAGATGGTTGAGATATTTGTGAAATATCTTGTTAAAGATGTAAATTTACCGCTGCATAGGTGCTGCTTGTCTTTTACTGGGACTAACATATCTTGTACAAACACAGCAAATTGTATTCTTTGTGCCAAGAATGGGGAAATCGCTTCCGACAACAAAGTGCCATTTGAAGAATAAATACTTACATTGAAGGTTGGCCGATGTATTCTCCTTCCTAAAGCGGCTGATAACTGGGTCAGTATCACACGTCCAGTTCCGGACAAACATCCATAATCAATAAAACAATGTCATTAGTGGAGAGTGGGCGTGTTCAGATTTTCACACCAGCTGGTAGAAGTATGAATGATATTTATCTGAATGTTTGAGCAAACATCAGCTTATCTGGACAGCTCCATCTGCTTCGTAGATCAGTGCACTCACCAAGTCACTGTCTTGAATAACTGGCAGAGGAAGACGGAATCAAGTTGGTGAGTGCACTGATCAAGGAAGCAGATGGAGTTGTCCAGATTAATCCAGGATCCTACAGGACATTGAACTTATTCAGAGTTTGCAGATTTCAGTCACCCTATGCCAGGAGGTGCCGGACTGGAGTCGAGAAGGTGCTGGCTGTTTCCATAAACAGCAACATTGAGGGGATCACAGCCTCCTCTCCCCTCACCCTGCCCTGTTTGGATGTTACAATGTGGATGTGTCAGTATTGGTTTGGGCTGGACAAAGGTGCAGCGCTCTGAAGGCTTGTGATTTAAAATAAACCTGTTGGACTATAACCTGGTATTGTGTGATTTCGGATTTTGTTTGGATGTTGTCATATAAAGATCTTACCATTGTAGTAATGATCATGATGTAGAATAGAAACATATTTCTGGCAAGGAAATAGGCCATTCGGCCCATTAGGTTCCTGCTGTAATTGATACTCTAGCTGAGCCTCTTCCTGCTGCACTTCAACTACCCTACCAACATACTCTCTCAGTCCTTTCCCTGTCGAATGCATATTTAGCTTCCCCTTGAGTGAATCTATGTTACACACTTCAACTACTCCTTAGCTTAGCTAGTTCTGAATAACTTATGAGTGAAGAGGTTTTTCCTGAATCGCTAGTTATATTTATTCTTGGTTATCTTGCCATTATAGTTCCTAGTTTTGGTCTTGCCCATACATGTACCCCATCAATCCTGTTCGTTGTCTTAAAGACTGTTATCAAACTACTTCCAACTTGCTCACTTCTCAAACAAACTGTCCCAGGCCCCTCATTCCTCCCTAATGGGTTTAATTTTCCAGAGTCAAGAGTGTGGTGCTGGAAAAGCACAGCAGGTCAAGTTGTATCTGAGGAGCAGGAGAATTCACATTTCGCGTAAAAGCCCTTCATCAGGAATGAGGCTTGTGGGGCACGGGGGCTGAGAGATAAACAGGATGGGGGCTGGGGCTGGGGGAAGGTAGCTGAGAATGCGACAGGTAGATGGAGATGGGAGTAATGGTGATAGGTGATAGGTCAGAGAGGAGGGGGGAGCGGATAGGTGGGTAGGAAGATGGACAGGTAGGACAGGTCATGAGGGCGATGCCAAGTTGAAAGGTTGGAACTGGGGGAAGGTGGGGACAGGAAAAATGGGGAAACTGGTGAAACCCCCATTGATGTTGTGTGGTTGGAGGGTCCCCAGGTGGACGACGAGGCATTCTTCCTTCAGGTGTTGGGTGGTTAGGGTTTGGCTATGGAGGAGGCCCAGGATCTGCATGTCCTTGGCAGAGTGGGAGGGGGAGTTTAAGTGTTCAGCCATGGGGTAGTGAGCTTGTTTGGTTCCGGTGGCCTGGAGATGTTTTCTGAAATGTTCTGTAAGTAGTCCTTTTATCATTCTTCCCATGAGATCTTATCCGAATGATCAACGTATGCAAGAAAATAGAAGGATCAGCTCAAACTTTCAGCATTTCTGCATATTGGGTTGAAATGAAAAATGTATTGGAGGGATGGAGTATGAAATTACACAATGTGTTGGTTGCTGTCTTGACTGTGTGGGTTAAAAAAATCTAGGAGAAGTTCATCAACCAGCTTATTGAAGCAACTCCTGACTCAATAATGCTGCACTGATAACCCAATTATTCCCTTTTTAACCATTCCTCACATTGACCACTCACAATATCAGAAGTCACATGACACCAGGTTATAGTCCAACAGGTCTTTTTAAAATCACAAGCTCTGAAAGCTTGTGATTGTAAATAAACCAGTTGGACTATAACCTGGTGTTGTGTGACTTCTGACTTTGTCCACCCCAGTCCAATACCGGCAAGTCCACATTGCTCACAATATCAATCACTATGTGACTGACAGCTCCTGAATACAGCAGAATGCAAAAAGAATTCTGATTGCTGAAAACAAGTCATCATGAATGCACGGTTCTTCCGTTCCTGCTGAAGCTGACACACCTGAATCAGCAGGAATTTATAGCTTTACATCTAATCTCTGTTCACTACAAAGAGCGTGAGGCAGAAACTATGTCAACATTCAAGATTAGATTGGACAAGTGGATGAAGGGAATGGGTCAGAAAGGATATGGGAGCAGGGAGCGGAAACATGATCATTTGCTTTTCTGGTGTGTAAATGTTAACAGAAACAGGTTGGAGCTGAGTGATCAGATCACAAGGTATTAATTTTATGTGGTTCTAGTCAAGATAAAATGGAATAAACTCAACCCATTTCATTCAATGTTATAAAAATGGATCAGAACTCCAAATTACTCACAGAGGTATTAAATTTGTAAGTGCATTGTGCAGTTTAAAAGAAAAGCACATTAGCTGAGGATATTACTCAAGTGTATCAGAGGAATCATGGAGTGTCATGTCTGAAGAATGTCAAGGGAATTTCAGACAGTAATACTTCAATGGGAGTGATGTGATTCAAACACTGGACTTTGATTTCCATGGAGATTGTGTTGCAGGACATGGGCATGGTATGAGCTGAAAGAAAGACAGTTTGTATTTCCCCTTTAAAAAAAAACAAAAACAAAGGGTTAAATCCACCAGCAGCCCCCGTTGATCTGTGCTGGGGAATGGACGTGCTAGCATGTGAATTTGTTCCACTGGCTAAAAGGTGCTGGAAGTTGCACGGCCCAGCACTGTCACAAGACACTTTTGAAAGTAAATTATATATATATATATTATATATATATATATATAAATTTCTGATTGCTGAAAACAAGTCATCAGGAAAGCCATGCTTGAAAGAAACTGGATCACCTCAACTCAGCTAACTGCAGAACCAAAAACCTCAGACAATTCAGCAGGTTAAGTTAGTGCAGCTGAAATTTGGTCAATGTTATGGGCCATGTGGAAAATTGCCCAGGTATGTCCTGCACACAAAAAGCAGGACGAATCCAATTACCGCCCCATCAGTCTACTCTCGATCGTCAGTAAAGTGATGGAAGATGTCATTAACAGGGCTATCAAGCAGCACCTGCTCAGCAATAACCTGCTCAGTGACGCCCAGTTTGGGTTCCCCCAGGGTCACTCAGCTCCTGACCTCATCACAGCCTTGACTCAAACATGGACAAAAGAGCTGAATTCCAGAGGGGAGGGGAGAGGGACAGTCCTTCACATCAAGGCTGCACTTCACAGAGTGTGGCATCAAGGAGCCCGAACAAAACTGGTATCACTGGGTATCAGGGGCAAACCATCTGCTGATTGGAGCCATACCTGACCCATTGGAAAATTGTTGTGGTTCTTGGATATCAGTCATCTCAGCTCCAGGGCATCTCTGTAGGAGTTCCTCAGGGTAGTGTCCTAGGACTAACCATCTTCAGCTGCTTCATTAATGACCTTCCCTCCACCATAAGGTCAGAAGTGGGGATGTTCACTGATGACTCCACAATGTTCAGCACCATTTGTAACTCCTCAGATACTGAAGCAGTCAATGTTCAAATGCAACAAGATCTGGACAATATCCAGGCTTGGGCTGGCAAGTAACAAGTAAAATTTGTGCCACAAAAATGCCAATCTCTAGCTATCTCCAAAAAGAGACAATCGAACCGCTACCATTTAACACAGCACTCTGAACATCCTCAGTGTTACCATGATCCAGAAACTCAACTTGACTCATCACATAAACACAGTAGCAACAAGAGCAGATTAGAGGCTCAGAATACTGCAGTGAGTAACTCACTTCCTGACTCCCCAGTTCTGAAATTTAGACTGTGATGGAATGCTCCTCACTTGCTAGGATGGGTGCAGCTCCAACAATACTCAACACGTCCACAAGCATCCACTTGGTCCACTACTGATGCTCAGTAGCAGCAGTGTGCACTATCTACAAGATACACTGCAGAAATTCACCAAAGATCCTCAGACAACACCTTCTAAACCCATCAGAAACCCAAACGTTCATCAGAAGGACAAATTCATAGGATCCCTACAGGGTGGAAACAGGCCCTTCAGCTCAACAAGTCCACACTTACCCTCTGAAGAATAACTCACCCAGACCTATTCCCCTACCTTATTACTCTATATTTACCCCTAACTAACACATTCCTGAAGACTATGGGCAATTCACCTAACCCGCACATCTTTGGACTGTGAGAGGAAACCAGAGGACCCAGAGGTAACCCACACAGACACAGGGAGAATGTGCAAACTCCATACAGACAGTTGCCTGAGGGTGGAATTAAACCCGGGTTCCTGGCACGGTGAGGCAGCATTGCTAACCACTAGGCCACTGTGCCGCTGCTGACACAGACAGCAGATTTATGGGAACACCACTCCTTGCAAGTTCCCCTCCAAGCCACTCACCATCCTGGCTTAGAAATATATTGCTATTCCTGTAGGGTTGCTGAATCAAAGTCTGGAAGTCCCCCTCTGAACAGCATTGTTAGGGATACCTACACCAAAAGACTGCATTTGTTCAAGAAGGCAGCTCACCACCACCTTCTCAATGCCAACTAGGGACAGGCAATAAGTGCTGGCCCAGTCAACAGAGACCACGTCCCATAACAAAACACTTACATAATATTGAGCAATATTTAGATTCTATCCATCAGGAGCAAGCCAATGATTGACTCGCCTGTGTGAGACTCGTGATCCACAGCCGTGTGCTTGATTCTGAGAGGGAATAAACAGGAATGCTTGGGAATAGGTTGCACTGATGCTCTGTTTGAAGTATACAAGACAATTTGGGCCTCAATGCCCCATCTGCAAGTTTTACTCACGGACAGCACCCTCCATGGAGCTGAGCAACTAACCAATCCAATGCACTTTCTTGGTGTCGAATGCCCCTCTCTCCATTGTGCCTGGTGCCCAGCTGCAACAACGTTAGGCTGAAGGATGAATAGTGAGACTCCTTTCCAGTCGCTACCGATGAACCCACAAGGAGGAGCCAAGGTCCCAGTCACTTATGGTCTCCCCCTCCCATGGCATCACTCAGCTCTGGGCATTCTTTCATGAAATATGTTCAGCAACCATCTGCACGTGGCATTATTCTGAGGACCCTCACATTCATTGACCTCCCTCAGCAGTACCCACATCTCTGGGAGAGTGAGGGCACTGGTTTGGGGGAGGGGAGAATGCTTTACCCAGCCTCACAAGTTGAGATCCCCCTCATGTAATTCGATGTTGAAACCGTGGAAGATTGCAACACCCTGCAGATGCTAGTCACCAGCAGAGTCCCACTTCACAAATAGTCCTCACCCTCTGCTCCTTTTAATCTGGGCTTTGCCCTTTGTGAATAATGACTGCCCCCTTTGTAAATGCAGCTCAGTGAATCTAACACTCACTTCAATTACTTTTCCCAACTGCACGATCACCCAAGGTCATAGTTTCTTTTGCCAGTTGAATTTTCATGATTTTTTTGTATTAAAGGCACTACACAAATGCAGTGTTTTTGTTGTTTCTATGGTGGAAGTGACTCTTGTCACCAGTGACGATACTCCAAAGCTGAAGGGTACAAAATTCCGCTCAGTTACCTGTAATTGCTGTTCTTGGCAGAGATAAAGAATGCTCTATTAGCAAGAGAACTATAAGATATCTCCTTTAACATTTCATGATTGGTTTGATACTAATGGTCTTTCAAGCACTACACCACCAGAACTGAGTGAAGATTTACTCAGAAGTTACAAGGTGTATCCTAACAGCAGAAACTGTTTTTGGACTTGTTAGCTTTTTGACAACTAAGATTTCAACATAGCAAGCATCAAATCAAAGTATCAGTGTGCAGTTTGCTCTGAAATTTTTAAAAAATCCTGTAGTTAGTTTCATTTTAGCAATTCTGATTTGGTCTTTGACTTACGTATCAAACAATAACATGGTGAGTCACCTCATCTGTGATTGCTGCTTCAGAATCCTGGGCCTTCATTTACACACATTCTATCTACCCTTGAGTATAAATCAATAAAACGTGTGCAGTAAGCAGTAAGCAAAACATACAGTATCCTCAGCTTTATTAACAGGGGCATTAAGTGCGAGATCAAGGAGGTTACGTTAAGCTTGTACAAGACATTTGACAGTCTTTAGCTGAAGCATTGTGTACAATTGTAGGTTGCACATTATCGAAAAAAATGTGGAAGTATTAGAGAGAGTGCAGAAGCAATTTACAAGAATATTTCCAGTGACGAGAAATTTCAGTGATGAGGAAACATTGTAGAAGTTGGGACTGTTCTCCTTGGAGGGAAGAAGACTAACAGGAGATCTGAGAGAGTTTTTCAATGCCATGAGTGGAGGGGATAGAATAGATAGGGAGAAAGTGTTCCCACATGTGAAAGGACCGAGAATGAAAAAGGTTTGGATTTAATGGGACGTGCAAACAAAGCAAGGGGTCAAGATTTTTAAAAAAAAATCTCACAATGAGTTGTTAAGGTCTGGTATACACAGGCTGGAAATGTGGTGGAGGCAGGTTCAATGAGGAATTCCAGAGGGATGCTGGATAAAATTAATGTGCAAGGGTTTGGGGAGAAATCAGGAGATTGGCACGAGGTAATGAGGCTCAGTGAATGAGCTGGTGAAGACACGACAGGCTGAATGGTTTCCTGCAGCTGAACAATTCTGTGATTCATGTTACACTGAACAGCAGTGTGGACCAACACAACAGATATTTCCACGTGACAGTGATCTAGTGTGTCACTTGAAATCTGCACAGGGGAAGTGCATCAATTCTTTACTCAGCCTGTCATGGATCTGGGTTGATTTAACAACTGCATCCTTCAGTTCCAAAGAACCTGAAACATTAATTCTGTTTCTCTCTCAACAGATGCTGCCAGGTCTGCTGAGTGCCTCCAGCATTCTCTGGTTTATTATTGTTTGATTATGTACATGCCCGCGGCTGATGGTAATGGTGAGTGAGATCATTGATCTCCTGCTGCGGACTGACATCGAGCACGTTTCTCAGGCTAGCAACCAGGAGAGACAGGCCAGAAAGGTATTGCTCCTCTGTGACTTGATAAGGCCATCATTTCAGTTTGAGTTTCCTGTTGCTTTAAAAAACTGAGTGGTTAGAAAGGTAATGGAGGATCAGACTATATTGCTCTGGATATGCAATGATGTGGAGGTGCCAGTGTTGGACTGGGGTGGACAAGCTGGATTTCTCCAGCTTCCTCATTTCCCCTCCCCCCACCTTATCTCAGTCCCAACTCCCACATCCTGTAAGTAAAACAAAAAACTTCAGATACTGGGTATTAAGTAAAAATTAACCGATACCTGTTTTTCTATGTCCACCATCTCCAAGGCACAAGTCAGGAGTGTGATGGAGTGTTTCCCACCTGCCTGGATGGTGCAGCTCCAACAACACTCAAGAAGTTTGACACCATCCAGGGACAAAGCAGCCCACCTGACTGGCATTACATGCACAAGTGTCCCTTCCCTCCAACACTGACACTCAGTAGTGGCAAGGTGCACTGCAGTACCTCATCAAAACTCCTTTAACAAGGTTCCTTTCAAAACCTGCAAACTCTAACTTCGAGAAGGACAAGGCTGCAGATACATGGGAACATCACTCCCTGCAAGTTCCCCTCCAAGTGACTCACCATCCTGACTTGGAAATATATTGCAATTCTTTCCTTTAGTCACTGGGTCAAAATCCTGGAATTCCCTCCCTTAGGGCATTGTGGGTAAACCAACATCACATGGACTGCAGCGGCTCAAGAAGGCAGTTCATCCTCACCTTCTTAAGGGGCAACTAAGGTTGGGCAATGAATGCTGACTAACCAGCAATGACCAACAGCAATAACATTATCCATGTATCTGTCAAAGATTTTTGCAGGGAGAAAGTGAGGACTGCAGTTGCTGGAGATCAGAGTTGAGAGTGTGGTGCTGGAAAAGCACAACAGGTCAGGGAGCATCCAAGGAGCAGGAATGATGTAGGGCTTATGTCCGAAACAGCAATTCTTCCTGCTCCTCAGATGCTGCCTGACTTGCTGTGCTTTTCCAGAACCACACTGTCAACAAAGATATTTTGCAGACAAGATTCCAAGTCTTATCCTGGCCTGACTCCATCCATTGGAGGAAGCTGGGGAGAAAGGGAGATGTCCCCTCAGTGTAGGAATAGTTTTGCTGGTTCAGGAATGTTCATTAACAGTTGCTGCCTGATTTCAGGATTACAAGGATCTAGAGGGACATTGACAGTGACTGAGGATAGGTGAGTGCTATGTGGGTTAGTGAGGGGGTAGATGTGCCAAGTTGTTGAGGTAGATTGGGGTATTTGTTCATAAAGGCTGGGGTGAGGGGTGAGGGTGTTTCTAGAACAGCTGGCATGGGGGGGAGTGAGGAATGTGAGGGGTCAGGGGAGGTTTAATTGAGGAATAACTAGCGAGTTCGGGAGTCAGTTTAACAGTTATCCAGCGGGTAGAGCTGGATTCAAATTCTTAAACATTTCCTCAGTCACAGACACCTGAATTCTCCAACTTTAATGGGGTTGGAGATGTAGGGGAGTTGCCTACTGGAAAATTCAGTTTTTTATTCACTTATGGGATGTGGGCTTGCTGGCTGGACCACTATTAATTGCCCATCTCTAAGAGTCAAGCATCAACCACATTTTAGTGGTTCTGGAGTCACATGTAGAGCAGACGAGGTAAGGATGGCAGATTTCCTTTCCTCTTGGGCATTAATGAGCCAGATCAGCTTTTGTTACATGGTCACCATCAGATAGCTTTTTAATTGTAGATTTTATTTTTAAACAGAATTCAAATTGCACCATCAGCTGTGCTGGGATTTGAACCTGTGTTCCCCAGGCGTTTTACTTTAAAAGCTCAGTGATATTATCACAACACCACCACTGCCCCTCACTTTGTAGGTAATTCACATGAAGTCTACTGCTTTGGGGATTCTGCGTGGTCCTGAAGTGCACCTACGTTGCACCAGCAACTCTCTGGCCACTGGAATGTTTGGTCCATTGTGCTTTGCACAGCCACTGGAGATATCAAACCTTTCAGAGCCAAAGATGTAGACAATGTAGGGAAAATCAGTCTCTGGTTTTAGCTCGGCAAACTCCCACAAACAGCAACACGCTAACCACCACATATCCTTGATCGGGGGACAAATGTTGGGCAGAATTAAGGATAACTCCCCTGCTCTTTGACATGGTTCCATGGGATCATTTTCAACCAAGTGAGTGGGCAAGTGCAGGCTCAGCTGAATATTTCATCCAAAGGCTAGTACCTCAGACAGTGCAGCACTCACTTACTCATGAGCGAGAGTGTCAGCTTTGAACTTTGATCTTGGAAGGGGACTTCAATCCCCTGGAATTGGAGTATTTAAAATCTCCTTTATGATTTGATTTATTGTTGTGACATGTACCTAAGTACTGTGAAAAGTTCTGTTTTGAGAGTAGCACAGGCAGATCATAGCAAACAAGGACATACAGATCATAAGGTGCTTAGACAGAGTGAGATATATCAGGTTATAGCTGCACAGGAGGGGCACAAAGCAACATCAACATTTGCTTTGAAGTTAGAGAGGTTCATTTAGAATCTACTAACAGCAGCGAAACATTTTGAATCTTGTTCTTGATAAAGGTTCTTGAATCTGAGGTATACGTGTTTAAACTTTTGTATCTTCTGCCTGATTGAAGAGATTGTTGGAGAGTATTACAGGGGTGTGATGGGTCTTTGATGATGTTGGCAGCATTTCTGTGGCAGAACGCTGTGTAATCGGAGTCCATGGCCTTTGTCATAGTTTGGGCTGTCCACACAGTGTTCTGGAGTTTCTTACGGTCCTGGGCACAGCAGTTATCGTACCAGGCTGTTATCCACCCGGATAGAATGTTTTCTATGGTGCATCTGTAGAAGTTGGTGAGGTTCCTTATGGACATACCAAATTTCCTGAGCTCATTGAGAAAGAAGAGACATTACTGTGTCTTCTAGAGTGCCACGTCAATGTGGGGAATCCAGGAGAGGTTGTCAGTTATTGTCACTCTGAGGAACCTGATGCCCTCCACCCTTGCCACCTCCGTTCTGTGATGTAGATGGGGGCATGGTCTCAACCTTTCTTCGGGAAAGGTTGACTTGTCCTTCAGCTCAGATGTAGGACCTGGTTGGGATGCGTGTGTGATGAGCAGTTAGATCCAGTGAACCTTCATGAGGTGATAAGTGCTTCATTTCAGAGTGAAGTCCTGAATTGGGTGTGGGTGCAATCTCTTCCACAGTGCATCCACAATGAGAGGTTCTATATTGTCCCAACTTAAGAAAAGAATGACGTGTGTATTTTTATCTTACTGTTCCTGAATTTTCTCCCTCTAATCTAATCTCCCACTCCTCAATAACATTGTACCAAATCCAATGACTATCACTGTAAACATTGGGTCTCAAGATTGAGTTACAAAGATTGTGGACTATGGAAAGATTCGAGGATTAGAGGGGGCAAATAGGAAAGTGTAGCTGATTTCACAAACCAGATTCATTGTGATCATATTCAATATTGTCTTATCCACGATCTTACTGTGGTAGACTGGATGGGTTGAATGGCCTACTCCTCTCATGTTCTGTGTCCCAGGCTTTGGAAGGGAGAACTGTCATTTCAGGGTCTTTCCTGGAAACTTTGCACACATTGAATAGTTTGAATGAGCTCCCACAGGAAGTGGTGGAGGCCAGTACAATTGCAAAATTTAAAAGGCATCTGGATGGGTATATGAATAGGAAGGGTTTAGAGGAATATGGGCCAAATGCTGGCAAATGGAATGAGATCAATTTAGGCTATCTGGTCAGCATGGATGCGTTGGACTGAAGGGTCTGTTTCCGTGCTGTATAACTCTACGACTCTGTAACTCTTTGACTGTTCCCATTGTACTACACCCTCCCAGAAATCCCCATTTAGGGTGGAGTGCCAGGTAGACTCTGCAGGACACTATGAAATGGGATCCCTTTTTATCTTCAGGATCAGAGGAAGAGAAATCAGAATCACTTTTGTCTTCAGGATTGAATTATGAATGCTGCTCCATCAGAAAATAAGCACAGTCCAATACGACAGTTATAAAACCATCATTACCATAAACAGGTATTTTATGTAACATGGAGAGAAAACAGAGATAACATTAACCCTGATTTCTCTCCACAGATGCTGCTGGAGCTGCTGAGTTTGTCCAGCAATTTCTGTTTTTATTTCTGATTTCCAGCATCTGCAGTTCCTTTTTTTCAGTTTTATCCAACATGGTTCAGGGAAACAGGCTTGAACAAGTCAAGATTGAGGAAGTTGATGTGCAGGAAGCTTCATGGGTGGCACGGTGGCACAGTGGTTAGCACTGCTGCCTCATAGTGCCTGAGACCTGGGTTCAATTCCTGCCTCAGGTGACTGACTGTGTGGAGTTTGCATGTTCTTCCCCATGTCTGCGTGGGTTTCCTCCCACACTCCAAAGATGAGCAGGCCAGGTAAATTGGCCATGCTAAATTGCCTGTAGTGTTAGGTAAGGGGGTATGGGTGGGTTGCGCTCCAGTGGGTCGGCGTGGACTTGTTGGGCCGAAGGGCCTGTTTCCACACTGTAATCTAATCTAATTAAGTTTGATAAGTTCCCATCCCAGATCAGATTAACCCGAGGTTGGTCTGGGAAGTGAGAAAGGAGGCTGCTGAGCCGCTGGCGAAGATCTTTGTTTCCTCACTCTCCACAGGAGTCATACCAGAGGATTGGGGGGAAGCGGGTTGCTCCTCTTTTCAAGAAGTGGAAAAGGGAAATCCCTGGCAATTACGGACCAGTCAGTCTTACGTCTGTTGGTAAGCAAGGTTTTGGAAAGAATTCTGAGGGATAGGATTTATGATTATTTGGAAAAGCCTAGCATGATTAAAGGCAGTCAGCATGGCTTTGTGAGGAGCAGTTCAAGCCTCACAAGTCTTATTGAGTTCTTTGAGGAGGTAATGAGACAGGTTGATGAAGTTCGAGCAGTGAATGTGGTGTATGTGGACTTCGGCAAGGCAATTGATAAGATTCCCCATGGTAGGCTCATTCATAAAGTCAGGAGGTATGGGATACAGGGAGATTTGGCTATCTGGATTCAGAATTGGTTAGCTGACAGAAGGCAGAGAGTGGTTGTAGATGGAAAGTATCCTGCCTGGAGGTCAGTGTTGAGTGGGGTCCCACAGGGCTCTGTTCTTGGGCCTCTGCTCTTTGTAGTTTTTATAAATGACTTAGATGAGGAGGTTGAGGGTGGGTTAGTAAATTTGCAGATGACACAAAGGTTGGAGGTGCCATTGATAGCATCGAGGACTTTTGCAGGCTGTAGAGCGACATTGACAGGATGCAGAGCTGGGCTGAGAAATGGCAGATGGAGTTCAGCCTGGATAAATGTGAAGTGAAGCATTTTGGAAGGCTAAACTTGAATGCCGAATATAGGATTAAGACAGGATTCTTGGGAGGGTGCAGGAGCAGAGGGATCTTGGCTTTCAAGTGCTTAGATCCCTCAAAGTTGCCACCCAAGTGGATAAGGTTGTTAAGAAAACATATGGTGTTTTAGCTTTCATTAACAGGGGAATCGAGTTTAAGAGCCGCAAGGTTTTGCTGTAGCTCTACAAAACACTGGTGAGACCACACTTGGAATATTGTGTCCAGTTCTGCTCATCCGGAGGCATTGGAGAAGGTGCAAAGAAGGTTAACCAGGATGCTGCCTGGACTGGACGGCTTGTCTTATGAGGAGAGGTTGACTGAGTTTGGACTTTTCTCTCTGGAGAGAAGGAGAAAGAGAAGTGACCTAATCAAGGTATACAAGGTAATGAGAGGCATGGATAGAGTTGATCGCAGAGACTTTTCCCCAGGGCAGGATTGACTGGATGAGGGGTCATAAGTTTTAAGGTGTTAGGAGGAAGATATGGAGGAGATGTCACATACAGGTTCTTTACGCAGAGAGTTGTGAATGCATGGAATAGGTTGCAAGTGGTGGGGTTGAAAGCAGAGTCATTAGGGACATTTAAGCGCCTGCTGGACATGCACTTGGACAGCAGTGAATTGAGGGGTGCAAAGGGTAGGTTATTTTATTTTACATTAGGATTAATCCTCGGTACAGTATCGTGGGCTGAAGGGTCTGTTCTGTGCTGTACTTCTCTATGTTCTATGTTCTATGATTCCCTGAATTGTTTAAGATTCTCTTTCTCAGGAAATGTAAACCTTATTGAAGTGTTGGCTATAAAACAATTAACCAAGTGATAATAAAAGAAGATTGAAGCGTTCATTTGTTTTTGATTCTTGTTTATGAAAATTAGTGTCAGAAAAGGTGCGCTGTGCCATCTGCTTCTCTGATAAGAATTTCCAGTCGGAGAATTCCGCTGGAAATCGCTGTGCAAATTCCGAATGATGACATTCCTCTTCGACTATGTCCAGCACAAAGCCGGGGTGTTAAATAGTGTGTTATATAAGCAAATACCACCTCGTATGTGTGCTGGACAATGGAACAACACTGTGTGCTCCCTCGTGAACAAGAGATAAATCTTATTTAATACAGACTGAGTATTCAGGAATTGTTAAGTTGGCTTGACCTACGTTGATGACTACAACTCCTAAAATTCTTCCACTTTGGCCTCTACGTAGCAACCTGCAGCTTAGAGTGTTTGTTTGTGTGTGTGTGTGTGTGTGTGTGTGTGTGTGTGTGTGTGTGTGTGTGTGTGTGTGTGTGTGTGTGTGTGCGGGTGAAGGGGAGGGGATGTACAGATGAGAGTATGGATTAAATTAACAATAGGGCCTTGTGCCTGGCGTGTGTCGGAACAGTGTGGTGCTGTTGTCAACTTCATGATGAGGGTTGTGACCCTGGCAGGTGCTGGTATTGTAAAGACTCCCGCTCCCGAGTAATGACCACAGACGAGTACACGTCACCCCTTTGCAAGCTCTTTAGCATGATGTAAGAGTGTCCAGTTGCACAACATTTGCACTTATCATCTGGTCTCTGTTGGACTCTTTAATGAATGAAATGGTGAAATGTGACATTGTATCCCCACCCTTCCCCCACCACCCCACCCCGTCACCCACCACCTCGTTTTGTAGCTGAGCGGATTTCAATTGGGAAAGTAAAGGGATTGAGATGATGAACAAGTTTGTCATGTGTGGCACCGTCCTGGACAGTGACACCCACTCCCTCCCCTCAATAGCCCCTCAATAGCCAGTGTCTGACAAGTTCACTTCTTTCTGATTGAACAGGAACTGGGGCAGTTGGACGGGGGAGGGAGTGGGTGGTATAGGTGAAGTGTAGAGCTGGGGAGGGGTTCGGAGGTGGAGGGGTGGGACATGGGCTTTCAGGACACTGGACCAGATCCACATTTCCACGTTCAACCTAGTCCAAGTTCACTGGTCACACATAATGCCTCAATAGAGATTATTCTACTTAGCAATTTTTTATCTATTAAACATTCATTAGGACTCTCTCCTCCGCCCCAGCCCAGCTTGCAGCTGGAGGGAGGGGGAATATAAAAAAAGACTTTTTGTCTAACAGGTTCAATCAGGGCAAGAAAGGCTTCAATTTAGGTTGACATTGTTTTTTGTTCCTAAATTCCTTTAGCGTTGCCAGACACAAGCTCTGGGGAGTAGAGGCAAAAAGAAATTGGAGAGACTGTTATTTTACACTTACACGTGCCCTGGACCGTCAATTGCTCTCATAAAGTCAAAGTCAACTGTACAACATGTAAGACAAAAAGAAAGGGAACTGTGTTCATATGGTAATGTGTTAAGACAATACATTCATCTGTCTCTCAATCTGTCATAGAGAGATAAGTAACAATCCAGTGGAAATATTCTTTCAAGTGGTTTTTGTGTCCAAAAGAAAAGCAGTAGTCATGAATGCTAAAGTTATGTTCTTGAATTCTATTGTTTTAGCGCTACAAAGGACATGATGCTTTTATAAGTAGAATAAACAGATGCTCTTTTGAGTACATTTTCTTCTGGCTGATTGCTGCTGGCCAGAACAATGTGCTGATCATATGGATGGAGGGAAGCAGCAACGAGACATGACAGATGAAATTAGCAGCTGCTGCTGCTGCCAGTGTTTCCAGAGCCAATTTTCTGTAATATTTTTAACTCGCCCAATGAGGAATTTTCTTCATTGTCTGGCTCACTGACTTTTAATCTTGTCTGGTTTGTGAAGCGAGCATGCAATGGTGGAAAGCAAGGAAATAGCCAGTGACCAAACACACTCGCTGGGATTGAAATTTCAAAACAGAAGGTGACCACATCGGTATATTGTTTCAGGACTTCCAAACACGAGCAACTTATTCCAGTTTAATTTCCCCTTCTGCCTTAATCTTTTGTTCTTCTTCAAGCGTGTATGTAAATTCCTCATCAACATTCTGATTGAATCCTGCTCAACAGCTGTTTGTGATCATCGATTCCACATTTGATGTCTTTCGATTAATTTGTCTTTACTTGTCTCTTTAGACATGGAGATGCCGGTGTTGGACTGATGTGGACAAAGTCAGAAGTCACACTACACCAGGTTATAGTCCAATAGGATTATGTGAAATCACAAGCTTTCGGAGCGCTGCTCCTTTGTCACCTGATGCTTGTGATTTCAAATAAACCTGTTGGACTATAACCTGGTGTCGTGTGACTTCTGACTTTGTCACCTTAGAGCTCTGAGTCGAAAAACCTATTTGCTTTATACAGCTATTTATTGGATCTTTACCTGCATGGGACGTCATGTTGAGGTTGTACAGGACATTGGTGAGGCTTCTTCTGGAATATTGTGTCCAGTTCTGGCCGCCCTGTTATAGGAAGGATATTATTAAACTGGAGAGGGCTCAGAAAAGATTTACCAGGATGCTACCAGGAATGGAACGTTTGAGTTATGGGGAGAGGCTGGGACTTCTTTCACTGGAGCATAGGATGTTGAGAGGCGACTGTATCGAGATTTATAAAATCATCTGGGTATAAATAAGGTGGATCGCAGGTTTCTTTTCCCTAGGGCATGTGATTTCAAGATTCAGGGGCATACCTTTAAGATTTACAAAGGACAGAGAGTGGTTTGTGTGTGGAATGAACTTCTAGAGGATGACTAGGGAGAAGGTAGGACCACTCAAGGATAAAGGAGGGAACTTGTGCTTGGTGACAGAGGATGTGGGTGAGATCCTAAATGAGTATTCAGCCAGGAGAAGGATATGGAGGATAGTGACTTTTGTGTGGAGCATGCTAATACGCTCGGGTGTTTGAGACCAAGGAAGAAGTGGTGTTGGATCTCTTGAAGATCATTAAGGTGAATAAGTCCCAAGGCCTGATGGTATCTGCTACTGGTTACTGAGAGAGGCAAGAGAGATTTATAGGATTTTTCAACACCTTTGTATTCTCGCTAGCGGCTGGAAAGATCCCCTGAGGACTGGCGAGTAGCTAATGTTGTTCCTCTGTTCTAGAAGGGAAATGGGATAATCTAAGAAACTATAGGCTAGTGAATCTCACATTGGTAGTTGGGAAGCTATTGGAGAGAATTCTTTGAGATAGGATTTATGCACATTTGGAAAAGCATGTCCTAATTAGGGAGAGTCAGCATGGCTTTGTGCAGGACAGGTCACGTCTTACTAACTTGATTGAATTTTTCGAGGAGGTGACAAATGTGATTGATGAGGGTGCAGCAGTGGATGTTGTTTATGTGGATTTTAGTAAGGCTTTTGACAAGGTCCCTCATGGGAGGTTCATCCAGAAGATTAAGATGTATGGCATCCAGGGTGACTTGGCCGCATGGATTAAGAATTAGTTTGCCCACAGAAGGTAGAGGGTAGTGGTGGAAGGATGTTTTTCAGGCTGGAGGTCCGTGGCTAGTAGAGTTCTGCAGGTGTCCGTAGTGTAAATCAGAAACAAAAACAGAAATTGTTTGAAAAGCTTAGCAGGTCTGGCAGCATCTATGAAGAGATATCAGAGTTCATGTTACAGGTCCAGCGACCCTTTCTCACTTTGCTGTGTTAATTGGATGCCAAATTTTCCATGTTACATTAGAGATGACATCATATTTTATAAAAGATGGTAAACAATTTAAAAATTTATAAAAGAGAGAATTTGCACAGTACAGAAAGTAGAAATTAATGTTTTGTTTGAAAATTCAAAAGTAACATCCTGTTGTCTTGTTATTTTATCCCACAACCTTCCCCTCCTGTGTACAGCACCTGGAGGAAGCCCATGATGTGGCATGGTGGTTCACTGATTAGTACTGTCGCCTCACAGAGGCAGGGACCTGGGTTCGATCCCAGCCTCAGGCAACTGTCTGTGTGGAGTTTGCACATTCGCCCTGTGTCTGTGTGGGTTTCCTTCGGGTGCTCTGGTTTCCTCCCACAGTCCAATGATGTGCAGTTTAGGTGGATTGGCCACGCTAAATTGCCAACAGTGTCCAGGGATGTGTCGGCTAGATGGATTAGCCATGGGAAGTGCAGGGTCCCATTGATACAGTTGGGAGAGAGTCTAGGTGGGATGCTTCAGAGATTTGGTGTGGACTTGTTGGGCCAAATGGCCTGTTTGCACATTGTAGGGATTTTAAGAATGCAGTTATTGTCTCCTGACTTGAGAAAGGATGTATTGGCACTGGAGGGGGTGCAGAGGGGGTTCACTTGGTTGATTCTAGAGTTGAGGGGATTGATTTATAAAGAGAGATTGAGTAGCCTGGGATTATATTCATTGGAATTTAGAAGTATGGGGGTTGGAATCTTATAGAAACATATAAAATCATAAAGGGAATAGTTAAGATAGAAGCAGGTAGGTTGTTTCCATTGGTGGGTGAAACTAGAATTAGGGGATGTAGCCTCAAAATAAGGGGGAGCAGATTTAGGACTGAACCTCTTCTCCCAAAGGATTGTGAATCTGTGAAATTCCCTGCCCAGTGAAGCAGTTGAGGCTACCTCTTGAATGTTTTAAAGACAAAGATAGATACATTTTTGAACAATAGAGGAATTAAGGATTATGGTGAGAGAGCAGGCAAGTGGAGCTGAGTCCATGAAACAATCAGGCATGACCTTATTGAATGGCCAACTCCTGCTCCGATTTCTTATGTTCTTATATTCTCCTCATTACATTAACCTTTTTGTGAAATATTAGGTGCCTGCATCCTGGTAATGATTATCTATCTAAAGCCTGGTGGTTAACTGTCTATTAGCTTTGACGGGTGCATTCTCCAAGGCAATACCACTACCAATCAGACTCCACTTGCCAATCAATTAGCATTTTCCTACCATGTAGTATAAATGTTAGATATTCCCTTTGAATTGATATTCTTGCAAATTATCCTGATGAGTGCAAAATGAAAAGCTTTGACAAAATACGTCTTTTTTGAGCAATGCCAGACAATGAGTAAAAATGAGCCTGTTGAACTACAACGAGAATTATTGCTGTGTCCAATCTTTCCTTTACAAACACTGGGAAGATAAAAGTGCTTGGAGTCAACAAACAAAAATGTTATGAGCGACACAGACAATATGGATAGAAAGCAGCTGTCCCCATAGTTTGTGGGTCAATAACAAGGGGGTGTACTTTTATGTTGAAAGGCAGGAGGCTGAGAGTTATATTGAGGAAAATATTTCACTCAGAGAGTGGTGGAGGTCTGGGATACACTGCGTGGGAGGGGATTTGAGGCGAGAAACCTCACAACCTTTAAAAATTACTTGGATGAGCACTCGACGTGTCATAATATTCAAGATAGTGGGCCTAGTCTGGGAAGGTGGGACTGGTGAAGATTGAGAGTTCTTTTGGTAGTACAGATGAGGCAGACCAAAGGGTCCTGTCTGTACTGTATGATTCTTTGTCAAGTTAGATAAGGGAATGGTTCGAATGTAGTGGGTGGCATTTAAGGAAACAGGAAATTGGCAAGTGAAGGTGAGGAGGAGTCTAAGTTAAAGGTTGGAGCCTAAGTTGTCCAAGGATGAGTTGCGTTTTCGTGATTCAGTCAGCAGCATTGAAGTGTTGGACCACACCTCACACTGTCCAGGAATGGGTACCGCTTTTTCATATTTTTGCATCCACGAGGAATCATCAAAAGGCAACTTTTCCAAGTGAAGTCCCACTTTCAGGACGAAGTTCTCAGTGAATGGGAAACTCCTGCCCCTTGATGAATGACTGCTTGAGGATAGGCTGGCACCAAGTACAGTCCAATCTACTTGGATCAGTCTTTCCTGGATTCTGTGACTGAGGGGAGGTTGGGAGCTGGAGAACGCTCACTAAGCTTGACAGTAGGTCACAACAAGGTGGAAAGGGCAGAGCAGCCGATATCCAGCGTACAGGGGTATTAGGGTGCAGAATGGCACAGCAGGAAGACAATGGGGTGTTGGGCCTGAAGGGTGATGTTGGGGGAGAAAGCCATAATCACGGACCCTAAATGGCTGGAGGTCACGGTCCCCTGCTGTATGGTCTTGGCGGTGTTGGGGAGACAGCTGGGCCACACATGAAAGGTCAGCATTGAAACAGGTCAACCCAAGCTCAGAGGAGCCACAACCAGTTTGAAGGTGAGAAGTTCAGTGATGTTCGAGCGAGGACTGGGGCTGCAGTGGAGTAGTGAACGACGATGGAGAAAAGTCCATGGACCTCAAGTCGCAGGGCGTGGGTGAGGAGGTTAGGGTCAAGGGTGGGAGGTGGAAGGTTGAAAGTCACTGTGAAAAGGTCAAGGATCTTCATGACAGAAGATACAGGATGTTGATGAGCAAAGGCTTGATAGAGACAGAGGGAAGATAGTAGCTGATGGCTGACTACCCCAGGATGACCCTGACAAAACTCCAAACAATATCCAGTGCTGAAAGTCTAGGTTCATATAGGAGGAGTGCACTGTGGATAAAGTGAACCTTAATTGAGTCACTGAACACTGGTGGTACCATTGTAACGTCACAAATACTTGAGTTTGCTTCGCCTCACACTGAGTCATGTGTGATGCTGCCATCCACAGTGGAATAGCCCACTCTCCAAAAACCGGTGAATCATTCTTCCAAATTAGGCAGCAAGTGAGATCAGGCCTCAAGCACAGACCCATCCATTGACTTCCATTAAACTTTCTTAACTGTATCAGCCAGTCGTAAAACTGGCTCTCATTCAGTCAGGAGGAGTAGAGGAGTTATTCAACAATTGCCAAGCAAGTCCTGTTTACCTTTGCAATTGTTCCCTGGCTTGTTCAGAAGCTGTCTGTGATTCCTCTCTGAGATGAGAGCAGTCTAGTCCCAATACTAGTTGAATCGGTAAAGGATAGTCATGGGACTTCTGGGAGCTAGTTTGTAAGATCCTTTGTCTGTTTTAAAGATAGATTCACTTTTACCATGCGATGCATTGGTTAGCTCAGTTGGCTGAATGGCTGATCTGCAATGCAAAGTGATGCCTATGGCATGGGATCAATTCCCACACCAGCCAGGGTTATCATGAAGGGCTTTCTCTTTCTCTCTCCCCTCGCATGAGGTGTGGTTACCCTCGGGTTAAACATTCACTCGTCATCTCTCGTGTGTTCTCTCTGATGAGAGAGTAACCCCCTGGTTTGGTAAAACTGTGCCAATGTTAACTTTGATACTATAATTATACTGTCTGGACAATGGCCTCCACAGAGGAATTCTTTTATTAGAAGCAAGTTGGGCAAACACAAAGCTTATGTTTCTGAGCTTTTTAAACCAAATGAGGGCCTGGGAAATCCTGTCCATTAATGAGCAAACTTCTCCAAACGTCAACCTGAGAAATTGTTCACCCACACACGAGGGTATTGTTCAGTCAGAGGAACAGGTCCCTGTTCTTTCACTGCCCCATTCCTGATCATGTTTAGGATCAATTGGAAAATCTAATCTTTTGTGTTCAGTCATGCAAAATGTAAAAATAAACAGTTGGAGTTCGTTCCAGTTTTTTTTTAAACTGGCTTCCTCTTTGAAATAAAGACAAAAGACACAGCAAGAATGACTCATTTCTTATTGTAAGCTTATCTCAGCAAGGGAGGGGCCTGAACTATCTTTATATGCATTTGTGCCACCTGGAATATGTGGGGGTTGTGTATTTGGCTACAAACTGAACACAAGATTGTTGGAAAATGTCTCATATTGAGAGCCTTGTGTAGCTGAGCTTCATATCATGTCTGATAATGCTGCTACATTGGGAGAGTTTACTTTGTTAAAGGTGCAACAACAGTGGAAATGTTTACTGAGTGTAAGGTATGCAGTGAGAATATCGCTCTTGCCCACTACTTTTGAGGAAACTGGACATTTCTTGTGGAACGTGGAAACAGTTTGCACCATGAAGCGGTGAATTACCAAAAGTGGCTGAAACTGAACAAAAACTGTGCCAGAAACCACCAACAAAAATACCAGCATAAACACTTTTGGGCGGCACGGTGGCTCAGTGGTTAGTACTGTTGCCTCACAGCCCCAGGGTCCTAGGTTCGAATCCAGTCTCGGGCGACTGTCTGTGTGGAGTTTGCACATTCTTTCCGGGTGCTCTGGTTTCCTCCCACATTCTAAAGATGTGCAGGTCAGGTGAATTGGCAGTGCTAAGTTGCCCATAGTGTTAGGTGCATTAGTCAGAGGGAAATGGGTCTGAGTGGGTTACTCTTTGGAGGGTCGGTGTGGACTGATTGGGCCGAAGGGCCTGTTTCCACACAGTAGGGAATCTAATCTAATCACTGTGCTGCTTGGAAATGAACATATGGGTTGTACTGGGGCACTGTTCTGAGACATATGAGACAGGCTGCACCAGTATGGGCCCTTTGTAAGTCCTACTGGTTTTTCTTTCTGGGAACTCCTTGCAGGACATATGGACTGCACCCACACAGGGGGATGTGGTCACTGGGTGGCTGTCTGTAGCCAGTGCCAAGTCTTAACATCTGGACCTCTTGTGTCTTGTGCCAAGGGATGGTTGCTGATAATTACTGTGATCCTGTGTATAGCGGTGGGTGTTCTCTTAGCTTGACGGAACTGTTGAGGTTTGGGGACATGGCTCCAGGCATATTTGGCCTGGACTGTGTGGAAGGGATCCACAGAGAGCGTGAATCTGGTTGGCACTCTTTCTTTTCTCAGTTATAACCTTATCTTCATTCATTCTCCCACTCATTCCACAACAGCAATCCAATGGTGAAGACTCCAGCAGTGTCCCTTGGTTAGCAGACAACTGCTCCGGCCTTCCCAACGGGAACATGGTGCACGCATATTGGACCCACCCAGAATGAGATACTTCACAGGAGCGTTGTAAAACAAAAATATGACTCTGAGCCACATATAGTGGCAGTGAAGATTTGACATAAGAGGTTTGTTTTCAGAGATGGACAAAAGGACAGGAAGTGAACGGAAGGGGTACAGGATGATTATTCCAGAGATGCCGGCCTCAGTGACTGACTGCAAGGGCACCAGCTGTACAGTGATTAATGCAGCCGGATTGGACCAGCGCTGGATTTGAAAACACTGTTGAGAATTTTAAAATCAAGGTGCAGCCAGTTCTTCTATAACGCGATGGCTGTATTCTTGTGCAACCCCGTGTTATAGAAAAATCCTGTTTTAGACGCAGTGCTTAAAAGTGTCGGCGATGTGATCACATTTTAAAAGCTCATGCTTTAGAAACAGCCACCCCAAACTGTCAATCGCATTACAGCGAGTTTGCGTTGAGGAAACATGCGTTACAGCAGAGCGACCTGCATTATTCAGTCACCAGGGCACTCGATCTAGATCAATGGGCACAGGAGAGCTAAGTGAAGGGGACTTACTTTGAGGAAAATAGAGGCAGCAGAGTGTTGGGTGAAGCTGGATGTTGAGGGAATCCATGTAACTCCAGAGAAGGGAGTCTGCCTGCTCCTCCTTGGCTCTCCTCCTGCTGTAACACAGTCAGGCTGGGCGATGGCACACTGCAAAATGTGGCACAGTGTGAACAATGTGTTAAGTGCCATCTTGCTCCTTCCAATTGTTTCTCCTTATCCTCTTTTCTGTATTCGTCCATGGGATATCATGGGTAATGCCAACATTTATTGCCCATTCCTAATTGCCCTTCAGAAAGGTGGTCGTGAGCTGCTTTCATGATCTGCTATCACCATTTGATATGTGTATGTTCAACCATCGCGCTGTTAAGAGAGGGGATTCCAGCATTGGGCCTAGTGACAGTGACTGGAGTTTGGCCACATTGCGGTGTCGCCATGTATTTGCTACTCCTGTCCTTCCAGCTAGAAATGGTCATGGGTTTTTGAAGGTCTTGTCTTGGAGCGTGGGTGAATTTTTGCAGCGTGTCTTGTAGAGACACTGGACAGAAAGCGTGTTTCAGGCTGAATGAACAACATTAATTTGGAAAGAACAAAAATGACCATTTACATTGATGGGACTGGTATCCTTGAAGAGAAGAAGGCTGAAAGGAGATTTCCAAAATCACAAATGGGCTGGATAGAATAGATTCTTCCTCTGCCACTGCGGGAATTGTAAAACCTGTGCCCACACCTCCTCCCTCACCTCCATCCAAGGCCCTAAAGGAGCCTTCCACATCAAAGTTTCACCTCCACATCCACCAATATCATTTATTGTATCCGTTGCTCCTGATGCGGTTTCCTCTACATTGTGGAGACTGGATGTCTACTCGCAGAGCACTTCAGGGAACATCTCTGGGACACCCGCACCAATCAACCTCACCGCCCCGTGGCTGAACATTTCAACTCCCTCTCCCACTATGCCGAGGACATGCAAGTCCTGGGCCTCCTCCATCACCAGTCCCTCACCACCTGATTCCTGGAGGAAGAGCGCCTCATCTTCCACTTTAGGACCCTTCAACCCCATGGCATCAATGTGGGCTTCACCAGTTTCCTCATTTCCTCTCCCCCACCCTACCTCACTTCCAACCTTCCAGCTCAGCACCATTCTCATGACCTGTCCTACCTGTCAATCTTCCTTCCCACTTATCCACTCCATCCTCCTCTCCGACCTATCACCTTCCCCCCACCTCCATCCACCTATTGCACTTTCAGTTACCTTCCCCCAAGCCCCACCCCTCTCTCCCATTTATCTCTCCACCCCAAGGCTTCTAGTCTCATTCCTGATGAAGGGCTTTTCCTGCTCCTCGGATGCTGCCTGACCTGCTGTGCTTTTCCAGCATGACTCTAACCTTGACTCTGATCTCCAGCAACTGCAGTCCTCACTTTCACCTAGAATAGATAGGCAGCTGTTTCTGCTGGTAAAAGGAACAAGAATGGGAGGGCACAGATTTGAAGTGATTTCCGAAAAAGCAAAGTTGAAATGAAATGTGGGTGTGGAATGAACTGGGTGGAAATGCAGCGGAGGCAGGTTCCATTGAAGTGTTCAAGAGGGCATTGAATGAGTATTTGGATCGAAATAATGTGCAACACTATGGGGAAAAGGCAGGAGATTGGCACAAGGTAGGGATGCCTGTTTCAAGAGCTAGTACAGCCACATTGGGCTGAATGGCCTCCATCTACACGGTAACAGTTGTTTGATCCTGTGATTTATAGCTGACCTTACAAAGGATGATCCTGAAGAGACTCAAAAAGCTCTGTTATGGAAACAGTCCCTGGTAAATGCAGGAAGGAAAGTTCCAAATGACCAGAGAGTCCAGAACACTGGGCCACATGCGAAGGATATGGAGTAGGTTGAGATTAGATGAGATTGGGTGGCACGGTGGCACAGTGGTTAGCACTGCTGCCTCACAGCGCCTGAGACCCGGGTTCAATTCCCGCCTCAGGCGACTGACTGTGTGGAATTTGCACGTTCTCCCCGTGTCTGCGTGGGTTTCCTCCGGGTGCTCCGGTTTCCTCCCACAGTCCAAAGATGTGCAGGTCAGGTGAATTGGCCATGCTAAATTGCCCGTAGTGTTAGGTAAGGGGTAGATGTAGATGTAGATGTAGGGGTAGGGGTATGGGTGGGTTACGCTTCGGCGGGGCGGTGTGGACTTGTTGGGCCGAAGGGCCTGTTTCCACACTGTAAGTAATCTAATCTAAGGTTATTGAAGGATATGGAAGGGGGTATTGGAAGGTATGGAGGAGGTTATGGAAGGATATGGAGGGGGTTATTGAAGGATATGAAGGGGGTTATTGAAGGATTTGGAGGGGTTATTGAAGGAAATGGAGGAGGTTATTGAAGGATTTGGAGTAGGTTATTGAAGGATATGAAGGGGTTATTTAAGGAAATGGAGGAGGTTATTTAAGGATATGGAGGGGGTTATAGAAGGATATGGAGGAGGTTATTGAAGGATTTGGAGGGGGTTATTGAAGTATACGGAGGAGATTATTGAAGGATATGGAGGAGGTTATTGAAGGATATGGAGGGGGTTATTTAAGAATATGGAGGGGGTTATTGAAGGATATGGAGGAGATTGTTGAAGGATATGGAGGAGGTCATTGAAGGATATGGAGGGGGTTATTGAAAGATTTGGAGGGGGTTATTGAAGGATATGAAGGAGGTTATTGAAGGATATGGAGGAAGTTATTGAAGGATATGGAGGGGGTTATTGAAGGATATGGAAGGGGTTATTGAAGGATTTAGAGGAGGTTATTGAAGGATATGGAGGAGATTATTGAAGGATATGGAGGGGGTTATTGAAGGATATGAAGGGGGTTGTTGAAGGATATGGCGGGGTTAATGAAGGATATGGCGGAGGTGATTGAAGGATATGAAGAGGTTATTGAAGGATATGGAGGGGGTTATTGTAGGATATGAAGGGGGTTATTTAAGGATATGAAGGGTGTTATTGATGGATAGGGAGGGGGTTATTGAAGGATATGGAGGGGGATATTGAAGGATGTGGAGGAAGTTATTGAAGGATATGGAGGGGGCTATTGAAAGATATGGAGGTGTTATTGAAGGATATGGAGGATGTTATTGAAGGATTTGGAGGGGGTTATTGAAGGATATGGAGGGGGTTATTGCAGGATATGGAGGAGGTTATTGAAGGATATGGAGGGGGTTATTGAAGGATATGGAGGAGGTTATTGAAGGATTTGGAGGAGGTTATTGAAGGATATGGGGGGGTTATTGAAGGACATGAAGGGGGTTATTGAAGGATTTGGAGGGGGTTATTGAAGTATACGGAGGAGATTATTGAAGGATATGGAGGAGGTTATTGAAGGATATGGAGGGGGTTATTTAAGAATATGGAGGGGGTTATTGAAGGATATGGAGGAGATTGTTGAAGGATATGGAGGAGGTCATTGAAGGATATGGAGGGGGTTATTGAAGGATTTGGAGGGGGTTATTGAAGGATATGAAGGAGGTTATTGAAGGATATGGAGGAAGTTATTGAAGGATATGGAGGGGGTTATTGAAGGATATGGAAGGGGTTATTGAAGGATTTAGAGGAGGTTATTGAAGGATATGGAGTAGGTTATTGAAGGATATGGAGGAGATTATTGAAGGATATGGAGGGGGTTATTGAAGGATATGAAGGGGGTTGTTGAAGGATATGGAGGGGTTAATGAAGGATATGGCGGAGGTGATTGAAGGATATGAGGAGGTTATTGAAGGATATGGAGGGGGTTATTGAAGGATTTGGAGGAGGTTATTGAAGGATATGGAGGAAGCTATTGAAGGATATGGAGGAGGTTATTGAAGGATATGGAGGAAGCTATTGAAGGATATGGAGGAGGTTATTGAAGAATTTGGAGGAGGTTATTGAAGGATATGGAGGAGGTCATTGATGGATATGGAGGGGGTTATTGAATGATATGGAGGAGGTTATTGAAGGATATGGAGGGGGTTATTGAAGGATTTGGAGGAGGTTATTGAAGGATATGGAGGGAGTTATTGAAGGATATGGTGGTCGTTATTGAAGGATATGGAGGAAGTTATTGAAGGATTTGGAGGGGGCTATTGAAGGATATGGAGGGGTTTATTGAAGGATATGGAGGGGGTTATTGAAGGATTTGAAAGGGTGTTATTGAAGGATATGGAGGAGGTTATTGAAGGATATGGAGGGGTTTATTGAAGGATATGGAGTAGGTTATTGAAGGATATGGCAGAGGTTATTGAAGGATATGGAGGAGGTTATTGAAGGAGATGGAGGAGGTTATTGAAGGATTTGGAGGGGGTTATTGATGGAGATGGAGGAGGTTATTGAAGGAGATGGAGGAGGTTATTGAAGGATATGGAGGAGGTTATTGAAGGATATGGAGGGGGTTATTGAAGGATATGGAGTGGTTATTGAAGGATATGGAGGAGGTTGTTGCTGGATATGGAGGGGTTATTTAAGGATTTGGAGGGGTTATTGAAGGTTATGGAGGAGGTATTGAAGGATATGGAGGAGGTTATTGATGGATATGGAGGGGGTTATTTACGGATATGGAGTGGTTATTGAAGGATATGGAGGAGGTTTTTGAAGGATATGGACGGGGTTTTAGAAGTTTTTGGAGGGGATTTTGAAGGTTATGGAGGGGGTTATTGAAGGATATGGAGGAGGTTATTGATGGATATGGAGGGGTTATTGAAGGATATGGAGGGGTTTATTGAAGGATATGGAGGAGGTTATTGATGGATATGGAGGTGTTATTGAAGGATATGGAGGGGTTTATTGAAGGATATGGAGGGGGTTATTGATGGATATGGAGGGGGTTATTGATGGATATGGAGGGGTTTATTGATGGATATGGAGGGGTTTTTGAAGGATATTGAGGGGTTTATTGAAGGATATGGAGTGGTTTATTGAAGGTTTTGGAGGAGTTTATTTAAGACGGAATTGAGAAGAAGTATCTTCACCCGGACCGTGGTGGACTTGTTGTGGAGCCCTGTGCTGACAAAAGCGAGTCTAATGTTTGAATGTATTCTAGAAGTGGTTAGGTATACTTAGAGTCATAGAGTCATACAGCTGTACAGCATGGAAACAGACCCTTCGGTCCAACTCATCCATACTGACCTGATGAAGTGCTCCTGCTCAAAACATCGATTTTCCTGCTCCTTGGATGCTGCCTGACCTGCTGTACCTTTCCAGCACCACTGTAATCTTGACTCTCATCTCCAGCACTTGCAGTCCTCAATTTCACCATATTGACCAGATATCCCAATCCAATCTAGTCCCACCTGCCAACATCCAGCCCACATCCTCCCAAAACCCTTCCTATTCATATACCCATCCAAATGCCTTTTAAATGTTGCAATTATACCAGCCTCCACCACATCCTCTGGCAGCTTATTCCACACACGCACCACCCTCTGCATGAAAGAGTTGCCCCTTAGATCTCTTTTATATCTTTACCCTCTCACCCTAAACCTATGCCCTCTAGTTCTGGAATCCTCTACTCTAGGGTTTAGATTAGAGTGGTGCTGGAAAAGCACAGTAGGTCAGTCAGCATCCGAGGAACAGGAAAATCAACGTTTCAGGCAAAAGCCCTTCCTCAGCCCCTTATTCCTGATGAAGGACTTTTGCCCGAAACGTCGATTTTCCTGCTCCTTGGATGCTGCCTGACCTGCTGTGCTTTTCCAGAACAACTCTAATCTAAACTCTGGTTTCCAGCATCTGCAGTCATTGTTTTTACCTAGTTTTTTCCTCTGCTCTAGGGAAAAGACTTTGTCTATTTATCCTATCCATGTCCCTGATGATTTTATAAACCTCTATAAGGTCACCCCTCAGCCTCCGACACTGCAGGGAAAACAGCTCCAGTCTGTTCAGCCTCTCCCTACAGCTCAAATCTTCCAACCCTGGCAACATCCTTGTAAATCTTTTCTGAACCCTCTCAAGTTTCACCACATGTTTCTGACAGGAAGGAGACCAGAATTGCACGCAATACTCTTGTGGCTAAAAGGCCAAAAGGGTATGGGGTGAAAGCAGGAGCAGGGGACTAAGTTGGATAATCAGCCATGATCATATTGAATGGCGGAGGAGGCTTGAAGGGCCGAATGGCCTATTCCTGCATCTACTTCCTATGTATGTTGCCCTTTGTCCAGCTGAGTGTACATTCTGTTTCTAGCTAACAGGATTGACTTGGTTGTACTTTGCTGATGAATGAACAAAGCCTTGCCTGACAATCCAGTGCAATACTGAGGGAGTGCTGCATGGTCAGTGGTGCGTCGTTTTTCACACGTGGCATTAAAAGGCAGGCCCCATCTGCCCTCTTAGCTGGGTGTGAAAGATCCCATGCCATGATTTTATAGTCATAGAGATGTACACATGGAAACAGACCCTTCAGTCCAACTTGTCCGTGCCAACCTGATATCCAAAATTAATCGAATGCCATTTGTCCGCACTTGGCCCATATCCCTCCAAACCCTTCCTATTCACAAACCCATCCAGATGCCTTTGAAATGTTGTAATTGTACCAGCCTCCACCACTTCCTCTGGCAGCTCATTCCATACACTCACCTCCCTCTGTGTGAAAAAGTTACCCCTGGTGTCCCTTTTAAATCTTTCCCCTCTCACCTTAAACCTAGGCCCTCTGGTTCTGGACTCCCCCATCCTGGGGAAAAAGACTTTGTCTATTTATCCTATCCATGCCCCTCATGATTTTATTAACCACTATAATGTCACCCCTCAGCATCTGACGCTCCAGGGCAAACAGCCCCAGCCTATTCAGCCTCTCCATATAGCTTAAACCCTCCAACCCTGGCAACATCCTTGTAAGTCTTGTCTGCACCCTTTCAAGTTTTGCAACATCTTTCGTAAAGCAGGGAGACCAGAATTGAGGGAATTCATCACCAGCGTCCTGGGCGATATTTACCCCTCAGCTGACATCACTAAAACTGATCATGATCTTATGACTGTCTGTGGAGGGCTTGCTGTGAGTTAATGGGGTGCTGTGTTTACTGCATCATGTGGGTGTCTGCATGTCAAGAGAGGCTGTAACAACTTTGAGAGATGTTGTCATTGAGAAAGATGCTATATAAATCCAGTATGTATCTGAGTGGGTCATTCTTAATTTCCGCAGTTTCAGTCCAATGTTGCTTTTATTTCTCTAGCTCAATATCTGGGTCAAATCCAACAAAATCAGATGGTTCATTAATTTATGACAGCATTTTTGTACACATTGTGAAGTTCACTCTATGTGATGCCTGTTGACGCTAGTCATCTTTTGATTTAACACAGAGACAAAAGTTTGTGTATATTTCTCCTGACACTTGGTAAAATTGGATTGGAAGCTTTGTATCAGTGGAGGTCCATCACTGCTTTGGAATGAGGATAACCTGCTGCGCAAACTGTTTGGGCCAAATGACCTTTCTTGTGTTAGATGTTGCTATAATGTATATTCTCAGGAATTCCATGTTCTCTGTACGATGTATACTTATCTAAGAAAGGAAGAGATTTTTCTATTGGAATGAGACAATGTAAACACAAGGAGGATGTTCCAATAACCAGGGTGTCCAGGACCAGGAGGTCACGGTTTAAAGATATTTGGTCAACCATTTAGGGCTGAAATGAGGAGAATTTTCTTCACCCAGAGAGTGAGGAGCCTGTGGAAATCTCTGCCACAGAAAGCGGTTGAGGCCAAAACATTGAATGTTTTCAAGAAGAAGTTAGATATAGTTCTTAGAGATCCAAAGGAATCAAAGGATATGGGAGAAATCAAGAACATGGGACTGAGTTGGTTGAATGGTTAGCACTGCTGCCTCACAGTGACAGCGTTCAATTCCAGCCTCAGATGACAGTCTGTGTGGAATTTACGCATTCTCCCTGTGTCTGCATGGGTTTCCCCAGGTGCTCTGGTTTCCTCCCACAATCCAAAGATGTGCAAGTTAGGTGGATTTGCCATGCTAAATTGCCCATAGTGTTCAGGGATATGTAGGTTAGGTGCAATTATGGGGCAGGGAATGGGCCTGGGTGGGTTGGTGAGGACTTATTGGGCCAAAGGGCCTATTTCCACACTGTTGGGATTCTAATTCTAATTCTGAGTTGGATGATCAGCCATGATCATATTGAATGGTGGAGCGGGCTCAAAGGGCCGAATGGTCTCCTCCTGCTCTGATTTTCTATGCTTCTAACTGCCAATCCACAATCACTTCTTGTCATGTCACATTGTAAATGCTGTTTAATACAATGTAGCATATTATCATATTTTAAATTAAATTGATTTGGATAGAAGATCCATTTATAAAAACAGATCTTTCAGATAGAATAAATAAATGTAATTCCAATAGATGAAAACATCTTGATGTACAAGCAGCTTTCATTCCTGGCTTGTATGTGTGATGAAGAGAAGGCAGTTAAACACTTACCTTACATAGAATGCATCTCACAAAACCATTCTGCTCACAGACTGAAACCCCTATCTATGCCATCTTAGTGGGAGAAATTCACATTTCAAAGGATTTTTAAATATATTACAAGTAATATGTCTGATGATGTCAAAATAAGAAAAACAAACTTGAAACAGAAGTCCCTAAGTTTGTGATGGTTTTTTTTTCCTGGCGTGGTTCGGGGGGAGTCTGAGTGAGACAAAGTGAGAGGAGGAGATGAAGGGATGAGGATACAGTTTAGCAGACAGAAAAACAGTCTGAGCTTTCATTTATTCCTGACAAACAGATTCCTGACAAACCCTCACGTACTAAACAGCAAAAAAAAATGCTATAACAGATGCAACATTCCCTTTGTCATGAGAATGGCCCACATATGTTGGACCTGAGCAATCCCTCCCGTTCTATTATAGAGGACAGATGTTCAGAACTTTTAGTCGGATGGTTTTGTGAACATAACAATGAAGCACATAACTTCCGGGTGACTTGGTTTCTACACACAAACTGTTTAAAGAATGAACTCATGTAAAATGTGCATGGCAAGTATTCAGATGGAAAACAAAACAGATATGGCACTAGAAAGAATCCTGTCTGTACTCTGGGTGCACCTGATATTGTTCAGGATGTAACTGGGACATTTATTTGATCCCAAATGAAGACATGGTTAAAGTATATACTAATCAATGTCTCACTCAAGGAGCAATCATTCTTTATTCATTTAAACTATTTTTAACCAGATTCAAATCTAGTTTGCTTATGTTTGTGTTAAAGTTACAAGAGCATAATAATGACAAAATATACCCTTTGTCAGAATAATTTTCCCATTAATAATCTTCAAAATAATATAGATCATCTGATTATCATAAAATTTACGTTTGCAGAACCTTGACGTGTGCAAATTGGCCGATTATAGGAGGGAGTGGGGTTGTGGAATTGGAGGTGAGGATTATAGGAGGGAATGGGGTTGTGGAATTGGGGTGGGGATTGTAGGAGGGAGTGGGGTTGTGGAATTGGAGGTGAGGATTATAGGAGGGAGTGGGGTTGTGGAATTGGGGGTGAGGATTATAGGAGGGAGTGGGGTTGTGGAATTGGGGGTGAGGATTGGTAGGAGGGAATGGGGTTGTGGAATTGGAGGTGAGGATTGTAGGAGGGAATGGGGTTGTGGAATTGGAGGTGAGGATTATAGGAGGGAGTGGGGTTGTGGAATTGGAGGTGAGGATTGTAGGAGGGAGTGGGATTGTGGAATTGGGGTTGGGGATTGTAGGAGGGAATGAGGTTGTGGAATTGGAGGTGAGGATTGTAGGAGGAATGGAGTTGTGGAATGGGGTGGGGATTGTAGGAGGGAGTGGGATTGTGGAATTGGGTGTGGGGATTGTAGGAGGGAGTGGGTTTGTGGAATTGGGTGTGGGGATTGTAGGAGGGAGTGGGGTTGTGGAATTGGGTGTGGGGATTGTAGGAGGGAATGAGGTTGTGGAAGGGGGGTGGGGATTGTAGGAGGGAATGAGGTTGTGGAATGGGGGTGGGGATTTTAGGAGGGAATAGGGTTGTGGAATTGGGGTTGGAGGGTTTGTGGCTGAGGGAAGAGATTGGAGGTGAACGTGTGAGGTACACGTTTACACCATCTCCACTCGTACATCAGAGCAAGTTGTGGGATTAGGGTGACATGGGATTTGCTGAGGTTTTTTTGGACTGGGTGATAGTGTCAACTTCAGGGGCATCGGTGCCCCCTCTGGCTACTGCCTCAGCTATGTATTCTGATTATCTCTGGTATCTTCTCCACTGGTGGGGCCAGTATGTGGAACCATGCCTGGCACCAAACCTCTCTTCCCAACCCTTGCCAGTTCCAACTCCAAAATTCACCTTCACCTGCGGAAGACAAAGGGAGTGAGGTGTGTGGATGATTGTGTTACAATTATGTTTGTGTGGTACACCTGCCCCAGTTGAATCTTTGCTATAATGTACAGGATGTGAAATGGGGCAGCACTGCCAAAGCAGTGCCAGAGTTTGAGGCAGATGTTTGACTGATGGTTGGTGGAGAGAGGCGTAGATTGGAGTCGCGTGTGAGACTGGTGCAAAAGTCAGCATTTGACATGACAGGGTACATTCTGCAATTTTGACCAATCCTCTCTCTTCCTGCAGCACTGCATCAAGGCCCTGGGCATCAGAGTGCTGACCACCACAGCCAGCACCTCCCACTGCCTCCTGAGCACTTGTCTGTGTGGTCTCCTGACTGAAGAGAACCTCCAATCCTCAGGTCCACCTCCTCCCCCAGCAACTCCAATGCAATAACTGATATTCTGTCGCGCCATATTGTCGTCCTGCTCCAACCAGAATGTAACTTGCCCTGAAAAGGTCCTGCCAACTAGGTTTTCAGTCTTGTTTTCATTAAGGGAATCAAGAGTAATGGTATAAAACAGGAAAGGGGAGTTGAGGATTATCAGAACAGCCAGAGTCTCATTGAATGGCAGAATAGACTCAATGGTCTATTTACTCATTCACAGGATGTGGGCATCACTGGCTGGGTCTCCAATTACTGCCCATCCCTAATTGCCCAGAGAATAGTTATTTGCTTTGGTCTGGAGTCGCCAACAGGTAAAGATGCCAATTTCTTTCCCTAAAGAGGATCAGTGACCCAGACGGGGTATTTTTCTTGACAATTGTCCCATGATCATCATCAGACTCCATATTTTATTCAATTTAAGTTCCTCATCGGCTTTTGTGAGATTTGAACCTTGAAGCCTTTCCTCGGTTAATAATCTAGTGATAATACTGCGAGGTCATCAACTCCCTTCTTCTGCTCCTATCTTTTATGGTCTTATCCTGAGAGTGTGACCTGGATTTAATACAAGGAAACCTTTAGTTAAGCCGAATTGGTGCTAACTGGGACACCCTGCTCAGTCTGCAGCTCAGTGTGAGACAGTACACCACAATCACAACAATAAGCAGGAAGCAAGAATTCAGCATTTTGTCTGTAGCATGGAGTTCAGGAACTGGACAATATCATCTCTAAGGTTCTCAGTTTTCTGTCCAGGGAGTCAAAGGTTGAATTACATCACAATCATAAATTGTAAATAATCAAGAGCCAATAAAAGTTTTCTCCTTCTGGGAAGGGAGTCCAGGAGAATTCATTCCACATTCATGGGAAGAATTGTCAAACTTTCCAGTTAATAGTCATTTAATATTTATACAGTCAGTTCCTCTTTAACGCAATGATTGCATTCTTGTGTAACCACGTGTTATCGAAAAATTGCTCTTTAGAAACAGCGGTAAAGTGTTGCAATGTAATCACGTTACAGCCCACGCATGTTTTAAAAGTTCACACTGCAGAAACAATATACAGGGGAACCTCAATTATCTGAACGAGATGGGCGGGCACTATTTCGTTCGGATAATCGATTATTCGTGAGTCGATTAAATGCCTTCCCTCTGGGGCTCGGAGTTTTTAAAGTTTGCCCCTCTGTTCAGAAGACAAGGCAGGCCCCAGCACGTGAGGCCTGCCCCCCAAACGCCCCCCCCCCAAACCCCATCCAACCCCGCTGCCTCACCCTCAACCCTGCCCCCAACCCCCCCAGACCCCCATCCAATCCCGCTGCCTCACCCTCAACCCTGCCCCTCAACCCCCCCAGA
This sequence comes from Chiloscyllium punctatum, assembly GCF_047496795.1. Taxonomy (NCBI): domain Eukaryota; kingdom Metazoa; phylum Chordata; class Chondrichthyes; order Orectolobiformes; family Hemiscylliidae; genus Chiloscyllium; species Chiloscyllium punctatum. The sequence goes on from NC_092760.1 coordinate 89,095,366, forward strand.
ACCCCATCCAACCCCGCTTCCTCACCCTCAACCCTGCCCCCCAACCCCCCCAGACCCCCATCCAATCCCACTTCCTCACCCTCAACCCTGCCCCCAACCCCCCCAGAACCCCATCCAACCCCGCTTCCTCACCCTCAACCCTGCCCCCCAACCCCCCCCCGAACCCCATCCAATCCCGCTTCCTCACCCTCAACCCTGCCCCCAACCCCCCCAGAACCCCATCCAATCCCGCTTCCTCACCCTCAACCCTGCCCCCAACCCCCCCAGAACCCTATCCAATCCCGCTTCCTCACCCTCAAGCCTGCCCCTCAACCCCACATCCAATTCCGCCCCCACCCCCAGCCCCCAGAACCCAGTCCAACCCTGACCCCCAAACCCAACCCCAGACAGACACCCCCACACACACACACACATACTCATACACACCCACACACAGACACACATCCACCTACACACACACACACACACCCACCCACCCACACACTCACACACACCCATACACACACTCACCTACACCCATACACACACACAGGCACACCCACATACACACTCACCCACACACATATACACACACACTCACCCACACACACATACACACACTCACACACACAGACACACACACAAGACACACACACCCACACAGACACACACAACCACACACAAGCACCCACACACCCACACACACACCCACCCACACACACATATACACACTCACACACACATACCTACACAGACACACACGCCCACACAGACACACACCCATACACATAGACATACACACACACACCACACACACACCCACACCCACACACCCCCACACACACACACCACACACACACCCACACCCACACACCCCCACACACACACACCACACACACCCCCACACACTCACACACACCCATACATGCACACAGACATACACACACCCACACAGACACACACACCACACAGACACACATCCACACACACACACATACACATACACACACTCACTCACACAGAGACACACACACAGACACATACACATACACACTCACCCACACACACATACACACACACCCACACACACTCACACACCCACACACAGACACATACACATCCACACATTCACGCACACACACTCACACCCACACACACAGACACAGACACACACGCACTCACACTCACACACAGACACACAGAGACACACACACCCATGCACACACACACTCACATACACAGACACCCACACACCCACACACACTCACACACACACACACACACTCTCACACACACAGACACACACACACTCACACACACCCAGACACACACACATGCCCACACACACTCACACACAGACATACAGAGACACACACATGCACACCCATGCACACACATAGACACATACACACACTCTCACACACACACACAGACACACACACACTCACACACACACACACAGACACAGACACACACACACACATGCCCACACACACTCACACACAGACACACAGAGACACACACATGCACACCCATGCACACCCACAGACACACACACAGACACATACACACACTCACACACACATCCACGCACACACACACGCACCAACACGCACAGACACACATGCGCACACAGACACACACTCACATACACACATTCACACAGACACACACCCACACACACTCACGCACGCATAGACACACACGCCCTCACACACAGACAGACAGACACATGCACCCAGACTAGGAGAAAGTGAGGACTGCAGACACTGGAGATCAGAGCTGAAAAATGTGTTGCTGGAAAAGCGCAGCAGGTCAGGCAGGAACTGTTCTTCAGGATTCCTGAAGAAGGGCTTATGCCTGAAACGTCGATTCTCCTGTTCCTTCGATGCTGCCTGACCTGCTGCGCTTTTCCAGCAACACATTTTTCAACACACACCCAGACACACACACACCCACACAGACTCACACACAGACACACAGAGACACAAACACGCACACCCACGCACACAGACACATACACACACTCACACACAGGCACACACACAGACACGCACATGCCCATACACAGACACACACACACACTCACACACACACACAGACACACTCCCACACACACTCACACATGCACAGACACATCCCGCACACACAGACAGACAGACACAAACTGATACACAGACACACACACACCCACACACTCAAACACACATCTCTCACACACACACTTACACACACACACACACACACACACACACACTACTCTGCCCTGTACAGGACAATGTTGAGAGATTCTCTGGGGAAGGGGTGGGGTTTAGGGTTCTTCCCTGTGTAGAACTCCAGGGAAAGTGTGGGGACAGAGAGAGAGAGAGAGAGAGAGAGGGCGGGCGGTCAGTCATTTGGAGACAGTGCCCGGACAGTCCAGGAATGTTCTTGGCAGTATGTCAGTGAGCCGAGTTCACCTTTAACCATTGTACCTCTAAACAAAAGACGTGATCAGGATTGAAAAAGCTCTTTGACGTAATGTTTCTATCAGGACCTTGAGATCGCCATCGGATAATCTGACATTCGGATAATTGATATTTGGATAATCGAGGTTCCTCTGTGCAGACAGAAGGCTGGAAGAACACAGCAAGCCAGGCAGCATCAGGAGGTAGAGAAGTTGACGTTTCAGGTGTAACCCTTCATCAGAAACTGTGTCCCCAAATGGTCAATTGTGCTCCAGCGAAATTGCATTAATGAAATACGCATTATAGCAGAATGACCTGTACAAAGGAAAGATCAAAAGTGGATTCATATCAGACCACCCACACCATCATCTGCATCGAAATCCCTCAGCAGTAACCTTTCCATATCCCACTGTGGCTTCTCTGCTTGGCACCACTGACTGTCCCATTAAGGTGTAAGGATTAACTAGTTGGTAATTTTTACCATTTCACCCATCGTTTGTGGGTGTTGTGACCAGGCCCAACATTTACTGCCTGTCTGGGGTTTGTGGGTGTTGTGACCGGGCCCAGCATTTACTGCCTGTCTGGGGTTTGTGGGTGTTGTGACCGGGCCCAGCATTTACTGCCTGTCTGGGGTTTGTGGGTGTTGTGACCGGGCCCAGCATTTACTGCCTGTCTGGGGTTTGTGGGTGTTGTGACTGGGCCCAACATTTACTGCCTGTCTGGGGTTTGTGGGTGTTGCTGTCTGGGCCCAGCATTTACTGCCTGTCTGGGGTTTGTGGGTGTTGTGACCGGGCCCAACATTTACTGCCTGTCTGGGGTTTGTGGGTGTTGTGACCGGGCCCAGCATTTACTGCCTGTCTGGGGTTTGTGGGTGTTGCTGTCTGGGCCCAACATTTACTGCCTGTCTGGGGTTGCCATGTGGAAAGTGGTAGTGAGCTGCATTCTTGAACTGGTGTGATCAATTTGTGTTTGTTTCGTAACAAAATGCTTAATTTCAATGGTTCTTCCATCGGAGGAGACGATGGTAACCTGGGGAACCTGGATCAAATCCTGCCATGTCAGATACTGGAATTTGAATGCAATGAAAATCTGAAGTTAAGAATCTAATAATGACCATTGTCAGATTGCCAGAAAAATCCACCTGGTTCACTAATGTCCTTTTGGGAAGTAAACTGCCATCCTTACCTGGTCTGGCCTACATGTGACTCCAGACCCACAGCAGTGTGGTTGTCTCTTAACTAACCTCTGCGTAATTAGGTTTCAACAATAACTACTGACCTACACAGTGATGCCCTCCTACGATGAATGAATTTAAAAATGCTTGTGAATGTACAGAATAGGAGCAGAAGGAGGCTGTTGGACCCTGATCCTGCTCCACTAATCAATCGGCTCAGATTTGACAGCTTCGTTTCTGAGTTCTGCAGACCCAGGGACTGCGAGATAACTTCAGGCTCCCCTGCCTGACAACAATCTATCCACCTCTATCTTAAAAATATTCAAAGAACCTAATCGCTCCATCACCCTCTGAGGCAGAAAGTTTCAAAATTGCACAACCATCTGGAAGAGAAGAGTTTTCCTTTGTCCTGATAGGGTGCTCCCTTAATTTAATATAGAGCCTCCTAGTTGTGAACTGAACCACAAGAGGAAACATCCTTTCCATGTAAAGACCATTCAGGATCTGGTGCACTTCAATTATATCATCCCTGTGTAGAGACAGTAACAAGGACAGCCGGGTGGACCTCATAGAATGTGAATTCCCTGATTGGGGCTATTAATCTGATCCAATTAGGGAGCCCTGGCTGACAAGATAAAAGAATGAATGTCAGGCTGAGGGGTGACCTTTTAGAGGTTTATAAAATCATGAGGGGCATGGATAGGTTAAATAGACAAAGTCTTTTCCCTGGGATGGGGGAGTCTAGAACTAGAGGGCATAGGTTTAGGGTGAGAAGGGAAAGATATAAAAGAGACCTATGGGGCAAATTTTTCACACAGAGGGTGGAACGTGTATGGAATGAACTGCCTGAGGAAGTGGTGGAGGCTGGTACAATTGCAACATTTAAGAGGCTTCTGGATGGGGACATGAATAGGAAGGGTTTAGAGGGATATGGGGCGGATGCTGGCAGGTTGGTCGAGATTAATGTAGGATATCTGGTGTACATGGATGAGTTGAACCAAAGGGTCTGTTTCCGTGCTGCACATATCTATGCCCCTGTGACTCTAAGACCATACAATATAGCAACAGAATTAGGCCATTTGGCCCATCAAGTCTGCTCTGCTATTCAATCATGGTTGATATATTTCTTAACCCCATTCTGCTGCCTTCTCCCTGTAACCCTTAATCCCCTTTCTAATCAGGAACCTATCTATCTCTGTCTTACATACACTCAGTGACTTGGCCTCCACAGCCCTCTGCAACACTAAGCTCCACAGATTCTCCACCATCTGGCTGAAGATATTCCTCCTCATCTCAGTTCAAAAGGGTTGTCCCTTCACCCTGAAGCTGTATCCTCTCAGCTGAGTCTCTCCTACCTTTGGAAACATCTTCTCCATGTCCACTCTATCCAGCTCCTGATAACCTCTTCAATGTCTGCTACCAAATCTCCATAGACCTATCCTCCAAGCTATTTTGTCAATTCATTTTAGCTCAGTTTGTTCTCATGCCCTTATTTAAGTTTAACCATATATCAACCTTTGGAGGACTCCACTGATTACAAACTGCCAAACAGACTAATTATCTGACTCACTGTTTTCCACCAGCCAGCCAATCATCTACATGCATTCAGAGGCTCCTACTGTCAACCCCACAGCTCCCTTTCCTCACCATCTTTGTGTCATCAGTAAATTGAGTTTCCACATTCAGTCCCTGCATCCAAAAGTTGTGAAGTGTTGAAGCCCCAGCACAGACCCCTGTGACATACCACTCGTGACATCATGAGAAACGTCCGGCTTTCTGCTTTCTGTTAGCAAGCCAAATCTTTATTCATGTCAAAATATTACCCCCTCTGGAATGAGCTTTCAGTTTCAGCAATAACCTTTGATGTGACTCTTTAGCTCATACTGTGGGAGAGAAAGATCGGTGTGGCTCAGTCACACCTTCAGTTAATGTGCACACATTATGAATTGCTTCTATTACCCTCTGAAGTGGATGGTATATTTAAGCGATGCATTCAGATAAGAATGTGGTGGTAAACGAAACTTCAGGTACAAGTTACAATTTGTATCTGATGTTTTAATAAATCACTGCGTACAGCGTATGTTTAAGGTGGTTGTATTTGAGGATGCAATGGTCTAGTGGTATGATTGTTAGACTATTAATGTAGGGACCCAGCAAATTTCTGGGAACCTTGGTTCAAATTCCAACCACCCCCCCACCCCCCCCCAACCCCCCCCCCACCCCCCCCCCACACACACACACACACACACACACACAAACACAAACACCCATGATAGATGGTGGAATTGGAGTTTAATAAAAGATCTGGAATTAGGAGGAGAAAGTGAGGACTGCAGATGCTGGAGAATCAGAGTCAAAAAATGTGTTGCTGGAAAAATACAGCAGGTCAGGCAGCATCCGAGGAGCAGGAGAGTTGACATTTCAGGCAGAAGCCCTTCATCGGGAATGACACCAGAAATTAAGAGTCTAATAATGACAATGTCAATTGTCAGGAAAAGCCCACCTGACTTATTAATATCCTTAAGGAAAGGAACTGCTTTCCTCACCTGAAGCAAGGTCACTGGACCTGAAATGTTAGCTCTGCTTTCTCTCCACAGATGCTGCCAGACTTTGCTGAAATTTTCCAACAATTTCTGTTTTTATTTCTGATTTACAGTGTCTGCAAGTCTATTTTTTTTTGCCATCCTTGCCCCTTCTATACCCGCAGCGATGCCCTTTGGGTGATAATTGCTGGCCATGAATTAATATTTTATATTCATTGGGCGTGGATTTTCAATGTCCTTAGCTTGGCTGTCCTTTGAGGAACTGACATGTGACTTCAAGGCTGTCCCTTTACAACCTTTGGGTGGCATGGGTGGCTCAACGGTTAGCACTGTTACCTCACAACGCCAGGGACCCAGGTTCGATTCTAGCCTTGGGCGACCGTCTGTGTGGGGTTTGCACATTCACCCTGTGTCTGGGTGGATTTGCTCCAGTTTCCTCCCACAGTCCAAAGATGTGCAGGCTAGGCAGGCGGGCCATGCTAAATTGCCCAAAGATGTCCAGACTGAGTGGATTGGCCATGGGAAACACATGGTTACACATGTGGGGGTGGGAAGCTCTTTGGACTATCAGTGTGGACTCAATGGGTTGAATGGCCTGCGTCCACACTGTAGGTATTTTACGTGACTGAGAATTCACTATTCCACTTCTCCTTTTGTAGTTCCTCTCTTTCTAAAGGCATAGGCACCTCTGATTAGGCCAGCATTGGTTGTCCCGGCAACGTGGTTGTGAGCCTCCCTCCATCACTGGCAACTGTTTGATTCAATTGGATCTGAGCTCGGTTTTTTTTCTGACAATTGCTCAGAGTCAGGTGCACAAGCTATTGGATATCTGAGCTGATTCTGTTAGCGGTCTGACCTGTCACTGGGTTATCCCCCCACTCCTTCCTGAACTCAATCTCGGGCTGTTCTTGTAAACATGGAAATGTAAGAAGAAAAATAACATTGGCATTAGTCATGGAAGAGAAGTAAGTGCACATTGACAGCTCTGAATCCTGTTAAGTAAGTGCCTTGTGAGCTGAGCAGATTAACCAATCTGTTGCTGATATATCTAACAGGCCCCATAGTGTAGCATTTATGATCTGGTTAAAGGGAAAGTGGGATAGGTTCATGAGGAAAGCAGCATGTTGGAAGTGATAGATGAAGGAGGGTGGGCGGAGGACAGTGTGGAGTATAACCACCAGCATTGACCATTCGAGCTGAATGGCCTGTTACTGTGCTGTAAATTCAATGCACTGTTGAAGAAAGCCACTGCTGGAGGTTTAGTTTGTGGATGGTGGTTGGAGTGAGGCTGATCTCTGGCAATCTCTGTCCTAATGCAATTTCAAAAGACAAGCTGCAGGGGGAGCCAGACAGGCACCATGGTAACAGGCTGCACATGGAAGAATGAAAATGGGATTGGGGTTGGCACCAACAAATAGTGTTCGTGTGTATGAGAGTGTGTGTGTGTGAGAGAGAGTGTGTGTGTAAGAGAGAGTGTATGTGAGTGTTAGAGAGAGTCTGTGTGTCTGTGAGAATGTGTATGGATATGTGTGAGTGAGAAAGTGTGTGTGGGCATGTGGGTGTGCGTGTGTGAGTATGTGTGTGTGAGTGTGAGAGGATGTGAGAGTGTGTGAGAGTGTGTGTGAGTGTGGATGGTAGTGTGTGTGTGTGAGAGAGAGGGGGTGTGTGTGCGAGTGAGTGTGAGTGTGGATGGTAGTGTGTGTGTGTGAGAGAGAGGGGGTGTGTGTGCGAGTGAGTGTGAGTGTGAATGTCAGTATGTCTGTGTGTGAGAGGGTCTGTGTGTGTGAGGGAAAGTGTGTGTGTGTATGTATATGAGTGTAAGTGTGTGAGTGTCTATATGTGTGTGTGTGAGTGTGAATGTCAGTGTGTGAGTGTGAATTTCTGTGTGTCTGTGTGTACGAGAGTGTGTGTGAATTTGTGTCTGTGTTTGTGTGTGTCTATGTGTGTGTGTGGGGTGTGTGGGTGGGGGGGGGGCGGGGGGAGGAGGGGATGGTATGGCTCATAGGCTGCAGCCATGGAGTTTGGGGATTATGGGGGATAGTGTTTATTGTTTATTGTTTCCTGGTCTTCCAGGACCCCCAGAAATAAATGGAACTTACCTTCTGAGGGGTTCTGCTCTTTTCCAGTTCTTGCCTGCAGTGTACATAGTGCAGAATTTAACCCATTCCTTTACAGTAGAACAATCAGGAATGTGGCTGAGCTGTAGGATCACAGTTTTCTGAAACAGCTGGATGTTTTAGATACTGGCAAAATGGAACTAACAAGACAGTCTAGCTATAAACCCAACACTGAGATCATCATCATCGTGTTAATCATGAAAACACTCATCACTAACACTATCCTTTTTGTTACTCTCAGTTCGAGGGTTTTCTTATTTACATGGTTATTGTTTTGGGGAAATTGGAGGGCGGCTGTGTTCGAGGAGCAGGGAATGGGTGGGATGGGTTTGTGGTAAATGCCAAATCAGGATGAGGCCAACAGTTTAATGGAGGTGATTTTCCCACAGCCTTCAGACTAGTCGCCTTTACAGAGGGGGCCACAGAGGGGGAGATCAGTCTGTCCCAGCCCAACAATTTCCCCACAGGAGCTTAGCATCCCAAATGAAAGGAAAATCATGTGGATGGTGGACATCTGAAACACAGAGAATGCTGGAGAAACTCATACTTGACTCAAAATGCTAACTCAGTTTCTCTCTCCACAGATTCTCAGAGATTGACACCATCCAGGACAAAGCAGTCACTTGATTGGCACCACATTCACAAACAGTCAGCATGGCTTTGTGAGGGGCAGGTCATGCCTCACAAATCTTATTGAATGCTTTGAGGACGTGACAAGACAAGTCAACGAAGGTTGAGCAGTGGATGTGGTGTATATGGACTTCAGCAAGGCATTTGATAGGGTTCCCCATGGTAGGCTCATTCAAAAAGTCAGGAGGTATGCGATACAGGGAGATTTGGCTGTCTGGATTCAGAATTTGCTGGCTGACAGACGGCAGACAGTGGTTGCAGGTGGGAAGTGTTCTACCTGGAGGTCAGAGGTGAGTGGGGTCCCGCAGGGCTCTGTTCTTGGGCCTCTGCTCTTTGTAGTTTTTATAAATGACTTGGATGAGGAGGTTGAGGGGTGGGTTAGTAAATTTGCAGATGACACAAATGTTGGAGGTGTAATCGATAGTATCGAGGGCTACTGCAGGCTGCAACGCGACATAGACAGGATGCAGAGCTGGGCTGAGAAATGGCAAATGTGAAGTGATGCATTTTGGAAGGTCCAACTAGAATGCTGAATGTAGGATTAAAGACAGAATTCTTGGCAGTGTGGAGGAACAGAGGGATCTTGGTGTGCAAGTACATAGATCCCTCAAAGTTGCCACCCAAGTTAAGAAAGCATATGGCGTTTTGGCTTTCATTAACAGGGGGATCGAGTTTAAGAGCCGTAAGGTTTTGCTGCAGCTCTACAAGTCCCTGGTGAGACCACACTGGGAATATTGTGTCCAGTTCTGGTCGCCCTACTATAGGAAAGATACAGAGGCTTTGGAGAGGGTGCAAAGAAGGTTTACCAGGATGCTGCCTGGACTGGAGGGCTTGCCTTATGAAGAAAGGTTGAATTAGCTCAGACTTTTCTCTCTGGAGAGGAGGAGGGAGAGAGGAGACCTGATCGAGGTATACAAAATAATGAGAGGAATAAATAGAGTCAATAGCCAGAGATGCTTCCCCAGGGGAGGATTGACTGGTACAAGGGGTCATAATTTTATGATATTATGAGAAAGGTAGAGAAGGGACATCAGAGGTAGGTTCTTTATGCAGACCATTGTAAATGCATGGAATGCGTTGCCAGCTGTGGTGGTGGAAGCAGAGTCATTGGGGACATTTAAGCAACTGCTGGACATGCACATGGATAGCAATGAGTTGAGGGGTGTGTAGGTTAAGTTATTTTATTTTACATTAGGATTAACCCTCGGCACAACATCATGGGCTAAAGGGCCTGTTCTGTGCTATACTTTTCTATGTTCAATGTTCTAATATCCACTCTCACCACCACTGATGTTCAGGTACAGCAGCGTGTACTATCTACAAGAGGCCCTGCAGAAATTCACCAAAGATCTTCAGGCAGGACCTTCCAAACCCAGGACCACTTCCATCATGAAGGATGAAAGCAGCAACGTGTTGAGACTGATACATCATGTTGAGGTTGTACAGGACATTGGTGAGGCCTCGTCTAGAGTACTGTGTGCAGATCTGATCGCCCTGTTATTGGAAGGATGTTATTAACCTGGAGAGGGTTCAGAAAAGATTTACCAGGATGTTGCAGAGCAACAGAGTTAAAGTTTCGAGTCCAGTGACCCTTTGTCAGGATCCTGAAGTCTTCTTTTTTTTAAACTTAAATGCTGTTGCTTTGAGTTTTCTTACCTGTGCCACTCCCAGCCATGATGTCAGAGTCCCCCAATGATTGCAATAAACCGAAAGTCAACTTTTCATGTCAATGATCCTTCTCAGGATCCGGCCTGAATATTAATATTTCCCCTTGCGCCTGGCTTTCTGCTTTTGGTTCATTCTTATTTCCCTTTTAAGCAGGAAGATGAAACTTGCAGTGCACTTTCACGTCTACCCAATCCCACTGGAGACCAGTTAATTGCTAAGAGTGCAGATTGAATCAAGGCAATTACTGGACATTGTGGTTCTGCTGTTAAATTAATAAACCCACTGAGGCACTGGGAGTTTCTCAAACCCTTTGTTTCTTCTGCTTTGCTTCTGTCACCGTTCTTTTTTTTTATTGACATTACTTTAGATTTGCAGCACATTTCCAAATCTTCACGGATTACGAGAAACCCAAACAGCTCGCAAGACAAAGAAGAAACAGAAACATTTCCAAATGAGAAAGCTGATTATTACCAGTGCTACAGTATATCAACTTGCTGAAGGAGGGTTGCTGAACTCAAAACGTGAACTGTTTCTCTCCCCATAGATGCTGCCAGACCTGCTGAGTTTCTCCAGCAATTTCTGTTTCTGTTGTACTGGAATTGTTTTGTTTTTTTGATCTGTGGGTCAATATTTGTCTCTCATCCAAACCCCACAAAAACTGATTATCTGGCATATTATTTATTCACTACTTTTGGTATATTGCTGTGTGTCATTCAGTTGCCCTGTTTGTTCACATAAGAAATTTGATTTCAAACTTGCTATAAAACTGGCTGTGTTGTACCCTGAAAGACCACTCCCTTTTCCTTCATTAGGATATGCCACATGAGTTGGTGACTTTTGTTTAAACCATAAGACCACAAGAGAAAGGAGCAGCTCTGGGCTATTCAGCCCATCAAGTCTGCTCTGCCATTCAATGGGATCATGACTGATCTGATCACCTTCAGCTCCACTTTCCTGCCTTTTTCCCCATAGCCCTTTATTCCCTGACAGATTAAACATTTGTCTGTCTCAGTCTTGAACATGCTGAATGATCCAGCCTCAACAGCCCTCTGGGGTAAAGAATTCCACAGATTCACTCCCCTCTGAGAGAAGAAATTCCTCCCAATCTCTGTTTTAAATGTGTGATCCCTTACTCTGAGATCATGTCCTCTAGTCCTACACTCTGCCACAAAGGGGCACAACCTTTATGTATCTTCCCTGCCAAGTCCCCTAAGAATCCAATATATTTCAATAATGTGGAGGTGTCTGTGTTGGGCTGGGGTGGGCCAAGGTAAAAATCACATAACACCAGATTATAGCCTGGCAGGTATGTTTGGATGTGCTAAACCTGTTGGACTATAACCTGGTATGTGTGATTTTTGACACATTTCAATAAGATCTTCCTCACGTTCTCTTAAACTTCAATGAGCACAGGTCCAATCTCTGAAACATCTCCTCATAAGGCAGTCTCTCCACATTTGGTATCAGGCGAGTGAACCTTCTCTGGCCTGCTTCCAAAGCCAATCTGTCCTCTCTTAGATAAGGGGCCCAAAACTGTTCGTGGTCTTCCAGGTATGTGGGCCTTGTATAGCTTTAACAAAACCTCCCTGATTTTATCCTTCATTCTCTTTGAAATAAAGACTGACATTCCACTTACCTTCCCTATGAGCCACTGTGTTTGGATTCATGAACGAGGATTCCCAAATCTCTCTGCTTTCTGCAGTCTTTCTCCATTTAATTAATATTCAGCACCTCTACTGTTCTTGCCAAGGGAAAGTAAAGACTTAAGTCAATAGATGTGAAGGTGGAAAAGCACAGCAGGTCAGACTGTATCTGAGGAGCAGGAACATCAATGTTTCAGACTGAAATCCTTCATCAGGACTTGACCAAGTTTCAGCCCAAACACTGACTCTCCTGCTCCTCGGATGATGTCTGACTTGCTGTGCTCTTCCAGCCTCATGTCCATTGACTCTGTCTCCCAGCATCTGCAGTCCTTACTGTCTTAAGGTAAAGAGTTAAATTTGAGGAAATTTACTGTTCAACCTGTTCAGAGATATCATTCATGCCCCTGTAGAGCAGGTGGGACCTGAATGCAGGCAACCTAGCTCAGTGGTAGGGGCACTACCATTGTGCATCAGGAACCCAAGGGACTAGCAGTTATATAATGCCTTTCATGAGCAGTTTATATTTCAAAGCACTTTTGTTGCATGGCGAACTTTTGAAATGCGGTGACTGCCATAATGTAGAGCACAGCAGCTAGTTTGTTGACATACAGCATTGTGATATGACGTGGAGGGGCTGGTGTTGGACTGGTGTGGGCAACGTCAGAAGTCACACAACACCAGGTTATAGTCCAAAGTTGGTGATTTCAAATTAACCTGTTGGACTATAACCTGGTGTCGTTTGACTTTTAGCACTGTGATAATATTGGACTCATCCACTGTTGTGATGTTGGGTAATGAATGAGGAACACCAGGGAAATTTCTCCTACTTGTGTTCCACATAGTTCTGTGGGATCTTCTAGTCTGACCCAAGAGGGCAGATGATGCCTGTGATTAACATCTCACCCAGAGGACAGCATCTCTAACAGTGCAGCACTCCCTCAATATGGCGTCATAGGAATCGTGAATTGAACTAAAATAGACTTTGTCTTAATTTTTTTTAAGCTATGCCTTATGTTATTAGTATAGGTGCTATGGTACGGCAACTTAAACACTTTTCACAATTTTTTTGCCAAAAAGAGCAAGTGACAATAAATTATTGTTCTTTTTTTTGTCTTTATTCATTTATGGGATGTGAGCATCATTGGCTGGCCCAGCATTTATTGCCTGTCCCTCGTTGCCCCTTGAGTAAGTGCTGATAAGTTGCCTTCTTGAGTCTCTGCAGTCCATGTTCTGTAGCGTGACCCACAATGCTCTTAGGGAGGGAATTCCAGGATTTGACTCAGCCATCGTGAAGAAATGGTGCTGTATTTCCAAGTCAGGATGGTGAGAGGCTTGGAAGGGAACTTGCAGGTGGTGGTGTTATCATGTATCTGCTGCCCTTGTCCTTCTAGATGGAAGTGGTTGTGAGTTTGGAAGGTGCTGTCTGACGATCTTTGGTGAATTTCTGCAGTGCATCCTGTAGATGGAGGGGGTGGAGGGAATGGATGTTTGTGGATGTGGTGCCCATCAAGTAGGGGCTGCTTTGCTCTGATGATGTCAAGCTTCTTGAATGTTGAAGCTGCCCCCATCCAGGCAAGTGGGGAGTATTCCATCACAGTGCTGACTTGGGCCTTGTAGATGGTGGCCAGCCTTTGGGGAGTCAGGAGGTAAGTTACTTTCCGCAGTGTTCCTAGCCTCTGTTCAGTTCTGTAGCTGCTAAACAGTCCATAGGGTAAGAAAAGTAACAGTGCTACACTGGGAAAGATTGACCGATCCCGAGAAAATCAACTGTGATGAGGAGAAATGTCTTCAGCCAAAAGGTGGGAGGTCTGTGGAACTCATTGCAGCAGAGTACAGTGGAGTACTGGATTAGTGGTGCTGGAAGAGCACAGCAGTTCAGGCAGCATCCAACGAGCAGCGAAATCAATGTTTCGGGCAAAAGCCCTTCATCAGGAATAAAGGCAGTGAGCCTGAAGCATGGAGAGATAAGCTAGAGGAGGGTGGGGGTGGGGAGAGAGTAGCATAGAGTACAATGGGTGAGTGGGGGAGGAGATGAAGGTGATAGGTCAGAGAGGAGAGGGTGGAGTGGATAGGTGGAAAAGAAGATAGGCAGGTCGGACAAGTCAAGGAGACAGTAACTGAGCTGGAAGTTTGAAACTAGGATGAGGTGGGGGAAGGGGAAATGAGGAAGCTGTTGAAGTCCACATTGATGCCCTGGGGTTGAAGTGTTCCGAGGCGGAAGATGAGGCGTTCTTCCTCCAGGCGTCTGGTGGTGAGGGAGCGGCGGTGAAGGAGGCCCAGGACCTCCATGTCCTCGGCAGAGTGGGAGGGGGAGTTGAAATGTTGGGCCACGGGGCGGTTTGGTTGATTGGTGCGGGTGTCTCGGAGATGTTCCCTAAAGCGCTCTGCTAGGAGGCGCCCAGTCTCCCCAATGTAGAGGAGACCACATCGGGAGCAACGGATACAATAAATGATATTGGTGGATGTGCAGGTGAAACTTTGATGGATGTGGAAGGCTCCTTTAGGGCCTTGGATAGAGGTGAGGGAGGAGGTGTGGGCACAGGTTTTACAGTTCCTGCGGTGGCAGGGGAAAGTGCCAGAATGGGAGGGTGGGTCGGAGGGGGGTGTGGACCTGACCAGGTAGTCACGGAGGGAACGGTCTTTGCGGAAGGCGGAAAGGGGTGGGGAGGGAAATATATCCCTGGTGGTGGGGTCTTTTTGGAGGTGGCGGAAATGTCGGTGGATGATTTGGTTGATGCGAAGGTTTGTAGGGTGGAAGGTGAGCACCAGGGGCGTTCTGTCCTTATTACGGTTGGAGGGGTGGGGTCTGAGGGCGGAGGTGCGGGATGTGGACGAGATGCGTTGGAGGGCATCTTTAACCACGTGGGAAGGGAAATTGCGGTCTCTAAAGAAGCAGGCCATCTGGTGTGTCCTATGGTGGAACTGGTCCTCCTGGGAGCAGATACGGCGGAGGCGGAGAAATTGGGAATACGGGATGGCATTTTTGCAAGAGATAGGGTGGGAAGAGGTGTAATCCAGGTAGCTATGGGAGTCAGTGGGTTTGTAAAAAATGTCAGTGTCAAGTCGGTCGTCACTAATGGAGATGGAGAGGTCCAGGAAGGGGAGCGAGGTGTCAGAGATAGTCCAGGTAAATTTAAGGTCAGGGTGGAATGTATTGGTGAAGTTGATGAATTGCTCAACCTCCTCGCGGGAGCACGAGGTGGCGCCAATGCAGTCATCAATGTAGCAGAGGAAGAGGTGGGGAGTGGTGCCGGTGTAATTACGGAAGATCAACTGTTCTACATAGCCAACAAAGAGACAGGCATAGCTGGGGCCCATACGTGTGCCCATGGCTACGCCTTTGGTCTGGAGGAAGTGGGAGGATTCAAAGGAGAAATTGTTAAGGGTGAGGACCAGTTCGGCCAAACGAATGAGAGTGTCAGTGGAAGGGTACTGTTGGGGAGTACAGTGGAGGCCAAGTCACTGAGTGTCTTTAAGACAGAGGTAGATAGGTTTTTGATTAGTAACAGCGTCAAGGGTTATTGGGAGAAGGCAGGAGAATGGGGTTGAGAAATGTATCAGCCATGATTGAATGGTGGAGCAGATGCAATGGGCTGAATGGCCTATTTCAGTCCTATATCTTATGATTATGACTTGTGCTTATGTTTATGAGCAGTACATGAGTATCAAGTTAAATAGATGTGGATTCCTCTGTTTTGAATCCCTGAACAGCCACATGAGCCAATCAATCCACTTGTATCAGAAAACCAGAGCCTCATATTCAGCTTGAAATTAAATAGAGATTGTTTTCTTACTATTCAGCATCAGAAAGCCCACACACAAACTGTCTACGGAGCATAGCTCAGTGTGCCAACTCTCCAGTGTCCTGTATTGGCCTGGATGCTCCAGGAATTAAAGATCTATTTCTAGAACACCGTAGTGTACAAATCTTCAGACAAAATATTACAGGGACATTGAAAAAGGCCATTTAGAATCCCTACAGTGCAGAAAGAGGCTATTCGGTCCATCAGGTCTGCACTGACCCTCTGAAGATCATCTCATCCTATCCCCATAACCCTGCATTTAGCACAACCAATCCACCTAACTTTGATTATTTGATTGATTAGATTACAGTGTGGAAACAAGCCCTTCGGCCCAAGAAGTCCACACCGACCCGCCACCCACCCCCCTACATTTACCTCTTACCTAACACTACAGGCAATTTAGTATGGCCGATTCACCTGACCTGTACATTTTTTGGACTGTGGGAGGAAACCGGAGCACCCAGAGGAAACCCACGCAGACACGGGGAGAACGTGCAAACTCCACACAGTCAGTTGCCTGAGGCGGGAATTGAACCTGGGTCTCTGGCACTGTGAGGCAGCAGTGTTAACCACTGTGCTACCGTGCCGCCCATAACTTGCACATCTTTGGACTGTGGGAGGAAACCGGAGCACCCGGAGGAAACCGATGCAGACACAGGAGAATGTGCAAACTCCACACAGACAGTTGGCTGAGGGTGGAATTGAGCCTGGGTCCCTGGAGCTCTGAGACAGAGTGCTAAACACTGTGCCACCATGCCATCCTAAAGCAACCTGAGAGTCACCACATCACAGGCGGGGGATGGGAGGGGGCAGGGGAGGTGGGGGGGGACGTGGTGGAAAGGCAAGTTTGAGAAGGAGAGTCCTTCATGGTAGCCTCAGCCAATGCATGAATTGAACCCTCACTGTTAATATCACTCCACATCGTGAACCAGCCACCCAGCCAACTGAGTGACTGACCTTTATCTTCCTTGTCATATTCTTTGAACATTTCTCTTGATGAGATGTAACACATTGACAGTAGGATAAAAGGCTGCTTGGCCAATAGTCAATGATGGTCCAATTGAGTGATGATTAGGTTTCCAAACACGAGAGCAAGGTAATACATGAGGAACTGGAAGTGTGGGAGCAAGGTGTGTGAAGAAATGCACAGGAATAACTGTAATCACTATGTCTCATTCACGGTCATTTCATAAATTGCACTGGATGATACTCTGCAATTTTTTTAAAAACTTCATTCGCAAGATGGAAAGCAATTATTGCCTGCAACTGTTGAGCTAAGAGTCAACCAGATAGCTGTGGGTTTGGAGTCACATGTAGATCATGATGTGGTGGTGTCCGACTCGGGTGTACAAAGTCAAAGGTCACATGACACCAGGTTATAGTCCAACAGGTTTATTTGAAATCACAAGCTTTTGGAGCAGTGCTGCTTCATCAGGTTACCTGCTGGAGGAGTAGTGCTCTGAAAGCTTGTCACTTCAAATAAACCTGTTAGTACAATAACCTGGTGTCATGTGACTTCTAACTTTGTTTTTAAGGCAATGGAAAGTAAACATCTTGTGTAACGTTGGGAGTGAAGATTCAGTGAAAGTAAAATAAAAGTCTGAAAACAATGCGCTTGTGACATTGTGCAAAGTTAAAGTGAAATGGTAATGACCATAACTAGGTCACGATTCAAGAGAGAGAGAGAACTTCCTTCTCATTGGAGACAACAGAATTCATATTTTGTCTGCGACAGAAGACTTTCAGAGCTCCAGTCTTGCTTTGCTTTCACATAGTTTTGTCCACAGTTCCATAACTTTCTGACAAAAGGATCACATCAGCAACTAAACTGCCTGCTGTCTGACCTACAGTCTGCCGTAGACTCAACACCAAATGATTCCCATTGCTCGATTTCACCTTGAAACCTCACAGAATACTTACTGGGTTCCAGAGACTGTCAATTGCCCAAACTTGAATGAACAGTTATGAAATGAAACAACAGAATTCAGGAGTTTTTTATTTAACTCCACTGGGAAGGTCGAAAGGCACTCTGTGGAGTTCCTATCCAGGAAAGTGAGTCAAGTTGAATCGTAGAATTTTGCAGTACAGAAGGAGACCATTCGACCCATGGTGTCTGAACCAGCTCCTGAAAGAACTGCCTAGCTTGTCCTATTGTCCAGTCCTATCTCTGTAGCCCTGTAAATGCACTCCTTTCAAATATATCCACTATATCCAGCTCTCTTTTGAAACCTCCTATGGAATCTGCCTCCCCCACCCTCCCAGGCAGCGCATTCCAAATCTGAACAACTCCTTGAGTGAAGAGGTTTCTCCTCATCGCACTCCTCACTGTCTTGCTGACAGTCGTGAAATTGTGACCCCAAGTTACTGATAAAACAAACCAGAGGAAACAGAGTACCTTTCTTTACCCTGTCAAAGATATTCATCATTTTGAACACCTCAGTATGGTCCCCTTCTAATCTTCTCTTGTCCAAGCAGAATAAGCCCAATCTCTCTAACCTTTCCTCGTATCTAAAACCCCTCATACCCAGTCTCAGTAAATCTCCTTTATACCCTCTCCGAGGCACGAAAGAAGGAAAAGCCCTCAGTATCATCCACAGCCCTTAAAGTGAGCCCCAGATGCATTGTAGATAGTGGAGCACTTGTGAAGCTTAGTCACTGCTATAATGTTGGGGGAGTGTGACAGTTACTAATTGCACAGCAAGATCTCAGAAATGACGATGATGCGGACAATCCAATGGTTCATTTAAGTAATGTACCTTGAAGGATTTCAACAAAGGTGGACTTGTTGGGCTTAAGGGCCTGTTTCCACACTGTAAGCAATCTAATCTAATCTAAAAAAGATGTGCAGGTTAGGTGAATTGGCCATGCTTAATTGCCCGCAATGTTAAGGGACGTGTAGGTGCATTAGTCAGGTGTAAATGTAGAGTAATAGGGTAGGGGAATGGGTCTGGGTGGGTTTCTCTTCGGAGGGTCGGTGTGGACTTGTTGGGCCAAATGGCCTGTTTCCACCCTGTGGGGATTCTATGATTCTATGACACTTTTGAAACGTAGGAGTGCTCTTTTTATGTCAATAGAATGTTTCCTCTGGTTGAAGATGTAGGGGTGTGAGGGCAAAGAATGAAAGGAAAGGTTCAAGAAAACATTGCTTCATGAGAGGGTGAGCAGGATGTAAAACTGTCGCCTAATAAACCAGAGTTAAAGCAGAGTTTATACATCCATTCAAAAAATAAATAGTTGAAGAGGGAAAACAGAACAAACCATTGCTGAAGAGGTGAAAGTGAGGACTGCAGATGTTGGAGATCAGAGTCAAGAGTGTGGTGCTGGAAAAGCACAGCAGGTCGGGCAGCATCCGAGGAGCAGGAAAAATTGATGTTTTAGGCAAAAGCCCTTCATCAGGCATCATGCTTATGCCCAAGGATTCAGAGTTGCTGTGCAACATGCAGTTTTAACTGCACCGCTCTTCCAACAATCCATCACATCTCTTCTGCTCTCACCACCCGCCACTGGCAAGAGATTGATACTCAGCCTAAGACCATCAGACCACAAGACATTGGAGCAGAAATCAGGCCATTCTCAACCCTATTCTCCTGCTTTTCCCCCGTAGTCCTTAATCCCCTTGATACTCAAGAATGTATCTATTTCAGTCTGAAATATACTCAATGGCCTGACCTCCACAGCCTTCTGTGGCAGAGAATCCCACAGATACACCACACTCCGGCTGAAGAGGTTTCTCCTGATCTCCATTCGGAAAGGTCTTCCCTTTACTGTAGAGCTGTGCCTTTGGGTCCTAATCTTCCCTACCAATGAAAACATCTTCCTAACATCCGCTCTGTACAGCCCATTCAGTATGTTTCTATTAAATCCCTCTTCAGCCTTCTAAACTCCATCGAGTATAGACCCAGAGTTCTCAAACATTCCTCATATGTTAAGTGCTTCATTCCTGGGACCATTCTTGTGAACCTCCTCCGCACATGGTCCAGAGCCAGTACATCCTTCCTGAGATATGGGGCCTAAAACTGTGCACAACACTCCAAATGTGGCCTCACCAGGGCCTGATAGAGCCTCAGAAGTACATCCCTGCTTTTGTTATTTAAGTCCTTTCAACTTAAATGCCATCATTGCATTTGCCTTCCGAATGACTGACTCAACCCGCAAATTTACCTTGAGAGAATCCTGGACTAGAACTCCCGAGTTTCTTTCTTTGACCATGATGTGAAACGCACTCTTCATGGCCACCAAGTCCTGGAGTGGGTCTCAAATCCAAACCCTCTGAGTGAAGACCCTCTCTTTCAATGTTCCCTGCTTCTTTGAGACTAGATGTGGTCAGGGTTGGAAAGGTGAATTTCCATCAGTGTCCTGTTAACTGGATCCCAAAGTTTCAGGTTGAGTTCCCCCCCCTGGATCCATGTAAAAAAGACATTTTATACTCTATTCCTGTGGGAAATTTGTTGTCAACAGTTTACAGGGGAACCCTTCGAGCTCAAAGTGATTCTTCTCTGCCTTTGGAATTTCAATACTCCTTAGAGAAGTCGATACGAGATAACAGAAGCTGTCAAGGAGAAAGTGTTTGAAGGGAGTGAAATGCTCGAATTTCCAGGAATGTTTTATATCTCATCCAGCTGCAGCTTATGTTGAGGAAAGTGAAGGTCCGTTGATAGGATCTGGCAAACGATCTGAGTTATGTTCAGAATTTTTGTATAAACTGAGATTCCTCTTTCCCCACTTTGGAGTTCAGTGAGATGGGGACAGCAAATTCCTGAACTTTTCTTAATGTTTCACTCAGCTGAAAAGTTCAAACAAATCATTGAGATTTCAGTCACGTTCAATTGACAAGTGAACTGGTGTTTAGAATGAAATATAAGCTATAGATGGCACAATTATTGCAGGTTTGTAAAGAAAGAATTAATTGCATGATTAAGAACATGATATCAGGACATTTTGCAGATAAACTTTCTTTGCTCATCTTTGTAACTTGGAACTGCAGTGGTCAGTCTCCAACTCCCACTGGCAACAATGCAGCAATAAACACACTTCCTGAGGGATCAACAGAGACCAGGAACTACTGCTCCGACATCAGTGAAATAGTGGGATCATCAACATCCACCTGTAGAAGCATACAGTGTCTTTATTTAATGAAATCTGACACTTAAGACAGTGTAGCTTCATGCTCAGGACTTCTATTGTCATGATTTAGAGATGCCGGTGTTTGTCTGGGGTGTACAAGGTTAAAAATCACACAACACCAGGTTATAGGCCAACAGGTTTAATTGGAAGCACTAGCTTTCGGAGTGCTGCTCCTTCATCAGGTGGTTGACCACGATGAAGGAGCAACGCTCCGAAAGCTAGTGCACCCAATTAAACCTGTTGGACTATAACCTGGTGTTGTGTGATTTTTAACTTTATTGTTATTGGTTCACTGCATGTGGGCATCGCTGGCTTGGTCAGTATTTATTTCCCAGAGGGCAGTTAAGACTCAGCCGCAATTCAATGGGTCTGGAGTCACATGCAGGACAGACCAGGTAAGGATGGCAGATTTCCTTCCCTGAAGATCATTAGTGAACCTAACAATAAACACGGTGAAAGTGAGGACTGCAGATGCTAGAGATCAGAGTCAAGACTAGAGTGCTCCTGGAAAAGCACAGCAGGTCAGGCAGCAGCTGAGGGGCAGGAAGATCAATGTTTCGGGCAAAAGCCCTTCCTTTGGACAATAAACAAGGGCTACACAGTGACCAATAAGGTAGTATTCAGTAACATAGAGTCATAGAGATGTACAGCACAGAAGCAGACTCTTTGGTCCAACTCGTCCATGATAACCAGATATCCTAAACGAATCTAGTCCCATTTACCAACATTTGGTCCATATCCCTCTAAACCCTTCCTATTCATATACCCATCAAGATGCCTTTTAAACGTTGTAATTGTACCAGCTTCCACCAATTCCTCTGGCAGCTCATTCCATACACGTACCACCCTCTGAGTGGAAAAGTTGCCCTTTAGGTCTCTTTTATATCTTTCCCCTCTCACCCTAAACCTATGCCATCTAGTTCTGGAATCCCCCACACCAGGGAAAAGACTGTCTATTTATCTTATCCATGTCCGTCATGATTTTATAAACCTCTATAAGGTCATCCCTCAGCCTCCGATATTCCGAGGAAAATAGACCCATCCTCTTCAGCCTCTCCCTATATCTCAGATCTTCCAACCCTGGCAACATCCTTGTTAATCTTTTCTGAACCCTTTTAAGTTTCACAACATACTTTTGATAGCAGATTCCAGATTTTTATTGGAATTAACTCTCACTATGTGCCTTGCTTAGATTTGAGCTCAGCCTCAGAACATTAGTTTGGAGATTGGGATGACTGGAAATCGGGAATACTGGAGATTGGGATTACTGGAGTTTGGGATTCTAGAAATCGGAAATATGGGAGATTGGGATTACTGGAGATGGGTTTTACTGGAGTTTTGGATTACTGAAAATTGGGAGTGCTTGAGTTTGGGATTACTGGAGATCGTGAGTACTGGAGTTTGGGATTACTGGAGTTTGGGATTCTAGAAATCGGAAATATGGGAGATTGGGATTACTGGAGATGGGTTTTACTGGAGTTTTGGATTACTGAAAATTGGGAGTGCTTGAGTTTGGGATTACTGGAGATCGTGAGTACTGGAGTTTGGGATTACTGGAAATTGGGAGTGCTTGAGTTTGGGATTACTGGAGATCCTGAGTACTGGAGTTTGGGATTACTGGAGTTTGGGATTACTGGAGATCCTGAGTACTGGAGTTTGGGATTACTGGAGTTTGGGATGACTAGCCTAGCTCCCAGAATTCTGTGCGTGAGGCTATTGGACAGGGACCTCAATCTGCAGATATCTGGCAAGCGAGGTATCAACTTGAGCATGACCAATGTCTGCAAAGCTTCAGTGTTCAAGGTATTCCAATTTGCCAGAAACAACCAGACAACAATGTCATTACCGTACCAAACATGTTCACAAAGGTACAGTATGCAGTAATTTATGGCTGGACAGAGTCAGCTTGTGATGGGTCAGTTAGACTTTTCCACAAGTCCACCCTCCAGCTCTCACCACTTTCAAGCTGCTGAAAGTATGAGCTAATACTGAGGGCAATGGGAGGTCGAGGGATGGTTGTGAGCGACCAGCAGTTCATCTTCATTCAAGGATTAAGAAAGAAACGACAGAATGACTAAAGAGGAGCTGAGATGAATCAGAGTCACGTCCAGTTTAAAAAAAGAAATGTGAGAGGGAAAAATTTAAAAGGGACCTAAGCGGCAACGTTTGCACGCAGAGGGTGGTGTGTGTATGGAATGAGCTGCCAGAGGATGTGGTGGAGGCTGGTACAATTACAGCATTTAAAAGGTAAAAACAATGACTGCAGATGGTGGAAACCAGATTCTGGATTAGTGGTGCTGGACGAGCACAGCAGTTCAGGCAGCATCCGAGAAGCTCCTTGGATGCTGCCTGAACTGCTGTGCTCTTCCAGTACCACTAATCCAGAATATAGCATTTAAAAGACATCTGGGTGGGTATATAAATAGGAAGGGTTTCAAGGGATATGGGCCAGGTGCTGGCAAATGGCAATAGATTAAGTTCGGACATCTGGTCGGCATGGATGAGTTGGGCAGAAGGGTTTATTTCTGTGCTGTACATGTCTATGACTCTAAATAAAGAGATAAAAAAGAAAACATTAAGAAATAAAGAATGAGAGGCAGAGAGAAAGGAAGAAAATGAAAAGAAAATCCATAAAATTTGTGATGGGAATGCCATCGCTTTGGCATGACTGGCAATTCCAGGGAGGTCCCAGGGCATTTTGCAGGGCACACCTCCGAGCTGCTTCTTGCTTATACAAACCTTCACCATTTTCCTCTCAAAAACTTAATCTATTCCTTCATTTTTATATTTTGGATAATTTTTTAAAAAAAACTTCTGTGGGATATAAGCATCTCTGGAGAGATCAACATTGATTAGCCATTCCTAGTTGCTCAGAAAGGATTTCAGAATCAGCCACATTGCTGTGGGTCTGGAGTCATCTATTGACCAGACCACGTTAGGATGGCAGCTTTCCTGGCCAAAGGACACTAGTGAATCAGATGGGCTTTTACAGCAATTGTCCATAGTTCCTTGTATTCTAGATTTCTAGATTTCATTCCAAATGTTTTGCTGAATTACAGAGCGATTCAAACCCATGTCCCTAGAACATGAACCAGGCTAATCTAATCTAATCTAATCTAATCTAATCTAATCTAATGAACCTGAGAGTAACTAGATAACTGGATTAGTGATGTTCGGGACACCCATCACCAGTAGCTGAGGTTGTGCAATGATTGTCTGATAAAGAGATGGTGCCTCACGCCCCATGGTTGTGCCTTTCCGTCAGCTCAGACCCCAACAGCTGGCCTGATGTGGCCGGGTGCCAGTTTGTTTCGAAGTGTCTGAAAGCCGAGGTGTGGGATGAGGCGGAGGGAAGGGGTGAGGCAAAGGGTGATGGTGACACCAGCTCCAACCCTGAGCCAGATTGTGGGCTGAGGGTGAAATGGGATTTCAGCAGGTGAGGAAGGCAGGAGCAGAAATGGCAGCAGAGTAGGAAGTTCCAGCCAGACCTTGTCAGCTCCACCTGTTCTTCTTCTTTTCTTCCTTTCTTCTCTTTTCCTTCCTCTTAGTATCTTTTTTTTCTAATCTTCTCTCACAGCTTCTGATGGCTCCCGGTCTCAATTGATGATTCCCAGTATGGAATCCTCCTGGCCTCCAGCAACCAGAGATTCCCAGTCTCTGGTGACAACACCCAGCCTGACACAGTGACCTCTTGGCCTAGTGCAGTGACCTCCTGGCCTTGCGCCATAACCTCCTAGCCTGGTACAGTGACCTCTCGGCCTGGTGCAGTGATCTCTCGGCCTGGTGCAGTGACCTCTCGGCCTGGTGCAGTGATCGCCCGGCCTGGTGCAGTGACATCCCAGCCTGGCGCTGTGACTTCTCAGCATGGTGCAGTGACGTTGGACCTGACGCAGTGACCTCCCAGCCTGGCGCGGTGACCTCCCAGCTTGGTGCAGTGACCTCCCGGCCTGACGCAGTGACCTCTCGGCCTGGTGCAGTGACTCCCGGCCTGGTGCCGTGACCTCCCAGCCTGGTGCCGTGACCTCCTGGCCTGGCGCAGTGACCTCCCAGCCTGGTGCAGTGACCTCTCGGCCTCATGCCGTGACCTCCCAGCCTGGTGCCGTGACCTCCCAGCCCGGTGCCGTGACCTCCTGGCCTGGCGCAGTGACCTCCCAGCCTGGTGCAGTGACCTCTCGGCCTCATGCCGTGACCTCCCAGCCTGGTGCAGTGACCTCTCGGCCTGGTGCCGTGACCTTGGACCTGCCGCAGCAACCTTCCGTACTGGTGCAGTGACCTCATGGCCTGGTGCAGTGACCTTGGACCTGCCGCAGTGACCACCTGGTTTGGCGCAGTGACCTCCCGGCCTGGCACGGTGACTTCCTGGCATGGCGTGTCACCAGTAGGGTGTGGAGCCAGGACCCGATGCAGACTGGAAGCTAGGTGCCAGCGTGGTCTGCTGTACTGAACATTATTTCTGTAAAGCTGGGTGTTTCATTTCTGTCGTGTCTAAGGCCTTGTAACCAAAGAAGCTGTGCCTAGGTACTTTTGTATCTATGCTGGCACTGTAACTGGCGCCTCATAAACTTTTCATTATACTCATTGAATATATGTGACAATAAAGGCTGTTCTATTCTATCTCAGTAAATGTGTTGTAATGTCTTTGAGCGATGTTTCCGTCACCTCTCTGGGAGACTATGTATACTGTTCCACAAAAGTTAGAGTCATAGAGTCATGCAGCCTGGAAACAGGCCCTTCGGCCCAGCTCCTCCATGCCAACCAGATTTTCCAAACTGAACTAGTCCCACCTGCCTGCTTTTGGCCCCTATCCCTCTGAACCTTTCCTATTCATGTACCACCCAAACAGCTTTTAGATGACAGAAATGAGTTCATTTCTATTATGTTAGAATATTCTGTCAATTGACTTGAGATCAAGGCCACATTCAATAATGTATTTCTTTTCCTTTTACAAATAAATAGCTGCGAGTTATCCATGAAGCACATCCCAGCAGCTCCCTATTTTATGAAAAGCGTTAGAGTCATACAGCATCCAAACAGGCCCTTTGGTCCAACATGTCTGTGCTGACCAGGATTTCTGAACTGTGCAGTTGCCCGTGCTTCCCTCTGAATCTTTCCCATCATGTGCCTCTCCAGATGTGTTTATATGTTGGAATTAAACTCGCCTCTACCACTTCCTCTTGTTCCAGATACGCACCATCCTCTGTGTGAAAAAAATTACATCAGTTCAGAAGCTAAACCTGAAGGCATTTGGGCTAGCAGATCCAGGCAAGTTCAAGTTGTAGTCAGTCACAATTAGCACGCTCCTGACTGCCAAGCAGGCTGGTCTGATGAATATGAGGCCCACTTTGAGGCTGTTCCCCCTCTTGGTCCAAAATAACCACAGCTTGTGTTCTGAATCACAATAGAAAGTCAGGAAACATTTACCCATCTGTGAGTGAAAGGGGTCTGCAAATTAATCACTCTGTGCCCTTCAAAATACACGGAGTTTTCTGAACATGGAATCAAAGGGGGTCTGTGTCTTTGACCCAGATACGTCGCCTCTGGTAGCTGATGTGAATGTGGGCACCGTGTGGAGTTAAAATATAGACAGACATATCAATGTGTCATTGCATTTAGCTTCTGACTAATGAATCCCAGAGTAGAACTGGAATCTCTCTCTGTGCTGCTGAGAACAATAAAGGGAGATGTTTTTCATTTGCTCATGAGATGGGGACATCACTGACAAGGCCAGTATTTGTTGCCCAAGAACTAAGTGGCATTTCAAGGGCTGTTGAGAGTCAGACATATTCCTGTGGGTCTGGACCCCCATGTAGGCCTGCCTGAGTAAGGGTGGTAGAATTAGATTCATAGAAATTTACAGCATAGAAAACAGCCCTTCAGCCCATTGGAGGGGACTCAATGGCCAATTGTTGTCCAATGTTCTCCCTCAGTCGCTGACTATCTTTGATTGAGGGGCAACCAAGTGCCCACACTGTCTGACTCTGGCGGAGATGCTGCACAATGGTGAAATGACTGGAGCTGGGCTAGTCCTAGCTGACGTGTGCTGAAGCCCCTCTGTTTCCCTTAACTGGCCAATTAAAGGCCTTCTCACTCAGAAACAGCAAGCTGAGAAATCAGAGGGATTTGCAGATGTCAGCAGTCACCCAAAAACATGCCTTATCCACCTCGAGATAGCAACACCCCCTAAACTGTACTCCCCCATACTGCGCTCATCCTCGTACTGCCCAACCTCCATACTGCCCACTCCCCCATACCACCCACTCCCCATCCTGCCCACTCCCCATATTGCCCACTCCCCATACTGCCCACTCCCTCATACTGCCCACTCTCCATACTGCCCACCTATATACTGCCCACTCCCCATATTGCCCACTCCCCCATACTGCCCACTACCCATACTGCCCACTCCCCATACTACCCACCCTCAAACTGCCCACTCCCCATACTGCCCAACCCCCATACTGCCCACACCCCCATATTGCCCACCCTCATACTGCCCACCCCCATACTGCCCAAACCCCATACTCCCCAACCCCCATACTGCCCAAACCCCATACTCCCCAACCCCCATACTGCCCAACCCCCATACTGCCCACACCCTCATACTGCCCAACCCCCATACTGCCCAAACCCCACACTGCTCAACCCCCATATTGCCCACACCCTCATACTGCCCAAACCCCATACTGTCCAACCCCCATATTGCCCACTCCCCATACTGACCACTCCCCCATACTGCCCACCCTCATACTGCCCAAACCCCATACTGCCCAATCCCCATACTGCCCAAACCCCATACTGCCCAACCCCCATACTGCCCACACCCTCATACTGCCCAAGCCCCATACTGCCCAACGCCCATACTGCCCAACCCCCACACTGCCCACACCCCCATACTGCCCACCCTCATACTGCCCACTCCCCATACTGCCCACACCCCCATACTGCCCACCCTCATACTGCCCAAGCCCCATACTGTCCAACCCCCATACTGCCCAAACCCCATACTGCCCATTCCCCATACTGCCCAACCCCCTACTGCCCACACCACCATACTGCCCACCCTCATACTGCCCAAATCCCATACTGCCCACAACCCCATACTGCCCACACCCTCATACTGCCCAAACCCCATTCTGCCCACACCCTCATACTGCCCAAACCCTATACTGTCCAACCCCCAAACTGCCCATTCCCCATATTGCCCACTCCCCATACTGCCCACTCCCCCATACTGCCCACCCTCATACTGCCCACCCTCATACTGCCCAACCCCCATATTGCCCAACCCCCATACTGCCCAACACCGTACTGCCCACTGTACATACTGCCCAACCCCCATACGGCCAAAACCCCATATTGCCCAACCCCCATACTGCCCAACTGCCATACTGCCCACTCCCCATACTGCCCAGCTGCCATACTGCCCACTCCCCATACTGCCCAATCCCCATACTTCCCCACTCCGCATATTGCCCACTCCCCATACTGCCCACTCCACATACTGCCCAACCCCAATACTGCCCAACCCCATACTGCCCAACCCCCATATTGCCCAAACCCCATACTGCCCAACCCCCATACTGCCCACTCCCCATACTGCCCAACTCACATACTGCCCAACCCCCATACTGCCCATCTTCCCTGCTGCCCACATCCCATACTGCCCACTCCCCATACTGCCCAACCCCCATACTGCCCACCCCCCATACTGCCCAACCCCCATACCGCCGACTTCTCATACTGCCCAACACCCATACTGCCCACTCCCCATCCTGCCCACAGCCTATACTGCCCACTCCCCATACTGCCCAAACCCCATACTGCCCAAACCCCATACTGCCCACTCCCCACATTGTCCACTCCCCACACTGCCCAACACTCATACTGCCCACTCCCCACACTGCCCACTCCCCACACTGCCCACTCCCTATACTGCCCACTCCTCATACTGCCCAACACTCATACTGCCCAACACTCATACTGCCCACTCCCCACACTGCCCACTCCCCATACCGCCCACTCTCCATACTGCCCAACCCCCATACTGTGCCCCCCAGACTGCGCTCTTCCCCTATACTGCCTATACCCCTCCATTATGCCCCTCCATACTGCCCACCCCCCACTCTGCACACCTCCTCCATTTCTGCCTTATCCTTCCCCATACTGCGCAGCTCCACAGATTCTACCCGACATTGGGCCATGTGATCAATCAACACAATTGATCCGGAAGGGGAGTAAAGTTGGAAACACTTGCAATAACCTTTTCCGAAATGTATTGCTGCTGTTTCATAGCTTGTAGGATCAGTATGTCTTTGTCACGCAGACTGCCACACCAGCTGATCAAAGAGCTGTTAGCTGTGCTCTCACAAAACACAGGAGTTCACTTGACAATATTTAATTTAACTTCAAAAGGCACCATAACAATGATTTACACTTGGACTCTTTTAACATTGTTTCATTTCCTGAACTGTCTTATGCATTTTTTCGGGGTTGATGTAACAGGACAGTGGTGATGAATGTGAATGTTGGAATAACATTCCAACCGCCAATTCCAAGCTGCAATGCACCGAGCTGCAGCATTTACCTGTGCAAAGACACTCGCTAGGATCCAGGGTTAGTGTCGAGAGATAAGGTACATTAATTTAACAGTCAAACTGTGCAATTCAAAAATCATTGCAGGATAAGACTTTGGCAAATGTGTACAGTGTCTGATAGTATGTCATGCTTCATGTTTGTCACGCTGCTGACAAAATGTAGACATAATGCAAGAGTGTTCTTCTTCTATTTGATCAGAAGTCTGGACATCAGCAAGGTGTTCCAACTCAGTTGGGGGGGGTGGGGGGGGTGGGGGGGGGAGGGGGTGGAGGGTTAACTCTTCTTATCCCATAACTAGACAAACTGCCACAAGTTTTGATGGGAACGTTGGTGCATTCCATCAATCTCCCTTGGTTTGGGGGTACTCTTTCTCAGTCTCAGATTTAAGAAGTCACACTTCATGCTACTGGGCCCCAATTCCATCCCAGCCTCTTGTCCTTCATCAGCAATGAATCTGGTCTCAATCAAAGCAGAAAGATTATTGTCTCTAATTATTTTGTGTGTGAAGTTGAGTATTATATATTTCAACCCTGTCTCACTTCTTACAGCTGCTTAATGGCACTCAGGGAAAATGTGTGCACTTCTGATTCGAAAGTGCAAGGTGTCTCGGTTTAGAGTTATAACAGATGACAAATCTTCTCGCTTATAACAGATGAGCTCTGCCAAATGATCACCTTTGAAATGATCACTCTGTTCCTTTCTGCACAGTCGCTGCTGGCCCTGCTAAGTTTTTCCAGCAATTTCTGTTCTGATCTTGGCTGTCCAGCTTCCACAGTATTCGGCTTTTGGGTAATAAAGGAGTTAACACACTCTCTGTGAATACATTTCCGAAGTATATGGAGCAGGCAAACCACGAGAGCAATCAGTGTATCCTGCTGATTTGATGCTGATTTTGAGCTCCACTCTCCAGCTAGCACACTCTCTGAACCTTACACAGCTAATTGTGAATGAAGGACCCACAGCCAGCACTGGGTAAAGGCATCATCAACTACCTCCTTGGAGCTTATTTGCTCCTTTGCTACTTCTGGTCACTGCCAAACACATTTTCAATGGTTTCTGTAATTGCTTCCAGTTTCAAAAGTGTACTGGGAACCATGGGGCCAAGGCTGACACTACTGATGTCAGCAGAAATCAGACATGACCCCCACCATTTTTGAGTGGGAGCAGCGGCCGAGGAAAAACGAACCCGGGAGACTACAGCTAAGGTAAGACAGTTTGTTTCAAAATTACTTACCTGTAGCGGGCAGCGGAAGTGAGGTTGGAGCGCATAGCTGGGCGGGAAGGCAAGTGATTAGTATTTGAGTGGGTGTGTTCTAGACCCCAGGTCCTACTTCCGTAGGGCCTCCCTCCCACCCTCCTCCTCTAACCTAACTTTAAAGTCCACTGGTTATTGACTCAGTGTTCTTGTTTTTGGAGACAGTGTACAGTCATGGCAGCACAGGCGGTGGAATGTTCCTCCTGCAGGATGTTTGAGGTAGGGGTGACCACCGATACTCCTGCCGACTTCGTGTGCAGGAAATGCAGTCAGATCCTGATCCTCACCGAACGAGTTAGGGAACTGGAACTGGAGCTGGATGAGCTGAGGATTATTCAAGAGGCTGAGAGGGTGATTGATAGAAGCTACAGGGACATAGTTACGCCGGAGAACAGAGGTAGCTGGGTAACAGTTAGAGGTGGGAAGGGGAAGAAACAGGCAGTGCAGGGTTCCCCTGTGGTCGTTCCCCTAAAAAATAAGTATGCAGCTTTGGAAACTGTTGGGGGGGACAGCCTTGCAGGTGTAAGCTGCAGTGAAGGGGTCTGTGGCTCTGAGATTCAGAAGGGAAAGGGGGAGAAGAAGAGAGCGCTAGTTATAGGGGACTCTCTAGTTAGAGGGACGGACAGGCGGTTCTGTGGACATGGGCGAGACTCTCGGCTGGTTTGTTGCCTCCCGGGTGCTAGGGTCCGAGACGTCTCGGACCGTGTCTTCAGAATCCTTAAGGGGGAGGGTGTGCAGCCAGAAGTCGTGGTACACATTGGCACCAACGACATAGGTAGGAAGAGGGGCGGGGAAGTCATTCAAGAGCTCAAGGAGTTAGGCTGGAAGCTAAAAGCTAGGACAGACAGAGTCGTCATCTCTGGGTTGTTGCCGGTGCCACGTGACAGAGAGGCAAAGAATAGGGAGAGAGTGCAGTTGAATACGTGGCTGCAAGGATGGTGTAGGAGGGAGGGCTTCAGATATTTGGACAATTGGACTGCATTCTGGGGAAGGTGGGACCTGTATAAACAGGACGGGTTGCACCTGAACCAGAAGGGCACCAATATCCTGGGGGGTAGGTTTGCTAGCACTCTTCGGGGGGGTTTAAACTAATTTGGCAGGGGGATGGGATCCGGACTTGTAGTCCAGCAAGTAAGCTAGCTGTGTGTCAGGATGTCCAAGACTGTAGGGAGGCTGTGGAGAAGGTAGCACTGACAGGGACTACTTACAGACACAGAGATGGGCTCAAGTGCGTATACTTCAATGCAAGGAGTATCAGAAATAAGGTGGGTGAACTTAAGGCGTGGATCGGTACCTGGGACTACGATGTTGTAGCCATCACGGAAACATGGATAGATGAGGGACAGGAATGGCTGTTGGAGGTTCCTGGGTACAGATGTTTCAGTAAGATTAGGGAGGGTGGTAAAAAAGGAGGGGGGGTGGCATTGCTAATTAGAAATGGTATAACGGCTGCAGAAAGGAAGTTTGAGGGGGATCTGCCTCTGGAGGTAGTATGGGCTGAAGTCAGAAATAGGAAAGGTGCAGTCACCTTGTTGGGTGTTTATTATAGGCCCCCCAATAGCAGCAGAGATGTGGAGAAACAGATTGGGAAACAGATTTTGGAAAGGTGCAGAAGCCACAGGGTCGTAGTCATGGGCGACTTCAACTTCCCAAATATTGATTGGAAGCTCTTTAGATCAAGTAGATTGGATGGGGCGGTGTTTGTGCAGTGTGTCCAGGAAGCTTTTCTAACGCAGTATGTAGATTGTCCAACCAGAGGGGAGGCCATATTGGATTTGGTACTCGGTAACGAACCGGGACAAGTGGTGGGCTTGTTAGTGGGTGAACATTTTGGTGATGGCGACCACAATTCTGTGACTTTCACCTTGGTTATGGAGAGAGATAGGTGCGCACAACAAGGAAGTTTCTACAATTGGGGGAAGGGAAATTACGATGCTGTAAGACAGGATTTGAGGAGCATACGTTGGGAGCATAGGCTGTCAGGGAAGGATGTGGTGGAAATGTGGGACTTTTTCAAGGAGCAGATACGACGTGTCCTTGATATGTATGTACCGATCAGGCAGGAAAGAAATGGTCGTGTGAGGGAGCCTTGGTTGACGAGGGAGGTTGAATGTCTAGTAAAGAGGAAGAAGGAGGCTTACATAAGGTTGAGGAAACAAGGTTCAGACAGAGCAGTGGAGGGATACAGGATAGCCAGAAGGGACCTGAAGAAAGGGATTAGGAGAGCTAAGAGAGGGCATGAAAAATCCCTGGCGGATAGGATCAAGGATAACCCCAAGGCATTCTATGCGTATGTGAGAAACCTGAGAATGACGAGAACGAGGGTAGGTCCGATCAAGGACAGTGGTGGGAGACTGTGTATTGAGTCGGAAGAGATAGGAGAGGTCTTGAACAAGTACTTCTCTTCAGTATTTACGAACGAGAGGGACTGTATTGTTGAAGAGGAGAGTGTGAAACGGACTGATAAGCTAGAAGAGATATCTGTTAGGAAGGAAGATGTGTTGGACATTTTGAACAACTTGAGGATAGACAAGTCCCCCGGGCCTGACGGGATATATCCTAGGATTATGTGGGAAGCAAGAGAGGAAATTGCAGTACCGTTGGCAATGATCTTCTCGTCTTCACTGGCAACGGGGGTGGTACCAGGGGACTGGAGAGTAGCGAATGTTGTGCCCCTGTTCAAAAAAGGGAATAGGGATAACCCCGGGAATTACAGGCCAGTTAGTCTTACTTCTGTGGTAGGCAAAGTAATGGAAAGGGTACTGAGGGATAGGATTTACGAGTATCTGGAACGGCACTGCTTGATTAGGGACAGCCAGCACGGATTTGTGAAGGGTAGGTCTTGCCTTACAAGTCTTATTGAATTCTTCGAGGAGGTGACCAAGCATGTGGATGAGGGTAGAGCAGTGGATGTAGTGTACATGGATTTTAGTAAGGCATTTGATAAGGTTCCCCATGGTAGGCTTATGCGGAAAGTCAGGAGGCATGGGATAGAGGGAAATTTGGCCAATTGGATAGAAAACTGGCTAACCGGTCGAAGTCAGAGAGTGGTAGTAGATGGTAAATATTCAGCATGGAGTCCAGTTACAAGTGGAGTTCCGCAGGGATCAGTTCTGGGTCCTCTGCTGTTTGTAATTTTTATTAATGACTTAGATGAGGGAGTCGAAGGGTGGGTCAGTAAATTTGCAGATGATACAAAGATAGGTGGAGTTGTGGACAGTGAGGAGGGCTGTTGTCGGCTGCAGAGGGACTTAGATATGATGCAGAGCTGGGCTGAGGAGTGGCAGATGGAGTTCAACCCTGCCAAGTGTAAAGTTGTCCATTTTGGAAGAACAAATAAGAATGCGGAATACAGGGTTAATGGTAGGGTTCTTGGTCAGGTGGAGGAACAGAGGGATCTTGGGGTCTATGTACATAGATCTTTGAAGGTTGCCACTCAGGTGGATAGAGTTTGTAAGAAGGCCTATGGAGTATTATCGTTCATTAGCAGAGGGATTGAATTCAAGAGTCGTGAGGTGATGTTGCAGCTGTACAGGACTTTGGTTAGGCCACATTTGGAGTACTGTGTGCAGTTCTGGTCGCCTCACTTTAGGAAAGATGTGGAAGCTTTGGAGAGGGTGCAGAGAAGATTTACCAGGATGTTGCCTGGAATGGAGAGTAGGTCGTACGAGGATAGGTTGAGAGTTCTCGGCCTTTTCTCGTTGGAACGGCGAAGGATGAGGGGTGACTTGATAGAGGTTTATAAGATGATCAGAGGAATAGATAGAGTAGACAGTCAGAAACTTTTTCCCCGGGTACAACAGAGTGTTACAAGGGGACATAAATTTAAGGTGAAGGGTGGAAGGTATAGGGGAGATGTCAGGGGTGGGTTCTTCACCCAGAGAGTGGTGGGGGCATGGAATGCGCTGCCCGTGGGAGTGGTAGAGTCAGATTCATTGGCGACCTTTAAGCGGCATTTGGATAGGTACATGGATGGGTGCTTAATCTAGGATAGAAGTTCGGCACAACATCGTGGGCCGAAGGGCCTGTTCTGTGCTGTATTGTTCTATGTTCTATCCCTCCTGGAACAGAGAGGGAGCAGAGGCCACACCATCACCGAGATTGGAGGCTAGAGAAGGGACTGAGAAGGTCTCTCAGTGTGGGGTGAAGGGTGAGGGGAGCCCCCATACCCATTCATGGTGCTCAGGGGGTTATCCTGAAGCTCAGTGACATCCAACATTTCAAACCCCACTGCTTCATGGAGAAGTCAATTCTTGTAGCCACCATTCCAACCTCAGAGCAGTCGGTGACCATGTTGGACATGAACTTTCATGTATCTGGTTCCTTCCAGGCTGATGCTTGAGATATTAGCAACAGCAATTAGGGACCAAATCATACCGAAATCAGCTAAGTGCCAATTTTGGCAAGATTCATGCATTCATTCTTCATGTTTCCTCATGCTATCATCCCAAATCTGTCATATTACCAATGCACGACACCCCTATGGCGCCCCACTCAGCTTCTGCCCCCATGCCAAAGTGGTAGTATTGGTCACTGCTGGGAGAATTTGGGTGATCGTGCCACCTTCAAAGTTTAACCATACCCAGCTCTGTCAAAATATCCACACACGTCAGACTCAAGCAAATTGTCATCTCGATTTGCCAATGGGGACGTGGAGGTCTTGGTGGATTGGAGAGGTGTGTAGTCACTGCCCATGGCAAGTACCCTAAGATATAAGTGACTGATGGAGATCTAGAGGAGCAGGCAGTGAACTGGAGTCTGGATTAGTGGTGCTGGAAGAGCACAGCAGTTCAGGCAGCATCCAAGGAGCTTCGAAATCGAAACGTCGATTTCGAAGCTCCTTGGATGCTGCCTGAACTGCTGTGCTCTTCCAGCACCACTAACCCAGAATCTGGTTTCCAGCATCTGCAGTCATTGTTTTTACCTAGTGAACTGGAGTCACCAGGTTATAGCCCTGAGATTCCTATCGGGAACTGTCACCTCCTGTTTCTATCTGGCAGGTGGGAGAATGGAAAACTGGACACAAATGAGGCAAGATGACATTATCATGAGGGTATTAATGCAATCTCACTCTGTTGAGAATCTTGTCTCTCAGTTCAACACTTGGTCGGAGAAAGGGATCTCTCGATCTTGACAATAAGGACCTCACTCTTGAATTCTCACACAATTCTCCCCCACTCTTTTACCAATGTCCATGTCATTCAGGGACTGGGAAAATTCCACTTCACCTATTTTACCATCCAATATTGCATCAGGGAAACCACTGATGCTCTCTATTCAAAGAAAGAGAGGCAACTTTGTTTCTTTTCACCTTGCCAGAGAAAGGGAGGTAAGCTGGCCACAGGATTTGCAAAATTGGCAGAGTTTCCCAAGGTTACCACTGACAAATTAGACAAGAGCAAACATAGGTTATGACCTTTCAACAGAGGGTTCTGATGCAAATTCACCACCAAAGACATCAGCTCCCATTTTCTCCTTCCAGCTGCTGCCAGACCCACTGAGCATTTCCAGCAATTTCTATTAATATTTCAGCGTTAAGGTGTACGATTATGAGAAAATGTTTGAGGCAACGACATGCCAGTTTGGCATTCGTCATGTCCCACTTTGAGACATCTACAAATTGCTTCATAATGTTCCACATGGAGAAGCCCTCCATGAGCTCTGACAATGGATCTTATTTTGAGATGGACTGGTGAATTGTGGGGACAGAGAAAGATATATTAAGTCTGCCAATCCCCATCCCCCCATTCCCCCACCATCTAACAAGGGAGGCAGTGCGGAACGGTTGGTTCCATCTGAAATGATTGAAAGAGAATTCCATAGTTAAATAGTGACACATTCAACAGACATTAAGATCGGGCGTGAATCCATTAAACATGTTCAGGTACTGTTCTGTGGTCATGACAGAGGTCAATATTATGGGCTTAACATGTGAGTAATTGAGTGACATTGAGCTGTGCAGATGAACCTGTACTAATACTCCAATTTCAGAGACCCCAGGATTTCGACTTGACGTTCGGTAACCTGAATTCAGGGATTCATTGCCATGTATTGAACTAGTGAAAATATATTTTGACAAACCTTCTATAGAACTAAAAAAGGTCCCAGAAAAAGAATTATGGTGGATCAAATTCAATGGAGAATAGCAAGACACAATACTTTTGATAAAATATAAAAGATAGCTTGACTTAGTGAATGGAATAGAATCCTGTCAGGGTGAAGCTGAAAGGTATCTGGGAACTAACTTGGGGTGAGACTGAGAGAGATCACTCAAGATTTAACATGTCCAGTTGCAACAGAGCAGCAATCAATAAAGAGAACATAAAGCAGACCTCGATTGCAAACCCAACGGAGGAATGTGTGTTGCTGTCTTGCTGAAACAGCACTCTGATCTGATAAGGCCACACCTTACCACGCTCTGTGTCATGTTAAGGTCACTGAGAAGATCCACAATGCTGAGCCAGAAAAGATCGCAGTCGTTCTGAGGATCAACTGGAAGGAACTCTGCAATATGCATTCAGTGGTGGCACACAATCGGCAAATTCTGCCACTTGTCATTTGTGTAGAAAGGCATAGTCTACACTCCTGAGTGACCTTTAACAAACTTCAGTAAAGCGACTATTTATAATGGCTTCACATAAACTTTGCACAATGATTTTCCTTTACTCTCTGCTGGGTCATAGTGGCGTTAGTAAGTGTAATTACCCCAGCTGAGTTTCTGGTGTGTGATGATAGTGATGAAAAGTGCTTACACAACCAGCACACAGAAGGCAATCAAGAGTTAGAGGCCTTGCCAGAGTTACCCCAATGTGTATTGGAATGCTGTTAGAAATAAAGCACCCAACTGAGTAGAGGGTGAGGTGTTTAAACAATACGCTGAAAGATTAACTGAAATATCTGCTTGTACTAAAACGCAAACTGGAATGCTTGCTTTAAGAATTTTATCTTGGAAATGCTTGTGACCTTGGTGGTAAAGCATCAATAACATTTTCTTTTTACCTAATACGTTCCTTCTGTTGCAGTTTGTGTAGACACCTTTCACTTTAACAATATTCTCAAGAAATGTCAGACAATACGAACAGTGCTGTCCACATTTAAAAGTCTGCGCAAACAATAATATTCATAAAAATAACTGGACATAATACTCCAATTTTCCACTCAGAACATTTTCAACAGGATCCATTTATCTGATTTGAAAGGACAGGGGAACGGAGAGACTCTATGGGGGATTTATTGCATGGATTTGTAGCTTCCAGGAAATGGGCCAAGCAGAAATTTGCAAAAACATGGGTGGAAGCTGATATAGAAATAGTCTATTGAAATTACACTAAAAATTACTCACTTTTCTAAGTTAATCACTTTATTGTTCAGACTGGCAACTGACAGAAATGAGTTCATATCTATAATATTAGAATATTTTGTCACTTGACTTGAGATCAAGGCCACATTAAATAATGTGTTTCTTTACAAATGAGCAGCTGTTAATTTTCCATGAAGAATATTCCAGTAGCTCCCTATTTAATATATAGAGTCGTACAGCACAGAAACAGGCCCTTCGGCCCAAATCGTCTGTGCCAATCCATGTTCCTGAACTGAATGAGTCCCATTTGCCTGCTTTTCCCTCTAAACCTTTCCTATCATGTACCTGTCCAAATGTCTTTTAAAAGTAATGGTACGCACCTCTACCACTTTCCCCATATCCCCACCACCCTCTGTGTGAAAATGTTGCCCCTCAGGTCTCTTTTAAATTTTTCCCGTCTCACCTTAAACCTATAACCTCTAGTTTTGGACTCACCACCACCACCGCACACCCCCCCAAACGAGGAGAGAATCCCGATCCCTGCAGGAGAAGACCAGAACACTCCAGTGGTGATGCCAAGCCATCCATGCCCTGCCAAATGGCTAAATGCCACTCTTCCTGCCAATTCTCACAGTATCCTTGCTCTCAGCCACATTCACAGCACACCACCTCAAACTACCAGCCGTGGTGCCTTTGCTCTTTCTCTCTCCCTCTCTCTTGCATCTTGCACCAGTGGGAATGGCTAACACACCGCTTCCTTGATCTTTGAGGAAGAGAGTACTGAATCTGTCAAGGAAGCAAGAACAAGGTTGCCTCCTGAACCCCTACCCTCCCAGCAGACCCCTTGGTGGAGGTGTCAGGCTGACCACATGCCGAGGAGGAAATGGCCCAGTCCACTGGCTAACAGAGACCTGACAGAGACCGGGCACCTGCCTAGCCACAGGCAGGAGAGGAGCCCGTGTTGTTGGGAATAAAGGACAGAAGCAGCAGGAAGGGATGTCGGCGACCATGGCCTTCATTGGCCAGAAGCTGCAGCATTGTGGCGAGTCATGTGACCACCTGTCTGTCTCCATGGAGAGGTTGGCAGTTGCCACGGAGAGCCATCCTCAGTGTCTGCTGGACTTCACAATTCATCACCCAACCATTGGTTCTCAGAAGACAAGCCACTGTTGAGGTTTCCTTAGAACGGATACATAGGATGGAAACAAATCAGGGGATTTTCATTGAATTGGACACTGAGAGAATGCCTTTACTTTTCATTGTATCTTGATCTGCAGATGTTTGCCTTGGCCTGAGAGAATAGATGGATCTCAGCTTCATTGTTGACTTGAAAGACACCACTTTTGACAGTGCATCACTCCCTCAGTACAATATTTCAAGTGACAACTTAGATTCAGTGGTAAGGGTTCTGAAATAACTCTTCAGAGACTGGGATCCCACCACCAATCACCCTTTCTTTACAGATGTGGCCTTTGACAATCGGACAGCGTCTCACTGAGCCAGTCAATCAACAACTCTGTATCCCTGACATTCATTCTTTTATCTCAGCCAAGACTCCCTGATTGGATCAGATTTACAGCCCCAATCAGGGAACTCAAATTGACCTCATTACAATCAGTACAGACACCAGTACTGAGACAAGGCTGACAGAAAAATGACTCTTTTTCTCATAATTACCCAGAGCTCAAGGGAATATTAACATCTTGCCTGAACAGGCACCTCAACTGAGCCGCTGGGGTATGAAACGCTGCAAGGTGCATATACCCTGTGGGTTTGGTCAGGGTGGGGAGTGGGGAGTTAATGGGTGTCAACATTCCTAATATGGGATTGTGTGTTTTTACTCTCAAGAGGAAACAGAGCACAAAATAGCTCTGGCTCAGTGGTTAGCACTGCTGCTTCACAACACCAGGGACTTGGGTTCGATTCCCGCTTCGGGTGACTGACTGTGTGGAGTTTGCACATTCTCCCCGGGTCTGTGTGGGTTTCCTCCGGGTGCTCCAGTTTCCTCCCACAGTCCAAAGATATGTAGGTTAGATGGATTGGTCATGTGAAATGCGGGGTTACGGTGGTAGGCGGTAGGGGGAGCGGGGTTGGAGGTGAGAAATGGTGGGATTCACTTTGAAGAATCAGTGTGGATTTGATGGGCCGAATGGCTTCTCCCTGCCCTGTAGGGATTCTATGAATTGGCTTAACCTCTGCGCATTTATTCATCTCCTCCCACCTCTGTATCATTACTGGACTCTGTACCTGCTTAATCTGTTGCACAATTTTTTTCTCTGTGCCTTTGTTAGCGATAGAACCAGCTGTGGTAATGTTTCAATGGCCAGTCTCCCACTTTGAACTGAAGCTCATCCAGAACCCTGCCCATGCCAATCACCAACCAAACACCGGCCTGAACCGTGCTCCTGGTGGATTTAGTCAGTTGGTGGAAACTGCTCTCTGATACAGAGGGATGCCAATAGCACAAGGTCTGTTCTCACTCTGTTCGAGGTGACCACAAAGGTTCTACCTTCCCAACTGTACCCGCAGTGCGGTGATACCTGGGTTAAATTCACTGCCAATCAGCTCTCTCTAGTGAGAGAGCTACTGCCTTCAGTCCCAGATCGGCAATGCTTTGATTTTAAACTACCCTCCCTGTGTCAAATCTCTTCCCAGCCATAGCGTGACTTATCCCTGTAACCCCCTTCCCCAAAGGAACCTGGATAGAAAGATCAAAACACATGGGATAAGAGGTAATGTACTGGCAAGGATTAATGATTGGCGAACAAACAGAAAACAGAGTGCAAGAATAAATGGGTCATTCTCACACTGTCAGACTGACTAGTGGGGCACCACAAGGATCAGTACTTGGGCCCCAGCTGTTCACAATATTTATCACTGAATTAAGGACCATACGGAATACTTCCAAATTTGCAGATGATGCAAAGCTAAGTGAGAATGTGTGTTATGAGGAAGATGTAAAACAGTTTCAGGACAGTTTTAGTGAATGGGCAAGCACAGAGCAGATGGAATATAATGTGGAAATATGTGAGGTTAGTCACTTTGATCAGAGAAACAGGTGTGAGGAGGGTTTCTTAAATGGGAAGAGATTGGGATAAAGGGACCTGCTTATTCTTGTCACTAAGTCACTGGTGGTTAACATGTAGGTGCAACAAGCTATTAGGAAGGCTAATGGAAGGTTAGCCTTTGTTGAGGTGGATTTGAGTACAGGAACAGTGAAGTGTTGCTCCAGTTGTACGGAAGCTTGGTTAGATCACAGCTGGAGCACTGTGGGCAGTTTTGGTCTCCTTACCTTAAGGAAGATATTACTGCCATAGATGGAGTGCAATAACCGTGGAAACAAATCAGAAATTGCTAGTGAAACTTAGCAGGTCTGGCAGCATCTGTAGGAAGAAAGCAGAGTTAATATTTCATCAG
Organism: Chiloscyllium punctatum; assembly: GCF_047496795.1. NCBI lineage: Eukaryota > Metazoa > Chordata > Chondrichthyes > Orectolobiformes > Hemiscylliidae > Chiloscyllium > Chiloscyllium punctatum. The sequence continues at coordinate 89,137,061 of NC_092760.1, forward strand.
AACAGTCACTGGACTTGAAATGTTCACTTTGCTTTCTCTCCACAAATGCTGCTAGACCTGCTGAGTTTCACCAGCAATTTCTGTTTTTGCTTCAGATTTCCAGCATCTGCCGGTCTTTGTGTTATTAAAGGTTCCCAGGATGGTAAGAAATCAAACAAACTGGGCCTGGATTCTGTAGAGTTTTGAAGAATGAGATGTGGTCTCATTGAAACCAACAAAAAACTTAAAGGGATGGACAGAGTAAGATGTTTGCCCTGGTTTGGGAGTCTAGAATCAGGGGCACAATTTAAACCTAAATGGGTGTCTTATATCCAGGATTATCAATTCGTTTTTACTCAGACTATCTTGTAGATTTGAAAATCTCTTCCACAGTCGGCCCATTTTTTATCCATTACTCATTCACAGGATGAGGGTGTCACTGGCTAAGCCAGCATCCCTCATTGTCCAGTAAGAGTCAAAAGCATTATTGCATGCCTGGAGTCACATATAGGCCAGACCAGGTAAGGAAGGCAGTTTCCTTCCCAAAAGGATACTAGTGAACCAGATGGGTTTTTACAGCAATTGACTCATGATCATCATTTGATTCTTAATTCTATTTTATTTTGTTACTGAATTTGAATTCTATCATGGCAGGTTTCAAACATGGCCCTCAGATAACTTTCTGGGTCTTTGGATTAACACTCCAGTGATAATACCACGAGGTCATCACCTCCCCTTGAATATGTTTAAGGTGGAGATTAATAGATTTCTGGATTAGCGGTGCTGGAAGAGCACAGCAGTTCAGGCAGCATCCAAGGAGCTTCGAAATCGACGTTTCGGGCAAAAGCCCTTCATCAGGAATAAAGGCAGTGAACCTGAAGCGTGGAGAGATAAGCTAGAGGAGGGTGGGGGTGTGGATTAATAGATTTCTGATGACCGATGGTGGCCCAGGGTTATAGCGATAGGGTGATTGAAAATCATTGAAGTGTTCCATCAGCCATGATTGTATTGATTGGCAGGGCAGGCTAGATGGCTTGAATGGTCCATTCCTGTTGCAATGTTCCTGTGACACTGTATGTTTAAAAAAAAGAGTTGCAAACACATTGAAACATATCAGACTCTGATGGGGCTAAGCAGGGTCAATGCTGAGAGGATGTTTCCCATCGTGGGAGAGTCTCGGAGCTGAGGGCACAGTCTCAGAATAAAGGGAAACCAATTCTGAGATGAGGAGGAATATCTTCTCTCTGAGAGTACAGAGTCTTTGGAACTCCTTGCCACAGAGAGCTGTGGGGGCAGAGTCCTCGTGTAAATTTAAGGCTGAGATAGATTCTGGATCAGTCGGGGAATGAAGCGTCGTAGGGAGAGTTTAGGAAAGTGAATATGAGTAATGTTGGATCAGCCATGATTCTACTGAATGGTGGAACAGGCTTGAGGGGCTGAATGGCCTCCTCCTGTTCCTGTTTCTTATGACTTTTTGGAAGTTGCAATAATGCAAGTACTGATGTGGGTTGAACTAAACTAGAAATCCACATGACATCAATGCTATATTTTAAGAATTTATTTAGTTTGCAAGTCACTTTTAGTTAAACTATATCTAAGCTTGAATAAAGATATTATTTCTGTTTGTTAATGGAATAACAGCCCCTTACATTATATTTCTCACTTACTGTCACCACACTGGTTGATAGGCCAAAAACAGGAATACATTCTCATTATCAGAATTTTCCTTTATCTCATTCACTCCACTTATGAAGCATTTTACAAAAAGAAGCTTGAGATCCAAATATGAAACTAAATGATGCAAATTGCAACAATGCAAAAGCCAACAAATGACTCATTTTCTTTGAACAGTTCACGAGTATCTATTCTCCCTCATCGTAAACAGGAGCTGGAGAACTTAAAAATAGGACCCTGCCTCAAAACAATGTTCACACTCTCCCAGGATGAGATGCGATGCTTCAGCTATCTCCAAAGCAATAGCTGGGGTGGAGTTACAGAATGGTTTACAAACAAAGCATCAGAGCCAAGGGAGATTCTTTGGATTCCTTGCATTTGTCCGTGCTGGCTGCAGGGCAGAGGAACAGCGAAAGATCGAGTGTCAACAGAATGATCCAAACTAATAGCCTCGCTCAGTCAGGACAATCATCAGCAGGATCATTAAAATCCTTGTCACACCTTCAGCCTAAAGGATGCACTAGGCTTGGAAAATCCATGGGTTTTTTTTGATGCCTTAACCTTCTTATGGTAAAGGACAGCTTTGTCAGGGAAATTCATGGCACTGTTTCATGTTTGAGCCCTGTTTTGTTTTGGAATTTAGGAATGTTTCACTCGATACTTTTCATTGCTTTCACTCATAGCCAGGAACACTGCCATTAAGGAAGCTCAAAACTCTAAAGGTGCTGGCTTGGGTTAGAGTGAAAGAATCCAGATGACACCCCCTCTCTGACTGACACTAACTTGGGGACAGTGGGGCATTGCAGAGTGGCTTGTTCGCAGTATCAGATGGGCTTGAACGTGGATTAGGAGGTGCGCAGTCTGTCATTTCAGACGATGGAGAAAGTGAGGACTCCAGATGCTGGAGATCAAAGTCGAAAGATCACAGCCGGTCATGCAGCATCCAAGAAGCAGGAGAATTGACGTTTTGGGCATAAGCTCTTCATCAGGAATGAGGCCTCTTTGAAGGGCTCATGCCCGGGACATTGATTGTCTAACTCCTTGGATGCTGCCTGACCTGCTGTATTTTTCACTTCAGATGATGTCAGTCTTGTTCATGCTCTCTCTGGAAATGCGCCAAGCGGCAAGAGAGAAAAATCCCAGCCCTCTCTCCTACAACCCCACACTGGGGCACTTACAATTGTTAACCCTTGGGAAAGCTGCTGTTGACTTTCTTTCGTTGGAGCAGAGTTAGACCATAAGACCACCCGATACAGAAGCCCACAGAGTCTGCTGCATCGTTCAAACAGGGCTGATATGTTCCTCAACTCCATTCTCCTGCCTTCTCCCTGTGATCCTTAACCCTTTTCCTCATCAGGAACCTATCTATTCCTATCTGAAATGCACTCAATGACCTGGCCTCCACATCCCTCCACACATTCACCACCGTCTGGCTGAAGAAATTCCACCTTATCTCAATTCTAAAAAATCATCCTTTCACCCTGGGTCTGGGGCCCTCCTACTGCTGGAAACATCTTCTCCACGTCCTCTCGATCATGTGCTTATCTAAAAGCCCCTTAAATGCCCCAATCACATCTGCCTCCACCACTACCCCTGCCAGTGTGTTCCAGACTCCTACTGCTCTCTGTGTAAAAAACTTACTTCTTACGTCTCCTTTGAACGTCTCCTGTTACATTAACTGCATGCCTCCTGGTATTCATCTTCAGATCCTAATTCTGAGACGTTTTGCACACCTGTCGGTATGAAACTTTTGGATACGTTTCTGCAAATGATCATGCAAAGATTTGCAAATCCCAGACCCCTATCTCTTACCTTTCAGTGACTGACTTATTCTTTGTAGCTTTGTTACAAAGCTGACCGGCCACTGGTTGTATCAGGTGAGCCAGCAATAACACCTCTGTTTGAGATTGCTTCACAAGTCAAGCTGAGAATTCCGCACGCATTTGCTGATCAGATAATATCTAACTGCTGGTTTGATGGAAGGTTCATTTGTATAATAGGCAAAATGTGAGCTCGGGGGGCAGAGGGGAAAATGGATTAGGGGAAAGTTCATTTTTCCAGAGAGATCAGTTTTCTGGAGTGGTTTAGTTTTGTTGGGGGTGCCCCCATTTCCAGCATTACATTGGTAGGGAAATTTCATCTTCTGCTTGCCACAGCAGAGGTGGAAGCTTAACCTCCATGATCAGATGGTTCCTGATAGCAGGTTCCTGAGGATAGAGATCTCTCAATTTGAGGTATCACTGTTTGCAAAAGCACTTGAGAATGGATTGCATAACTACCTGAGGATTTTAACACAGAAATATTTCTGTGCTGGTGATAATCCTGCTCCTTGGAGTAATTCCTTTAGAAGTTGGCAATATCATGGACTGGAACATTTGCATTTACATCTTCAAGTTACAGTCAGGCCTTTCACTCCATTGCTAACATGTGCAGACTGGCAAAGTTGGTCTGATTGTCGATTGGTTTTGTCTAATTTTGACCTTCTTTGTTCCATAGAGACACAGACAAGTGGATCAGGAGTAGGCTCTGCCTTTCAGTATGATCATGGCTGATCATCCAGCTCAGCATCATGTTCCCACTTTCTCCCCATTCCCTGTGATACAGGCTGATGTTAATCAGAACCACGCAAGGCATAGAGGGAGGGGTTTGAATGCTAAACATTTGGGATTTGCAAATCTTAAAGCTGACTCTGATAGCCCCTCTTCAAGTTTTAATGGAGGTGCTAAAAGAGTAAGGGCTTGAGGAGGGCGAGCAGGAGGTGAGTTGTTCATTTGCATGTTATAGTGAGGATGTGTGACTCCATATTAACATCTGTTTTGCATTTAATTGTGTACACAACCTGAAACCCATCATCTAAAAGGTAATGGAAACTTCTGGATCCAGAACATTGGTGTCTTTCCCACTTTCCTCTTCACCATCCCACATCTCACCAAAGGATGACTTAGGCAACTGCAATCTCTGTCTCCCCCCTTCCTCCTCCAATCACGCCTTTTGCTTCCCATCCCCCCTTTTCTCAGAGCCCTGCTTTCCATCAATCTTAGTATCCACTGATCCCCTATTTCCAATTATCTCCCATCCTGCTTGGCCTTTCAGATTCCCACCTCCCAGTATCCTCTCTGCTCTGTTGTTGTGATACTGAGCTAGAGGTCTTGCTGCCAATAACCATCCAGTATTGCTGCTGCCTGTTGGAAAATGACAATACCATCCTGTCGTGCAACTGAAGAGAACACGACCCCACTACAATATTACTCTGCCACCTTCTTCCTCTCCGCTCCTGGGATAAATGTTGTCTCCATTTACTTTGGCTGGGGAAGGACTCCAGCTTAAAAATAAAAGCTCATTGGTCAAAGTGATCACCGAGACAGGAGAGTTGGTACTGGATAGAGGGGAGGTATATTACTTAGAGTGAAAAGGATCTACTCACATTCAAAATGATTCAGAAATAGAATCACTCTAGAAAATGATACTGTTAGCATGTTAAACGTGTATGCTAACATGGGGACTTCCTATCTATGCTTTCAAAGCCATCGTATTGCTCTATTTTAGTCACGGGAAGTGAAGGGTGTGGGATGGGACAGTAAATCAGGCACTAATGCTCTTTCCTGCTCCAATGATAACACTACAGATGGCCCAATCGATCAAAAACAACGACAGCAAACGTGTGGGCAGGTCACTGCTTTTCTAGTGTAATCTTTCCTATCTCCCAATTGCTTCATTTGCTTTACCCAAAGTCAGAGAGTTGCAGGAAGTGCACTCTCTTCTGGGTGAGGTCATGTGAGTTTAGGCTTTGATCATAGGAATGCATACTGAGTGTCAACAACAAGGGGCTATATTGTGCGTGTGTATGGGTCAGGAACTCCCATTGCATGGGCCAATCTACTTTCATGTAATTGGTGATGCAGAAGGCTGATTGGTTGGAAGTCCCGGTTGATTCCATTCCATGGACAATATTTCAGCACCTACCAGTTCAGTTGCTGGCTCTGAACCTGACCTGGAGAATGATGATGTCTTCCTGTCAGTAATATCTGGCTCAATGTTTGGAAACAATATTCAAATAACAACATTATGCCTCACTTGATGTGTTGACGGATGGACTATTTGACCATGAAGGAATTGGGAACAGAAAATGAACTTGTTCTGAATGTACCACTAGGGTGTGGGAAAGACATTACATCATGGTGGAGTGCTGAATGCTGTTCTGAAGTGTAAATGAAAGAGGAATGTCAGCCCTTTGAGCTTTAATCTCATTGAGAACAAAATTACAATGAACTCTCTTATACTGGTGTGTTGTCTCAGTGTTGTTTCAATGTTTATAGTGGGGATAGCAAGCACTTTATTTTAGGTCTGAAGGAAATATTTGAGGGCAACAACACAGTGAATAGGGAGATGTGATGAGGGGAGTTATGCTTTGTATTTAGTCATGGAATGAAGCCAGAATTTATTGTCCATTCATAACTGCTCTGGAGAAGGTATGGGTCAACTGATGTCATGGACTGTGACAGTCCATGGGTATTGGGACCCATGGGGGAGGGAGGGCTAGGAATTTGACCCAGCGACAGCAAAGGAGATCATGAATTTAATATTGTTCGTGGAGAGAAAAATGATGTTAAATGAAATGTTTTCACTTTGAGAATTGCTAAAACATGAATTGTTTTGTTACAGGGAGCAGTCAGGGGAGAGGTGATTACATCTTCTGGGGGAAAATGGAGAAACAGTCCGAAAAGGAGGAGATGGGGCTGTGGGAAGTAGCAGTGAGATTTGGTTTTGATCGCTCCTTTACAAGTGCTAAAGTTCTCCAGTACAAATATCGCTGATTATATTTCAGATGCAGAAAGTACCTGTGACTATTGTTGCAATTGCAGTAGCAGGATGTTAATTAAGCTCCACCTCTCTATCAGTTGTGCTGTGCCATTATTATAGACATGATTTGGAAATGCCGGTGTTGGACTGGGGTGTACAAAGTTAAAAATCACACAACACCAGGTTATAGTCCAAGAGGTTTAATTGGAAGCACTAGTTTTCGGAGCACCGTTCTTGACAATCACCTGATGAAGGAGCGGCGCTCTGAAAGCTAGTGTGCTTCCAATTAAACCTGTTGGACTATTTCCTGTTGTTGCATTATTATAGATGTATCTATTTAATTACCAGAATGATTACTGCTCCTTAGTAAAACTGCACAGGAGTAGGAGTAGGCCATTCAGCCCTTCAAGCCTGCTCCACCATTCAGTTCCTCTATCTCCATGCCTTATTTCTCCATGTCTTATTCCTGCTTTCTCCCTTCACCTCTTGATGTCTTTGAGATCTAAACATTTCCCTATCTTTTTCTTGAATATATTCAGTGACCTGGCCTTCATAGCCTCCTGTGATAGAGGATTTGAGAGATTCACTACTCTTTCAGTGAAGAAATCTTTCCTCATCTTAGTCCTAAATGGTTTACTCTGTATCCTGGGACTGGGTCTCCTGGTTCTAGAGTTCCTGACCAGGGGAAACATCCTCCCTGCACTAATCTGAAGGCAATTCAACAGGTATTATCTCATCTTAAAGTCCAGCTCAATGCAAAATTTGGAAACAACATTAACCTCAAAGTCATGACAGCTGAGCTGTTTATTCCTACCAATCACATTTCACTTGATTGAATGAATTAGCTCCTTAAGTTGGACAGCAACCGTGGCTTGCATTTGGAACTCTATTGTCCATGCTCTGACCCAAAACTAAAGCTATATAGCCTTCATGCCACACGCACACACACTTGTACAACATGGAAAGCCAAGACTCTACAGAGGCAATCTGTCTAAAATAAAGCAAACAAGAAAAAAAGAACCCTGTTGGCCTAGTGGCTGGAAATTAAGACGAGGTGGTGATAATTTCTTATACCTGCTGGATTTCTTGTTGATGAAATTGAATTATGAAAAGCTGTAAGCAGATGGTCGAATTTCAATTCTGATTGCAATCAAAAAGGATTTGAAGCTTCAGAAATTACTCACAATTGGCTCATCAGGTTTTACAAAGTCATCAGAAATATTAGTATTTGGAGATTTTATCACGTTCTCAGGAACGTCTGAGAAAAGGCTTTCAGGAGACACTTGCTGCTTCTGGTGTATTTTCCTTCCTGGTCAGCTGGCTCTATACATCAGAACTCTCTCCCTAAGGGCATTGTGGGTCTACCTACACCACATGGACTGAAGTGGTTCAAGAAGGCAGCTCACCCCCACCTTCTCAAGGGCCACTAGGGATAGGCAATAAATGCTACCCAGCCAGCGACACCCACATCCTCTGAGTGAATATAAAAGAATGCGAAGTCCAGAAAGGGTTGTTTGGCAATCATTATCAGAATGACCACTTAATCTTTTCAAAGTCATGTTTTTCAGAAATTAAGGTAATACCGCCCATCACCTTTGCTTCGTGTTTTTCTCCAAATCTGCAAATAGCACACATCAAAATGTTAATCCTACTCCTTGATAAAACCCTGTTTAATTCAGAAAATGTCCAAACCACTATAATGTTTCCAGGTAATCCATTAGTATAAGTATGTATACTCTGGATTGTGGATCATAATGCTAAGTATCACATTATAACTGCTGTCAATTATTTGAAGTGTGGAAGTGTAGGAATTCTGGGAGGGCATTGAATTGAAACAGAACTCAGGCCTTTGTTTTTGACTCCTCCAAAATTTCACCTTAAAAGTTTCAAATAGGAACATTACTATATTCAAAGCATGTGCTTATTGTCTCAGTGGGGATCCTGCATATTTAAATGTTGCTGTGATTCTTATCCATTCCAGCAGGATTTTAACAAGCCCACAAGCAAAGACAGAACTTGCTGGAAAAGCTCAGCAGGTCTGGCAGCATCTGTGGAGAGAAATCAGAGTTAATGTTTCAGTTTTGAGGAAGGGTCACTCCACCTGAAACTTTAACTCTGATTTCTCTGTTTTTGCTTCTGATTTACAGCATCTGCAGTTCTTTCTGTTCTTATTGAGTTTCTGATGAACCACTCTGGCTCTTAGGTGAATTACATATCTATACCTATGAACTGAATTGAATTGAATTGAATTTATTGTCACGTGTACCAAGGCACAGTGAAAAGCTTTGTCTTGCGAGCAATACAAGCAGATCACAGAGTTAACTAGCATAGATAGTAAATAATAGGTAAACAGTGGCAAAACAAAAACACAGGTACAGGCGAATGTTAAGGGTTTGTGAGTCCATTAAGTATTCTAACAAAGGTAGAGTAGAAACTGTTTCGAAACCGGCTGGTGCGTGTGCTCAGGCTACTGTACCCTCTCCTCGATGGTAGAGGTTGTGGGTGGCACGGTGGCACAGTGGTTAGCACTGCTGCCTCACAGCCCCAGAGACCTGGGTTCAATTCCCACCTCAGGCGACTGTCTGTGTGGAGTATGCACGTTCTCCGCGTGTCTGTGTAAGTTTCCTCCGGGTGCTCCAGTTTCCTCCCATAATCCAAAAAAATGTGCAGGCTAGGTGAAGAGGTAAGTGTACGGGAATGGGTCTGGGTGGGTTACGCTTCGGCGGGTCGGTGTGGACTTGTTGGGCCAGAGGGCCTGTTTCCACACTGTAAGTAATCTAATCTAATCTAAAAGGTTAGGATGGATCTTTGAGAATCCTGGCAGCCTTGGGCCTGGTAGATGGATTCTATAGATGGGAGGTTGGCCTTTGTGATTGTGCGGGCTGAGTTCACCACTCTCTGTAACTGTCTCCAATCTTAAATGGTACAGTTGCCATACCAGGTACCTATAAAAGTTGGCAAGGGTATTCGCTGTCATGCCAAATGTCCTCAGCTGCCTGAGAAAGGAGAGATGTTGTTGGGCCTTTGTAACCAATGTGTTCACATGAAGAGTCCAAGAAAACTTGTTGTGGATGACCACTCCCAGGAGTTGACACTCTTCGTTCGTTCCACCTCTGTGCTAGTGATGTGTAATAGACAATAGACAATAGGTGCAGGAGTAGGCCACTCTGCCTTTCTAGCCTGCACCACGATTCAATATGATCATGGCTGATCATCCTTAATCAGTATCCTGTTCCTGCCCTACCTCCATAACCCTTGATTCCACTATCTTTGAGAGCTCTATCCAACTCTTTCTTAAATGAATCCAGAGACTGGGCCTCCACTGCCCTCTGGGGCAGAGCATTCCACACTGCCACCACTCTCTGGGTGAAGAAGTTTCTCCTCATCTCTGTCCTAAATGGCCTACCCCTTATTTTTAAGCTTTGTCCTCTGGTTCGGGACTCACCCCATCAGCGGAAACATGTTTCCTACCTCCAGAGTATCCAATCCTTTAATAATCTTATATGTCTCAATCAGATCCCCTCTCAGTCTTCTAAACTCAAGGGTATACAAGCCCAGTCACTCCAGTCTTTCAGCGTAAGATAGTCCTGCCATTCCAGGAATTGACCTAGTGAACCTACGCTGCATTCCCTCAATAGCCAGAATATCTTTCTTCAAATTTGGAGACCAGAACTGCACACAATATTCCAGGTGTGGTCTCACCAGGGCCCTGTGTAGCTGCAGAAGAACCTCTTTGCTTCTATACTCAATCCCTCTTGTTATGAAGGCCAGCATGCTATTAGCCTTCTTCACTACCTGCTGTACCTGCATGCTTACCTTCATTGACTGGTGTACAAGAACACCCAGATCTCTTTGTACTGCCCCTTTACCTAACTTGACTCCATTTAGGTAGTAATCTGCCTTCCTGTTCTTGCCAACAAAGTGGATAACCATATAGTTATCCACATTAAACTGCATCTACCATGCATCTGTCCACTCACCTAATCTGTCCAGGTCACCCTGTAATCTCCTAACATCCTCCTCACATTTCACCCTGCCACCCAGCTTTGTATCATCAGCAAATTTGCTAATGTTATTACTAATACCATCTTCTATATCATTAACATATATTGTAAAAAGCTGCGGTCCCAGCACTGATCCCTGCGGTACCCCACTGGTCACTGCCTGACATTCTGAAAGGAAGCCGTTTATCACTACTCTTTGTTTCCTGTCAGCCAACCAACTTTCAATCCAAGTTAGTACTTTGCCCCCAATACCATACGCCCTAATTTTGCTCACGAACCTCCTATGTGGGACTTTATCAAAAGCTTTCTGAAAGTCCAGGTACACTACATCCACTGGATCTCCCTCGTCCATCTTCAGAGTTACATCCTTAAAAAATTCCAGAAGATTTCCCCTTCATAAATCCATGCTGACTCTGACCTATCCTGTTACTGCTATCCAGATGTGTCGTAATTCCATCCTTTATAATTGACTCCAGCATCTTTCCCACCACTGAGGTCAGACTAACTGGTCTATAATTTCCTGCTTTCTCTCTCGCTCCTTTCTTAAAAAGTGGTACAACATTAGCCACCCTCCAATCCGCAGGAACTGATCCTGAATCTATCGAACTCTAGAAAATAATCACCAACGCATCCACGATTTCTAGAGCCACCTCTTTCAGTACCCTGGGATGTAGACCATCAGGCCCCGGGGATTTATCAGCCATAGGGGGGATGAGTAACATCCTGCCGAAAGTCAATATTGTGTTCCTTGGTTTTGCCGGCATTGAGAGCTCGGTTGTTCTCAGTGCACCATTTTTCCAGGTCTTCCACCTCCCATCTGTAGTCTGTTTTGTTGCTATCTGAGATTTGACCGACTATGGTGGTGTCATCAGCGAACTTGTAAACGGCATTAGGCTGGTATTTGGCGACGTGGTCATGGGTATACAGTGAGTACAGTAGGGGGTTGAGTACGCACCACTGGGGGGATCCAGTGTTGAGTGTTAGTGAGGATGAAATATTGTCCCCAATCTTCACTGATTGTGGCCTGTGGGTCAGGAAACTGAAGATCCAGTTGCAAGAGAGTGGGGCTTAGTCCAAGATCACTAAGTTTAGTAATCAGTCTCGAGGGGATAATAGTGTTGAAGGCTGAACTGTAGTCAATGGGTAGGGTTCTTACGTATCTGTTCTTGGTGTCAAGGTGTTCTAGGGAGGAGTGTAGGGCAAGTGATATGGCATCTGACGTAGATGGGTTGGTCCGATAGGCAAATTGGAGTGGGTCAAGCGTAGTGGGGAGACTGGAGTTGAATAATGCCATGATCAGCCTTTCAAAGCACTTCATGACCACTGAAGTTAGGGCCACTGGGCGGTTGTCACTGAGACATGCTGCATGAGCCTTCTTAGGTACAGGGGTGATATTGGCCCCCTTGAAACAGACAGGGCCAGTGGCCTGCTGCAGGGAGAGATTGAAGATGTCTGAGAAGACCTCTGTCAGTTGATCTGCACATGCTCTGAGTGCGCGGCCTGGTACTCCGTCTGGTCCCATCGCTTTCCTTGGATTCAGACAAAGGAAAACTGATCTGACCTCTGATGCAGTGACTGTTGGGATAGGTTCATCAGGACTTTTCGGAATAAGTGTTACCTCTCCACCGAAATTCTGCTCAAAGCGAGCATAGAAGGCATTGAGACAATCTGATAGAGATGTGTCATCATCTGCTACCTTGCACTGTCTCTTGTTAGAATCTGTGATGTCATTCAGTCCTTGCCATAGTTGCTGGGTGTCTGTCTGGGTCTCTAGTTTGGATCGGTATTGGTCCTTGGCTGCCTTATTGGTTCTGTGAAGGTCATATTTGGATTCCTTATATTTGAATTGGTCTCCTGATCCGAAGGCCTCACACCTGGTTTTTAACAGGTTCTGTATGTGCTGATTCATCCAGGGTTTCCTATTGGGGCACACTTGGATTGACTTCCTTGATGTACAGTCCTCCACACACTTGCTGATAAAGTCTGTGACGGTGGTGATGTACTCGTCCAATGTACCTGCGGCCTGTTTGAACACAGCCCAATCAGCTGATTCCAGACAGCACCAGAGTTGATCCTCTGCGTCCTCCGACCAGAATCCTCACCTAATATAAGGTAAATCCAAATTCATATTGCAAATAACACAGTGAGGATTAATGATAAACTTAAACAGAACGTTTCCTTCATGATTCTTTGATAAAATGTGGAAGTGACTGGGTACCCAGGTTTCGTTGCCCCTCCCTAACTGAATGCCTTGCAGGGTCAGCTCAGAAGACACCTACATCGCAAACTGATGTAGGTGTCAAGTCACTCGCTGGCCAGACTGGGTAAGGACACCACATTCCTACTCAAAGGAATATCAGTGAACCAAATCAACTTCTTAAAATAACCAATGATAAATTTGTAGGCACTGTTAGTGAAAATAGCGTGCTGTCCCAGATTTGGGACTCAAATTTAACTCTATCAGACACTGTAATGGTGTTTGTACCAATGTCCTGATGGTACCAAGGCCGGTAACATAGCCAGTCCTCCACTGCATTCCCCAGCTTCCTGTTAGTCAAGGGTTTCTTGGCATTGTCCTTTCGCATTGATCTGATTAAGAATGCCCAGATGAGGGATTGGTCCTGCCTTTCGAGCGCAGCCATGGTATTTATGTAATCTGTCTCTAAGCTATTACTTTGCCTAATGTAATAGTGAAACAATTTAATGCTGTGGATTTGCCAATGAAACAGTTTGAGTGGTAGGGATGAGGCATGGCATTGACACCAAGCTACAAAAGGTGAGCGATGAAGATTTGCTTCTCACATTCCGAAGGGATCACAAGCCTGAAATGACCTCCTTTGAGGACAGAGCTCCTTGGCAGCATTGCTGCGACCTATTCCAAAGATCCTTCCCACATTTTCACTTCCCCTCTCCATGTTAACTCATTCCCTCCAAAGGTCTGTGAGTGTACTCTGCAGGTAACTACATGATCCTCCAAATTCTTAACTTTCATCCTTTTCAATACGACCAACCATACACAGTGCACATTACTATTCCTGATAGGAATAAACTTGGAAGTTTTTGGTCAGAACTAAATCAAACTCACCTATTGTATTAGTGCACAGTTACTCTGCATCAAAGTTGCAAGTTAATATTATAATAGAACCCCCACAGTGTGGAAACAGGCCTTCCCGTCCAACAAGTCCACACCGATCCTCAGAATCATATCCCACCCAGGCCCATTCCCTTATAGAGTGGCGGTGGGCAATTGGGTGAGCAGTTTCTTCAGCCACAAAAACAAGGACATGATCCTCAATGGGCGCCAATGTATCCAACCCTTATATGTCCTAATGTTGGAAACCCTCAATCCCTCAACAAATGTCTGAATGATGCACCTACCCTACACATCCCTGGACACTATGGGTAATTGATCATGGCCAATCCACCCTAATGTGCACACTTTTGGATTGTGGGAGGAAACCCACACAGACACAGGGAGAATGCACAAACTCCACACAGTCGCCTGAAGTTGGAATTGAACCTGGGTCCCTGAAGCTGTGAGGCAGTGGTGCTAACCATTGAGACTCTGTGCCAGCCCATACCAAATGCATAATTGGACATTGATTCATAATGAGTGATAAAAAATTTGATTTCAGGGCAATTTCATTAGCTGGTGGAGAAATGACTACTGCTATTCAGAGATGGCCTATTGGGAAAAGAAACAAGAACCGGGTGGGAGAGATTTAAAGTGACGTGCAAATAAAGAAAGGACGACGTAGGGAAGAAATAGTTTCACCCAGCTGGTAGTTAGGGGCTGGACCGCAGTGCCTGGAACTGTGATGGAGGCAGGTTCTGTTGAGGCATTCAGGAAGGCCTTTGGATGTTTATTTAGATGGAGATGGTGTGCAGGAATCTGGGGAAAAGGTCGGAGTTTGGCATTAGATAATAGAGCTAGTAGAGGTAGGGTGGGCTGAATACCCTTCTTTTGTAACAGTTCTGTGATATCCTCTTCTTGCACTGAGGAATCAGCTGAAGGACTATTTAATTAAGAGAGGATGGAGTGTACAGAAATAAAAACAAAAGAAAGAACAGTGTGGAGGTACTTATGTAAATATTACACACAAGTGAGTCAATGAACTTTACCTTTATTATACAAATGTGTGAATGCTGTTGTTATGTTTGTATTTGTGAGGAATTTTGTTAAAGATAGTTATCACTGAGATTTCTACGATGGATTTACTCCCGAGAAGCATGCTGCAGTGGTAAAATATATTTGTTTAAATCGTAAAATCAAATTTATTGTGGGGCTGGTTGGCAGGTGGAGTGATTGGGCTGATAAAAGTTTGTGTCAGTTAATTACCCTGAACAGGTAGGACCATGCTAAAAAGCAAAGTGTATTGTGACATAATTGAGGAGGCTCGAAAGCATGATTTACATGCAGCTGCTTTATCCTCAGCAACGGGAAAACCTTTTGATAGATTTGAATGGCCTTACCTTCATCAAAGGGATTAGTGACCTTTTATAGTGAGTCTTTGATGGTGGTGAAAAGAAATGGTTTAATATCAAAGTCATTTATATTATTTAGAGGTACACACAGGGCTTGGCTCTTTCAGTCTAATCCCAGAAAGCCTGGCAGCAGCTTTTTTTGTGTTCATAAGGACAGCGAGAGCCTTGTAATTGGTCTTCACATACATAGACTGGCACAGTGTGAGGAGCACAGGCTTTTGTTTATAAATAATCATTGGCATCTCTCCTGCCCTGCTTCGATCTGATTGAATTATTTTCATCCCCGCTGAGGCACAAGATTAATTGGGAGAGTGTCAGGACCTATGCCACTGTCCTTTTTCTTAACTGTGAGAAACCTTCTGCATCACTTTCTTAGGTATGCGGTAGTTTTACATATTTGACACTTGTATTGTGCCGATCACAATATTTGAATAAACTGTTGTAGTCTTGCAGGTGCAGACAGAGTAAGGAATTCAAACAAACAGGGACGATCAACAAGGACAGAGTTTCGTTTTCCAACTTTGATCTAAACAGGTATTCCCGGGAGAAATCTTGAGATTACGTCAAGTGGCCGCGGGGAGGGGGTGGGGGAGGATAGTTAATAAAAAAGGCTTTGAGATGTGGGGACTCAGGTTGGTCTGAACGAAGATTGAGAAACCATCTCTGCCCGAGAAGAGATGGCGAAAATAAGTTAGCTCCAGAGAATGAGAAAGGAACCATTTGGTATGGATTTATTTCTGTCTTAACAAGCCACCATTTTCCAATGAGTGAGATTTCTGCCCGCAGGATGTAATTGTACTGGAGGGAGTGCAGAGGAGATTCCCCTGGATGCTGTCTGGGATGGAGCAGCTCAACGATGGAGAGAAGCTGGATAAACTTGGCTATTTTCTCTGGAGCCGAGGAGGCTGAGGTGGGGGGGGGGGGGGGGGGTATCTGATAGACCAGTGTAAGATTACGAGGGGCATGGACATGGTGGATAGAAAGCAGCTGTTCCCCTTAGTCAAAGGGTCAATAGTGAGAGAGCATCATTTAAAAGTAAAAGGCAGGGGTTATAAAGGTATTTGAGAAAAATGTTCTGAACCAGAGATTCTGGAATGCACTGCCTGGGAGGGTAGATGACATGAGAAACTTCACAACCTTTAAAAAGTACTTGGATGAGCACTTGACATGTCAGAACATTCAAGGCTGTGGGCCAAGAGTGGGAAAGTAACATGAGTGTAGTCTTCGTTAGTGCAGACTCGTTGGGCCAAAGGGCCTTGTCTGCTGCTGTATGTTTCTATGACAGACTGAGCCACTGACAGGGAGTCCAGCCCTGCTCATAAATAGCAGTCATCTCTTAAAGGGACAGGCCACAATCTAGGGGTAAGGACATGGAGGTGTTTCACAAAGAGCAGCAGTAACTTTAATTTTCAGACTTCTGAGGAAAAGGGGAAACCAGTCTATAACATAAAAAAGAAAGAAAATGAGACCAATGAACAATCGACCAGGCAGGCATACAGTTCAGCTCAGCCTGACATAAACTAGTGCTATCTCTAATTGTGGAATAAAATACTGATACATCTGGCCTTTAATTTGTTCAACTTAAGTTAGATCACTAAAGATCTCTTTCTCTTATGTACAATGGCCACTCCATCAACTCACTTCCTGTACTATCTCTCAAAATTCTCATCTTGTTATTCTCCCCTTGCCTTCTAAAACCAATCTCCCTTTTGACTATATTTACCTGTTTTGTTATTCACACTCTGTCTGTGTCCTCTCAGCATTCACAGACATCTAAAGCACACAATACAGCAGCACCCCATATGGAATGGGAGTTACAAAATTTGCAGGTAGAGTCATAGAATCATAGAGTCCTACAGCACGGAGACAGGCCCTTTGGTCCAAACAGGTCCATACTGACCAAAATGTCCATCCACATGAACCCTATTCCCCTGCTCTTGGCCTATATTTTTCTAGAGCGGAAGAGTCGGACATCGCACAGAGCCGTGGTAATAGGGGATTCCATCGTGAGAGAAACTGACCGGGGTTTTTGTGGCAGCAGACGGATTTAAGGATGGTGTGTTGCCTTCCTGGTAACAGGGTGAAAGACATCTTGGACAGAGTGAGGGGAAATCCTCAAGGACGAGGGTGAAGAGCCAGAGGTGGTGGTACAAGTCGGCACAAATGATGTCGGGAAGAAGAGGAGGAACATACTATAGCGGGACTTCGGAGAACTAGGAAGAAGGCTGAAAAGCAGGACATCCAAGGTGGTTATCTCCAGTTTGCTTCCAGTTCCTCGGGCTGGTGAGGCCGGAAACAGGGAGATAACGGACTTGAACGTGTGGCTGGGGAACTGGTGCAGGAAGCAAGGATTTAAGTTCTTGGATCATTGGGGTATATTTTGTGGTAAGCATAAATTCTACAAGAGAGACGGTTTGCACCTTAATAGGTTAGGGACCAGCATTCTGGCAGGCAGGTTTGCTACTGCAATACAGCTACGTTTAAACTAAGTAGTGGGGGGGAAGGGGACAAACTGGATGTTTAAAAAGGAAATTGAAGGGAAAGTTAGAACAAGGGAAGTCAAGAAAGATAACTGTATCAATGAGGCAGAAAACTCAGAAAGGGATCATGCTGTAAGGTTGAGTGAAACAGGGGTTGATGGGAAGGGTGAGAGCAGTAACAAATTAAAAATAATATATATGAATGCACGAAGCATTAGAAATAAGATGGATGAGCTTGAGGCTCTTTTGGAAATTGGCAGATACGATATTGTGGGGATAACTGAGGCATGATCCTTACAGCATGATCCCTTTCCGAGTTTTCTGCCTCATTGATACAGTTATCTTTCTTGACTTCCCTTGTTCTAACTTACCACAAAATACCAGGGAGAAGGCAATTCTGGATCTGGTATTGTGCAACGAACCAGAATTGATCAGGGACCTCGAAGTGAAGGAGCCATTGGGAAGTAGTGACCATAATACAATAAGCTTCAATCTGAAATTTGAGAGGGAGAGGGTACAATCGGAAGTGACAATATTTCAGTTGAATAAAGGGAACTATGGAGCTATGAGGGAGGAGCTGGCCAAGGTTCAATGGTGCAATACCTTAGCAGGGATGACACTGGAGGAACAATGGCAGGTATTTCTGTGTATAATGCAGAAGATGCAGGATCAGTTCATTCCAAAACGGAAGAAAGATCCTATGAGGAGACATGGGATGCCGTGGCTGACGAGGGAAGTTAAGAAACATATAAAGTTAAAAGAGAAAAAGTGTAACATAGCAAAGATAATTGGGAAAACGGAGGACTGGGAAGCTTTTAAAGAACAACAGAGGATTACTAAGAAGGAAATACCCAGAGAAAAAATGAGGTACGAAGGTAAACTGGCCAATAATATAAAGGAGGATAGTAAAAGCTTTTTTAAGTATGTGCAGGCAAAAAAATGGTTATGACTAAAATTGGGCCCTTGAAGACGAAACAGGGGAATATATTACGGTGAACAAAGAAATGGCAGAAGAATTAAATGGGGACTTCAGATCTGTGTTCACTGGGGAAGACACAAGCAATCTCCCTGAGGTAACAGTGGCTGAAGGACCTGAACTTACGGGAATTTATATTTGCCAGGATTTGGTGTTGGAGAGACTGTTAGGTCTGAAGGTTGATAAGTCTCCAGGGCCTGATGGTCTACATCCCAGGGTACTGAAGAAGGTGGCTCGGGAAATCGTGGATGCGTTGGTGATTATTTTCCAGAGTTCGATAGATTCGGGGTCGGTTCCTGAGGATTGGAGGGTGGCTAATGTGGTACCACTTTTTAAGAAAGGTGGGAGAGAGAAAGCAGGAAATTATAGACCAGTTAGTCTGACCTCAGTGGTGGGAAAGATGCTGGAGTCTATTATAAAGGATGAAATTACGACACATCTGGATAGTAGTAACAGGATAGGTCAGAGTCAGCATGGATTTATGAAGGGGAAATCATGCTTGACTAATCTTCTTGAATTTTTTGAGGATGTAACTCTGAAGATGGACGAGGGAGATCCAGTAGATGTAGTGTATGTGGACTTTCAGAAAGCTTTTGATAAAGTCCCACACAGGAGGTTAGTGAGTAAAATTAGGGCGCATGGTATTGGGGGCAAAGTACTAGATTGGATTGAAAATTGGTTGGCTGATAGGAAACAAAGGGTAGTGATAAATGGGTCCATTTCGGAATGGCAGGGCAGTGACCAGTGGGGTACCGCAGGGATCAGTGCTGGGACCGCAGCTTTTTACAATATATATTAATGATATAGAAGATGGTATCAGCAATAACATTAGCAAATTTGCTGATGATACAAAGCTGGGTGGCAGGGTGAAATGTGATGAGGATTTTAGTAGATTACAGGGTGACCTGGACAAGTTAGGTGAGTGGGCAGATGCATGGCAGATGCAGTTTAATGTGGATAAATGTATGGTTATCCACTTTGGTGGCAAGAACAGGAAGGCAGATTACTACCTCAATGGAATCAATTTAGGTAAAGGGGCAGTACAGAGAGATCTGGGTGTTCTTGTACACCAGTCAATGAAGGTAAGCATGCAGGTACAGCAGGTAGTGAAGAAGGCTAATAGCATGCTGGCCTTCATAACAAGAGGAATTGAATATAGAAGCAAAGAGGTGCTTCTGCAGCTGTACAGGGCCCTGGTGAGACCACACCTGGAGTATTGTGTGCAGTTCTGGTCTCCAAATTTGAGGAAAGACATTCTGGCTATTGAGGGAGTCCAGCGTAGGTTCACGATTCCTGGAATGGCGGGACTACCTTACACTGAAAGACTGGAACGACTGGGCTTGTATACCCTTGAGTTTAGAAGACTAAGAGGGGATCTGATTGAGAAGTATAAGATTATGAAAGGATTGGACACTCTGGCAGCAGGAAATATGTTTCTGCTGATGGGTGAGTGCCGAACCAGAGGACACAGCTTACAAGTACGGGGTAGACCATTTAGGACAGAGATGAGGAGAAATTTCTTCACCCAGAGAGTGGTGGCAGTGTGGAATGCTCTGCCCCAGAGGGCAGTGGAGGCCCAGTCTCTGGATTCATTTAAGAAAGAGTTGGATAGAGCTCTCAAAGATAGTGGAATCAAGGGCTATGGAGATAAGGCAGGAAGAGGATACTGATTAGGAATGATCAGCCATGATCATATTGAATGGCGGTGCAGGCTCGAAGGGCTGAACGGCCTACTCCTGCATCTATTGTCTATTGTCTATCCATGTATTAGTCCAAATGCCTTTTTAATGTTGTTAATGTACCTGAGGAGAGAGAGTTTTGGATACTTGGATAATTGGGGCTCATTCTGGGGAAGGTGGGACCTCTACAAACAGGATGGTCTTCACCTGAACCAGAGGGGTACCAATGTTCTGGGGTAGGGGGGAACATTTGCTAATGCTCTTAGGGAAGGTCTAAGCTAATTCAGCAGAAGGATAGGAACATAAATTGTAGTTCCAGTGACCAGGAGGTTGAGAGTAGTGAGGTCAGAAATAAGGTTTCAAGGTTGCAAGAGTTTACCAGCAAGCAGGGAGGTGATTTGAAGCGTGTCTACTTCAATGCCAGGAGTATCTGGAATAAGGTGGGTGAACTTGCAGCATGGGATGGTACCTGGGATTTCGATGTTGTGGCCATTTCAGAGACATGGGTAGACCAGGGACAGGAACGATTGTTGCAGGTTCCAGGATTTATATGTTTCAGTAAGAACAGAGAAAATGGTTAAAAAAAAGGGAGGTCTGGTATTTTTAGTGAAGGACAGTATTACAGTGGCAGAAATGACATTTGAGGACTCGTCAACTGAGATAGCATGGGCTGAGGTTAGAAACAGGAAAGGAGAGGTCACCCTGTTGGGAGTTTTCTATAGGCCTCTGAATAGTTCCAGAGATGTAGAGGATAGGAAAGGAAAGATAATTCTGGATAGGAGGAGAGTAACAGGGTAGTTGTATGGAGGAATTTAACTTTCCAAATATTGACTGGAAATACTATAGTTTGAGTAATTTAAATGGGTCACTTTTTGTCCCAATGTATGCAGGAGGGTTTCCTGACACAGTTTGTAGACAGGCCAACAAGTGGAGAGGCCACATTGGATTTGGTACTGGGTAATGAACCCAGCCAGGTGTTAGATTTGGAGGTAGGTGAACACTTTGGTGATAGTGATACTTTGGTGATACTTTAGCCATGGATAGGGAAAAGTATATAATGCAGAGCAAGTGTTATTGCTGGGGGAAAGGCAATTGTGATGTGATTAGGCAAGATTTAGGATGCATAGGATGGGGAAGGAAACTGCAGGGGATGGGCACAATTGAAATGTGGAGCTTATTCAAGGACCAGCTACTGCATGTCCTTGATAAGCACATACCTGTCAGGCAGGGAGGAAGTGGTCGAACGAGGGAGCGTGGTTTACTAAAAAAATTGAATATGTTGTCAAGAGGAAGAAGAAGGCTTATGTTCAGATGAGATGTGAAGGCTGTTAGGGCACTTGAGAGTTACAGGTTAGGCAGGAAAGACCCAAAGAGAGACCTCAAAAGAGCCAGGAGGGGGCATGAGAAGTCGTTGGCCAGTAGGATCAAGGAAAACCCTAAAACTTTCTATAGGTATATCAAGAATAAAAGAATGACAAGAGTACGATTCGGGCCAATCAAGGATAGTAGTCAGAAGTTGTGCATAGAGTCTGAGGAGATAAAAGAAGTGCTAAATGACTATTTTTCATCAGTATTCACACAGGAAAAAGACAATGTTGTTGAGGACAATACTGAAATACAGGTTACTGGACTAGATGGGATTGAGGTTCACAAGGAGGTAGTGTTAGCAATTCTGGAATGTGTGAAAATAGATAAATACCCTGGGCCAGATGGGATTTAACCTAGGATTCTCTGGAAAGCTCGGGAGGAGATTGTCAAGTCTATGGCTTTGGTCTTTATGTCGTCATTGTCTACAGGAATGGTGCCAGAAGACTGGAGGATAGCAAATGTTGTTCTCATGTTCAAAAGGGGAGTAGAGACATCCCTTATAATTATAGACCAGTGAGCCTTACTTTGGTTGTGGGTAAAGTGTTAGAAAAGGTTGCAAGAGATAGGATTTATAATCATCTAGAAAAGAATAGGTTAATTAGAATAGGGATAGTCAACACGGTTTTGTGAAGGGTAGGTTTTGTCTCACAAACCTTACTGAGT
The DNA here is from genome assembly GCF_047496795.1 of Chiloscyllium punctatum. NCBI lineage: Eukaryota > Metazoa > Chordata > Chondrichthyes > Orectolobiformes > Hemiscylliidae > Chiloscyllium > Chiloscyllium punctatum. The sequence goes on from NC_092760.1 coordinate 89,159,169, forward strand.
TCTTTGAGAAGGTGACCAAACAGGTGGTTGAGGGTAAAGCAGTTGATATGGTGTATATGGATTTCAGTAAGGTGTTTGATCAGGTTCCCCACGGTAGGCTATTGCACAAAATACAGAGGCATAGGATTGAGGGTGATTTAACAGTCTGGATGAGAAATTAACTAGCTGAAAGAAGACAGAGGGTGGTGGTTGATGGGAAGTGTTCATCCTGGAGTCCAGTTATTAGTGGTGTACCACTCGGATCTGTTTTGGGGCCACTGCTGCTTGTCATTTTTATAAATGACCTGGATGAGGGCGTAGAAGGAAGGGCTAGTAAACTTATGGATGACACTAAAGTTGGTGGAGTTGTGGATAATGCCGAAGGACGTTGCAGACCTATGGAACCAGTCTGAAGCCTAACTATCCTACGCTATTCCATTTTCATCCATATATTTATCCAATGACCATTTAAATGCCCTTAAAGTGGCCTGTCTACTACTATTGCAGGCAGTGCATTCCACACCCCTACTACTCTCTGAGTAAAGAAACTACCTCTGATCGCTGTCCTTTATCTATCACCCCTCAATTTAAAGCTATGTTCCTTGATGCTAGCCATCACAAGTTGTTGCAGGTTACAGAGGGACATAGGTAAGCTGCAGAGCAGGGCTGAGAGGTGGCAAATGGAGTTTAAAGTGGAAAAGTGTGAGGTGATTCACTTTGGAAGGAGCAACAGGAATAAAGAATACTGGGCTAATGGTAAGATTCTTGATAGTGTAGATGAGCAGAGAGATCTCGGTGTCCATGTACATAGATCCCTGCAAGCTGCCACCCAGGTTGATAGGTAAAAGTCAATGAGGTAAAAAGGGCTTTTGCCCGAAACGTCGATTTCGCTGCTTGTTGGATGCTGCCTGAACTGCTGTGCTCTTCCAGCACCACTAACCCAGGTTGATAGGGTTTTTAAGAAGGCATATGGTGTGCTAGCTGTTATTGGATTGCATTTCGGAGCCATGAGGTCATGCTACAGCTATACAAAGCTTAGTATGGCCACACATGGTGTATTGCGGACAGTTCTGGTCACAGCATTATAGGAAGGATGTGGAAGCTTTGGAAAAGGTTCAGAGGAGATTTACTGGGATGTTGCCTGGTATGGAGGGAAGGTCTTCTGAGGAAAGGCTGAGGGACTTGAGACTGTTTTTGTTAGAGAGAAGGTTGAGGGGTGACTTAATTGAGACATACAAGATAATCAGAGGGTTAGACAGGGTGGACAGTGAGAGCCTTTGTTGTTGGATTGTGATGGCTAGCATCAAGGAACATAGCTTTAAATTGAGGGGTGATAGATAAAGGACAGTTATCAAAGGTAGTTTCTTTACTCAGAGAGTAGTAGGGGTGTGGAATGCACTGCCTGCAACAGTAGTAGACAGGCCACTTTAAGGGCATTTAAATGGTCATTGGATAAATATATGGATGAGAATGGAATAGCGTAGGATAGTTCGGCTTCAGACTGGTTCCACAGGTCAGTGCAACATTGAGGGCCAAGGGGCTGTAATGTTCTATGTTCTATGTTCTATCCTCCATCAGTCTACTACACTCTAAGGAAATATGTCTAAGCTTGTCCAACCTCTCCCTAAAACACAGACTGTTGAATCCAGGCAACATCCTAGTAAATATAAATGAAGACCGTACTAGGTGGCTAGGATATTCCTTTGAAGCTTTTTGAGTGAAGTTTAAGTTGAAATGTCCAATGTCCTGTGGAACGTAAAGCTGCATTGGAGATGATGGAATATGATTATCATTCCTTTACTCTGTCTGAAATAACAAACCTGTCCTCATCGGAACAGAGTAGATGGTCAGTGGCTGTGTTCGTTGAAGAGTGTCTCAACTTGTGGGTATTGTCTGATGCCAATCAGGATTTTGGCATCTGTTTGAGGGAATAAGAACTTTTTTCTTTCAATTCATACAATGCAGATTGAAGAAACTTGTTAAAGTCTTTACTGAGTGAGTTGGAATGGTTGCCGAATGTGTGATGTCAGGTGCCCCACAGCTGCCTCATCTCTCTCTGATTTACACCTGTTCCTTCCTGCCTTATTCCATGGAGCCTCCATTGGACAGGGCTTCCTTGGAACCTTTGACTGGAGATTTCCCCAAGAGGGGGCAGGACATTCCCCCACCGATGAAGAAATTGCTTTTAGTTCTGAAGATTCATTTAGAACCATAGATTTTGTGTATTTGACCCACGGAACACAACATTTAAAAGGCAGCTGGATGGGTACATAAATAGGAAGGGTTTAGAATGATATGGGTCAAATGAGACTAGATTAGTTTAGGATATCTGGGCAAGTTGGACTGAAGAGTCTGTTTCTATACAACAGCATCCAACCAGATGTAGTCCCACTGTATCCCAAAGCCTCACACTTCCCATGACTGATCCACCTAGATTACACATCCCTGAACAGTACAGTCAATCCTGACCTGCATATCTTTGGACTGTGGGAGGAAACCGGAGCACCCGGAGGAAACCCACGCAGACACGGGGAGAATGTGCAGACCCCACACAGACAGTTGCCCAAGGTGGGAATCAAACCTGGGTCCCTGGTGCTTGATGCCGCAGGGCTAACCACTGAGCCACCACACCACCTGACCATTAGCACTGCTGCCTCACAGTGCCAAGAAGCTGGGTTCAATTCCAGCCTCAGGCAAATATGGAGTCTGTACATTCTCCCCGTGTCTGCATGGGTTTCCTCCAGATGCTCTGGTTTTCTCCCACAGTCTAAAGATGAGCAGGTTGGGTGGATTGGTCATGGGAAAATGCAGGGTTACAGGGATAGGGCAGAGAGGTGGGTCTGGGTGGGATGCTCTTCACAGGGTCAATGCAGAGTCAATGGACTGAATGGCCTGCTTCCACACTAAAGGGATTTTATGATTTATTGGCTGCAATATACTGTACCCAATCCTTCATCCCCCTTAACACTCTAACACTCACACCATACCACACACTCTTCACTACCTCCAGCCCCAAAATTGCAACCTTCCCCACAGCCTGCACCTCCCCCTGCCCGTTCTGATCTGTTGGCAGTCCTCTTGCAGGTAAGTCAGTTTCTGACAGTATTCGATTCCCTGGAATTCTTGATGCAGAAGCGGGAATATTTGTGACATATTCGACTTACATTCGGATTAGTTGAGCATTGACTAGGTAAGGGATTTGCTGTCAGTCAGACGATGGGCATGAAGCTACGATGGAAGTGAAGATGTTTTAAAAAAGCATCCTGCCAACAGCATACCAGGAGCACAGCATTCCTACGACAACAAGAGAAATGTGACATAGTGACAATGCCTCAGGGTTATGCCCCATTGCTCCGAATCCTGCAGTTTTTGTGGGGTCACAGGTTCAAATCTCACCACAGCAGCTTGGGGAGTTTAAATGAAATTATCAAATATAAGGCTAGTCTCAGCGATGTTGGCCATGAAACTCATTGTTAAAACCTCTTCTGCTTTCCTAATATCCTTTAGGGAAGGAATTCAACCATTCTTACCTGGTCTGGTGAACATGAGACATCAGCACACAACAGTGTAGTTGGCCCAAAGCTGCCCTCTGAAAAAGAGTAATGAGGGGTGGGTAACAAAGGCTGCCCTTACCAGGGATGCCCTCTTCCAACAGAAGTATAAATGTTCTGGTGTGGAGGTGTCAGAGTTGGACTGGGGTTGACGAGGTCAGAAGTCACATTGCACCAGGTTATAGTCACAGGGTCATAGAGTCATAGAGATGTACAACATGGAAACAGACCCTTCGGTTTAACTCATCCATGCCGACCAGATACCTTAAACTAATCTAGTCCCATTTGCCAGCACTTGGCCCATATCCCTCCAAACCCTTCCTATTCATATACCCATCCAGATGCCTTTTAAATGCTGCAATTGTACAGCCCATACCACTTCCCCTGGCAGCTCATTCCATACATGTACCACCCTCTGGGTGAAAACATTGCCCCTTTGGTCCCTTTTATATCTTTCCCCTCTCATCCTAAACCTATGGCCTCTAGTTCTGAAGTCCCCCACCACAGAGAAAAGATCTTGTCTATTTACCCTATCCATGCCCCTCATGGCTTTATAAACCTCTATAAGGTCACCCCTCAGCCTCCGATGGTCCAGGGAAAACAGGCTCAGTCTATTCAGCTTCTCCCTATAGCTCAAATCCTCCAACCCTGGCAACACCCTTGCAGATCTTTTCTGAATCCTTTCAAGTTTCACAACATCTTTCTGATAGGAGGGAGACCAGAATTGCATGCAATATTCCAAAAGTGAATTGAATTGGATTAAATTTATTGTCACGTGTACCGAGGCACAGTGAAAAGCTTTGTCTTGTGAGCAATACAGGCAGATCACAGAGTTACGTAGCATAGATAATAAATAATACATAAACATGGCAAAAACAAAAACACAGGTACAGGCAAATATTCAGAGTTTGTGAGTCCATTCAGTATTCTAACAACAGTAGGGTAGAAACTGTTTCAAAACCGGCTGGCACGTGTGTTCAGGTTTCTGTACCTTCTCCCCAATGGTAGAGGTTGTAGAAAAACATTGCCAGGGTGGGATGGATCTTTGAGAATGCTGGCGGCCTTTCCTTGACAGCGGGCCTGGTAGATGGATTCTATAGATGGGAAGTTGGCCTTTGTGATTGTCTGGGCCGAGTTCACCACTCTCTGTAACCGTCTCCGATCTTCAATGGTACAGTTGCCATAGCAGGTAGTGATACATTCCGACAGAATGCTCTCGATGGTCCATCTATAAAAGTTGGCAAGGGTATTCGCCGTCATGGCAAATGTCCTCATCTGCCTGAGGAAGAAGAGATGTTGTTAGGCCTTTGTAACCAGTGCATCCACATGAAGAGTCCAAGAAAGCTTGTTGTGGATGACCACTCCCAGGAGCTTGACACTCTCCACTCATTCCACCTCTGTGCTGTTAATGTGTAGTGGGGGGCATGAGTAACATCCTGTCGGAAATCAATAAAGAGTTCCTTGGTTTTGCCGGCATTGAGAGCTGGGTTGTTCTCAGTGCACCATTTTTCCAGGTCTTCCACCTCCCATCTGTCATCTGTTTTGTTGCTATCTGAGATTTGACCGACTATGGTGGTGTCATCAGCGAACTTGTAAATGGCATTAGGCTGGTATTTGGCGACGTGGTCATGGGTATACAGTGAGTACAGGAGGGGGCTGAGTACGCACCCCTGGGGGGGCTCCAGTGTTGAGTGTTAGCGAGGATGAAATATTGTCCCCAATCTTCACTGATTGTGGCCTGTGGATCAGGAAACTGAGGATCCAGTTGCAGAGAGTGGGGCTTAGTCCGAGATCACTAAGTTTAGTAATCAATCTCGAGGGGGTAATAGTGTTGAAGACTGAACTGTAGTCAATGAGTAGGGTTCTTACATAGCTGTTCTTGGTGTCAGGGTGTTCTTGGGAGGAGTGAAGGGCAAGTGATATGGCATCTGACGTGGATGGGTTGGTCCGATAGGCAAATTGGAGTGGGTCAAGAATAGGGGGGAGACTGGAGTTGATTAATGCCATGACAGGGCTTTCAAAGCACTTTATGACCACTGAAGTTAGGGCCACTGGGTGGTAGTCACTGAGACATGCTGCATGAGCCTTCTTCGGCACAGGGGTGATATTGGCCTCCTTGAAACAGGCAGGGACAGTGGCCTGCTGCAGGGAGAGGTTGAAGATGTCTGAGAAGACCTCTGCCAGTTGATCTGCACATGCTCTGAGTGCACGGCCTGGTACTGCATCTGTTCCCATCGCTTTCCTTGGATTCACACGAAGGAAAACTGATCTGACCTCTGATGCAGTGACGTTGGGATGTTGGGATAGGTTTGTCAGGACTTGTCTGAATAGGTGTTACCTCTCCATAGAAATTCTGCTCAAAGCAAGCATAGAAGGCATTGAGACGATCTGAGAGGGATGTATCATCATCTGCTACCTTGCACTGTCTCTTTTTAGAACCTGTGATGTCATTCAGTCCTTGCCATGGTTCCTGGGTGTCTGTCTGGGTCTCTAGTTTGGATCGGTATTGGTCCTCGGCTGTCTTAATGGCTCTGCAAAGGTCATACTTGGATTCCTTATATTTGAGTGGGAATGGATGGGTTGAGCCAGGTTTCTGTGAAGCAGACTGCGCAGTAATCCTGATCTGAAGGCCTCAAGCCTGGTTTTTAGCAGGTTCTGTGTGTCCTGATTCATCGAGGGTTTCCTGTTGGGGAACATTTGGATTGACTCCCTCGGTATGCAGTCCTCCACACACTTGCTGATAAAGTCTGTGATGGTGGTGACGTACTCGTCCAAGGTACCTGTGGACTGTTTGGACACGTCCCAATCAGCCGATTCCAGACAGCACCGGAGTTGATCCTCTGCCTCCTCTGACCAGCACGGACCTGTATCCACGAGGGGGGGCGGGGGGGGGGGGGGCGGGTCTCCTGCTTGACCTTTTCCTGTGAGCCGGAAGAATGAACATGGCATTGTGGTCAGAGTTCCCGAAATGAGGGTGGGAGATGGAGCGGTGGGCATCCTTCACAGTGGGTGTAGCAGTGGTCTAAAATGTTTGGGCCCCTAGTGGGGCAGGTAATGTTCTGGTGGTATCTGGGCAACACCTTCCTTAGATTGGCTTGATTGAAGTCGCTAGTTACAATAATCAGGGCCTCGGGTACTCTGTCTCCAGGGTGTTACTGGGGGAATATAGCACATCCAAAGCTTCCTCAACCTTTGCTTGTGGTGGTATGTACACAGCAGTTAGTATAGCAGCAGTCAATTCCCATGGTAGATAGAAGGGGCGGCATTTAATGATGAGGAAATCGAGGTTTGCGGAGTAATATCTGCCCAGGGTTGCAAGGTCTATGCACCTCAAGTTGTTGATTAAAAAGCAAACCCCTCCACCCTTTGTCTTACCTGAGGATGCTGTACGGTCCATACGATGGATAGAAAAACCATCAGCCTGAAGTGTGCAGTCGGGAATGGATGGGTTGAGCCAGGTTTCTGTGAAGCAGAGTGTGCAGTGATCCCACAGTTCATGCTGGCAGCTGAGCCGTGATCTGAGTTCGTCCACCTTGTTCTCCAGAGATTGTACATTTGGTCGGAGTAAGCTCGGAAGCGGGGGACTTGAAACCGCGCAGTCTCAGTCTTATGAGCAGGCCGGCTCGCTTACCCCGCTTCCTCGCAGGTTTCTTACATTTGAGTGGTCCGGTGGTCTGGTGGAGTGGATTGTGACTGCTTCTGGATACGTGGTCCTTCTTTGGACCCTGTGGAGCAGGTATGTTACAGTTTAGTGTATTTTGGCAGAGGGTCTGCTTAGGACCCAGTGTAGCAGGTAATTTACTGTGTGTGTTTTTTTAACCGGAGGGGGTTTGTTTAGGACCCATTGGAGAAGTTCCTGGTTTCAGTTGCTGCCGATTTGCTGCTCCAGGGCCAGCCGTATATTTTGTGCAGAGGTGTTTGGGCTGCTCTCCAGGTATGTTCTGATGGATTCCATGGCAGGCAGGCGTCATATGGAGCCGGGAGTGATTCATGTTGGTTCTCCTTCCTGGGGCAGGTCTCTCGGGTCCCTCCATTTTCCGGCAGGCCCCAAGCCTGGGGATCACTTAGGCTGCCTCTGGCTGGCCTGACCAAGTGGCCTAACCAATTCCTGTACAGCCGCAATACAGCTCCCAACTCCTACACCCAATACTCAATTTCCAAGCTTTCGGAGCGCTGCTCCTTCCATCGAGACATTTGCCATTCACCTTCTCTATATCCCTGAACTAGCATGGATAGAGGACTGGTTAACCAATAGGAAGCAGAGAGTTTGGATAAATGACTGTTTCTCTGGTTGGAGATCAGTGGTGAGTGGTGTGCCCCAGGGCTCGGTGTTGGGCTTTCAACTGTTCATGATATATATATATATATATATATAAATGATTTAGATGAGGAGACCAAGTGTATCCAAGTTTGCTGATGACACTAAACTGGGTGGAAAGGCAAACGGTGCAGAGGATGTGGAGGGTCTGCAGGGAGATTTAGATAGGTTGAGTGACTGGGCAGAGGTCTGGCAGGTGGAGTACAACGTTGGTAAATGTGAGGTTATCCACTTCAGAAGTAAAAATAGGAGGTCTGTATTATTTAAATGGTGAAAGATTGCAGCATGCTGTTGTACAGAGGGAGTAAGGAATGCTCGTACATGAATCGCTAAAAGTTGATTTGCAGGTACAACAGGTAATCAGGAAGGTGAGTGGAACACTGGCTTTCATTGCTAGAGGGATTGAATTTAAGAGCAGGGAGGTTCTGCTGTAACTGTACAAGGTGTTGGTGAGGCCGCACCTGGAGTATTGTGCACAGTTCTGGTCTCCTTCCCTGAGGAAAGATATACTGGCTTTGGAGGTGGTGCAGAGGAGGTTCACCAGGTTGATTCTGGAGACGAGGGGATTACCCTGTGAGGAGAGGTTGAACTACCTGGGACTGTACTCACTATAATTTAGAAAAATGAGAAGGGATCTTGTAGAAACATATAAAATTATGAAAGGGATAAATAAGATAGAGGCAGGCAAGTTGCTTCCACTGGTGGATGGGTCTAGGACTAGGAGACAGGGAGAGTAGATTTAGGAAAGAGATGGGGAGGAACTACATGTCCCAGAGAGTAGTGAATCTATAGAATTCTGTGCCCAAGGAAGCAGTAGAGGTAGTTTTATTAAATATATTCAAGACACAATTGGATGGGTTTTTGTACATGAGGGGAATTAAGGGTGATGGGGGTAATGCAGGTAGGTGGAGCTGAGACAATGGATAGATCAGCCATGATCTTAATAAATGGCAGAGCAGGCTCGACGGGCCAAGTCGCCTACTCCTGCTATTACTATGAAACTATGAAATCCCTCATGATTTTCTAAACCACTGAAATTCACCTCCTCCACCTCCAGTCTCAGCTATCCAGTCTCTCCCCATAACTCATATCCTCCATTCCTGGTAGCATCCTGGTAAATCTTTTCTGAGCCCTCTCCAGTTTGATAATATCCTTCCTGTAACAGGGCGACCAGAACTGGACACATTACTCCAGAAGAGGCCTCACCAATGTCCTGTACAACCACAACATGACGTCCCATGCAGGTAAAGATCAAATAAGTAGCCATATAAAGCAAATAGGTTCTTTGACTCAGAGCTCTAAAGTGACAAAGTCAGAAGTCACATGACACCAGGTTATAGTCCAACAGGTTTATTTGAAATCAGAAGCTTTCAGAGCAGCTTCTGAGAGCACCTCGGCTCTTTGTCAGCTGCAGGAGTTTCCATGCCCCATGATCAGGAGGAGCCTGGTAAAGGCTGTGACCAAGTAACTCTGTGGCTGAAATGAAATGCAAATGTGCAAAGGGAAAATCTACCTGTGGAAGGCGTATCGCTGTCATACACTGGAGCTATGGCTTTTTATTTTGTTTCTGGATGTGGGTATCACTGACTCTGGGTAACATTTATTGTCCATCCTTAATGCCCAGAAAACGATTAAGTGTCAAACATGTTGCTGTGGGTCTGGAGTCACATATAGACCAGACTGAGTAAAGACAGCCGACTTCCTTCCCTGAAGGGCATTAATGCACCAGGTGGGTTTTTACACCAATCAACAATGGCTTCACAGTCATTTATAAACTCTTCATTCCAATTTTTTCCTTTTGTGAATTCAAATTTCACCATCTGTCATGGTAAGATTTGAACCCATGTTACCAGAACATTACCTGGGTCTCTGGATTGATAGTTTTGTGATAATATACTGCTCGACAATCACCTTCCCATGGTTGTAAACCGTTCACTGTTTCAACTTCCCTTAGAGACAGAAAAACTGCAGCTGCTGTAGTCCAAAGCAGACAAGCAGGAGACTGGGGGAACACAGCAAGGCAGGCAGCATCAGGAGGGACAGGCAGGAGGCTGAGGGGACACAGCAAGGCAGGCAGCATCAGGAGGGACAGGCAGGAGGCTGGGGGAACACAGCAAGGCAGGCACCATCAGGAGAGACAGGCAGGAGGCTGGGGGGACACAACAAGACAGGCAGCATCAGGAGGGACAGGCAGGACGCTGGAAGAACACAGCAAGGCAGGCAGCATCAGGAGGGACAGGCAGGAGGGTGGAAGAACACAGCAAGGCAGGCAGCATCAGGAGGGACAGGCAGGAGGCTGAGGGGACACAGCAAGGCAGGCAGCATCAGGAGGGACAGGCAGGAGGGTGGAAGAACACAGCAAGGCAGGCAGCATCAGGAGGGACAGGCAGGAGGCTGGGGGAACACAGCAAGGCAGGCAGCATCAGGAGGGACAGGCAGGAGGCTGAGGGGACACAGCAAGGCAGGCAGCATCAGGAGGGACAGGCAGGAGGCTGGGGGAACACAGCAAGGCAGGCAGCATCATGAGGTGGAGAAGTCAATATTTCGGGTGTAACCCTTCAGTCCTGAAGAAGGGCTACATCCAAAATGGTGACTTCTCCACCTCCTGATGCTGCCTGGATTGTTGTGTTCTTCCAGCCTCCTGTTTGTCTGTTTTAGACATTAATTCTTTGTTGTAGATATACTTTGATCCATATTTTTCTCTCTCAGAGTATTAAAAAAAACCCCACCAAGTAAAGGATTCCTTGGTCGATTTCACTTGTGAAATGGCTAACTGCCATAAGCAAGAGTAATGCAGGAACGTTAAGAAGCTGTGAGTATTATGGTATTATGGTGGTGGTATTATGTCAAACTCGACTATGTCCTGATGGAACAGCAGGTGAAGTGGCAAGGCCTCTGGCAGTAGATCCTGAAATCATTTGCATTTTCATAGCACCTTTCATGAACCAAGGATGTCCCAAGTAGTCAACAGGTAATAAAGACCGTTGTTGATGCGTCATAGGGAAATATGGCAGGGTGATATTTACGTAGCAAATTGCCAGAGTCAGGAATGAGACAAGTGACTGGTTAGCAGGAATCTGTTTTAATAAAGTTGCTTGGGGGGGGAGCAGTGATGGACTGTAGCGCTTCCCGAAGGCAGCTCACAATCACCTTCTCCAGGGACGGGTAATAAATACTGGGCAGCCAGCGTCTCATCTGAAAGGCATCTCATCTGTGACAGAGTAACATTCTCCTGTGCAGCACTCTGCAATCCTAGATCCAATAAAGTTCTTCTGGAGTGACATGTGAAGCTTCTGTCTGAAAGATAAGAACGCTAACATTGAGTCAAGATTGACACTTGTCAATTAATTCTTCATACAAAGCCTGATGTAACCATTACTGTAAACACAGCTCCTTCTCAGCTTGGAGCCGATGACCTTTATCCAGAGAGTTTTATTAATATTCATTGTGCCTTACAGACCGTTTATGTCCATCTCAGCTCTTTATGGACAGAGTAAAAGTGATTTTTTTTTTCAATTACTCTGCTGATGGCCAGTTGGCTGGTGCTTTATTAGAGACATCATTTCGTACCAACTCTGAGAAATTCAGCCAACACTGTGTCAGTTTGCATTTTGTGAGCACTATATCTCACAACAGATTGGAGCAACATATCCACCAGGTTACCTTAGACAATGGCTATTCATCCTACACCTTATTCTGAAGATCAAAAAGTGAAGTAACACCACCCTCCTGTTTATTATCTATATCAAATCTAACTTTCCGACTTCAATTCTGATGAAGAGTCATGGGATGTGAAACATAAACTTTGCTTTCTCTCCACGGATGCTGCCAGACCTGTAGAGGTTCTCCAACAATTTCTGTTTTGCTTTCGTTTCCATTTGAAATAACTCCACAGAGACTGGTATCTCGTCACTAAGTCACCCTTTAGTCATAGGAACTGATCCAGGAAATATACAGCTGGGTAAAAGGATGAATGATGCCATTTTATTAATAATAAAACATGTAGTGAGTTGTCTGCTGTGTCTTTCTCTCCAGCAAATACTGTCAGCATTTTTAACTCCCTCAGAGCCAGCTCTCAGAGTGAACAGAACCTTTGACACTCCTGGTTAGTTTTTTTTCTTTTTTTTTTCTTTTTTTAGGATATCTGACTCTCCAGTTCTTTTTTTAAAAAATCCCCCACACTACCGCCTAACTGCGGTAGTGCTTATTTTTTCCCCAGCACCCATGTTGTGTGTGTGCAGGTGTGAGACACAGTGAGAGACACAAGGTGCACGAATCTTGATTCAAATTTCTACCACCAGGAAGAAAGGAAACACCCGAGTGGCCAGTGACAAGCAGTGCCCTTCACATCAAAGGGCAATACTGCCTGATCAAAACAGTGAATGGGAGGGCAGGGATTAAATCAAAATATAGTTGGAGGGGGAAGACACTCCTGGTTATATCTGTCAGCCAGAACTCCCTGATTGGACCAGGTTAACAGCCCCAATCAGGGAACTCATATCCTATGAGGTCCACCCAACTGACCTCATTACAATCACAACAAAATTTTAAATGTTTGAATCTGTTCACTGTCAGTGCAAATACAGAACACAACAGAATTGTCCAAGGTTTGGTACTAAGTTAGCTTCGAAATGAGTTAATGTGAGACCCACGTGTAACATGAGATGATTTCTTGTGGTTGTGTGAATAGAAAGTGTTTTAATGTGTTTTCAGTTCATGATGTGCTTGAACCAGAATAGCTGAGAGGCACTTGGAGGCAGAAAGTGTTCCTTATCTAGCACGCTGAAGCATTACTTATGAGCACAAACATTTCCTTTAATATTCCAATTGAATGAAAGGAACCATCCTGACTGTATTCAGAACACAGCATTGTTGCATTTTCTTGGCACTGCCATGTTGTTTCCTTATCAAGTTATTGTGGGTTGGACATTTTCATCCTTTCTCTGCATATTTTCTGGAAAACACATTTCTGTTCTCTGATTCATGGCTTTACATCAAAGTGTTCAATGAGCTGTTCAGTACAGGATGAACTTGTCTGCTCAGCTATGTATACACCCTGGTATGTATATCCCTTCAAACATCACCCAGTTTCACTGTGGCAGGGCCTATGAGTCAATGCTCAGGATTTGGAGATGCCGGTGTTGGACTGGGGTGTACAAAGTTAAAAATCACACAACACCAGGTCGCAGTCCAACAGATTTAATTGGAAGCACCCTAGCTTTCGGAGCGACGATCCTTCATGAAGGAGCAGCACTCTGAAAGCTAGTGCTTCCAATTAAACCTGTTGGACTATAACCTGGTGTTGCGTGATTTTTAACTTCAATCACCTCAGGACCCACAACAGAATGAGTGAAAGCCATCCTTGAACTTGAGGGACTGCCAAAGAAAGGATAAATTATAAAACCATAGAATCAAGCAGGACTGAAAAGGCCCTTCAGCTCATCAAATTGGAATGAGATAATCATTTTGACATTAAACTGTAATAATCTGTCTAAGGCCTTGCAAGAATAAAAAATTTCATTTGATTCAAAAGGTTAAACAGAATGTGCCAAAACAATTCATTTTGGAATGGTGAGAGAAATACATATATTGTTATTATGAACATAGGTACGTTGGTATGTAAAAGTACATCTTTCTTTAACACCACTTGTACATTTTGAAGTCTATTTAAAAATTATGAGGTGATTCAGAAGACACATAAAACAAAAGTTACAGTTCAGAGTGAGATATTACAAGGGGTAAAAATGCAGCCAGTATTTGCTGGAGAGAAAGACAGAATAGACAACTTGTTACTTTTTTAATATTTTTAAATAGCATCATTTATCCTTTTACCCATCAGTATAGAAACTTTTTTCCTGTTTGCTTGTAACATTGTCAAATGCTGGCCTCACAAAATGGCACATTTTATGAGAAAAACTCAATTGACTCAATAGTTCCTTCACGGCAGAGACATTTCCAACCCTAAACTCCAGGCTGACAATGTTTCGTTTAACTCTTTCCCAATGAACAGTAAATGATAGCCTAAAATCAATTACCATGGAGTGAAACATCAGAGTCTGTGCCTGTATTATACAATATTACAGTGTGTGTACACTACAATGCCAGATTGTGATGCTGCACACTGTAATATCAGAGTGTGTTGTTGTACGCTACAATTTCGCAGTGTGTTGCAGTTTAACACAATATCAGAATGTGTTGCTGTACCTGACAATATCAGACTGTGTTGCTGTTTAACACAATATCGGAGTGTGTGGCTGTACACTACAGTATTGGTGTGTGTTGCTGTATAGTACAGAATTGGAGTGTGTCAACATTACAATTTGAGAGTGTGTGCACACAAAATGTATCAGAATGTAGTGCTGCACATTACAATATCAGAGTGTGTTGCTGCATACTATGATATCGGAGTGAGTTGCTGTACACTGCAATATTAGAGAGAGTTTATATGACAATACCAGAGTGTGTTGCTGTACAACGCAATATCTAAGTGTGTTGTTGTACACTACAATATCGGAGTGTGTTGCTGTACAGTACAATATCAGAGTGTGTTGCAGTACACTACAATATCAGAGTGTGTTGTTACACACTACAATATCGGAGTGCGTTGCAGTACTCTAGAATATCGGAGTGTGTTGTTGTACACCACAATATTGGAGTGTGTTGCTGTACAGTACAATATTGGAGTGTGTTGTTGTACACTACATATCGGAGTTGGTGCAGTACACTACATTATCAGAGTGTGTTGTTGTACACTAAAATATTGGAGTGTGTTGCTATACTACACAATATTACAGTGTGTTGTTGCACACTACAATAACAGAGTGTTTAACACAGTATCAGAACGTGTTGCTTAATCCTGCAATATTGGAGTTGTTGCTGTAAACTACATTATCAAAGTGTGTCGCTGTAAACTATAAGATCCGAGAGTGTTGCTGGACTCGACAATATCAGATTGTGTTGCCATTCAACACAATATCAGAGTGTGTTGCTGCACACTACAATATCAGAGTGTTTGGCTGTGCAATGCAATTATGGAATGTGTTGCAGTACATGAAAATATCAGAGTGTGTTGCTATACAATCCAATATGAGAGTGTGTAGCTCTACACTTCAATATCAGAGTATTTTCAATACATTACAATATCAGAGTGTGTTTCTGTATCCGACAATATTGCAGTGTGTTTCTGTACAATATAAAATCAGAGGGAGTTGCTGCATTCGACAATTTTGCAGTGTGTTGCTATAAATTACAATATCAGAGTGTGTTGCTGTACTGTGCAATATCGGAGTGTGTTGTTGTACACTACAATATCGGAGTGTGTTGCTGGACACTACAATGTCAGCGTGTGTTGCTGGACACTACAATATCGGAGTGTGTTGCTGGACACTACAATATCGGCGTGTGTTGCTGTACACTACAATATCGGAGTGTGTTGCTGTTCACTACAATATCGGAGTGTGTTGCTGGACACTACAAATTGGAGTGTGTTGCTGTACACTACAATATTGGAGTGTGTTGCTGTACACTACAATATTGGAATGTGTTTGCTGGACACGACAATATCAGAGTGCTCTGTTGCACACTACAATATCGGAGTGTGTTGCTGGACACTGCAATATCAGAGTGTGTTGCTGTACACTACAATAACGGAGTGTGTTGCTGTTCACTACAATATCAGAGTCTGTTGCTGTACACTACAATATCAGAGTGTGTTGCTGTACACTACAATATCGGAGTGTGTTGCTGTACACTACAATATCGGAGTGTGTTACTGGACACTACAATATCGGAGTGTGTTGCTGTTCACTACAATATCGGAGTGTGTTGCTGGACACTACAATATCGGATTGTGTTGCTGTACACTACAATATCGGAGTGTGTTGCTGTACACTACAATAACAGAGTGTGTTACACTACAATATCAGAGTGTATGCTGTACACCACAATATTGGAGTGTGTTGCTGTACACTACAATATCGGAGTGTGTTGCTGTACACTACAGTATCGGTGTGTGTTGCTGTACACTGCAATATCAGAGTGTGTTGCTGTACACTACAATATCAGAGTGTGTACACTACAAACTCGGAGTGTGTTGCAGTTCAATGCAATATCGGAGTGTGTTGCTGTCCAATGCAATATCGGAGTGTGTTGCTGTATACTACAATATCGGAGTGTGTTGTTGTACACTACAATATCAGAGTGTGTTGCTGTATACTTCAATATCAGAGTGTGTTGCTGTATACTTCAATATCAGAGTGTGTTGCTGTACACAACAATATCAGAGTGTGTTGTTGTACACTACAATATCAGGGTGTGTTGCTGTACATTACAATATCTGAGTATGTTGCTGTACTCTATAATATCAGAGTGTGTTGCTGTACACTACAACAACAGAGTGTGTTGCTGTGTACCACAATATCGGAGTATGTTGCTGTATACTACAATACCGGAGTGTGTGGCTGTACACTACAATATCAGAGTTTGTTTCTGTACAATACAATATCAGAGTGTGTTGTTGTACACTGCATATCAGAGTGTGTTGATGGCTACCACAATATTAGAGTGTGTTGCTGTACAGTACAATATCGGACAGTGTTGCTGTACAGTACAATATCGGAGTGTGTTGCTGTATACTACAATATCAGAGTGTGTTGCTGTACAATACAATATCAGAGTGTGTTGCTGTGTACTACAACAACAGAGTGTGTTGCTGTACATTACAATATCGGAGTGTGTTGTTATACACTACAATATCGGAGTGTTATGCTGTATACTACAATATCGGAGTGTGTGGCTGTACACTACAATATCAGAGTGTGTTGCTGTACACTACAAAATCGGAGTGTGTTGTTGTACACTACAATATCGGAGTGTGTTGTTGTACACTACAATATCAGAGTATGTTGCTGTACTCTAGAATATCGAAGTGTGTTGTTGTACACTACAATGTTGGAGTGTGTTGCTGTACTCTGCAATATCAGTGTGTGTTGCTGTATACTACAATATCAGAGTGTGTTGTTGTGCACTACAATATCGAAGTGTGTTGTTGTATAGGACAATATCAGAGTGTGTTGCTGTACAATACAATATCGGAGTGTGTTGTAGTACTCTACAATTATCGGAGTGTGTTGCTGTATACTACAATGTCAGAGTGCGTTGTTGTGCACTACAATATCGAAGTGTGTTGTTGTATATGACAATATCAGAGGATGTTGCTGTACTCTAGAATATAGAAGTGTGTTGTTGTACACTACAGTATTGGAGTGTGTTGCTGTGTACTACAATATCGGAGTGTGTTGCTGTATACTCCAATATCGGAGTGTGTTGCTGTACACGACAATTTTCGAGTGTGTTGCTGTATAGTACAATATCAGGGTGTTTAGCACAATATCAGAGTGTCTAGCTGTATACTGCAATATAGGAGTTGTTGCTGTAAGCTACAAATTCAGAGTGTGTCGCTGCACACTATAAAATCCGAGTGTTTTGCTGTAGTCAACAATATCAGATTGTGTTCCTGTACCCTACAATATCGGACAGTGTTGCTGTAAAGTACAATATCGGAGTGTGTTGTTGTACACTACAATATCAGAGTATGTTGCTGTACTCTAGAATATCGAAGTGTGTTGTTGTACACTACGATGTTGGAGTGTGTTGATGTACTCTACAATATCGGTGTGTGTTGCTGTATACTACAATATCAGAGTGTGTTGCTGTATACTACAATATCGGAGTGTGTTGTTGTACACTACAATATCAGAGTATGTTGCTGTACTCTAGAATATCGAAGTGTGTTGTTGTACACTACAATGTTGGAGTGTGTTGCTGTACTCTACAATATCGGTGTGTGTTGCTGTATACTACAATATCAGAGTGTGTTGTTGTGCACTACAATATTGAAGTGTGTTGTTGTATCGGACAATATCAGAGTGTGTTGCTGTACAATACAATATTGGAGTGTGTTGCTGTACACTACAATATAGGAGTGTGTTGCTGTACACTACAATATCAGAGTGTGTTGCTGTACACTACAAAATCGGAGTGTGTTGTTGTACACTACAATATCGGAGTGTGTTGCTGTACACTACAATATCAGAGTGTGTTGCTGTACACTACAAAATCGGAGTGTGTTGTTGTACACTACAATATCGGAGTGTGTTGCTGTACACTACAATATCAGAGTGTGTTGCTGTACACTACAAAATCGGAGTGTGTTGTTGTACACTACAATATCGGAGTGTGTTGCTGTATACTACAATATCAGAGTGTGTTGTTGTGCACTACAATATTGAAGTGTGTTGTTGTATCGGACAATATCAGAGTGTGTTGCTGTACAATACAATATCGGAGTGTGTTGCTGTACACTACAATATAGGAGTGTGTTGCTGTACATTACAATATCGGAGTGTGTTGTACACTACAATATCGGAGTGTGTGGCTGTACACGACAATATCAGAGTGTGTTTCTGTACAATACAATATCAGAGTGTGTTGCTGTACAACACAATATCAGAGTGTGTTGCTGTAAAGTACAATATCGGAGTGTGTTGCTGTACACTACAATATCAGAGTGTGTTGCTGCACACGACAACAACAGAGTATTTTGCTGTACATTACAATATCGGAGTGTGTTGCTGTGCACTACAACAACAGAGTGTGTTGCTGGACACTACAATATTGGAGTGTGTTGATGTACACTCCAATATCAGACTGTGTTGCTGTACACTACAATATCAGATTGTGTTGCTGAACACTACAATATCAGAGTGTGTTGCTGTACACTACAAAATCGGAGTGTGCTGTTGTACACTACAATATCGGAGTATGTTGTTGTGCACTACAATATCGGAGTGTGTTGCTGTATACTACAATATCGGAGTGTGTGGCTGTACACTACAATATCCGAGTGTGTTGCTGTACACTACAATATCAGAGTGTGTTTCTGCACAATACAATATCAGAGTGTGTTGTTGTACATTGCATATCAGAATGTGTTGCTGTACAACACAATATCAGAGTTTGTTGCTGTACAGTACAATATCGGAGTGTGTTGCTGTACTCTACAATATCAGAGCATGTTGCTGTATAGTACAATATCAGGGTGTTTAGCACAATATCAGAGTGTCTAGCTGTATACTGCAATATAGGAGTTGTTTCTGTAAGCTACAAATTCAGAGTGTGTCGCTGCACACTATAAAATCCGAGTGTTTTGCTGTAGTCAACAATATCAGATTGTGTTCCTGAACCCTACAATATCGGACAGTGTTGCTGTAAAGTACAATAACGCAGTGTGTTGTTGTACACTATGATATCAGAGTGTGTTGCTGTACACTACAACAACAGAGTGTTTTGCTGTACAATACAATATTAGAGTGTGTTGCTGTGCACTACAACAACAGAATGTGTTGCTGGACACTACAATATTGGAGTGTGTGGCTGTACACTACAATATCAGAGTGTGTTGTTGTACACTACAATATCGAAGTGTGTTTTTGTATATGACAATATCAGAGGATGTTGCTGTACACTACAATATCGGAGTGTGTTGTTGTGCACTACAATTTAGGAGTGTGTTGTACACTGCAATATCGGAGTGTGTTGCTGTATAGTACAATATCAGAGTGTGTTGTTGTACACTACAATATCAGAGTGTGTTGCGGTACACTACAATATCCGAGTGTGTTTCTGTACAATACAATATGAGTGTGTGTTGTTGTACACTGCATATCAGAGTGTGTTGCTGTACAACCCGATATCAGAGTGTGTTGCTGTAAACTGCAATATCAGAGTGATGTACTGTACACTACAATATCGGAGTGTGTTGCTGTCTACCACAATATCGGAGTGTGTTGATGTACAATACAATATCAGAGTGTGTTGCTGTGTACTCCAACAACAGAGTGTGTTGCTGTACATTACAATATGAGTGTGTGTTGTTGTACACTGCATATCAGAGTGTGTTGCTGTACACCACAATATCGGAATGTGTTTCTGTACACTACAATATCAGATTGTGTTGCTGTACATTGCAATATCAGAGTGATGTACTGTACACTACAATATCGGAGTGTGTAGCTGTACACCACAATATCGGAATGTGTTTCTGTACACTACAATATCAGATTGTGTTGCTGTACATTGCAATATCAGAGTGATGTACTGTACACTACAATATCGGAGTGTGTAGCTGTACACTACAATATCAGATTGTGTTGCTGTCTACCACAATATCAGAGTGCGTTGCTGTACACTACAATATCGGAGTGTGTTGCTGTATACTACAATATCCGAGTGTGTTGCTGTATACTACAATATCAGAGTGTGTTGTTGTACACTACAATATCAGAGTGTGTTGTTGTACACTACAATATCAGAGTGTGTTGCTGTACACTACAATATCCGAGTGTGTTTCTGTACAATACAATATGAGTGTGTGTTGTTGTACACTACAATATCAGATTGTGTTGCTGTCTACCACAATATCAGAGTGTGTTGCTGTACACTACAATATCAGATTGTGTTGCTGTCTACCACAATATCAGAGTGCGTTGCTGTACACTACAATATCGGAGTGTGTTGCTGTACACTACAATATGGGAGTGTGTTGCTGTACACTACAATATCGGAGTGTGTTGCTGTACACTACAATATGGGAGTGTGTTGCTGTGCACTACAACAACAGTGTGTTGCTGGACACTACAATATCAGATTGTGTTGCTGGCTACCACAATATCAGAGTGTGTTGCTGTACAGTACAATATCAGAGTATGTTGCTGTACACTACAATATGGCAGTGTGTTGCTTTACACTACAATATCGGAGTGTGTTGTTGTACACTACAATATCGGAGTGTGTTGCTGTACAGTACAATATCGGAGTGTGTTGCTGTACTCTACAATATCGGAGTGTGTTGTTGTATACGACAATATCAGAGTGTGTTGCTGTACACTACAATATCAGAGTATGTTGCTGTACTCTAGAATATCGAAGTGTGTTGTCGTACACTACAATATTGGAGTGTGTTGCTGTACATTACAATATCAGAGTGAGGTGCTGTACACTACAACAACAGAGTGTGTTGCTGTACACTACAATGTCAGAGCATGTTGCTGTATAGTACAATATCAGGGTGTTTAGCACAATATCAGAGTGTCTAGCTGTATACTGCAATATAGGAGTTGTTGCTGTAAGCTACAAATTCAGAGTGTGTCGCTGCACACTATAAAATCCGAGTGTTTTGCTGTAGTCAACAATATCAGATTGTGTTCCTGAACCCTACAATATCGGACAGTGTTGCTGTAAAGTACAATATCGGAGTGTGTTGTTGTATACGACAATATCAGAGTGTGTTGCTGTACACTACAATATCAGAGTATGTTGCTGTACTCTAGAATATCGAAGTGTGTTGTCGTACACTACAATATTGGAGTGTGTTGCTGTACATTACAATATCAGAGTGAGGTGCTGTACACTACAACAACAGAGTGTGTTGCTGTACACTACAATATCAGACTGTGTTGCTGTACACTACAATATCAGATTGTGTTGCTGTACACTATAAAATCGGAGTGTGTTGTTGTACACTACAATATCGGAGTGTGTTGCTGTACACTACAATATCAGAGTATGTTGCTGTACTCTAGAATATCGAAGTGTGTTGTTGTACACTACAATATTGGAGAGTGTTGCTGTACTGTACAATATCGGAGTGTGTTGCTGTACACTACAATATCGGACAGTGTTGCTGTACAGTACAATATCGGAGTGTGTTGCTGTATACTATAATATCCGAGTGTGTTTCTGTACAATACAATATGAGTGTGTGTTGTTTTACACTGCATATCAGAGTGTGTTGCTGTACAACACAATATCAGAGTGTGTTGCTGTATACTACAATATCAGATTGTGTTGCTGTCTACCACAATATCAGAGTGTGTTGCTGTATACTACAATATCAGAGTGTGTTGTTGTACACTACAATATCAGATTGTGTTGCTGTCTACCACAATATCACAGTGTGTTGCTGTACACTACAATATCAGATTGTGTTGCTGTCTACCACAATATCAGAGTGTGTTGCTGTACAGTACAATATCGGAGTGTGTTGCTGTACATGACAATATCGGAGTGTGTTGCTGTACACTACAACATGGGAGTGTGTTGCTGTACACTACAATATCGGAGTGTGTTGCTGTACACTACAATATGGGAGTGTGTTGCTGTACACTACAATATTGGAGTGTGTTGCTGTACACTACAATATCAGATTGTGTTGCTGGCTACCACAATATCAGAGTGTGTTGCTGTACAGTACAATATCGGAGTGTGTTGCTGTACACTACAATATTGGAGTGTGTTGCTGTACACTACAATATCGGACAGTGTTGCTGTACACTACAATATCCGAGTGTGTTGCTGTACACTACAATATCAGAGTGTGTTTCTGCACAATACAATATCAGAGTGTGTTGTTGTACACTGCATATCAGAGTGTGTTGCTGTACAACACAATATCAGAGTTTGTTGCTGTACAGTACAATATCGGAGTGTGTTGCTGTACTCTACAATATCAGAGCATGTTGCTGTATAGTACAATATCAGGGTGTTTAGCACAATATCAGAGTGTCTAGCTGTATACTGCAATATAGGAGTTGTTTCTGTAAGCTACAAATTCAGAGTGTGTCGCTGCACACTATAAAATCCGAGTGTTTTGCTGTAGTCAACAATATCAGATTGTGTTCCTGAACCCTACAATATCGGACAGTGTTGCTGTAAAGTACAATAACGCAGTGTGTTGTTGTACACTATGATATCAGAGTGTGTTGCTGTACACTACAACAACAGAGTGTTTTGCTGTACAATACAATATTAGAGTGTGTTGCTGTGCACTACAACAACAGAATGTGTTGCTGGACACTACAATATCGGAGTGTGTTGCTGTACAGTACAATATCGGAGTGTGTTGCTGTACTCTACAATATCGGAGTGTGTTGTTGTATACGACAATATCAGAGTGTGTTGCTGTACACTACAATATCAGAGTATGTTGCTGTACTCTAGAATATCGAAGTGTGTTGTCGTACACTACAATATTGGAGTGTGTTGCTGTACATTACAATATCAGAGTGAGGTGCTGTACACTACAACAACAGAGTGTGTTGCTGTACACTACAATGTCAGAGCATGTTGCTGTATAGTACAATATCAGGGTGTTTAGCACAATATCAGAGTGTCTAGCTGTATACTGCAATATAGGAGTTGTTGCTGTAAGCTACAAATTCAGAGTGTGTCGCTGCACACTATAAAATCCGAGTGTTTTGCTGTAGTCAACAATATCAGATTGTGTTCCTGAACCCTACAATATCGGACAGTGTTGCTGTAAAGTACAATATCGGAGTGTGTTGTTGTATACGACAATATCAGAGTGTGTTGCTGTACACTACAATATCAGAGTATGTTGCTGTACTCTAGAATATCGAAGTGTGTTGTCGTACACTACAATATTGGAGTGTGTTGCTGTACATTACAATATCAGAGTGAGGTGCTGTACACTACAACAACAGAGTGTGTTGCTGTACACTACAATATCAGACTGTGTTGCTGTACACTATAAAATCGGAGTGTGTTGTTGTACACTACAATATCGGAGTGTGTTGCTGTACACTACAATATCAGAGTATGTTGCTGTACTCTAGAATATCGAAGTGTGTTGTTGTACACTACAATATTGGAGAGTGTTGCTGTACTGTACAATATCGGAGTGTGTTGCTGTACACTACAATATCGGACAGTGTTGCTGTACAGTACAATATCGGAGTGTGTTGCTGTATACTATAATATCCGAGTGTGTTTCTGTACAATACAATATGAGTGTGTGTTGTTTTACACTGCATATCAGAGTGTGTTGCTGTACAACACAATATCAGAGTGTGTTGCTGTATACTACAATATCAGATTGTGTTGCTGTCTACCACAATATCAGAGTGTGTTGCTGTATACTACAATATCAGAGTGTGTTGTTGTACACTACAATATCAGATTGTGTTGCTGTCTACCACAATATCACAGTGTGTTGCTGTACACTACAATATCAGATTGTGTTGCTGTCTACCACAATATCAGAGTGTGTTGCTGTACAGTACAATATCGGAGTGTGTTGCTGTACATGACAATATCGGAGTGTGTTGCTGTACACTACAACATGGGAGTGTGTTGCTGGCTACCACAATATCAGAGTGTGTTGCTGTACAGTACAATATCGGAGTGTGTTGCTGTACACTACAATATTGGAGTGTGTTGCTGTACACTACAATATCGGACAGTGTTGCTGTACACTACAATATCCGAGTGTGTTGCTGTACACTACAATATCAGAGTGTGTTTCTGCACAATACAATATCAGAGTGTGTTGTTGTACACTGCATATCAGAGTGTGTTGCTGTACAACACAATATCAGAGTTTGTTGCTGTACAGTACAATATCGGAGTGTGTTGCTGTACTCTACAATATCAGAGCATGTTGCTGTATAGTACAATATCAGGGTGTTTAGCACAATATCAGAGTGTCTAGCTGTATACTGCAATATAGGAGTTGTTTCTGTAAGCTACAAATTCAGAGTGTGTCGCTGCACACTATAAAATCCGAGTGTTTTGCTGTAGTCAACAATATCAGATTGTGTTCCTGAACCCTACAATATCGGACAGTGTTGCTGTAAAGTACAATAACGCAGTGTGTTGTTGTACACTATGATATCAGAGTGTGTTGCTGTACACTACAACAACAGAGTGTTTTGCTGTACAATACAATATTAGAGTGTGTTGCTGTGCACTACAACAACAGAATGTGTTGCTGGACACTACAATATTGGAGTGTGTGGCTGTACACTACAATATCAGAGTGTGTTGTTGTACACTACAATATCGAAGTGTGTTTTTGTATATGACAATATCAGAGGATGTTGCTGTACACTACAATATCGGAGTGTGTTGTTGTGCACTACAATTTAGGAGTGTGTTGTACACTGCAATATCGGAGTGTGTTGCTGTATAGTACAATATCAGAGTGTGTTGTTGTACACTACAATATCAGAGTGTGTTGCGGTACACTACAATATCCGAGTGTGTTTCTGTACAATACAATATGAGTGTGTGTTGTTGTACACTGCATATCAGAGTGTGTTGCTGTACAACCCGATATCAGAGTGTGTTGCTGTAAACTGCAATATCAGAGTGATGTACTGTACACTACAATATCGGAGTGTGTTGCTGTCTACCACAATATCGGAGTGTGTTGATGTACAATACAATATCAGAGTGTGTTGCTGTGTACTCCAACAACAGAGTGTGTTGCTGTACATTACAATATGAGTGTGTGTTGTTGTACACTGCATATCAGAGTGTGTTGCTGTACACCACAATATCGGAATGTGTTTCTGTACACTACAATATCAGATTGTGTTGCTGTACATTGCAATATCAGAGTGATGTACTGTACACTACAATATCGGAGTGTGTAGCTGTACACCACAATATCGGAATGTGTTTCTGTACACTACAATATCAGATTGTGTTGCTGTACATTGCAATATCAGAGTGATGTACTGTACACTACAATATCGGAGTGTGTAGCTGTACACTACAATATCAGATTGTGTTGCTGTCTACCACAATATCAGAGTGCGTTGCTGTACACTACAATATCGGAGTGTGTTGCTGTACACTACAATATGGGAGTGTGTTGCTGTACACTACAATATCGGAGTGTGTTGCTGTACACTACAATATGGGAGTGTGTTGCTGTGCACTACAACAACAGAGTGTGTTGCTGGACACTACAATATCAGATTGTGTTGCTGGCTACCACAATATCAGAGTGTGTTGCTGCACAGTACAATATCAGAGTATGTTGCTGTACACTACAATATGGGAGTGTGTTGCTTTACACTACAATATCGGAGTGTGTTGTTGTACACTACAATATCGGAGTGTGTTGCTGTACAGTACAATATCGGAGTGTGTTGCTGTACTCTACAATATCGGAGTGTGTTGTTGTATACGACAATATCAGAGTGTGTTGCTGTACACTACAATATCAGAGTATGTTGCTGTACTCTAGAATATCGAAGTGTGTTGTCGTACACTACAATATTGGAGTGTGTTGCTGTATATTACAATATCAGAGTGAGGTGCTGTACACTACAACAACAGAGTGTGTTGCTGTACACTACAATGTCAGAGCATGTTGCTGTATAGTACAATATCAGGGTGTTTAGCACAATATCAGAGTGTCTAGCTGTATACTGCAATATAGGAGTTGTTGCTGTAAGCTACAAATTCAGAGTGTGTCGCTGCACACTATAAAATCCGAGTGTTTTGCTGTAGTCAACAATATCAGATTGTGTTCCTGAACCCTACAATATCGGACAGTGTTGCTGTAAAGTACAATATCGGAGTGTGTTGTTGTATACGACAATATCAGAGTGTGTTGCTGTACACTACAATATCAGAGTATGTTGCTGTACTCTAGAATATCGAAGTGTGTTGTCGTACACTACAATATTGGAGTGTGTTGCTGTACATTACAATATCAGAGTGAGGTGCTGTACACTACAACAACAGAGTGTGTTGCTGTACACTACAATATCAGACTGTGTTGCTGTACACTACAATATCAGATTGTGTTGCTGTACACTATAAAATCGGAGTGTGTTGTTGTACACTACAATATCAGAGTGTGTTGCTGTACACTACAATATCAGAGTATGTTGCTGTACTCTAGAATATCGAAGTGTGTTGTTGTACACTACAATATTGGAGAGTGTTGCTGTACTGTACAATATCGGAGTGTGTTGCTGTACACTACAATATCGGACAGTGTTGCTGTACAGTACAATATCGGAGTGTGTTGCTGTATACTATAATATCCGAGTGTGTTTCTGTACAATACAATATGAGTGTGTGTTGTTTTACACTGCATATCAGAGTGTGTTGCTGTACAACACAATATCAGAGTGTGTTGCTGTATACTACAATATCAGATTGTGTTGCTGTCTACCACAATATCAGAGTGTGTTGCTGTATACTACAATATCAGAGTGTGTTGTTGTACACTACAATATCAGATTGTGTTGCTGTCTACCACAATATCAGAGTGTGTTGCTGTACACTACAATATCGGAGTGTGTTGCTGTACACTACAATATCGGAGTGTGTTGCTGTACACTACAACATGGGAGTGTGTTGCTGTACACTACAATATCGGAGTGTGTTGCTGTACACTACAATATGGGAGTGTGTTGCTGTACACTACAATATTGGAGTGTGTTGCTGTACACTACAATATCAGATTGTGTTGCTGGCTACCACAATATCAGAGTGTGTTGCTGTACAGTACAATATCGGAGTGTGTTGCTGTACACTACAATATCAGATTGTGTTGCTGGCTACCACAATATCAGAGTGTGTTGCTGTACAGTACAATATCGGAGTGTGTTGCTGTATACTACAATATCAGAGTGTGTTGCTGTACACTACAATATCAGAGTATGTTGCTGTACTCTAGAATATCGAAGTGTGTTGTTGTACACTACAATATTGGAGTTTGTTGCTGTACTGTACAATATCGGAGTGTGTTGCTGTACAGTACAATATCGGAGTAGTTGCTGTATTATACATTACTGGAGTGTTTTGCTGTACTCTACAATATCGGAGTGTGTTGTTGTACACTACAATATTGGAGTGTGTTGCTGTACACCACAATATCAGACTGTGTTGCTGTACACTATAAAATCGGAGTGTGTTGTTGTACACTACAATGTTGGAGTGTGTTGCTGTAGTCTACAATATCGGGGTGTGTTGCTGTATACTACAATATCAGAGTGTGTTGTAGTGCACTACAATATCGAAGTGTGTTGTTGTATACGACAATATCAGAGTATGTTGCTGTACATAACAATATCGGAGAGTGTTGCTGTACAGTGCAATATCAGAGTGATGTACTGTACACTACAATATCGGAGTGTGTAGCTGTACACTACAATATGGGAGGGTGTTGCTGTACAGTACAATATCGGAGTGTGTTGCTGTGTACTACAATATCAGATTGTGTTGCTGGCTACCACAATATCAGAGTCTGCGACTGTACAATACAATATCAGAGTGTGTTGCTGTACACTACAACAACAGTGTGTTGCTGTACATTACAATATCAGAGTGATGTACTGTACACTACAATATCGGAGTGTGTAGCTGTACACTACAATATCCGAGTGTGTTGCTGTACACTACAATATCAGATTGTGTTGCTGGCTACCACAATATCAGAGTGTGTTGCTGTACAGTACAATATCGGAGTGTGTTGCTGTACACTACAATATTGGAGTGTGTTGCTGTACACTACAATATCAGATTGTGTTGCTGGCTACCACAATATCAGAGTGTGTTGCTGTACAGTACAATATCGGAGTGTGTTGCTGTACACTACAATATCGGACAGTGTTGCTGTACACTACAACAACAGAGTGTGTTGCTGTACACTACAATATCAGACTGTGTTGCTGTACCCTACAATATCAGAGTATGTTGCTGTACTCTAGAATATCGAAGTGTGTTGTTGTACACTACAATATTGGAGAGTGTTGCTGTACTGCACAATATCGGAGTGTGTTGCTGTACAGTACAATATTGGAGTAGTTGCTGTATTCTACAACACTGGAATGTTTTGCTGTAATCTACAATATCGGAGTGTGTTGTTGTACACAACAATATCGGAGTGAGGTGCTGTACACTACAACAACAGAGTGTGTTGCTGTACACTACAATATCAGACTGTGTTGCTGTACACTACAATATCAGATTGTGTTGCTGTACACTATAAAATCGGAGTGTATTGTTGTACACTACAATATCGGAGTGTGTTGTTGTACACTACAATATTGGAGTGTGTTGCTGCACTCTACAATATCGGAGTGTGTTGTTGTATACGACAATATCAGAGTGTGTTGCTGTACACTACAATATCAGAGTATGTTGCTGTACTCTAGAATATCGAAGTGTGTTGTCGTACACTACAATATTGGAGTGTGTTGCTGTACATTACAATATCAGAGTGAGGTGCTGTACACTGCAACAACAGAGTGTGTTGCTGTACACTACAATATCAGACTGTGTTGCTGTACACTACAATATCAGATTGTGTTGCTGTACACTATAAAATCGGAGTGTGTTGTTGTACACTACAATATCAGATTGTGTTGCTGTACACTATAAAATCGGAGTGTGTTGTTGTACACTACAATATCGGAGTGTGTTGCTGTACACTACAATATCAGAGTATGTTGCTGTACTCTAGAATATCGAAGTGTGTTGTTGTACACTACAATATTGGAGAGTGTTGCTGTACTGTACAATATCGGAGTGTGTTGCTGTACAGTACAATATCGGAGTAGTTGCTGTATTCTACAATACTGGAATGTTTTGCTGTAGTCTACAATATCGGAGTGTGTTGTTGTACACAACAATATCGGAGTGAGGTGCTGTACACTACAACAACAGAGTGTGTTGCTGTACACTACAATATCAGACTGTGTTGCTGTACACTACAATATCAGATTGTGTTGCTGTACACTATAAAATCGGAGTGTGTTGTTGTACACTACAATATCGGAGTGAGGTGCTGTACACTACAACAACAGAGCGTGTTGCTGTACACTACAATATCAGACTGTGTTGCTGTACACTACAATATCAGATTGTGTTGCTGTACACTATAAAATCGGAGTGTGTTGTTGTACACTACAATATCGGAGTGTGTTGTTGTATACGACAATATCAGAGTGTGTTGCTGTACACTACAATATCAGAGTATGTTGCTGTACTCTAGAATATCGAAGTGTGTTGTCGTACACTACAATATTGGAGTGTGTTGCTGTACATTACAATATCAGAGTGAGGTGCTGTACACTACAACAACAGAGTGTGTTGCTGTACACTACAATATCAGACTGTGTTGCTGTACACTACAATATCAGATTGTGTTGCTGTACACTATAAAATCGGAGTGTGTTGCTGTACAGTACAATATCGGAGTGTGTTGTTGTACAGTACAATATCGGAGTGTGTTGCTGTACACTACAATATCGGATTGTGTTCCTGTATACTAGAATATCCAAGTGTGTTGTTGTGCACTACATCATCGAAGTGTGTTGTTGTAGATGACAATATCAGAGGATGTTGCTGTACACTACAATATCGGAGTGTGTTGTTGTACATTACAATATAGGAGTGTGTTGCTGTATACGAGAATATCGGACTGTGTTGTTGTGCACTACAATATCGAAGTGTGTTGTTGTGCACTACAATATCGAAGTGTGTTGTGCACTACAATATCGAAGTGTGTTGTTGTGCACTACAATATCGAAGTGTGTTGTTGTACATGACAATATCAGAGGATGTTGCTGTACACTACAATATCGGAGTGTGTTGTTGTACACTACAATATCAGAGCGTGCTGCTGTTCACGACAATTTCCGAGTGTGTTGTTGTACACTCCATATCAGAGTGTTTTGCCGTACATCACAATATCAGAGTTTGTTGCGGTACAGTACAATATCGGAGTGGGTTGCTATACTCTACAATATCAGAGTGTGTTGCTGTACACTACAATATCGGAGTGTGTTGCTGTACAATACATTATCAGAGTGTGTTGCTATATGCTAAAATATTGGAGTGTGTTGCTGTACTCTACAATATCAGAGTGTGTTGCTGTACACTACAATATCGGAGTGTGTTGCTGTATTCTACAATATCAGAGTGTGTTGCTGTACGCTAAAATATCGGAGTGTGTTGCTATACTCTACAATATCAGAGTGTGTTGCTGTAAGCTAAAATATCGGAGTGTGTTGCTGTACTCTACAATATCAGAGTGTGTTGCTGTACGCTAAAATATCAGAGTGTGTTGCTGTAAAACACAATATCAGAGTTTGTTGCTGTACAGAACAATATCGGAGTGTGTTGCTGTACACTACAATATCAGAGTTTGTTGCTGTACAGTACAATATCAGAGTGTGTGGCTGTACACTACAATATCAAAATGTGTCTCTGTACAATAAAATATGAGTGTGTGTTGTTGTACACTGCATATCAGAGTCTGTTGCTGTACAACACAATATCAGAGTGTGTTGCTGTACACTACAATATCGGAGTGTGTTGCTGTACAATACCAAATCAGATTGTGTTGTTGTACAGTACAATATCAGAGTGTGTTGCTGTACTCTACAATATCGGACAGTGTTGCTGTACAGTACAATATCGGAGTGTGTTGCTGTATACTATAATATATGAATGTGTTGTTGTACACTACAATATCAGAGTGTGTTGCTGTACACTACAATATCAGATTGTGTTGCTGAGCACTACAATATCAGAGTGTGTTGCTGTACTCTACAATATCGGACAGTGTTGCTGTACAGTACAATATCGGAGTGTGTTGCTGTATACTATAATATATGAGTGTGCTGCTGTACACCACAATATCAGAGTTTGTTGCGGTACAGTACAATATCAGAATGTGTTGATGTATACTACAATATCGGAGTGTGTTGCTGTACACTACAATATCAGAGTGTGTTGCTGTACAGTACAATATCAGGGTGTTTAGCACAATATCAGAGTGTCTAGCTGTACACTGCAATATAGGAGTTGTTGCTGTAAACTACAAATTCAGAGTGTGTCGCTGCACACTATAAAATCCGAGTGTTTTGCTGTAGTCAACAATATCAGATTGTGTTCCTGTACACTACAATATCGGACAGTGTTGCTGTACAGTACAATATCGGAGTGTGTTGCTTTACACTACAATATCGGACAGTGTTGCTGTACAATACAATATCGGAGTGCGTTGCTGTATACTGCAATATCTGAGTGTGTTGCTGTATACTACAATATCAGAGTGTGTTACTGTACAATACAATATCAGAGTGATGTACTGTATACTAAAATAACAGAGTGTGTTGCTGTATACTACAACATCAGAGTGTGTTGTTGTACACTACAATATCGGAGTGTATTGCTGTGCACAATAATATCATAGTGTGTTGCTGTGCAATACAATATCAGAGTTTGTTGCTGGAAAACACAATATCGCACTTGTTGCTGTACACTACAATGTTAGAGTGTGTTGTACACTACAATATTGGAGTTTGTAGCTGTATACTACAATATCAGAGTGTGTTGATGTACACGACAATATCGGAGTGTGTTGATGTACACTACAATATCTGAGTATGTTGCTGTACTCTAGAATATCGAAGTGTGTTGCTGTACAGTACAATATCGGAGTAGTTGCTGTATTCTACAATATCAGAGAATGTTGCTGTACTCTAGAATATTGAAGTGTGTTGTTGTACACTACAGTATTGGAGTGTGTTGCTGTACACTACAATATCAGAGTATGTTGCTGTACAATACAATATCAGATTGAGTTGTTGTGCACTCCATATCAGAGTGAGATTAGATTACTTACAGTGTGGAAACAGGCCCTTCGGCCCAACAAGTCCACACCACCCCGCCGAAGCGCAACCCACCCATACCCCTACATCTACCCCTTACCGAACACCATGCTAAATTGCCCGTAGTGTTAGGTAAGGGGTAGGGGTAGATGTAGATGTCGGGGTATGGGTGGGATGCGCTTCGGCGGGGCTGTGTGGACTTGTTGGGCTGAAGGGCCTGTTTCCACACTGTAAGTAATCTAATCTAATCTAACTACGGGCAATTTAGCATGTCCAATCCACCTGACCTGCACATCTTTGGACTGTGGGAGGAAACTGGAGCACCCGGAGGAAACCCACACAGTCACGGGGAGAACGTGCAAAGTCCACACAGTCAGTCGCCTGAGGCGGGAATTGAACCCGGGTCTCTGGCGCTGTGAGGCAACAGTGCTAACCACTGTGCCACCGTGCCACCCACCGTGCCGGAGTGTATTGCTGTACACAACAATATCAGAGTGTGTTGCTGTATACTACAATATCAGAGTGTGTACACTACAAACTCGGAGTGTGTTGCAGTCCAATGCAATATCGGAGTGTGTTGTTGTATCCAACAATATGGGAGGATATTGCTGTGCATGACATTATCAGAGTGTGTTGCTGTACACTACAATATGGTAGTGGCTGCGCATTGCAATATCGGAGTGTGTTGTTGTACACTACAACAGCAGAGTGTGTTGCTGTACATTACAATATCAGAGTATGTTGCTGTACACTACAATATCGGATGTGTTGCTGTACAATCCACCAACAGAGTGTGTTGCTGTGTACTACAATATCGGAGTGTGTTGTTGTACACTACAATATCTGAGTGTGTTGCTGTACACTACAAAATCCGAGTGAGTTGCTTTACTCTATAATATCAGAGTGTGTTGCTGTACACCACAACAACAGAGTGTGTTGCTGTATACTACAATATCGGAGTGTGTTGATGTACTCTACAATATCAGAGTGAGGTGCTGTACACTACAATATCGGAGTGTGTTGCTGTATACTACAATATCGGAGTGTGTTGATGTACACTACAATATCAGAGTGTGTTGCTGTACACTACAATGTCAGATTTTGTTGCTGTACACTACAATATCGGAGTGTGTTGCTGTACACTACAATATCGGAGTGTGTTGCTGTACACTACAATATCAGATTGTGTTGCTGTATACTACAAAATCGGAGTGTGTTGTTGTACACTACAATATCAGAGTGTGTTGTTGTACACTACAATATCAGAGTATGTTGCTGTACTCTAGAATATCGAAGTGTGTTGTTGTACACTACAATATTGGAGTGTGTTGCTGTATACTACAATATCAGAGTGTGTTATTGTGCACTACAATATCGAATTGTGTTGTTGTATACGACAGTATCAGAGTGTGTTGCTGTACACTACAATATCGGAGAGTGTTGTTGTACACTACAATATAGGAGTTTGTTGTACACTACAATATCGGAGTGTGTTGCTGTACAATACAATATCAGAGTGTATCGTTGTACACTACAATATCGGAGTGTGTTGCTGTATACTACAATATTGGAGTGTGTTGTTGTGCACTACAATATCGAAGTGTGTTGTATACGACAATATCAGAGTGTGTTGCTGTACACTACAATATCGGAGTGTGTTGTTGTACACTACAATATAGGAGTGTGTTATACACTACAATATCGGAGTGTGTTGCTGTATACTACAATATCCAAGTGTGTTGTTGTACACTACAATATCGGAGTGTGTTGTTGTACACTACAATATCAGACTGTGTTGCTGTACGCCACAACATCGCAGTGTGTTGCTGTACACTACAATATCGGAGTGTATTGCTCTACACAACAATATCAGAGTGTGTTGCTGTGCAATATAATATCAGAGTTTGTTGCTGGAAAACACAATATCGCAGTGTGTTGCTGTACACTACAATGTCAGATTGTGTTGTTGTACACTACAATATCCAAGTGTGTTGTTGTACACTACAATATCGGAGTGTGTTGCTGTACACTACAATATCAGATTGTGTTGTTGTACACTACAATATCGGAGTGTGTTGATGTACACTACAATATTGGAGTGTGATGCTGTACACTACAATATCAGAGTGTGTTTCTGTACATGACAATATCAGAGTATGTTGCTGTACACCACAACATCGCAGTGTGTTGCTGTACAGTACAATATCGGAGTAGTTGCTGTACTCTACAATACTGGAGTGTTTTGCTGTACACTACAATATCAGAGTGTGTTGTTGTACACTACAATATCGGAGTGTGTTGCTGCACACTACAATATCGGAGTGTATTGCTGTACACAACAGTATCAGAGTGTGTTGCTGTGCAATACAATATCAGAGTTTGTTGCAGGAAAACACAATATCGCAGTGTGTTGCTGGACACTACAATATCAGATTGTGTTGTTGTACACTACAATATTGGAGTGTGTTGCTGTACACTACAATATCAGATTGTGTTGATGTAAATGACAATATCAGAGTATGTTGCTGTACTCTAGAATATCGAAGTGTGTTGTTGTACACTACAGTATTGGAGTGTGTTGCTGTATTATACAACATCATAGTGTGTTGCTGCACACTACAATATCGGAATGTATTGCTGTATACTACAATATCAGAGTGTGTTGCTGTATACTACAACATCAGAATGTGTTGCTGTACACTACAATATCGGAGAGTGTTGCTGTATACTACAATGTCAGAGTGTGTTGATGTACACTACAATATTGGAGTGTGTTGTAGTACACTACAATATCAGATTGTGTTGATGTAAATGACAATATCAGATTATGTTGCTGTACTCTAGAATATCGAAGTGTGTTGTTGTACACTACAGTATTGGAGTGTGTTGCTGTACTCTACAATACTGGAGTGTTTTGCTGTAAAGCACAATATCAGAGTTTGTTGATGTATACTACAATATCGGAGTGTGTTGTTGTACACTACAACAGCAGAGTGTGTTGTTGTACAATACAATATCAGAGTGTGTTGTTGTGCACTACAATATCGAATTGTGTTGTTGTATACGACAATATCAGAGTGTGTTGCTGTACACTACAATATCGGAGAGTGTTGTTGTACACTACAATATAGGAGTTTGTTGTACACTACAATATCGGAGTGTGTTGCTGTACAATACAATATCAGAGTGTATCGTTGTACACTACAATATCGGAGTGTGTTGCTGTATACTACAATATTGGAGTGTGTTGTTGTGCACGACAATATCGAAGTGTGTTGTATACGACAATATCAGAGTGTGTTGCTGTACACTACAATATCGGAGTGTGTTGTTGTACACTACAATATAGGAGTGTGTTATACACTACAATATCGGAGTGTGTTGCTGTATACTACAATATCCAAGTGTGTTGTTGTACACTACAATATCGGAGTGTGTTGTTGTACACTACAATATCAGACTGTGTTGCTGTACACCACAACATCGCAGTGTGTTGCTGTACACTACAATATCGGAGTGTATTGCTCTACACAACAATATCAGAGTGTGTTGCTGTGCAATATAATATCAGAGTTTGTTGCTGGAAAACACAATATCGCAGTGTGTTGCTGTACACTACAATGTCAGAGTGTGTCGTTGTACACTACAATATCGGAGTGTGTTGATGTACACTACAATATTGGAGTGTGTTGCTGTACACTACAATATCAGAGTGTGTTTATGTACATGACAATATCAGAGTATGTTGCTGTACTCTAGAATATCGAAGTGTATTGTTGTAGACTACAATATCGGAGTGTGTTGCTGTACACTACAATATCAGACTGTGTTGCTGTACACCACAACATCGCAGTGTGTTGCTGTACACGACAATATCGGAGTGTGTTGCTGTACTCTACAATATCGGAGTGTGTTGCTGTACAGTACAATATCGGAGTAGTTGCTGTACTCTACAATACTGGAGTGTTTTGCTGTACACTACAATATCAGAGTGTGTTGTTGTACACTACAATATCGGAGTGTGTTGTTGTATACTACAATATTGGAGTGTATTGCTGTACACAACAGTATCAGAGTGTGTTGCTGTGCAATACAATATCAGAGTTTGTTGCAGGAAAACACAATATCGCAGTGTGTTGCTGGACACTACAATATCAGATTGTGTTGTTGTACACTACAATATCAGAGTGTGTTGCTGTATACTTCAATATCAGAGTGTGTTGATGTACACTACAATGTCAGAGTGTGTTGCTGTACACTACCATATCAGAGTGTGTTGCTGTAGACTACAATATCGGAGTGTGTTGCTGTATTATACAATATCATAGTGTGTTGATGTACACTACAATATTGGAGTGTGTTGTTGTACACTAAAATATCAGATTGTGTTGATGTACATGACAATATCAGCGTATGGTGCTGTACTCTAGAATATCGAAGTGTGTTGTTGTACACTACAGTATTGGAGTGTGTTGCTGTACTCTACAATACTGGAGTGTTTTGCTGTAAACTCCAATATCAGAGTGTGTTGCTGTATACTACAACATCAGAATGTGTTGCTGTACACTACAATATCGGAGTGTGTTGCTGTACACTACAATATCAGAGTGTGTTGCTGTACACTACAATATTGGAGTGTGTTGCTGTACTCTACAATATCGGAGTGTGTTGCTGTATACTACAATATCATAGTGTGTTGCTGTATACTACAATATCATAGTGTGTTGATGTACACTACAATATTGGAGTGTGTTGCTGTACACTACAATATCAGATTGCGTTGATGTAAATGACAATATCAGAGTATGTTGCTGTACTCTAGAATATCGAAGTGTGTTGTTGTACACTACAGTATTGGAGTGTGTTGCTGTACTCTACAATACTGGAGTGTTTTGCTGTACAACACAATATCAGAGTTTGTTGATGTATACTACAATATCGGAGTGTGTTGTTGTACACTACAACAGCAGAGTGTGTTGTTGTACAATACAATATCAGAGTGTGTTGCTGTACACTACAATATCGGAGAGTGTTGTTGCACACTACAATATAGGAGTTTGTTGTACACTACAATATCGGAGTGTGTTGCTGTACAATACAATATCAGAGTGTATCGTTGTACACTACAATATCGGAGTGTGTTGCTGTATACTACAATATAGGAGTGTGTTATACACTACAATATCGGAGTGTGTTGCTGTATACTACAATATCCAAGTGTGTTGTTGTACACTACAATATCGGAGTGTGTTGTTGTACACTACAATATCAGACTGTGTTGCTGTACACCACAACATCGCAGTGTGTTGCTGTACACTACAATATCAGAGTGTGTTGCTGTGCAATATAATATCAGAGTTTGTTGCTGGAAAACACAATATCGCAATGTGTTGCTGTACACTACAATGTCAGAGTGTGTCGTTGTACACTACAATATCAGATTGTGTTGTTGTACACTACAATATCGGAGTGTGTTGCTGTATACTACAATATCGAAGTGTGTTGTATACGACAATATCAGAGTGTGTTGCTGTACACTACAATATCAGATTGTGTTGATGTAAATGACATTATCAGAGTATGTTGCTGTACTCTAGAATATCGAAGTGTGTTGTTGTACACTACAGTATTGGAGTGTGTTGCTGTACTCTACAATACTGGAGTGTTTTGCTGTACAACACAATATCAGAGTTTGTTGATGTATACTACAATATCGGAGTGTGTTGCTGTGCACTACAATATCGAATTGTGTTGTTGTATACGACAATATCAGAGTGTGTTGCTGTACACTACAATATCGGAGAGTGTTGTTGTACACTACAA
The DNA here is from genome assembly GCF_047496795.1 of Chiloscyllium punctatum. NCBI lineage: Eukaryota > Metazoa > Chordata > Chondrichthyes > Orectolobiformes > Hemiscylliidae > Chiloscyllium > Chiloscyllium punctatum. The sequence continues at coordinate 89,197,343 of NC_092760.1, forward strand.
TATAGGAGTTTGTTGTACACTACAATATCGGAGTGTGTTGCTGTACAATACAATATCAGAGTGTATCGTTGTACACTACAATATCGGAGTGTGTTGCTGTATACTACAATATTGGAGTGTGTTGTTGTGCACTACAATATCGAAGTGTGTTGTATACGACAATATCAGAGTGTGTTGCTGTACACTACAATATCGGAGTGTGTTGTTGTACACTACAATATAGGAGTGTGTTATACACTACAATATCGGAGTGTGTTGCTGTATACTACAATATCCAAGTGTGTTGTTGTACACTACAATATCGGAGTGTGTTGTTGTACACTACAATATCAGACTGTGTTGCTGTACACCACAACATCGCAGTGTGTTGCTGTACATTACAATATTGGAGTGTATTGCTCTACACAACAATATCAGAGTGTGTTGCTGTGCAATATAATATCAGAGTTTGTTGCTGGAAAATACAATCTCGCAGTGTGTTGCTGTACACTACAATGTCAGAGTGTGTCATTGTACACTACAATATCAGATTGTGTTGTTGTACACTACAATATCAGAGTGTGTTGCTGTATACTACAATATCGGAGTGTGTTGATGTACACTACAATATTGGAGTGTGTTGCTGTACACTACAATATCAGAGTGTGTTTATGTACATGACAATATCAGAGTATGTTGCTGTACTCTAGAATATCGAAGTGTGTTGTTGTACACTACAATATCGGAGTGTGTTGCTGTACACTACAATATCAGACTGTGTTGCTGTACACCACAACATCGCAGTGTGTTGCTGTACACGACAATATCGGAGTGCGTTGCTGTACTCTACAATATCGGAGTGTGTTGCTATACAGTACAATATCGGAGTAGTTGCTGTACTCTACAATACTGGAGTGTTTTGCTGAACACTACAATATCAGAGTGTGTTGTTGTACACTACAATATCGGAGTGTGTTGCTGCACACTACAATATCGGATTGTGTTGCTGTACACTACAATATCAGAGTGTGTTGCTGTACACTACAATATCGGAGTGTGTTGCTGTACACTACAATTTCAGATTTTGTTGCTGTATACTACAAAATCGGAGTGTGTTGTTGTACACTACAATATCAGAGTGTGTTGTTGTACACTACAATATCAGATTATGTTGATGTACTCTAGAATATCGAAGTGTGATGTTGTACACTACAATATTGGAGTGTGTTGCTGTATACTACAATATCAGAGTGTGTTGTTGTGCACTACAATATCGAATTGTGTTGTTGTATACGACAGTATCAGAGTGTGTTGCTGTACACTACAATATCGGAGAGTGTTGTTGTACACTACAATATAGGAGTTTGTTGTACACTACAATATCGGAGTGTGTTGCTGTACAATACAATAACAGAGTGTATCGTTGTACACTACAATATCGGATTGTGTTGCTGTATACTACAATATTGGAGTGTATCGTTGAGCACTACAATATCGAAGTGTGTTGTATACGACAATATCAGAGTGTGTTGCTGTACACTACAATATCGGAGTGTGTTGTTGTACACTACAATATAGGAGTGTGATACACTACAATATCGGAGTGTGTTGCTGTATACTACAATATCCAAGTGTGTTGTTGTACACTACAATATCAGTCTGTGTTGCTGTACACCACAACATCGCAGTGTGTTGCTGTACACTACAATATCGGAGTGTATTGCTCTACACAACAATATCAGAGTGTGTTGCTGTGCAATACAATATCAGAGTTTGTTGCTGGAAAACACAATATCGCAGTGTATTGCTGTACACTACAATGTCAGAGTGTGTTGTTGTACACTACAATATCAGATTGTGTTGTTGTACACTACAATATCGGAGTGTGTTGCTGTATACTACAATATCGGAGTGTGTTGATGTACACTACAATATCGGAGTGTGTTGTTGTTCACTACAATATCGGAGTGTGTTGCTGTACACTACAATATCAGACTGTGTTGCTGTACACCACAACATCGCAGTGTGTTGCTATACACGACAATATCGGAGTGTGTTGCTGTCCTCTACAATATCGGAGTGTGTTGCTGTACAGTACAATATCGGAGTAGTTGCTGTACTCTACAATACTGGAGTGTTTTGCTGTACACTACAATATCAGAGTGTGTTGTTGTACACTACAATATCGGAGTGTGTTGCTGCACACTACAATATCGGAGTGTATTGCTGTACACAACAATATCAGAGTGTGTTGCTGTGCAATACAATATCAGAGTTTGTTGCAGGAAAACACAATAGCGGAGTGTGTTGCTGGACACTACAATGTCAGAGTGTGTTGTTGTACTCTACAATATCAGATTGTGTTGTTGTACACTACAATATAGGAGTGTGTTGTTGTCCACTACAATATCAGAGTGTGTTGCTGTATACTACAATATCAGAGTGTGTTGATGTACACTACAATATTGGAGTGTGTTGTTGTACACTACAATATCAGAGTGTGTTGCTGTATACTACAATATCAGAGTGTGTTGATGTACACTACAATATTGGAGTGTGTTGTTGTACACTACAATATCAGATTGTGTTGATGTAAATGACAATATCAGAGTATGTTACTGTACTCTAGAATATCGAAGTGTGTTGTTGTACACTACAGTATTGGAGTGTGTTGCTGTACTCTACAATACTGGAATGTTTTGCTGTACAACACAATATCAGAGTTTGTTGATGTATACTACAATATCGGAATGTGTTGTTGTACAATACACCAACAGAGTGTGTTGCTGTACACTACAATATGAGAGTGTGTTGCTGTTTACTACAATATCAGAGTGTGTTGCTGGAAACTACAATATTGGAGTGTGTTGCTGTACACTACAATATTGGAGTGTGTTGCTGTACTCTACAATATCGGAGTGTGTTGCTGTATACTACAATATCATAGTGTGTTGCTGTATACTACAATATCATAGTGTGTTGATGTACACTACAATATTGGAGTGTGTTATAGTACACTACAATATCAGATTGTGTTGATGTAAATGACAATATCAGAGTATGTTGCTGTACTCTAGAATATCGAAGTGTGTTGTTGTACACTACAGTATTGGAGTGTGTTGCTGTACTCTACAACACTGGAGTGTTTTGCTGTACAACACAATATCAGAGTTTGTTGATGTATACTACAATATCAGAGTGTGTTGTTGTGCACGACAATATCGAATTGTGTTGTTGTATACGACAATATCAGAGTGTGTTGCTGTACACTACAATATCGGAGAGTGTTGTTGTACACTACAATATAGGAGTTTGTTGTACACTACAATATCGGAGTGTGTTGCTGTACAATACAATATCAGAGTGTATCGTTGTACACTACAATATCGGAGTGTGTTGCTGTATACTAAAATATTGGAGTGTGTTGTTGTGCACTACAATATCGAAGTGTGTTGTATACGACAATATCAGAGTGTGTTGCTGTACACTACAATATCGGATTGTGTTGTTGTACACTACAATATCGGAGTGTGTTGCTGTATACTACAATATCCAAGTGTGTTGTTGTACACTACAATATCGGAGTGTGTTGTTGTACACTACAATATCAGACTGTGTTGCTGTACACCACAACATCGCAGTGTGTTGCTGTACACTACAATATCGGAGTGTATTGCTCTACACAACAATATCAGAGTGTGTTGCTGTGCAATATAATATCAGAGTTTGTTGCTGGAAAACGCAATATCGCAGTGTGTTGCTGTACACTACAATGTCAGAGTGTGTCGTTGTACACTACAATATTGGAGTGTGTTGATGTACACTACAATATTGGAGTGTGTTGCTGTACACTACAATATCAGAGTGTGTTTATGTACATGACAATATCAGAGTATGTTGCTGTACTCTAGAATATCGAAGTGTATTGTTGTAGACTACAATATCGGAGTGTGTTGCTGTACACTACAATATCAGACTGTGTTGCTGTACACCACAACATCGCAGTGTGTTGCTGTACACGACAATATCGGAGTGTGTTGCTGTACTCTACAATATCGGAGTGTGTTGCTGTACAGTACAATATCGGAGTAGTTGCTGTACTCTACAATACTGGAGTGTTTTGCTGTACACTACAATATCAGAGTGTGTTGTTGTACACTACAATATCGGAGTGTGTTGTTGTACACTACAATATCGGAGTGTATTGCTGTACACTACAATATCGGAGTGTATTGCTCTACACAACAATATCAGAGTGTGTTGCTGTGCAATATAATATCAGAGTTTGTTGCTGGAAAACGCAATATCGCAGTGTGTTGCTGAACACTACAATGTCAGAGTGTGTCGTTGTACACTACAATATCGGAGTGTGTTGATGTACACTACAATATTGGAGTGTGTTGCTGTACACTACAATATCAGAGTGTGTTTATGTACATGACAATATCAGAGTATGTTGCTGTACTCTAGAATATCGGAGTGTGTTGCTGTATACTACAATATCCAAGTGTGTTGTTGTACACTACAATATCGGAGTGTGTTGTTGTACACTACAATATCAGACTGTGTTGCTGTACACCACAACATCGCAGTGTGTTGCTGTACATTACAATATTGGAGTGTATTGCTCTACACAACAATATCAGAGTGTGTTGCTGTGCAATATAATATCAGAGTTTGTTGCTGGAAAATACAATATCGCAGTGTGTTGCTGTACACTACAATGTCAGAGTGTGTCATTGTACACTACAATATCAGATTGTGTTGTTGTACACTACAATATCAGAGTGTGTTGCTGTATACTACAATATCGGAGTGTGTTGATGTACACTACAATATTGGAGTGTGTTGCTGTACACTACAATATCAGAGTGTGTTTATGTACATGACAATATCAGAGTATGTTGCTGTACTCTAGAATATCGAAGTGTGTTGTTGTACACTACAATATCGGAGTGTGTTGCTGTACACTACAATATCAGACTGTGTTGCTGTACACCACAACATCGCAGTGTGTTGCTGTACACGACAATATCGGAGTGCGTTGCTGTACTCTACAATATCGGAGTGTGTTGCTGTACAGTACAATATCGGAGTAGTTGCTGTACTCTACAATACTGGAGTGTTTTGCTGTACACTACAATATCAGAGTGTGTTGTTGTACACTACAATATCGGAGTGTGTTGCTGCACACTACAATATCGGATTGTGTTGCTGTACACTACAATATCAGAGTGTGTTGCTGTACACTACAATATTGGAGTGTGTTGCTGTACACTACAATTTCAGATTTTGTTGCTGTATACTACAAAATCGGAGTGTGTTGTTGTACACTACAATATCAGAGTGTGTTGTTGTACACTACAATATCAGATTATGTTGATGTACTCTAGAATATCGAAGTGTGATGTTGTACACTACAATATTGGAGTGTGTTGCTGTATACTACAATATCAGAGTGTGTTGTTGTGCACTACAATATCGAATTGTGTTGTTGTATACGACAGTATCAGAGTGTGTTGCTGTACACTACAATATCGGAGTTTGTTGTACACTACAATATCGGAGTGTGTTGCTGTACAATACAATATCAGAGTGTATCGTTGTACACTACAATATCGGATTGTGTTGCTGTATACTACAATATTGGAGTGTATCGTTGAGCACTACAATATCGAAGTGTGTTGTATACGACAATATCAGAGTGTGTTGCTGTACACTACAATATCGGAGTGTGTTGTTGTACACTACAATATAGGAGTGTGATACACGACAATATCGGAGTGTGTTGCTGTATACTACAATATCCAAGTGTGTTGTTGTACACTACAATATCAGTCTGTGTTGCTGTACACCACAACATCGCAGTGTGTTGCTGTACACTACAATATCGGAGTGTATTGCTCTACACAACAATATCAGAGTGTGTTGCTGTGCAATACAATATCAGAGTTTGTTGCTGGAAAACACAATATCGCAGTGTATTGCTGTACACTACAATGTCAGAGTGTGTTGTTGTACACTACAATATCAGATTGTGTTGTTGTACACTACAATATCGGAGTGTGTTGATGTACACTACAATATCGGAGTGTGTTGTTGTTCACTACAATATCGGAGTGTGTTGCTGTTCACTACAATATCAGACTGTGTTGCTGTACACCACAACATCGCAGTGTGTTGCTATACACGACAATATCGGAGTGTGTTGCTGTCCTCTACAATATCGGAGTGTGTTGCTGTACAGTACAATATCGGAGTAGTTGCTGTACTCTACAATACTGGAGTGTTTTGCTGTACACTACAATATCAGAGTGTGTTGTTGTACACTACAATATCGGAGTGTGTTGCTGCACACTACAATATCGGAGTGTATTGCTGTACACAACAATATCAGAGTGTGTTGCTGTGCAATACAATATCAGAGTTTGTTGCAGGAAAACACAATAGCGGAGTGTGTTGCTGGACACTACAATGTCAGAGTGTGTTGTTGTACTCTACAATATCAGATTGTGTTGTTGTACACTACAATATAGGAGTGTGTTGTTGTCCACTACAATATCAGAGTGTGTTGCTGTATACTACAATATCAGAGTGTGTTGATGTACACTACAATATTGGAGTGTGTTGTTGTACACTACAATATCAGAGTGTGTTGCTGTATACTACAATATCAGAGTGTGTTGATGTACACTACAATATTGGAGTGTGTTGTTGTACACTACAATATCAGATTGTGTTGATGTAAATGACAATATCAGAGTATGTTACTGTACTCTAGAATATCGAAGTGTGTTGTTGTACACTACAGTATTGGAGTGTGTTGCTGTACTCTACAATACTGGAATGTTTTGCTGTACAACACAATATCAGAGTTTGTTGATGTATACTACAATATCGGAATGTGTTGTTGTACAATACACCAACAGAGTGTGTTGCTGTACACTACAATATGAGAGTGTGTTGCTGTACACTACAATATGAGAGTGTGTTGCTGTTTACTACAATATCAGAGTGTGTTGCTGGAAACTACAATATCAGAGTGTGTTGCTGTACACTACAATATTGGAGTGTGTTGCTGTACTCTACAATATCGGAGTGTGTTGCTGTATACTACAATATCATAGTGTGTTGCTGTATACTACAATATCATAGTGTGTTGATGTACACTACAATATTGGAGTGTGTTATAGTACACTACAATATCAGATTGTGTTGATGTAAATGACAATATCAGAGTATGTTGCTGTACTCTAGAATATCGAAGTGTGTTGTTGTACACTACAGTATTGGAGTGTGTTGCTGTACTCTACAACACTGGAGTGTTTTGCTGTACAACACAATATCAGAGTTTGTTGATGTATACTACAATATCAGAGTGTGTTGTTGTGCACGACAATATCGAATTGTGTTGTTGTATACGACAATATCAGAGTGTGTTGCTGTACACTACAATATCGGAGAGTGTTGTTGTACACTACAATATAGGAGTTTGTTGTACACTACAATATCGGAGTGTGTTGCTGTACAATACAATATCAGAGTGTATCGTTGTACACTACAATATCGGAGTGTGTTGCTGTATACTAAAATATTGGAGTGTGTTGTTGTGCACTACAATATCGAAGTGTGTTGTATACGACAATATCAGAGTGTGTTGCTGTACACTACAATATCGGATTGTGTTGTTGTACACTACAATATCGGAGTGTGTTGCTGTATACTACAATATCCAAGTGTGTTGTTGTACACTACAATATCGGAGTGTGTTGTTGTACACTACAATATCAGACTGTGTTGCTGTACACCACAACATCGCAGTGTGTTGCTGTACACTACAATATCGGAGTGTATTGCTCTACACAACAATATCAGAGTGTGTTGCTGTGCAATATAATATCAGAGTTTGTTGCTGGAAAACGCAATATCGCAGTGTGTTGCTGTACACTACAATGTCAGAGTGTGTCGTTGTACACTACAATATTGGAGTGTGTTGATGTACACTACAATATTGGAGTGTGTTGCTGTACACTACAATATCAGAGTGTGTTTATGTACATGACAATATCAGAGTATGTTGCTGTACTCTAGAATATCGAAGTGTATTGTTGTAGACTACAATATCGGAGTGTGTTGCTGTACACTACAATATCAGACTGTGTTGCTGTACACCACAACATCGCAGTGTGTTGCTGTACACGACAATATCGGAGTGTGTTGCTGTACTCTACAATATCGGAGTGTGTTGCTGTACAGTACAATATCAGAGTAGTTGCTGTACTCTACAATACTGGAGTGTTTTGCTGTACACTACAATATCAGAGTGTGTTGTTGTACACTACAATATCGGAGTGTGTTGTTGTACACTACAATATCGGAGTGTATTGCTGTACACAACAGTATCAGAGTGTGTTGCTGTGCAATACAATATCAGAGTTTGTTGCAGGAAAACACAATATCGCAGTGTGTTGCTGTATACTATAATATCAGAGTGTGTTGATGTACACTACAATATTGGAGTGTGTTGCTGTACACTACAATATCAGATTGTGTTGATGTAAATAACAATATCAGAGTATGTTGCTGTACTCTAGAATATCGAAGTGTGTTGTTGTACACTACAGTATTGGAGTGTGTTGCTGTACTCTACAATACTGGAATGTTTTGCTGTACAACACAATATCAGAGTTTGTTGATGTATACTACAATATCGGAATGTGTTGTTGTACAATACACCAACAGAGTGTGTTGCTGTACACTACAATATGAGAGTGTGTTGCTGTTTACTACAATATCGGAGTGTGTTGTTGTACACTACAATATCAGAGTGTGTTGCTGTACACTACAATGTCAGAGTGTGTTGCTGTACACGACAATATCAGATTGTGTTGCTGTACACTACAATATCGGAGTGTGTTGCTGTATTATACAATATCATAGTGTGTTGATGTACACTATAATATTGGAGTGTGTTGTTGTACACTAAAATATCAGATTGTGTTGATGTACATGACAATATCAGCGTATGTTGCTGTACTCTAGAATATCGAAGTGTGTTGTTGTACACTACAGTATTGGAGTGTGTTGCTGTACTCTACAATACTGGAGTGTTTTGCTGTACACTACAATATCAGAGTGTGTTGCTGTATACTACAACATCAGAATGTGTTGCTGTACACTACAATATCGGAGTGTGTTGCTGTATACTACAATATCAGAGTGTGTTGCTGTACACTACAATATTAGAGTGTGTTGCTGTACTCTACAATATCGGAGTGTGTTGCTGTATACTACAATATCATAGTGTGTTGCTGTATACTACAATATCATAGTGTGTTGATGTACACTACAATATTGGAGTGTGTTGCTGTACACTACAATATCAGATTGCGTTGATGTAAATGACAATATCAGAGTATGTTGCTGTACTCTAGAATATGGAAGTGTGTTGTTGTATACTACAGTATTGGAGTGTGTTGCTGTACTCTACAATACTGGAGTGTTTTGCTGTACAACACAATATCAGAGTTTGTTGATGTATACTACAATATCGGAGTGTGTTGTTGTACACTACAACAGCAGAGTGTGTTGTTGTACAATACAATATCTGAGTGTGTTGCTGTACACTACAATATCGGAGAGTGTTGTTGGACACTACAATATAGGAGTCTGTTGTACACTACAATATCGGAGTGTGTTGCTGTATACTACAATATCATAGTGTGTTGCTGTATACTACAATATCATAGTGTGTTGATGTACACTACAATATTGGAGTGTGTTGCTGTACACTACAATATCAGATTGCGTTGATGTAAATGACAATATCAGAGTATGTTGCTGTACTCTAGAATATCGAAGTGTTTTGTTGATGTACACTACAGTATTGGAGTGTGTTGCTGTACTCTACAATACTGGAATGTTTTGCTGTACAACACAATATCAGAGTTTGTTGATGTATACTACAATATCGGAATGTGTTGTTGTACAATACACCAACAGAGTGTGTTGCTGTACACTACAATATGAGAGTGTGTTGCTGTTTACTACAATATCGGAGTGTGTTGTTGTACACTACAATATCAGAGTGTGTTGCTGTACACTACAATATCAGAGTGTGTTGCTGTAGACTACAATATCGGAGTGTGTTGCTGTATTATACAATATCATAGTGTGTTGATGTACACTATAATATTGGAGTGTGTTGTTGTACACTCAAATATCAGATTGTGTTGATGTACATGATAATATCAGCGTATGTTGCTGTACTCTAGAATATCGAAGTGTGTTGTTGTACACTACAGTATTGGAGTGTGTTGCTGTACTCTACAATACTGGAGTGTTTTGCTGTACACTACAATATCAGAGTGTGTTGCTGTATACTACAACATCAGAATGTTTTGCTGTACAACACAATATCAGAGTTTGTTGATGTATACTACAATATCGGAATGTGTTGTTGTACAATACACCAACAGAGTGTGTTGCTGTACACTACAATATCAGAGTGTGTTGCTGTTTACTACAATATCGGAGTGTGTTGTTGTACTCTACAATATCAGAGTGTGTTGCTGTACACTACAATGTCAGAGTGTGTTGCTGTACACTACAATATCAGATTGTGTTGTTGCACACTACAATATCGGAGTGTGTTGCTGTACAATACAATATCAGAGTGTGTTGCTGTACACTACAATATCGGAGTGTGTTGCTGTATTATACAACATCATAGTGTGTTGATGTACACTACAATATTGGAGTGTGTTGTTGTACACTACAATATCAGATTGTGTTGATGTACATGACAATATCAGAGTATGTTGCTGTACTCTAGAATATCGAAGTGTGTTGTTGTACACTACAGTATTGGAGTGTGTTGCTGTACTCTACAATACTGGAGTGTTTTGCTGTACACTACAATATCAGAGTGTGTTGCTGTATACTACAACATCAGAATGTGTTGCTGTACACTACAATATCGGAGTGTGTTGCTGTATACTACAATATCAGAGTGTGTTGCTGTACACTACAATATTAGAGTGTGTTGCTGTATACTACAATATCATAGTGTGTTGATGTACACTACAATATTGGAGTGTGTTGCTGTACACTACAATATCAGATTGCGTTGATGTAAATGACTATATCAGAGTATGTTGCTGTACTCTAGAATATCGAAGTGTGTTGTTGTACACTACAGTATTGGAGTGTGTTGCTGTACTCTACAATACTGGAGTGTTTTGCTGTACAACACAATATCAGAGTTTGTTGATGTATACTACAATATCGGAGTGTGTTGTTGTACACTACAACAGCAGAGTGTGTTGTTGTACAATACAATATGAGAGTGTGTTGCTGTACACTACAATATCGGAGAGTGTTGTTGGACACTACAATATAGGAGTCTGTTGTACACTACAATATCGGAGTGTGTTGCTGTATACTACAATATCATAGTGTGTTGCTGTATACTACAATATCATAGTGTGTTGATGTACACTACAATATTGGAGTGTGTTGCTGTACACTACAATATCAGATTGCGTTGATGTAAATGACAATATCAGAGTATGTTGCTGTACTCTAGAATATCGAAGTGTGTTGTTGTACACTACAGTATTGGAGTGTGTTGCTGTACTCTACAATACTGGAATGTTTTGCTGTACAACACAATATCAGAGTTTGTTGATGTATACTACAATATCGGAATGTGTTGTTGTACAATACACCAACAGAGTGTGTTGCTGTACACTACAATATGAGAGTGTGTTGCTGTTTACTACAATATCAGAGTGTGTTGCTGTACACTACAATATGAGAGTGTGTTGCTGTTTACTACAATATCGGAGTGTGTTGTTGTACACTACAATATCAGAGTGTGTTGCTGTACACTACAATGTCAGAGTGTGTTGCTGTACACTACAATATCAGAGTGTGTTGCTGTAGACTACAATATCGGAGTGTGTTGCTGTATTATACAATATCATAGTGTGTTGATGTACACTATAATATTGGAGTGTGTTGTTGTACACTAAAATATCAGATTGTGTTGATGTACATGATAATATCAGCGTATGTTGCTGTACTCTAGAATATCGAAGTGTGTTGTTGTACACTACAGTATTGGAGTGTGTTGCTGTACTCTACAATACTGGAGTGTTTTGCTGTACACTACAATATCAGAGTGTGTTGCTGTATACTACAACATCAGAATGTTTTGCTGTACAACACAATATCAGAGTTTGTTGATGTATACTACAATATCGGAATGTGTTGTTGTACAATATACCAACAGAGTGTGTTGCTGTACAATACAATATCAGAGTGTGTTGCTGTTTACTACAATATCGGAGTGTGTTGTTGTACTCTACAATATCAGAGTGTGTTGCTGTACACTACAATGTCAGAGTGTGTTGCTGTACACTACAATATCAGATTGTGTTGTTGCACACTACAATATCGGAGTGTGTTGCTGTACAATACAATATCAGAGTGTGTTGCTGTACACTACAATATCGGAGTGTGTTGCTGTATTATACAACATCATAGTGTGTTGATGTACACTACAATATTGGAGTGTGTTGTTGTACACTACAATATCGGAGTGTGTTGCTGTACAATACAATATCAGAGTGTATCATTGTACACTACAATATCGGAGTGTGTTGCTGTATACTACAATATTGGAGTGTATCGTTGAGCACTACAATATCGAAGTGTGTTGTATACGACAATATCAGAGTGTGTTGCTGTACACTACAATATCGGAGTGTGTTGCTGTACACTACAATATCAGATTTTGTTGCTGTATACTACAAAATCGGAGTGTGTTGTTGTACACTACAATATCAGAGTGTGTTGTTGTACACTACAATATCAGATTATGTTGATGTACTCTAGAATATCGAAGTGTGATGTTGTACACTACAATATTGGAGTGTGTTGCTGTATACTACAATATCAGAGTGTGTTGTTGTGCACTACAATATCGAATTGTGTTGTTGTATACGACAGTATCAGAGTGTGTTGCTGTCCACTACAATATCGGAGAGTGTTGTTGTACACTACAATATAGGAGTTTGTTGTACACTACAATATCGAAGTGTGTTGCTGTACAATACAATATCAGAGTGTATCGTTGTACACTACAATATCGGAGTGTGTTGCTGTATACTACAATATTGGAGTGTATCGTTGAGCACTACAATATCGAAGTGTGTTGTATACGACAATATCAGAGTGTGTTGCTGTACACTACAATATCGGAGTGTGTTGCTGTATACTACAATATCCAAGTGTGTTGTTGTACACTACAATATCAGTCTGTGTTGCTGTACACCACAACATCGCAGTGTGTTGCTGTACACTACAATATCGGAGTGTATTGCTCTACACAACAATATCAGAGTGTGTTGCTGTGCAATACAATATCAGAGTTTGTTGCTGGAAAACACAATATCGCAGTGTATTGCTGTACACTACAATGTCAGAGTGTGTTGTTGTACACTACAATATCAGATTGTGTTGTTGTACACTACAATATCGGAGTGTGTTGCTGTATACTACAATATCGGAGTGTGTTGATGTACACTACAATATCGGAGTGTGTTGTTGTTCACTACAATATCGGAGTGTGTTGCTGTACACTAAAATATCAGACTGTGTTGCTGTACACCACAACATCGCAGTGTGTTGCTATACACGACAATATCGGAGGGTGTTGCTGTACTCTACAATATCGGAGTGTGTTGCTGTACAGTACAATATCGGAGTAGTTGCTGTACTCTACAATACTGGAGTGTTTTGCTGTACACTACAATATCAGAGTGTGTTGTTGTACACTACAATATCGGAGTGTGTTGCTGCACACTACAATATCGGAGTGTATTGCTGTACACAACAATATCAGAGTGTGTTGCTGTGCAATACAATATCAGAGTTTGTTGCAGGAAAACACAATAGCGCAGTGTGTTGCTGGACACTACAATGTCAGAGTGTGTTGTTGTACTCTACAATATCAGATTGTGTTGTTGTACACTACAATATAGGAGTGTGTTGTTGTCCACTACAATATCAGAGTGTGTTGCTGTATACTACAATATCAGAGTGTGTTGATGTACACTACAATATTGGAGTGTGTTGTTGTACACTACAATATCAGAGTGTGTTGCTGTATACTACAATATCAGAGTGTGTTGATGTACACTACAATATTGGAGTGTGTTGTTGTACACTACAATATCAGATTGTGTTGATGTAAATGACAATATCAGAGTATGTTACTGTACTCTAGAATATCGAAGTGTGTTGTTGTACACTACAGTATTGGAGTGTGTTGCTGTACTCTACAATACTGGAATGTTTTGCTGTACAACACAATATCAGAGTTTGTTGATGTATACTACAATATCGGAATGTGTTGTTGTACAATACACCAACAGCGTGTGTTGCTGTACACTACAATATGAGAGTGTGTTGCTGTTTACTACAATATCAGAGTGTGTTGCTGTACACTACAATGTCAGAGTGTGTTGCTGTACACTACAATATCAGATTGTGTTGTTGCACACTACAATATCGGAGTGTGTTGCTGTTCAATACAATATCAGAGTGTGTTGCTCTACACTACAATATCGGAGTGTGTTGCTGTACACTACAATGTCAGAGTGTGTTGCTGTACACTACAATATCAGATTGTGTTGTTGCACACTACAATATCGGAGTGTGTTGCTGTTCAATACAATATCAGAGTGTGTTGCTCTACACTACAATATCGGAGAGTGTTGCTGTTCAATACAATATCAGAGTGTGTTGCTCTACACTACAATATCGGAGTGTGTTGCTGTATTATACAATATCATAGTGTGTTGATGTACACTACAATATTGGAGTGTGTTGTTGTACACTACAATATCAGATTGTGTTGATGTACATGACAATATCAGAGTATGTTGCTGTACTCTAGAATATCGAAGTGTGTTGTTGTACACTACAGTATTGGAGTGTGTTGCTGTACTCTACAATACTGGAGTGTTTTGCTGTACACTACAATATCAGAGTGTGTTGCTGTATACTACAACATCAGAATGTGTTGCTGTATACTACAATATCAGAGTGTGTTGCTGGAAACTACAATATCAGAGTGTGTTGCTGTACACTACAATATTGGAGTGTGTTGCTGTACTCTACAATATCGGAGTGTGTTGCTGTATACTACAATATCATAGTGTGTTGCTGTATACTACAATATCATAGTGTGTTGATGTACACTACAATGTTGGAGTGTGTTATAGTACACTACAATATCAGATTGTGTTGATGTAAATGACAATATCAGAGTATGTTGCTGTACTCTAGAATATCGAAGTGTGTTGTTGTACACTACAGTATTGGAGTGTGTTGCTGTACTCTACAACACTGGAGTGTTTTGCTGTACAACACAATATCAGAGTTTGTTGATGTATACTACAATATCAGAGTGTGTTGTTGTACAATACACCAACAGAGTGTGTTGCTGTACACTACAATATCGGAGTGTGTTGTTGTACACTACAATATCAGAGTGTGTTGCTGTACACTACAATGTCAGAGTGTGTTGCTGTACACTACAATATCAGAGTGTGTTGCTGTACACTACAATATCGGAGTGTGTTGCTGTATTATACAATATCATAGTGTGTTGATGTACACTATAATATTGGAGTGTGTTGTTGTACACTAAAATATCAGATTGTGTTGATGTACATGACAATATCAGCGTATGTTGCTGTACTCTAGAATATCGAAGTGTGTTGTTGTACACTACAGTATTGGAGTGTGTTGCTGTACTCTACAATACTGGAGTGTTTTGCTGTACACTACAATATCAGAGTGTGTTGCTGTATACTACAACATCAGAATGTGTTGCTGTACACTACAATATCGGAGTGTGTTGCTGTATACTACAATATCAGAGTGTGTTGCTGTACACTACAATATTAGAGTGTGTTGCTGTACTCTACAATATCGGAGTGTGTTGCTGTATACTACAATATCATAGTGTGTTGCTGTATACTACAATATCAGAGTGTGTTGATGTACACTACAATATTGGAGTGTGTTGCTGTACACTACAATATCAGATTGCGTTGATGTAAATGACAATATCAGAGTATGTTGCTGTACTCTAGAATATCGAAGTGTGTTGGTGTACACTACAGTATTGGAGTGTGTTGCTGTACTCTACAATACTGGAGTGTTTTGCTGTACAACACAATATCAGAGTTTGTTGATGTATACTACAATATCGGAGTGTGTTGTTGTACACTACAACAGCAGAGTGTGTTGTTGTACAATACAATATCAGAGTGTGTTGCTGTACACTACAATATCGGAGAGTGTTGTTGGACACTACAATATAGGAGTTTGTTGTACACTACAATATCGGAGTGTGTTGCTGTACAATACAATATCAGAGTGTATCGTTGTACACTACAATATCGGAGTGTGTTGCTGTATACTACAATATAGGAGTGTGTTATACACTACAATATCGGAGTGTGTTGCTGTATACTACAATATCCAAGTGTGTTGTTGTACACTACAATATCGGAGTGTGTTGTTGGACACTACAATATCAGACTGTGTTGCTGTACACCACAACATCGCAGTGTGTTGCTGTACACTACAATATCAGAGTGTGTTGCTGTGCAATATAATATCAGAGTTTGTTGCTGGAAAACACAATATCGCAGTGTGTCGTTGTACACTACAATATCAGATTGTGTTGTTGTACACTACAATATCGGAGTGTGTTGCTGTATACTACAATACTGGAGTGTTTTGCTGTACAACACAATATCAGAGTTTGTTGATGTATACTACAATATCGGAGTGTGTTGTTGCACACTACAACAGCAGAGTGTGTTGTTGTACAATACAATATCAGAGTGTGTTGCTGTACAATACACCAACAGAGTATGTTGCTGTATGCTACAATATCAGAGTGTGTTGCTATTTACTACAATATCGGAGTGTGTTGTTGTACACTACAATATCTGAGCGTGTTGTTGTACATTACAACAACAGAGTGTGTTGCTACATAATACAATATGGGAGTGTGTTGTTGTACACTACAATATCGGAGTGTGTTGCTGTACAATACAATATCAGAGTGTGTTGCTGTACACTACAATGTCAGAGTGTGTTGCTGTACACTACAATATCAGATTGTGTTGTTGTACACTACAATATCGGAGTGTGTTGCTGTATACTACAATATCATAGTGTGTTGATGTACACTACAATATTGGAGTGTGTTGTAGTACACTACAATATCAGATTGTGTTGATGTACATGACAATATCAGAGTATGTTGCTGTACTCTAGAATATCGAAGTGTGTTGTTGTACACTACAGTATTGGAGTGTGTTGCTGTACTCTACAATACTGGAGTGTTTTGCTGTACACTACAATATCAGAGTGTGTTGCTGTATACTACAACATCAGAATGTGTTGCTGTACACTACAATATCGGAGTGTGTTGCTTTACACTACAATATCAGAGTGTGTTGCTGTATACTACAATATCAGAGTGTGTTGCTGTACGCTACAATATCAGAGTGTGTTGCTGTACACTACAACAACAGAGTGTGTTAGTGTATCCTACAATATCGGAGTGTGTTGCTGTACACGACAATATCGGAGAGTGTTGTTGGACACTACAATATAGGAGTCTGTTGTACACTACAATATCGGAGTGTGTTGCTGTACACTACAATATTGTAGATTGTTGCTGTATACTACAATATCAGAGTGTGTTGCTGGACACTACGATATCGGAATGTGTTGCTGTATACTACAATATCGGAGTGTGTTGGTGTATCCTACAATATCGGAGTGTGTTGCTGTACACTACAATATCAGATTGTGTTGTTGTACACTACAATATCAGCGTGTGGTGCTGTACACTACAATATCAGAGTATGTTGCTGTACTCTAGAATATCGAAGTGTGTTGTTGTACACTACAATATTGGAGTGTGTTGCTGTACACGACAATATCGGAGTGTGTTGCTGTATACTAAAATATCTGAGTGTGTTGCTGTACACAATAACATCAGAGTGTGTTGTTGTACACTACAATATAGGAGTCTGTTGTATACTACAATATCGGCGTGTGTTGCTGTCCAATACAATATCAGAGTGTGTTGTTGTATACTACAATATCGAAGTGTGTTGTTGTCTATGACAATATCAGAGTGTGTTGTTGTACACTACAATATCGCAGTGTGTTGCTGTACACTACAATATCGGAGTGTATTGCTCTACACAACAATATCAGAGTGTGTTGCTGTGCAATACAATATCAGAGTTTGTTGCTGGAAAACACAATATCGCAGTGTGTTGCTGTACACTACAATGTCAGAGTGTGTTGTTGTACACTACAATATCAGAGTGTGTTTATGTACATGACAATATTAGAGTATGTTGCTGTACTCTAGAATATCGAAGTGTGTTGTTGTACACTACAATATCGGAGTGTGTTTCTGTACACCACCACATCGCAGTGTGTTGCTGTACAGTACAATATCAGAGTAGTTGCTGTACTCTACAATACTGGAGTGTTTTGCTGTACACTACAATATCAGAGTGTGTTATTGTACACTACAATATCGGAGTGTGTTGCTGTACACTACAATATCAGACTGTGTTACTGTACACCACAACATCGCAGTGTGTTGCTGCACACTCCAATATCGGAGTGTATTGCTGTACACAACAGTATCAGAGTGTGTTGCTGTGCAATACAATATCAGCGTTTGTTGCAGGAAAACACAATATCGCAGTGTGTTGCTGTATACTACAATATCAGATTGTGTTGTTGTACACTACAATATCAGGGTGTGTTGCTGTATACTACAATATCAGAGTGTGTTGATGTACACTACAATGTTGGAGTGTCTTGCTGTACACTACAATATCAGATTGTGTTGATGTCAATGACAATATCAGAGTATGTTGCTGTACTCTAGAATATCGAAGTGTGTTGTTGTACACTACAGTATTGGAGTGTGTTGCTGTACTCTACAATACTGGAATGTTTTGCTGTACAACACAATATCAGAGTTTGTTGATGTATACTACAATATCGGAATGTGTTGATGTACAATACACCAGCAGAGTGTGTTGCTGTACACTACAATATCAGAGTGTGTTGCTGTTTACTACAATATCGGAGTGTGTTGTTGTACACTACAATATCAGAGTGTGTTGCTGTACACTACAATGTCAGAGTGTGTTGCTGTACACTACAATATCGGAGTGTGTTGCTGTACACTACAATATCAGAGTGTGTTGCTGTACACTGCAACAACAGAGTGTGTTAGTGTATCCTACAATATCGGAGTGTGTTGGTGTATCCTACAATATCGGAGTGTGTTGCTGTACACTACAATATCAGATTGTGTTGTTGTACACGACAATATCAGAGTGTGTTGCTGTATACAACAATATCAGAGTATGTTGCTGTACTCTAGAATATCGAACTGCGTTGTTGTACACTACAATATCAGATTGTGTTGCTGTACACTACAATATCAGAGTGTGTTGCTGTATACAACAATATCAGAGTATGTTGCTGTACTCTAGAATATCGAAGTGCGTTGTTGTACACTACAATATTGGAGTGTGTTGCTGTACATGACAATATCGGAGTGTGTTGCTGTATACTGAAATATCAGAGTGTGTTGCTGTACACAACAACATCAGAGTGTGTTGTTGTACACTACAATATAGGAGTGTGTTGTACACTACAATATCGGCGTATGTTGCTTTACAATACAATATCAGAGTGTGTTGTTGTATACTACAATATCGGATTGTGTTGCTGTATACTACAATATCGGAGTGTGTTGTTGTGCACTACAATATCGAAGTGTGTTGTTGTATATGACAATATCAGAGTGTGTTGCTGTACACAACAATATCAGAGTGTGTTATTGCACACTACAATATAGGAGTGTGTTGTACACTACATTATTGGAGTGTGTTGCTGTATACTACAAGATCAGAGTGTGTTGCTGTACACTACAATATCCGAGTGTGTTGCTGTACTCTACAATATCAGAGTGTGTTTCTGTACAATACAATATGAGTGTGCTGTTGTACACTGCATATCAGAGTGTGTTGCTGTACAACACAATATCAGAGTTTTTTGCGGTACAGTACAATATCAGAGTGTGTTGCTGTATACTACAATATCGGAGTGTGTTGCTGTACACTACAATATTGGAGTGTGTTGCTGTACACTATAATATCAGAGTGTGTTTATGTACATGACAATATCAGAGTATGTTGCTGTACTCTAGAATATCGAAGTGTATTGTTGTACACTACAATATCGGAGTGTGTTGCTGTACACTACAATATCAGACTGTGTTGCTGTACACCACAACATCGCAGTGTGTTGCTGTACACGACAATATCGGAGTGTGTTGCTGTACTCTACAATATCTGAGTGTGTTGCTGTACAGTACAATATCGGAGTAGTTGCTGTACTCTACAATACTGGAGTGTTTTGCTGTACACTACAATATCAGAGTGTGTTGTTGTACACTACAATATCGGAGTGTGTTGCTGCACACTACAATATCGGAGGGTATTGCTGTACACTACAATATCGGAGTGTATTGCTCTACACAACAGTATCAGAGTGTGTTGCTGTGCAATACAATATCAGAGTTTGTTGCAGGAAAACACAATATCGCAGTGTGTTGCTGGACACTACAATATCAGATTGTGTTGTTGTACACTACAATATCAGAGTGTGTTGCTGTATACTACAATATCAGAGTGTGTTGATGTACACTACAATATTGGAGTGTGTTGCTGTACACTACAATATCAGATTGTGTTGATGTAAATGACAATATCAGAGTATGTTGCTGTACTCTAGAATATCGAAGTGTGTTGTTGTACACTACAGTATTGGAGTGTGTTGCTGTACTCTACAATACTGGAATGTTTTGCTGTACAACACAATATCAGAGTTTGTTGATGAATACTACAATATCGGAGTGTGTTGTTGTACACTACAACAGCAGAGTGTGTTGTTGTACAATACAATATCAGAGTGTGTTGCTGTACAATACACCAACAGAGTATGTTGCTGTATGCTACAATATCAGAGTGTGTTGCTATTTACTACAATATCGGAGTGTGTTGTTGTACACTACAATATCTGAGCGTGTTGTTGTACATTACAACAACAGAGTGTGTTGCTACATAATACAATATGGGAGTGTGTTGTTGTACACTACAATATCGGAGTGTGTTGCTGTACAATACAATATCAGAGTGTGTTGCTGTACACAACAATGTCAGAGTGTGTTGCTGTACACTACAATATCAGATTGTGTTGTTGTACACTACAATATCGGAGTGTGTTGCTGTATACTACAATATCATAGTGTGTTGATGTACACTACAATATTGGAGTGTGTTGTAGTACACTACAATATCAGATTGTGTTGATGTACATGACAATATCAGAGTATGTTGCTGTACTCTAGAATATCGAAGTGTGTTGTTGTACACTACAGTATTGGAGTGTGTTGCTGTACTCTACAATACTGGAGTGTTTTGCTGTACACTACAATATCAGAGTGTGTTGCTGTATACTACAACATCAGAATGTGTTGCTGTACACTACAATATCGGAGTGTGTTGCTTTACACTACATTATCAGAGTGTGTTGCTGTGTACTACAATATCAGAGTGTGTTGCTGTACACTACAATATCGGAGTGTGTTGCTGTACACTACAATATCAGTGTGTGTTGCTGTACACTACAACAACAGAGTGTGTTAGTGTATCCTACAATATCGGAGTGTGTTGCTGTACACGACAATATCGGAGTGTGTTGCTGTACAATACAATATCGAACTGTGTTGCAGTACACTACAATATCAGATTGTGTTGTTGTACACTACAATATCGTAGATTGTTGCTGTATACTACAATATCAGAGTGTGTTGCTGGACACTAGGATATCGGAATGTGTTGCTGTATACTACAATATCGGAGTGTGTTGGTGTATCCTACAATATCGGAGTGTGTTGCTGTACACTACAATATCAGATTGTGTTGTTGTACACTACAATATCAGAGTGTGTTGCTGTACACTACAATATCAGAGTATGTTGCTGTACTCTAGAATATCGAAGTGTGTTGCTGTACACGACAATATCGGAGTGTGTTGCTGTATACTAAAATATCTGAGTGTGTTGCTGTACACAATAATATCAGAGTGTGTTGTTGTACACTACAATATAGGAGTGTGTTGTATACTACAATATCGGCGTGTGTTGCTGTCCAATACAATATCAGAGTGTGTTGTTGTATACTACAATATCGAAGTGTGTTGTTGTCTATGACAATATCAGAGTGTGTTGTTGTACACTACAATATCGGAGTGTGTTGTTGTACACTACAATATCAGACTGTGTTGCTGTACATCACAACATCGCAGTGTGTTGCTGTACACTACAATATCGGAGTGTATTGCTCTACACAACAATATCAGAGTGTGTTGCTGTGCAATACAATATCAGAGTTTGTTGCTGGAAAACACAATATCGCAGTGTGTTGCTGTACACTACAATGTCAGAGTGTGTTGTTGTACACTACAATATCAGATTGTGTTGTTGTACACTACAATATCGGAGTGTGTTGCTGTATACTACAATATCGGAGTGTGTTGATGTACACTACAATATTGGAGTGTGTTGCTGTACACTACAATATCAGAGTGTGTTTATGTACATGACAATATTAGAGTATGTTGCTGTACTCTAGAATATCGAAGTGTGTTGTTGTACACTACAATATCGGAGTGTGTTTCTGTACACCACCACATCGCAGTGTGTTGCTGTACAGTACAATATCAGAGTAGTTGCTGTACTCTACAATACTGGAGTGTTTTGCTGTACACCACAATATCAGAGTGTGTTATTGTACACTACAATATCGGAGTGTGTTGCTGTACACTACAATATCAGACTGTGTTGCTGTACACCACAACATCGCAGTGTGTTGCTGCACACTCCAATATCGGAGTGTATTGCTGTACACAACAGTATCAGAGTGTGTTGCTGTGCAATACAATATCAGCGTTTGTTGCAGGAAAACACAATATCGCAGTGTGTTGCTGTATACTACAATATCAGATTGTGTTGTTGTACACTACAATATCAGGGTGTGTTGCTGTATACTACAATATCAGAGTGTGTTGATGTACACTACAATGTTGGAGTGTCTTGCTGTACACTACAATATCAGATTGTGTTGATGTCAATGACAATATCAGAGTATGTTGCTGTACTCTAGAATATCGAAGTGTGTTGTTGTACACTACAGTATTGGAGTGTGTTGCTGTACTCTACAATACTGGAATGTTTTGCTGTACAACACAATATCAGAGTTTGTTGATGTATACTACAATATCGGAATGTGTTGATGTACAATACACCAGCAGAGTGTGTTGCTGTACACTACAATATCAGAGTGTGTTGCTGTTTACTACAATATCGGAGTGTGTTGTTGTACACTACAATATCAGAGTGTGTTGCTGTACACTACAATGTCAGAGTGTGTTAGTGTATCCTACAATATCGGAGTGTGTTGCTGTACACTACAATATCAGAGTGTGTTGCTGTACACTACAATATCAGATTGTGTTGTTGTACACGACAATATCAGAGTGTGTTGCTGTATACAACAATATCAGAGTATGTTGCTGTACTCTAGAATATCGAAGTGCGTTGTTGTACACTACAATATTGGAGTGTGTTGCTGTACATGACAATATCGGAGTGTGTTGCTGTATACTGAAATATCAGAGTGTGTTGCTGTACACAACAACATCAGAGTGTGTTGTTGTACACTACAATATAGGAGTGTGTTGTACACTACAATATCGGCGTGTGTTGCTGTACAATACAATATCAGAGTGTGTTGTTGTATACTACAATATCGGATTGTGTTGCTGTATACTACAATATCGGAGTGTGTTGTTGTGCACTACAATATCGAAGTGTGTTGTTGTATATGACAATATCAGAGTGTGTTGCTGTACACTACAATATCGGAGTGTGTTATTGCACACTACAATATAGGAGTGTGTTGTACACTACATTATTGGAGTGTGTTGCTGTATACTACAAGATCAGAGTGTGTTGCTGTATACTACAATATCGGAGTGTGTTGCTGGTCAGTACAATATCAGGGTGTTTAGCACAATATCAGAGTGTCTGGCTGTATACTGCAATATACGAGTTGTTGCTGTAAACTAGAAATTCAGAGTGTTTCGCTGCACACTATACAATTTGAGTGTTTTGCTGTAGTCAACAATATCAGATTGAGTTCCTGTACACTACAATATCGGACAGTGTTGCTGTACACTACAATATCAGAGTGTGTTGCTGTTTACTACAATATCGGAGTGTGTTGTTGTACACTACAATATCAGAGTGTGTTGCTGTACACTACAATATCAGAGTGTGTTGCTGTACAATACACCAACAGAGTATGTTGCTGTATGCTACAATATCAGAGTGTGTTGCTATTTACTACAATATCGGAGTGTGTTGTTGTACACTACAATATTGGAGTGTGTTGTTGTACACTACAATATCAGATTGTGTTGATGTAAATGACAATATCAGAGTATGTTGCTGTACTCTAGAAGATCGATGTGTGTTGTTGTACACTACAGTATTGGTGTGTGTTGCTGTACTCTACAATACTGGAGTGTTTTGCTGTACAACACAATATCAGTGTTTGTTGATGTATACTACAATATCGGAGTGTGTTGTTGTACACTACAACAGCAGAGTGTGTTGTTGTACAATACAATATCAGAGTGTGTTGCTGTACAATACACCAACAGAGTATGTTGCTGAATGCTACAATATCAGAGTGTGTTGCTATTTACTACAATATCGGAGTGTGTTGCTGTACAATACAATATCAGAGTGTGTTGCTGTACACTACAATGTCAGAGTGTGTTGCTGTACACTGCAATATCAGATTGTGTTGTTGCACACTACAATATCGGAGTGTGTTGCTGTATACTACAATATCATAGTGTGTTGATGTACACTACAATATTGGAGTGTGTTGTAGTACACTACAATATCAGATTGTGTTGATGTAAATGACAATATCAGAGTATGTTGCTGTACTCTAGAATATCGAAGTGTGTTGTTGTACACTACAGTATTGGAGTGTGTTGCTGTACTCTACAATACTGGAGTGTTTTGCTGTACACTACAATATCAGAGTGTGTTGCTGTATACTACAACATCAGAATGTGTTGCTGTACACTACAATATCGGAGTTTGTTGCTGTACACTACAATATCAGAGTGTGTTGCTGTATACTACAATATCAGAGTGTGTTGCTGTACACTACAATATCGGAGTGTGTTGCTGTACACTACAATATCAGAGTGTGTTGCTGTACACTGCAACAACAGAGTGTGTTAGTGTATCCTACAATATCGGAGTGTGTTGGTGTATCCTACAATATCGGAGTGTGTTGCTGTACACTACAATATCAGATTGTGTTGTTGTACACTACAATATCAGAGTGTGTTGCTGAACACTACAATATCAGAGTATGTTGCTGTACTCTAGAATATCGAAGTGTGTTGTTGTACACTACAATATTGGAGTGTGTTGCTGATCATGACAATATCGGAGTGTGTTGCTGTATACTAAAATATCAGAGTGTGTTGCTGTACACAACAACATCAGAGTGTGTTGTTGTACACTACAATATAGGAGTGTGTTGTATACTACAATATCGGCGTGTGTTGCTGTCCAATACAATATCAGAGTGTGTTGTTGTATACTACAATATCGGATTGTGTTGCTGTATACTACAATAACGGAGTGTATTGTTGTGCACTACAATATCGAAGTGTGTTGTTGTATATGACAATATCAGAGTGTGTTGCTGTACACTACAATATCAGAGTGTGTTATTGCACACTACAATATAGGAGTGTGTTGTACACTACATTATTGGAGTGTGTTGCTGTATACTACAAGATCAGAGTGTGTTGCTGTACACTACAATATCAGAGTATGTTGCTGTACTCTAGAATATCGAAGCGCGTTGTTGTACACTACAATATTGGAGTGTGTTGCTGTACACGACAATATCGGAGTGTGTTGCTGTATACTAAAATATCAGAGTGTGTTGCTGTACACAACAACATCAGAGTGTGTTGTTGTCCACTCCAATATAGGAGTGTGTTGTACACTACAATATGGGCGTGTGTTGCTGTACAATACAATATCAGAGTGTGTTGTTGTATACTACAATATCGGAGTGTGTTGCTGTATACTACAATATCGGAGTGTGTTGTTGTGCACTACAATATCGAAGTGTGTTGTTGTATATGACAATATCAGAGTGTGTTGCTGTACACTACAATATCGGAGTGTGTTATTGCACACTACAATATAGGAGTGTGTTGTACACTACATTATTGGAGTGTGTTGCTGTATACTACAAGATCAGAGTGTGTTGCTGTACACTACAATATCCGAGTGTGTTGCTGTACTCTACAATATCAGAGTGTGTTTCTGTACAATACAATATGAGTGTATTGTTGTACACTGCATATCAGAGTGTGTTGCTGTACAACACAATATCAGAGTTTTTTGCGGTACAGTACAATATCAGAGTGTGTTGCTGTATACTACAATATCGGAGTGTGTTGCTGTACAGTACAATATCAGGGTGTTTAGCACAATATCAGAGTGTCTAGCTGTATACTGCAATATACGAGTTGTTGCTGTAAACTAGAAATTCAGAGTGTTTCGCTGCACACTATACAATTTGAGTGTTTTGCTGTAGTCAACAATATCAGATTGAGTTCCTGTACACTACAATATCGGACAGTGTTGCTGTACAGTACAATATCGGAGTGTGTTGCTGTATACTACAATATCTGAGTGTGTTGCTGTACATTACAATATCAGAGTGTGTTGCTGTGTACTACAACAACAGAGTGTGTTGCTGTACCTTACAATATCAGAGTCATGTACTGTACAATACAACAACAGAGTGTGTTGCTGTACACTACAATATTGGAGTGTGTTGCTGTTCTCTACAAAATCAGATTGTGTTGCTGTACACCACAATATCAGAGTGTATTGCTGTACACTACAATATCGGAGTGTGTTGTTGTACAATACAATATCGGAATGTGTTGTTGTACAATATAATATCGGAGTGTGTTGTTGTACACTACAATATCGGAGTGTGTTGCTGTACACTACAATATTGGAGTGTGTTGCTGTATACTACAATATCAGAGTGTATTGCTGTACTCTACAATATCGGAGTGTGTTGCTGTTTACTACAATATCAGAGTGTGTTGTTGTGCACTACAATATCTGAGTGTGTTGCTGTGCACTACAATATCAGTTTTTGAACCTGTTCACTCCAATATTGAGGTGTTTTGGTGTATACTACAATATTTGAGTGCGTGACTGTTGAATTCAGTTTCGAGGTGTTTTTTTGGAAACTACAAAAACTGCGTGTGGTGCTGTACACTACAACATCAGAGTGTGTTGCTGTACACTACAACATCAGAGTGTGTTGCTGTGCACTACAATATGAGAGTGTGTTGCTGTTCAACACAATATCAGAGTGTGTTGTTGTACATTACAATATCAGAGTGTGTTGCTGTACAATACACCAACAGAGTGTGTTGCTGTCCATGACAATATCGGAGTGTTTTGCTGTGTATTACAATATCAGAGTGTGTTGTTGTACACTACAACAGCAGAGTGTGTTGTTGTATACTACAATATCGGAGTGTGTTGCTGTTTACTACAATATCGGAGTGTGTTACTGTTTACTACAATATCGGAGTGTGTTGCTGGACACTACAATATCGGAGTGTGTTGCTGTACACTACAATTTCGGAGTGTGTTGCTTTACACTACAATTTCGGAGTGTGTTGCTGTACACCACAATATCAGAGTGTATTGCTGTACACTACAATATCGGAGTGTGTTGTTGTACAATACAATATCGGAGTGTGTTGCTGTACACTACAATTTCGGAGTGTGTTGCTGTACACTACAATATCAGAGTGTGTTGCTGTACTGTGCAATATCGGAGTGTGTTGCTGTACACTACAACATCAGAGTGTGTTGCTGTACACTACAATTTCGGAGTGTGTTGCTGTACACTACAATTTCGGAGTGTGTTGCTGTATACTACAATATCGGAGTGTGTTGCTGTACACTACAATTTCGGAATGTGTTGCTGTATACTACAGTATCGGAGTGTGTTGCTGTACACCACAATATTGAAATGCTTTGCTGTATACCACAATATCAGAGTGTGTTGCTGTTTACGACAATATCAGAGTGTGTTACTGTTTACTACAATATCGGAGTGTGTTGCTGGACACTACAATATCGGAGTGTGTTGCTGTACACTACAATATCGGAGTGTGTTGCTGTATACTACAACAACAGAGTGTGTTGCTGTAGACTACAATATCGGAGTGTGTTGCTGTACACTACAATTTCGGAGTGTGTTGCTGTATACTACAATATCGGAGTGTGTTGCTGTATACTACAACATCAGAGTGTGTTGCTGTACACTACAACATCAGAGTGTGTTGCTGTTCACTACAATTTCGGAGTGTGTTGCTGTACACTACAATATCAGAGTGTGTTGGTGTACACTACAATTTCGGAGTGTGTTGCTGTACACTATAATATCGGAGTGTGTTGCTGTACACTACAACATCAGAGTGTGTTGCTGTACACTACAATATCGGAGTGTGTTGGTGTACACTACAATTTCGGAGTGTGTTGCTGTACACTATAATATCAGAGTGTGTTGCTGTACACTGCAATTTCGGAGTGTGTTGCTGTATACTACAACAACAGAGTGTGTTGCTGTAGACTACAATATGGGAGTGTGTTGCTGTAGACGACAATATCGGACAGTGTTGCTGTATACTACAATATCGGAGTGTGTTGCTGTATACTACAATATCGGAGTGTGTTGCTGTTCACTGCAATATCAGAGTGTGTTGCTGTACACTATAATATCAGAGTGTGTTGCTGTACACTACAATTTCGGAGTGTGTTGCTGTATACTACAACAACAGAGTGTGTTGCTATACACTACAATATCAGATTGTTTTCTGTATACTGCAATATCGGAGTGTGTTGCTGTATACTACAATATCGGAGTGTGTTGCTGTACACTACAATATCGGAGTGTGTTGTTGTACAATACAATTTCGGAGTGTGTTGCTCTATACTACAATATCGGAGTGTGTTGCTGTATACTACAATATCAGAGTATGTTGCTGAACACCACAATATCGCAGTGTGTTACTATACAACGCATTATCGCAGTGTGTTGTTGCACTCTACAATATTAGGATGTTTAGCACAATATCAGGGTGTCTAGCTGTATACTGCAACATAGGAGTTGTTGCTGTAAACTACAAATTCAGAGTGTGATGCTGTTCACTGTAAAATCCGAGTGTGTTGCTGTACACTACAATATCAGATTGTGTTACTGTACACTACAATATCAGATTGTGTTGCTGTACACTACAATATCAGATAGTGTGTACAGTTAAATATTGGTTTGTGTTTCTAACACTACAATATTGGAGTGTGGCTGTATGCTTCAATATAAGAGTGTGTTGCTGTACAATACAATGTCAGAGTGTATTGCTGTACATTATAATAACAGAGTGTGATGCTGTAAACAATGATATTGGAGTCTGATGCTGTACACTACAATATCAGAGTGTGTTGCTGTATATTACAATATCGGTGTCTGTTGCTGTACACTACAATATCGGAGTGTGTTGCTAGACACTACAATATCGGAGTGTGTTGCTTTACACTACAATATCAGAGTGTGTTGCTGCACACTACAATATCAGTGTGTGAACCTGTACACTGCCATATTGAGGTGTGTTGGTGTATACTACAATATTTGAGTGTGTGGCTGTTGAATTCAATTTTGAGGGGTTTTGTTGGACACTACAAAAACTGAGTGTGTTGCTGTACACTGCAATATCCGAGTGTGTTGGTGTCTCCTACAATATCAGAGTGTGTTGCTGTACAATACAATATCGGAGTATGTTGCTGTGCACCACAATATCAGAATGTGTCGCTGTATACTACAATATCGGAGTGTGTTGTTGTACACTACAATATCAGAGAGTGGCTGTATGCTCCAATATAAGAGTCTGTTGCTGTACAATACAATGTCAGAGTGTGTTGCTGTACAATACGATATCTGTGTGTTGCTGGATAGTATTACAATAACGGAGTGTGTTGCTGTATACTACAATATCGGAGTGTGTACACTACAAACACGGAGTGTGTTGCAGTCCAATTCAATATCGGAGTGTGTTGTTGTATCCTACAATATGAGAGCATATTGCTGTGCATGACATTATCTGATTGTGTTGCTGTTCACTATAATATGGTAGTGGCTGTGCATTGCAATATTGGACTGTGTTGCTGTACACTACAATATCCGAGTGTGTTGCTGTACACTACAATATCGGAGTGTGTTGCTGTACACTACAATATCCGAGTGTGTTGCTTTACACTACAATATCGGAGTGTGTTGCTGTACACTACAATATCCGAGTGTGTTGCTGTACACTACAATATCAGAGTGTGTTGTTGTACACTACAATATCAGAGTGTGTTGTTGTACACTACAATATCAGAATGTCTTGCTGTATACTGCAATATCGGAGTTGTTGCTCTAAACTACAAATTCAGAGTGTGTCGCTGTACACTATAAAATCCGAGTGTGTTGCTGTACTCGACAATATCAAATTGTGTTCCTGTACACTACAATATCAGCTCGTGTGTACAGTAAAATATTGGATTGTGTTTCTGACACTACAATATCGGAGTGTGTGGTTGCACGCTATAATATAAGAGTGTGTTGCTGTACAATACAATATCAGAGTGTGTTACTGTATCCAACAATGTCGCAGTATGTTGCTGTACACTACATTATATGAGTGTGTTGCTGTACAACACAATATCAGAGTGTGTTGCTGTACTCTACAATATCTGAGTGTGTTGCTGTACAATACAATATCAGAGTGAGTTGCTGTACACTACAGTATCAGATTGTGTTGCTGTACACTACAGTATCAGAGTGTGTTGCTTGAATTGTAATGTGAACATGCCCACACCTCTGAAATATCCAGTGTTAACCATTTTGGATCAGTCACCTGTTATTCGTATATTTACAGTCCTATTTCCAGTCAAATCCAACAAACGTGGAGAGTGATGTAAACAGGTTTACACTATAATCCAAAGCCTACGTTGCCACCAATGTGTCTATCACCAAGCCAGAGAATGGCCCGTTTATCTTTAAACACAGAGTGAACTCCCAAATTCATGGTTAGTTGCATGAAGCCTCAAGGCATTTTGCCAAGCTCATTGCTGTGTGAGGTTTGAATAATTTGATGAAAACGTATGGTTTTTCATTGAATTTCATTCGAAAAGATCATACAGTTAGTACTTTAGAGAAGAAAACCTGACCAGAAATATGATCTGGGATGATGGAATGTGATATTTTCAATGCCAGTTCAGTCTGAGGGCATTAAGGATACAGACAGTTTGGAGACAAACATTGTGTTTGACTCCAACTTTGTACCTGAATAGAACTTGAAGTGGCTGCACAAAGTCATTGGTATGGTTTCAGTTTCTGATCATAGCAATGATGTCATAGAAACTGTCACCCTTCTGTCTCTGTTTCCTTACCCACATTAATTTGCACCAATAATTTCCACGACCTTCTCCTTGCAAGTTTGAAAATGTTAGAATAGACAGGTCATGACAGTCTGTTACAGCTGTGTTAATCACACTGAGTGAAATAGCAACCAATTTGCTCATACTAAGGACCAGCAGACAGTGTTGGGAATAACAAATCTTCCAATCACAAACTCATACAGCACAGAAAGAGGCTAGTCAGCCCATTGTCTATCTCTGACAGGAGGAAGGATGTTGTGAAACTTGAAAGGGTGCAGTGAAGATTTACAAGGATGTTGCGGGAGTTGGAGGGTTTCAGTGATAGGGAGAGTTTGAATATGCTAAGGGTATTTTCCCTGGAGCATCGGTGTCGGTGGGGTGATTTTATAGAGTTTATAAAGTCAGGAGGGCCATGGATACGGTGAATAGCCAAGGTCCTTTTCTTTGGGTTGGAGAGTCCAAAACTAGAGGGCATATGTTTAGGGTGAGAGGAGAGAGATTTAAAAATGTTCTAAGGGTAACTTTTCACACAGAGGGTGGTACGTGTATGGAATGAGTTGCCAGAGGAAGTGGTGGAGGCTGGTACAATTGCAACATTTAAAAGGCATTTGGATGGGTATATGAATAGGAAGGGTTTGGAGGGATATGGACCGAGTGCTGGCAAATGGGACTAGATTAGGTCAGGATATCTGGTCAGCATGGATGAATTGAACCGAAGGGTCTGTTTCCATGCTGTATGACTCTATGACTATTCGAGTTCCTTGAGTAGGGGGTAGTGGCTCCTGCGGGTCATGAGTTTCTGCTGTGGGCCTTCATCTGACTGATTCTGAACTGCAAAGTCTTCGGGCGCATGGGCCATGAGGTACAATGAGGTAGGATGATCCGAAGAGCAGGATCCATGTTTTACCCTTTTTCCTCTGATGTTTGGACTCAAAGATGATGCTGTTTAATGGACAAGTTGAATCCATTTTAAACAATTGGAAGCAATTGTCATGAAAGTTCTTAATGTGTTATTGTTGTTCTTATTTAATAACTTGATTCCTGAGGTGGAGGAAAATTGGATTTAGGTTCTGTGAAGACTTGCCTTGTTTTTGATAATGGGTGGAAAAACATTACATTTAAGCGACATTGATAAGATGTCGTATGATTTCAGCTAAATGAACATTAAGGGAGATAATTGCTCAGGCGTTTGCTGAGTTGTGTTTTACAACCTCTGGAGAGATTGTGAGAGAGCATTCTGTTGTTACTCTCCCTTTAATCCAATGACAGGAAAAGGGGAGGATGGCCGAGAAGGTCTGAGCTGTAGATTTGTATAAAACCTTCTTCCCAGTGAAGATGTGTGACAATGGACCTCTAGACGTCATTCAATTATTAATGCCAGACTTTTTTTGAATTCAAATGCCACCAATTACCGTAACAGGATTTGAACCCGGTCCTCAGATTGGTATCTAGGTTACCAGTACAGTGATGTTACCACTGGGCTCTTACCTCACATTCAGCATGGCTACCTCTGAAATATTGAATCCTCTTTAGAAAGCACTGTATGAACCATCTTACAATGCATTTTCAGGCAGTGCAGATGAATTTGAAATGATCAGATTGAGTTGAGCCCATGTACAGAAGTGACTGGATAAGCCAATCAAATCGTTGAAATGCTCAGGGCTCACTTATCGTAATAAATAGTAGCAGACCCAGCACAAAGACAATTCTTGAAACTTTTTAACAGCAGGTTTGCAGGAGGCCAAGGAAGGATCAAATCTCAAGGTGTCTTGGACATTACTAGTCCATCTGGAAGGTGGGTCCCCAAGGTGGAACCAAATATCAGCAAAGTGCTGTAACTTCACCCAGACACTGTTCCTTTTGCCTCCCACTCTTGCGCTGCTTTAAGCACCTGGGTTCTTGAAGGCCAGAGATGAGATGCACTGCTCCAAGTTTGAGATTTGCAATCAGAAATTAAATTTGTTTACACAATATAACTGCTTTGCAATTCCGGTCTCCTGGCAATTATCTGAAGAGAAGCTATCGTGAATTCCTTTACATCCAGTGAAATGTGATGCGATGCCAGCAGCAGTGGTGGGAGTCAATTAACAAACATTTCTCTTGCACATAGTTGACATATTTCATAAGTAACCTTTTGTACAAAGGTAATTGAAGGACAAGCAAATAATGAAATTGGAAGAGATCAAGATTCAAAAATCCATGAGAAAAGTTAGGCACCTTCCTCATCATGCCAGATGTTACTGAACAGAAGCAGAAGACAGAGTCGTCATGACAAGATATCATTTAGTAAAAAGGCAAAGTGAAGACAAAGATACTGCAATAATATTTTGAACCTTCGCTTCATTGAAAATCATTATGTGACATAAACTTTACAATCCTGGTCTTTTAATCAAATAGGTAATTTCCTGTCATTAAGTTTGCGGTTGACTTTAAACAGATGCTTCATTATTTTCAATAAAGATAAAATTCATATCATATGGAAATGCTCCTGCTACAAATATTTGTCCCAGACCCTGTGTTGTAAAGTGTCATAAATCACGAAAGCTCATCTTAGTAGTTGAAGCTTTGTAACTGGATTCTATTGTGACAGGTGCTCTTTGTACTGTGGTATTGATTGTGATTGAAGCATTTCAGCAAAAGGGTTTCACATTTTGCACAAGTTTTAACCGGCTTTTAAATCTGCCAAATTGAAAGTGAGATTAAAAAGGCAGCATTGTTCTCTGCTTCACAATCACGCTGACTCAGTTTGGCCTCACCTCTGCTTTTGGCTTGGCTATATCACAACTCTGTGCATTAATGTGTGAATTCAAAGCATTCCTTTTAAAAGAAATGCCATTATTGGCGTATGTTTTAAAATCCTGATTACATTGTTATCAAGTTAGTTGCTGCATTAGATACTGACAATGCCAGCTGGTCCATTGGCATTTCAGAACTCTCCCTTTCTCTGACCCAAGAGCAAGAGCCTTAAACCAGAAAAGGGATTAGTGTCAGAAAGACATGGAGTCATAGTTACACAGCACAGAAACAGACCCTTCAGTCCAACTCAGCCATCCCCACCGGATTTCCCAATAACCCTATTTACCTATGTTTAGCCCATATCCCTAAAACAAGTTGCTGGAAATGACTGACATGAGTATGCTTTCTCTTTAAAATCAAACTCATTTTTAGCCTTTGGGAAGCTGTTGACTTGAATTAGGGGAATCACAACCATTAAATCTTTGGGGATCACCTGGAATTTGGATCACTTTGATCTGCACTGAATGTGACCGTTAATGGACTGGTGCCTGCAATGGGGAAAGAACCTTATCCTGCCTTCATTTCTCTTTCAATGAAGCACACAGCATTCCCTGATTGGCTAAAATAATGAGACACTTTTGTCTTGAGCAGTCAAAGGACCGGGTTCAGAGGTGAACGCCTGCTGAGGGCTGGCCATATCCCAGTTAGTGGCACACTTGTATCTGAATTGGACAATTATGGATTCAGGTCCAAATCAAAGACTGGTGAGCTCTAATCTTTGCTGACACTTTGGTGTGGTTCCGTAGGAGGACTGGAGGTCCATCTTTTAGATGAGAGGCCAAACTGAGGCTCTATCTTGGTTGGTTGGCTGATTGCTTGGAGTGGGACCACTTCAATAGAAGAGTTATCCCTCATGGCTAGCTCACTAATTTGCACTCCATCAGCATCGAAACATCTGGTCATTCTTGTATTGCAATTTGAAATATGTTTGGCTGCTATGCTGCTACACTACATCAGTGAAGTCAATTCAAACAATTCAACTTTGTTGGATGTGAAAGATGTTTGAATTTTATGTTGGTACAAAACATTCTATAAAAAGGCCAATCATCTTCAGCTGCTTCATCAATGACCTTCCCTCCACCAGAGGGTGAGACGAGGGGATGTTCGCCAATGATTGCACAATGTTCAGCCCAGTCGCCACTTCTCAGACATTGGCCCAGTCCATACCTAAATGCAACAAGATCTGGACAATACCTAAGTTTGGTATGACAAGTGACAAGTAACATTCACGCCACACAAATGAGAATCTCCAACAAAAGAGAATCCAACCATCACCCCATGACATTCAATAGCATTATCATCATTGAATCCTTGATGGTCCTGGAGTTACCATTGATCAGAAACTCAGCTGGACTCGCCACATAAACACAGTGGCTCCAAATGCTGCCCAGAGGCTATGAATTCTGCTGTGAGTAACTCACCTCCTGACTCCCCAAAGCCTATACACCGTCTACAAGGTACAAGTCAGGAGTGTGATGGAATACCCCCCACTTGCCTGGATGAGTGCAGTTCCAACAGCACCTGAGAATTTTGACGTCCAGGACAAAGTACTGACTTCCAGGACAGACCACTGACACTCAGTAGCAGCAGTGTGTGCTACCAATAAGATATGCTGCAGAAATTCACCAAAGGTCTTCAGACAACACCTTCCAAATCCATGACCACTTCCATTCAGAAGGACAAGGGCAGCAGATACATGGGAATACCACCATCTTCAAGTTGCCCTCCAAGCCACTCACCATCCTGACTTGGAAATACATCACCATTTCTTCACTATCTCTGGGTAAAATCCTGGAATTCCGTCCCTAAGGGCATTGTGGGTCAACCAACAGAACATGGACTGCAGCGGTTCAAGAAGTCAGCTCATTAGCACTTACTCAAGGGGCAACAAGGACGGGTAATAAATGCTGGCCCAGCCAACGATGTCCATCTTTCATGAATGATAATTAATAAAATGCAAGTTCTTTTTCTTTGTAAGCTTTACAGAAATTCTAATCCCTTAGAGTAACATTTCATATTTAAAAAGGGTGTGGAATTACTTCTGTTAGTTAATTCCTAACTGGTTAATGTTTCCATTAGTTAAAAAATAGTTTCAAGGGGTTCAGTAACAACCCTACACGTCCCACTCAGATTTTCCCATGGTTTGTTGTCCTAAAATGAACCATGCTGGCATCTCCATGTGCATAACACTGATCTGACTCACAGAAGAATTTATGACCTTGATCTAAACTTCCTTTGCTTTCCAATGTGGGCCTGCCTCACAATCTGCTATTTTCATTGCCAATGGGAGCAGTGCCCTATTTTGAAGGAATGTTCTTTGTGAATCCAGATCCTGCTGCCTGAATGCAGAATGGAAGCACAGATAAAAGAAACAGATAACAAAAACCGCCCTACATTTACAGGACCCTAAAATTGTAACTATGAAAACAAAGTAGTGACTTACTGGAGAACAAGCAGCATTTGAAGTGTCTCACAAGGGATTCTGATCAGCATCAAACAGTACATACAATGCATGTATGTGTTAAAATAGTAAGTGCTGAGTGAACAGATTACTCATTTACAAAAGTCCATTTTCCTTTTAACATGGTTCTACTTTTGCTCACACTGATGGTGTGATCTCTTGGTCCAACATGGTTCGCTTTGAAATCTAGTGGTTGGTGTGTGGGATTGCTTCTATCAAAACATCCTGCACCAGCCAAGGCAGTGGGCTGGAGTCACAGGGACAGCTCTGTGATGGGATTGTGGCATACAGAGACATAAAGTTGGTAAATAAATTGGAGTATTGTTTAACTGAAAGCTAATGCAAGGACCACACACACACATGCACAGACACACATATATGCACACACACACACATGCACATACACATGCACGCACACACACAGATGGACACACACACACGCACACACAGACATACACACAGACATGCACGCATGCAAACATACACACATACACACACACTCACTCACACCCATACTGAGATACATTCACAGACATGTTCACATACACACACACACACAGACATGCACATATACATGCACACAGTCACAGACACAAACACACACACACTCACACACATACCGAGATACACTCACAGACATGTTCACACAAACACACACACACACACAGACATACACATATGCATGCACACAGTCACAGACACAAACACACACACACTCAAAGGTCTGGGCTACATGTGACTCCAGTCCCACAGAAACGTGGCTGAATCTCAAGTGCCCTCTGAAATGATCCTGTGAACCAATCAGTTTACTGGGAAATTAGAGAAGGGCAGCATGTACTGGTCTTGTCAGTGATGTCCAGATCCTATGAAAGAATTTTTAAAAAAAGTAAGGTAACATTCAGGGTTGGGGTGGGGCAGGGAAGAGCAGCAAAAGGTACAATGGAGTTGGTAACATAAATCTTGATATATCACAATGTCAAGGTTATAGTACCTACTCTATTTAATTCTTTCTAATTTAGAGTAAAGTTTGTTTTTGTAAAAATAATTGAATTCTTGTGGTGTTGCTCAGTCTGCTAATTACCTAGTTACTTTGATTTATTCTTTAAATGTGAATGGTTGTCATTGGAAATACTCCCTGCCTGACCAACAACCTTTGGATGTGATAAGTAGCTAATTCCATTGTTTTCCCCTGAGCAGGAAGTCTCACATCAGGAGACACAGTCTCAGGATACAGGGTAGACCATTCAACACTGACAGGAGGAAACATTTCTTCACTCAGAGGCTGGTGACCCTTTGGAGCTCTCTATCACTGCGAGCTGTGGAGGTCGAGTCACTGACATAGAATGTGATGGATAAATAGAGCCATAGAGTCATAGAGATGTACAGCATGGAAACAGACCCTTCGACCCATCCCGTCCATGCTGAACAGATATCCCAACCCAATCTAGTCCCACCTGCCAGCACCCAGCTCATATCCCTCCAAACCCTTCCTAGTCATATACCCATCCAAATGCCTCTTAAATGTTGCAATTGTACCAGCCTCTACCACATCCTCTGGCAGCTCATTCCATACACATACCACCCTCTGTGTGAAAGAGTTGTCCCGTATGTTTAGATGTTTAGATTTTAAAGGCAACAAGGAAGAAAGCAGGAATATGGTGTTGAAATGGAGGATCAACCATGATGGTGTTAAATGGTGGGACAGGCTTGAAGGGCTGAATGGCCTCTTCCTCCTCCTAGTTTCTATGTTTTCAGGAGCTTAGTCATATTGGACAAAATTGAGTATCCTCCCCTGTAGTGAGTTTGGTGATGGGGAATTAATCAGGGAGATGGTGAGTCCAACATCTAGTTGAGTGCATTGTGGGAAGGCTTGAGGTCAGCCTTCCGGCCCTGCCACAAATTGAGGCCCTAGTGTGGGCAATTAATGCCCATTTACGGGGGAGGTGATGGTCAAGGGGTATTAATTGTTGGACCTTTATCCAGAGACCCAGGTAATGTTGGGGACCTGGGATTGAATCCTGCCATGGTAGATGGGAGAATTTAAATTCAATAAAGAATTTAGAATTAAAGGTCTAACAAGGACTGTGATTCCATTGTCAATTATTGGAAAATCTCACCTGGTTCACTAATATCCTTTCGGGAAGGAAACTGCCATCCTTACCTGGGCTGGCCTACATGGGACTCCAGACCCACAGCAGTGTGGTTGACTTGTAACTGCTATCTGGACATTTAGTGATGGGCAATAAATGCTGACCCAGACAGTGACACCCGCATTCCATGAATGAATAAAAACAACTTGTCTGAAGGCAAATCCAACCCTGACACTGAATATCAGATAATTTTCAAGTGATAGTACTGACATATGAGATTCTTATTAGTTAATGTTAATTCAGTTTTAATGAATGTTTTGGTGAACTCGAACAGTTATCTTCTATGCCCTCTTGAGCTTTAAGAAACCTGTCGAAGTGCAATGACAGGTTTCTTGTTGCCTATTTTATAACACAGGAACGTTAGGAAGAAGAGCATGCTATTCAGCTTCTTAAGCCTGGTCTGTCATTCGACTAGATCGTGACTCAGGACTGATCTGGATTTCAGTTCTGTTCTACTGACATTTCTCTGAGTGAACTAATACCCTCATCCAGTAAATATCTATCGATCAACTTGGTCTTGACAGCTATAATTGCTTTTTGAGGAGTTTTCTATTCATCTGCTCCTTCTGGTCTCACTCCTGAGTGGCTGAACTCCAATGTAAGGTATCATAGAGCTTATACAACATGGTAAATGGCCCTTTGGCCCATCATGGGCATGCTGGTTATCAAACATCCATATTGTTCTATATCTCAGAACTTGGCCCATCACCTTGCTATGTTATAGACAATAGACAATAGACAATAGGTGCAGGAGTAGGCCATTCAGCCCTTCGAGCCTGCACAACCATTCAATATGATCATGGCTGATCATCCTTAATCAGTATCCTGTTCCTGCCTTATCTCCATAACCCTTGATTCCACTATCCTTGAGAGCTCTATCCAATTCTTTCTTAAATGAATCCAGAGACTGGGCCTCCACTGCCCTCTGGGGCAGAGCATTCCACACAGCCACCACTCTCTGGGTGAAGAAGTTTCTCCTCATCTCTGTCCTAAATGGTCTACCCCATATTTTTAAGCTGTGTCCTCTGGTTCGGCACTCACCCATCAGCAGAAACATGTTTCCTGCCTCCAGAGTATCCAATCCTTTAATAATCTTATATTCTCAATCAGATCCCCTCTCAGTCTTCTAAACTCAAGGGTATACAAGCCCAGTTGCTCCAGTCTTTCAGCATAAGGTAGTCCCACCATTCCAGGAATTGACCTTGTGAACCTACGCTGCACTCTCTCAATAGCCAGAATGTCTTTCCTCAAATTTGGAGACCAGAACTGCACACAGTACTCTAGGTGTGGTCTTACCAGGGCCCTGTACAGCTGCAGAAGAACTTCCTTGCTTCTATACCCAATCCCTCTTGTTATGAAGACCAGTGTGCTATTAACCTTCTTCACTACCTGCTGTACCTGCATGCTTACCTTCATTGACTGGTGTACAAGAACACCCAGATCTCTCTGTACTGCCCCTTTACCTAAATTGATTCCATTTAGGTAGTAATCTGCCTTCCTGTTCTTGCCACCAAAGTGGATAACCATACATTTATCCACATTAAACTGCATCTGCCATGCATCTGACCACTCACCTAACCTGTCCAGGTCACCCTGTAATCTCCTAAAATCCTCCTCATATTTCACCCTGCCACTCAGCTTTGTATCATCAGCAAATTTGCTAATGTTATTGCTGATACCATCTTCTATATCATTAATATATATTGTAAAAAGCTGCGGTCCCAGCATTGGTCCCTGCGGTACCCCACTGTTCACTGCCTGCCATTCCGAAATGGAGCCGTTTATCACTACTCTTTGTTTCCTATCAGCCAACCAACTTTCAATCCAAGTTAGTACTTTGCCCCCAATACCATGTGCCCTAATTTTGCTCACTAACCTCCTATGTGGGACTTTATCAAAAGCTTTCTGAAAGTCCAGGTACACTACATCCACTGGATCTCCCTCATCCATCTTCAGAGTTACATCATCAAAAAATTCAAGAAGATTAGTCAAGCATGATTTCCCCTTCATAAATCCATGCTGACTCTGACCTATCCTGTTACTACTATCCAGATGTGTCGTAATTTCATCCTTTATAATAGACTCCAGCATCTTTCCCACCACTGAGGTCAGACTAACTGGTCTATAATTTCCTGCTTTCTCTCTCCCACCTTTCTTAAAAAGTGGTACCACATTAGCCACCCTCCAATCCGCAGGAACTGATCCCGAATCTATCGAACTCTGGAAAATAATCACCAATGCATCCACAATTTCTCGAGCCACCTCCTTCAGTACCCTGGGATGTAGACCATCAGGCCCCAGGGACTTATCAACCTTCAGACCTAACAGTCTCTCCAACACCAATTCCTGGCAGTGTCC
This sequence comes from Chiloscyllium punctatum, assembly GCF_047496795.1. NCBI lineage: Eukaryota > Metazoa > Chordata > Chondrichthyes > Orectolobiformes > Hemiscylliidae > Chiloscyllium > Chiloscyllium punctatum. The sequence goes on from NC_092760.1 coordinate 89,238,912, forward strand.
TTCAGCCACTGTTACCTCAGGGAGATTGCTTGTGTCTTCCCCAGTGAACACAGATCTGAAGTACCAATTCAATTCTTCTGCCATTTCTTTGTTCACCGTAATATATTCCCCTGTTTCTGTCTTCAAGGGCCCAATTTTAGTCTTAACCATTTTTTTGCCTTTCACATACCTAAAAAAACTTTTACTATCCTCCTTTATATTTTTGGCCAGTTTACCTTCGTACCTCATTTTTTCTCTGCATATTTCCTTCTTAGCAATCCTCTGTTGCTCTTTAAAAGCTTCCCAGTCCTCTGTTTTCCCACTTATCTTTGCTACATTATACTTTTTCTCTTTTAACTTTATATTTTCTTAACTTCTCTCGTCAGCCATGGCCGCCAATGCCTCCTCCTAGGATCTTTCTTCCGTTTTGGAATGAACTGATCCTGCATCTTCTGCATTATACACAGAAATACCTGCCATTGTTCCTCCACTGTCATCCCTGCTAAGGTATTGCACCATTGAACTTTGGCCAGCTCCTCCCTCATAGCTCCATAGTTCCCTTTATTCAACTGAAATATTGTCACTTCCGATTGTACCCTCTCCCTCTCAAATTGCAGATTGAAGCTTATTGTATTATGGTCACTACTTCCCAATGGCTCCTTCACTTCGTGGTCCCTGACCAATTCTGGTTCGTTGCACAATACCAGATCCAGAATTGCCTTCTGGTTCGTTGCACAATACCAGATCCAGAATTGCCTTCTCCCTGGTCGGCTCCAGCACCAGCTGTTCTAAGAAATCATCTTGGAGGCACTCCACAAAGTCTCTTTCTTGAGGTCCAATACCATCCTGATTCTCCCAGTCTACCTGCATGTTGAAATCCCCCATAACGACTTTAGTAATATCTTTGCGACAGGCCAATTTCAGCTCCTGATTGAACTTACATCCGACATCCAGACTACTGTTTGGGGTCTGGTAGATAACTCCCAAGAAGGTCTTTTTACCCTTAATATTTCTCAGCTCTATCCACACTGACTCTACATCCCCTGATTCTAGGTCCCCCCGTGCCAGGGACTGAATATCATCCCTTACCAACATGGCCACCCCACCCCCTCTGCCCGTCAGTCTGTCCTTACGATAGCATGTATAGCCTTGAATATTCATTTCCCAGGCTCTGTCCACTTGAAGCTACGTCTCAGTTATCCCCACAATATCGTATCTGCTAATTTCCAAAAGAGCCTCAAGCTTATCCATCTTATTTCTAATGCTTCGTGCATTCATATATAGTATTTTTAATTTGTTACTGCCCTCACCCTTCCCATCAACCCCTATTTCACTCAACCTTTCTGAGTCTTCTGCCTCATTGATACAGTTGTCTTTGTTGACTTCCCTTGTTCTAACTTTCCCTCCAATTTCCTTCTTAAAACATCCAGTTTGTCTTCTCTCCCCTCCTCCTCCCCCGCCCCCCCCCCCCCCCCCCACTACTTAGTTTAAACATAGCTGTGTTGCAGTAGCAAACCTGCCTGCCAGAATGCTGGTCCCTAACCTATTAAGGTGCAAACCATCTCTCTTGTAGAATTTATGCTTACCACAAAATATACCCCAGTGATCCAAGAATTGAAACCTTGCTATGTTGTTTCAAGGGCTCATCTTTGATGTCTTGGGGAAAATAATTTGTAACTGTTCTGTTGCTATTCATTTCCTCCAACAGTGGAAGTTCTTTCTCTTTCTCTACATTAACACATCCTTTAGCCTTAGTTGGATCACTCATCAATCTTCTGTGTTCAAAGAAATATGAGCCAAGTGTATGCAACTTGTCCTCTGAATTTAGCCCCGGCATCATTCTGAAATTACCCTGTATTTGGTTTGAACATTTCTGAGTTGTCTCATACTAGGTCGCATTTTCCCGATGCTGGTTGAGTTGGGATCATTATAAGTTAACAAGTATAATATCATGCAGCACTGAAACATACAAGCTCACTACATTCTTCATAGAATGTTTAATCACCAAACTCATTGACAATGTTATGAAGATTTCAAACAAAACAGGAATTGCTGGAGAAACTCAGGAGGCCTAGCAGCATCTGTGGAGAGAAAAACAGAGTTAATGTTTCAAGACCAGTGACCCTTCAGAGTCCATAGTCACTGACTGTAAACATTAACTCTGTTTCTCTCTCCACACTACCACTGTACCACAATAAATATCAAAGCATTTTCTCTGTATACTGTCGGAAGATAGATATTTCTGATGAAGGGCTTTTGCCCAAAACGTCGATTTTCCTGCTCCTCGGATGCTGCCTGACCTGCTGTGCTTTTCCAGCACCACTCTAATCTAGACTCTGGTTTCCAGCATCTGCAGTCATTGTTTTTACCTCGATAGGAACAGGAGTAGGCCCTTTGAGCCTGTACCACCATTCAGTGTGATCTTTGGCATAACTCCATCCACCTGCCTTTGGCCCAGATTCCTTAATACCTTTGCCTAACAAAAAGCTTATCTTGGATTTAAAATTAACAACTGATCCAGCATCCATTCCCAATTATGGAAGGGAGTTCCAAACCTCTCCCACCCTTTGTTTGCCAAAGTGCTTTCTAACATCTCTCCTGAATGGTTTGACCCTAATTTTTAGACTATGTCTACTAGTTCTAGAATCTCCAATCAGTAGAGTAGTTTACCTTTACCTTCTCTGTCTTTTCCTGTTAATCTCTTGAAGACTTCAATCAGATCACCCTTTAACCTCCTACATTCTAGAGTAAATGAACACAATTTGTATAGTCTTTCCTTGTAACTTAACCCCTGAACTCCAGGTATCATATAAACCTATGTTGTATTCCCTCCAAGGCCAATGTACCCTTCCAAAGGTGTGGTGCCTAGATCTGCGCACAGCGCTCCATGTGATAACCAAGTGACCAGGGTTTTGTATAACTGCAGCATAACATCTGCATCCTTGTACTCCACTCCTTGAGATATAAAGGCCAGCATTCCATAAGCATTTTTGGAATTTTCTGCATCTGTTCCTGACATTTTAAAGCTCTATGCAATTGAAACCCCAAGTGTCTTTTAATTTCAAACCATCTAGAAAGCACCCTGATCTATCCTTTTTCAGTCCCGATTGGATAATCTCACATTTGATCATGTTGAATTCCATCTGCCACAATTTTGCCCATTCACATTATCTATCAATATCCCTTTATAATTTTACATCTTCATCACGAGTATCCTTACATATGGATGAGGAAGGACACCACTTCGACTGGGACAACACATCCATCCTAGGACAAGCCAAAAAGAGACACGTATGAGAATTCCTAGAAGCATGACATTCCAACCGGAACTCTATCAACAAACACATCGAGTTAGACCCCATCTACCACCCCCTGAGAAAAGGAACAAGAAGTGACTTCACCACAGGAAATAACATCACCACAGGAAATGACATCACCAACTCAAAGAAATGCAAATATTTAAATAGAAAGCAGGAATTTTCAGCATTGCTTGGCATGAGGTCCACTGAAGATGTTACCTAGTAAGGTAATGAAACATCTGGAAATGAACCTTTCAGCTCAGCGAGCAAACCTACATCCAAAACCTCAACCTGAGCTATGAATCTTCTCAAAACACGCTTTACGTTATCATCTATACTGTCTACAATGCTGCCTAACTTTGCATCATCAGGAAGTTTAGAAGCATGCTTTTCCATACCATTATCCAAATCATTAATAAATGTCCTATCACTCACCATCTTGAAGACTCCAAACAGATCACAACTAAAATATCAAATGGAATGGATGCCACGTTTATACCACCAGCCTTCATTAAGAAACCCAAGACCCAAGATCACTCCCTGACTCACATACATTGACAAATTAATTGGCTTCCTGGTCACTTCCTGTAGACCTTTTGAGCAGATGTTATAATGAACTTCCAGCTACCCTCTCGTTGTACAGGACAGACTGAGCCACATGGTTTTTCACATGGTCAGTGAGTGCTCCTCATTGTATTGTCAATTACTTACTAATCAAAACAAGTGAAGAAATGCAGATTACATTGTCAATGTCGCATTGGCGTTAGTGGGGTCTTGTATAAAGCACCAATGATCTATCATGTTTCAACAGGAGTTATATGTCAGACATCACGAGGTTATGAAAGGTATTCATAAATGTGAGTTATTTTTCTCTTCTATAAAGCAGTTTTTAATTTAATTTTAAAAATATGTAATTTCCCCAGCCAGGACTTTACAGTATACATGAACAACATATTAAAACAAAAATCATGTAAGGTTCTAAAGTCTTCATCACATCTGGTTCGCATCTCCACACTATTTTGTCCTGATGAACTTAACTATAAATCCATCTTAAAATATCGTCATACTTATGGAGCAAGTCCAGCAACAATAAAAGATTCAACTATTTCACTCTATGCCACCTGTATGGTTCTATATGCCATATGTTGGGACCACAACTTTTCACTTTATACATTAACGATCTAGTTGAAGGAACTGAGTACATTCTGGCGAGGTTTGCAGATGATACAAAGTTGCTACCCAAGTTGGTAATGCTGTTAAGAAGGCATATGGTGTGTTAGGTATCATTGGTAGTGGGATTGAGTTCCGGAACCGCAATATCATGCTGCAACTATACAAAACGCTGGTGCGGCCACACTTGGAATATTATGTACAGTTCTGGTCGCCCCATTACAGGAAGGATGTAGAAGCATTGGAAAAGGTGCAGAGGAGATTTATCAGGATGTTGCCTGGTCTGGAGGGAAGGTCTTATGAGGAAAGGCTGAGAGACTTGGGTCTGTTCTCATCGGAAAGAAGAAGGCCAAGAGGGAATTTAATAGAGATATACAGAATGAGCAGAGGATTAGATAGTGTAGACAGTGAAAGTCTTTTTCCTAGGATGATGATGTCAGCTTGTACGAGGGGGCATAACTACAAATTGAGGGGTGACAGATTTAAGGCAGATGTCAGAGGCAGGTTCTTTACTCAGAGAGTAGTAAGGGTGTGGAATTCCCTACCAGCCACATTAGGGAGATTTAAACAATCCTTAGATAAGCACATGGATGATGATGGGATAGTGTAGGGGGAACGAGCTGAGAATAGTTCACAGGTCGGCGCAACATCGAGGGCTGAAGGGCCTGTTCTGTGCTGTATTGTTCTATGTTCTATGTTCTAAAGATAGGTAGAGGGACAGGTGGCATTGAGGAGATGGGGAGGCTGCAGAAGGACTTGGACAGGTTAGGAGAGTGGGCAAAGAAGTGGCAGATGGAGTACAACGTGGGAAAGTGTAAGGTCATGCTCTTTGGTAGAAAGAATAGAGGCATGGACTATTTTCTAAATGAGGCAAAAATTCAGAAGTCTGAAGCACAAAGAGATTTGAAAGTCCTAGTCCAGGATTCTGTCGAGATGAACTTTCAGGTTGAGTTAGTAGTTAGGAAGACAAATGCAATGATGGCATTTATTTTCAGGACTTGAATATATGTACTTCTGAGGCTCTATAAGGCTCTGGTCAGACCACATTTGGAGGATTGTGTGCAGTTTTGGGCCCCGCATCTCAGGAAGAATGTACTGACCCTGGAGCGTGTGCAGAGGAGGTTCACGAGAATGGTCCCAGGAATGAAACACTTAACATATGAGGAACATATGAGGGTCTATACTCGATGGAGTTTAGAAGAATGAGGGTGGATTTAATTGAAACATACAGAATACTGAATGAACTGAATAGAATGGATGTTTGGAAGATGTTTCCATTGGTAGGAGAGACTAGGACCCAAGGGCAAAGCCTTAGAGTAAAGGGAACTGAGACAAGGAAAAACTGCTTCAGCCAGAGGTAGAGAATCTGTGGAATTCATTACCACAGAAGGCAATGGATGCCAGTTCATTGAGTATATTAAAGACAAAGATAGATACGTTCTATCTCTGATCACGGGTTATGGGGAGAAAGCGGGAGAATGGGGTTGAGAAACTTGTCAGCCATGATTGAATGGTGGAGCAGACTCAATGGGCTGAATGGCCTAATTTTTGCTCCTGTGTCTTATGGTCTTATGGTGTTTCTAACAGATCAGTAAAGCAATATTTTCCCTTCCTCCCTCTCTCTAATGAGATGATCCTTTACTGGTGGTTGAGAGACAACAAGAACTGGACAATATCCTGGTTTGGACAAACGGGTGTCTGGTAATATTCATGCCTCACAAATACCAAGCAATAACTGCAAAATTCACCAAGGGTATTTAGACAGCACCTTCCAAACCCCCAACCACTTCTAACTAAAGGACAAGGGCAACAGATACATGGAGCACCACCCTCTGGAAGCTTTTCTTCAAGCCACTCCCCATCCTAATGTGGAAATATTACTGTTCCTTCTGTGCCACTGGATGGAAATCTGGCAATTTTCTCCTTAAGGGCATTGTGGGTCTACCCACTGCACATGGACTACAGCAGTTCAAGAGGACAGCTCACCCCCACCTTGTACTCAAGGGGAAACCAAGGATGGGCTACAAATGCAGGCCCAGCCAGTGATGCCCACATCCTGTGAGTGAATTTAAAAAGTACATTGGTTCCGACTAATTGGGACTCGATACGAAGACAAGAACAGTTGGTTAGGTATGTGCTGTCACAACCCAGGAAACATAGAAATAGGCTATTCAGGCCCTCGATCCAGCTCCACCACTCAGTAGGATCATGGCTGATCATCGAGCTCATTATCCTAATCCTGCCCCTACCCCCACCCATATCCCTTCATCTCTTTAACCACAAAGCTATGTGTACCTTCTTGAAAATAATGTTTTGGTCTAGACCACTTTCTGTGGGAGTGATTTCCACAGGCTGATTGAAGAAATCTCTCCTCATCTCTGTCTTAAGAGGTTTAGATTAATTAGATTCCCTACAATGTGGAAACAGGCCCTTCGGCCCAACCAATCCACACCGACCCTCTGAAGAGTAACCCACCACCCTCTGACTAATGCACCTATCGCTATGGGCAATTTAGCATGGCCAATTCACCTGACCTGCACATCTTTGGACTGTGGGAGGAAACACATGCAGACACGGGGCGAACGTGCAAACTCCACACAGACAGTTGCCCGAGGCTGGAATCGAACCTGGGACCCTGGTGCTGTGAGGCAGCGGTGCTAACCACTGAGTCACTGTGCTACCCTTATCCTTAAGCTGTGACCCTTGATTGGAGAAATCTCACAATCAGGAACATCCCTCTTGTATCTAACCTGTCCAGACATGTTAGAATTGTATTGGTTTCTATGATATTCCCCCTCATTCCTTGAAACTCCAGTGAATACAATCCTCATGGACTCAACCTCTCCTAGTATATTGGCCCTGCCATCCCAGGATTCAATGTGCTAAACCTTCACAGCACTTCCTCTTGAGCAAAAACAAGAGGTTCTATGAGTTGGTGGTCATTAAATATGAGAGTTTGTGAGCTTCTGCATAATAACTAGCTGAGGCAATAGTGAAGTTGAGCATAGAGGCTGAATGCCCACAAGCAGCAATTGCTTACAACAATGGAGCTGGAGTAGAGTCCAGCAAATCCAGGAGCAGTACCAATTTGGGGAGAAGCTGGAGTTGTGCTTGTCAGGTGTGGATTGCAGATTCTCAAATCCAGGGAAATGTAAAGCAAGAGAAAGAAGTGAAATCACAAGCGTGGGAGCGGCTGTTGATGCAGTCCGTGACAGAATGGCTCTTGAAGTAGTTCTAACATTAACTCACCAAAACAGAACCCTGTGATAGGGTTTAATGTCCCACATTGCCACTAAAGTTGGAATGGGAGGGGTGAGTGGGTTTCCAAGAATCCAACTGCATCTGACTTTGTTTTATTTACTTTTGATCTCTTCCGTGAGGTGTTCAAACACAGTGCAATTATTTCCCAAATTTTCCTCATGATTTGTGTCAGATATAAAAGGGGAGGCAATGGCCTAGTGGTATTATTGCTGGACTGTTAATCTGGGGACCTGGGTTCAAATCCTGCCATGGCAGCTGGTGGAGTTTGAATTCAACTTTTAAAAACTGTTTGGGATTAATATTCTAATGATGACCATGAATTGATTGTTGGGGGGGGGGAAGCCCATCTGGTTCACTAATGTCCTTTAGGAAAGGGAACTGCCATCCTTATTTGGTTTGGCCAACATGTGACTCCAGACCCACAACTGTCCTCTGGGCAATTAGGAATGGACAATAAATACTGCCTAGCGATGCATTCTTAATGAAGGGCTTATGCCTGAAACATTGACGTGCTTGCTCTTCAGACGTTGCACTTTTCAGCACCTCTCTTTTCGACTCTGACTCTCCAGCATCTGCAGTCCTCACTTTCTCCTGAGCACTGTAATGTTCATGTGACAGACACCTCCAAGGGGTTGATTAAAGTTCCAATATTGGCTAAGGGGTTTAGATCATCCCAGCTTTAGGGACAAGGCTTGTTGCACATTCATTGATAGGTCACTCAAATAGTTAAGGAGTCGCGAGAGAACAGCTCCCAGGTCACAAAGAGTTAGAGAAAGAAAACAGAGATAGCAGGAAGCTCCATACAAAAAAGAACTGTGAAGCTATAGAGCAGATAACTGAACTATGGAGTAATAAAGCTGAGGATGCTGGAGATCTGATACAAAAACAGAAATTACTGGTGAAGCTCAGCAGGTCTAGCAGCATCTGTAGAGAGAAAGCAGAGTTAATGTTTCAGGTCCAGTGAAATTTCTTTAGAACTTTCAGCACCTAGGGAATGGTCCAAGATATGCTGAAGGCAGGGAAGGAGGGCTACATGGATAGGTGAAGACAGCGCCCAGAGAGAGAGAAAGCAATAAAGTTGGAAAGGCAAACAAAGGGATGGGTAATGGTAAACCAGGGAGAGAGGAAAACTGATAAAGGGACCATGAGAAGGTGAGAATGGGTGTGGTGAAAACAGCCCATGTGATAACCGGGCCTGGGATGTGGGTGTAGATAAAACAAGAAAATAATTGAACTTGATATTGAGTCCTGAAGGCTGCAGGGTCCCCAAGGGCTGCAGGTTATAATTGTTCATTAACCTCTTCCACTCTTCAGAACTGAATGATCAATATGAACTTCAGTGGTTCAAATTAAACCACATCTTGAAGGATATTTCTGGTCTAACATTAGGGAGAATTAGCTGATGTTTATGTGAAAAGACCACACCAACTCTATCTTCATGGCACTGTCAAAGGACTTTTATAGGACTGCACTTTCTCATTTTTACACTGTGTCAAAATATTGATAGAAGACCTCTGAACTATGTACATGGGGTATCTCTGTCCCCTTTCGTGCATCTCAGTGTTTATATATGCTGCAAATGCTTCCCTCCATGTAAACCAGCCATGGTAAAATATAGCTGTACAAAGTAGATGTGGGATATCTGTGTGTACTTAATGTGCCGTTAGAGAAAGCTGACTTTGAAATATAGTGAACGTATAAACACACTAATAGATGCACCCAGTGTACTTAAGTGAAAGACAATCATTTGTCCAGCTGTTCTTGTCATATTTAGGAGTTGAAATACCACTGCAATGATGGGTCAGAAAGTGCTCACACAGTATCGAAGAAGTCCTGGTTAGTTTAGCAGCTGCTTTTTTTTTTAAATCTAAAGGACAGAAGAATTAACGATGTTCATTTGTTGAATTGCCCCGGACTGCAAACTGTTTGAATTGGTGCCTGTACAGTTGTACACGGAAGCTGTTCTGCACCAACTAGGACTCAATTGTCTCTCTGTGCCAGAATCAGTGCTGTTAGGCATAGAGTCATAAAGATGTACAGCCTGGAAACAGACCCTTTGATCCAACTCATCCATGCCGACCAGATATCCTAACCTAATCTCATCCCATTAGCCAGTACCTGGCCCATATCCCTCTGAACCCTTCCTTTTAAATGCTGTAATTGTACCAGCCTCCACCACTTCCTCTGACAGCTCATTCCATACACACACCACCCTCTGTGTGAAAAACTTGCCCTTAAGCCCCTTTTATATCTTTCCCCTCTCACCCTAAACCTACGGCCTCTAGTTCTGAACTCCCCCACCCAAGGGAAAAGACTTTGCCTATTTATCCTATCCATGCCCCTCATGATTTTATAAACCTCTATAAGGTTACTCCTCAGCCTCTGACGCTCCAGGGAAAACAGCCCCAGCCTGTTCAGCCTCTCCCTGTAGCTCAAACCCACCAACCCTGGCAACATCCTTTAAAATATTTTCTGACTTCCAGAATGATTTATCTTCGCTGCACTCCACTCCATGATAACATAAAGTGCAATCCCATTTCTGCATGCAAATTGCATCATGTAAGTTCCATCCAGGATACTTATTTGCCAAAAAAAAGAATCTGCTAAAATAATCATAATGTGGCACAAATATTTTTGTACTCTTGAGGTTGGAGGTATCCACCAACCTGTGACCCCCTCCTATTGGAAAGGTAAGGGGTCCATATCCCTCCAAACCCTTCCTATTCATATATCCATCCAGGTGCCTTTTAAATGTTGCAGTTGTACCAACCTCCTCTGTGTGAAAAAGTCCCATTTACATTTTTTCCAACTTACCTTAAACCGGTGCCCTCTAGTTTTGGACACCCTGGCCTTCAGGAAAAGACTTTGCCTATTTACCCTATCCATGTCCCTCGTGATTTTATAAACCTCTATAAGGTCAGTCCTCAGCCTCCGACACTCCAGGGAAAACAGCCCCAGCCTGTACAGCCTCTCCCTGTAGCTCAAACCCTCCAACCCTGGCAACATCCTTGTAAATCTTTTCTGCAACTTTTCAAGTTTCACAACATCCTTCCTATAGGAGTAATAGCATATGGTTACTGCTTAGTTAATAGCTCATGTATTCAGATATACTGCTTCATAACTTAGTGCTTGTAAGTTAAACCATAGAATTTATTGCTCCAACAGATCTGAGTCATTCAGCTTGTTAATGTGAACATAAGTAACAGGATTAGAAATTAGCCCCCTTGGGCCTGTTTTACCATTTGATATGATCATGGCTGATCTGATTGTGGGTTTAACTGCACTTTCCTGTTTCTCATGCGCCCCTCTACAACTTTGACTCTCTTGTAAAAAGAAAAGTCTCTCTAACTCAGCCTTTTATCTGATGACCCAGCCTCTGATGACTGCTCTCAGAGGTCGAGAATTACAAAGATTAATGATCCTCTGAGGGAGGAATTCCTCCTCACCGCTGTCACAATAGGGAGGGCTTTTATTATGAAACCTGCTATTTCTGGACAGCTCCACAAGTGGAAACATTCTCCATCATTAATGTGGCTTTTAACGTCCTTTGGAGAAAATGAGCACAATACAGTAACTGAGGGACACTCATAAAACCAACAGATTCATTCAGAATGAATGGTCTATTTTATTGAGGCAAAATAGGAAACTGAAAGAGACATAGCGGGGTGGCGGGAGCAAAATAACAATGTCTGCAACTGAAACAACTAAAGAGCCTGGGTGAGGAGTGGCTTTGGGAAGGCAGGGGTAAAGCTAGCTTATTTAGATTGAGGTACCTCCAAGGTAATATATGTTTGTGTAAGGTCAGAAACAAATTGACTCTCAGTGACAAATTAGTGTTTAAGCCATCAATTTCCATATAACTCAGGATATTATTAATAGGTCAGTTACCTTGGTGGATATTAATGTAGAGATTCCACCTATTTGACCCCAGATAACCCTGCATACTTATGTTTATAAAGATAAGGTCTGACCCAGCCGTTTTAGCTAATGGGAGGCTTACCTGCGCTCTGTGCTGGGAAGCTCCAAATTATTGGTCAGTTAAACTGCAGTAGTATCCTTGAACAAGCTTCAGAATGCCTAAGCATTTGCAAACCTGCTCTGTTTGGACTTGTATAAGTCTGGAATGATTTTACAAGCAAATGTTTTTTCAAGAAAATGTGACTTTGGAGGTTCTCCCCTGGAAAGCTGGTCTGGGGTCAATGTGTCATGTTACAGTGCACCACCAGAGTGTGACCACAGCTTCACGCCTCCTGCTGTTCATCTTCCTCTCGATGTGTATAGCTCAGAAAATGGATTTCCTACTGGTGGAGGTACATTCTCACAGCTTACCATGACCATTGGTTTCAAATTCCTCTTCAGTCTCCGTGGGTGAACAAAGTGGCGACGCATGGAGCTGGGTCCCTGCTAAATATAGTAAGAAGCTGCCAAAGGCTAAAGTGAAAATCAATAGATGTGAAGCTGGAAGAGCACAGCAGGTCAGCCAGCACCCGAGGAGCAGCAATGTCAACGTTTCAGACCCAAACCCTTTGTCAAGACTGGGAGGGGGGAGAGGGGGAAGCCAGAAATAAATCGAGGGAGAAGGGTGGGGCTGGGGTAAGGGTAAATGGGATGGTGATAGGTGGATAGGAAGACGGAGAGGTTAGGTTAGGTTAGGGAGGTGAGGATGAGGGGCAGGGCTGGACATAGGATCAGGCTGGGGAGGAGGACTTTGAAGGTGGTGAAGTCAATATTGAGATCATTGAGCTGTAAGCTCCCCTGGTGAAAGATCAGGTGTTGTTCCTCCAGTTTCTCTCTTCCCTCAGTCTGACAGCGGAGGAGGCCAAAGATGGACATATCGCCGGGGGAGTGGGAGGGGGAATTAAAATGGATGGCAACAGGAAGGTCAGGTTGGTTAGTGCGTGCAGAACGCAGATGCTCCACGAACCAGTATTTGAACTTGCATTTGGTCTCCCCAATATAGAAGTTAAAATCTCTACTTCCCTTTAGACAACCACTGTCAATCTTCATTTCCTGGCTTCGGAAGCTTACTGACAGCCTAACGTTAGAGTCTGTATGAAAATCTTCTAATAATTAAATTTGTGTTGTGTTAATGTTGTGCCACCAATGCTTTCTGCTGAATTAAACCCACGTTGTAAAGGTAACAATAAAAGCACTGAGACTATGTTTGTTGCCCAATGCAGGTTTGCCTTCATTCAGCCAATTGTTTGTTCTGATCTTGTGCAATTTGGTTGATTGTATTTAGAATTCCAGCCTTGAATTCTAGTACAGTAGCTTGAAGGTGTCTGTTCCCTCACAGTGAACATATGTAGTTCCAAAGAGCTTTACCATTCAGTTTTGTATGTTGGGAAAGAAACATGATATTTTAAACTTTTCTGAGTCTTTCTATTTTATTCATCTTTCGTTGGCCAGGCCAAACTTTGCTGCACATCCCTAATTGCCCTTAAACTGAGTGGGCTTTTCAAAAGGGCAGTTAAGAGTCAACCACACTGCTGTGGGTCTGCAGCTGGACTAGTTAAGAGTCCAGATTTAATTTCCCACCCCCAAACCGGTATGAGTGAACCCAGTGGGGATTTAAAATGGCAATCATCAATTGATTCATAGCCACAATTACTGAAAATCATATTTACTTCCAGATTTAGGTCGGTAGCCATGGGAGGATTTGAGCATGTATGCCTATCGAATTAGCATTACTTACCCAGTAACTTTAACCACTCTGCCACCATCATTTTTCCTTCTGTGCTTTCCAGAAAGTTCTGTCTTTTAGCTAGAGTATGATTCCAACAGGATTGGCAGTCCTTCAGTTCTTTGTCCCAGTCTTCATGGTGACCAGTTTCATCACGTATCACCCAGGAAGTTGTGAATGACAGCAGGGTTTCTGACAGTGAATAACATGGTGAATAATCCCAGCCCTGTCCTGAGTGTGTTTCAGGCAGAGTTTATCAGAGCAGTGAGCACATCGACAGAATGCGGTTTGATTATATTTTTTCGAACTGAGTGATCAATGATAACACTCCATTTCTCTGCCTGAGATTAGCTGACCAAAGACAGACCAGGAGCTGAGCTCTCATTAACAAGCACATTTCTGTAACTCAGGAAACATTCACATGTCTTGTCTCTCCTGATGATTTATTTTGAGATTTACTTTCAGTGCTTTCTGCTTCAACATGATGGTGGCTAAGGTGGTGCCTTTATTCAACATGTCCTTGAGAAAATGATCTCTTAGAGTTAACTCACATCATTTTTATGACTTTATATCTAAATTAGCCCACGTAGGAGTAAAAGCTCAAACTGAGCAATTTGAGGGAAATTGCCATCACTAAAACTGACATTATTAATTACACCTGTGAAATACTAGCCACCTGGCTCCTGGAGTGTCCTTCCTTCTGGAACAATAGCTGGCCACTGTATCCCAGGCCTGTGCTGACTCCCCTCATTGTGAGAGTTATCTGTGATACACATGGCAGCATTTCCATCCCAAGCAAACAGACTGGGCTCCAAGGCCCACTCAGCAATTTCTCCAAATCCAGTGCAATACTGAGGGAATGCTGCATTGTCATGGACACTGTCTTTTGGATGTGACATTAAAATAATTCCTCCATCTGATTCTCAAGCTGGGCTTTCAGTAAAGAGATGGTGGCAGAGTCGGATGCTGCAAGTGGAGCTCCCCTGCTCCTTCTTTTTGTACCCCTTTGGTCTCTTGGCAGCTCCTAATGGGTCCCGGCCCGGTATCTCACTGTCTCTCAGCCTGGTCTCTCAGTCTGGTCTCTCGGTGTCTCTCAGCCCGGTCTCTCGGTGTCTCTCAGCCTGGTCTCTCACTGTCTTTCAGTCTGGCCTCTCAGAATCTCTCAGCCTGGTCTCTCAGCCTGGTCTCTCAGCCCGGTCTCTTAGTCTGGTCTTTCGGTGTCTCTCAGCCTAATCTCTCAGTGTCTCCTGGCCCGGTCTCTCGGTGTTTCTCGGCCCGGTCTCTCGGTGTCTCTCAGTCTGGTCTCAGTGTTTCTCAGCTTGGTCTCTCGGTGTCTCTCAGCTTGGTATCTCGGTGTCTCTCAGCCTGGTCTCCTAGTGCTTCTCAACCTGGTCTCTCAGTGTCTCTCAGCCTGGTCTCTCAGCCTGGTCTCCTAGTGCCTCTCAGCCTGGTCTCTCAGCCTGGTCTCTCAGCCTGGTCTCTCAGCCTGGTCTCCTAATGCCTCTCAGCCTGGTCTCCTAGTGCCTCTCAGCCTGGTCTTTCGGTGTTTCTCAGCCTGGTCTCTCAGTCTGGTCTCTCGGTGTTTCTCAGCCTCATCTCTGGGTGTCTCTCAGCCTGGTCTCTCAGTGTCTCTCAACCTGGTCTCTTAGTGTCTCTCAGCCCGGTCTCTTGGTGTCTCTCAGCCCGGTCTCTTGGTGTCTCTCAGCCCGGTCTCTCAGTGTCTCTCAGCCTGGTCTCTGGGTGTCTTGGTGTCTCTCAGCCTGGTCTCTCAGTCTAGTCTCTCAATGTCTCTCAGACTGGTCTCTGGGTATCTCTCAGCCTGGTCTCTCGGTGTCTCTCAGCCTGGTCTCTCAGTCTGGTCTCTCAGTGTCTCTCAGCCTGGTCTCTGGGTGTCTCGGTGTCTCTCAGCCTGGTCTCTCAGTCTGGTCTCTCAGTGTCTCTCAGCCTGGTCTCTCAGTGTCTCTCAATCTGGTCTCTCAGTGTCTCTCAGCCTGGTCTCTCAGTGTCTCTCAGTCTGGTCTCTGGGTGTCTCTCAGTCTGGTCTCTGGGTGTCTCTCAGCCTGGTCTCTCAGTGTCTCTCAGCCTGGTCTCTCAGTGTCTCTCAGTCTGGTCTCTGGGTGTCTCTCAGCCTGGTCTCTCGGTGTCTCTCAGCCTGGTCTCTCAGTGTCTCTCAGTCTGGTCTCTGGGTGTCTCTCAGTCTGGTCTCTGGGTGTCTCTCAGCCTGGTCTCTCAGTGTCTCTCAATCTGGTCTCTCAGTGTCTCTCAGCCTGGTCTCTCAGTGTCTCTCAGTCTGGTCTCTGGGTGTCTCTCAGTCTGGTCTCTGGGTGTCTCTCAGCCTGGTCTCTCAGTGTCTCTCAGCCTGGTCTCTCAGTGTCTCTCAGCCTGGTCTCTCAGTGTCTCTCAGTCTGGTCTCTGGGTGTCTCTCAGCCTGGTCTCTCGGTGTCTCTCAGCCTGGTCTCTCGGTGTCTCTCAGCCTGGTCTCTCAGTGTCTCTCAGCCTGGTCTCTCGGTGTCTCTCAGCCTGGTCTCTCGGTGTCTCTCAGCCTAGTCTTATAGCGTCTCTCAGTCTGGTCTCTGGGTGTCACTCAGCCTGGTCTCTCGGTGTCTCTCAGTCTGGTCTCTGTGTGTCTCTCAGCCTGGTCTTTCAGTGTCTCTCAGCCTGGTCTCGATATCTCTCAGCCTGGTCTCGATATCTCTCAGCCTGGTCTCTGTGTGTCTCTCAGTCTGGTCTCGATATCTCTCAGCCTGGTCTCTCAGTGTCTCTCAGCCTGGTCTCTCGGTGTCTCTCAGCCTGGTCTCTCAGTGTCTCTCAGCCTGGTCTCTCGGTGTCTCTCAGCCTGGTCTCTCGGTGTCTCTCAGCCTGGTCTCTCAGTGTCTCTCAGTCTGGTCTCGATATCTCTCAGCCTGGTCTTTCAGTGTCTCTCAGCCTGGTCTCGATATCTCTCAGCCTGGTCTCGATATCTCTCAGCCTGGTCTCTCGGTGTCTCTCAGTCTGGTCTCTGTGTGTCTCTCAGCCTGGTCTTTCAGTGTCTCTCAGCCTGGTCTCGATATCTCTCAGCCTGGTCTCGATATCTCTCAGCCTGGTCTCTGTGTGTCTCTCAGTCTGGTCTCGATATCTCTCAGCCTGGTCTCTCAGTGTCTCTCAGCCTGGTCTCTCGGTGTCTCTCAGCCTGGTCTTTTAGTGTCTCTCAGCCTGGTCTCTCAGTGTCTCTCAGTCTGGTCTCGATATCTCTCAGCCTGGTCTTTCAGTGTCTCTCAGCCTGGTCTCGATATCTCTCAGCCTGGTCTCGATATCTCTCAGCCTGGTCTCTCGGTGTCTCTCAGTCTGGTCTCTCAGTGTCTCTCAGCCTGGTCTCTCGGTGTCTCTCAGCCTGGTCTCTCAGTGTCTCTCAGCCTGGTCTCGATATCTCTTAGCCTGGTCTCTCACCGGTGTGTTGGTCGATCTCTCAGTGGCTCATGGTCATGTCTCGGCTTATTGTGTGAGTGGATCCTGCCTGGGAATGTTCGCGAGGCACCAGGGGATTGGAGAGGTGGCAGTTCCAGCAGCAACGATGGTACCTGAGGTGGCAGCGATGAGAACAGATGGCAGACAGATAAGTGGAGGAGGAACTGAGGACTGCAGATGCTGGAGATCAGAGACAAGAGTGTGGTGCTGGAAAAGCACAGCTGGTCAGAGAACATCCGAGGAGCTGGAGAATCGACATTTTGGGCAGAAGCCCTTCATCAGGAATAATAAGAAATAAGCTGAGGACTCACCAAAGACTATTTCACTCTAAATTTATTCATTTGTTTTCCCAGTTTAAACTACGAAAGATGTTAATGTAAACTCTTACCATATTTCTTTATTTTTCTTCTACTCTATTTGTATCGAAGTACTTCGTTACCTAAGATGGCACCATATGTGGCAACATTAGACACTATTCACCGTACTCCTGTACTTCTGTGCTTGTGTACACATGACAGTAAACTCAAATCTAAAAGTGGGCTTAAGATACTCTATTATGACAGCACTTGAAGATGAGATGTGGAGATCTCCCTTGTGCTCTGACCAATATTTAACCCAGAAACAGGTAATGTGGTGATTGGTGTAGTTACTGTTTGTGAAATGGTGTTGGGTAGACACTGGTTGCAGTGTTTCTCTTCATGTCTAGACTTCAGAGAGACTTCAACGTCTACAAAGTGCTTTGGACTGCTCTGAGATCCCAAGAGGCACCCTAGTGAATGCAATTTGTCTTGTTTCCACGTCTTGAGGTACAAGGGTATGAGAAGTTAAAATTCCCATGCTGGCTGAATGACTGAATCATCATTGCACAGACAGGAGCTACATCAACATACAATTAAAATAACTAAAGTGTTTGGAAATCTTTGGGAGAAAGAAAAGCAAAACTTGCTTTTGTAAAGAGCCTTTCATGGCTACAAAGCCCTTTGTGAGCAATGAAGCATTGTGAACGTGTGGTCAGTGTTAGAACATAAGAATTACTGCAGTAAATTTGTACAAAGCAAGCTCCAAATACACAGCAATATGATAACGACCAACAAATCTGCTTTCTCGATACGAATTGAGAGACAAATATTGGCCAGGATAAACTCCCCGAACTTCTTCAAATCAGTGACAATGGATCTTTTATGTTCAACTGGGTTAATCCATCAGTCATGCACCAACCTTCCACTCGTGCTCGTGGGGTTTGAATCTGTAAGCATGTGACTCAGAAGCGAGAATAACCGAGTTCCTGAGGCCAGGTAAGGGTTAGGTGTGAAAATTGGGGTTTACCACTTCAAATCTGAGTGCAAGTCTGGGGCACCTAAATGACCAACTTCGATCCCGGTTAGCACAGACCACGATTCGTTCACTACTGGCTAACACAGACCACCCTTCAACCCTGGTTAACAACAGACCACCCTACACTCCTTGTTAACACAGACCACCCTTCAACCCTGGTTAACAACAGACCACCCTACACTCCTTGTTAACACAGACCACCCTTCAATCCTGGTTATGACAGACCACCCTTTAATTCTGGTTAACACAGACCACCCTACACTCCGGGTTAACACCGACCACCCTTCAATCCTGGTTATCACTGATAACCCATCAAACCTGGTTAACACAGACCACCCTTCACTCCTGGTTATCACAGAGCACCCTTCACTACTGGTTAACACAGACCACCCTTCAACCCTGGTTAACAACATACCATCCTTCAACCCTGGTTAACACAGGTCTCTCTTCAATCCCGGTTATCACAGACCACCCCTCACTCCAGGTTATCACAGACCACCCCTCACTCCTGGTTATCACAGACCACCCTTCACTCCTGGTTATCACAGACCACCCCTCACTCCTGGTTATCACAGACCACCCTTCACCCCGGGTTATCACAGACCACCCTTCACTCCTGGTTATCACAGACCACCCTTCACCCCGGGTTATCACAGACCACCCCTCACTCCTGGTTATCACAGACCACCCTTCACTCCTGGTTATCCCAGACCACCCTTCACCCCGGGTTATCACAGACCACCCCTCACTCCTGGTTATCACAGACCACCCTTCACTCCTGGTTATCACAGACCACCCTTCACCCCGGGTTATCACAGACCACCCTTCACCCCGGGTTATCACAGACCACCCCTCACTCCTGGTTATCACAGACCACCCTTCACTCCTGGTTATCCCAGACCACCCTTCACCCCGGGTTATCACAGACCACCCCTCACTCCTGGTTATCACAGACCACCCCTCACCCCGGGTTATCACAGACCACCCCTCACTCCTGGTTATCACAGACCACCCCTCACTCCTGGTTATCACAGACCACCCTTCACCCCGGGTTATCACAGACCACCCCTCACTCCTGGTTATCACAGACCACCCCTCACCCCGGGTTATCACAGACCACCCTTCACTCCAGGTTATCACAGACCACCCTTCACTCCGGGTTATCACTGACCACCCTTCACCCCGGGTTATTACAGACCACCCCTCACTCCTGGTTATCACAGACCACCCTACACTCCTGGTTATCACAGACCACCCCTCACTCCTGGTTATCACAGACCACCCTTCACCCCGGGTTATCACAGACCACCCCTCACTCCGGGTTATCACAGACCACCCCTCACCCCGGGTTATCACAGACCACCCTTCACTCCAGGTTATCACAGACCACCCTTCACTCCTGGTTATCACAGACCACCCTTCACTCCAGGTTATCACAGACCACCCTTCACTCCTGGTTATCACAGACCACCCTACACTCTTGGTTATCACTGACCACCCTTCACCCCGGGTTATTACAGACCACCCCTCACTCCTGGTTATCACAGACCACCCTACACTCCTGGTTATCACAGACCACCCCTCACTCTTGGTTATCACAGACCACCCCTCACTCCAGGTTATCACAGACCACCCTTCACTCCGGGTTATCACAGACCACCCCTCACTCCTGGTTATCACAGACCACCCTACACTCCGGGTTATCACAGACCACCCTTCACTCTTGGTTATCACAGACCACCCTTCACCCCGGGTTATCACAGACCACCCTTCACCCCGGGTTATCACAGACCACCCCTCAATCCTGCAGTAAATTGTTGGGCACTGATGCCCTGATGTTTGAACACAAAAACAAAAGTAAATGCTGGAGATCTGGAATGAAAACAGGAAGTGCTGGAGCTCAAAATCTAACATTACTCCTCTTTGGAGCTGAAGAATGTGTTTCGAAGAGTCATCATATCTGAATACAAATGTTAACTGCCCTTTTCTCTCTTCACAGAATCTGCCGGACCTGCTGAGTTTCTTCAGCACTTGCTGCTGTTTTAATCAAAATAGGACCATCTATCTTCACTTGGCCACTGGAACCAGGCGCACATCAAACCCAGTGACCATCCTGACTCTCTATAAAGAGCGATAATTGGACTCAGTTACACACCCATCCAAACCCTTTTTTCCCCATTTCAGTTGAAATGTATCTCCATGCCATTTAATATGAGACAACCCATTGTGAGGGATAAGGGACCCTGCTGAGTTACAAATGCCAGCTTTTCATATAGACTGTCTGAAATGACCTGGGAGTCCTCACCTTCCTTTACTGTTAAGGTTGCTGTTCCTTACTAATTAATGATATATTATTTTAAACAACTAAATCAATAAAGTTTCATTAATGATTAATGCTTTTAATGTGCACCTGTGACAATACTGCAGCTCTTATGAAGTAAAATCAGTAAAAATTACACCTTTAGTTTATTTTATCATCGTGAAATTGAATCTGCCCAGCAAGTCGTTACACAAGGACCAATGAACACAATATAGGAAGTTAAAAGCATAATGCAAAAGTAAGGGTAATAAATGGCTTGAATCAGACACATTGTTGGAACTGATTCCATATACTGTATATGGCATAAAGTATAACTTGGTTTGAGCTTTCGGGTTGCCAAGTTTACCCTGCTTTTAATAACACTGGATGATCACATAGCAGAAACGTTGGCAGGTATGCAAATCCCTCACTTCGATCTTGTTCTTAACACTTCCAGTACCACAGTCCAGACAAGACATTCTTGCCATCCAAAACATTTGCTACCTACACCGAAAATCCTGGACATGTATCACACATTGTGCTTGCTGATCAACACTGGTTTCCAGTCCACTAATCCTTCAACTTCAGAATTTTTTAAATTAGCGCTGTGTTGAAGGGTTGTGGGAAGCGGGCAGGAAAGCGGAGTTGAGGCTGATATGAGGTCAGCCATGATCGCATTAAATGGTGGAGCTGGCTTGATGGGCTGAATGGCCTCCTCCTGCTCTGAATTATTATGGTCATAGAGTCATGCAGTAATAGAGATGTACAGCACTGAAACAGGCCCTTCAGTCCAATTTATAAATTCTGTGTCCTATGATCTTATACTCTACAACCACCTGATGAAGGAGCAGTGCTCTGAAAGCTAGTGCTTCCAAATAAGCTTGTTGGACTATAACCTGGTGTTATGTGATTTGTAACTTTGTCCACCCCAGTCCAACACCAGCACCTCCAAATCACACAACACCAGCTTATAGTCCAACCATCACTAGCGTTCAGATCACTGCTGCTTCATTAGGTGGTTTTAAATGTTATAATTGTACCAGCCTCCACCACCTCCTCTAGCAGCTCATTCCATACACACACCACCCTCTGTGAGAAAAGGTCGTCCCTTAGGTCTCTTTTTAAATTTTTTCCCTCTCACCCTAAATCTGTGCCATACATATCTGGTCTTATGAAGGACAGAGTATTTGACAAAGTAATGAAACTGAAGACAGTCAAGTTCACCATGACCTGATGGCCTGTACCCACGGGTTTTAAAGGAAGAGGCTTCAGAGAGAGCAAGGCATTAGTCCAAATAATCTAGAACCCACTGGATTTGGGAAGGCTATCCAGTGATTGGCAAGCTGTGAAAGTGATGCCCTGTTCTTGAAGGAAGAGAGACAGAAAACAGGAAACCATTGGCACATTAGCCTAATGTCTATCATAGAGCATACCCGAATCCATTATTAAGGAAGAAATGGCAGGACATTTAGAAAAACTTAACACAAACAGAGATAACTGAGTTTTGTGAAGGGAATTCAGCTTCCACATATGTATATTTTACCAAGGCACCTCTGGGACTTGGCACCTCTGTACGGTGGTACCTGGAATGTGAGCATTTACATATTAACAACAGCTTTGTGAATTGTTACTTTAGCGAGGTAAGGCACCCCCACAACTATGATCAGGGACATTACTTGGGGTTCAGGTTCTCTTGAACAGGCCAGTTGAACTCGGGGTGGTGGTCTTGTGGGTATGGGCAGCTCAGGTACCTTGGTGGGGAGGGGGGAGAGTGAGAACCAGATGGCTTTTATGATTGTTAACAGTGAAGAAGATTGTCCTGAAAGTCTATACAAACCCTTTGAAGCTGTAAAAGTAAGACAATGCAGTGAAGAAGGAATATTTTCTGTCACCGATGGTGAAGCGGTTTTTGGAATCTCTTCCTTGAAAAGCGAAGGAAGGAGAATCTATGAATAAATTGTCAATGGATAAATTGTCAATGAGTGTGGGACTAAAGGTTATTGGGGGTAAGTGGAAATGTTGAGTCATCGAATCAGTCATGATCTTATGGAATGGGGAGCAGGGTTGAGAGGCTGAGTGAGGTTCTCCTGCTCCTACATACTCATATGTAAAAGGTAACAACTCCTTCAAGAGCTGCTAAGACTGTAAAAAGCATCAAACGTTTGAAGAACTGTCACACTTTTCAAGATCTGTCAAGAACTTTCAGGAAATTTCCAAACTTGTCTACAGCAATCAAGAAGCACCAGTGAACTCCTTTGCTCTTTCTAGGTCACCCAGCCTTTTATAACTTCGAGTTAATGTTTTGAGTCCTGTATGACTTTTCACAAAATGTTAACTCTGTTTCTCTCTCCACAGAAGCTGCCAGACCTGCTGAGTTTCTCCAGCACTTTCCAAATTAGAAATGGCTTTGACACTGTGAGAATTTATACCCCCAAATGAAATATGCCCAAGAGGTATTGATGGTTAGGGAATTTGTAAATTTAACTTTAAAATAATGAATATGTCTATCTAACTCTGCAAACGTTTATTTTCATTTTCACTTAAAACAAAACTGAAAAAAATTGCAGAGTGGTACAGTGGTGACATATTCCAGACAGCAACGATCTCTGTGCTTGGCTCCAGTGCTTAATTCTCTGTACAATAAGTGTTGAGAGCGATATGCTGTCATGAATACTTACCAGTTTGAAGATAGTGAAAATAACTCCTTCCAAATATATTCATTTATTTCAGGCATGTGCAAAGAGCAGCAACCACTCAGATTTCTCGGTGAGTGGGAAGTATTTGCGCCCAGGACCATTCTTGTGAAAAGCTATTGATCAAAATAATATTAAGTAAGATAAAGCCTGCTATGACACAGTCCTAAATCTGCCTCTCTGTACAGATTTATTGTGTTCGATCTCCTTACACCAGCAATTTAGAGTCGTAGAGTCATTGTAGCATAGAAACAGACTCTTCAGTCAAACTTGTCCATACCAACTAATCCTGTCCCTTGTCATCTCTGCAATCTCCTGCAGCCCCTTTACTTTCCAAGACATCTGTATGCATCAAATTCCCATCTCCTGAACATCCCCAATTTCAGATGGTTGATGTCTGGTGGCTTTGCCTTCAATACAAAGGCCTGAAACTCAAGACATCATTCCCCAAGCCTCTCTTTATCTTTCTTTCCTCTTTAGACCACTCTGTAAAACATAGCTCTTCAACCAACCTTTATACCACCTGTCGTAATGTAGCCTTATGTCGTTCTATATCAAATATTTCTTTGTAATGCTCCTGTGAAGCACCTTCAGACATTTCATGACATTAATAATCAGATATAAATATAATTTATTGTTGTAAAGGTCAGCCTTAAGAGGTCTTTTCTTGATTCCTATTTCTAGGTTAGGTGTTAAGTTTTTGATGTCTATGATTTATTGATTCTGGCTTTTTTAAAATTCATTCACAGGATGAGGGTCTTACAGGTTGGGCCAGCATTTATTACCCATCCCTAATTGCCCAGAGGGCACTTAAAGAGTCAACCACGTTGCTGTGGGTCTGGAGTCACATGGAGACCAGACCAGGTAAGGATGACAGCTTCTTTCCCTAAAGGATATTAGTGATCCAGATACATTTTTCCTGACAATGGACCCATGGTCATCAGTAGACTCTTTACTTCCAGATTTTTACTGACTTCAAATTCCACCATCTGTCATGGCAGGATTTAAGCCCAGGTCTCTGGAACAATCGCTGGATTAACAGTCCAGCGATAATACCACTAGGCTATCATTTCCCCCTTCGTGAATAAATATGATCTCGAAACACAGTCACATTCCGAATGCTGTTTATATCTTAGTCCAAAGTTAGATAAGTTTTGATTGGCTGGTTGTCTGGCTTCCACTTTATAAATTCAAAGTAATTCTTCCTTTGGAGGTAATATAAGATGAGTCGCTGTAAAATTCTTTGTGAAGATAGAATTCTTCATTAAGATGGAGAATGAAGTAGTGAATCCATAACTAGGGTTCTGAATTGAAATAAAGGGAACAATGAGGGTACGGGACGCGGTTTGGAAACAACGGATTGGCGAACGTTATGAAGAGGGTTGACGATGGATAAGTGATGGCTCATATTTAAAGAATGTGTGCATGGAGTTTCAAAATGATTCATTCCTGTCTGGCACAAAAGCAAACCAGGAATGACATAAAAAAGGAATTAGGGTCAATATAAGAACCAAGGAGAAGACATACAAATTTGCCCGAAAGAGCAGTAAGTCTGAGGATTATAAGTATTTTAGAATTCAGCATAAATTCTAGCATGGATAAACAGTTTGATCAAGAGAGAGGGGAAATAGAGCAAAATTGCCGGGTACATAAAACCTTAAAAATCTTCATAAATATTAGAGAAAAAGTTTAATAAAGACAAGTATTTCCCTGGGGAAGTTATGACAGGAAATAAAGCAATTGAGCCCATACTTTGCTTCTGTCTTCATAAAAAATGGACAAAAATAATCTTCCAGAAATGTTGCAAACTAAGTTTCTAGTGGGAGGGCGGAATTGAAGGGAATTAATATGAGTAAGAACATAGTGCTGGACAAGTTAATAAGGCTAAAGGCTGGTGCATTATCAGAACCTGATGATCTACATCCACTAACCCTGGAAATATTGGATGCTTTGGTGCTTATCATTCAAAATCCTACCAACTGTAGAGCAACACTGACAGATTGGAAGATGCTAACCTCACTGTTTAAAAATGGACGGAGATATAAAAACAGAACTACAGGCCAGTTAGCCAAACACCAGTGGTAGGGAAATTACCAGAGTCTATTTTAAAAGATTTAATAGCAGCACATTTGGAAAAGCATTAATGGGATTGGACAAAGCCAGTATCGGTTTATGAAAGGCTAGTCATGCTGACCAAATCTACTGGAGTTCTTTTTTGGATGTAACCAGTAAAATAGATAAGACAGAGCCAGTGGACCTGACGTACTTCGATTAAGCTCCTCATAAGAGGTAAGTGTACAAAATTTATGCACTTGTGATTGAAAGTAATATATTGGCCTTGATTGAGAATTGGTTATGGACAGAAAACAGAGAATGAGAATAAATGGGTCTTTTTCTGAGTTGCAGGCTATGACTAATGAGGAACTGTAAGAATTAGTGTTTAAGTCCCAATTATTCACGATATATGCAAATGACCTGGGTGATGGAACCAAATACAATATTCCCAATTTTGAGGTTAACCCAAGACCGGCAGGGATTGTGAGTTGTGATCAGGATGCAAGGAGGCTTCAAGGAGATTTAGAGAAAAAGAGTAGGTGGGCAAACATATACTGTAGCACTGGATAAGTGTGACGTTATATTGAGTCGCAGATGGATAGGATAGTGAAGAAGGCATTTAGTATGCTTTCCTTTGTTGGTCAGAGTATTGAGTTCAGGAGTTGGGAGGTCATGTTGCGGCTGTACAGGACATTGGTTAGGCCACTGTTGGAATATTGTGTGCAATTCTGGTCTTTGTCTCGGAGAGATGTTGTGAAACTTGAAAGGGTTCAGAAAAGATTCACAAGGATGTTCCCAGGGTTGGAGGGTTTGAGCTATAGGGAGAGGTTGAGTAGGCTAGGGCTGTTTTCCCTGGAGTGTCGGAGGCTGAGGGGTGACCTTATAGAAGTTTATAAAATCATGAGGGGCATGGATAGGATAAATAGACAAGGTCTTTTCCCTGGGATGGGTGAGTCCAGAATTAGAGGGCATAGGTTTAGGGTGAGAGGAGAAAGATTTAAAAGAGACCAGAGGGGCAACGTTTTCACGCAGAGGATGATGCGTGTATGGAATGAGCTGCAAGGGAAGTGTTGGAGGCTGGTACAATTACAGCATTTAAAAGGCATCTGGATGGGTATAGGAATAGGAAGGGTTTGGAGGGATATGGGCCAAGTGCTGGCAAATGGGACAAGATTAGATTAGGATATCTGGTCGCATGAACGAGTTTGACCGAAGGGTCTGTTTCTGTGCTGTACACCTCTAATATTGTGACTCGATAAATGGTTCTGAACCCATCAAATTCTCTACCATAGAAAGCTGTGCAGGCGAAGTCAGTAAAGTATAAAGATGTATTTCTTTTTTTCTGGAATATAGTCAAAGGCATCAAAGGGTATGGGGAGAAAGAAGGAATATGGCATTGGGGTAAAGGATTGGCCATGGTTCTGTAATGGTAGAGCAGGCTTAAAGGGCCAAATGGCCTACTCCTAGCTTCTATATTTCTAAAATAACTAAAAGGATGAGGGGGATGGATCTTCACATCTATCCTCACGACATATTAAATGCATAGAATCCCTACACTGTGGAAGCAGGTCATTCAGCTGATTGAGTCCACACTGACCCTCCAAACAGCATCTCACCCAGACCCACTCCATTCCTGTAACACTACATCCCCCAAGGACAAAGTGGTGCTGGGGATCAGAGTCGAGAGTGTGGTACTGGAAAAGCACAGTAGCATTCGAGGGGCAGGAGAATCCAAGTTTTGGACAAAAGCACTTCATTAGGACTGAGGCTTGTGGGCCAAGGAGGCAGAGAGATAAATGGGGAGATAAATGTGAAGTACCTTCCCCCAAGCCCCATCCCCCTCCTCAACTTTTCTTCCGCTTCCAGAGTTACGCTGGCACCATTCCCCACCCTTCCCTCTGCTACATTGATGACTGCATCGGTGCCACCTCGTGCTCCCGCGAGGAGGTTGAACAGTTCATCAACTTCACCGACACATTCCACACCGGCCTTAAGTTCACCTGGACAACCTCGGATACCTCCCTCCCCTTCCTGGACCTCTCCACCTCCATCAACAGTGACCCACTCAACACAGACATCTTCTACAAACCCACTGACTCCCACAGTTACCAGGAGTACACCTCCTTCCACCCTGCCTCCTATAAAACCGCTACCAGTTATTCCCAATTCCTCCCAACCAATTCCACCACAGAACATTCCAGATGGTCTCCTTCTTCAAAGACTAACTTCCCCCCACCATGTGGTCAACAACACCCTCCAGTGCATCTCATCCATTTCCCCAACTTCTGTCTTTGAACCCCACCCCTCCAACCGCAACAAGGACAGAACCCCCTCTGGCCCTCATCTTCCACCCCATCAACCTCCATATACTTCACATCAGCCTCTGCCATTTCTGCAACTACAAACGGACCCCACCACCAGGGATCTATTTCCCCCCACTCCATCCGTAAAGACCATTCCCTCTGTGACTCCTTTGTCAGGTCCATGTCCCCCAAAAACCCACCCTCCTGTCCTGGCACCTTTCCCTGTCACCACAGGAATTGCAAAACCTGCGCCCACACCTCCTCCCTCACCTCCATCCAAGGCCACAAAGAAGCCTTCCACATCTATTAGAGATTTATCTGTACTTCCACACGTCATCTACTGTATCCAATGTTCCCGATGTGGTCTCCTCTACATCGACGAGAAAGGATGCTTACTTGCAGAACACTTCAGAGAACATCTCTGGGAGACACCTGCACCAACCAACCGAATGGCCACCCCTCCCACTCCACCAAGAACATGCAGGTCTGGGCCTCCTCCATCGCCAAAGCCTAACCAACTGACGCCTGGAGGAAGAACACCTCATCTTCTACCTTGGGATCCTGCAACCACATGGGATCAATGTGGATTTCACCAGTTTCCTCATCTCCCCTCCCTCTACCTTATCCCAGATCCAACCCTCCAACTTGGCACCACCCTCTTGACCTGTCCTCCCGGTCCATCTTCCTTCCCACCTACCCGCTCCACCCTCCCCTCCAACTTATCACCATCACCCTCCCATCTTCATCCACCTATCACACTCTCAGATACCTTCCCCCCAGCCCCACCTCCTTCATATTTATCTCTTCAGCCTGTTGGCCCACAAGTCTCATTCCTGATGAAGGGCATTAGCCCGAAATGTTGATCCTCCTGCTCCTTGGATGCTGCCTGATCTGCTGTGCTTTTCCAGCACTACACTCTCAGCCCTGCATCCCCCATGGCTATCCCACCTAGACTGTACATCCCTGGATGCTGTGAAGTAATTTAGCGTGGCCAATCCACCTAACCTGCGCGAGTTTGGATTGTGCTAAGAAACTGGGGCACCCGGAGAAAACTCACACAGACACGGGGAGAATGTGCAAACTCCACACAGACAGTCGCCCGAGGCTGGAATTGAACCCAGCTCCCTGGTGCTATGAGGCAGCAGCGCTAACCACTGAGCCACCCAAAGGTGGTAAAGCGACAGCCTCGAAGTCACATATCAATTCTTCAAAGGACGGCTGAGCTAAGGTCATTGAAAATCCATAAAATATGAATTTACTGAATAAACTGCTGAAGAGACAAATTTGTCCAGTTCAACAAATTTAACTCAATAAATATATTTGGTTCTTGGTCTTTGCTTTAGCCAATGAGATGGGACCTGGTATCGGGGGCTGATTGTACCGCAAGAGCTTAAAGGTGTGTAACTATGTTCACTTGCTTTCATTCTTACTCAAACTGTGTTTTGTTTCCTGTAAGTGACCGAGTGTTCCCAGTTCTTTATGAGCAGAGCAGCGTTAATGCCAGTTCATGGCCTTTTTAAATCAGTGTTTACAGCTCAGATACTGTAATCTTCAATTTGTTCTGAAGATATTGCACTTTCAAAGACATTTTCATTGTGTTCATTTAACCACACATGTGCCAAGAGGCTGTATATGATCATTCATTAACCAGGATTCTGATTGATACAGCCTGCTTGGATTTCTCAACACTTTCCTTGTGGTTTTATGTATGAAATTAATTATAAACATGAAGCAATATTAAAATGGAAACCTTTGGACCATAAGCTTATTCATGGCAACTGTCCAGCTGCAAGCAGGAGAGTTTAAGTGTCAAAGAGTTTTATATTTCTTGGTGGTCTGTGTCCTTCCTTAAACAAGAACATCCAAATAAAAGACCAATCAGGTTATTATTTTGGCATCACTGTAAAATCAGCATTCATTGTGTGTTCCTCAGAGCCCTTCGGGAACGAAAAGTCATCTTTGATCATCAGCAGCTTGTGAGGAAGGAGTTCCTGCATGACTATCATATAAAGGGCCCAGGGTTTTGACCCTGTGACAATGAAGTGACTGTTGTGATATATGATCAGATCAGGAGCCTGTGTGACTCAGCAGAGAACACAGAGGTGGCAACATTCCTGGTGAATTCAAAGCTACAAGGAAAGTGCAGCAGAGTGTAATTCAATTCCTTTGTAACATTGCAATATCACAATTTTAAACAAAGAACTTCAGATGCTGGAGATCTGAAACATAAGAAGACATTGCTGGAGAAACTCAGCAGGTCTGGCTGCATCTGTGGGGAGAAAGTAGCTAGGGTGGTAGAATGGCTCAGTGATCAGCACTGCTGCTGCACTGCACCAGGACCCTGGGCTCAGCCACGGGCAGCGATGAGCAATGCAGGGTTTCAGGGACAGGCTGGAGGGTGGGATGCTATGTGGAGAGTTGGTGTGGATTTGATGGACCAAGTAGCCCACTCTCACGCAGTAGGGAATCTATGAAAGCAGAGTTAATGTTTTGAGTCTAGTGACCCTTCTTCAGAACCAAACGAAGTGAGGGAAACGGTGGTTTATTAGCTGGGGAAAAGGTGGGATATAAGCAGATGGCAGGGGGTTGAGGTGGGGAAAAGGACTAAGTGTAGACAGAGCCCGCAGTGAGAGAGGAACACAGTCAGACAGGAAAAGCGATGGTTGATGATAAGTCAGGGAAGGAGAGCAGCTGATAATGGGGACCATTACTGGGTGAGAATGGTTTAACTGTGCTGAAGTCAGCCCATGTGATGACAGTGCTGGATTGTGGGGGTGGGTAAAGAACATAGAAGGTATGTTCAGATTCTAAATATAATTCAATGGCTGACCAGTCCAGTTCAGGAGTGACAGTCCTGCAACTATTCTTAGACTCTGCCCCGGTTCAAGAATCTCCAATCAGTGGATATCATTTATCTTTATTGACCGTGTCTTTCCCTGTCAATATCTTGAACACCTTGATCAGATCACCCCTTACCCTTCTAAATTCTAAGGGATGAAGGCCTAATTTATTTCATCTTGACTCATAATGCCCTGGTGGTTCAGTGGACGGTAAATGGCTCAGTGGTTAGCCCTGCTGCCTCACAGCGCCAGGGACCCGGGTTTGATTCCAGCCTCAGGTGACTGTGTGGAGTTTGCACATTCTCCCTGCGTTTGTGCGGGTTTCCTCTGGGTGCTCTGGTTTCCTCCCCCAGTCTAAAGATGTGCAGGTCAGGTGAATTTGCTGTGCTAAATTGCCCATAGGCTTCAGGGATGTGTTCGTTAGGTGCATTAGCTAGGGGTAATTATACAGTAATAAGGTAGGGGAATGGTCTGGATGGGATACTCTTTGGACGATAGGTCTGAATATGTTGGGCCAAATGGCCTGATTCCACACTGTAGGGATTTTATGATAAGTCCTGGTCTCATTGTTACAAGCTTGCATTGAACTCCATCCAGGGTCAAAGCACCCTTCCTAAGATGTGGTGTCCTGATCTGCTCACAGTGCCCTAAGTGAGCTCTAACTAGGTTTTGTATAACTGTAACATAATGCCTATATCTCTAAACTCCAGCCCTTTAGATATGAAGGCCAGCTTTCTATTAGCCCTTGACTATTTTCTGAACCTGTTCATTGCATTTGAAAGAGCTTTGTACATGAACCCCCAAATCTGATTGGACATCCACTGAACTTAAGTTTCTGCCTTCTAAAAACGCACCAGGTTTTATCCCTGTTTGCTCCAAAATGGATAACTTCGCAGTGGCTTCTGTTAAAATCCATTTGCCACAGCCTTGCCCATTCACCTAATCTATCCATGTCCTGTTGTAATTTTTTACTGTTGTCAAGACTGTCTACGATGCTGCCCAATTTTCTATCATTAACAAATTTGGATATTTGACTTTTTGTGCCATTATCCGAGTTGATAATGAATATTGTGAATAATTGAGGCCCCACACAGTTCTCCACACTAGACATGTCCGGCTAGGTTGAGCGTTGACCCATTATTCTAACTCCCTGTTTCCTGCCACTCAACCAATCTCCTATCCATGTCAGTAATTTACCCTCAATTCTGTGGGATGGGTAAAGCCAGACGATCCATATGATTAACTCTCCAGGAGTTGTTGTACACAATCACTCACTAATGAGTTTGATTATTCACCTTGGAAATTCCGTGTCCCTGGTCATGGGATTTGTGGGTCCTTGTGCGGCTGATGAGCTCAATCCTAGAGCCACATCTTCCATCAGACACCTGCCTGGTGGCTCCGGGAGGTGGGAGTGGGCCTTGGCCTTGAGATCGCTGAAATTCCTCGTGCCGGTTCATTTTCAATACATCTTCTTGCTGATGGATGTTTTCAAAGAATTGTGCCTTTTCATATGGGAGTTTCTTTCATATTGGCTTCTTCTGGAAGAGGGTCTCCTTTACATTGACATCTAGATATCCAAGGATACATCCTGGTGTCTGAGCGTCAAACAATGAGGGACAATATAGAATGCACACAAACTATGGTTCGATTCTCTGGATTTGAGAAGGCAACCCAGTGATTTGATTGATGTATTCAAGGTAATACGAGGAGCAGTGAGGGTCGACAGGGAATAAGGAAACTATTTCAGCAGGTTGGAGAGTCTAAACTGGGAGCATTGTCTAACAATTGCAATCAGACCTCTCAGAAAGAGTTTAAGAACAACATTTCAATACACAAAGGATAGGAAGAGGTTTAGAATACTCTTCAGGAATGGTCAATCAATTTTACATCTTGAAAACAGAGATTGATGGGACTTGGTTAACCAAAGTCATTAACGGATATGGGGTGAAGATGCATCCATGAAGTTAAGTCACAAATCAACCAATATTTCTTTCAGTGGTGAATGGCATCTTCCTGTTCCCATGTTCCTATAGTTCAGAGTTGACAATTAACTTCGACGCACCATTCTTGCTGAGCAAGTCAGGGAGAACTTAAAACCAACTGCGCTTCTGCTTTAAATCAACAGAATAATAGTCTCAACGAGCAGCCCCATAGAAAATTAAACTGGGCCAACAATTCTGACTTTGAAGCCAGTGATACAGTCCCTTCTTGCACGCGGTTGTATTGGAGAATGGCTAATTAATATTGAAATGAGGAGAATGATTAATATTCAAATAAGGCTATGATGACATGAATGCTACATGAGCCTTCCTTTTGTACCAATCCCATCGGGGGGTTTTGAAAATTCCGGGCAAACTTTAGCAACCACTGCCTCTGGGCAGAGGTCACATTTATTATATCTCAGTACAAAAAGGAAGAAAACCCTTTCTAATCTGGCAACTGCCACTTGTGGGAGGGGAGGGTGGAAGGGGGGGGAACATCCACTAACTGTCTGGGATAATTATCCAGTTTTGTTCAGACGAAAGAAAGGTTGGGGCCCAGTGACAATTTCGTGTCAGTTTCAGTCTGTGCATGGGAAATTGACACTTAGCAGACCAACCCCGGGAGTTCCAGGGTTTGAAAACCTGCCAAATCCTGGCACATCTTTCAGTGGGAGTCAGCAGTGACAGGCAGCACATATATCCGCGACATAAACAACACAGAGATCTTTAGGAATGAGAAAAGCTCGTGTCGAAATACACTTGGCTGAAAGTAAATGCTTTTAATGTTGGCTTGCTATGTTTTGTACAAAGAACAACAGAAAGTACTATGATGTTGAAAATATAGGTTGGGAAAGTAGCTACATAACAGGCAGAATTCCAGTAAAGAGTTAGAGAGAATTTACAGTGGGAATAGGCCATTCAGCCCAATCAGTTTGTGTTGGTGTTCCTTCTCCAACAGAGTCTCCCCCCAACCCTTTACCATCTAACCCTGTAATATAACTATACCTTTCCAATCCATTCTCCCTTGTGTATTTATCCAATTCCCCCTTTACTGCATCAATTCTATTTACCTCAATTATTCCATGTGGTTTACTGTTCAACAGTCTCACTTAGTCCTGGTTAAAGAAACCTCTTCACTATTGACATTTTTGGTTCAATGCCTCATCTTTTATTGACACATGCAAGTACAGCAATTATTCAGAAAGCTAATAAAATATTCACATTTATTTCAAGGGGCATTACATACAAAAATAGGGAGTTTATACTTCTGTTACAAAGGTTAGAGTGCATCTAGAGTACTGTGTACTGTATTGGTCTCCTTACTTAGCAGTTCAGAGAAATTTTACCAATCTCACACCTGGATTGCCTTATGAAGACAGATTGAATTGACTAAACTTGTATCCATTGGAGTTTAGAAGAGTAAAATGTGATTAGGTTGTAATACAGAAGATAAGTAGGGTTGTTGACAGGGCACATGCTGAAAGAATGTTCCTCTTGTGGGAAAACCTAGAAAAGGGGGTCACTGTTTAAAATCAAGGGCTCATCCTTTTAAATTGAGAATGAAGAGAAATGTTTTCTCTCCAAGGATCAATGAGTCATTGGAGCTTTCTGAAGAGACAGGAGAAGCAGAAACCTTCAATACTGTTAAGGCAGAAGTCGGGTTTTCGAAAGCAAGGTGAAGGTTTATCAGGGATGGTCAGGAATGCAGAGTAATCAGATTAACTGTGATGTTATCTGATTGTGATGTCAGCTTGGGATACTTAGCTACCGATTCTTGTTTCTAATTCGTAAGTTTGTGCATATTTATGAACCCTAGGATCCAAAGTAACTTCACTACATCTGAATGTATTAAACTATTAAACTCATCAATATTTTTACAGAGAAAAGAGCCCCCAGTCTCTCCAGTCATTCTTCATTGCTGATCGAGTTAAGTTCTTTTTTCGTTCGCTCCTGCTCTATGATCTCAAAGGCGTTCCAGTAGGTTTGTTGTGGAGAATGCTGGAAAATAAAGACTGAAGTGACTGCCCTACCATTTGACTAGTAGATGCCTTTTCTCATGCTTGCCAGAAACTGTCCACTTGTCAGGATAGGTGCAGCTCCAACAACACTCAAGGAGCTGACACCATCCAGGACAAAGATGAGATTAGATTAGATTACTTACAGTGTGGAAACAGGCCCTTTGGCCCAACAAGTCTACACTGACCCGCCGAAGTGCCACCCACGCAGACCCATTCCCCTACATTTACCCCTTTACCTAACACTACGGGCAATTCAGCATGGCCAATTCACCTAACCTGCACATCTTTGGACTGTGGGAGGAAACCGGAGCACCCGGAGGAAACCCACGCCGACACGGGGAGAATGTGCAAACTCCACACAGTCAGTCACCTGAGGCGGGAATTGAACACGAGTCTCTGGCGCCATGAGTCAGCAGTGATAACCACACAGCCCCACTTGATTGGCATCACGTCCACAAACTGTCAATCCCTCTATCACCGACACACAGAGGCAGCAGTGAATACCATCTCTAAGATGCATTGCGGCACCTTACTAAGGTTCCTTTGACAACACCTTCAAACCCTGCAAACTTTACCATCTGGAAGGACAGGGCAGCAGGTACATGGGAACACCATCACCTGCAGGTTCCATCCAAGTGACACACCCGTCCTGATTTGGAAATATATCTCTGTTCCCTCACTGTCGCTGAGTCAAAATCCTGGAGCTCCATTTTTAACACCATTGTGGATGGCCTTTACTAAGTACTGCAGTGGTTCAAGGAGGTAATTCACCACCACTTTATTTTTCCAGGGCAGTGAGGGATGGGTGAAAAACGCTGGACCAGCCAGTGATTTCCACATCCCATGAATGAATAAATAAAGCTGCTCTTGGCTTCTCCTTTCTGGGTTGTCACACATAAATATAACAGCAGCAGGGAGGCTCCAGGTTCCAGATAAATTTTCCTACAGTTTATTCCACTTGCTGTAATTCCCTATGTCGACATATCAATAAGGCTTGCTTTTTGGTAAGTATTTAAGATAGCAAGTTTTGAGAAGATTTGTAGCTCAGGTTGAGGTTCTGGATGTACATTTGCTGTCTGAGCTAGAAGTTGCATTTTCAGATGTTTCGTCACCATACTAGGTAACATCTTCAGTGAGTCTCCGGACGAAGCATTGCTTGTGTTTCCTGCTTTCTATATATGTGTTTGGGTTTCCTTGGGTTGGTGATGTCATTTCCTGTGGTGACACCATTTCCTATAGTGACACCATTTCCTAAGGTGATGTCATTTCCTGTCATTTTCTATCAGGGGGGTCGTAAATGGGGTCCAAGTCAATGTGTCTTTGAACCCATTTACCAACCCCATCTGAGAAAAAAAAGCCTATCTGGTTCACTAATATTCTTTAGGGAAGGAAACTGTCTTCCTTACCTAGTCTGGATTACATGTGACTCCAGACTCACAGCAATGTGGTTGACTCTTAACTGCTGTCTCGGATTGGCAATAAATGCTGCCTCACCAGTGACACTCTCATCCTGTAAATGAAAAAAATAGGAAATTGTCCATTTTGTCAGTTGGAGAATAATTTCAAGCAGGGACTACTTGCAGAGACATAAATTATACTTTAAGCCATCGAAGGGTTCAATTAAAAAGAATATTTCATATCTGCAGGACAGATATCTATTGGGAACAAGGTAGAAAATAAACATGGGAATGAAGAGGATCGGAAATTCATCTTCAATTGTACCGTTGGCATTTATCAGCTTTTCTGTTAACCCACTTTTATTCTGGTTCTGAATAGACATCCTGTAGCTGCTCAAACAGTGGTTTGGAGAGTGCCAAGGAGAGTGCGTGATAATCCAACTCCAACATTTCCACAGAATCACTCAGTGCCTGTCCAAAGTTAAGTGCCCTTGAACAGTGCAGTTTGTTGGCATCCTCTCACAGAAGTTTGCAGAAGCTCACTGCCGAAGGTAACCTTGGCACAAGTACCAAATGATCTTGGGACTTGTACTCTTTAATTTCGTGGCAGGGTGGTCACATGTTCTACTGTTACATTTACCAACCCGTATCTGGTTTTGCTCCTTTTCACTATGAGGCATCATTCTCTTCCTCTACATCGTTATTACTTTCTTTACTGTTTCAGTTAGGTGAGTTGTGTGCTGCATTATGGTTTTAAAACAATAAAGATTCAAATCCAATGATTTGTGTACCTGTGACTTGATCACAATGTCAAATTATCATTAAACTAATACTTTGCAGAAACAGCAATTTTATGCCGTTCGCAAAATCATTTGTTTTCATTTGGAATAGCTGCAAACTATCTGCACACCCACATTACCAGCCACTTTATGCAAATACTTATTTTGCCTTTTCCCTTGGCGGGCTACAGTAGAATGGCTAATTTAAAGGGCCCACACTGCTGGGGAGCGCAACGCTATTGCTCCCAGAGCAAATCTCTCATGTTAACGTTCAGAATGAAGGTTTATTGTTACAGAGCTGTGTTGTGCAGAGTGCATCGCCTTTATGCCTCAGTCATCTCAGCACAACTGTCAGGGGTAATAATTTGGAGATGCCAGTGTTGGACTGGGCTGGACAAAGTTAAAAATCACACAACACCAGGTTATAGTCCAACAGGTTTATTCGGAAACACTAGCTTTCAGAGCGCCGCTCCTTCATTAGATGATTGTGGAATATAAGATCTTAAGACGCAGAATTCATAGTAAAAGTTTACAGCGTGATGCAACTGAAATTATATATTGAAAAGAACCTGGATTGTTTGTTAAGTCTCTCAGCTTTTTGAATGAACATGTTGGTTTCAGTTCTTTCATATGTAAATTGGAGAACATTTAAAAATAGCATTTCAAACTTAAAAGTGTGATTTTTAACTTTGTATCGGGGTAAAGAATACATTGCTTTTCCAAACTTTTTCTGAAAGATCACACATTCACAGCAGGCTTCAGCCAGAAGTACCAAGTGGATGATCCATCTCCGCCTCCTCCAGTGGTCCCCAGTATTACAGCTGCCAGCCTTCAGCCAATTCGATATGCTCCACGTGATATCAACAAATGGTTGGAGGAACTGGATACTGCAAGGTCTATAACTTTTGGGCAACATTCTAGAAATGTTACTAAAGACTCATGCTCCAGAATGTGGTGCTCCCTTAGCCAAGCTCTTCCAGTATAGTTAAAACACCGGTATCTACCTGACAATGTGGAAAGTTGCCCAGGAGTGTCCTGTACACAAAAAGCAGGACAAATCCAACCCAGCCAATCACCACTTCATCAGTCTACTCTTGATCATCAATAAAGTGATGGAAGGGATCATCAACAGTGCTATCAAGCAGCACTTACTCAGCAATGACCTGCTCAATGACACTCAGTTTGGATTCCACCAAGGTCACTCAGCTCCTGACCTCATTACAGCCTTGGGTCAAAGATGAACAAAAGAGCTGAATTCCAGAGAGGAGGGGAGAGTGACAGCACTTGATATCAA
Organism: Chiloscyllium punctatum; assembly: GCF_047496795.1. Taxonomy (NCBI): domain Eukaryota; kingdom Metazoa; phylum Chordata; class Chondrichthyes; order Orectolobiformes; family Hemiscylliidae; genus Chiloscyllium; species Chiloscyllium punctatum. The sequence goes on from NC_092760.1 coordinate 89,276,743, forward strand.
GGTGACATTTCACTGAATATATTATCAAAGGCTCAGCAAACTAGCATCACTGGGAATTAGTGGTAAAACTCTCTGCTGCTTGAAGTCATACCTGGCACATAGGAAAATGGTTGTGGTTGCTGGTGGTCAGTCATCTCAGCTCCAGGACATCTCTGTAGGAGTTCCTCAGGGTAGTGTCCTGGGCTCAACCATCTTCACTGCTTCATCAATGACCTTCCCTCCATCAGAAGGTCGTAGTGGGGATGTTCGCTGATGACTGCGCAATGTTCAGGACCATTTGTGACTCCTCAGATGCTGAAGCAGTCGATGTTCAAATGGAACAAGATTTGGACAATATCCAGGCTTGGGCTGATAAGTGGCAATTAACTTTCTCTATCTTAAGTGTGGACAGAAAGACACCTCATCCCACTAAGATTCACGCACGAGTGTGAGTATGATTGTCCTGAATTTTTGTTTGAATATCCATTTTTTTCTTCAAGTACATTTGGATAATCTGTGCATATAGAAAGTAGAATTGTCATGTAAAAATTACTTGTAATTGCCATATGCTCTATGATCTCATAACTTTCACTGTGTTGTAATTCATAATTGATTCTTTAAATAAATATATATATGTGTATTAAAGCATTGTACTGTCATTCCTCAAGAACCCAGACGCAGAGAACAATTTTCTAGAATTCTTTAGTTAGGTTTCAAAGTGTTAGATCTTGGTCAATTGAGTCAAGTTGTTTAGAAAAGATTAGATTCCCTACAGTATGGAAACAGGCCCTTCAGCCCAACAAGTCCACACCAACCTTCTGAAGAGTAATACACCCAGACCCATTTCCCTCCCCTATATATACCCCTGCACCTAACACTATGGGCAATTCAGTATGGCCAATCCAACTAACCTGCACATCTTTCAACTGTGGGAGGAAACCCACGCAGACACAGGAAGAACGTGCAAACTCCACACAGACAGTCACCTGAGACTAGAATCAAACCCAGGTCCTTGGCATTGTGAGGCAGCAGTGCTAACCACTGAGCCACCGTGGTTTCTGCCATAATGTATCCGGAGTTATATTCCATCCTGAGATTATTTTGCTGGACTGAAAACTCCTCACGGATTGTAGGACCATGTTATTTTTTAAAATATTTGTTGATGGGATTAGGGTGTCACTGGCTGGACCAGCACTTATTACCTATCCCTAACTGGTTAGGCGTCTATGGGATGGGTCTGGAGTCACATAGAGGCCAGACCAGGTAAGGATGGCAGTTTCCCCCATTAAGGATATTAGTGAACCAGATGGGTATTTCTGACAATTGACAATGGATTTGTGGTCATCATTAGACTCTTAATTCCAAATTTTCATTGATTTCAAGTTTCACCATCTGTCATGGCAGGATTAGAAACCAGGTCCCCAGAACGTTTCCTGGGTCTCTAGATTAACAGTCCAGTAATAACATCACTAGGCCATTCCCCACCCCCCCAGTCTATAGCAAGTAAACTCACTTGTGAAGGTCGTTTAAGGAACTGAGAGCTCTCCTCGTTCAGATTGACAGTAGAAAGTGGTTACCATGCTGGGGGTAAAGACAGAAGATCCATTTACATGATGCAAAACAGGACAATAGTGGAATGCTCTCTGTTTGCCTGAGTGAGTGCAGTTCCAGCAACTTGAGAAGCTTGACATCATTCAGAGCAAAGCAGCCCACTTGATTGGCATGCCATCTTCAACATTGACTTCCTCCACCACCAATACACAGAAGCAGCAGCTGGTACTATCTCTAAAATGCACTGCAGCACCTCACTAAGGCTCCTTTGACAGCACCTTTCAAACCTATGACCTCTACTGCCAAGGAAGGCAAGGGCTGTCGATTTATGGTAACACCACAGTCTGTAAATTCATACACCATCCTGATTTGGAACTATATCCTGTTGCTTTACAGTTGCTGGGTTAATATTGGGTCTGGGAAGGCTATAGTTCACCGGACAGGCTGAAGTTCAGGAACAAAACTGCTTTTTTTAACAATGGGGACACAGAAATCTCTGGGGCCAGACCCATTGAATCCAATTTTCAATTAGAGACCTGTCAGTGACAACAGGCACCACAGGGAGATAGCACAGTTCCTGCCATTGTTTCTGGTCCATATTGTGGCAGGAAAGTTCGACATTGGCATCAACTCTGCCTGGAGACCCGCACTCAAGGTCAATCATACCATCAGAGCGGCCATTTGAAGGTAGTTCTTTTGAGGAAGAATAAGGACATTTCCATCAGCAGGTTAGAAATATTTACAACTGATCCCTCCAACCTACAACTCTCCAGAAGTAGATGTTACCAAGGAATGTGTTGGACTCTCCTTGTGGAAATGTTGTAGACTGAGACAATGATCCCTCGCACTGTATATATTCATGCAAAAGTCAATTTTTTTAAGACCAGTTTTTAAGGTTAAATTTAGGGGACGACTATTACATGGATACTACTTTTGAGGGATTGAAATTAATTCTTTAGCCCAAAATACAGTATCATTAGCAGAAATCCAATTGATCTCTAAATAAATAAAGAAACAAAAAACGTCTTATGGTAATATGACTATATTCCATGAGTGCTACAGGGGAACTCAGCAAAGGGAGGTTGTCACCTGACTCTGACCTGATGTGTCATAAACCTTTGCACCAAATTGGTGAGAATCGTACATCAAAACACATAATAGCACGAAAAAGAAATTAATTTCCTCATTGTAACATTTATATACAGAATTATACAGAATTGGCTCATAAATGTTGATTTGTTATGTGTGACGAATTAGAGGTGACTTCTACATGAGATATATGGAAAATTCCAGAATTTTCTGGCCAAATATAGGGGGTTGAATTTTCCACAAGATCAACTTTTACTTGAGTATATATGGAATGCTGTTATGCTTGTTGAGAGCAAGAAAACTTATTTTAAATTGGACACAGGGACAGACGTATCCATTTTTTCAGAGATACCACATCTGGAGCCTTATGTTGTGTATCTATCATCTCTTAAACTTCATGCTGCAGGAGCTATCGCAGTAAGAGCAGAAAGACAGATTCAGGCTATACTTCAGTGTTCTGGGTGAGAAATCATTGATATTCTGCACTTCATTCCTAATCAGCATTGTCCTTTGTTAAACAGAGAAGTTAATGCAGCTAATCCTCTTTATTCACCAACTGTGGTCTAAACTGGAATGGATTGATTACAGTGTGAGTTGGTCTTCGTTGAAGAAACAACACCACAAGAGCCACTGGTGAAAACTATCACTTCTTTCAGGAATAACTGGAAGAAGCTGGAAAGGGAAAGCCTGAGAACGGAAGTGGCCAGTAGCAGGATGATGTTGCTCTTGTACTCTGTCATGAACAGTGGAGGAAAACCTCCTTCTTGTTGAAGAATGTGATAAAGAGTTGAATTTCTTTGCTTATTTCTTTGCTGCCAGAAATGACAAACACAACAGCTGTGGACAGACACACAGACAGACGGTGGAAATCTAACCACGGCGAACAAGACTTTTATGTCCAAATAGAATCTAACCATATTGATGAAAGTTCAGTGATTATTAGCAGGAGTCTGCAACTGAATCTCATCAATGAGCCCAGGAAACTGTCATACACACGTTAAGTAACAAAGCAGTGATCGAAATTGCAGAGGAATGAACTAGAGAAGTCCTGATACTGACTGTCATTGCCCTTAACAATGAGACTTTTGTAGAGAAAATGTCTGATGCCTTTGTTGAAATTTCAACTAAGTTTGCAGACCTCAATACTTCAATAAGTCCCAGTGCTGAAGATGATTCCATTATTGATAATGGTATAACACTACTTTCTGCTGGAGGCCCTGTGAGTTAGTGAGTTTTGAGAAGATTAGTAGCTCAGGTTGTCATTCTGGATGTAGGTTTGCTTGCTGAGCTGGAAGTTTCAATTTCAGACATTTTGTCACCCTACTAGGTAACAGTGAGCCTCCGGACGAAGCACTGCTTTCTATTTATATGTTTGGGTTTCTTTGGGTTGGTGATGTCATTTTCTGTGGTGATGCCATTCCCTGTGGTGATGTCATTTCCTGTTCTTTTTGTCTCAGGGGGTGGAAATGGGGTCCAAGTCAATGTGTTTGTTGATAGAGTTCCGGCTGGAATGCCATGCTTCTAGGAATTCTCAGGCGTGTCTCTGTTTGGCTTGTCTGAGGATGGATGTGTTGTCCCAGTCAAAGTGATGTCCTCATCTGTATGTAAGGATACCAGTGAGAGAGGGTCACGTCGTTTTGTAGGTAGTTGATGTTTATGTATCCTGGTGGCTAGTTTTCTGCCTGTTTGTCCAATGTAGTTTTTGTTACGGTTCTTGCACGGTGTTTTGTAAATGACATTAGTTTTGCTTGTTGTTGGTCTAGACTCTTTCAAGTTCATTAGCTTCTGTTTTAGTGTGTGTAATGGTGACTCTTTTCCTGAAGACAGTGTGGTGTGATACACAATGAGAAATCCCCACCCTAACAGTAAGTAAGCAAAGTCTTCATCTCCAGGATCCAGCCTGCACTTTTACCTGCTCTCGTTCCTGATGCCCAAAACATTGACTCTCCTGCTCCTCGGATGCTGCCTGACCTGCTGTGCTTTTCCACAGGGCGGCACGGTGGCACAGTGGTTAGCACTGCTGCCTCACCGCGCCGGAGACCCGGGTTCAATTCCCGCCTCAGGCGACTGACTGTGTGGAGTTTGCACGTTCTCCCCGTGTCTGCGTGGGTTTCCTCCGGGTGCTCCGGTTTCCTCCCACAGTCCAAAGATGTGCAGGTCAGGTGAATTGGCCATGCTAAATTGCCCGTAGTGTTAGGTAAGGGGTAGATATAGATGTAGGGGTATGGGTGGGTTACGCTTCGGCGGGGCGGTGTGGACTTGTTGGGCCGAAGGGCCTGTTTCCACACTGTAAGTAATCTAATCTAAATCCAGCACCACATTTTTTGATTCTGACTCTCCAGCATCTGCAGTCCTCACTTTCTCCTGCTCCTTTACCTGTCAGCTTAATTGTTGGATCAGCAATTCACTGCGGCTCTTTAATTATTCATTTATGGGATGTGGATGTTGCTGGTCAGACAAGTATTTATTGTCTATTCCTAATTGCGCAGAGGACAGTGAAGAGTAAACCACATTGCTCTGTGTCCGGAGTCACGTCTGGAGTCAAACCAGATGGTAAGGGTGGTAAATTTCCTTCCCTAAAGGACATTAGTGAACCAGATCAATTTTTACAACAACGGCTAAATGAACGTTTTCAGTTCCAGATTTCCATTGAATTCAAATTTCACCAGCTGCAGTAAGATTCTAACTGAATCCCCAAAGTATATGTCTGGAAGATCTGGGATACTGGTTTAACATAGTATAGCAACTGCTGTGTGCACATTTTGTGACTGAGAAAATGAATACAAATGAGCAGATAAAACAAAATACAAATGATCACTATGTCACCCCTCCTCTTTGATTGTGGTAACAACAACAGTGAATGATACAACAATGAAGCTTATCATAGGAGCTGAAAACCTGTCCTTTTCTGAAGCTGGTGGTATTGCACACCTCTGGTGTAGTTTGAAAACAAAGATAAGAATTTCAGTTTGAATTGCCATCCCCTTCAACAAGCTCTTCTAGTTTACATCCTGAAAGAGTGTTTCCTCCGTTGGTGTTCACACTCAAGTCACTCTCAATGTTGTCGGCCAGGTAGCAGCTCTCACTCTGCCGGTGCGTCTGACCCCACAGAGATGATCGAGGAGCACAAACATTCCACAATTCCCAAGGGAACACTGTTAGAGAGTGACACCTTCAGTGAAAGAGACCAGGAGCGTGTGGGCAAGGTGGGCACTGCCACTAACTCATGAGAGAACAGCATGTGGGCAGAATGAGCATGAGGAAGATGTAGTGTAATGGTTTAACTGTACCAATATTCTGACAGTAGCTACTGAGCATGACACAAAAGGAGCTAAGTCATCATGGTGTCAGATCAAGTGGGACTAAGAGTTGATGAAGTGAAGCGCTGCTCCACCATGTTTCTAGATTTTGACTCTGAACCTCTAGCATCTGCAGTCCTTGCTTTCTCCGAGATATAGCTCATAGGCAACGGAGTTTGCATTAATCAGGTATCCAACACGTGTATGTCACAAGCTCCTGGAATTTCCAAATTAGAGTTTGACAATATTGGTTCCCTCCCTGTTAGTTCATAAACTCTGTGCCCCAGACCCCTCCTCCAGAATGGTTGGAGCCCAGAAGCAAACATTAAGGCTCAGGCCTCAGTTCAGTATGTGTTTGGTGAGTGTCTTGTAACCATTCTATTGATTCTCTCATTCCGCCTTATTAGAAGTCAACCTATCCCTCCTGAAGCTTGTCACATCACCACCTCCTTGTGCTGACACTTTATTGTACTTGTTTGTCCTGTGTTTACATGGTCATTCTGTCTGCTTCATTCTGCATTTCCACTCCATTTACTCCTGTTGACTCCACGCTGAGTACCTTCAGCAATTTCTGATTTGTGCTTCAGGTTTTTGGGTATTGAAGTATTTTGTTTTATCTGCTCATTTGTATTCATTTTCTCAGTCACAAAACGTGCACACGGCAGTTGCTATACTATGTTAAGAATGCTGAAAACTTCGATGATTCTGTGAACTAAATTGCAATCTTGTCAGGAATACCACATTTCCCAAGAACAAATAAAAAAACAACTTTAAAATGACTTTGGTGTGGAGATACCAGAGTTGGACTGGGATGGACAAGGTCAAACGTCAAATTACACCAGATTATAGTCAGGGCTATAACCTGGTGTCTTCTGATTTTTGACCTTAAAATAACTTAACAGCCTATTTTGTGATCTGGATATGTTCCTGTTTGTGAAGGAAAACTGTCGGAATAAAGGATTAGATTGCTGATGTGATAACGCTCAACTCAATCTCCTGTCATTCCCCCGTGATTCTCCTTCCTGATTAATATATCTGTCTGTCTCAGCTTTGAAAATGCTTAATGACCCAGCCTTGACAGCCCCCTGTCGTAAAGGATTCCACAGATTCACTCCCCTCTGAGAGAAGAAGTTCCTCCTCATCTTTGTCTTAAATGGGTGACCCTGTATTCTGAGATGATGCCCCCGGTCCTAGACTCTGCCATATGGGGAACTAACCTTTCCTTAGCTACTCTTAAGCCCCCTAAGAATCTTACGTGTTTCAATAAAGTCATCTCTCATTTTTCTGAACTCCAGTGAGTCCAGGTCTAATGTACTGAACCTTTCCTCATACGACACTCCCCTCATAACTGGGATCAGCCTGGTGAACTTCTCTGGACAGCCTCCAATGCCAGTATATCACTCCTTAGATAATGGACCCAATGCTGTTCACAATACCCTAGCTGTGGTCTGGTGAGTGCCTTCCAGTTCCATCACGTTACTGAAGAGAGACAGTACACTGCTGGGACAGTAATTGGCTGGGTGGGATTTGTCCTGTTTTTTTGGGCAACTTTCCAGTTGCCAACATGCCAAGGTTGAAACAGCTTGGCCATGATCCCAGCCACTTTCGGAGCACACATCTTCAGTCCTATTGCTGGAATGTTGTTAGCGACCGTACCATTTGCAGTGTCCACGTGGAGTGACTCGAATTGGCTGAAATCAGGCATCTGTTGTGCCAGGGACCACGGGGATCATTAACTTACCACTTTTAGCTGAAACAGATTACAGAATGGTCCAGGCTTGTCTTCTGCTCCAGATGTGCTGGATGTCCCCACATTCAAAAATAGGAACAAAAACAGAAAATACTGGAGAAACCCAAAGTGAAAGAACAAAAGAGAAGTCCAGCACAGGAACAGGCCCTTCGGCCCTCCATGTCTGTGCCAATTATCATGCCCTAACTCAACTAAAAATCAAATCTTCTGTCCTTATTCAGTCCATACCCTTCTATTCCTTCCCGAATCATGTAACCATCCAGATGCCTCTTAAATATCACCAGTGTGCCCACTTCCACCACCTCTCTGGCAGTGCATTCCAGGCTCCCACCACTCTCTGCATGAAAAGCATCCCTCACACATCTCCCTTAAACTTTCCCCCTCTCCCCTTGAACCTGTGCCCCCTTGTAATTGAAGCTTCTGGGAAAACGCCTCTGACTATCCATCCTATCTAGGCCTCTCATAATTGTGCAGACCTCAATCAGGTCTCCTCTGAGCTGCCATCTTTCCTGTGAAAACAATCCTAGTCTCCTAATATCCTCGAGACCAGGCAACATCCTGGTGAATGTTCTCTGCACTCTCCAAAGCTTCCACGTCCTTCTGGTAATGTGGCGATCAAAACTGCGCACAGGACTCAAAATGTGGCCTAATAAGTTTTATATAGAACATAGAACAATACAGCACAGAACAGGCTCTTCGGCTCTCAATGTTGCGCCAACCTACGAACTATTCTCAGCCCGTTCCCTACACTATCCCATCATCATCCATGTGCTTATCCAAGGATTGTTTAAATCTCCCTAACGTGGCTGAGTTAACTACATTGGCAGGTAGGGCATTCCACACCCTGACCATTCTCTGAGTAAAGAGAGCTGCATCATGGATTGCCAACTCTTGTATTCCATGCCCTGGCCAATGAAGGTCAGCATGCCATATGCCTCTTTAATCATCTTGGCCAACTCTATTGTCACTTTGAGGGAACTGTGGGCCTGCTTGCTCAGATCTGTGTGTGTGAATGTTCCTAAGAGTTCTGCATTTCACAGTATAATTCAGTCCAAAATTGATTTCTCCAAAATGCATCACTTCGCATTTGTCTGGATTAAACTCCATCTGCCATTTCTGTGCCCAAGTTGCCATTCTATCTTTATCCTGTTGTAATCTTTCACAATCATCGGCACTATCAGAAACTCCACCAATCTTCATGTCACCTGCAAACGTACTCATCTGGCCACCCACATTTTTCTCCAGGTTATTTATACCTACTACAAACAACAGCGGACCCAAGACTGATCCCTGTGGAACGCCACTCGTTACTACTCTCCATTCTGTAAAACACCCTCCCATCAGAAGGCTACCTTCTGACTTCTATGACCAAGCCGGTTTTGTATCCATCTAGGCAGCCCACCCCAAATCCCAATAGCATGTGTGGAGAGAGAAACAGAGTTAACATTTTCAGTGCACTATGACACTTCTTTGGAGCTGAGAAGGGGATATTTGTTGAGCTTCAGCCTCTTGCCAATTGTTTAATTGTCTGCTCCATTCACGCCTGGATGTGACAGGACTGCAGTACTCAGATCTGATCCATTGGTAATGGGATTGCTTATGCTGTTTGACATGCAAGTAACTTTCTGTTAAGCCTTATGCCTAGTATTGCACCTGATACGTCCTGCAAACTTTATTGAACCAGGGCTGATACCTCAGCTAGATGGTGTTAGTAGAGGAATCAAACATTTTTGGGGGTGGTTGTGAATGTGGAATTCAGAATGCAGACAGCTCAGCCTTGATCTTATTAAATTGCAGAATGGGCAGGAGAGCAAGTGGTTTATTCCTGCTCTAATTCCAATGTTTGTGTTTGCAAGGAGTGGTTCCAGGAGTTTAATTGTCCCGCAGCCTGTTGCTGGACTGGTCTGTGGGCCTTCCTAATTTCGGCTTTTCACCAGCTCCCAGATTGTAAGGGTTTTTCAGGATTGACATGGTTACAGGATGTGTCGTTATTTTCAGTGCCTCATTCAATGCCCTATCATGTGTTTGATTGTTCAATCCTTTCAGGTGTCATTGAGAGCAATTACATGTCAGCCATATTGCCGTGGGTCTGCAGTCACATGGCCATGGACTGGGTAAGAATGGCAGATTTTCTTCCCTAAAGGGCACGGATTGGTTTCCATGGCAATTGACAGTGTCATTGTCTTCATTGCTGGGACTGAACTGTTGAATCCCTCTTGGAATAAATCTAATCCCTAAATGATTTGTCTGGGTCTCTGGAATACTCAGGCTGTGAGATTATAACCAGTCATATTGAATATTATCTGATTTAGAGCTGTTTCTGAAAAGTCACCATTTTGGCTCACCTTACTTAATGCAGAGTTCAAGAGCAGGCATCGAGCTGCTAGGTGCTACATCAATGAATGTGGCTGTTTCAGGTAATATCCTTCAGTATTCATTCCCAGTTTAGGTTTGACTGGGAGGTGCCCAAAGTGGGAAACGTCAGCTCTAGCCAAGAGTGGTCATATACACTCACCTTTTCTTTAAACAACATCTTGACAATGGGAACCTTTTTTTAAACTGTCTTGGCAGAATGAGAACTCATAAATACCATCTGCAATAACATTAAAGGCTTTCCAGAGTGTGGTGGTTGTCATGGTGAGGCAAATACATGATACCGTGGAATCAAAACACTCACAAAGTCAATAGTTTCAAAATGTTACCATGCATCAAGAGTTCAGAGAATGAATGCTGTTACCTTTCACACATAAAACCACCTTTCCTGATAGCTCAGGACCTCAGGCAATTAAAGCCGTTCTGGTTCCAGTTTTAGCTACCCCATAATCTCTAGCAATTCAAAAACAATTAATTTGTCATTTTTTTCATTGTTTTCATTGTTTCATAGAATCATGGATTTGTTACAGTCCCTTTGGCCCACCACAAACATGTTAGCTCTTAGCCAAGGCTATTCAGCTAGGCCCCAGTCCTGCCTTTCCCTGTGGCTCTGCAGATTTCTGTTCTTTGTGCTCAACTAATTCTGTTCTGAAAGTTCTGATTGAATCTTCCTCTCTCACACTCTCAAGTCACAGACAGACTCGACATCATAACCGCTCGCTGTGTAGAAAGGGTTTGCCTTGGATTGTCATTTATTTTTTTCATAACACCTTAAACCAGTGTCCTCTGATTCTGCCAAAGGAAAGCTGCTACTTTCTATCTGCTCTCTAAACCTGTCAACACGAAGTCTTCAATGAAATTTCCTCTCTGTTTACTTCTCACTCAGGAGAACAGCCCCAGCTTCTCCAATCTATCCAGGTAACCAAAGAGTCATGCAAGCCCATACACAGGCAGGTTATGGCCTAGTGGTATTATCACTGGACTCTCAATCCAGAGAACATCCTGGGGCTGAGGTTAAAACCATGCCACAGCAGATGGTGAAGTTGAATTTTATTTTAAAATCTGGAATTAAGAGTTTAATGATGGCTACGAAGCTGTTGCCAATTATTGGGAAAAAACACATTTGGTTTGTCATGTCCTTCAGGGACGGTCACTGCCATCCTTACCTGGTCTGGCCTACATGTGACTCCAGACCCACAGCAATGTGGCTGATTCTCAACTGCCCTCTGGGTAAATGGGGTGGGCAATAAATGCAAGCATGGCCAGGGATGCACGCATTCTGTTACTGAATTGTTTAAAAAGCTGAAATTGGTACAGTAGAGTGCAGCACACTCCATGTGTTACAGAACAGTATACTCCATGAGGTACAGGACAGTATAATCCATGTTGTAGAGTACAGTTTACTCTATGTAGTACAGTACAGTATACTCCATGTGGTACAGTACAGTACAGCATACTCCATGCGGTACAGTACAATATTCTCCATGTGGTACAGTACAGTATACTCCATGAGGTACAGTACAGTACAGTATACTCCATGAGGTACAGTACAGTACAGTATACTCCATGCGGCTGAATACAGTATACTCCATGTGGTACAGTACAGTTTACTCCATGTGGTAGAGTACAGTTTACTCCATGTGGTACAGTACAGTATACTCCATGTGGTACAGTACAGTACAGTATACTCCATGAGGTACAGTACAGTATACTCCATATGGTACAGTACAGTACAGTATACTCCATGCGGTACAGTACAGTTTACTCCATGAGGTACAGTACAGTAAACTCCATGCGGTACAGTACAGTTTACTCCATGTGGTACAGTACAGTATACTCCATGAGGTACAGTACTGTATACTCCATATGGTACAGTACAGTACAGTATACTCCATGCGGTACAGTACAGTTTACTCCATGAGGTACAGTACAGTATACTCCATGTGGTACAGTACAGTACAGTATACTCCATATGGTACAGTACAGTACAGTATACTCCATGCGGTACAGTACAGTTTACTCCATGAGGTACAGTACAGTATACTCCATGTGGTACAGTACAGTACAGTATACTCCATATGGTACAGTACAGTACAGTATACTCCATGCGGTACAGTACAGTTTACTCCATGAAGTACAGTACAGTAAACTCCATGCGGTACAGTACAGTTTACTCCATGTGGTACAGTACATTATACTCCATGAGGTACAGTACAGTATACTCCATATGGTACAGTACAGTACAGTATACTCCATGCGGTACAGTACAGTTTACTCCATGAGGTACAGTACAGTTTACTCCATGTGGTACAGTACAGTATTCTCCATGCGGTAAAGTACAGTATACCCCATGCGGTGGAGCACAGTTTACTCCACGTGGTACATTACAGTATACTCCATGAGGTACAGTAGAGTATACACCATGTGGTACAGTACAGTATACCCCATGTGGTACAGTATAGTATAATCCGTGAGGTACAGTACAGTACACTATACTCCATGTGGTACACTACAGTACAGTATACTCCATGTGGTACAGTACAGTATACTCCATGTGGTACAGTACAGTAAACTATACTCCATGAGCTATACTACAGTATTGTATTCTCCAAACGGTACAGTACAGTATGCGGCATGCGGTGGAGTATGTTTACCCCATGTGGTACAGTACAGTATACTCCATGAGGTACAGTACAGTATACTCCATATGGTACAGTACAGTATACTCCATGCAGTACAGTACAGTATACTCCATATGGTACAGTACAGTATACTCCATGCAGTACAGTACAGTATACTCCATATGGTACAGTACAGTATACTCCATGCAGTACAGTACAGTATACACCATGTGGTACAGTACAGTATACTCCATGCAGTACAGTACAGTATACTCCATGAGGTACACTACAGTACAGTATTCTCCATGAGGTACAGTACAGTATAATCTGTGAGGTACAGTACAGTACACTATACTCCATGTGATACACTACAGTACAGTATACTCCATGCAGTACAGTACAGTATGCTTCATGTGGTGGAGTACAGTTTACTCCACGTGGTACGGTACAGTATACTCCATGCGGAGGAATACAATTTACTCCATAAGGTACAGTATAGTATACTCCATGTGGTACAGTACAGTACACCCCATGTGGTACAGTATAGTATAATCCGTGAGGTACAGTACAGTACACTATACTCCATGTGGTACACTACAGTACAGTATACTCCATGTGGTACAGTACAGTATACTCCAGGTGGTACAGTACAGTATACTCCATTTGGTACAGTACTTTATACTCCATGTGGTACAGTACAGTATACTCCATTTGGTACAGTACAGTATACTCCAGGTGGTACAGTACAGTATACTCCATGTGGTACAGTACAGTATACTCCATTTGGTACAGTACTTTATACTCCATGTGGTACAGTACAGTATACTCCATTTGGTACAGTACTTTATACTCCATGTGGTACAGTACAGTATACTCCATTTGGTACAGTACAGTATACTCCATGTGGTACAGTACAGTATACTCCATTTGGTACAGTACAGTATTCTCCATGCGATACAGTACAGTATATTCCATGCAGTGGAGTACAATTTACTTCATGTGGTACAGTACAGTATACTCCATGCGGTACTGTACAGTATATTCCATTTGGTACAATACATTACAGTATACTCCATGCGGTAGAGTGTAGTATACTCCATGTGGTACAGTTCTGTACACTATACTCCATGAGGTACACTACAGTACAGTATTGTCCATGCGGGACAGTACAGTATACCCCATGAGGTACAGGACAGTATAATCCGTGAGGTACAGTACAGTATACTATACTCCATGTGGTACACTACAGTACAGTATACTCCTGTGGTACAGTACAGTATACTCCATTTGGTACAGTACAGTATACTCCAGGCAGTACAGTACTGTATACTCCATATGGTACACCAGATTGCAGTATTCTCCATGCGATACAGTACAGTATATTCCATGTGGTGGAGCACAGTTTACTCCATGAGGTACAGTACAGTATACTCCATGCAGTACAGTACAGTTTACTCCATGGGATACAGTACAGTTTACTCCATGAGGTACAGTACAGTACAGTATACTCCATGAGGTACAGTACAGTATACTCCATGAGGTACAGTACAGGATACTCCATGTGGTGTAGTATAGTATACTTCATGCAGTACAGTACAGTATACCCCATGTGCTACAGTACAGTTTACTCCATGCGGTACAGTACAGTATACTCCATGAGGTACAGTACAGTATACTCTATGCAGTATAGTACAGTATACCCCATGTGGTACAGTACAGTATACTCCATCCGGTACAGTACAGTATACTCCATGAGGTACAGTAGAGTGCAGTATACTCTATGTGGTATGGTACAGTACAGCATACTCATTGTGGTACAGTACAGAACACTACACGCCATGTGGTACAGTACAGCATATTCCATGTGGTACAGTACATTACAGTATACTCCATGTGACACAGTACAACATACTCCATGTGGTACAGTACAGTATGCTCCATGAGGTGCAGTACAGTACAGTATACTCCATGTGGTATGGTCCAGTACAGCATACTCATTGTGGTACAGTACAGAACACTACACGCCATGTGGTACAGTACAGCATATTCCATGTGGTACAGTACATTACAGTATACTCCATGTGACACAGTACAACATACTCCATGTGGTACAGTACAGTATACTCCATGAGGTACAGTACAGTATACTCCATGAGGTGCAGTACAGTACAGTATACTCCATGTGGTATGGTACAGTACAGTATACTCCATGAGGTGCAGCACAGTATACTCCATGTGGTACAGTATAGTACACTATACTCCATGTGGTACAGTACAGCATATTCCATGTACAGTACAGTACAGTATTCTCCACGTGGTACGGTACAGTGCAGCATACTCCATGTGGTACAGTACATTACAGTATACTCCATGTGACACAGTACAACATACTCCATGTGGTACAGTACAGTATACTCCATGTGGTACAGGACAGTATATGCCATGTGGTACAGTACAGTACAGTATACTACATGTGGTACAGTTCAGTAAAGTATATTCCACGTGGTACGGTATAGTACAGTATACTTTATGTGGTACAGTACAGTATCCTCCATGTGGTACAGTACAGTACAGTATACTCCATGTGGTACAGTACAGTTCAGTATCCTCCACGTGGTACAGTACAGCATACTCCAGGTGGTACAGTACAGTATGCTCCATGAGGTACAGTACAGCACACTATACTCCACACGGTACAGTACAGTATACTCCATGAATTACAGTACAGTATGCTCCATGTGCTACAGTACAGTACATTATACTCCATGAGGTACAGTACAGTACAGTAGAGGTACTGTACTGTACATTATACGCCATGTGGTACATTACAGTACAGTATAATCCATGTGGTACAGTACAGTATACTCCATGTGGTACATTGCAGTATACTCCATAAGGTACAGTACAGTACACTATACTCCATGTCGTGTAGTACAGTACTGTATACTCCATGTGGTACAGTACAGTATACTACATGAGGTACAGTACAGTACACTATACTCCACGCGGTACAGTACACTATACTCCATGTGTTACAGTACAGTATACTCCATGAGGTACAGTACTGTACATTATATGCCATGTGGTACAGTACAGTACAGCATAATCATTGTGGTACAGTACACTATACTCCATGTGGTACAGTACAGTATACTCCATAAGGTACAGTACTGTACATTATACTTCATGAGGTACAGTACAGTACACTATACTCCATGTGGTACAGTACAGTATACTCCATAAGGTACAGTACTGTACATTATACTTCATGAGGTACAGTACAGTACACTATACTCCATGTGTTACAGTACAGTATACTCCATGAGGTACAGTACTGTACATTATATGCCATGTGGTACAGTACAGTACAGCATAATCATTGTGGTACAGTACACTATACTCCATGTGGTACAGTACAGTATACTCCATAAGGTACAGTACTATACATTATACGCCATGTGGTACAGTACAGTACAGTATAGTCCATGTGGTACAGTGCAGTATACTCCATAAGGTACAGTACAGTACACTATACTTCATGAGGTGCAGTACACTACACTATACTCCATGTGGTATAGTACTGTACAGTATCGTCCATAGTTTATGTGAAGATTTGTAGCTCGGGTGCTCGTTGTTGTGGTTCTGTTCGCCGAGCTGGGAATTTGTGTAGCAGACGTTTCGTCCCCTGTCTTGGTGACATCCTCAGTGCTTGGGAGCCTCCTGTGAAGCGCTTCGGTGATCTTTCCTCCGGCATTTGTCGTGATTACTATAGTATTTATAGTAATCTATACTATAGTATACTATAGTAATCACTATAAATGCCGGAGGAAAGATCACAGAAGCGCTTCACAGGAGGGCCCCAAGCACTGAGGATGTCACCAAGACAGGGGACGAAACGTCTGCAACACAAATTCCCAGCTCGGCGAACAGAACAACAACAGTATCCTCCACTTGATACAGTACAGTACAGTCTTCTCCACATGGTATGGTACAGTACAGTATACTCCATGAGGTACAGTACAGTATACTCCATGAGGTACAGTACAGCACACTATACTCCATGAGGTACAGTACATTATACTCCATGAAGTACAGTACAGTATACTCCACGTGGTATGGCACAGTACAGTATACTCCATGTGCTACAGTACATTACAGTATACTCCTTGCGGTACAATACAGTACACTCCATGTGGTACAGTACAGTATACTCCATGAAGTGTAGTACAGTATACTCCATGTGGTACAGTACAGTTTACTCCATGAGTTACAGCACAGCACATATACTCCACGTGGTACAGTATGGTACAGTATACTCCATGTGGAACAGTACAATACAGTATACTCAATGCGGTACAGGACAGTATACTCCATGAGTTACATCACAGCACAGTATACTCCATGTGGTACAGTACACTATACTCCATGCGGTGCAGTACAGTATACTCCATGTGCTACAGTACAGTATACTCCATATCATACAGTACAGTACAGTATACACCATGTGGTACAGTAAATTATACTCCATGTGGTAAAGTATAGTATAGTCTTGATGGTACAGTTCAGTACAGTATACTCCATGTGGTACAGTACACTCCATGTGATACAGTACAGCATACTCTATGTAGTACAGTACAGTACAGTATACTCCATGCGTTACAATACAGTCTGCTCCATATGGTACAGTATACCTCATGTAGTACAGTACAGTATACTCCATGTGATACAGTAAAGCATACTCCATGTGGTACAGTACCGTACAGTATCCACCATGTGGTACAGTAAAGTATACTCCATGTGGTATAATACAGTATATACCATGTGGTATAGTAGAGTATAGTCTCTGTGGTACAATTCAGTACAGTATACTCCATGTGATACAGTACAGTATACTCCATGTAGTACAGCACAGTACAGTATACTCCATGCAGTACAATACAGTCTACTCCATGTGGTACAGTATACCCCATGTAGTACAGTACAGTATACCCATGTGGTGCAGTACAGTACAGTATACTCCATGTGGTGCAGTACAGCATGCACCATGATGTACAATACAGTATGCACCAAGAAGTAAGTACAGTATACTCAATGTGGTACAATCCAGTACAGTATACCCCATGCAGTACAGTACAGTATACTTCATGAGGTACAGTACAGTACAGTATTCTCCATAAGGTACAGTACAGTATACTCCATAAGGTGCAATGCGGTACAGTATGTTCCATGTAGTACAGTATGTTCCATGCAGTACAGTACAGCATATGCCATGAGGTACAGTACAGTACAGTGTACTCCATGAGGTACAGTACAGTATACTCCACGTGGTACAGTGCAGTATACTGCATGTGATACAGTACGGTATACTCCATGAGGTACAGTACAGTATACTGCATGTGATACAGTACGGTATACTCCATGAGGTACAGTACAGTATACTGCATGTGATACAGTACGGTATACTCCATGAGGTACAGTACAGTATACTGCATGTGATACAGTACAGTATACTCCATGAGGTACAGTTTAGTATTCTCAATGAGGTACAGTACAGTATACTCCATGAGGTACAGTGCAGTACAGTATTCTCCATGCGGTACAGTGCTATATACTCCATGAGATACAGTACAGTATATTCCATGTGGTGCAGTACACAATACTCCATGTGGTACAGAACAGTGCAGTATACTCCATGAGGTACAGTACAGCATACTCCATGTGGTACAGTACAATATACTTCATGCGGTAGAGTACAGTTTACTCCATGTGGTACAGTACAGTACAGTATACTATAATGAGGTACAGAACAGTATACTCCATGCAGTACTGTATAGTTTACTCCATGTGCTAAAGTACAGTATACTCCATGTGGTACAGTACAGTACAGTATACTCCATGTGGTACAGTACAGTATACTCCATGTGGTACAGTACAGTACAGTATACTCCATGTGGTACAGTACAGTATACTCCATGTGGTAAAGTACAGTATACTCCATGTGGTACAGTACAGTACAGTATACTCCATGAGGTACAGTATAGTTTACTTCATGTGGTAACATACAGTATACTCCATGCGGTACAGTACAGTATACTCCATGTGGTACAGTACAGTTTACTCCATGCGGTACAGGATAGTTTACTCCATGTGGTAGAGTAACAGTTTACTGCATGCGGTAGAATAGAGTACAGTATATTCCATGTGGTGGAGTACAGTTTACCCCATGTGGTACTGTACAGTATACTCCATGTAGTACAGTACTGTACAGTATACACCATGTGGTACAGTACACTATACTCTATGTGGTACAGTACAGTTCAGTATACTCCACGAGGTACAGTACAGTATACTCCATGCAGTACAGTACAGTATACTCCATGAGGTACAGTACACTATACTACATGAGGTACAATTCAGTATACTCCACGAGGTACAGTACAGCATACCCCATGTGGTACAGTACAATATACTTCATGCGGTAGAGTACAGTTTACTCCATGTGGTACAGTACAGTACAGTATACTATAATGAGGTACAGAACAGTATACTCCATGCAGTACTGTATAGTTTACTCCATGTGCTAAAGTACAGTATACTCCATGTGGTACAGTACAGTACAGTATACTCCATGTGGTACAGTACAGTATACTCCATGTGGTACAGTACAGTACAGTATACTCCATGAGGTACAGTATAGTTTACTTCATGTGGTAACATACAGTATACTCCATGCGGTACAGTACAGTATACTCCATGTGGTACAGTACAGTTTACTCCATGCGGTACAGGATAGTTTACTCCATGTGGTAGAGTAACAGTTTACTGCATGCGGTAGAGTAGAGTACAGTATATTCCATGTGGTGGAGTACAGTTTACCCCATGTGGTACTGTACAGCATACTCCATGTAGTACAGTACTGTACAGTATACACCATGTGGTACAGTACACTATACTCTATGTGGTACAGTACAGTTCAGTATACTCCACGAGGTACAGTACAGTATACTCCATGCAGTACAGTACAGTATACTCCATGAGGTACAGTACACTATACTCCATGAGGTACAATTCAGTATACTCCACGAGGTACAGTACAGTATACTCCATGTGGTACAGTACAGTATACTCCATGCAGTACAGTAGAGTATACTCCATGTGGTACAGTACAGTATACTCCATGCAGTACAGTAGAGTATACTCCATGTGGTACAGTACAGTATACTCCATGCAGTACAGTAGAGTATACTCCATGTGGTACAGTACAGTATACTCCATGAGGTACAGTACAGTAGAGTATACTCCATGTGGTACAGTACAGTATACTCCATGAGGTACAGTACAGTACAGTATACTCCATGCGGTGGAGTACAGTATACTCCATGCGGTGGAGTACAGTATACTCCATTTCTTGTTTATTGGTTTTTCCACCTGAACTGCCAAGTTTAACCAATTGTCTGATGAAATCCCACATCCTTCTGTTCATGCACCACTGTTACATTTGTGCCCTTTATTTTCAGTTGCCTCTACTTTCTCTTCAATGACTTCTCACGCTCTGTACCACCTTTTGAATGATTAAATAAACAGTCATAAAAGTCTATTGTGTTTGGACTTATTACATTGCAGCTAAGCTGTCTTTAAGTGTGGCACTCCTCTGACTGGAATCTGCCCGTGTTGAAATCCTGAAAGTGATATCTTCCAACATAAGCCCCAAGTTTCCTTACCTGCTGATCATTGCTTCCTGTTTACAGTCACTGCGCGCCTTCAAATGAATTACAGGTTGTTCTTCTATAGCACGTGTTTCGTTAATGTGAATTCACTGGAACGCGATTGACAAATTAGGGACATTGTTGCTAAAGCGCGAACTGTTCAAATGTGTGTTGACGGTATCATGATTATATCGCCAACTCTTTCAGCACTGTTTCTAAACCGCGAATCTTCTATAACACAGGCTTGTACAAGAACCGAACCGTTGTGTTAGAGAAGAACTACCTGTAACAACTCTGCTCGCTTCATATTAAACTTGAGTTCTGCATTTTACCCACTGAATTGTACCAATTTCCTCCTGTACTAAATGGAAGACTTACAGGAGGAGGCCATTCAGCCTCTCCAGACTAACAACAGCAGGGGGATGGCCATTCAGCCTCTCGAGACTGACCTGCCATTCCTTTAGTTCATGGCTACTCTGTGTTTTAGCTCTTTTGTTTCTGTATTACCGAATACCTCTTGGAATTTTTAATTGCTCCAGCCTCAGCAACATTTCTACAAAGGGAATTCTGGGTACCCACATGTTCTCTGTGCCTGTGTAAGGAGAGATTGAGCAGTTAAGGCCCACACTGTCAGGCATTTCAAAGAGTGAGAGGAGATCGCATTGAGAGGTCTGAACCAGTGATTGACAGAACAGCCACAGAGAGGATGGTTCCTCATGTGAGACGATCTAGAATGAGAGGTCATTGGTTTAGAATAAGGGCTAGCAGATTTAGAATTGAGATGGGGAGGAATTCCTTCTCTCAAAGGGTCATGAATCTGAGGAATTCACTCCCCCCAGAGTGTGGTGGATGCTGGGACACTGAGTAAATTTAAGGAGGAGATAGAGAGATTGTTAATGAGAAATGGGTTGGAGGGTTATGGGGAGAGGGCAGGAAAATGGAGTTGATTGGAGCTGAGATGAGTTCAGCTATGATTGTATTAAATGGCGGAGCTGGCTTGAGGGGCTGAATGGCCTCCTCCTGCATGTGTTATGTGCTTCCTAAAATCACCCCAGAATGACTCTGCTCCAACTTCAAGATTTAATTCCATTGCTCCAACTCCTTGCCTGGAAAACAGTCTCTCCTTCTCTGTCTGATGAACAAATGAAAACATAGCTTGAAAAAGAGACAATGTAGAACATAGTTTTGATATTAGTAGATATGATTCATTGGCACTTGCTCTATGAGTCTCATCTGTGCCTGCCTTTGATTTTTTGAAAAGCATGTTTGGAATCACATAAGAGCTGAGAGCACCCTCTCATTTCAGTGAGTATGTTTCAACTTAGATTGCAATTAAAGTACTGCACTGGTGAACGATTGACAGTGTACAAAGACTCCTGTTAACCTGGTAACTAGTCAGATGTGAGGAAACACAGTGTGGACCCCTTTCTGGTTTTTATTTAATGTAACACTGTCATTGACTGTGGAATGGTGTGGAGGTGCCAGTGTTGCACTGGGGTGGACAAAGTCAGAAGTCACACAACACCAGGTTATAGTCCAACAGGTTTATTTGAAATCACAAGCAGTGCTCCAAAAGCTTGTGATTTCAAATAAACCTGTTGGACTATAACCTGGTGTTGTGTGACTTCTGACTGTTTGAGGAAACAAAGGCTTTTGTAGATGGCAGTGTTCTTATCACAGTCCAGAGAATTAAAGACCAAACCAAGGCTGGCACTTCACTGCAGCGTTGGCAGAGTGCTGCACTGCCACTGGTACCATAGAACAGGAGATCATGTAACCCATCAAGCTCCTGAAAGAGTTACCTAGCTCATCCCATTCTCCAGAAACAAAGACAGAAATTGCTGGAAAAGCTCAGCAGAAATAACAGCTCTATGGAGAGAAATCACATGAATGTTTCGGGTGCAGTGACCCTTCCCCAGAACCCATTTTCCATCCTTATCTCCTTGGCCCTCTGAATCTATCCCAATCAAATATATATCCAACTGTTTTAAAGCCCCCTAGGAATTGACCTCCACCACTGTCCCAGGCAATGCATTCTAAATCCTAACAACTCCCTGAGTAAAGAGGTTTGTCCTCATCTCACTCCTAGATGTCTTGCTGACAATCTTGCAATTGTGATCGCTTTATTACTGAGGTAATCTCATTATTTTCACAATGCTGTTTGTACCAGCTTGTTGTGAACAACCAGACTATGCCTCCTACATACCACCACTGAATACATTTCACAAGTAACTCAATGGTTTTCCATACAACCATAAGACCATAAGACATAGGAGCAGAAGTGAGGCTATTTAGACCATTGAGTCTGCTCCACTATTCAATCATGGCTGAGAAGTTTCTCAACCCCATTCTCCCACAACCCTTGATCCCCTTGAACTCAAGAACCTATCTGTCTCCATCTAAAATATACTCAATAACCTGGCCTCCACCGCCTTTCTGATGTTTCTGATGTTCTTAGATCATGAAAGACATGTTATCAATCCAAGCTCTCTCCATCTCTCTGTCTCTGTCTCTCCCTTTCTCTGTCTCTGTCTCTCCCTTTCTCTGTCTCTGTCTGTCTCCGTCTCTCCCTCTCTCTGTGAATGCTTTGTGCAGTTTTGACCCATTGGAATGAACAAAACTCCAATGTAGTCAGCTGCTTCTCCAGTCAGGGAGATGAGTTTTGTAAGCTTCTCTCCTACACCAGGTTTCTCCAGCATCATCAAGTTAATGCACCAAAATCAAGGATTCTTGTGTTTTAATAACTTGCTGTCAATTTGAAATGTAATTGTAATGCAACAATAACCTTTCTTTCTTTGCTCCTACTTTCCCAAGAAACCTTCTCTTCAAATCTAACAACTAATACCTTGTTCATCACTTTGCTTTTTGTCTCAGACATTAGTTTAAGTTGCAATCTGATATCCTCTCTCGTACAGAGGCTGTAATATTATCTTTCCAAAGCCAAATAAACATCTGCATCCACTTGTCACCAGTACATTCTAACTATAAATCTGTACAATATTGATGCATTCAAATAATTTTGTAAAACATTCAGGATTTGGTGGCATTTATGGTGTCATCAAAGTCCCTCAATGTCTTTTGCTCCAACCAATGTTATACATCGGTTCTCAGTCAATCAGAGAATCGACATTCTTGTTTCTAAATTTGATCATAGCTTCCCCTTTCCAAGTCTCTGAAATCTCCTCCAATGCAGACTATGCTAACTGAAAGACAGGAAAGATGGAAGTGTTTGTTTCTTGGGCTGATGTTTGAACGTTTGAAGTTGAGTCCTCCAGAGGTCGGTATTGGGTGTCCAGCTTTCCCTGCCTCATGCTAATGACCCAGCTTTTTTGGTGCGCTGGGAATAATGTCAAAATCTGAAGATGGTACAAAACTTGGAGGCAGTGTGAATGGTGAGGAGGATGGTGTAGAACTTCCAAAGGACAGAGACAATGAATAGAAATGGCAGATGAAGTTCAGTGCGGAGACACATTTTAGCCGGTGGTGAAATAACTCCCCAGAGGACTGCATGTAGTCACCAAGTCCCCCTTTATTGATGCCTTAACACTGACCCAGCTCCCTTGGTGCCAGGTCTCAGAGTAAACAGAATCTCTGACAGTCCTGTTTATTTTTAAGAATTTTATTAGCCAGTAGAACATACAGTAAATGTGAACAACCATATACAAGAAACATCAATTTACAGGGGAAAGGGGTGGCAAAACCAGACCCCCAACCCCCTCGTACAACCACTTCACAGGGAAATAAGGACAAACCTGGAATCCCATTACATTATCAGGAAGGATACAATGAACACAATCACATGCAAACACTCTGATAAACCGAATAATGGAATAGTGCATTTAATACAGACACCTCCAGCAACTCAGCAAACCTCCTACCTTCTGGCAGTCCATCCTGTTGACACTCCTGTTTCTATCTGTCAGCCAGGGCTCCCTGATTGGACCAGGTTAACAGCCCCAATTAGGGAACTCCTATTCTGCGAGGGCCACCTGGCTGACCTTGTTGCAATCACTACCTGTAGAACATGGAGAGATAATAAAATATAAAAGCTCTTACCAGAAAGGGGTTTCAGGAGCAGGAAAGCGTTGAAACATGGAGAATAGAAGTTGAAGTAAGCAGTTCAGTCCTTTGAGCTTGTTCCACTGTGAAATATGACCATCTGACTCAGTCCCTGTTCCTGCTACCTTCTCCACACCCTTTTATCCCTTTAGCTCTCAGAACTATACATGACTCCTCCTTCAAATCTTCAATGCTTTGGTCTCAATTGCTTTCTGTGACAGGGAATTCCACAGGCTCCCCACTCTCTGGGAGAAGACATATCTCCTCATCTGAGTCCGAAATGACCTACTCCATATCCTTAGACTGTGAGCCCCTGGTCCTGCACTCCCCCACCATTGGGAACATCCTTCCTGTGAGCTGGGTTTATACAGGCACAAGGTATTGGCAGTGACAGGGTAGGTACATGGAGTCTAACGGCGTTGTGGTCATGATCAACTTGTGCCAGATACATTCTGGATCTCAGCTGGAGTGATGTGCCCAGGTCTAAGTGCCAACTTTAGGAAGAACAAGCTCCCATTTGAAAGAGTGTAGGAAAGGATGATGATCTTCAGTTGTGAAGATTGAAGACATTTGGACTGTCTCCATTGTTGAGAGAAGATCTGATAAAGGTAATTTATTCAAAATTGTGAGGGGCCTTGACATATAGGGAGAGGCTATTCCTACTCACCAAATGATTGAGAACAAGAAAGCACTGATTTAAAGTAATCAGTAAAAGACGCAAAGGTGATTTTTAACATAGAGAGTGCAGAATGATTGGTCTGAGAGTATGGTGGTAGTGAGAGGTGGGGGGGGGGTCTGCAGGAATACTTCCTGTTTAAAGCTGGAAAGGATGTGTTACTGGGACGGGGGAAGTGTTGTGGTGGGGGGAGAGTGTTGTGGTGGGAGAGACTGTTGTGGTAGGGGGAGAGTGTTGTGGTGGGGGGAGTGTGTTGTGGTGGGGGGAGAGTGTTGTGGTGGGGGGAGAGTGTTGTGGTGGGAGAGACTGTTGTGGTAGGGGGAGAGTGTTGTGGTGGGAGAGACTGTTGTGGTAGGGGGAGAGTGTTGTGGTGGGAGAGACTGTTGTGGTAGGGGGAGAGTGTTGTGGTGGGGGGAGCGTGTTGTGGTGGGGGGAGTGTGTTGTGGTGGGGGGAGAGTGTTGTGGTGGGGGGGAGTGTGTTGTGGTGGGGGGAGTGTGTTGTGGTGGGGGGAGAGTATTGTGGTGGGGGGGAGTGTGTTGCGGTGGGGGGAGAGTGTTGTGGTGGGGGGAGCGTGTTGTGGTGGGGGGAGTGTGTTGTGGTGGGGGGAGAGTGTTGTGGTGGGGGGGAGTGTGTTGCGGTGCAGGGAGAGTGTTGTGGTGGGGGGAGAGTGTTGTGGTGGGGGGGAGTGTGTTGCGGTGAGGGGAGAGTGTTGAGGTAGGGAGAGACTGTTGTGGTAGGGGGAGAGTGTTGTGGTGGGGGGAGCGTGTTGTGGTGGGGGGAGTGTGTTGTGGTGGGGGGAGAGTGTTGTGGTGGGGGGGAGTGTGTTGCGGTGGGGGGAGAGTGTTGTAGTGGGAGGAGTGTTGTGGTGGGGGGAGAGTGTTGTGGTGGGGGGGAGTGTGTTGCGGTGGGGGGAGAGTGTTGAGATAGGGAGAGAGTGTTGTAGTTGGGGGAGAGTGTTGTGGTGGGGGGAGTGTGTTGCGGTGGGGGGGAGTGTTGTAGTGGGACGAGTGTTATGGTGGGGGGAGAGTATTGTGGTGGGGGGGAGAGTGTTGAGGTGGGGGGGAGTTTTGTGGTGGGGGAGAATGTTAAGGTGGGGTGAGTGTTGTGGTGGTGGGGAGATTGTTGAGGTGGGGGGAGTGTTGAGGTGGGGGGGAGAGTGTTGTGGTACATGGAGAGTGTTGTAGTGGTATGAGTCTTATGGTGGTGGGGGGGAGTGTTGTGGTGGGGGGACAGTGTTGTGGTGGGGGGAGTGTTGTGGTGGGGGCTGAGTGATGTGTTGGGGAGAGTGTTGTGTTGGGGAGAGTTTTGTGGTGGGGGAGTGTTGTGGAGGAGAGAGTGTTGTGTTGGGTGAATGTTTGTGGTGGGGGGAGAGTGTTGAGATGGGGGGAGTGTCGTGGTGGGGGCTGAGTGTTGTGGTGGGGGGAGTGTGTTGAGGTGGGGGGGAGAGTGTTGTGGTGGGGGGGAGTGTTGTGGTGGGGGGAGTGTTGTGGTGGGGGGAGTGTTGTGGTGGGTGCTGAGTGTTGTGGTGGGGGGAGTGTTGTGGTGGGGGGAGAGTGTTGTGGTGGGGTAAATGTTGTCGTGGGGGAGTGTGTTGAGGTGGGGGGGGAGAGTGTTGTGGCAGGGAGAGAGTGTTGTGGTGGGGGGAGAGTGTTTAGATGGGGGGGACTGTTGTGGTGGGGGGAGAGTGTTGAGGTGGGGGGGAGAGTGTTGTGGTGGATGGAGAGTGTTGTAGTGGTGTGAGTCTTATGGTGGTGGGGGGAGTGTTGTGGTGGGGGGAGAGTGTTGTGGTTGGGAGAGTGTTGTGGTAGGGGTTGTGTTGTGGTGGGGGGAGTGTTGTGGTGGGGGGAGTGTTGTGGTGGGGGAGAGTGTTGTGGTGGGGGGAGTATTTTGGTGGGGGAGTGTTGTGGTGGAAGTGTTATGGTGGGGAGAGTGTTATGGTGGGGGGAGAGTGTTGTGATGGGGGAGAGTGTTGTGGTGGGGGGAGTGTTGTGGTTGGGGGGAGTGTTGTGGTGGGGAGAGTGTTGTGGTAGGGGTTGTGTTGTGGTGGGGGGAGTGTTGTGGGGAGAGTGTTGTGGTAGGGGTTGTGTTGTGGTGGGGGGAGTGTTGTGGTAGGGGTTGTGTTGTGGTGGGGGGAGTGTTGTGGTGGGGAGAGTGTTGTGGTAGGGGTTGTGTTGTGGTGGGGGGAGTGTTGTGGGGAGAGTGTTGTGGTAGGGGTTGTGTTGTGGTGGGGGGAGTGTTGTGGTGGGGGGAGTGTTGTGGTGGGCAGAATGTTGTGGTAGGGGTTGTGTTGTGGTGGGGGGAGTGTTGTGGTAGGGGTTGTGTTGTGGTGGGGGGAGTGTTGTGGTGGGGAGAGTGTTGTGGTAGGGGTTGTGTTGTGGTGGGGGGAGTGTTGTGGGGAGAGTGTTGTGGTAGGGGTTGTGTTGTGGTGGGGGGAGTGTTGTGGTAGGGGTTGTGTTGTGGTGGGGGGGAGTGTTGTGGTGGGGAGAGTGTTGTGGTAGGGGTTGTGTTGTGGTGGGGGGAGTGTTATGGGGAGAGTGTTGTGGTAGGGGTTGTGTTGTGGTGGGGGGAGTGTTGTGGTGGGGGGGAGTGTTGTGGTGGGGAGAGTGTTGTGGTAGGGGTTGTGTTGTGGTGGGGGGAGTGTTGTGGTGGGGAGAGTGTTGTGGTGGGGAGAGTGTTGTGGTGGGGGAGTGTTGTGGTGGGGGTGTGTTGTGGTGGGGAGTGTTGTGGTGGGGGGAGTGTTGTGATGGGGGAGTGTTGTGGTGGGGGAGTGTTGTGGTGGGGAGTGTTGTGGTGTGGGGAGTGTTGTGGTGTGGAGGTGGGAGACGAGTGTTGAGGGGTTTGGAGAGTGTTTTCTTGCATTCCACACATGGCCCTAAAGTTTTTGGTACACCTCCTAATGCCACGCAAAAGCCCAAAGTCTTTCTCTTGTTTTCTAAGATTCTGATATCTCAGTTTTGACCAGGCAGAGTCTTGGTTGTCCTCTTCACTTGCCGTCAGGTTTTTTTAAACATTGTGGGGAAATTCCACACTCGGTGAGAAACAATCAAACACTTGATGAAATAATTTGGCAAGGAGTGACTCTGTGCCATCATTTCGATGCTAACTTGGAGCATGTTCAAGGACATTGAAGATGAAAGTCTGCAGACAATCACAGGAAAGACACCTGCTTTCCCTCACTCTGATTATTTCTCTAAATCTCACCACGCAACTTGTCACTCGCTGCCCTCATCGCTGAATTGTTTGAAGCGTGCTTGAAGTTGCCTACCGTATTTTCATTAAATAAGTCACATGGTTGCTACCTGTCACAGTACAGAGCAAAGATGACAGTGCACCTATTATCATTGCTCTGAGGGAAACCCAGGTCAGCTCTTTGTGGTTTGGCCTTTTAAACTCTCGGGTGGGGGAACCAGAAAAGCTGTATTAGGGTCACCATGCTATATGCAAGCAGGTGAGACTAGTTCAGTCTGGGATAATATTCAGCATGGTCTAGTTGGACCGATGGCATGTTCCTGTGCACTCTACACACTCATTCTCGGGGAAGAGATGCATTGTCCACAGCAATGCCCACCCAGTTGGAGATCCAGACACTGTGTGCAATGCACTCTACATTTACCAAGTGTCACAAATTGACACATCTGCTGTTAAACAGGCCATTCTTGAGCACATGAAGCTGGGAGCTTGTCCTTCCAAATTAAATCTGTTTACTCTCAAGCTAACCAAGCCATACCATACGGCAAAGGTAAATTGTTGTAGTTCCAGGCCTTCATTAGGTGGTGGTTAACCGTGAGCTTCACCATACCTTGAGTGACTGGAGAGATAGTCCTTCCAGCTGATGCAGGAATGCAGTCCAATATGTTCCAGCCATCCAGCCAACTGAGCTAACAGACTGAAAACCACCAGTGTTGGAGATCACAGTATCCATGGAGAGAGAGCCAGCTAATGTTTTGAGTCGAGATGACTCTTTGTCAGAGCTGAAGTGAAGTGTGGAGGGAGCCCAGGGAGGGAGAGGGCCACAGTAGAAGCGTATGGAGTGGTCTAGCCTGACCCTTGATGGGAGGAGGGTGCAGGAGTTAAGTTTGAGTGTGTGTGAGCTACCAAAGAGAAGGTGATGCCACTCACCCTGACAGAGTGGGGACTATCACTGACCTTCAGCCTACAATACTGGCCATTTGTCCAGACTGTGAGACTGTACTGACCCAGGGGTCAGGTCAGGTGTCGGAGCATCTGCTGCTGCTCCAGGGTGAAGAGGAAGTCTCTCTGCAGCATCACTCCATCCAGCAAGAGACCCCCCAGCTCCCTGTCTCCAAACTGGGCCCTCGATCTCTCCCAACCGCCTTCTCAGGAATGGTGAAGGGCAGCTTTGATGCTCAGCACTTGACCAGATTCTCTGGCGTTCAACCTTTGGAGAAGATGCTCCCTCAGTTGGCTGAGGGACATTAGAAACCAGATCAAACCGATTCAGTGATTGGATAAGGGAACTCACTGAAGGGTGCAGGGTGAGACATCCAGTTAGGTTCATGTTTAACACGCTGAGTGAAAAGGTACACAATAATTCCTCTTTCCTGATGAAGGCTTTTGCCTGAAACGTCGATTCTCCTGCTCCTCGGATGCTGGCTGACCTGCTGTGTTTTTCCAGCACCACACTCTTGACTCTGATCTCCAGCATTTGCAGTCCTCACTTTCTCCTTACAATAATTCCAAAGCAAGGAAGGAAATTGCAAGAAGTCTTTTTAATATTTTGAGATTTTTCCTCACTGCACAGGATCATGTGCATATGACAAAATATGATTGACATTGAAAGCAGGTGTGGGTAACATTTGTCAAGAGATGCCAAGATTTGCAAGTTATGCAAATCAAGTTTTAACTTGCAGCTGACCCACATGTTCTCTTTATTACCTTTAGACACATGGTAACAGATTGGATAACATATGCAAAGGAAAGAAGATTAAAACTTATTGTTGTGACAATATGTGCTGCTGGAACAATTCAAGCATGAAGTTGAATTAAAAGCTCACCTTACCTGGCTGGATGGACTGAACCCTTCACAAGCTGTTGAAAACATCTCAGAGTGTCATTGCAGGAACGTGACATTCTGCCCTGGTGTTGGTTCCAATGAGCTTCGACAGTGCAAACTCACAGGCCTCCAGATTTAAAGGGATTTTGTGCCATGTGCTGATTTTTAACATTTCAAACGCCCACTGCTCAGGATGAAAGCAAAATGCACAATATTCTCAACCTCAAAATGCTCTCCAGCTTCCAACCTGGGAGAATGCGATCTCTCTTCCGATGTAGGAAGTGAAGCCACCAATTTGGACGTGAATCACAAACTGTGGTAATGATCTGGTCATTTCTTTTCATGACGCTGGTGAGAGGGAGAAATATTGTCCAGGACCCAGGAAAAACACTGACATTGTCGTAGTCAGTTCTAAAGAAGATTCATATCAGACTTGTAATGTTAACTCTGTTTCTCTCTCCACTGAGTTTCTCCAGCACTTTATATTTTTACTTCAAACTTCCAGCATCTGCAGTATTTTGCTTTTGTTTGACACAGGTGTAAGATGTTTTATGTCCACCTGAGAAGATACACATTGCCTTGGCTCTCAGAGCCGAACAGCAGCTCCTTTGGAAACACAGACAGACCCTCAGTACAGTGTGCACCAGCCCACGTTCACTGTACAAGTCTCTGGAGTGTGACTTGAACCTGTAGCCTTCTGAATCTGATCAATGGAGCCACAGCTGTCACCATATGTTAAAAAAAAGCTCCAAATGCATTAGCAGCTAATTGGTCAATACTTACCGCATAAAATATAGAAACGGCCATTGTTTCTGATCATAAGATTCTAAATTGGCAGCCAAAGAGGGAACTCTGTCAGCTACAAATATTCATATTTCTCAATCTTTGAGAAAATGCAAAAGTCTGACCTTCCGAATACAACTGAATTAGTGCTTCATTCCTGCCTCGAGTTCACTTTTACTTTGAAAAGTGGACAGAGCAATTATTTTAATATTCCTCTGTGTCCAGGAAAACTGCCTGGTTAACTTTTATGATTATTTCTAATAATCTATTCGACCGTGAGAACCTTTAGTTATAATTTCAAGGGAGTGATGCCTGTTTCTTAGATGCTTAATGAGCAGCCTTACACTCAATATTTGCATAGTGTCGTTGTACTCATTCCATTTCGAATGACCAGGTTTGTTTCTGGTTAATAGAAAATGCTTCTAGAGCTAGTGTCTGAAGCAGGTGCTGGACTCTCTACAGGGAGGTAGGTAGATCCCTCTGTAACATTAAGGTGCTCTGAAAACTGGACTGGAGGCATGTCTTATGAGGTGAGGTTGAGGGAGCTAGCGCTTTTCTTGTTGGAGCGAGGAAGGATGAGAGGTGACTGCATAGAGGCGCACAAGATGGTGAGAGGCATAGATGGAGTGGATAGCCAGGGACTTTTTCCCAGGGTGGAAATGTCTATCATGAGGGGACGAAATTTTAAGGTGATTGAAGGAAGGTTTAGGGGAGATGTCAGAGGTAGGTTCTTCACACAGAGAATAGTGGGTGTGTGGAATGCACTGGTAGTAGTCAGAAACTTTAGGGACATTTAAGCGACACTTGGATAGGCACATGGAAGATAGTACAATGAAAGGCATGTAGATTCGTCTGATCTTTGAGTTGGATGAAAGATCTGCACAACATCGAGAGCCAAAGGGCCTGTACTTTGCTGTACTGTTCTATGTTCTATGATCTATGTTTAAACTCTAGGGGCCTAGGCTAATTCTCTCAGGCAATGGTCTACCTGTAACTCCAGACCCACAGCAATCTTGCTGATTCCTGATTGCCCTTTGGAATGGCCAAATAATTGACTCAGTTAAATAGCAAATAGGCACGTGGCTTGTTTGTGAGGCCTTCATCCCCCGAACGTATGAAGAAAAAACAAAATGTCCACCCTCTGCTGGTGCTGACCCCTTGATGTCTTCTCCCTTCTCAATTGCTTTTAACCTAGGCCCACCACAATTGCATCTCTCCTCCCATCACGATAGCAAAAGAAGACAAGCCCATTTGAGATGGAGGTTAAAAAAAAGGGCAAGAAAATATCGGTGGGAGTAATCTATAGGCATCTGAAGGTATCGGTGGGAGTAATCTATAGGCGCATGAAGGTATTAATGGGAGTAATCTATAGGCCTTTGAAACTATTGATGGGAGTAATCTATAGGCACCTGAAGGTATCGGTGGGAGTAATCTATAGGCACCTGAAGGTATCGGTGGGAGTAATCCATAGGCCCCTGAAGGTATCGGTGGGAGTAATCTATAGGCACCTGAAGGTATCGGTGGGAGTAATCTATAGACCCCTGAAGGTATTGGTGGGAGTAATCTATAGGCACCTGAAGGTATCGGTGGGAGTAATCTATAGGCGCATGAAGGTATTAGTGGGAGTAATCTATAGGCCTTTGAAACTATTGATGGGAGTAATCTATAGGCAACTGAAAATATTGGTGGGAGTAATCTCTAGGTCCTTGACGATATTGGTGGGAGTAATCTATAGGTCCCTAAAGGTATTGCTGGGAGTAATCTATTGCCCCTGACAATATTAGTGGGAGTAATCTATAGGCCCTTGAAGTTATTAATGGGAGTAATCAATAGGCATCTGAAGGTATTGGTGGGAGTAATCTATATGCCCCTGAAGGTATCAGTGGAAGTAATCTATAGGCGCATGAAGGTATTGGTGGGAGTAATCTATAGGCCTCTGAAACTGTTGATGGGAGTAATCTATAGGCCCCAGAAGGTATTGGTGGGAGTAATCTATAGGCCCCTCACCAATTGCTAGATAGTAGAAGAGAATAAATCAAGAGATAATAAGGCCATGCAAAAATTTTAACCATGGTTGACTTTAATCTTCACATTTGAGAAATGCACCATGTATTCTATTTGCCTGCGTAAACCTGGGCAATCTTGCACCTTTTCCACAAAACAGAGTCCTGGAGGCAGCCAAACTCTGCTGTGTCCACATGGCAGTGCCCTGGCCAATCAGAACCTACCTGCTTGCTCTGAAAATTAAGATTGACAATTAACTGTTCTTGCTGCATCTTTGTGCCAATAATGATCCAACCAATGAGTGTCATTTTCTCATTCTGTGTAAGATCACGTATCTTATTTTCAAGTCTGTTTCATGTATCTTAGTTAAAAATCACACAACACCAGATTATAGTCCAACAGGTTTATTTGAAAGTACGAACTTTCCGAACACTGCTCCTTCGTCAGGTGCGCTCCAAAAGCCAGTGCTTCCAAAATAAACTTGTTGAACTATAACCTGGTGTCGGGTGATTTTGAACTTTGTCCACCCCAGTCCAACACCAGCTCCTCCATATCATGTAACTTAGTTCTAGTAACAGCAGGAAGTAAAGCTTCAACTTCCAGTTTCCTTTTCGCAATATTTATATTCTGTATTTCTAAGCGTTTAATTCATGGAGTGTAAGAGGGAGATAGTGTGGAATGCAGATGCTGGAGAGTCAGAGTCGATAAAGTGTGGTGCTGAGGTAAAAAACAGCAGGTCAGGCAGCATCCGAGGAGCAAGAAAAGAAGGACTATGCCCAAGACATTGACTCTCCTGCTCCTCGGATGTTGCCTGACCTGCTGTGTTTTTTCTAGCACCACACTTTATTGAAACTTCATAGACTGTAATCCAAACAGTTTCCTAAAACAATCTGTAATTAATCCAACCAGGGATCAGGATATTTTGGATCCGCTAATGGGTAATGAGACTCATTAGGTTTAGAACATAGAACATAGAACATAGAACAATACAGCACAGAACAGGCCCTCCGGCCCTTGATGTTGCGCTGACCTGTGAACTATTCTCAGCTCGTCCCCCTACACTATCCCAAAATCATCCATGTGCTTATCTAAGGATTGTTTAAATCTCCCTAATGTGGCTGAGTTGATGAACACTCCTCCTTCGGGAATGAACTCGGAATGAAATATTCCCCAGAAAACAGTGATTATAATATTATACAATTTAGCACTGGGTTTGAGAGTTCGATACCTGCATCAGAAAGAATTGTGCTAAATATACATAAGTGCAATTAAAAAGTACTGAGAGTATAGTTGGCTGATGTGGAATGAGCAAATAGTTTAGCAGAAAAGGTGGTTGAGAAACAATGGTGGGCATTTTAAAAAATAATTAATGATGCAGAACAAAGATATATCCTGGTAAGGAAGCAACCATGGGGATAAACCAACCATGATTAACAAAGTCAGGATTTGGAGGAGCTGGTATTGGACTGGGGTGGACAAAGTTAAAAATCAGACAACATCAAGTTATAGACAAATACCTGATGAAGGAGCAGTGCTCTGAAAGCTAGTGCTTCCAAATAAAGCTGTTATAACCTGGTGTTTTGTGATCTTTAGCACGGTTAACAAAGAAAGCTATGGGTAGGATCAAATTGGAAGAAGAATCACATGATCTGGCAAAAAGTAGTGATAAGCCAAGGAATTTTGAAAGCTTTAAAAGGATGACCAAAAAAAAAATAAAAAGGGTGAAAATATACTTTGAGGTAACCTACCAAATAATATAAAAATTAGTGAAAACATCCATAAGGATATAAAAAGGGAGAGAGAAGCCAAAATGATTACAGGCCCCTCAAAGAACGAGGTGAAAGTGAAGCCTGCAGATGCTGGAGAATCAGAGTCGAAAAGGGTGGTGCTGGAACAGCACAACAGATCAGGCAGCATCCGAGGAGCAGGAGAGTCGATATTCTGGGCATAAGCTCTTCATCAGGAATAAGACTTTTCATAGGGTCACTCGGAAACATTTTATTCTGAATTCATTCACTAAACCTGCCTCTTTAACTCTACCATATCCAAAATATCCTGATCCCTGGTTGGATCCATTACAGATTGTTGGATTATACTTGGTGCAGAGTCCAATTCCTGATGAAGGGCTGATGCCTGAAACATCGGCTCTCCTGCTTCTCAGATGTCCTCGGAGAACGAGGCTGAGGAAATCATCATGGAAAACAAGAAAAGGACATTGCAATTGAATCAATACTTTGCATCAATCTTCACTGTCGAAGATACTAAAGCATATCTCGAATCCTAAAAAATTTCAAGGGTTAGGAGAAGTAAATACAGCAACTATCACCAGATAAAAAGGTACTAAGGAAATCAGTGGGGTTAAAGATTGGTAAGATCCCTGGGCCTGATGGATGCATCCTGGGATATTACGGGAATTCACTGCAGAGAGAGTGGATCCATTGTCACAATCCTCCAGGAATCTTTAGATTTTGGAAAAAGTCGCAGAGGATTGGAAAAATGCCAATGTCATGCCTTTATTTAAAAGAAAAGAGAGCAAGCATAGGTAACTATAGGCCAGTTAGCTTAATGTGTATTATAAAGGATGTAATCAAACAGCATTTAGATACATATAATTTGATCAAGCATAGTCAACATGGCTTCAGGATTGGGAAATCGTGCCAGACGAGTTCATTAATATTCTGGAGGGGTAACAGTAAAGTCGCCACTCCAACTGACCATTGGGCTGCTCTCTCATTAGAGAGAGAGAGAGAGATGATTGGTGGGGATTAACTGAGGGTCAGCATGGTTCAGGTGAGGGGAGAAGTTGAGAAGGAGAGCCCTTCATGGTAACCTCAGCTGGTGCAGGAACTATTAGCATCGACTTGCATCACAAATTAACTGTTGCCATTTAAAACAGGTGTAAATGAACTCCTGAGACATAATGGAGTGAGTAAACAGGTAAGAGATATGTTCATTCAGGGTTAAGTGGGTTAGAATTGATTGTATAGATAGTAATTGGAAGGGGAGTGAAGTTTACAGAGTTTGGTTAATTAAAATAAAACTGGCACTAAAAGCGTGGATATAAACTCGGTTTACATATGGTTAGCTTCTTGTGTATATCATTTGGAGCAGACAAGAGTTGAGTCAAGTTGTAAAGTTTCTGGGTCCGATAACCCACCCCTGCTCAGAGTCGATGAGCTGGAGTCTGGGCTTCGAATGCTGCAATACATCTGAGAGGGGGACAGTTACCTGGACACTGTGTTTCAGGAGGCAGTCACACCCCTCAGATTAACCATCTTGAATTGGGCCAGTGGTCGGGGATGGGAGGGTGCAACTATCAGTGATCCAGGAGGTAGTGCTGAAGGAGTCTCGACCTTTGAGCTTGTCGAACAGGTTGGAGATTCTTGCTCCCTGTGTGGATGAGGGTGGGGGCTATAGAGAGGTGAGCAAACTGACCAAATCACTGTGGTACAGGGAGCTATTCAAGAGGGTGGAGAAAAGAGAAATGCAGTT
This sequence comes from Chiloscyllium punctatum, assembly GCF_047496795.1. Lineage (NCBI taxonomy): Eukaryota > Metazoa > Chordata > Chondrichthyes > Orectolobiformes > Hemiscylliidae > Chiloscyllium > Chiloscyllium punctatum. The sequence continues at coordinate 89,313,140 of NC_092760.1, forward strand.
GCAATTAGGGACAATATAGTCTCTGTGGCCAGGATCGAGAGTCCCAAAGGTTGAGTTGCCTGGTACTCAGGTTCAGGATCTCTCATCCAGGCTGCAGAGGGACTGAGAGTGAGAGGGGAAAGGTCCAGTTGTTGTGATCCATGGTGGTTCCAATGATAGAGGTAGAAAGAGGGTAGAGATTCTGCTGAGGGAATATGCAGCTAGGGGCTACATTAAAATGCAGAACCAAAAAGAGAATAATCTCCAGATTACTACCTGAGCCACGAGTTAACTGGCACAGGGTCAACAAGGTTAAAGAGATAAGTGCCTGGAACAAAGATTGATGTGGGAGAATTGTGTTTGAATCCATGGGACATTGGCCCCAGGGCTGGTGAAGTGGGGGGAGCTGTTCTGATGGGATGGGCTCTGCCTGACTCATGCTGGGACCAGAGGCCTGGTGAATCACAACCTAGAGCTGTAGGTAGGGCTTGAAGCTAAATGGGGGAGGGGGGGAGGTTGCATTCAGTTGCATGGAAAACGAGGGGAAAGTTAAAGAATGGGGAGAGCTCAGCAGAAATATTTAAAGTTTGCAGAACAATAGGAAAGAAAGTGCAGGAAAGGTCAGGGATCTAACTTCAGGTGCAGTGGATAAGGAGACAACAATGAGAATGGGGTCAGTCGATGTAGGACTGAGGATGTTATACTTAAATGCACACAGTACATGAAACAGGGTAACTGAGCTTGTAGCACAGATTTAAATTGTCAGGTATGAAGTTGTGGGAATCACAGAGACGTGGCTGCAAGGGGATCAGGGCTGGCAATTAAATATCCAATATCCAAGGAATACACATCCTATCACAAGGACAGGCAAATGGGCAGAAGGGGTGGGGATGACTTGTTAATAAGAAATGAAATTAAATTGATTCCAAGAAGTGATGCATAGATGGAAGATATTGAATCTGTGTGGGTAGAGTTGAGGAATAACAAAGGAATATAAACCCTGGCCTCCCAGCAGGGGTCAGGATGTGGGGAAGAAAATAAATTGAGAGATAGAAATGGCATGTAAGAAAGGGGACAGTGACAGTGACCAATAGAATTCACCTTGTAGTCTGAGAGGGACAAGCTGGAATCAGATGTAACAGTATGACCATTGAGTAAAGGGAACTACAAAGGCATGAGGGAGGAGCTGGCCAGAGTTGATTGGAAGAGGAGTCTGCCAGGGAACATGGTGGAGCAGCAATGGCTGGAGTTTCTGGGATAATTCGGAAGGCACAGCAGAAATTCATCCCGAGGAAGAAGAGACATCCAAAGGGAGGATGAGGCAACCATGGCTGACCAGGTGACATCAGGGACAGATAAATGCAAAAGAAAAGGTATACAATGCGGTAAAGATTAGTGGGAAGCCAGGGAATTGGGAAGCCTTTAAAACTGGCAGAGGATAGGTAAAAGAGCCATAAATAGGAGATGAAATATAAGAGTAAGCTACCTAGTAATGGAAAAGAAGATTGCAGAAATGTTGTTAGATAATCTAAAAGATAAGAGTGAGGCATGAGTGGACATTGGATGACTGGTAACTGAAGCTGGAGAAGTAGTAATGGGGAACAAAGAAATGGCAGAGGAACTGATTAGGGACTTTGCATCAGTTTTCCCAGTGGAAGCTACCAGCAGCATACCAGGAAGTATGTTAGTAAGTTTGCAGATGATTCCAAAATTGTTGGTGCAATGGACAATGAAGAAGGTTACCTCAGAATACAACAGGACCTTGATCAGATGGGCTGAGGAGTGGCAGATAGAGTTTAATTTATATAATTATGAGTTGTTTCATTTTGGTAAAGAAAACCAAGGCAGAACTTATGCAGTTAACAGTAGGGCCTTGGGGAGTGTTGCCAAATACAGGTTCATAGTTCCTTGAAAGTGTTACAAGTAGATAGGGTAGTGAAGAAGGTGTTTGGTATTGCTTTTATTGGTCAGTGCATTGAGTATAGGAGTTGGGAGGTCATGTTGCGGCTGTACAGGACATTGGTTAGGCCACTGTTTGGAATATTGCACTCAGTTTAGGGCTCCCTCCTACAGGAAAATGTTGTTAAACTTGAAAAGGTGCAGAAAAGATTTACAAGGATGTTGCCAGGTTTGGAAGTTTGAGCTATTGGGAGAGGCTGAATAGGCTGGGGCTGTTTTCCCTGGAGGCTGAGGGGTAACCTCAGAGGTTTATAAAATCATGAGAGGCAGGGATAGGGTAAATAGACAAAGTCTTTTCACCAGGGTGGGGGAGTCCAGAACTAGATGGTGGAGGTTTAGGGTGAGAGGGGAAAGATTTAAAAATGTCTAAAGGGGCACTTTTTCACTCAGAAGGTGGTGCGTATATGGAATGAGTTGCCAGAGGAAGTGATGGAGGCTGGTACAATTACAACATTTAACAGGCATTTGGATGGGTACATGAATAGGAAGGGTTTAGAGGGATATGGGCCAAATCCTGGCTAATGGGTCTGGATTAGTTTAGGATATCTGGTCGGCACTGGTAAGTTGGACCGAAGGGTCTATTTCGGTGCTGTACATCCCAATGAGTCCATGATTCCATGTGCAAGGGATGCTGGTCAATTCCAGTTTATCTACTGAGTGGTGAGATTTTCGGCGTGGGATAAATTGTGGTCTGAGTTGGAGGTGACAGAAACCATAGTGACAGGGCAGTTTGAAATCAGGCAGGTTTGGTGAATACGGTGAAAAATTTCACTGGGTCTTGTGACAGGAATCCCTCCTGAAAACACATTGTCAGCTGAACTTGGCCAAAATAATGTAAGCTTCGCTGTCGGTGATCTCACTGCCTGTGCTGTGTGAGGTGGAGGCTATAGGTGGTCACCGTTGGTAAAGTGAGTTCAAGGACAATCTCCACAGTCACCTTGTTGTGATACCATCTTACAGCTAGCACTGACTGTAGCATGGCACTGAATTGGGTGAATCAATGTGTGACAAGCAGCTGACAAAGGAAACTGACCTGCGTCATTAGCTCAGTTTCTCTCTCCATAACCTGCTGAGTATTTCCAGCATTTTGTGTTCATTTCACTTTAGTTCACCATACAACCTCTGATAAAAGCTGAAAATGTGGTGCTGGAAAAGCGCAGCAGGTCAGGCAGCATCCAAGGAGCAGGAGAATTGACGTTTCGGGCTTAAGCCCTTCTTCATCAGGGCTTATGCCCGAAACGTCGATTCTCCTGCTCCTTGGATGCTGCCTGACCTGCTGCGCTTTTCCAGCAACACATTTTCAGCTCTGATCTCCAGCATCTGCAGTCCTCACTTTCTCCTCAAAGATTTTTTCAATCTCTGATAAAACCAAACCTTTGCTTCATATCTTCCAAATCCTGACGACTGCATTAGAATTCTGATTGTTTTGTTTTAGTTGTGAGGGTGTCTTTGAGTTCAACCTGTCTTAACTTTCCCTGTTCTCCTTTAACACAGCAATTTGTCAAAGGTACAATTTACTTCACGTGAGCGCACAATGAAATGACCCGGTTTAATCCAGAGTGATTGTTGCTGAGGAGACCTCTCCCTCTGCTGTCATGGTGATGTGTATGGGCCAGCTTGCTTTCTGACCAACCCTCAGTCAAATTGGATTAAGGCAGCAGTGAAAGGTGATTATCCAGGAGGCTAAGCAAGGGGCTGCAGTTTGAAAATGTCTCCAGTTGTGCTTTCTGTATCCAGGGTGCTACACACACTCACCATACACACACACACACACACACTCACACACACACACACACACACACACACACTCACACCCCTGCCCCTCACACGCACACACACTCTCACATTCTCACACACACACTCACCACACACACACACACTCACACACACACACTCACACCCCTGCCCCTCACACGCACACACACTCTCACATTCTCACACACACACTCACCACACACACACACACACACACACACTCACACACACACACACTCACACCCCTGCCCCTCACACGCACACACACTCTGACATTCTCACACACACACTCACCCCACACACAGTCACACACACATGCGCGCACACACACACACTCACCCCCCCACACGCACTCACCTCGCCCCCCCCCACACACACACACATTCACACCCCTGCCCTTCACACGCACACACACTCTCACATTCTCACACACACACTCACCCCACACACAGTCACACACACACACACACTCACCCCCCCACACACACTCACCTCCCCCCCCCTCACACACACACACAGAGTCAGATTTTCCACATTCTAAACTTGTTTCTAAGTTCAGTCATAGTATGACAGGTAAAAATTAGATAGATAGAAATTTATTGTTGCTTGTATTTGTGAAAATATGGTAAAATGTGCGTAATTCACCACAAAAAACAGCACTGTTTAATTACATAAATTATATATTATATTTAAAAATAAATGAGACAAAATTAAGCCATGCCGAGAATTGGGACCCGTTGAAACCGCTGAGGATCGGGGCCTGCTGAAACTGTTGAGGATTGGGGCCTGTCAAAACCATTGGGAGTTGGGACCTGTTGAAACTGTTGAGGACTGGGGCCTTCTGAAACCGTCAAGGACTACGGCCTGTTGAGACCACTGAGGATTGGGGCCTGTTGAAACCGCTGAGGAACAGGGCTCATTGAAACTTCCGAGGACCCAGGGACAGTCCAACCAAAACTGCTGCACCTCAGTTGCAGAAATTAGAAAGGATGAATTTGATACAAAAGCTGAAATTAAGAAAGAGTAATACGAAGAAGAAGTAATAAAAAAATGGATATGGCAAGACTGCGGAAAGGGAGTAGACGGGCCAGGAACCTGAACATGACCTAACCTGCTGTCTCCGCCATCTTGCTCTCAGTGTCTGCCATCTTGCTCTCGGTGTCTGCCATCTTGCTCTTGGTCTCTGCCATCTTGCTCTCGGTGTCTGCCATCTTGCTATCCTCTGTGAGCTAGGGTTATCACATTCCATGCCACACCCCTTTCAAAAAATAACAGAGAGGGTGGATTAACTTCCCAGGGTAGACTCTTATCCTTAACATGTCCCTTGGCATGCAAGCCACTTCTTAAAGAAAGAATGTGCCAAAGATTCAATCACTTCTCGGTGTTTTCTTAAACTGTAGCAAGAGCTTCCATGCGGCTTATTGTGTGAGCTGCTCCAAAGTATCAGGCCTTGAAACAAAGACATTTCTGTTTATAATAACTGGGTTGTCACCGTATTCCGAAGTGGGCAAGCAGTCAGTGTTCTGAGCTTTGAAAACAGGTACATGGTTATTTCAGTGTGAAGACAGACATTATTTAGAGGGAGGCGTGTGTTCAATGTTTCTCACCTTGTGCTCATCAGGACTGGGATAAGGCTGGTCTGTAGGCCCAACATCTCAGTGAGTTGGGAGGGGGTTGCATCAAAGAAGTCACCCTCCTGAGAGTGGACAGTGAACAGCAAGCAGACCATATCATGCCAGCCTGTGTTTAACAAACAAACCGGTCCAGGAACTGAATCTCACCACGTGCAGGTCAAAGGAGTTAGGAGATCAGGTTGCGGCTGGACAGGACATTGGTTAGGCCACTGTTGGAATATTGCGTGCAATTCTGATCTCCTTCCTATCGGAAAGATGTTGTGAAACTTGAAAGGGTTCAGAAAAGATTTACAAGAATGTTGCCAGGGTTGGAGGATCTGAGCTACAGGGAGAGGCTGAACAGGCTGGGGCTGTTTTCCCTGGAGCGTCGGAGGCTGAGGGGTGACCTTATAGAGGTTTACAAAATTATGAGGGGCATGGATAGGATAAATAGGCAAAGTCTTTTCCCTGGGGTTGGGGAGTCCAGAACTAGAGGGCATAGGTTTAGGGTGAGAGGGGAAAGATATAAAAGAGACCTAAGGGGCAACTTTTCCATGCAGAGGGTGGTACAGCTGGAATGAGCTGCCAGAGGAAGTGGTGGAGGCTGGTACAATTGCAACATTTAAAAGGCATTTGGATGGGTATATGAATAGGAAGGGTTTGGAGGGATATGGGCCGGGTACTGGCAGGTGGGACTAGATTGGGTTGGGCTATCTGGTCGGCATGGACGGGTTAGACGGAAGGGTCTGTTTCCATGCTGTACATCTCTATGAGTCTCTGTCCTAGGAATACACACTTCACTCACAAAACACAGCTTCCTCAGATTTTCAAGGGATTATCTGATACCATGGTATCCTGCACGATCCATCATTCACCAATCCAATATATCTTCCTGGATACAAGGTGTCTTCGATTTATGAAGGGTGTACTTATGAACAAAACACCATATTATAACCACTTCTAAAGATCCAACATGTGAACGTTTGCTCATGCCAGCAAACAGCTGTTTGTCCTGTATTGTTTTTATTACTGAGGGGATTCTAGTCTCCTGGTTATATTTTTTCTTTTTTTCTTTTTTTTAGTTGAGTTTATATTCCCACACCCGTGTTCATGTGTGTGTGTAGGTGTGAGATACAGTGAAAACATCAGGTATAAGTAACTTTATTAATATTCCACCACCTGCGGAAACACCCATGTGACCAAGGAACTAGTGACAAGCAAAGCCTGGAGTGAGTAATGGAGGGGAGGGGAGGGATTAAATCAGACAGACTTGGAGGGAGAAATTAATCACTCTGTAGTCCCTGCAGTGCCCACCTCACCCGAAGGCATCGAGAATATTGGTTGACACTGCATGCTCCATTTCCAGCGACACCCAGGCCTGAAAATAACCGTGGAGGATGGGTACGCAGTCAGCCATAACAACTCCCTCTACGGCCTGCTGCCTGGACCTGTTAATGGCCAGCTTGGCCAGGCTCAGGAGCAGGCCCACCTGGAGATCCTTTGAACAAATCGATTTATAAAAGTACTCAGAATGGAACCCATTGCTGACACGGTGACTGCCTGCTAAAAATTCGCTTGAGATGAGATGAGATCTATTCTCTGAGATATATTCAGAATATAGAGCCTTTGACATCATAAGAAGGTGAATTTTGTGAATGAAATGCATCCATGGGTGAGCTATTCCTGAGAGAATCATGGATGGTTTCTAATGAAGGTTTCCTAGATGTTGTAAAATGGAATTGTTCATTGTTTAAAAGTAGTGCATTGATGGCTTTTACTGTTTAATATGTTGTCGACGGATATTACTTCCCTCACAAAGTATCTTCTTCTGATTTGCTTCGAGAATCTGTGCATCACTGGCATGGCCAACATTCATCGTCCTGAATTGCCTCTTGAACTGACTGGTTTGATGGACTTTGTCAGAGGGGAGTCTGTAGGTCTAAGGTCATGTGTAGACCAGATGACAAATTTCTTTCCCTAAAGGTGAATAGAGAACCAGATGGGTTTTAAAGCAACAACTGGCAATGGTTAGATGGTCAACATTTAATTCCAGAATTATATTGAATTAAAATTTCAGTACTTGCCACAGTGGGATTTGAACCCTCCATCCCTAGAACACTAGTGTGCAGGGCTCAGGGTTTTTAACCCAGTGATGGCACCTCTACACCACCACCCCCACGAAGTACAGTACTCTGTCTCTACAATTAGAAAAATGGCTTTTAGCAGCTGGTTTGTTTTTAGTGTCTTTCTCCTGAGCAGTTTACTGCCATAGAAACCTAGATTACTAATATTCTAACGATTTGTGATATTTCTGTACATCTGACTCTCGGGGCCTGAGCAATAAATCCACTCACAGTGTATTGTCAGAAACTCTTGCAACTGTTGTTGTTAATGGATGATCACTCACAGCGTGACAATGTCAGTCTTTGAAGTACTTTTATGGTTAAGGTGCCACTCAGTGCCATGTCATCTTGGACTGAGGCTTGTTCTGGCATTTTATTGCCATCATAGTTCAACTTCTCTTTTTGAGCCAAAGGAAGTGATTGCATTTAGATAGCACCTTTTAACATCCTCACTTTACAGCTAATGAACTGATTTCATCACTGTTGTCATGCCGCAGCCATCGTTTACACAGCAAGATCCCACAAAGAGTGATGTGGTGATGATCGGATCATTTCCTGCGGTGATGGGTCATTCCCAAGGTACCATCCTGTTGCCTTCTTCCTACAATGGTGCAGTGGACAATGCTGATATTTTTCTAGTTGACTGCATTGTATGATTATAATAATTAGGTGTTAACTTTCTTTCCAGCAGTATCTGAGAAATAAATAACCAATCTTGGAGAAGTCCCTTGGTCCCTAACAAAGTTTGAGTTTCCATGGACAGGAACAACAAAGTGGTCTTTTGGAATGAGAATGAGGGGACTAAATTTACAGCAAGAGTTGAGTTTGGTTTAAATCCAGTCCAAGTGGGAGCACAACAATATATCTGTTGGCCCATTTTACAGCGTGATATTATAATCAAGCTAGGCTAAAGAATTTTAATGTTTTGCCTCATTTGATTCCCTGACTTGGAAATTTATCACCGTTCCTCCAGTGTCGTTGGGTCAGAATCCTGGAATTCCCTCCCTAAAGATATCGTGGATCTACTGACAGCACATGGACTGCAGTGATTCAAGAAGGCAGCTCACTCCCCACCTTCTCAAGTTGAAAGGTGGGATGCTGGAAAAGCACAGCAGGTCAGGCAGCATCCAAGGAGCAGGAGAGTTGACATTTCGGACATAAGCCCTTCATCAGAAATGCCCATTCCTGATGAACAGCTTAAGACCGAAATGTTGACTGTCCTGCTCCTCCGATGCTGCCTGATCTGCTGTGCTTTTCCGGCACCACACTTTTCGACTTTGATCGCCAGCATTTGCAGTCCTCACTTACTACCACCTTCTCAAGGGCAACTAGGGATGGGCAATAAATGTTGGCCCAGCCACTGATGCTAACATCCACAAGTGACTGAAAACATATTCATCAACGTTGTTTGTAAGCTGCATGGCCACAGCAACCTTTATTTCAGTAATGAGAATCATTTGGAGAGATTTGGACATTTTTCTTTGGAGAAAAGGAGGCAAAGAGGATATCTGACTGTAATATTCAAAATCATGAGAGGCAGAGTAGATAGTGAGAAAATGTCCCTGTTTGTAAAAGGTTCAGGAATGAGCAAAAGAAGCACATGGGTGAAAAACAAGTTTCACGCATCAAGTAGTTTGGGTTTGAAGTGCACTGCCTGAAGGTGTGGTGGATGCAGGTTCAATTGGGATTTTCAAGAGGGCATCGGATGGTCATTTAGACAATAGACAATAGACAATAGATGCAGGAGTAGGCCATTCTGCCCTTCGAGACTGCACCGCCATTCAATATGATCATGGCTGATCATTCCTAATCAGTATCCTGTTCCTGCCTTATCTCCATACCCCTTGATTCCACTATCTTTGAGAGCTCTATCCAATTCTTTCTTAAATGAATCCAGAGACTGGGCCTCCACTGCCCTCTGGGGCAGAGCATTCCACACAGCCACCACTCTCTGGGTGAAGTAGTTTCTCCTCATCTCTGTCCTAAATGGTCTACCCCGTATTTTTAAGTTGTGTCCTCTGGTTCGGCACTCCCCCATCAACGGAAATATGTTCCCTCCTGCCAGAGTGTCCAGTCCTTTCATAATCCTATACGTTTCAATCAGATCCCCTCTCAGTCTTCTAAACTCAAGGGTATACAAGCCCAATCGCTTCAGTCTTTCTGTGTAAGGCAATCCTGCCATTCCAGGAATTGACCTCGTGAACCTACGCTGCACTCCCTCAATAGCCAGAATGTCTTTCCTCAAATTTGGAGACCAGAACTGTACACAGTACTCCAGGTGTGGTCTCACCAGGGCCCTGTACAGCTGCAGAAGCACCTCTTTGCTTCTATACTCAATCCCTCTTGTTATGAAGGCCAGCATGCTATTAGCCTTCTTCACGACCTGCTGTACCTGCATGCTTGCCTTCATTGACTGGTGGACAAGAACACCCAGATCTCTCTGAACAGCCCCTTTACCTAATTTGATACCATTGAGGTAGTAATCTGCCTTCCTGTTCTTGCCACCAAAGTGGATAACCAGACATTTATCCACATTAAACTGGATCTGCCATGCATCTGCCCACTCACCTAACTTGTCCAGGTCACCCTGTAATCTCCTAACATCCTCATCACATTTCACCCTACCACCTAGCTTTGTGTCATCAGCAAATTTGCTAATGTTATTGCTGATACCATCTTCTATATCATTTACATATATTGTAAAAAGCTGCGGTCCCAGCACGGATCCCTGCGGTACCCCACTGGTCACTGCCTGCCATTTCGAAATGGAGCCGTCAATCACTACCCTTTGTTTCCTATTAGCCAACCAATTCTCTATCCAATCTAGTACTTTGCCCCCAATCCCGTGCGCCCTAATTTTACTCACTAACCTCTTGTGTGGGACTTTATCAAAAGCTTTCTGAAAGTCCAGGTACACTACATCCACTGGATCTCCCTCGTCCATCTTCCGAGTTACATCCTCAAAAAATTCCAGAAGATTAGTCAAGCATGATTTCCCCTTCATAAATCCATGCTGACTCTGTCCTATCCTGTTACTATTATCCAGATGTGCCGTAATTTCATCCTTTATAATAGACTCCAGCATCTTTCCCACCACTGAGGTCAGACTAACTGGTCTATAATTTCCTGCTTTCTCCCGCCCACCCTTCTTAAAAAGTGGCACAACATTAGCCGCCCTCCAATCCTCAGGAACCAACCCCGATTCTATTGAACTCTGGAAAATAATCACCAGCGCATCCACGATTTCCCGAGCCACCTCCTTCAGTACCCTGGGATGCAGGCCATCAGGTCCCGGAGACTTATCAACCTTCAGACCTAACAGTCTCTCCAACACCAAATCCTGGCAAATAGAAATTCCCTTAAGTTCAGGTCCTTCAGCCACTGTTACCTCAGGAAGATTGCTTGTGTCTTCCCCAGTGAACACAGATCTGAAGTACCCATTTAATTCCTCTGCCATTTCTTTGTTCCCAGTAATATATTCCCCTGCTTCTGTCTTCAAGGGCCCAATTTTTGTCCTAACCATTTTTTTGCCTTGGACATACCTAAAAAAGCTTTTCCTATCCTCCTTTATATTCTTGGCCAGTTTACCTTCGTACCTCATTTTTTCTCTGCGTATTTCCTTCTTACTAATCCTCTGTTGTTCTTTAAAAGCTTCCCAGTCCTCAGTTTTCCCACTTATCTTCGCTAAGTTATACTTTTTCTCTTTTAACCTTATATGTTTCTTTACTTTCCTCGTCAGCCACGGCCGCCCATGTCTCCTCCTGGGATCTTTCTTCCTTTTAGGAATGAACTGATCCTGCATCTTCTGCATTATACACAGAAATATCCGCCATTGTTCCTCCACGGTCTTCCCTGTTAAGGTATTGAACCATTGAACTTTGGCCAGTTGCTCCCTCATAGCTCCATATTTCCCTTTATTCAACTGAAATATTGTCACTTCAGATTGTACCCACTCCCTCTCAAATTGCAGATTGAAGCTTATTGTATTATGGTCACTACTTCCCAATGGCTCCTTCACTTCGAGATCTCTGACCAATTCTGGTTCGTTACACAATACCAGATCCAGAATCGCCTTATCCCTGGTCAGCTCCAGCACCAGCTGCTCTAAAAATCCATCTCTGAGGCACTCCACAAAGTCTCTTTCTTGAGGCCCCATACCATCCTGATTCTCCCAGTCTACCTGCATGTTAAAATCCCCCATAACAACTGTAGTAACATCTTTGCGACAAGCCAATTTCAGCTCCTGATTCAACTTACCTCCAACATCCAGACTACTGTTTGGGGGCCTGTAGATGACTCCCATGAGGGTCTTTTTACCCTTAGTGTTTCGAAGCTCTATCCACACTGACTCTACATCCCCTGACTCTAGGTCCGCCCGCGCAAGGGACTGAATATCCTCCCTTACCAACAAGGCCACCCCACCCCCTCTGCCCGTCAGTCTATCCTTACGATAGCACGTGTAGCCTTGAATATTCATTTCCCAGGCCCTGTCCCCATGAAGCCACGTCTCAGTTATCCCCACAATATCGTATCTGCCAATTTCCAAAAGAGCCTCAAGCTCATCCACCTTGTGTCTAATTTCTGGGGAAAAGGCAGGTGAATGGGACTCAGTCAGGACCCTCATTCAGACACGATGGGCTGAATTGCCTCCTTCTGCAATGTAACAATCTGTGATTCTGTTTCCACCCAAACCACACATGCATGGCCTCACAACATTGTTTAAAGGGCCCATGCATCTAAACAAAATACCCGTGCACTCCGAAAATAAAATTGAATGGTCTGCTGCATCAGCATATTAAATACAAAAATGACAGCAGGTAACAGAGAATCCTGCCCAGCCTTGTTCACTCATATCAGGTTTTCCTTTTCAATACCTGAACTTAATTACTTCCTTCTTGCAGAGTGAGTAAACACCCACTCTGTGCTTAACTTTCAGCACCTACGGAAATTAAACAGACTTCTTGTCTTCAAATTCAAGCAGATTTCCTCCTTGCTAATGTTGACTTGGGGCTCAGCGATGAGTTAAGCTCAAAGGAAGTAGCTATTGTTTCTTTTGATTCCCATGGGAAACCTGTGCCGTGTTTGAAAGCATTCAGCACATCCATGGTATTCGGACAGTGGTGTCATAAGAGACATTGTTACAGCTGGCATCAGATCAATCCTGCTGGGGAATGCCAGTCTCCTGGAATTTGGAAGTCATGTTTAACTTCAGTGGAAAGGACAGTATAACAAGTTGTCAGAGAAAGCTGTGAGGTCAGGTTGAGAAACATGCATAGAAATGGAACAAGGGACTCTTTTGAAAACACTTGCTTAGTCAGATTTCAATTACGTTAAATCTTTAAAGGTGACATTTATTGCACAGGTTTCGCTTGAAAAATTTGGCAAATGTTTCATGAGTCAAATTATTAAGAAAACTCTTTAACATGTCAGAAAATTCTGTCTGTTCAGAGGTTAAATCTTTGACTCACATTCACAGAAGTGCCGCATTGTCTGTCTTAGAGTCACATTAACCTATTTAAGGCAGTTGTGACAATTACAAATGACTGTGTTAAGCATAATGTGCTGGTATAACCTATTGTCCTTCCAAGGCAGTCATTACTGTATTTATTTAGGAGATGCGTCCAGCGACTTGCTCTGTGCCATTACACCATGATTGCTTTAAAGAGTACACCTAAAGAAAGATGAACAAACAAATTGCTATACACACCAAGACTGAACTATGATGTCAAAGAAGGCAGGAAGTGGACATTCATTGAAAATGACTTCAGTAACATTAATTAAGATTACTGCTCTCACACAAAACATAAGGGAAGGCAGAAATTCATTTATTTTGCTCATTTTCAAATAAATCTCTGTAAACCACATATGACGGCGACAGTGAGGACTGCAGATGCTGGAGATCAGAGTCTCGGTTAGAGTGGTGCTGGAAATACACAGCAGGTCAGGCAGCATCCACGGAGCAGGAGAATCGACGTTTCGGGCAAAGGGCTTTTCCTGTTCCTCAGATGGTGCCTGACCTGCTCTGCTTTTCCAACACCACTCTGATTCTATGAAACCATCACATCTCCTTGTGAAGGGAGTAAAGTGCATTAAATTGTTGTGGATTAACGAGTTCCCAATCTGTGAAAAGCTTACTCTATATTTGCTCACTTTTCTATCTCGAAGTTGATTTTATTAATGCTTTGCTTTCTTTTAATCGTGGCTCATTGAAAGAGTTGAGATTTAATAAGTACATGACTATTGTTAAATGTCCTAGCAAAGCTCTTATATGTGGTTGTTCAGCTATTGCAAAAGAATTGAAGTTAGACATATTTCCAATGGGTTCAAAGTGCTTGAGTATTTTGAAATGGACAGCAAAAAACCTCAATATCGAGGTTTTACAGGTTTGTCTTAACCCTTAGCCTGAACCTAAATCCAAACCTAACCCTATCCTTAACCTTAATCCTAACACTAATCCTAACCCGAACACTATCCTTAGCACTAGCACTAACCCTAACTCTAATACTATCCTCAACCCTAACCTTATCCCTAGTTCTAATCCTAACCCTATCTCTATCACAGCACAATCTAGTTAGGTTAGTTCATGTTTAGAATGATGCTTGTTAATAAACTACCTTTTTATTGCAAGGGATGTCATGTTTTGCATTTATTAGATGTACTTGAAAATAGCACTGGAACAACTGGCAGTGAAGTAGAGAAAGAGAGTTTCATTAATACCACTCTATTGCCTTGGGTGGCTTTTTGTCAGCTTTTTGTTGATCCCTGTGTGAAGGAGAATCTATGGAGAAAATAAACAAACTGCAAGGAAAACTGCAAACGATGACCATGTACTCCTCAATTGTAACTTTGTACCCAGGCCTCGGGCCTGTTCCCTACAGGAAGCAGAGTCTAGATTAGAGTGGTGCTGGAAAAGCACAGCAGGTCAGGCAGTATCTGAGGCTACTGGAAGCAGTCTCTTATATTGAAGTAAAATTTCATTGGAGTTAGACTTTGGCTGGCACAGACTTTAATTGTAGAACATGTCGAAAGGAATTGAGACAGATGTGCAAATCTATTGCTTTTTCTCATTTAATGTAAAACTGTGCAATTGCTGTTTAGATTCAATGTAACATTCTATGACACTGTGAGACCACTTTAACTCAAACGCTGAAAATCAAAATCAAAGCATCCTGGCTTTCACATATGAGGATCACTCAATAAAATGGCCCTTCAAATATCTCAAATAAGAATCTATTGGCATTGACTGCTTGTCAACAACACCAAACAACGCTCAGAAAATCTATCAACTTTGTCATTACATTGTTAAACCTATTGAGATTGTGAATGATTTTAACAGAGTAAATAAAGATTAACTGTACCAGATGGGTCAATAACTATGGGATACTACATATCCTTCAAAGGAACACAGACAACATGAAAACATTTCGAGTGGCTGCCTCCCTCTCAGACTCACCTTACAAGGATTCTGACTGAAGTTTTATCCCTCGTGTTTTGAATCCACCCAGGATTACAGGGATCTCTGTGATGTTCAACGCTCCTCATACAGCTGCTCTCACCGCACCCTGAGATCCACGTTCAGTGCCATGCGTTACCATGCGCACACTCTCAATCTCCCTCTCCAGCAGCAGGACCCCACACTGGCTCAGCACTCCCCTAGCCACCCCAGGTCTACTTCATCCACGGGTCATTTGGTGTGTTAACAAGAAACGTTTTATTTTCCTTTCAGGCAAAATACAACAACTTAGAGATACCCACAACCCCTGGAGCCTTCCTCTCGCACACCCCCCCAACCTTCCCACTGACTCCATCTCCTCCCCAATCCCACCTCCTGCTGTGTATTTATTATCCCTGCTGACTTTCTGCTCTCTGACGTTTTGTATTCAGCTAAGGTCTTAGTTTTACCCCCCATCCTCCCCCCACCTTAATGAATTTTGGGCACGACATGATGTTGAATTCTTCCTCCATTACCTTCCCCTCTATGCCCACTTCTTTGGGCAAGAGACCCCTTCACCCAGCTCCAACACTCTCCCCCCACCTGGACCTATCCCTCTGGCCTTTACCCACTCTCGGCCTGTTCATTGAGAACTGTCACCTTGACATCGGTCACCTTCACTTCTCTACCCTCTTAACCCTTCCAACCGGTCTCCCTCTGAACTGAATGTCCTCCGTGCTCTCAGATCCAGCCCTGACTGTGTTATTAAGCCTGTGTCAATGAAGGGCTGTTGTTGTCTGGTGCACTGACTTCTACATTGCCAGCTCCCAACACCTCCACCATATCTCCTTCTGGACCATTATCCTACCCTGTGGAACACCAGCCCATTGTGTAAACCACGGTCACTAACCTCATCCCGCCTGGTGATCTGTGCCCCAACCCCCCTGGGCCCCCAAGCTGACAAACCCCAGCCCCACATAGATCACTTCTATCTCCTTCCCAAAATCCACAAACAGCACTGCCTGGGCAGTCCCATTGTTCCTACATGCTCCTGCACCACAGAATGCATCTCTTCCTACCTCAACTCGTTTTTTTCCTGGCTCTGACCAGTCCTTTCCCACATATATCCGTGATTTAGCTGATATTTTGTGCCAGTTTCAGAATTTCCAGTTTACAGGCTCCAGCTGCTTCCTCTTTGCCATGGAGGTGCAATCTTTTTCCACATCCATCCCCCACCAGGATGGTCTCAGGGCTCTCTGCCTCTTCCTAAAGAAAAGGCCTGAACCACCCGCAAACCCACCCCCCTTGCCCACCCATCCTCAACCTCAACAGCTTCCCTTTTAACTCCTTTCACTTTCTTCAGGTCAGAGAGGTGACCATGGGCCCCAGTGAGGCCTGTTTCTTTGTGGGGTATGTGGAGCATTCCTCATTCCAGTCCTATTCCAGTACTCACCCACAACTCATTCTCTAATGTATTGATGACATCATCAGTGCTGCTTCCCCTTCTTGTCTGGAATTTAAAAAGTTTCTCAATTTCGCTTCCAATTTCCATCCCGCTCTCACCTTGACCTGGTCAATTTCTGACTCCTCCCTTTCCTTCCTCGATATCTCTGTTTCCATTTCGGGGGATAGACTGGCCACTAATATCCCTATATACCTATCAACTCCCACAGTCATCTCCTCACATCGCACTTCCTATAAAGACTCTATTCCATTCTTCTAGCTCCCCCATCTCCATCGCATGTGTTTTGATGATGAACACTCTGACAAGAGAGCCTCCAAAATGTCCATCTTCTTCCTCAACTGAGGAATCCGTGGTTGACAGGGTCCTCAGCCAGGTCTGCGATCGCACTTCAGCCCTCACCTCCTCTCTTCCCTCCTACAACAGCGATAGGGTCCTCCTTGTCCTTACCCACCATCCCACCAGTATCCATATCCAGAGTGACATTAGCCAATAATTCCACTATTTCCAGTGGAATGCCAATATCAAACACATTCCCTCCCTTTTCAACCATCTGCAGGGACCATTCCCTTCTTGGTCCATTCTTCCTTCATTCCCAGCAACTTCCACACCCCCCATCACCCCACGGCCCCACGTCCCCACCGTCCCAACTCCCCCAACCCCTACAGCCCCACAGCCCCACCCCCCCGCAGCCCCACCTCCCCACCCCCCACAGGCCCACCACCCCACCCCACCACCCCCTCGCAGCCCCACCTCCCCCACAGCCACACCCCCACACCCCCACAGCCCCACAGCCCCACCTCCCCACAGCCCCACAGCCCCACAGCCCCACAACCCCACAGCCCCACCTCCCCACAGCCCCACCCCCCACAGCATCACAGCCCCACCCCCCAACCCCCACAGCCCCACAACCTCATCCCCCCACAGCCCCACCTCCCCACTGCCCCACAATCCCACCTCCCCATCTCCCCACCCCCCACAGCCCCACCCCCCACCTCCCCACTGTTCCACAGCCCCACCCCCCCACAGCCCCATAGCCCCACTCCCCAGTTTTTCTCAATATTAAAATTCTAGCTCTTCTGTCCATATTTTTCCACCTTTCTTGTCCATTGCTCACACCACTCCAGAGAGAGACAAGTTTCACCCCATGTTGCTAAATGACTTGTTGTTGGTCAGACTAGATCTCCTCAAGATATTTTAAGAAGGTAGCCTAGACGCTAACTTTTTCTTTGAAGGTAAATGTAAGGTGCCATGTTCCAGATGCAATTCGATTGGTCAAACAATTTCTTTTAAACACTGTAGTTAAAATACATAAAAAATAGAGGAGTTTGGATTAACCTAACTCTATTGGAAAACTTAGCAGAATATTAGATACAATTACTATTACTAATTAACTGTTCCAATATAGTAACATTCCATTAGAAAGTACATCCGTGGCAAAAAGGCAAATTCAGAAAAATAGATTGTCTCACATGCAGTTCTCCAATCTAGGATGAAAGAACATCAAAAGGCAATTCTGAGAGAAAGTGGAGCAGTCAGAAGAGATTCACTGCCTTCCAATCCTACTGAGACCCTAGCAGCAACTGCTCAAACTTAACTAAAAACCCTGGTTCTGTGAGAGCTTGACCACACCCAGTCAGGCTACTCCTATTGTTCCAACTTTTAAACAAAAACCCAAAGCCTTACTTTCTTATAGAGTGTTCCAACCTGTCCCCCAATCTCTCTCTCTGAAAGAAACAAGGAGATGACACACCTTTTAAAGCATCATCACAGACTGCTGTTAGATAGCTCAGGCAGCTAAAGTAAAGGAAGACCCATGAGTGCGTAGAGCAGCAACAGAACTGGAACTGGGCCAGTGATGAAATACTGGACAGCTGCCTGGGGAAGACGAGTTGGATATTGTCTCAGGAGTGGGCCAGTTGTCAACTCCCCTGATCCTCTGATGCTGCTTGACCGATGGTGCTTTTTCTAGGTCCACTCTTCATCTGCTGTAAAAATATAACCAACAAATCTGATTCTGGGAGCTCAGGGGAATCCACCTTCAGCAGCAGGTTGCTGAGTTTCACCATTTGGTTAAAAACCTGAAGTTATGCTCCTAATTATGATCATGTGAGCTACCTCAGGAATCCTGGCGATTGTGGTCTTGGGAGAAGAGATCGGGTAACAGGACAGGAACAGTTACTGATGAGGAAAATTAAAGGCCAAGCTTCCAAAGTAAAGATTTCATATCACTCATGAAGAAGAGAAAGTATCCTGTGATTTGGTGACCCACTGTGTCACTAACATCTGTGGGCAGTGACTGCAGAGAGGTCTGAGGGAACTACCTTGACTGTATCTGTTACTTAATGTGCTGTGTGACTTGTTCAAACACAGTTTTCTGTTAACTTATATTTATCTGACATTTATTTTGGATGTTAGTGCATAGACTGATACTTTTTGAACTTTGTGTAGTAAATTTAACTTCCTGTGATAAAAAGACGTGAAATCTTTGGAACAAGTCCCTGAAATTTTCAGCTTACTGTAAAGAATTAGTCAGCAACACACCTTAACACTACATAATGTCTCTGCCAGATTTCTTCTTTCTGTTTAACTACATCATTTGTCTTTGGATGTTCCACTCCAAGCCACTCACCATCCTGACTTGGAAATATATCGCTGTTCCTTCACTGTCACTGGGTCAAAATCTTGGAATTCCCTCCCTAACAACAATATAGGGGTCAACCCACAGTACAAGGACTGCAGCAATTCAAGAAAGCAGCTCACCCCCACCTTCTCAATGGGCAACTAGGGACAGGGTAATAATTGCTGGCCCTGCCAGTGACACCCACATTCCATGAGAGAATTTTAAAAATTAGCAACAGAAATTTAGTAGTCAGATTCAAAATGCTAATTACAGAACAATCTGAAGTTTGTGGATGGCAAATGAAGTATTTTTCCCTACAGTGCAATCAATTATTCCTAAATTGACCCGAGCAGAACCTATACTTCAATAAAGGACTTGTCTGGAGTTTAGTTTGTCATTATTAATCACAAGATGTTTGGTGATGAGGGAGACCCATCTGAAGTCATTTGTGCAGAACATCTCTGAACTTAATCTCATTGCTGATTCAAATTATAAGAAGAAATAACAGCTGAAAGAGGCTGTTCTTTAGTCCTTTGATATTGCTCTGCTATTCTATCCCAATGTGGCTTGTATCCCAAACTCTGATTCCTGAATTATCCCCAAGTCCCTTCTCCTTGTACCCAAAAATCTATCAGCCTCTCTCTCAAATAGATTCAGCAGTGGGGTATTCACATTTCTTAGAATTGCAAAGCTTCCCAAACCCTTTGTGTGAAGAAATTTTTCCTTTCCTCAATTTGGAGGTGCCAGTGTTTGACTGGGGTGGACAAAGTTAAAAACCACACAACACCAGGTTATAGTCCAACAGGTTTATTTGGAAGCACTAGCTTTCAGAGCACTGCTCCTTCATCAGGTGGTGATCACAACCACCTGATGAAGGAGCAGCGCTCTGAAAGCTAGTGCTTCCAAATAAACCTGTTGGACTACAACCTGGTGTTGTGTGGTTTTCCCTTTCCTCAGTCTTAATGGGAAGTTGTCTATTTTGGAATGAGAGCAGAGTATTAGTTAAATGGAGAAAGCTCCACCACAAAGGGACTTGGGGGGACGAAGCACAGAGAGTTAGCACACAGGTACAGCAGGGATTCAGGAAGGTCAATGCAGTGTTGACCCTTGTGGAGTATAACGGTAGGGAAGTCTTACTGCAGTGGCACAAGGTGAGGATTATGGGCAATTTTGTCATCCTTATTTCAGAAGGGATACCATTTTATAGAGTCATTGAATCATAGAGTCATGCGGTCATACATGTCATACAGCATGGAAACAGACCCTTTGATCAAATTAGTCCACACCAACCATGTTGCAGAAAGTGAGGACTGCAGATGCTGGAAATCAGAGTCCAGAGTGTGGTGCTGGAAAAGCACAGCAGGTCAGGCAGCATCCGCGGAGGAGGAGAATCAATGTTTCGGGCATAAGCTCTTCATCAGGAATGGCATCACATCAATCATGCTCCCAAACAACAACAGCAGAAATTCCTGGAAAAGCTCAGCAGGTCTGGCAGCATTTGTGGAGAGAGATCAGAGTTAATGGCAGCATGGTGGCTCAGTGGTTAGCACTGCTGCCTCACAGCACCAGGGTCCCAGGTTCAATTCCAGCCTCAGGCGACTGTCTGTGTGGAGTTTGCACATTCTCCCCGTGTCTGCGTGGGTTTCCTCTGGGTGCTCCGGTTTCCTCCCACAGTCCAAAGATATGCAGGTCAGGTGAATTGGCCATGCTAAATTGCCCCATAGTGTTAGTTGCATTAGCCAGAGGGAAATGGGTCTGGGTGGGTTACTCTTCGGAGGGTCGGTGTGGACTGGTTGGGCCGAAGGGCCTGTTTCCACACTGTAGGGAATCTAATCTAAACATTAACGTTTCAGGTTGAGTGATCCTTCCTTAGAACTGATGGTAGCTAGGGAAATGTCGGTATATATGCAAAAGATAGAGTGTGGGAGAGGAACAAGGAGTAACAATAGGTGGGGATAGATCCCAAAGTGAGAGAACAGTTGGACAGACAAAGGTCTGGATAGCCATCTGCAGGAGGGTGAAGAGCTGTTCATGGGGACTGTTAGTGGTTATGATCCTGTTGAATGGTGGAGCATACTCGATTGGGCGAACATCCTACTCCTGGTCCTATTTCTTATGGTCTAATGGTCTAAATGACTGACCCATTATGGAGAGATTTTAATCCCACGTTCTTAAATTTAATTTCTGTCACTGTGCAGTTTCTCTGGCCCACTACTCAGAAAACTGAACAAATTAAACCCTAAGCAAGAGAGAATGAACCTGCCCATGACAGCAGGAGATAAACTCACTTTGTGAATATCCTGTTGAAATGTTAATTAATGCCACAGTCCTCAGACCAACAAAAAGGAGAACTAGAACTTGACATTTCAGTTATTATCAAAAAGATCCTTGTAGGGGTGGCACGGTGGCTCAGTGGTTAGCACTGCTGCCTCACAGCACCAGGGTCCCGGGTTCAATTCCAGCCTCAGGTGACAGTCTGTGTGGAGTATGTATATTCTCCCCGTGTCTGTGTGGGTTTCCTCCCACAATCCAAAGATGTCCAGGTCAGGTGAATTGGCCATGCTAAATTGCCCATAGTGTTAGGTGGTTAAAAACAATGACTGCAGATGCTGGAAACCAGAAGAGCACAGCAGTTCAGGCAGCATCCAAGGAGCATCGAAATCGACGTTTTGGGCAAAAGCCCTTCATCAGGAATAAAGGCAGTGAGCCTGAAGCGTGGAGAGATAAGCTAGAGGAGGGTGGGGGTGTGGAGAAAGTAGCGTAGAGTACAATGGGTGATTGGGAGAGGGGATGAAGGTGATAGGTCAGGGAGGAGAGGGTGGAGTGGATAGGTGGAAAAGGAGATAGGCAGGTCGGACAAGTCCGGACAAGTCTTGGGGACAGTGCTGAGCTGGAAGTTTGGAACTAGGGTGAGGTGGGGGAAGGGGAAATGAGGAAACTGTTGAAGTCCACATTGATGCCCTGGGGTTGGAGTGTTCCGAGGCGGAAGATGAGGCGTTCTTCCTCCAGGCGTCTGGTGGTGAGGGAGTGGTGGTGAATGAGGCATTTTTGCAAGAGGTAGGGTGGGAAGAGGTGTAATCCAGGTAGCACCTCCCTCCCCTTCCTAGACCTCTCCATCCACCTCCCTCCCCTTCCTGGACCTCTCCACCTCCATTAATGACGACCGACTTGTCACTGACATTTTTTACAAACCCACCGACTCCCACAGCTACCTGGATTACACCTCTTCCCACCCTACCTCTTGCAAAAATGCCATCCCGTATTCCCAATTCCTCCGCCTCTGCCGTATCTGCTCCCAGGAGGACCAGTTCCACCACAGAACACACCAGATGGCCTCCTTCTTTAGAGACCGCAATTTCCCTTCCCACGTGGTTAAAGATGCTCTCCAACGCATCTCGTCCACATCCTGCACCTTTGCCCTCAGACCCCACCCCTCCAACCGTAACAAGGACAGAACGCCCCTGGTGCTCACCTTCCACCCTACAAACCTTCGCTTAAACCAAATCATCCGCCGACATTTCCGCCACCTCCAAACAGACCCCACCACCAGGGATATATTTCCCTCCCCACCCCTTTCCGCCTTCCGCAAAGACCGTTCCCTCCGTGACTACCTGGTCAGGTCCATGCCCCTCTACAACCCATCATCCCATCCTGGCACTTTCCCCTGCCACCGCAGGAACTGTAAAACCTGTGCCCACACCTCCTCCCTCACCTCTATCCAAGGTCCTAAAGGAGCCTTCCACATCCATCAAAGTTTTACCTGCACATCCACTAATATCATTTATTGTATCCGTTGCTCCCGATGCGGTCTCCTCTACATTGGAGAGACTGGGCGCCTCCTAGCAGAGCGCTTTAGGGAACATCTCCGGGACACCCGCACCAATCAACCGCACTGCCCCGCGGCCCGACATTTCAACTCCCCCTCCCACTCTGCCGAGGACATGGAGGTCCTGGGCCTCCTTCACCGCCGCTCACTCACCACCAGACGCCTGGAGGAAGAACGCCTCATCTTCCGCCTCGGAACACTTCAACCCCGGGCATCAATGTGGACCTGATTCACTAACGCCCTTTAGGGAAGGAATCTGCCATCCTTACCTGGTCAGGTCTACATGTGACTCCAGACCCACGGCGAAGTGATTGACTCTTAACTGCCCTCTGGGTAATTAGGGATGGGCAATAAATGCTGCCCTGCCAGTGACACCCTCATCCTGTGAATGAATAAAAGTAAAACCATGACACCAAAACAGCACTCTCAACCTTGTCGTGTGATATCTCTATTTCCCACATGGACCCCTCTGGGAAAAAGATACATTTTGAGCAAATTAACCAGAAATTACAATATTCTGGTAACTGATGTTTCTCAGAACTGGTTGGACCTTGCCTCAAACCCAGAAGGTGCCATCTTCAGCCTTTGTGTCTCCAATGATGACTCTGCTCTGTGAGTCTGAAAATGGGCAGCGGGTCTGTCTGGTGCCTGTGATCTGGGGACTGTCAGTGCAGGTGTGACAGATCGGGATGTGTGAGTGTCCGGCCTGGATTTGTAGTGTGCTGTTAGCTCCACCTCTGATATACTTCAGGCTGAATGTGTGTCTAATTTATCGAGGGACCTCCTGATTGTGTGATTTAAAGGGATCTGCTTCCGAGACTTTCAACAGAGGAATGTCTTACAAAGGATGGAGATATCCTGACTATGGTGCTGTTGGAAGAGCCCATGGACAGTGTTGGTGTCAGGAGGGAGTGGTGCCAGAAAATGCAGAGAAGAGTTTGAAGGAATGTACCATCTGAGGGGGCTCTCAGTTCCTTCAGCATACCTTGGGCATAGAGCACAGACAGTGGGAAGGGGAGCTGTACTTCATGGAGTACTCCGCCTAGCTTAGCCAAAGACAGTGTCTGAGGAGGCTCCAATTCACCAAGCTGGTGGTTACACTACAATGTCATCTTCTCCAACTGGATCCACAGCCTTTGGACAGGCTGAAATGGCACCTTCGATTGGCATAAAGATCACAGTGGCCTCTACCTCTACCCCTCAGGAGTGGGAGATCGTGAGAACATAGACAGAGACAGAAAATAGGAGCAGGATGAGGCCATTGGGCCCATCGAGCCTGCTCTGCCATTCAATATCATCCAACCGATCATTCAACTCCATCTCCTATTGCTGCATTTCTCCCCATACCCTTTAGGCATCAGCACGATATCTAACTTCACCTTGAAAACTTTCAATGTTTTGACCTCAACTGCTTTCCATGGCAGAGAATTCCATAGGCTCCCCACTCTCTGGGTGAAGATGGTTCTCCTCATCTCAGTCTTAAATGGCCTACCCTGTATCTTTAGACTGTGACCCTCTGGTTCTGGGCTCCTCTGGTCATCGGGAACACTCTTCCTGTGTTTAACCCGTCTAGTCTTGTTAGAATTTTAGATGAGATCCCCTCTTATTCTTCTAAACACTGGGGAATACAGTCCTAATTAATCTGGTCTTCATAGGTCAGTCCTACCGTCACAGGAATCAGGCTGGCAAATCTTTGTTTCACTCCCTCCATCACCAGAATATCGCTCCTTTGGTAAGGAGACCAGAGCCGCACACAGTACTGCAGAAAGCGACATCTCACTGTTCATGTTGGATGGCCATGTGGGCAGGTGGCAGTGTCCTGTGGACAGCCACGAGGATTGGATACGTGGCATTGCCCAGGTAGTGCAGGGAGGCACTGGCTACACGCCTGAGAGTCTGGAGGTATTATATGTCATTTCTGAGATGCCCTGGAACTGTGACAGATGGGATTCCTATCACATGCAGTTTGTCTGTGATCACATCAAGTCAGGGAGTGCCTGTTTCTCCAGAGGTGCACCAACTGCTGTCCTTTCTGTAGTGCTGAGTGGGTTATGGATGATGTATGCACTGTGTGTGTCTGCTGAGCATACAGCACTCCCTGTGCCAGGCTGCTCTCTGCAACTCTGTAACAGTGAAAAAGCAGCGGTTTGTGTACAGTCTGCAATGCTTTGACCAGGAATGCATTGCCCCCACCCATAAACTGCCCCCATCAAATCTTTACTCAGTGGGAGGCCATTTGGCCCATTGCGCCAGTGCTGGCTCTTTGGAAGAGACATTCAATTAATCCCACTTCCTGGCTCTTTTCTCAAGATCTTATTGTTTTCTGCCTTTTTGTCCAGCTTCTTTCCGAAAATTGCTGTGAAATAGGCTTCGACCATTATCTCGAGGAGGGAACGCATTCCAAATGGGGACAACTTGCTGCATTCAAAACCAAATAACCTACCACTTCCACCTGCCACCTTTCTCTGCCTAATCTTAAATCTGTCCCCATTTGTTACTCTCCCAGCCAACCAGTGAAAGGACCTCCTCCTCTGCCACAAGGAAAACCCTTATTAATGTCCTAACCTTCAGTGGCAAAGTGTTTGATCCTGTAAGTGTGGTTCCAGGTCCAAGCCCAAGCCTAGTAAAAGCGAAGGAAGGACTCACATTTCCAAGAGTGAAGTCTTATTTCTCAGGTTGTCCAAACGTGCCCTCACAGCTCATGAATTACTTTTTAAAAGCACTCACTGCAATTCCTTTGAAGTTGAATCCCAGCGTTCTGACCCATTACCTCACCAGCGGTAAGGATACTTATGATTTGAAACAGAATGCAGCATTGCTGAGAACAAACTTGCGTTTGCATTGCTGATCACTTACAGGGATCATTCCAAAGTAGGTACTTCTTTTAGAACATAGAACATAGAACAATACAGCACAGAACAGGCCCTTCGGCCCACGATGTTGTGCCGAACTTCTAACCTAGATTAAGCACCCATCCATGTACCTATCCAAATGCCGCTTAAAGGTCGCCAATGATTCTGACTCTACCACTCCCACGGGCAGCGCATTCCATGCTCCCACCACTCTCTGGGTGAAGAACCCACCCCTGACATCTCCCCTATACCTTCCACCCTTCACCTTAAATTTATGTCCCCTTGTAACACTCTGTTGTACCCGGGGAAAAAGTTTCTGACTGTCTACTCTATCTATTCCTCTGATCATCTTATAAACCTCTATCAAGTCACCCCTCATCCTTCGCCGTTCCAACGAGAAAAGGCCGAGAACTCTCAACCTATCCTCGTACGACCTACTCTCCATTCCAGGCAACATCCTGGTAAATCTTCTCTGCACCCTCTCCAAAGCTTCCACATCTTTCCTAAAGTGAGGTGACCAGAACTGCACACAGTACTCCAACTGAGGCCTCACCAAAGTCCTGTACAGCTGCAACATCACTTCACGACTCTTGAATTCAATCCCTCTGCTAATGAACGATAATACTCCATAGGCCTTCTTACAAACTCTATCCACCTGAGTGGCAACCTTCAAAGATCTATGTACATAGACCCCAAGATCCCTCTGTTCCTCCACCTGACTAAGAACCCTAAAATGTGTCAGCGTAGGCTTGGAGGGCCAAAGGGCCTGTTCCTGTACTGTATTGTTCTTTGTTCTTCTTGTAAAGGCTGTTACGGTAGCTTCATGGTCACAATTTATTGAATGAATTCTGGAATAGTGTTACATATTTAGCATGAATGTGTTTTGCTTAGAAGCTACACCCCACTGGACACAAGGGATTGGATTAGTTTCTTCCAAAAGAAAATCCATTAAATTTTCCCTTGGAGTTCCACAACAGAAAATGTGAAGGATTCACAGAATTGAATGTAATTACAATTAGTGGTGATTTCGGGACCTGGATGGTGTAGCGAGTTTTGATCAGTCCAAGATATAAAGAGGGATACTTTCTACCAGCTCAGTTTAAAGAACTGCATATGGAGCCAGAGCAACATCGAGTTGTACAGCATGGAAACAGATCCTTTGGTCCAAATCATCCACGCTGACCATCCTTTTAGAAGCATATCATGGTTTCAAATGAATATATCTTTCATCTGCTCAGGGTTAACCCTATGGCTGATCCCGATTCTGTCAAGTGTCCTGGGAAGTTTCATTATGAGATTAGCTATTACTGAAATCAGGAGAAATGTTTTTACCCAGAGAGTAGGGAGCTGGTGGAATTCTCTGGCACAGAAGGTGTTTGAGGCTGAAGCGTTCAGTATTTTCAAGAAGGAATTAGATATAGTTCTTGGGGCGAACGGGATCAAAGGGTATGAGGGAGAAAGCAGGAACAGGGGACTGAGCTGGATGATCAGCCATGATCAATACTATGACTTTAGGCTGGAAGGTGGCACTGGTGTAGGTCTGGTGCAGTGTAACCAAGTCAGACACAGTTGGAGCAACTCAACCCCAGTGGGGAGATCTGCCAGACGGACTGAGTTTCTCCAGTAATTAGTTTTTGTTTCAGATCTTCAACATCTGCACTGCTTTGTTTAGTTTTAGATTTAGTTTTTTAAAAAATTTATTCATTTTGTGGAATGTGGGCATCGCTGGCTGGGCCAGGCATTTATTGCCCGTCCCTAGTTGCCCCTTGAGAAGGTGGGGGTGAGCTGCCTTCTTGAACTGCTGCAGTCCATGTACTGTGGGTTGACCCACAATGCTCTTAGGGGAGGAAATTCCAGAACTTTGACCCAGCAACATTGAAGGAACAACGATATATTTCCAAGTCAGGATGCTGAGTGGCTTGGAGAGGAATTTGAAGATGGTGGTTTTCCCATGTATCTGCTGCCCTTGTCCTTCTAGATGGAAGTGGTCATGGATTTGGAGGACCTGTTTGAGGATCTTTGATGAATTTCTGCAGTGCATCTTATGGATAGTACACACTGCTGCTACTGAGCATCGGTGGAGGAGGGAGTGGATGCTTGTGGATGTGATTCCAATCAAGCGGGCTGCTTTGTCCTGGATGGTGTCAAGTTTCTTGAGTGTTGTTGGCACAATACCCATCCAGGCAAATGGGGAGCATTCCATCACAATCCTGACTTGTGCCTTGTAGATGGTGGACAGGCTTTGGGGAGTCAGGAGGTGTGTTACCTGCTGCAGTATTCCTGGGCTCTAACCTGTTCTTGTAGCCATTGTGTTTATGTGGTGAGTCCAGTTGAGTTTCTGGTCAATGATAATTCACAGGACATTGATAGTGGGAGATTCAGGGATGCTAACATCATCAAATGTCAAAGGGTGGTAGTTAGACTGTCTCTTATTGGACATGGCACGGTGGCACAGTGGTTAGCACTGCTGCCTCACAGCGCCAGAGACCTGGGTTCAATTCCCGCCTCAGGCGACTAACTGTGTGGAGTTTGCACGTCCTCCCCGTGTCTGCGTGGGTTTCCTCCGGGTGCTCCGGTTTCCTCCCACTGTCCAAAGATGTGCAGGTCAGTTGAATTGGCCATGCTAAATTGCCTGTAGTGTTAGGTAAAAGGGTAAATGTAGGGGTATGGGTGGGTTGCGCTTCGGCGGGGCGGTGTGGACTTGTTGGGCCGAAGGGCCTGTTTCCACACTGTAAGTAATCTAATAATCATTGTCTGGCATTTGAGTGTTTGGCAGTGAAGGTTGGGCCTCTTCGGAGTTGCTCTATGATTTCTCTGATTTGGAGACGCCGGCGTTGGACTGGGGTGGACAAAAGTTAAAAATCACAAACACCAGGTATAGTCCAATAGGTTTAATTGGAAGCACTAGCTTCTGGTGCGCTCCCCCTTCACAACCACCTGACGAAGGAGCAGCGCTCTGAAAGCTAGTGCTTCCAAATGAACCTGTTGGACTTTAACCTGGTGTTGTGTGATTTTTAACTATGATTTCTCTGATCATGGTAAACGTTGGAGCAGGTTGGAAGGGCCAAATGGCCTACTCCTGCTCCTGTTTTGTACATTCGCTCCTCCACCAAACCAAAAACAATCTGCCTACTTCCCTCAAACGTTGGCTGGGTCAGGGGTCGTCTTGCTCCCTAGTGTTACCTGGGGACAATATTTTAACATTTACAGCCTGGGGATATGTGTCACCTTATGGTGTTGCCATTTTGCATATTCCTTATTTGTACATGCCAGCTATGCAAATGTGTGTGCTACTTGGAAAGGCTGGGGTGTTGTTTTTGTGGTTGACATGGATAAGGTCTGTTACTGTAATGCAAATCCATCTAGCAATTATAGCCCTTGGTTTTAATTGCTGACGCAACATCTGTGAAGATTCTAGTGAGTTGAAATGGATACATCCTCGTGAGGAGCAGGCAGCTTTCAGTGAAATTAGATTTGCTGCTTCTTTTCAGTCTGTCGCCTGTCGGAACCGATGGTACATTCAGAGAACAAACTGATCTCCAGCTTCAGACTGCACCTGTCTCCATTACAGCAATGTGAACAATATGACAAACACAGCCCTGTCACATGGCCTGGGTTTTTTTTTTGTCAATGATAACAACCCATAATATTTGCAGTTCCCATGGCGCAGGCTTTCAGATGCCGAGATAATTGCATTCTTCAGACTTAGAGTAAATGACTGCATGCATTTTCCAGCATGTCAAGGTTACAATTAGTTCTTTTGCAGATAAAACTCTATAGCTACGTAAATCATTGAAGTTTTTTTCTGAATGCGTTCTACAGTTCTGACAAAAAAAAAGCAATTAATTCAAAGTGCAAAGCAGCTTTCTGTTTCTGGAGGTTGAACTGTGATACAGTGATGACTGGAAATTCTTTGGAGAGAAACCATCATTAGATGGTGCAAGAGAGCTCCCCGTGCTGTATCTCAAAAAGACTCCAAAGGGAGCCTGTTTTCAGACTGTGCTGGAGCTTGGGATGAGAATGCAGGCTTGTTCTCCAGTCCATAGGAAACAGAAACAGACAGGGGCTAAAGTACAGGATATGATGAGGAACACAGAGGCCCCAGTTTGATGTAATGTCATGGATAAGTGTAGCAATGTGTGTTAGGTTTGAGGTGGGCTGACAGGCAGTGGACGGTATAAAGTTTTTTTTTGAAAATTCTCAAAATGCATCAGACTACAAACATTCTACAGTCGCTGAGTCAAAGACAACGAGGCACACAATGTATGTTTTATAACCACAACACATAATGATATTTTCTGTTTCCATAAGACAGCTTAGATTCAAAGATAATTAGGCCTCATTTGAGCATAGTTAAAGCATTCCTTTTCTTTATCTGCCAAGAAAAGTCTAGGTTATAATTAGGGACTTGACAGATAGAATGCTCTGCTGACATGTTTTATATATACACACGAATACCTGCTCCACAAATCTGGAGGCTAAATAACTCCTGGTGCAATCTGTGAACATTTCACCACAGTGTCAGGTTAGGATAGAAGTGCTAGAAAAGACAAAATGCTGTCTCCAGATGGGGTGAAAGAGCCACTTATCAGGCTCAGTCATCAGAATCACGGCACAGCACAACACAGACCAGGTCCTCGTGTAGAGCAGCACTCAGGTATTTGTCTGTGAGAAATGTCGCTGCGCTGGTAGAGGAATGGTCACTGGCAATCTGAAAGTCTTCTCAGTTGGATTTTAAGTGAAGGAGATTTGCAACCTCATTTGCATGGCAATCCCAGAGTTCACTGTGCAAGCTGCAACTAGCCGTAGTGAAAGCCAGCAGAAAAAAGCTAGGATCCCTAATTGTGTTCCACATATTTGTCTAACTTGAATGCTCTTTAAATCACTCTTTTTCGCATTAACCCTCATCTTCCAGAGGATGTTTCCATTTGTAAGAATTTGCTGCCTTAAAGGACTGTTGGGATATGTAAAATTCTTTGATTCTATGTAATCGAGTTTAGACTTAAATCACGGGTGAGGTGCTGGAAGCCTGGAGGTTGGCTAATGTAGTGCCATTATTTAAGAAAGGTGGTAAGGAAAACCCAGGAAACTATAGACCGGCGAGCCTTACATCAGTGGTGAGTAAGTTGTTGGCATTGAATCTGAGACACAGGATTCACATTCATTGGAAAGTCAACGATTGTTTAAGGATAGTCAACATGGTTTTGTGTGTGGGAAATCGTGTCTCACTAACTTGATTGAGTTTTTTGAAAAGGTGACAGAGAAGATTGATGAGGGCAGAGCTGTAGGTGTTGTCTATATGGACTTCAGCAAAGTTCTCGCATGGTAGACTATTAGTAAGGTTAGGTCACAAGGGAGTCTAGATTAGAGTGGTGCTGGAAAAGCACAGCAGGTCAGACAACATCCGAGGAACAGGAGAATCGACATTTCAGGCAAAAGCCCTTCCTGATGAAGGGCTTTAGCCTGAAATGTCGATTCTCCTGCTCCTCAGATGCTGCCTGACCTGCTGTGCTTTTCCAGCACCACGCTAATCTAGACTCTGATTTCCAGCATCTGCAGTCCTCACTTTTGCCTAGTTAGATCACATGGGATTCAGGGATATCCAGTCATTTGGATACAAAATTAGCTTAAAGTTAGGAGGTAGAGGGTTGTGCTGGAGGCCTGTCACCAGCAGTGGGCCACAAGGATCAGTCCTGGGCTCTTTGCTTTTCATCATTTATGTAAATGATTTGGATGTGAATATGGGAGGCATGACCAGAAAGTTTGCAGATGACACCAAAATTGGTGGTGTAGTGGACAGTGACGAAGTAAACTCAGAGTACAACGGGACCTTGACTAGATGGGCCAATGGATTGAGGAGTGACAGATTGAGTTTGATTTAGATTAGTGTGAGATGTTGCATTTTGGTAAGGCAAACCAGTTAACTTATGGCCCAAATGTCGATTCTACTGCTCCACAGATACTGCCTGACCGACTATGTTTTTCCAGCACCACTCTCTCAAAATCAGTTAATGATAGGACCCTGGGGAGTGTTGCTGAACAAAGACACCGAGGGGTGCAGCTGCATAGTTCCTTGTAAATGGAGTCCCAGGTAGACAGGACAGAGGTGTTTGCCTTTATTGGTCAGAACACTGAGTATGGGAGTTGGACGTCATATTGTGGTTATATAAGACATTGGTGAGGCCACTTTTAGGATATGTGTACAATTCTGGTTACCCTTTTATAGGAAGGATGTTTTAAAACTTGAGAGAGTGCAGAAAACATTTACAAGGACTGGAGGGTTTGAATTATAGGGAAAGGCTAAATAGGCTGGTGCTGTTTTCCCTGGAGCGTCAGAGGCTGATTAGATTAGATTAGATTACTTACAGTGTGGAAACAGGCCCTTCGGCCCAACAAGTCCACACCGACCCGCCGAAGCGTAACCCACCCAGACCCATTCTCCTACATTTACCCCTTCACCTAACACTACGGGCAATTTAGCATGGTCAATTCACCTAACGTGCACATTTTTGGATTGTGGGAGGAAACCGGAGCACCCGGAGGAAACCCACACAGACACGGGGAGAATGTGCAAACTCCACACAGAGAGTCACCTGAGGCGGGAATTGAACCCGGGTCTCTGGCGCTGTGAGGCAGCAGAGATAACCACTGTGCCACCATGCTGCCCTCCCGCTGAGGGATGACTTTATAGAGGTTTATAAAATCATGAGGGGCATGGATAGGGTGAAGAGCCAAGGTCTTGTGCCTCGTGTGGAGGAATCCAAATCCTGAAGGAATAGGTTTACGGTGAGAGAGGAAAGATTTAAAAAGGACGTGAGGGGCAATTTGTTGACGCCGAGGGTGGTGCATGTATGGAATGAGCCACCAGAGGAAGTGGTGGAGGCTGGTACAATTGCAACATTTAAGAGGCATTTGGATGGGTATATGAATAGGAAGGGTTTGGAGGGATATGGGCCGGGTGCTGGCAGGTGGGACTAGAATGGGTTGGATATCTGGCGGCATGGATGGGTTGAACTGAAGGGTCTGTTTCCATGCTGTACATCTCTATGTCTCTATGAATCTGTTTCCGTGCTATATGACTCTTCGATCCAATTTGCAAACAATGAGGAGTGTATCTAACAAAGCACACCTAATAAAAACTTGCATTTATGTATTGCCTTTAGCATAACAAAAAGCTGCATGATAATTAAAATCTATGCTTGGATATAAATCAAAATTCATACTGGTGTAACAAAAGCAAATATTACTGGAAAAGCTCAACAGGTCTGGCAGCATCTGTGGAGAGAGATCAGAGTTAACATTTTGGGTCCAGTGACTCTTCTTTGAGTTCTGACAAGTTCTGAATTTTTCACTAATTACTGTTTTTATTTCTGATTTCCAGTAGCAAGAATTATTTAGCTTTTTCTCATAGCAGGGTACTTTCATTGCACCATTTCAACCCCAGTCTCCACTGTAGTGTTTCACTGTACCTGTGAATGCACTTTAAAAAATGAGGTAATATTCCTCAACTATTCCTCCTTTGGACAGAATGATGAAACCATGATGTTCACATTTTACCAGCATTAGTTTGATCAGGTTCTTATAGTTTAATTCCTACTAACTGGTTCAGCAGCTAATTGAGAAAATCCAGCAGACAAATTGGTACATGTCTTGTGCCTTAATTGTACTTGATTTGATGGCGACATTTTCACTCATTAAAATGAGTCACCAGCCCTTTTTTTGGATATGCCTAACTTGTAAATTGAGAAATGTTAAGTGTATGCAGTTTCATTGCTGCATACATGTGGGTTCAAGTGCCCTGGTTTGTACTGACATTCTATCACAGCCCTGTGGCAATGCTGCACTGTTACAGGAGTTATTAAACCATGTGACCTTAAAAACAGACACGAGGAAATCCTATCACACTATTTCCGAAGAAAGCAGGGAAACTATACCAATGTTGGAGTCTATGATCAGGGAAGCTATCCTAATGGTGGAGTCTATGATCAAGGATGGGGTAACTGATTGCCTTGCCAAGGTTATCATTCAGGGAGAGTCAGTGTGAATTTATGATGACTAGGTCATGCCTGACATGAAGTTTACTGAAGAAGTGATAAAGTTGGTGGTCAGAGGTAAGTTGATAGATATTGTTTATGTGGACTTCCAGAATGCTTTCAATAAAGTCCCACACAAGAGACAGTTAGCTAAGGTGGAAAGCCATGGAGTTAAGGACCAATTATTGACATGGATAGGAAATTGGTTGAGTTTCAGGAAACAGAGAATTGGAATAATGGGTAAGTACTCAAATTGGCTAGACATGTCTAGTGTCCCCTAGGGGTCTATGTTGGGACCTCAATTATTCACAATATTCATTAATAATTTGGATAATGGTATAATAAGTCAAATATCCAAATTTGCTAATGACAGAAGATTGGGCAGCATTGTAGACAGTATCGACAACAGCCAGGACATGGATTGATTATGTGAATGGGAAAAGCTGTGGCAGATGGGTTTTGATATAAGCCACTGCAATGTTATCCATTTTGGAATGAACTGGGACAGATCAGGGTATTTGTTTAGAAGGTAAAGAGTTAAATACAGTCAATATCCAATCAGATTTGGGAGTTCAGATACAAAGCTCTTTCAAATGCAATGAACAGGTGCAGAAAATAATCAAGGGCTAATAGAAAGCTGGCCTTCATATCTAAGGAGCTGGAGTTTAGAGATATAGGCATTATGTTACAGTTATACAAAACCCTAGTTAGAGATCACTTACAACACTGCAAGCAGAGCAGGACACCACACTTTAGGAAGGATGCATTGACCCTAGAGGAATTAGATTAGATCCCCTACAGTGTGAAAACAGGCCTTTCAGCCCAACAAGTCCACACTGACCCTCCAAAGAAGAACCCACCCAGACCCATTCCCCACTGACTAATTCACCTCACACTATTGGGCAATTTAGCACGGCCAATTCACCTGACCTGCTCATCTCTTATGATTGTGGGAGGAAACCCATCCAGACACAGTGAGAATGTGCAAACTCCACATAGACAGTCGCCCAAGGCTGGAATTGAACCCAGGTCCCTGGTGCTGAGTTAATGCCAAGTTCAACACAGGTTTACAACAATGACACCAGGAGATTCGAGAAGCAGGGGCATCATCTAAGCACTAGGGCCAGGTCATTCAGGGGGAATGTTAGAAATCATGTCTGGATATGAAGAGTCATGAAGGATTGGAACTCTCATGTTCACATGGCGATCGATGCTAATTCAACCATTTAATTTAAATCTGAAATAGACAAGTTTTTGTTAGGTAAGGATATCACAGGGTGTATTGGTTAATTTGTAGCTGTCACATGTACTGAGATACAGTGAAACATTGTTTTGCGTGCTCTACTGGCAGGTTGTACCATATAAAGTGTTTCAGGGTGGTGAACAGAGTGCACAATATAGTGCTATAGCCACTGAGAGAGAGAGAGAGAGAAAGAGATCAACATTAACATTTGAAAGGATGGTTCAAAAGTCTAATAACAACAGGGAAGAAGCTGTTCTTGAATCTGATTATACATGCCAAGCTAGACAGGGTGGCCCCCAGGCAGATGTATGGAGCCAGATCACAGATCAGCTGCCCTATTTAATGGTGGAGCAGGCTCGAGGGGCTGAACGGCCTCTGTACTATGTTCCTATGTTCCAGCCAATGTTTATCCCTCAATCAATGTCAACTACCTTCAGGCCGCAGTTGTACAGACTTTAGAGGAGAGATCTGTGCTCCTCAAAATGAATTCTCTGAGGACAGACGATAAAGGGAGGCAATGAGCTACCCACCTCCCCAGGTCCAGCCCTCCCTCTCCACTGCGCCCCCTTGACCTGACCTAATCTGTCCATCTTCCTTTCCACCTATCTGCTCCACCCTTCTCACTGACCAATCATAATCATCTCCTACTTACCATCCCACCTACCTTTTCCTCAGCCCCACCCCCTCCCTCTATTTATTTTGCAGCCCCCTTCTCCCTCCCCATTCCTGATGGAGGGTCCTGCCTGTAACATTGTCCCTCGTACTCTTCTGATGCTGCCTGACCTGCAGTGCTTTTCCAGCTTCACATTTTATCGACTCTGACTCTCTTGCACCTGCAGTCCTCACTATCTCTGAGTGGTATCAAACTTGTCTATTAATTTAAAGACACAGATAATTTTCTGGGCACTTGGGTTCATAACCCTGCCATGACAGAGTTTGAAATTAATAAAAAAAATCTGGAATTAAGAATCAATAATGATCATGAATCTTATTATTGGAAAAACCCATCTGGTTCACTGATATCCTTCAGGGAAGGAAACTGCCATCCTTACCTGGTCTGGCCTACACGTGACTCCAGACCCATAGCAAGGTGATTGATTCGGAACTGCCCTCTGGGGCAATTAGGGATGGGCAATAAATACTGGCTTGGCCAGCAATGTCCACATCTTGCGAATGAATTCATAAAATCCTAGTTATTATGTTATAATTTGTATGGAACATGCTGGGTGTAAATTTGTCAAATGGGTATAACAGTGTCTACACCCCTAAGGCTGATTGGCTGTGAAGAACTCAGTACGGTGCCTTTCAGTTTGTGGAAGATGCTTTCAAAATGTAAGTTTCTTTCTGTTCCCCATAACGCTGCAATTTTGTCCCCTTCAGGGTTTTTGCCAATTCCTTTTTGAATGCTGCTATTAAATACCCTTCCACCATTTCCTCAGACTGTGTGTTTATGCACAAAACACTCACTGCAGCGAAGCAACTCCCCTCTGCTTTTTTTGCCAACCACCTTAAATCTTCGTCCTCCAATTACTGACTCTTCTGCTATTACAAGGAGTTTCCCCTTATTTACTCCATTAACCCCCTCAGTGTTTTGACTGTGTCTTTTAAATGTTCCCTTGGCCTTTTCTGTTGGAAGAGATCAATTGCAAATCCTCCAGTCTCTCTTAATCGTGGGATGTACCCGTCCACTATACCAAACAAGATCTGTGCAGAGAGTGTCAGGGAAAGGGTTATCGCTGGTATTTTGCACTGAAATGGACTGGGGCGGGGGGGGGGGATGTAAATTGATACATAATGGGGACATAATGAGAAAAGTAACCGGGTGGGGAAAACTGTGATGATTCCATTTGAAAAAAGTTAATTCTTGTGTGTGTGTGTGTGTTTTGGGGGGGTGGGGTGGGGGGGAGGTTCATGAACTGGTTTCTCCCTGCCTGATGGGAACATTCATTTTGTCATTCCTGCTGTGTGATGTGTAACTAAATAGTGGGTTTCTTCTTGCTTCCTTTTCTGCTTCCTATGCGATGGAGCATAGGCAGCCTTTGTTAATCCAAACACTGTGCTCCCTCTCTGCCCCATGACCCTTTCCTTAAAATAACAGGCAGTGATGACATCAACATACAGGGGAAGCAAGAATCCTGGAACTCCGTACCTGTGAAAGGAAAGTTACAAACGGATATGGCAGATGGCACACCTTTGACAAATCTGAATGGATTGTGCTTGCTGACACAGAGCTTGCTGTATACTGTGCAACAGTTGGTTTTTGTGGTTTCATATCCTACATAGCTAGTTGACAGCATGCACAAAAACTCGGGTTAGACACTGGCTTTCTTACCACAACTGTTTGGGATATACCATTTGCTGACCCATGTTTCGACATGACTCACTATCTTGACAGTTTCATTCTTAGAATTATTTCTTGCACTCGCTGTGCTGCTGTCTGTTTCAGCCTGGCCAGCTGAACAGGAACACGCTTGGGAAATTAGGAAGTCTGACTGCAACTTAATTGACAAATTTTTTTTTTAGAGCTGGTAACCTTTTTTTCGCTCCCTGTTCCGGGGGCTTGCCTTAATTTTCCAAAAGCAGACCTTGCTGATCTCCTCTCGCCTCGGTAATTATTTCAGGATAGTCACGGCGCCAGGATCCCAGAAAACAGTTTTTGTTTGTCTTTAATTGGTTGTGCATGGAGCCCATATGCTTTACTCACACGTTTTATCACTTAGTCCTCTTCATGCGTATCACCAATGCAGGAGATGCACATGAAACACGTGGACACATTGTACACTGATTCGTCCCAATGAGATTTCACAGGATCTTATGAGGGCTCTTGTTGTCCAGTGGTAGTGTCATTATCGCTGAGCCAGGAGGCCGAGGTTCAAGTCCCACCTCTTCCAGAGGTGTGTCATAACACCTTAAAAATTGATTTAAAATGTCTTCAACATGTTTCTTACTTAAAATTAAAGATTTGCAAATATAAACCTGATGCACTAGTCGAATTGTGCTGGTTCAAGAATAAAAGGTACAGTGCAATGTGGATTTGATCAGACAGATAGACAGAAACTGTTTCCTCAGGGATGGGGGAACGAGTCTGGATATAAGGGGCTAAAACTTTAAAAACAAGGAGCTGGCATGCTTTGGGTAATGTTGGGGAAGACTTTGTCACATGAAAAATAGCGAAAACCTTGGACCTTTCTTTCCCCAATGACAACTGGATCTGTCGGGTCCATCGATGATCTCAAGCCTGAGATTGTTGGACATTAGTAAGATAGAGGTCATGAAGTCAACGTGGACAGATGGAGTGAAGACAATCATGTGCTTAGCAGCATCGATCTTAAATATTGATGAAGAGCTGTTCAACAAACGCCAAATTGCCATCAATCACATTGATTAATGCTACAGGACAGGAGGGTGCTGAATGGTTGGGAAGTTAGAATGTAGATATGTGTCAGTGTGATCTCACTAAATGGAGGAACAAGCCTGAGGGGCTGAATGGCCTCCTCCAGTTCCAGTTCCAAGATGGCGGCTGCTGGATCAGTCTGTTCCAGACCAATCATTTCCTCCCTTCTGTCCTTACCCTTTTTATCTTATTGCTTTTACTTTTATTTTCCTTCATCTGGTGAGGAGTGTCTGCAATGGGCTGCCAGAGATAGTGGTGGAAGCGAGCACAATTATATCAGAAACATTTAGACAAGTCCATGGATGGGATAGGTATGGAAGGATAGGGACTAAATGCAGGTAAATGGGACTAGTTTAAATTGTGAAAGCATGGGCAAGTTGGGCTGAAGGGCCTGTTTTCATGCTGTAGACCTCAATGACTTTATGACTCTAAATATCTTGAGGGGTTCTACCTCTTGCTTTTGAAAGTAAGTTCTGAATACTCACACTCCTCTAGATGAAAAAGCTTTCCTTAAATCCCCTCGAAACCTCTTGTTCCTTACCTTAAAGCTGTGCCTCTGGTTATTGACCCCTCGAGCCCAGGGGAAAGGTTCTAGCCTCTCTCTGCCCCCCAGAACTTTGTATACCTCAGTCAGGTCTCCCATAAACCTCTTTGCTCTTCAAGAAAACAACCAATCTTTTCTAATCTCTCCTCATAGCTGAATAACTCCAGCCAGGCAATATCCCAGTGAATCCCTTCAGCACCTTCTCTACTGCAACCACTTCCACACCTCTCCTGTGCACCAAAGTCCCTCTGAGCCTGTGTACTTCCAAGAATACTACTATTCAATGTCTACTTCCTGGCCTTGTTAGTCCTCCCAAAATGCATCAATTCACACTTTTGTCACTATTCAGCCTGTCTGACCAGCCCATCTACATTATCCTGATCTCCTCACTATTTGTCACATCATCAATTTTCATATCATCTGTGAACTTACTGATCCTAGCTCCTACACTCATGTCTCCACTCATGTACACTGCAACTAGCAATGGACCCAGCACCAAACCCTGTGGGTCACCACTGGGGACAGGCTTCCAGTCACACCAACATCCTTTGACCCATTACCCTCTGCTTTCTGCCACTAGGACCATTTTGGATCAAATTTGCTAAAGTTATTGGATCCCATGAACTTCTTGCCCAGTTGCCCATGTGACACCTTGTCAAAATCCTTCCTGAAGTCTATGTAGATTATATCAACTGCTTTACCCTTCATCTACACATCCTCTCATCATTTTAAAAAATTCAAACTTGTTAGACATGACCTCTCCTTTGCTAAGCCATGTTGACGATCCTTGACTATTCTTTCCCTCTCCTAGTGGAAATTAATTTTGTCCATCAGAATTTTGTCCAATACTTTCCCTACCACAGATGTTGGACTCACTGGCCTGTCATGTTTTGGTTTACCCCAACCACCTATATGGAAGAATGGTATCACATTAGCTGTCCTCCAGTCCTCTGGCACCCCTCCCTGTGATAAGGGAGGATTTCAAAACTCACATTAGGGTCTCTGCAATCTCTTCCTTGTCCTCCCACGGCAGCCTGGGATATATCTCACCTGGGACAAGGGATTTATCCAGTTTCAAACTGGCTAACATTGCTAATTCCTCTCATACTAATTTGTTCAAATATATCACAGTCACCATCTCTAATTTCTAGACCTACGTCACCCTTCTCTATAGCGAATACAAATACAAAATACTCATTTGAAACCACAGCTGAAGCTTCTATCTCCGCAGTAGATTGGTCCCTCATAGATCCTATTCTTCCCCTGGTTATTCTCCTGCCCTTAATATACTTATAAAACACTTTTGGAATAAGACCATCAGACCATAACAGCAGAAATTAGGCCATTCAACCCATCAAATCTGCTCCACCATTCGATCATTCTCCTGCTTTCTCCCTGATAAGATCAACTGTCCTTCATGTTACCTCTTTGCACTCATAATCTTTTTTAAGCAATGCCCTACACTTTCTATACTCCTCGATAGCACATGCCATTCGAGTTTCATTGTCTGTCACAAAAGTCATTCGAATCATACAGCACGGAAACAGAGCCATTGATCCAACTCGCCCACCCCAATCTGGCAGAAGTGGCTACTGCAGATGCTGGAGATTAGAGTCAAGATTAGAGTGGTGCTGGAAAAGCACAGCAGATCAGGCAGCATCCAAGGAGCAGGAAAATTGACGTTTTGGGCAAAAGCCCTTCATCATGCTAGCATTCCTCAGCCTCTGCCACTTCTTTCCCCACAGGGTCCCTAGGACACTACATGCTAACCACTCCCTGACAACATTTAGCCCGACCTTGGAAAGGTCCAGCCCCCACATTGGACATCACTTTGCTGCTTGGTCATGAAATGGGAATTACCAGTTAGTCATCGTGATAAAAATCACTTGGTTTCTAGTTTCTGTTCATTCTGATGACTTTGATTGCCTGTCATCTGTTCAGCTGATAGAGCTGATGGACTCAGAAATACACTGATCCACAAAACCGCAAACCAGCAACTTGTCCAAAAGTTATTCAAATATCTTTGTTGGAAAGTCCTGTTCATCAATCAGGTTTAATCACGTGGTAAATCCAACTGCTCATTGAAACACTTCTAAGTTTGTTTTTTTTTTGGAGTGAGGATGTTTCTTGGGCTGTCAGTGGGCATGTCAGCCAATGGGCAGAGACTGTGAAGATCTCAGCTGCCTGGATCCGAGCTTCCAGAACATTCTGCATATTTAATGACGTCGTCAGTGTGACAAAGGTCAGAAACCTGCTGCTTTAACCTTACCACCTGCATTACTACTGCCGAAAGCACTCGCTCACTCTACCGTTCAGACTCCGACAATCGCTGCACACTGTGTTCCATGGTTTTCCCTGTCAATATGGTGAATATTTCAGCAGATGATGGAGTTCATTGACTGGGTAGATACAGAGGGGGATCCCAGGTTTGCTCTGCAAGGGCTGAGGTACACTCTATTCATCTTCAATACTATTTTGACTTAGAGTCATAGAGTCATAGAGATGTAGAGCACGGAAACAGACCCTTTGGTCCAACCTGTTCATGCCGACCAGGTATCCCAACCCAATCTAGTCCCACATGCCAGCACCCAGCCCATATACCTCTAAACCCTTCCTATTTATATACCTATCCAGATGCCTTTTAAATTTTGTAATTGTACTAGCCTCCACCACTTCCTCTGGCAACTCATTCCATATATACACCACCCTCTACGTGGAAAGATTGCCTTAGGTCCCTTTTAAATCTCACCCTAAACCTATACCCTCTAGTTCTGGACTCCCCCAAACTAGGGAAAACACATTATCTATTTACTCTATCCATTGCCCTTATAATTTCATAAACCTCTATAAGGTCACCCCTCAGTCTCTGACGCTCCAGGGAAAACAGCCCCAGCCTGTTCAGCCTCTCCCTCAAGCTCAGACCCTGCAACCCTGGCAATATCCTTGTTTTCTATTCCTTTCTGTTTTTTGTTGTAGTTGTAGCATGATTGTTAATGATTAATTATGCTGCATTAGGTGATTTGGTGATGGATTATTAAAAATAAGACAAACAGGTATAAATGTGATGGGCCAAAGGGCCTCTTCTGTGTTTTGTGACCACACTGACTGGATCACCTGGGCTTGTCCTCACTGAAATTTAGAAGAATGAGGGGGACACATCTCATAGAAGCACATAAAATCCTGATGGGCCTGGACAGTCTAGATGCGGGAAGAATGTTCCTGATGTTGGGAAAGTCCAGAACAAGGGGTCCCAGTCTAAGAATAAGGGGTAGGCCATTTGGGACTGAGATGAGGAAACATTTCTTCACTCAGAGAGCTGTGAATCTGTGGAATTCTCTCCCACAGAAAGCTGTTGGGGCCAATTCATTAGATAGATTCAAAAGGGATCTGGACATGGCCCTTGTGACTAAAGGGATCAAGGGGTATGGAGAGAGAGTGGGAGTGGGATACTGTGATTGTGTGATCAGTCATGATCATATTGAATGGTGGGGCAGGCTCGAAGGGCTGAATGGCTTACTCTTGCACTTATTTTCTATGTTTTTATGTTTCTCACCATTATTGTGACCTTCACTTCCCACACCCAGATCTTCTCGACTTCCTACAGCTTATGTTTTACTCACAAAATGTGTGAGAGGGAACTGGATCGGGGTAGACTGGGTCCGCCTGAAAGTGCCTGTCACATGGAGGTGAGTTGCTGGCCATCATGAGGTGAGAGGGTGACATAGCTGAAGGAGGACAAAGTTAACATCACTCAACACCAGGTTAGAGTCCAACAGGTTATTTGGAAGCCCTAGCTTTGTTGAAGGAGATCCTGATCCAATTCTGCCCTTCTTTCTGCTTAACCTCTGTGGTGACCGCATTGGGGAGCACTGAGTGATTGCCAAGAGCACAGGACACAGACCTCCATCTGTCTCAGTGTGAGTTCAGTAACCTTCCCTGTTCCAACCTGTAACCACCAGCGAAGCACTTCATAGGAACTTGGGGATAGGTAAACTGCTACACATATCATCTACTGGCACTACACAAGAAGGTTTGTGTTCATTCTTCTTCCATGCCTAGGTGGAACTGTCTTTAAGACTGTACTAACAGACGGCATTTAGACAGTAGCATCAAGGCCATTGGGGATAGGGATTGCAAAGCTGTTGGTGCACCAAGGTTTTGCAGATCTGAACTTATATCTCCTGACGTCTTCTCTTGCTGCAGTGGTTCATTTCATAACTTTAAAGATGCTATGTGAATGTAAGATTTTGTTGTTATCTAGGAAGGTCTGGAGGAGCATGGATCAGGTGGATAGAAAGCAGCTGTTCCCTTTTGTTGAAAAGGTATGAATTTGAAGGGAAAGACAGAAGGTTTATAGGGATTGAGGAAAAATGTGGGAAGGTGGTGGGAAATCTGGAATGCACTGCCCGGGAGTGGGGGGGAGGTGAAGTGGGAAACCTCACAACTTTAAAAAGCACTTGGATGAGCACTTAATATGTCATAGCATTCAAGGCTGTGGGCCTAATGTGGTAAAGCGAGATCGGTATGGATAGATGATGTTTGGTTTGTTGGTGCAGACTCAATGGGCTGAAAGGCCTCTTCTGTTTGATCCATGACTTGTGACAGGACTCTGAGAGGAGCTACTTTCTGAGATCTCTGGCAGTTTGGTTGATTTCAGTCCTCACCACTTCCTTCCTGCCTTCTTCCTGTTCCCATTGCTGGCAATGGTGGGGGCGGTCAGGAGAACATTGTCAGAAACACTCCGA
Source organism: Chiloscyllium punctatum (assembly GCF_047496795.1). Classification (NCBI taxonomy): domain Eukaryota; kingdom Metazoa; phylum Chordata; class Chondrichthyes; order Orectolobiformes; family Hemiscylliidae; genus Chiloscyllium; species Chiloscyllium punctatum. Next base: position 89,356,723 of record NC_092760.1, read on the forward strand.
GGTTCATCAGCAGCCAGATGGAACAAGTCAACAGCAACCCGACCTGGCAAGGATGATCTCTGCTGGTGTGACAAGTTGCTGAGTCACCAGGACAGACCATCCTCACAACAGCTAGGGACATTACAAGAAGTGTTACTCTCTGATAAATAAATCAACAAGGTTTCTGACCATTTGTTTTTAGATTAGGTTACTTACAGTGTGGAAACAGGCCCTGTGGCCCAACAAGTCCACACAGACCCTCTGAAGCACGACTCACTCAGACCCATTCCCCTATGTCTACACCTTCACCTAACACTATGGGCAATTTAGCATGGCCAATTCACCTAACCTGCACATTTTGGACTGTGGGAGGAAACCGGAGCACCCACAGCAAACCCACACAGAGAACGTGCAAACTCCACACAGTCAGTCGCCTGAGGCGAGGAATTGAACCTGGGTCCTTGGCGTTGTGAGGCAGCAGTGCTAACCACTGTGCCACCGTGCCGCCCACAGCTGTGTAGCATTGTCACTTTGGATGTTGTAGAATCACAGAAGAGGCCCTTCAGCTCATCAAATCTGTACTGTCAAAGCTACACTAAATCCACACCAGTCCCAACTTCCAGCACTAGCCCCAGGACACATGACACAGAATTAGCACATGTTTTACTCAGTCTTCCGTGAGCTAAATTTACTGGAATTGAATGTTTCCAGTAAAGCTTTGCTCATGGTCGGGATTACAAGGTGTGTAGATGATACAATTGACTCAGAAGATCAACAGATTATAGCCAATAAATCTGACAATTCAGATCTAACCATTTTCAAGATGGTGCCACATGCAAGGTAGGTAGCATCAAGCTCCTGAGCTCATCCACTCCATCTGGCCACATTCTTCTTCCTTTTTCCTTTTCATCTTCTTTCTTTTCCTTTGATTTCATCTTCTCCTTGTCATTGGCAGGGGGTGTGTCATTGTGGAGGAGACTGGAGGCCCAGATCCTAGTGATGTCTGCAAGGCAGAGCTGAGGACCCCTAGGGTATCAGTTGGACCCGGAGAGGGGACTCATTACCACCCGGAGGCTGGAGCACCTTACAGAAACCCCAAAGACCTGAAGGAAACCCAGAGCCATGCCTGACAAAAAGGATTCTAAAGTTAAACATTATTGCTTATTTTTCTGCCTTCATATTTTTCTGTCAATTGAACATAAGATGAAATTCTATTTCATTCCTTTTGTAATCCAAAATGATACTGGATTGTGACAACAAAACGCTATTCACTGTATTTTCCCAAATACATGACGATAAAGTCATTTATTGAGTTCATAACTCAAAATTCCAACTCTGTTTCTGAACCTCTAATAGTTCCAAAGTGAGACTGGAGCTCCACAAAATATTGCCTGCACACCTTGATGATGCAGATAAATTAAACATGATTGTTAAATTGATTAATACTTAATCCTTCAATGTTTAAACACAGTATGTTTTTTGTGTTCAGTCATAGATGTGGGCGTTTCTGGCAAGTAAAGCTCTCGCTGCCCTTCCCTGATCATCCTTGAGAAAGTAAGGAGGCGAACTGTCTTCTTAAATCACTGCGGTCCTCGTCGTGAAGGACTTCCACAGAGTTGTTTGGTCCAGGGGCTTCCAGCATTTGTCCCTAGCCACAATGAAAGAATATTGATATGTTTCCAAATGAGGATAGGCTGTGATTTGGAGAGGAACTTGCAGATGCTGGTGTTCCCTTTAACGTGTTCGTCCTCCTCCCCCCTTGTGGTCGAAGTTTGGGGTTTATAATTAATTTCAGTGTACAAGAAATTGAAATTCCAAATTCCCCTCAGTTTGTTTCATTTCACCAAAAGCAGTTTAGTTGAATTCCTTTCTGAACATATCTAACTGATTTGGCAAAACGTGTTGCATTGCAATTGGTTGCTATCTGTTTATCAGAGGAAATAACTCGCATTTAAAATTTACATTCTTGACCTCAGATTCAGTGAATTACTTTCAAGTGCAGTAAGCATAATATGGGGAATGCAGTGGCCAATTCATGAACTGTAAAGTTCCATAAACAACAATGAGATAAATGATCTGAGTGCATTTGCTTAAGGGATAAATATTGATAATTACAGCAAGCGATGTCCCTGCTTTTACTTGAGTGGAGATGTGGGATCCTTAATATCTACCCGAGACTAGAGATGGGCTTAACACCGTATCTGAAAGACAACGCCTCAGTCTGCATTGCATAGCCAACTCGATGTTCATGTATCTGATATTGCACCTGAACCCAAAATCTGCGCACACAGAGGTAAGATCCTTGGAGCAAGTTTGAAACAATGATAGTCGTTTGGTTCCTGACCTCAATGACAGAAAGGAACAACAAAAATCACCAGCAGGGACAGCGGAATACACTGGGAAAGAAAGAAATGAAACAAAAAGAATTCATGTAGTGAATCACTTCTCTGGTCTGAGCATTTATATTCACTTCTTTAAATTTATCAAGTCATATATCATATGTAAATGTTGGTCGATATGAGTCAACCCTTTTGTTCGTTTTAATAAAATTGCTTGAGAGAATGACTCATTCACTTTAAAATCTCTTCTCCCTGATAAAGCCTATCTTTCAACACATCACTTCTTGTTTTGTTTTCTCACAAATGACACAGTTGGAAGTGGGTGCAGGAACATGTACACAAAACTCCGAATGTGACAGGACAAGTTGGGAAGTCTATTAAAACAGCATCTGTGATCCTTGGCTTCAGCAGTCGAGGACTAGAGCATAGAAACAAGGAAGCTATACTCAGAGAGGACATGCTGGTGGGCTCATCCACTGAGGCAGTATGGGTTAGAACTGCAAAATAAGACAGTGCAGTCACTCTGATAGGACTATACTATCATCTCTCCCCACCAAGCAGCTACTGAGAGATTGAGGAACAAATATGTAGGTAGATTATGGAAAGGTGCAATAAAAACAGAGTTATCATACTGTGTAAGTTTAATGTCCCCAGTATTGACTGGGACTCCCTTACAGCAAGAGGCTGAGACAGAGCAGAATTTGTTAAGTGCATCCAAAAGGGTTTCTTGAAACAGTAGGTGAGTCCAACTGGAGTCGGGGCTATACTGGACCTTGTACTGGCTAATGAGCCTGGCCTTTCAGTGGGGGAGATCTCGGGAAACAGTAATAACGACTCCTTATGTTTTAAGATAGTGATGAACAAGGATAAGTCAGGACCTTGGGGGAAGGTACTAAATTGTGAGAGGGCAAATTACGTCAGTATTAGGCAGGACCCAGGGCATGTTAATTGGGAGGATCTGTTATCTGGCAAGTCCAACTTTGACATGTGGGAAATGTTTAAAGACCTGCAGATGAGAGTTCAGGACCAGCATGTTCCTGTGAGGAGGAAGGATGAGGATGGAGAGGCAAGAGAATCTTGGATAACGAGGGAGGTTATGAATTTCGTCAAAAGAAAAAAATAAACATATGTAAGATTTAGGAAGCTAAATTCAGACAGGGTCCATGAGGAATATAAGAAAAGCAGGAAAGCACTCAAGCAGGGAATTAGGGGAGCAAGGAGGGGCCATGAAATAACTGTGGCAAGTTGGGCTAAAGAGAATCACAAAGTTTTCTATACATACATTAAAAACAAAAGGATAACTAGAGAGAAGGTAGGACCATTCAGGGGCAAAGGAGGGAACTTGTACTTGGAGGCAGAGGATGTGGGTGAGATCCTAAATTAGTGCTTTGTGTCAGTATTCACCTCGGACAAGGATATGGAGGATAGTGAGATTTTTGAGGAACATGCCAATATGCTACGGCATTTTGAGATCAAGAAAGAAGTGGTGTTGGGTCTCTTGAAGAGCAATAAGGTGAATAAGTCCCCAGGGCCCAATGCTGTCTACCCCGGGTTATTGAGAGAGTCAAGAGAGGGGATTGTTGGGGACTGGACCAAGATCTCTGTATCCTCGCTGGCCACTGGAGGGGTCCCAAAGGATGGGTGAGTAGCTAATGTTCTTCCTCTATTCAAGAAGGGAGGTAGGAATAATCCAGGAAACTATAGATCAGTGAGTCTCACATCAGTGATTGGGGAGCTTTTGGAGAGAATTCTTAGGGATAGGATCTACACGCATTTGGAAAAGCTTGGTTAAATTAGGGGCAGTCAGCATGGCTTTGTGCAAGGCAGGTCATGTCTTACTAACTTGATTGAATTTTCAATGAAGTGATGAAGGTTATTGATGAGGGTAGAGCAATGGATGTTGTCTACATGGATTTTAGTAAGGCTTTCGACAAGGTCCCTCATGGGAGGCTCATCCAGAAGATTAAGATGCATGGCATCTATGTGACCTGACTGTGTGGTTTCAGAATTAGCTTGTCCATAGAAGACAGAGGATAATAGTGGAAGGGTGTTTTTCAGGCTGTAGGTCTATGAGTATTGGTGTTCTGCAGGGATCCGTACTGGGCCTTCTGCTATTTGTAATCTATATAAATGACTTGGATGAAAATGTAGATGGGTGGGTTAGTAAGTTTGCAGAAGATACAAAGATTGGTGGAATTGTAGACAGTGTAGAAGGATACAGCAGGATATAGAGCATTTGTAGATATGAGTGGAGAAATAGCAAATGGGTAAATGTGAGGTGCTGCACTTTGGGAGATCAGATGTTAAGGAAAAGTATCCAGTCAATAGCAGGACCCTGAACGGCCTTGATGTACAGAGGGATCTTGGGATTCAAGAGTGGTGGAGGCTGGTACAATTACAACATTTAAAAGGCATCTGGATGGGTATATGAATGGGATACGGGCCAAGTGCTGGCAAATAGGACTAGGTTAGGTTAGGATATCTGGTCGGCATGGACTGTTCGACCAAAGGGTCTGTTTCCATGTTGAACATCTCTACGGTTCGATAAGTCCCTGAAAATGGCCACGCAAGTAAATAGGGTGATAGTGAAAGCATTTGGCATGCTTGCCTTTATTGGTCAGGGAATTAAGTACAAGAGCAAGGATGTCATGTTGCAGCTTTACAAGTCTTTGGTCAGGCCATATTGAGGGTATTCTGGTTCAGTTCTGGTCACCATATTACAGGAAGGATATGGGGGCTTTGGAGAGGTTTCAGAAGAGGTTTACCAGGATGTTGCCTGGATTAGAGGGTATGAGCTCTAAGGAGAAGTTAGTAAAACATGGGTTGTTTTCTTTGGAGCAATGGACGCTGAGGGAAGGTCGATAGAAGTCTGTAAAATTATGGGATGCATAGATAGAGATGATGGTCAGAATCTTTTTCCCAGAATTGAAATGTCAAAAAATTAGGGGGGCATGGATTTAAGGTGAAAGGAGGAAAGGTCAAAGGAGATGTGAGGGGCAAGTTTTTTACCAGAGAGTGGTAAGAGTTTGGAACACACTGCTAGGGGTGGTGGTGGAGGCAGAAATGATAGGAACATTTAAGGGGCTTTTAGATAAGCCCATGAATATGTGAGGATTGGACCAAGGACAGGCAGAATGGATTAGTTTCATTTGACGTCATGTTTAGCACAACATTGTGGGCTGAAGGGCCTGTTACTGTGCTGTACTGTTCTATGTTCTGTGTTCTAAAATTTTGGAAATCACTGCATCGGCCTCAATGGGACGACTCTGGTTACCACACTTTGTGAAAGACTTTAAGTCCTTACAGTGATAGCTCTGTAACAACATGAGGTATAGCTGGGGGATTTCAATGTTCACCACCAAGAATGGCTCAGTAGCAGCACTACTGTTGGGCCAGATAGGGTCCTAAAGGACAAAGCTGCTAGACTGGGTCTGCTGCAGGTGGTGAGAGAGCCTACAAACCAATAAACATACACAACGGCATCCTTACCAACCTGCCAGCTGCATATACATCTGTCCGTGACAGTATTGGTAAGAGTGACCACTGCAAACAAGCACAGTCCATCTTCGCAGAGAAAATTCTCTTATCAGTCTGAGTGGCACTACTACTGTGCTAAGGGGGACAGGCTCCAAACTGATGGAACAAGTATTAGGCACTGTGGGCCAACAACAATTTGTAACCTCATGGCCCGGCATATTCTCCCACTAAGCCATTATCATCAAGCAAGAGGATCAACTCTGGTTCAAGGCAGAGTGCAGGAGGACAGGACAGGAGCACGATGAGGTGTCACACTGGTGGAGTCACCAAACAGGACAACATGCGTGTCAAACCATAGAAGCAACAAGTGATAGACTGAGCTAAGCGATCCCATAATTAGATTGAAGCTCTGTAGTATGGCCACATCCAATTGTGAATGGTAGTGGATACTTAAACAACTGACTGGAGGAGTATCCACAAATATCCCCACTCTCAATGATGGGGGATCCCAGTATAAGACAAGGCTGAAGCATTTATATCCACCTGCAAATGAAAGTTTCAGTGAATAATCAGTCTCTGCCTCCTGCAGTGGTTCCCAACAATACCAACATCGGTCTTCAGCCTGTTCAGTTCAGTTGGAGCCACTAGCTACTGCGAAGACTATGGGCTCTGAAAACTTTCCATCAATAATACCAAAGACTTTTGTTCCAAAACTTGCTTCACCTCTAGCCAAGCTCTTCTAGTACAGTTATAACACTGGTATTTACCCAACAATGTGGAAAATTGCCCAGTAGATAAAAAGCAGGACAAGTCCAACCTAGCCAATTACCACCCCATCAGTCTCCTCCTTATCGTCAGTAAAGTGATGGAAGGTGTCAGTAACAGTGCTATCAAGCAGTACCTGCTCACCAATAACCTGCTCAGTGACGCCCAGTTTAAGTTCCACCAGGGCCACTCAGCTCCTGAGCTCATTACAGCCTTGGTTCAAACATGGACAAAAGAGCTGAATTTAGGAGGTATGGGAAGAGTGACAAACCTTTACAGAGTGTAGCATCACAGACCCACAGAAAAAACATAATCAATGGGTATCAGGGGCAAACTCTCTGCTGGTTGGTGTCATATCTTGCACAAAGGAAGATGGTTATGGCTGTTCTTGGTCAGTCATTTCAGCTCCAGGACATCTCTTCAGGAATTCCGCAGGGTAGTGTCCTCGGCCCAACCATCTTCAGCTGCTTCATCAATGACCTGCCCTCCATTATAAAGTCAAAAGTGGGGATGTTCTCTGATGATCGTACAATGTTCAACATCATTCTCGATATCTCAGAAACTGAAGCAGTCTGTGTTCCAATGCATAAGATCTAGACAATATCCAGGCTTGGACTGACAAGTGGCAGGAAACATTGCAAGGAACACAAATGCCAAGCAATTACCATCTCCAATAAGAGACAATTGCTCCTTCATATCAATAGTATTGCCATTGCTGGATCCCTCACTATCAACATCCACAGGTTACCATTGGCTAGAAATGGAACTGGACAAGCTACATAATAGTGTGGCTACAAGACCAGGCCAGGAGCTAGGAATCAGGAGTGATGGAATACCACCCCCCCCCCCCCCCCCGCCCCCCCACCTTGCCTGGATGGGTGCAGCTCCAACAACACTCAAGAAGCTTGACACCATTCAGGACAAAGCAGGCCATTGATTAACACTACATCTGACATTGTGAATATGCACTCCATCCAAGTTCAACACACAGGGGCAGGGGTGTGCACCACCTACAAGTGCTCTACTCCACCAATGAGCTGGACTGAATCACAACTCCCCATGCTGCCCGACATTAAAACACGAGGTGTTGAGTGACCTTGATTGCAATCCCTTTCACTTCAGTCTTTGCTCTCTGTGTTCTCAGTGATGTGGGGAGTTGTGGTTGGGCTGGTTAAAACTGAAATACTTTTACTCTATTTACCCAAATTGTGTCACCACTAGAAAGGATCCCTTATTGAAGGGGGAGGGGAATATGTGTGGGGGGGGAGGGGGGGAAAAGCATGAGTCAGGCATTCCAGACTCAGCTCTTTAGTCAACTCCAAGGGGAAAGCCATTATGGCAAATTGGATAATTAGAGTCTTCTTGGCTCTTTCATGAGGTTTTGTATTTCACTTCACAAGTCAGTCATTTGGTGGCCCAGTCAAGATCTGATACAAATATTTCAGTTGAGGACAGTGCAGGGGGGGAAAGTAGGGCACCTCATTGGCTCAGGAACATTTGTGTGCACCATATACTCCCTTTGTGTTTGTATGCAAGCCTCACAATTATGCAGCGGCCAAGATGGAAGGAAAGATTTTACATGCATGCATTTACACAACATTAGTGCATCAGTTTATTTCTTTTCCCTCAACATTTCATTAATGTAGAAATCTAAGTAAGTGATTTATGCTGCCTTTGGTCATTGGGCTTTATCACAGTGGTGTTCTGCTGAAACACAGTGCCAACAAATAGTGCTGCTTTGCAGTAGCTCCATATTCAGACAATGTCCCCCCTTCTCCAGTAAAGCAGGCCTTGTCACCTGGGACTCTGGTCAAAGATTCATTGAACTGCATGTACAACACTGTTGTGTTGGATAGTAGCAGCCAATTAGAGAGCAGCAAGGTCCAATAAGCTGCAACAAAATCCGATACTGAGTAATGGTTTTCCTTTTTCATTAAAGAAGCACTGTTTCCAGAACTTTCCTGTTGTTCTTTGAACAGTGCCATGTGCAGGAGAATGGGGAGCAGACTCGATGGGCTGAATGGCCTAATTTCTGTTCTTACAGTCTTATGGAGTTACTTCAGTCCCTGTAACATTGGATGTTACAACTGCACAGTCAGACACTCGCTTGGTACAGTGTTTGGCTGCTTCAATGTCTTGCTCAAAGATCTTGACATGAACCCATGAGGGTACTGACTTCGATGTTGGAGTGCTGCCAATGAGTTGACTTCAGATAACAAGCTAACAAAACAAAAACCAAAAACCCCTTTCAGGAGCTTGAAACCCCACCCCACCCCAAGTCCTTGACATGAGGGATTCGGGGCTTCAGGGACTATGCCAGCTGGTAAACACCTCAATGCTAGCTTTGGGGAGCCTGGGCATTCAGAACCAAAGCATCTCCTTATTTTCCTGAATTTCTTCTCTGTGTCCATCTCCTCTGGAGCTCTTGCCCTGACACTTGAAACTCAGCTGGAACACAGACACCAAAGGCAGCAGCTTCACCCACAGAAACAAACTCTCGCAGCACAAACAGAGGCCATTTAGCCCATCACGTCTGGGCTGACCAGCACTGGAGCAGCAACCTTCACTGCTGCCACTTTGTCCCATTTTCCAAGCAAAGATTTCCCAGGGAAAAGGTGGACGGACCATTCAGTTAAGAAGGAGGGCATTCTGTCCTCCTTGGAATGTAGCTGTTTTGTGTCTTCTGAAAAACACAACGGAGAAGGAGAAGTTTGGGAGATTAAGGTGTAAAATTAGTTTGGATACAGTTGAAAAGTTGTAAAGGCAAAACTTTGCTTGTGGGAGCTATGGAGTCCCCAAATAGAGTAACAGAACAGGAGAAGATAATGGAGGCTTATGAGGAAGGGACAGCATTAATTATGGATGATCTTAACCTGTACATATGTTGGATAAATCAGATTTACAAACATAGACTGGACAATGAGTTCATGAAGTGTTTTTGAGACAGTTCCTTAGAACAGCATGTTCTGGAACCTACCAGAGGAGGCTATTCTAGACCTGATAATGTGCAATGAGATAGTATTACTTAATGATGTCATGGTGAAGATAATCCAAGGTAGTATGGCTGAATATCACATGAAATTTGAGGGAGAGAATAGTGGATCGAAAGATAGTGCTTTAAACTTAAAGAGGATAATTATGAAAGCACTGTACTCATTGAAGTTTAGAAGGATGAAGGGGGATCTGATTGAAATGTGCTGAATACTGAGTGGCCTGGATAGAGTGGACATGGAGGAGATGTTTCCATGAGGTAGGAGAGACTCAGACCCAAGGGCACAATCTCAGAGTGAGGGGATGAATCGTTAGAACTGAGATGATAAGGAATTCTATAGTCAGAGGGTGCTCTGTGCAACTTATGGCTGCAGAAGATGCCAAGTCATTAAGACAGAGATAGACAGGTTCTTGATTGTACGGGGATCAAGGATTATTAGGAGAAGGCAGGAGAATGGGTCATGATCAAATGGTAGGGCAGATTCAATGGGCTGAATGACCCAATTCTTCTCCTATATCTAATGGTCATATGGCATGAATGACAAAACTGGATGAAGTGAACTGGACAATGAAATGATGGGATAGGTCAGTCAAGACACAGTGGCAGACAAGTAAGGAGATATTTCAGAAGACACAAAACAGCTACATTCCAGGGAGGACAGAATGCCCTGTCTCTGACTAACAAGGGATGTTACAGATAGAATCACATTTAACGATAATTATATCATTCAGCAAAGGTAAGCAGCAAGTTAGGAGATTGCACAGAATCTAAAGAACAGTAAATAAAGATTAAGATGGAGGACAAGAGAGACTGCAAAAGGAAGCTCAATATACATATCAAACACAGATAGTGAGAGTTTTTACAGGGATTTAGAAAGTATAAGTGAGTGAGTTGTCTGGGATGTGAGTCTGTGGATTACAAACGGACAATAAGGACATGATAGGGCAAACAGGTCAGACATTTTGCATTTATTTTTGTCATAGAGGACAAAAGTCACATCCCAGAAATACTTGTGAATCAGAGTATAAAACGAAGAAAGAACTTCAAACAAATTGTCATGACAAAAGAGAGGATTGAAGGTGTTGTACAAAGAGCCTTAGTGGATTGCTGCAGTGTATCTTGTAGGTAGTACACACTGCTGCTACTGAGCATCGGTGGTGGAGGGAGTGGATGTGGTGCCAATTAAGCGGTTGCTTTGTCCTGGATGGTGTCAAGTTTCTTGAGTGTTGTTGGAGCTGCACCCATCCAGGTAAATGGGGAGTATTCCATCACACTCCTGTGTTTTATGCTTGTAGATGGTGGACAGGCTTTGGGGAGTCAGGAGATGAGTTACTCTCTGCAGTATTCTTAGCATCTGACCTGATCTTGTTCAGACATTGGCATCTAATATGTACCAGTACAGACACAAAGTCAGGATACTTGAAATAGTTGTCAGCAGATATCAGTCAAACCAAGGGGGACAGCCTTTTCTCAGGGGTCCCTGGCACAGTAAGTCGAGGGCAACCTCTGATACAAATGCACGTCCTGCTCGGAGAGGCCAGAGGTAGCATCCTTTCCTCATAGAAATTGTAGGGATGCTGGACAGTTCCAGGATATCCCAACAGCAGTGAGATGTTCTGGGAATGATTTGTGGTAAGCCGGAGCTGGAATTGGGTGAGAGCGGAGCCATGGGGGTGATGCAGGGAGAGCATGAGGTGAGGTGGTCACGGTACAGCGAGAGAACCTTATTGGTCTCACAGCAAAGAACTCTCCAAAAAACTCAACAAAGTGACACTTTCTCACATTTCTCTCTGAGGATCAAGTCTCTGGAACTCTCTTCACCAGAGAGGGTGGTGGCAGGGTCTTTGAATATTTTTATTGGGACAATTAGATGGATTATTGATTAACAAAGGATTGGAGAGTAGGCAGAAAAGAGGTGTTGAGGTCATGATCTTACCAAGTCCAGATGGAGCTTTGAGAGAACAATCTTCTGCTCCCAACTCATCTGTCTAAATGCTGTAGTTGTCTTTTGTCTGTTAGACATCAAGAATGAATCAGTATTTCATCTGAAAGTCAACCAATAAAACAATTCCTGCGCACTGGCAGCACAATGCATCATTTGATGTTTGGGGCCAGGTGAACAGTAAATTTTGACACCAATCATTCTGTCATTGGCAGAGAACCTTTTAAGAGACAACTCTTGATAAATTTCAACAGGAGCCAAGTAAATGGAATTATTCACCTTGAAGAACTTGTTCTGGTCTGAGATCTGGAAATCAATCACTATTTCAGTAGCTAGAATTTCATTTATGCTGAAAATGGATTGATTAGTCTTACCCTGACAATTAATCTGCAAATTGAATCACCTTTTCAGTGGCTATGACTGGTTTCTCTACCACAGACAAGCACCGAATAAAAATATGGACTCGCCCAGCTTTCCAGATCTTACTTTCCACTGTGCTAGTCAAGTACTTTCTGAGAGATCCGGAGTAGAGTTTGACAGTCGGTTTTGAGACCGGATGTATTTTAAGCAGGTCATTTTAAGTCCATTTTTAAGAAATTTGTGCTGTTTGTATTTGAAATACTATTGACTTAGGGCATTGTAAATATCAAAAAAAGGAACACATATTAAGCATCTGTGATGAGCAATGGAACCATGCCCTATCTTTTCACCAGTGCAACATTTTGCAGCTAAAACTGGAAAAACGATACAAGTGATAGCTGTTTCTTCATGCATTGAACAAAGAGAGAATCAGATGATTTAATTTGAATTGTCTGTCATGTCTATGTGTGTGTATGCATGTATTGACTACATATTGCAAAGGTGGCCACAGTAATATTCTTCAGCACGGTATTACTCATGATCAAGGATTCCGAAAATGGGGATGGGATCCCAAGCAAGGTCGCAAACTGAAACTTCAGGATTGTGAGCACTGAGGTAGACTTTCACAAGTCTCCTATCCTCTCCTCCCACCCTCCCCCACTCTCCCTGCTCTCTCTCAGAGAGGGGTCAGGGCAATTTTCAAGCCTTGAAATGGGGTCCACATAGCAAGTGATTTGGGGAGTGCTGGTCCCCAGAGGGTGGAAGGCAATAGGAGTGGGAAACCTCAGAACCTTTAAAAGGGACCTGGATGAAAACTTGAAATGTCATAACATCCAACAGCTTTGGACCAAGTGCTGTAAAGTCAGGTTAGTGTGGAGTTTACATTTAGATTTTATTGTCATGTGCACTCAAGTATAGGAGTAAAGCAAATAGTGTATAATGTTTCTATAAATGACACCATTTTAGGTACAAGGTACGTTGTGGGGTTTTTTTGTTTGTACAATCTTGATAGGCCGAAGGACCTCTTCTGTACAGTGTGACTCGATATGGCCGAGTGATGGGATCATTTGACCAGAGGATTAAAGAATCCTGAACAAAAACAGAATTTGCTGGAAATGTCAGCAGCTGAAAATGCGTTGCTGGAAAAGCGCAGCAGGTCAGGCAGCATCCAAGGAGCAGGAGAATCGACGTTTCGGGCATGAGCCCTTCTTCAGGAATGAGGAGAGTGTGCCAAGCAGGCTAAGATAAAATGTAGGGAGGAGAGACTTGGGGGAGGGGCGTTGGAAATGCGATAGGTGGAAGGAGGTTAAGGTGAGGCTGATAGGCCAGAGGGGGGGTGGGGGTGGGGGTGGGGGTGGACGGAGAGGTCAGGAAGAAGATTGCAGGTTAGGAAGGTGGTGCTGAGTTCGAGGGTTGGGACTGAGACAAGGTGGGGGGAGGGGAAATGAGGAAACTGGAGAAATCTGAGTTCATCCCTTGTGGTTGGAGGGTTCCTAGGCGGAAGATGAGGCGCTCTTCCTCCAGCCGTCGTGTTGATATGGTCTGGTGATGGAGGAGTCCAAGGACCTGCATGTCCTTGGTGGAGTGGGAGGGGGAGTTGAAGTGTTGAGCAAATGTTCTGCAAGTAGGCGGCCTGTCTCTCCAATATAGAGGAGGCCACATCGGGTGCAGCAGATGCAGTAAATGATGTGTGTGGAGGTGCAGGTGAATTTGGGATGAATATGGGGGCCTTGGAGGGAGGTAAGGGGGGGAGGTGTGGGCACACGTTTTACATTTCTTGCGGTTGCAGTAGAAGGTGCCGGGAGTGGAGGTTGGGTTGGTGGGTGGTGTGGACCTGACAAGGGAGTCACGGAGGGAGTAGTCTTTTCGGAACGCTGATAGGGGAGGGGAGGGAAATATGTCCCTGGTGGTGGGGTCTATTTGGAGGTGGCGGAAATGACGACGGATGATGCGATGTATATGGAGGTTGCTGTGGTGGTAGGTGAGGACCAGTGGGGTTCTGTCCTGGTGGCGATTGGAGGGGCGGGGCTCAAGGGTGGAGGACGGCAAGTGGAGGAGATGCGGTGGACAGCATCGTTGATCACGTCTGGGGGGAAATTGCGGTCTTTGAAGGAGGCCATCTGGGTTGTACGGTTTTGGAACTGGTCCTTCTGGGAGCAGATGCGGCGGAGGCGAAGGAATTGGGAATATGGGATGGAGTTTTTACAGGGGTCAGGGTGGGAGGAGGTGTAGTCTAGGTAGCTGTGGGAGTCAGTCGGTTTATAGTAAATGTCTGTGTTGAGTCGGTTGCCCGAGATAGAAATGGAAAGGTCTAGGAAGGGGAGGGAGGAGTCTGAGACGGTCCAGGTGAATTTGAGGTCGGGGTGGAAGGTGTTGGTAAAGTGAATGAACTGTTCAACCTCCTCATGGGAGCACGAGGTAGTGCCGATACAGTCATCGATGTAGTGGAGGAAAAGGTGGGGGGTGGTGCCAGTGTAGCTGCGGAAGATGGACTGTTCCACATATCCGACGAAGAGGCAGGCATAGCTGGGGCCCATGCGGGTGCCCATGGCTACTCCTTTAGTTTGGATGAAGTGGGAGGATTGGAAAGAGATGTTGTTCAGGGTGAGGACCAGTTCAGTCAGTCGAAGGAGGGTGTCAGTGGAAGGGTACTGGTTGGTACGGCGGGAAAGGAAGAAGCGGAGGGCTTTGAGTCCTTCGTGATGGGGGATGGAGGTGTACAGGGACTGGATGTCCATGGTGAAGATAATGCGTTGGGGACCGGGGAAGCGAAAATCATGGAGGGCCGGCAACGTCTGTGGTGAGAAATCAGAGTTAACATTTCAGGCCCAGTCGCCCTTCCTCAGACCTTTGTGCTCAAGATCTTTCTGTTCTGAGGAAAGGGCACTGGACCCGAAACGTGGACTCTGAATTCTCACCACAGATGCTGCCAGAACTGCTGAGCTTTTCCAGCAACTTCTGTCTCTTTTTCTGATTTCCGGCATGATTGCCGAGTGGTTAGCACTGCTGCCTCACAGCGCCTGGGTCCCAGGTTCAATCCCCACCTTGGGCGACTGTCTGTGTGGAGTTTGCACATTCTCTCTGTGTCTGCGTGGGTTTTCCTCCCACAGTCCAAAGATGTGCAGGTTAGATGGATTGGTCATGCTAAATTGTTCAGGGATGTGTACTTTAGGTGCGTTAACCATGGAAATGCAAGATTACAGGGAGAGGGTAGGGGAAAGAGTCTGTGAAGAATGATCTTCAGAGAGTAAGTGAGGACTCATTGGTTGAATGGCCTGTTTCCACACTGTAGGGACTCTATGGCAATTCTATAGATTCCAGCATCTGCAGTTCTTTTGTTTTATTTTTATTAAAAATCCTAAATGCTCAATCTTTCAAAATTGAAAGTATACTAAAGCACAGACAAAATTCAGACCAATTTTCCTGTCACAGGATAATAATCTGGATAACCCATCTGGTTGAGTACTCACTTTAAACAGGGTTGAAGATAAATAAACTAGAATGGCCTATAACATAGCTCATCCATCATAGAACATAGAACAATACAGCGCAGAACAGGTCCTTCAACCCTCAAAGTTGCACCAACCTGCACTAATCTAAGCCCATCACCCTAGACTATCTCATCATCATCCATATACTTATCCAAGGACTGTTTCAATGCCCTGAATGTGGCTGAGTTAACTACATTGGCAGGCAGGACATTCCACACCCTTAACACTCTCTGATTAAAGAACCTGCCTCTAATATCCGCGTTAAATCTATCCCCCCTCAATTTGCAGCTATGGTCCCTCGTACAAGCAGATGTCATCAAGGGTGTCATTTAGTGTTCACTAAGATGCAAGAGAATGGTGCACCTTCCCCGGTCATGGCTAAAGGGAACTGTCTCCATGAGTTGATTGGAACCAGTTGCATAACTAAAAATAAAAAATGCACACATTTACATATTCCCTTTACGCTAATGGGAGATTATCGAGCTGTTCCTCGTTGTTGTTCTATCAGACACTGTTGCATGTAGAACAGTTGCAATTTGCTGAAGAGATTGAGGAAACCATAAGCAGCAGGTTGGTCATCAGTGGCATGGAAGACCACCTTCCCCTGAGCAGTTGGTGCCAGCGCTCTCCTCCCAGGTCGTCAATGATCAGATATTATCCTTTCCTAATTACCCAGAGTGCAGTTAGGAGTCAATCACATTGTTGTGACCCAGACCAGATAAGGCTGGCAGTTTCCTTCCCTAAAGGACATTTGTGAGGCAGATGGGTTTTCCCCAACAATCAATTCATGGTCATCGTTAGAATCTTCATTCCAGATTTTAAAAAATTCATTCAAATTCCGCCATCTGCCACGATGGGATTCAAGCCCAGCTCCCCAGGACATCAATTGGGTATTTGGGTTAGGAGTGCAGTGATAATACCATTAGGCCATCATCTTCCCCCATATGTGAGCAAGCAGCTAAAAATCAAACAAGGAACTATGGATGCTGAATATCTGAAAGAAAGGGATGTCTGTTTTGTATGTTGACCCATCGGTCTGCATGGGTAACACCTCCACCTTTTGCCTTGAGTAACATACCACAACACGAATGCCAGCAGTATCTGCTGTATCGATGATGACTGTGTCTCAATCCAGGTAGCTCCCACCACTTGCTCCTTTCTCCAGTGTCAGCACCTCCCTAGATCAGTCAGTGTCAACCCCTTGGGCTCACAGTCTGACTTGTCCTAGCTATAGTATGGATTCTGGATTAGTGGTGCTGGAAGAGCACAGCAGGTCAGGCAGCATCCAAGTAGCTTCGAAATCGATGTTTTGGGCAAAAGCCCTTCATCAGGAATAAAGGCAGTGAGCCTGAAGCATGGAGAGATAAGCTAGAGGAGGGTGGGGGTGGGGAGAAAGTAGCATAGAGTACAATGGGTGAGTGGGGGAGGGGATGAAGGTGATAGGTCAAGGAGGAGAGGGTGGAGTGGATAGGTGGAAAAGGAGCTATAGTATACCTGCCCTTACAAGGTCAGGAGACAAAAGAAACTGCAGATGCTGGAAGCCAGGGTAGACAGGCTGGAGGGAACACAACAGGAGAGGCAGCATCAGCAATGGAGGTCGATGTTTCGGGAGTGGCCCTTCATCAGGACTGGGGGGTGGGTCTAGGGGAAGCTGCAGCTAAACGTGGGTGGCGGAGCAGGGTGGTGAAGTGGGGATAGATGAAGACAGGTAGAGGGTATGACCTGGTTGGTCAAGAGTGGCCACAAAGAAGTACATCCGTGGTTGCAATCTCAAACTGAACTCTCATTACACATTCCTAACTGGTTGAACCATGTGTGTGAGACTGAGTACCAACATAAGCACAACCAGCTGGCATTCTGCTGACTGGGAGCTTGGAGAAGCCTGTGCTTTCATGTAGCTCTGTGCTTGTACAGAAGGGTGCTGCCTTATGAAGGAGATGGTCAGACTGACTTGCCTCACGTGTGTTTAGATGATCAGACAGCACCATTTTCCAGAAGGGCCAGATTGTTTCCCCTGGTAGCCTCCTCAAGGTTGTCCCCTTCACCACCACAAACACATGAAACAAGCACAGCTTGGCCAATTTCACTTCACTTTCTCTGGGAGCTTGCTGTACACAAACTGACTGCGCAAATTTCCTCCATCACAATATTTCACAGGACTTTAAAAAAAAACCCAAAACAACTGCAGATGCTGGTCATCAGAAACAAAAACAGAAATTGCTGGAAGAGCTCAGCAGGTCTGGCAGCATCTGTGAAGAGAAATCAAAGTTAATCTTCCAGGTCCGGTGACCCTTCCTCTGAACTGATGGTAGGCAGGAAAATGATGATTTATATGCAGAAGATCGGGTGGGGAGAGAGGTAAGCAGTCAATGATAGATAGTGGTAGACCCCAAAGAGAGAGAGGAACAGATAAAGGATTGGATAAAGATCAGCCTGAGAGAATGAATAACTTTCCGTGAACAATTAGTGACTAACAATGGGTTGTGTGTAATAGCAGATCATGTGTTCAAAAGGCCTGGTGTGTGGGGTGGTTGGGGTAAGGACACGGGGAGAAGGTACCTCAAACCCTAACATTCTCGAACTCAATATTTAGCCCAGAAGGTGGGAAATTCCAAAGCAGAAAATGAGATGCTGTTCTTCCAGCTTGCACTGACCTTCCCTGGAGCACTGCAGCAAGCCTGAGACTGAGATGTTGGTGGGGGGGGGGTTAAAGTGGCAGGGTCAGGGTCATATTTGTGGGCAAAATGCAGATGTTCTGCAAAGCCATCACCCAGTTGACGCTTCGTCTCCCCATTACAGATGAGACCACAGGGTGAGGTGCGAATGCAGGAAACTAGACAGTGGGAAATGTGCTGCTTCACCTGGAAGATATGTTTGGGCCCTTGGATACTTGGGAGGGAGGAGGGAAATGGACAGGTGTGGGGGAAGCTGCAGTGGGGCTGTGGGGGGTGAGGGGGGTAGGACTGTGGGGGGGTGAGGGGGATAGTGAAAGAGGATTGGACCAGGGTGACCTGAAGGGAAATGGAAGACGGACAAGGGAGGGGAGGGGATATGTATCTGATGGTAGCATCCCACTGAAGATGGCAGAAATGGGTAAGGACTTTTGCCCCGGACATGTTCAGTGCTCAACAGTTAGCCCCGTGGACACTTTCAAAGGTGGTGTTCTGAGGACGAATCAGATTGGATTCTGTTTTTCTCTCATCACAGTTACTGCCAGACCTGTTGAGTTTCTCCAGTACTCTCTGTTTTTGTTTCAGCCGAACTGATGGCCTTGTCTTCCGGTCAGGCTGACCGTACTCTTGAGGAGATCATCGACCCAGGGAGGACTGATTCTGAAGTTGGTGTGTTAGAGCAACCCCTCAAAGCATTTTGAATATTATGCATTTGATCACCTCCCACCCCCACCTGCACCCAATCCTATACCTCAGCCCCTGATGAAATTCCTTCTTTTACAGTAAACATGGCTGGTCATATACTATGCTCAATATGATCTACCCACGTGGCATGCTGACATTGGATAATTTTGCCTTCAAATTCACCATCTGCCATTCCCTCTCTAAGCTCCCTGCAAAGTATCCCAAGGTTCACCTTTTCAAAATAATAGTGAATGCAGCCGTCCCTCCCATCTGGTGTTGGCCCTTGGCAATGATGTGCCACATTGCCTTGCAAGACAAGGAAGCAGATGCCATAAAGTGTGAAGGATTTACATTAATAATTCAGATTTTTGCATTCATGAAGGATAGGTCTTGTCTGACAAAAGTCATGGAGTTTTTTGAAGAGGCAACAATGACAGGGGACAGAGATATTGGATGTTGTTTATATGGATTTCCAAAAGGCTTTTGATAAAGTCCCATGCAAGAGACCATTAGCTAAGCTTTGAAGCCCATGGAATTGAGGGCATATGACTGACATGGATCGGGAATTGGTTGAGTGGCAGGAGACAGAGTTGGAATAATGGATAACTCAAATTGGCCAGACATGTCTAGTGGTGTCCTGCAGGGCCTCAATTATTCACAATATTCATTACTAACTTGGATAACGACATACAAAGTCAAATATCTAAATTTACTGATGATACAAATTAGGGCAGTATTATAGACAGCACTGATGAAAGCTTAAAATTTCAACATGATATTGATTGATTGGATGAATGGGCAGAGCTGTGGCAGATGGATTTTAACAAAGAACAGGAACAGGCCCTTTGACTCACCAAGACTGCACCAACCCACAATGCCTTTCTAAACTAAAAATATGTTTGCATCGACACTGTCCATGTCCCACTTCTCCCTGCCCAGTCATGTACTCAGTCAAAATGGCTCTCAAACATTGCTATTGTGTCAGCCTCCACCAGCTCATTCAGCAGCATGTTCCAGGCACATCCCCCCAACTCTGTGTAAAAACACCTGCTTCTCATTTCTTCTTTAGACTTACCCACTTTTACCTTCAACCTATGTCCTCTAGGAATTGACATTTCTGGGAATAAAAGGGAATAAAACTCTAAATATCCGTGCCTCGCATAATTTTGTAAACTTCTCTCAGGTCCCCCCTCGTCCATTGATATTCAAGTGAAAGCAAACCAAGTTTGTCCAATCGTTCCTCTTAGCTAATACCCACCAAGCCAGCCAACATCCTAGGACTGGACTCTCTCCAAAGCCTCCACGTCCTTCTGGCCATGTGGTGATCAGTACAGTTCACAATACTCCAAATGTGGCCTAACTGAAGTTCCATGCAGCTGCAACATGATTTGCCAATTTTTATACCAATGAAGGCAAGCATGCCATATACCTTTGCTAACACCTTATTCACTTGTGTTTCAGGCAATTATGGATCTGTATACCTAGATCCCTCTGTATGGTCATGCTATTGAGGGTCCCGCTATTTACTGTATACTTCCCTCCAGAGTTAAATCTTCTAAATGCATCACCTCACATTTGACTGGATTAAAGTCCACCTGCCATTTTCCTGCCCAAGTCTCCAGCCACTCTCTATCCTGCTGTATATCTCTGGCAATTTTTCTCATTATCCCCACAGCTCCCTCAGTCTTTATGTCATCTGCAAACGTACTAATCAGATCACCTACATCCTCCTCCAGATCGTTTATGCACATTACAACCAACACGGGTCCCAGCACTGCTCCCTGTGGAACACCCTGTGAAGCACAGCAGGTCAGGCAGCATCCGAGGAGCAAGAAAATAGTCAAGGCAGCTGTTGAAATGCCAGCCTTCATAGCTAAAGGTTGGGAGTTTAGGGATATAGATGTTGTGCTGCAGTTTTACAAAACCCTACTTAGAACACACATAGAGCACTGTGAGCAGATCAGGACACCACACCTTAGGAAGGATGCTTAGGTTGTGGAGGGAGTTCAACACAGGTTTACACCAATGAGACTGGGATTTCAAGGGTTAAGTTATGATGAAAGACTAGACAAATTATGCCTTAATTCTCCTGAATTTAGAAGGTCAATGTCTGATCTAAATGAGACCTTCAGGATATAAATGTTTGGAGGAAAACATAGCTGGTCTAATTAGTAAGTCTGTGGACAATATGAAGATTGGTGGAGTTGCAGATTGTGAGGAGGATTGTCAGAGGATACAGCAGGATATAGATCAGTTGGAGGCATGGGCAGAAAAATGGCAGATGGCGTTTGATCCAGACAAATATGAGGTCATGCATTTTGGAAGATCAAATACAGATGGAAATTACACAGAGAATGGCAGAACCCTCAGGAGTATTGACATGCAGAGGGATCTGGGTGTGCAGGTCCACAGATCACTGAAGATGGCAGTGCAGGTAGATAAGGTAGTCAAAAAGGCTTATGGCATGCTTGCCTTCATTGGAAGGGACATTGAATATAAGGGTAGAAAAGTTTTGCTGCAGCTTTATAGAACTTTAGTTAGGCCACACTTGGACTATTCTGTGCAATTCTGGTCACCACACGACCAGAAGGATGTGGATGCTTTGGAGAGGGTTTACCAGGATGTTGCCTGGTCTGGGGTATTTTAGCTATGAAGATAGGTTGGATGGACTGGATTTGTTTTCACTGGAATGCAGCAGGTTGAGGGGCAACAAAGTTGATAAGATTGTGAACGGCATGGATAGGGTGGAAAGGACAAGGCTTTTTCCCAGGGTGGAGGGGTCAGTTACTCAAGGCCACAGGTTCAAGGAGTGGGGGTGTGCGTGGGGGAGGGGGAGATATTAAAAGAGGTGTACGAGGCAGGTTTTTGCACAAAGGGTGGCGAGTGCCTTGAACATTCTGCCAGAGGGTGTGGTGGAAGCAGACACAATAGCAACATTCAACAAGCACCTGGACAAATACAGGAATAGGAAGGGAATAGAGGGATACGGATCCTGTAAGTGAAGACAGTTTTAGTGTGGAAGGGCAAAATGTGTCGGTGCAGGCTTGGTGGGCTGAAGGGCTTCTTCCTGTTCTGTATTGTTCTTAGTTCTTCTTAGTACTCACAGGGAATGACAGGGTCGATAAAATAGGGTAAAAACAATGACTGCAGATGCTGAAAATCAAATACTGGATTAGTGGTGCTGGAAGAGCACAGCAGTTCAGGCAGCATCCAACGAGCAGCGAAATCTCTTGTAGAGAGAGGAGGAAAACTTCTTCAAGGCAGGCATCCTTGCAAGAGGATTCGCAGTAGGGTTAAAATCAACAAGGTAAAAACAATGACTGCAGATGTTGAAAATCAAATACTGGATTAGTGGTGCTGGAAGAGCACAGCAGTTCAGGCAGCATCCAACGAGCAGCGAGCTGCTCGTTGGATGCTGCCTGAACTGCTGTGCTCTTCCAGCACCACTAATCCAGGGTCGATAAAATAAACTATTTCCAATAGTTGAAGATTCTAGAACCAGGGGCATAGTTGAAGAATCAGGCCAGACCATTCAAGAGAAATGTTAGAAAGCACATCCACAAACAAAGATTATTGCAAGTTTGAAACTTTCTTCCTCAAATGGCAATTGATGTCAATTCAACTGTTCAATTTAAAACTGAGCCAGACAAGACTTTGATAAACAGGAGATCAAGGGCTGGCATAAGGGGTTAGGCAACAGATCATCCAGGATCTTATTGAATAATAGAGCAAGCTTGAGGGGCTGAATAACCTACTCCTGCTCCTATGTTCCTAACAGTCATCCAGGAGCCAATCAGCACGGTTACGGCAGTGATCCCTGGGATGGAGGGGATTGACCAATGAGAAGAGATTGAGTAGGATGGTGTTGATATGCTCTGGAGTTTTGAAAAATAATCTGAATGAAATCAAAGAAATTTTTAAGTGATTGGACAGGGCAGATACTGACAGACTGATTCCTCACCCTGAAGGATAAACTAGTAAAATGTGGGAATGATGGCGTTGGTTTTAACCCTACTTGAACACCTTAATATGACTAATCTCAAGAGAATGAGCAGCCCATTTTGAAGTGAGAGGAAGTGAAATGTCTTCACTCAACAGCTTGTGAATCTTTAGAATTCTCAATTCCAGAGAGAGAGGTAGATGCTCAGTGGTTGAGTCTACTCAATGCTGCACTTGATAGGTTTTGGGGCATGAGGAAATAAAGAGATATGGAGATATACTTGTAGGGTGTTGTTGTTGTAGAATGGAAGCCATGTTTTTATGGAATGGCAAACATGCTTCAGGCCTGAAATTACTTACTCCTTCTCATGTTCTTACTGCATAGAACATACAACATGACACGAAGGTAGGTAGAGTTGTGATTAGTGCTGAAGGATGTTGTGGGTTACAGAGGGACATAGGGGATAAGATGCAGAGCTGGGCTGAGAGGGGGCAAGTAGTGTTTAATGCAGAAAAGGGTGAGGTAGTTCATTTCAGAAGCAGTAACAGGAATACTGAGCTAATGGTAAAATCCTTGGCAGTGTAGATGAACAGAGAGATCTCGGTGTCCAGGTGCATAAATCCTTGAAAGTTTTCATCCAGGTTGATAGGGATGTTAAGAAGGCATATGGTGTGTTGGCTTTTATTGGTCTGGGGATTGAGTTTCGGAGCCATGGGGTCATGCTTCAGCTGTACAAGACACTGGTGCGGCTGCATCTGGAGTATTGCGTATAGTTCTGGTCACTGCATTACAGGAAGGATGTGGAAGCTTTGGAAAGGGTTCAGAGGAGATTTACTGGGATATTGCCTGGTATGGAAGGAAGGTCTTACGAGGAAAGGCTGAGGGAACTGAAGCTGTTTTCTTTGGAGAGAAGATGGTTGAGAGGTGGCTTAACTGAGACATATAAGATAATCAGAGGGTTAGATAGGGTGGGCAGTGAGAGCCTTTTTCCTCAGATGGTGAAGGCTAACACGAGGGGACATAGCTTTAAATTGAGCGGTGATAGATACAGGACAGATATCAGGGGTAGTTTCTTTACTCAGAGAGTAGTCAGGGCGTGGAACATCCTGTCTGCAACAGTAGCAGAGTCACCGACGTTAAGGGCATTTAAATAGGCATTGGACATACATATGGGTAATAATGGAATGGTGTAGGTTAGATGGGTATCAGATTAATTTCACAGGTCAGCGCAACATCAAGGGCCAAAGGGCCTGTACTGCGCTGTAATGTTCTATGTTCTATGTCCTATGTAACACTTGTCCAAATAACAGCAGGAGAGGAGCTCAGTGGGAGGGCTGTTAATACAGGAAACTTCATAGATCATAGTTGAGGGTATCAAGGTGTTCTGGGACAGAGTTGTACCACCTGACCAGCATTTCAATGAAGGAAACACATTTATTGGCTGGAAAAACTGCAATGCACCATGTGCACTTTGTGGGTTTTACTCAATAAAACATAAGGATGTGCGAACAAACTGAGGTCTCGGGGTGACCTTATCGAGGTTTATAAAATCATGACGGGCATGGATAAGGTAAATAGACAAGGTCTTTTCCCTGGGGTGGGGGAGTCCAGAACTAGAGGGCATTGGTTTAGGGTGAGAGGGGAAAGATTTAAAAGAGACCTAAGGGGCAACTTTTTTACACAGAGGGTGGTACGTGTATGGAATGAGCTGCCAGAAGAAGTGGTGGAGGCTGGTACAATTGTAACATTTAAGAGGCATCTGGATGGGTACATGAGTAGGAAGGGTTTAGAGGGATATGGGCCGGGTGCTGGCAAATGGAACCAGATTAAGTTGGGATATTTGGTCAGCATGGACAAGTTAGACCAAAAGGTCTGTTTCTGTGATGGTCATCTCTATGACTCTGACTTGAAATGGTTGTGTGTGCTGAGATGTGTTACTTCTTGTGTCCATACACTCAGGCTCACTCTTCTGTGACAGATGTGCACTTGAGTGTTCATTTACACTACACTTGTTCCAGTAGGATGGCCACTCCAGAATCCATGGTCCCACAGACTCCTAGAGTTACTCTCTGAACCTACTCTGTCTTTGTTATGACTGTGGTGCACAGTGTTTTTTTTATTCACTTGCAGGATGTAAACATGGCTGGCTGGGCCTGCATTTATTTCCCATCCTTAACTGCCCGCTGAGAAGGGAGTGACGAGCAATCTTGTTAAACCATGGTGTAGAGGTGCCGGTGTTGGACTGGGGTGGACAAAGGCCGAAATCACATGACACCAGGTTATAGTCCAACAGGTTTATTTGAAATCACAAGCTTTCAGAGCGCTGTAGCTTGGTGTTGTGTGACTTCTGACCGTCTTAAACACTGCAGTCAATGTGCTGTAGGTTGACCCACAATGCCCCTTGCAACAGAATTCCAGGATTTTGACTCAGTGGCACTGAAGAAACGTCAATATATTTCCAAGTCAAGATGGTGAATAGCTTGGAGGGGAGCTTGGCAGGGGCTGGTGTTCCCATACTTCTGCTGCCCTTGTTCTTCTCGATGGAAGTGGTCTTGGGTTTGAAATGTGCTCTCTAAGGATCGTTAGTGATTTTCTTGGAGCTGGTACACACTGCTGCTACTGAGCGTTGGTGGTGGAGGGAGTGGATGCTTATGGATGTGGTGCCAATCAAAGGGCTGCTTTGTCCTGGATGGTGTCAAGCTTCTTCAGTTCAATTGGAGCTGTACCTGTCCAGGCAAGAGGGAACTACTCCTTCCCACTGCTCATTTCAGCTCAAACACCCCCTCGACATTAAAATCCGAAACCCCTCACTCTTTAAGACAGGGTCTGCGTCAGTTTGCTTACCCACCAAGTTGTGAGCTCTCATTTACACCACTTCATATTACTGACAGGCCCAGAAATCTCTGAATACATCCTTCTCTCTCTCTCACCGAATCATGACGTGAAACTTTTGCACCTACTTATCCTTGTGATGTCGGCCAAATGATTTTCCCCACAGCGTACTTTCAGAGACTACAGTTTTTAATTTGACATTTCTAGCCTCCGCAGTTTATTTGTTTTCTTCTGTATGAAGAGGGCAGAAGTGGAGAAAAAAATGTCTGCTTTTGGAGGGAGCCCAATGTGAGTGGTAATAATTGAGATAGTCACTGATAAGTTTAGTAACACAATCAGGAGACTCTCTGCTGGTCTTGAGAATGAATAAAATGCAGAACTTGTCACCATCAGCAGTAGCTAAAGTGAACAGCATCGATACATTTCAGAATTAGTTAGATGAAAGAGAACAAAAGTTACGATGAGAGTGAGAAATGACTTTTTTTTCAATTCCACTGCTGTTATTTTTATGAGAAAGATTCTGGTAAATTTTGAACGGTGGGGTTAGCATTTCACAGGATACCTTTTCAAAGACTCCAGTCTTGGCACAGAATGGGCATGGGGATCAAAGAATTATGTCCCTGAGATCCAGCATTCTCGATTTTAGTGGCCTGGAAAATCAAGAGAGCTGATTTCCACATCTGATTTGGTGACCTTCACTTCTGTTGAACACTGTACTGGAGTTTTGTGAATGCAAAAACACACCCTGGGCAATTATCAGAAGTATTTGGGCAGGATATGAAGCCCCTTTATATCAAGTTACGTCTTACAGTGCCATGCAGTGGAATATGTAAATAGATCCGCCTGATAGTCTGCAGAAATCACAGCAATTTAGATTGAGTCTTGAGATGGATTAAGGGTCGCTTTTTCCAAACGATTCAGGTTTCCAGGCCACAGTTTGTGCAGGCTGCAGGTTCCAGCAAGGTTCCTGGGGGTCTCTGACATAACCCAGCAGCAGCTTGTTTGTGAATTTGATTCCTCCTCAGTCAGTAGGACCACCAGGGAATCAGATGAAACTAACCACTAAACCACCAGGGAAATTGGGTGGGTTCCTCCAGATGAAGAAAGGCAAATCCTTCCTGCCTCCCTCCCTCAGCTAGATCATAAAGACCACCAGAAATCTGGGCACATTCCTGCCTTCCACAAGGCTAAGGTTGGAGTGTGAGTACGCCACTGCATGGTGAGGGAACTCAGATCTATCCCACCCCGGGCTACTCCGATGAAAACAGCCACAGATGGGCCTCCCCACAAGGCGACTAAGACCGTCTTCAGTCTACACAACAGCAGCTGAGCAGAAACAGATCAGAACAGACTCTTGTACGGAGCTTTAGGATCAGGCTAGCTGCTGGAAATGCTCCTAATTGGATCAGGTCAGATCCATTCAGTGTCCTTCCTCTCCCCACATTTCTGCAATGATTATGATAGAATATTACACAACTGGCTACTAACTGACTAGTTGTAAGATCACAAGGATACTTTTCTGTACATTTATTTGTTTCATTGCTTGGAATGGAAGTTTCTTTCAGCGCTTCACCTGAACAGAGGTTCTCTGTTGCACTCCGTATTTTGCAATGGCATACTATACCTCAGGGTCTTTACCAGGTTTAGCCTACATATGACTCCAGGCCCACAGCAATGTGGTTGACTCTTATATAACAAAACATCGAATCGAGGATGCTGGAAATTTGAAACAAAGTCAGAAATTGCTGGAGAAACTCAGTAGGTCTGGTAACGTCTATGGAGAGAAATTCAGTGTGATGTGGAGGTGCTGTTGTGGACAAGGTCAAAAGTCACCTGACACCAGGTTATAGTCCAACAGGATTATTTAAAATCACAAGCTTTCAGAGCACTGCTCCTTCACATGGTGAAGTAAAGAGAAGTATATACAGAATTTATAGGCAGAGAGATCAAAGGATCGTACAAATAGGGTGAGTGGAGTGTCGACAGGCTGGATATCAAGTTTCTGTAGGTGTTCAAAAGTGTCAGGCAGTGTGAGTAAAATGTCAACAGCTCAACAGCTAGTGAAGGGATGACTCCACAACCTTTTCACTCAGATTGGTACGTGCATAGAATTAGCTGCTGAAGGAAGTGGTGGAGGCTGGTACAATTGCTGCATTTCTAAGGCAACTGGATGGGCATATGAATAGGAAAAGTAAAAGGGATATGGGCCAAGTGATGGCAAATGGAACTAGATTAATTTAGGATATCTGGTCGGTATGGACGAGTTGGCCCGAAGGAACTGGACATCTCTATGATACAACTAATTGAGGCACAGAGATAATTACAAAAAATAAATGGTGCTGGAAACATAACAAATGGCTCGAATAACATGATAGGTGTAAGAGTTGCATTCCAAGGGTTGAACCAATCTAACAAGTTATCCAAAACTGTACAAACTAATGAAGGTAGAGAAATCATAGCAAGTTATCAAGGTGATGATGTCAAAACAGAACAGTAAGGAGGATCTTACAGAGACAGAACATTGTGATGGGGTTGCATGTAGTGTGACATGAACCCAAGGTCGTGGTTAAGGCCATCTTCCTCGGTATGGTTAGACCCTTGGCATGCAACCCTTACACCCACCATGTTATTCCAGCCATTTGGCTTGTCTCCAGCACCATCTTATTTTTAAGTTTTTGTAATTGTCTCTCTGCCTCAATTAGTCGGATTATAGGTCACTCCTTCACTTGCTGTTCAGCTGTTGACACTTTACTCACACCGTCTGACACTTCTGATCACCTGCAGAGACTAGTTCTTCAGCCTGTCGGCACTCAACTCACACCATTTGTACGATCTTTTGATCTCTCTGCCTATACATTCTGTGCCTGCGTACTCCTCTTGACTTCACCTGACGAAGGAGCAGTGTTCCAAAAGATTACAATTTCAAACAAACCTGATGAACTATAACCTGGTGTTGTGCATGATGTCTGAGAAAAAAATAGAGTTACCATTTTTAGTCCAGTGATCCTTCTCGAGGACATTCTGAATATTGGCTCTGTTTTCTCTTCACAGATGCTGCCTGAATGGCTGAATCTCCAACAACTTCTGTTTTGACTCTAATAATATGTTCTATGTCCCCTGGCCCAGCCAGTGATACCCAATATCCCATGAATAAATATTTTTAAAAAAAGTTAGTGCTTTTGAAAGTTTGTTTGTGGGACTTGGGCATTATTGAGCACTCTACAACCAGTAAAGTACTTCTGATGTGCAGCCTCGGCTGTAATGTAGAGAACGACCTTTCCTATATTATATAAATACAGTGGCTACAAGAGCAGGTCAGAGGCTAGCAATCCTGCAGGTACCTCTCTCCCCAAAGTCTGTCCACCATCTACAAGGCACAAGTTCAGAGTCTTCATCTGACTCCCTGTTTTCCTGGATGGGTGGAGCTCCAACAACACTGGGGAAGTTTAATCCTTTACCTTGTGCTTTTAGCCAAATGCTGCTACCTGCATAATGAGAGCTTGTGGAACATCCTGGGCTCTGGGGGTCTGCACATACACTCTGTCTAAGCTGCTTGTTGTTTATCATTAAACGAGGCACTTCAACTCCATCTGCACAATCATACCATATGTACATGGCATTGGTACCACACACGACTCTCTAGCGTAGTGTCCTCAACCTCTCTCCTCACATTCTCATTCCAGACTGGAGTCGTTTTTTTAATTCACTCATAGAACGTGGGTGTCACTGGTTGGACGGCATTTATGTGTTAGTCCTAGTTTCTGACCTGCTCTTGCAGCCACTGTATTTACACAGCGAGTCCAGTTAAGTCTCTGGTCAATAATAACTGCCGCAATGTTGATAGTAAGGGATTCAGCACCATTGAATGTCAAGAGGCAGTGGTTAGATTGTCTCTCATTGCCTGGGATTTGTGTGTTGCGAATATTACTTTCCAGTTGTTAACCAAGTTTGGGTATTGTCTAAATCTTGTTGCATTTGAACATGGACTGCTTTAGTAACAGAGGAGTCGCAAATGGTGCTGAACATTGTGCAATCATTAGCAAACATCCTCATTCCTGACCTTCTGATCGGGAGCAGGTCATTGATGAAGCAGGTGAAGATGGTTGGGTCTAGGACAGTACCCTAAAGGACTCCTGCAGAGATGCCCTGGAGTTGAGATGACTGACCTCCAACAAACACAAACACCACCCTTGCTGATGTCAGAATCATGTGATTTATTGAATGTGATAAGGGTTACAGGGAGAAAGTAGGAGAATGAGGTTGAGAAACTTATCAGCCATGATTGAATGATAGAACAGACTATGTTTAATTGGAACCCAACCACAACCACAAACATCCACTCCTTCCACCATCAACGCTCAGTATCAGCAGTGTGGACCATCTACAAGATGTACGGCAGAAATTCACCGAAGATCCTCAGACAGCACGTTCCATACCCATGACCACTTCGATCCAGAAGGCCAAGGGCAGCAGATGCATGGGAACACCACCCCATGCAGGTTCCTTTCCAAGCCACTCACCATCCTGACTTGGAAAGGTATTGCCGTTCCTTCACTGTCAGTGGATCAACGTCCTGGAATTTCCTCCCTAAGGGCATTGTGGGTCAACCCACAGCACATGAACTGCAGCAGTTCAAGATAGCAGTTCATCACCACCTTCTTGAGGACATGTAGGAATGAAGCACACATTAGCAGTTATTCATTCCCTCAGAGTTTGTGAACCAGTCCTTTGTCTTTCCAACTGAGCTTTTTCTCTTGCTTTGGACTCTACCTCCATCAATAGTTTACTCCTTAAACCCTCTCCCCATCCTATCTTCTGTGTAAAAAAATATTTTCCTAACTACTGTCTGTTCTGAATTCACTGGACTCAAAACGTTAAATTCTGATTTCTCTCTCTAGATGATGCCAGGCCTGCTGAACTTTTTCTGCAATTTCTGTTTTTGTTTCTGATTTCCAGCATCCACAGTTCTTTTGGTTTTGTTTGTGTTGATGAGGAACAGGCATTGGCCTGACAGGAAATGACCACATCCTTTGATATAAACTTTTTTTAAGAACATTCTCCAGCATCTTAATAAGTTTGGAAGTGCTGTCTCTGTTGTTCGGATGAAGGGTCCTTCCTGAATCATTGACTCTCTTGCTCCTCAGATGCTGCCTGACCTGTTGTGCTTTCTCCAGAGCCACGTTTTAGATTGGATTCCCTACAGTGTGGAAACAGACCCTTTGGCCCAACAAGTTCACACTGACCCTCTGAAGAGTAACCCACCCCCCTACATTTACCCCTGATTAATGCACCTAGCATTATGGGAAATTTAGCATGGCCGATCCACCTAACCTGCACATCTTTGGAGTGTGGGAGGAAACCGGAGCAAACCCACAGTCCGCCCGAGGCTGGAATTGAACCCATATCCCTGGCGCTGTGAGGCAGCAGTGCTAACCACCGAGCCACCATGCCACCCCACTTTATTCACTTCATTGTTATAGCAGACATGACACTGAACATGGTGCACAGGTAGATCCCACAAATAGGCATGTGAATGGAGGGCAAGTAACCCTGGTTTTGATGACAAACTTGAGGGAAGAGTATCAATCAGTGTTCGTCATGTACAACCCTCTACTGTGTTTGATGTTTGATGCCTTTAACCACACTGCCCTGTCTATGTGGTGCCACACTGACATGCTAACACCAGATGACTCCATTATGACTGGAATAGGTTTTAAATGCACATTTCTTTGAGACAGCATCAAAGCTGCAGTCAACTAAACCATACTGATACACAGGTAAAAGCAAAGATGCAGGAGATCTGACATCAAGGCAGAACATGTGACACAAAATCAGCATCCATGGAGATAGAAAAACATCCAGTATGACTTTTCTTTGGAGTGGAATTAAAAATGGAATTTCCTCAGCTTTTAAAAGATTCCTTAAGATGGGAATTTCAAGACTAGGGGGCACATCTTTAAGATGAGAGGAGAGAGATTTAAAAATAAACTTAACAGGCAATATTTTACACAGAATGATTCATACTTAGAATGAACTTCCTGAGGAAGTGGTGGATGTGGGGAAAACTACAATGTTTGAAAGACATTTGCATAAATACATGATTAGGAAAGATTTGGAGGGATATGGGCCTGGAGCAGGCAGGTGGGACTAGTTTAGTTTGGACTGGTTGGACCGAAGGGTCTATTTTCATGCTGTTAGACTCTATGACTTTATGACTCAATGTGTAATAGAATTCTTTTCTTTGTCACTTCCATCTCAGGAGAAATTAAAAACTAGAAACAAAATGTAGAAGATGCTGAAAATGCTTCAACAAACAGACAGAATCCAAGAGAGGAGCACTGTCAATATATTGCAGAAAGGAGATGGTTATTTAACAGTGTAAGATAAAATTAGGGAAAAAAGGAGTCTATTCAGGGCAATGCTACAGAGGCTGTGCAAACTAAAAGGAAAACTTTGGAAATGCCGAGCAGGTTGAGTTGAATTTGTGGAGAGAGTTAAAAGCAATGTTGATATTTCAGGTCAATAATTCTTCCTGAGGATCCATGGATGGTTACAACTGAGTAGCGGAGGAGGCAGGGGAGGGACAGGAATATGGAAATCCTGGCACAGTGGGCTAAGGCTCCAGTGGTCCAGGAGGCAGTGGAGAAGGAGGTGGAGACCCCAGTGTTCTCAGTCAGATTACCCAGCTGTGGATAGAGGATGCCCACTCCAGGTATCAGCCACATGCCTGCCATTCCTGGAACAATTGGGCCCGACATGCCAGGTGCTACAGTGGCCTAGCGTGTCCATGGAGCCAGGGACACCTGGTGGCAGTATGCCCAGGGCCTCTACTCCTGGTGCTAATGAGGTGGCAGCTACAGTAGCAACAGTGTGATGTGGCTGGAGAGGGGAATCCTGGGGCGATCGAGTCAGCAGTGGAAGCAGGGATTCCTGGAGGTGGTCTCTATAGGCCCGGACAGGGGACTCCTGGTTATAGGCAAGGTGACTGCAGCAGCGGAGGCTTGGGGTCTCCTGGTTGAGGGGCAAGTGTGGGTTCAGCACGGGACAAGGCAGTGTCAGCGGCGAATCACCGGCAAAGAGATGGTGCCTAAAGAATGGTGACTCCTTTTTTGGTGGGTCTGGTGCAGGTGGTGGTGAGGCACTAGAGAACTCTTTCTCAATTACTGGAGGCTAGGTGCTGAGGTGGGCTGTGTTGGAAGGACTGTAGTACTGAACATTTTATTTCTCTACCTTTCTGACTTTTTTCCGAAGAACTTATACTTAAGAATCTGTATCTGGTTACCTTGGTACCTAAGATGATGCTCTCAGTGGCAACTTGTAAACTTTTCAGTGTACTCATTTGAGTACTTGTGACAATTAGGCTAATTCAATTCAGTTCATTACAATTTTTGTTTCCTTAACAATTTGGTGCAATCAGAATTATCGAAGTACGATGGGACAGAGGAGGCCATTTGGCCCATCATGCCTGCACTGACTCACCTAGTGCCAATCTCCTGCCTTTTCCCCATAGCCCGTGCACACCATTTCTATTCAAACAATCACCCAAAGCTCCTCTTGGAGGCCTCAGTTGCCTCCATCACGTTTCCAGGTTCGAACATTCCACACCCACACCACTCGCTGGGTGAAAACGGTTTTCCCCACACCATTCGTGCTTCACTTCAACAGACACCTCCTCATTCTAGCTCCTTTTACCAGCAGGAGCAGTTTCTTCCTATCGACTGCGTCCAGCCCCCTCATAATTTGGAAAGCCTTGATCAGATCTCCTTGCTCTCCAAGGAGGGGAGGCTTCAGCTGATGGCCTCAGCTTCCCTTCTCTCTTTCACGAAGGCTGGTCTTTATAAAGACACAAGCTGTCATTTCTAGTACTTGTTTGTGTTGTGTCCCTGTTGCAACATCAGTCAGTGCTTACCTCATGTGCCCAGAACTCAAGCACTCATCCGTTTCTGGTTTTGTGGGATATTCTGCCACTAGCCAATAACAGCAGGAAGATACAGCAATGAGCTGACTGGTCGGTCACCTTGCTGTTGTCAAGGAGACTCCTCCAATCCGTTTGCAGACAGTGGCTGCACTCTGTTTTATATATAGAACTGGGGAAGTTCAGCATCGATATCTCATGTCAATTTTAAAACGGGAAAAGAAAGTGCAAATTAGCCGATTAAATCTGCAGTCCATTGCTTTTGTTTCAGAGTGAAAGTCCCCTTTCTCCAGACCTTCCCACAGTTTTAAGTGGACTCTGAGAGAAATGATTTTAAAGATATTCCAATTTCTTCAATTTCTGTAATTTGTTCCGATAACGATCATCGATGACTTTGCTGTTTGATTTACCTTTGTACTCCCTCATGGTGACTGAGATCCATAGAAACAGGAGCTGACCAGTCAGCCTTTGCAGAGAGAGGATTGAGTATCCTCTTGCAAGGATGTCTGTCTTGAGGAAGTTTTCCTCCTCTCTCTACACGAATCTCAGGGAGTCCCTCTCCCACTGCAACTCCCAGGTCATTTCCTCTGTCCTGAAGCTCTTTCTACCTGCCTATCTTCCATTCCACCTATCCACTCCACCCTCCTCTCTGACCTCTCACCTTCATCTCCACCCCCATCCACTCATTGTACTCTTTGCTACCTTCCCCCACCCTCCTCCCTGACCTATAACCTTCATCCCCACCCCCATTCACCTATTGTACTCTATGCTACTTTCTCCCCACCCCCACCCTCCTCTCATTTATCTCTCCACCCTGGAGGCTTCCTGCCACTATTCCTGATGAAGGGCTTTTGCCTGAAACATCGATTTTCCTGCCCCTCGGATGCTGCCTGACCTGCTGTGCTTTTCCAGCACCACTCTGATCCAGAATCTGGTTTCCAGCATCTGCAGTCCTTGTTTTTACCTACAGGAGCGGGAATGTTTTGCTACAATTGTACAGGGGCTTCTGAACCACCCCTGGATTATTGTGTACTGTTTTGGTCTGTTTATTGGAGAAAGGGTATTCTTATGACAAGAGGGAGTGTAGCGAAGATTTACCAAATTGATTCCTGATATGGCAGGACTGACATATGAAGAGAGACTGGATTGCTCAGCATTATCTTCACTGGAGAGTGGATATTGTTTATAATTCCAGCAGGACTAGACAGGATAAACACAGGAAGGATGTTCCCGATGACCAGGGAATCCAGAACCAGGGCTCACAGCCTGTGGGTACAGGGTTGGCCATTTTGGGCTGAGATGAGGAGAAATGTCTTTACTCAGAGAGTGGGGAGCCTGTGGAATTCTCTGTCACAGGTTGAGGTCATGACATTGAATATTTTCAAGAAGATAGACATAGCTCTTAGGAATCGAAGGGTAAGGTGCAAAGGCAGGCATGTGAGTTGGATGACAAGTCGTGATTATACTGAATGGGGAAGCAGGCTTGAAGGACTGAATGGCCTCCACCAGCTCCTATTGGCCATGTTTCTATGCTGCATTATTTAGTCTGTTCTGGATTTCTGGATTGATGCAATCTGTCTCCGTTGGCTTCGTATCTATGGATAGCCATACCTTTGAAAAGTTCAATGAAAGCAGCTGTCACAGGACCCCCTCTCATTCTGGTGGTTCCACGGTGGGAGGAGTCGTTTCTGTTCATTTACTCCATTGATCAGAGAAACACCTTGACTAGATCAGCCTTCAGACTCTAATACTGACAGGGGACACACCATACGTGTCCAGGCTGTCCTTCACAAACAACCGGGTCATCTTGCTCTGATTCTGATACTGCTTTCCTGTCCAGGCCAATCTATCCAACCCAGGATACAAGGCTGGTGACAGGCTCTGACTCTAAGCTGCATATGATGAGGTACAGTGTTCCTATTCCCCTGAGATAAACGCTGATGTTTTAACTGCTTTCTTGATTGTTGTTTTACATCTGTCCTCTAACTCTCAGTGATTTTTATCATGGACACTCAAATCCTTTTGTATCCACAGAGCTGATCTGGTGTAATCCTATTGAATGGTGGAGCAGGCTCGAAGGGCTGAATGGTCTTCTGTAAGATCAGAAGGAATAGGAACAGGAGTAGGCTAATCAGCGGCACGGTGGCTCAGTGGTTTGCACTGCTGCCTCACAGCACCAGGGCCCCAGGTTCAATTCCAGTCTCGGGCGACTGTCTGTATGGAGTTTGCACATTCTCCCTGTGTCTGTGTGGGTTTCCTCTGGGTGCTCCAGTTTCCTCCCATAGTCCAAAGATGTGCAGGTCAGGTGAACTGGCCATGCTAAATTGCCCGTAGTGTTAGGTGCATTAGTCAGAGGAAAATGGGTCTGGGTGGGTGGCTCTTTGGAGGGTCGGTGTGGACTGGTTGGGTGGAACAGTCTGTTTCCACACTAGGGAATCTAATCTCATCAGCCCTTCAGGCCTTTCCACCATTCAATAGAATTGAAGCTGATTTGACATCCCTCACATCCACTTCCTGCCCTTTCCCTGTAACCCTTGACTCCCTGACTGATCAAGAATCTATCTCAGCCTTAAATATACACATGGACTCTGTCCCTACAGCTCTGTGTGGCAAGAAGTTCCAAAGAATCACAACCTTCTGAGAGGAAGAAATTCCTCCTCATTTCTGTCTTAAATCGATGTCCCTTTATTCTGAGACTGTGCCCATGAGAGGAAACATCCTCTCAGCATTGACCCTGTTAAGGCCCATCAGAATCAGATATGT
Source organism: Chiloscyllium punctatum (assembly GCF_047496795.1). Lineage (NCBI taxonomy): Eukaryota > Metazoa > Chordata > Chondrichthyes > Orectolobiformes > Hemiscylliidae > Chiloscyllium > Chiloscyllium punctatum. The sequence continues at coordinate 89,392,874 of NC_092760.1, forward strand.
TTCAATGAGATCATCTTTCATTCTTCTAAACTCCAGTGAGTAGAGTTGCAACGAAGATGGTGTGAGGTCAGAGTGGAAGTGATAAAGGGAAATAGTCAGACCACACAGACACAACCTAAGATTAAGGTTAGGAGACTTTATTCAGGCCAGAGAAAGGGCAGGGCATTCATTCATAAAACCACAGTAAAGGTGGGAACTTCTTATCAAAAACACAGACAGCGAGAAATCATTCAAGAAAGAACTGTCAAAGAAATAAAGATCATTATTACAGAATGGACAATGCGAATCGGCCAGTTAAAAACAAATTGAGAATCGAGAGGCGCAGGGAGGGGAAAAGCAAAGGGAAATCCCAAAGTCTTTTATTGATATATAAACAGCAAGAGAGTGGCTTGAGGAGGAGTAGGGATAATCAGAGACCAAAAGGGGATGTACACATGGAGGCAGGATGGATGACTGAAGTGTCCGAAGAATACTTTGCATCTGCCATTACTAAAGAGGCCATGGTGACAGAGGAGGAAGCTCTGTCACATGAGGGGATCAAAATTAATAAGGAAGGAAACTTGGATAAATTGTTGGCACTTAAAGTTGACAAGGCCCTGGGACTGGATGTGAAACATCCAAGGATCTTGAAGGAAGTGGGGGTAAAAATTGTGAAGATACTGACCAGAAATTTTCAATCATCTCTGGTTTTGGGGTGATGCCAGAAGATGAGAGAACATTACAACCTTGTTCAAAAGCAGTTGTAAAGGTAATCCCAGCAATTACAGGCCAATCTATTTCATCTCAGTCATGAGGTAACTATTGGAAACATTTATTTGGAATAGATAGTCACATGGAAAGCAATGGGTTGGTAAGGAAGAACCAGTATGGATTTCTGAAGATTAGATTAGATTCCCTACAGTGTGGAAACAGGCCATTTGACCAAACCAGTCCACACCGACCCTCTGAAGAGTAACCCACTCAGATCCATTCAACCTGACACAATGAGTAATCTAACATGGCCAATTCACCTGACCTGCACATCTTTGGACTGTGGGAGGAAACCGGAGCACCCGGACGAAACCCACGCAGACACGGGGAGAACGTGCAAACTCCACACAGAGAGTCACCCAAGGCTGGAATCAAACCCAGGTCCCTGGTACTGTGAGGCAGCAGTGCTAACCAATGAGCCACCATGAAGCGAGTTTAACTCACTTGTAGAAGTTTTTTGAAGAGGTAATGTAAAGGATTGATGTAGGTAATGTTTTTAACATGGTCTTCATGGATTTCCAAGAAGCATTTGACAAAGTGCCTCCCAATAGACATTTGTGAAAGGTTACAGGTCACATTATAAAAGGGACAGTGACAATACAAATACAAAATTGACTGGGTGATAGAAAACAGAAACTAATGGCCAAGGTATAATCTTTGGGCTGGAGGAAGGTATGTGCTGGAATTCCCCAGGAGTTGGTATTGGGACCTTAGCTTTTTGTGATATATCTTAATAATCTGGATCGTGGTGTGAAGGAGACAATTTCCAAGTTTGCAAATGACATAAAATTTAGGAGAAGTGAAACTTTTGAGGAGAATAGTGTAGAACTTCAAAAGGACATCGACAAGTTGGATGGAGCCGTTGGATGGGTGTCAGATAAGGTTCAATGCAGAGAAATGTGAGGTGATGCACTTTGGTCGGAAGAACATTGAAAGATGATATTAAATCGAGGGTACAATTGTAAAGGGGGGGCAGCTGAAGTGAGACCTGGGGGTATACATGCACAGATCATTTCAGGTGGTAGGGCCGATGATGAGAGCTATTAATGAAGTACATAATATCCTTGGCTTTATTAATAGGGGCATAGAGTACATGGCTGAAAATGTGTTGCTGGAAAAGCGCAGCAGGTCAGGCAGCATCCAAGGAGCAGGAGAATCGACGTTTTGGGCATGAGCCCTACTTCAGGAATGAGGAAAGTGTGTCCAGCAGGCTAAGATAAAAGGTAGGGAGGAGAGACTTGGGGGAGGGGCGTTGGAAATGCGATAGGTGGAAGGAGGTTAAGGTGAGGGTGATAGGCCGGAGTGTGGGTGGGGCGGAGAGGTTAGGAAGAAGATCGCAGGTTAGGAAGGTGGTGCTGAGTTCAAGGGTTGGGACTGAGACAAGGTGGGGGGAGGGGAAATAAGGAAACTGGAGAAATCTGAGTTCATCCCTTGTGGTTGGAGGGTTCCTAGGTGGAAGATGAGGCGTTCTTCCTCCAACCGTCGTGTTGCTATGGTCTGGCGATGGAGGAGTCCAAGGACCTGCATGTCCTTGGTGGAGTGGGAGGGGGAGTTGAAGTGTTGAGCCACGGGGTGGTTGGGTTGGTTGGTCCGGGTGTCCCAGAGGTATTCTCTGAAACGTTCCGCAAGTAGGTGGCCTGTCTCCCCAGTATAGAGGAGGCCCCAAAACCGGGTGCAGCAGATGCAGTAAATGATGTGTGTGGAGGTGCAGGTGAATTTGTGGTGGATATGGAAGGATCCCTTGGGGCCTTGAAGGGAAGTGAAGGGGGAGGTGTGGGCGCAAGTTTTGCATTTCCGGTGGTTACAGGGGAAGGTGCTGGGAGTGGAGGTTGGGTTGGTGGGGTGTGTGGACCTGACGAGGGAGTCACGGAGGGAGTGGTCTTTTCAGAACACTGATAGGGGAGGGGAGGGAAATATATCCCTGGTGGTGGGGTCCGTTTGGAGGTGGCGGAAATGACGACGGATGATACTCTGTATATGGAGGTTGGTGGGGGGAGACATCGAACAGTTCTTCTGCCGCTTCGCCTCCGCGCCTATTTCTTCAACTAGGATTCTTGCCCACCCTCTGATGACCCCTTCTCCCACCTCCAACACCCCCCATCCACCTGGACACTCCGTGCTGGCCTCTTACCTGCCCTCGATCTCTTCATAGCCAACTGCCGCTGCGACATTAACCGCCTCAACTTCTCCACCCCTCTCACCCACTCCAAACTCTCACCCTCGGAACGTGCAGCCCTCCACTCCCTCCATTCCAACCCCAACCTCACTATCATACTCGCAGACAAGGGAGGCGCGGTAGTAGTTTGGTGCACCGATCTTTATATTGCTGAGGCTAACCGCCACCTCGCCGACACCTCCTCCTACTTCCCCATTGACCATGACCCCACCTCCCACCACCAAACCATCATCTCCCAGACCATCCATAACCTCATCACCTCAGGGGATCTCCCATCCACTGCCTCCAACCTCATAGTCCCACAACCCCACACCACCCGTTTCTACCTCCTACCCAAAATCCACAAACCTGACTGCCCCGTCCGACCCATTGTCTCAGCCTGCTCCTGCCCATCAAACTCATCTCTGCATAACTCGACACGGTCCTGTCTCCCTTAGTCCAAGAACTCCCCACCTACGTTCGGGATACCTCCCACGCCTTCCACCGCCTCCATGATTTTCACTTCCCTGGTCCCCAATGCCTTATCTTCAACATGGACATCCAGTCCCTGTACACTTCCATCCCCCATCACGAAGGACTCAAAGCCCTCCGCTTCTTCCTTTCCTGCCAACCCAACCAGTACCCTTCCACTGACCCCCTCCTTCGACTGACTGAACTGGTCCTCACCCTGAACAACTTCTCTATCCAGTCCTCCCACTTCCTCCAAACCAAAGGAGTAGCCATGGGCACCCGCATGGGCCCCAGCTATGTCTGCCTCTTCGTAGGATATGTGGAACAGACCATCTTCCGCAGCTACACTGGCACCACCCCCCACCTTTTCCTCTGCTACATCGATGACTGTATCGGTGCTGCCTCGTGCTCCCACGAGGAGGTTGAACAGTTCACGCACTTTACCAACACCTTCCACCCCGACCTCAAATTTACCTGGTCCATCTCAGACTCATCCCTCCCCTTCCTAGACCTCTCCATTTCTATCTCGGGCGACTGAATCAACACGGACATTTACTATAAACCGACCGACTCCCACAGCTACCTAGACTACACCTCCTCCCACCCTGCCTCCTGTAAAAACGCCATCCCGTATTCCTAATTCCTTCGTCTCCGCCGCATCTGCTCCCAGAAGGACCAGTTCCAAAACTGTACAACCCAGATGGCCTCCTTCTTCAAAGATCGCAATTTCCCCACAGACGTGGTCGACGATGCCCTCCACCGCATCTCCTCCACTTCCCGCTCCTCCGCTCTTGAATCCCGCCCTTCCAATCGCCACCACTGGTCCTCATTTACCACCCCATCAACCTCCATATACATCGTATCATCCGTTGTCATTTCCGCCACCTCCAAACGGACCCCATCACCAGGGATATATTTCCCTCCCCTCCCCTATCAGCATTCCGAAAAGACCACTCCCTCCGTGACTCCCTTGTCAGGTCCACACCCCCCACCAACCCAACCTTCACTCCCGGCACCTTCGCCTGCAACCGCAAGAAATGCAAAACTTGCGCCCACATCTTCCATATCCGCCACAAATCCACCTACACCTCCACACACATCATTTACTGCATCCGCTGTACCCAATGTGGCCTCCTCTATTTTGGAGAGATAGGCCGCCTACTTGCGGAACGTTTCAGAGAACACCTCTGGGACACCCGGACCAACCAACCCAACCACCCCGTGGCTCAACACTTCAACTCCCCCTCCCACTCCACCAAGGACATGCAGGTCCTTGGACTCCTCCATCGCCAGACCATAGCAAAACGACGGCTGGAGGAAGAGCGCCTCAACTTCCACCTAGGAACCCTCCAACCGCAAGGGATGAACTCAGATTACTCCAGTTTCCTCATTTCCCCTCCCCCCACTTTGTCTCAGTCCCAACCCTTGAACTCCGCACCACCTTCCTAACCTGCAATCTTCTTCCTGACCTCTCCACCCCCACCCCCACTCTGGCCTATCACCCTCACCTTGACCTCCTTCCACCTATCGCATTTCCAATGCCCCTCCCCCAAGTCCCTCCTCCCTTGCCTGCTGGACACACTTTCCTCATTCCTGAAGAAGGGTTGACGCCCGAAACATCGATTCTCCTGCTCCTTGGATGCTGCCTGACCTGCTGCGCTTTTCCAGCAACACATTTTCAGCTCTGATCTCCAGCATCTGCAGTCCTCACTTTCGCATAGAGTTCATGAGCAAGGAAGTGATGTCGAATATGTACCAGACATTTGTCAGACCTCCGATGGAATATTGTGTACAGTTGTGCGCGCGATATTATTGGAAAAATGTGAATACTTTGGAAAAGTGATTTACGAGAATGGTTCCAGGGTGGGAAATGTCAATGAGAAGGATGGATTTACGACATTGGGATTGTTCTTCTTGGATAGAAGGCTGACTGACATTTCCAAAATCATGAGTGAGCAGGAGAGAGTAAGGTGGGAGAAGCTGTTCCTGTGCATGAAAGGATCAAGAATAATAGGGTTTCGATTTAACAGAATGTGGAAATGAGGCAAAGGGTGATATGAGAAAGTCCTTTGCACCCAGTGAGTAGATAGTGTCTGCAATGCACTGCCTGGAAATATGGTGGAGGTATTCAAGAGGGAATTGGAATTGGATGGTTATTTGGGTAGAAGTGGTGTGCAGGGGTATGGGGAAAAGGCAGGAGATTGGCACTAGGGGATAGCAATGTGCAGGCCTCCTTCTTTGACGTAACAGTCCTGTGATTCTGATTCAAGATGCAATGAGTTTGATTCATTCAATGAATCTGGTAAGGAAATGGGAATCATTTACATTGGTCTCAAACAGCAGGGATTCAGTGACTCTGTGAGAAGCTGCAAAAAAATACACACACACACACAAACGCATACACTAACACACACATATACACACACGTGTATACTAACACACACACACAAACACACTCACACTCACTCACACACAAACACACACATGCGTACACTAACACATATACACACACACACACACACATGCACACACAGACACACACACGTACACAAACACACACGTATACACACACACGCACACACAGACACACACACATGTACACACACTCACACACGTATACACACACACGCACACACAGACACACACACGCGCATACACACACACATACACACGCATGTACACACACACACGTACACACACATGTACACACACACACACCCACGTATACACACACACATGTACACACACACCCACGTATATACACACACACACACATGTACACATGCACGTATACACACACACGTACACACACACACACGTATACACACACACGCACACACAGACACACACACACGCGCATACACACACACGTACACACGCACGTACACACACACACGTACACACGCACGTACACACACACATACACCCACGTATACACACACATGTACACACACACCCACGTATACACACACACACACATGTATACACGCACATTTACACACACACATGTACACACGCGCGTATACACACACACACATGTACACTCACATGGTTTTTAGCTCCAGAAAGCAGGAGGTCTTCACTTTGACTGATAACCCCTCCAGTCACAGCACAGAGTAACAGAACTGCTCTTGCTGCAAAAGTCAAAAGCCTTTGAGCAAACAGAACAAATAATTACAAAAAAACAAGTTGTGGCCTCAAAAGTAGTATTGCCAGGCAGGTTTCAGGCTGATTAAGATTGGACAGATTGGGCTTCTTTTTCCTGGAGTTCAGGAGAGCAAGGAGTGACTTGATTGAAGTTCATAGCATCCTAAAAAGCCTTGATTAATTAGATGTGGAAAAGGTGTTTCCTTTTGTGGGTCTCAGAGATGAAGAGAACTTTTTTTGGCTCCTTAGTAAAAGGATTGCTGTAAAAAGAAATATTGTTTTATTAATAAAACAACATATGTTCAATGAAGATGCAATAATTAGTTAACAGACACAGTCAATTTCATAGAGGTCGGCATGCTTATTTCACTAAATGTCTCTTAAAGAAGATCCAAAACACACACTCACATCCACAGCAGCCACCCACCCCCACACCCCCCCACACACACAAACACCATCACACACACATTCAGTCTCTCTCTCTCTCACATACACACACACACACATACATACACATATATGCACAAACACACACTCATATACAGACACTAACATGGAGAAAGTGAGGACTGCAGATGCTGGTGATCAGAGTTGAGAGTGTAGTGCTGGAAAAGCGCAACAGGTCAGGCAGCGTTCGAGGAGCAGGAGAATCGACGTTTTGGACATAATTCTTGATGAAGGGCTTTTGCCCAAAACATCAATTCTCTTGCTCCTTGGGCACTGCCTGACCTGCAGTGCTTTTCCAGCACCACACTCTCGACATACACTAACACACTCACTATCTAACACACACACACACACACACACATATACACACTCACTCTGTAACACACATGCACACAAACATACACTCACTCTCTAACACACATCAACACACACACAAACTCACTGTCTAACACACACATAGACACATACACTCACTCTCTAACACACATACAGACACACTCTCTCTAACTCACATGCACACAAACATGCACACACACTCACACACACAGACTCACACACTCACTCTCCAACACACTGACACACTCACTCTCCAACACACATAAATACACACACTTACTCTGTCACATACTTACACACGCACTCTCTAAATAAAAATACACACACACTCTCTAATGTACATAAACATACACACACAAACTCACTCTCCAACACACAGACACACACACTCACTCCCTAACACACATATACACACACACTCGCCCACACACACACTCTAACACACACTCACACTCACTTTCCAACACACAAACACACGCAAACACTCACTCTTGAACACACACACAGACACACACACTCACTCTCTGACACACACAAACATACACACACTCCCACTCACTCACTACACACACACAGACACACACTCACTCACACACATACACACTCACACATACACACACACTCACACACACACAAACACACTCACTCTCTGACACACACAAACACTCTAACATATACACACACACTTCTGCGCCCATCGTTTTAACTCCTCTTGAACCTTGTATGTTTCAATGAAATTTCTTCTCAACTTTCTACATTCCACTGAGTACAGGCCCAATCTACAAAATCTCTCCTCATAAGACAGACCATTCTCAGCCTCGTGACCCTTCTCTGGATTGCCTCCAATGCCACTATGAGGAGCCCAAACTGTTCACAGGACTTCAGCTATGGTCAAACTGGTTCCTTGTATCATTCCAACAAAACCTCCTTGCTGTTGTGCTCCATTCACTCTAAAATAAAGACCAACATTTTATTTGCCTTCCCTACTACTTGCTCAACTTGGGTGCAAGCTTTTAGTGAAGGAACAAGCATTGATTCTTGTGGTGCCCCATTAGTGACAGCCATCTTAAGAAAGATCCATCGATACCTACTCTCTGCTTTCTCTCTATTAAGTGATTCTCAGTCCTTTCTGGTCTACCTGTCCCAATCCAGTCCAATCCAAACTATTGATGAGGAGACATTTCTTCATCCAGAGAATTGGAAGCCTGTGGAAATCTCTGCCATAGAAAACAGTTGAGGCCAAAACATTGAATATTTTACGGAAGGAGCTAGATATATTTGTGAGGACTTTAGGGATCAAAACATATAGGAAGAAAGCAGGAGCAGGGCTCTGCATTGGATGATCAACCATGATCAGATTGAACGAGGTAGCAGGATCAAAGGGCTGAATGGTTCACTTCTGCTCCTATTTTCTATGTTTCCATATTTCTGTGCTAATATTATGGGAAAAGGACACTGAGGTTGGTGATGTGCCATGATTTACTGGAACATTTTGATGGGCTGAATGGCCTTCTACTGTTCCCATGTTCCTGAAACTTGCTACTTGACAGCATCCCTGGGAATATCTTCACCACAGAGCTGCAGTGAGTCATCAACATCCTTGTTTCTCCTTGAGATTAGATTAGACTCACTACAGTGTGGAAACACGCCCTTCAGCACAACCAGTTCACGCCAACCTTCCAAAGAGCAGCCCACCCAGACCTGTTTCCCTCGGACTAATGCATCTAACACTATGGGCAATTTAGCATGGCCAATTCACCTGGCCAGCACATCTTTGGATCGTGGGAGGAAACCGGAGCACCTAGAGGAAACCCACGCAGACACGGGGAGAATGTGCAAACTCCACACAAACAGTCACTCAAGGCTGAGAATCGAACCTGGGACCCCGGTGCTGTGAGGCAGCAGTGCTAACCGCTGAGCCACCATGCCACCCAAAAATCTGTAAAACAGGTGGGACTTGAACCCAGATCTCCTGGTCCAAGGGTAGGAACTTTACCTCTACAAATGTCAATGTCTCCACTACAAAGGGATGTTTGGTTTGAAGGAATGTCCTGTAATTGAGCTCCTTTCTCCAATCATCCACGTAACCCAAAATAAAAACCCAAAGAGCTACAGATGCTGTAGATCAGAAACATAACTCTGATTTCATTCCAGAGATGCTACCAGATCAACTGAACTTTTCCAGCAACCTCTGGTTTTGATCCAGGTAAACAAGTGTCTCAGCGTCACTAACACCCACATTTAAACAGAAGCACTCAAACCCTGCAAAGTCGCACAGGATAATCGAGAAAGTGCCAATCTCGATCTTAACTCATTTTATTCTGTTGTTGGAAATGGGTCTTTCAAATACATTGGGTCATCTAGATGGAAAGCTTCCATTTATTATTCTTAAAAATTCTTCATGCTTGGTGAAAGAAATCGGTTGGAGTGAGATTAATCTGCATTTGAACATCAGAGAGAAAAAGATCATGAACAGACCTGTATGTTTGTGGAGTTGACAGATAGATCTTATGAAAAATGTAGATGATTGGAAGTGTAAGTTATTGATTACTGCCCTGATAACTGAGACAGGGTTTGACTCTGGAGGAGGCAGAAGGATTGCTGCCAGAAACAAGCTGTGAGAAAAAGCCAATTGAGAAGACAGAGAGTCACACGTCTGAAACATAGGCCCCACACCAAGAAGCTAAGTCGGCAACCAGAACACCCCCATTCTTAAAGGTAGTTCCCCTCCCCCACCACTCCTTCCCCCCCCCACTCCCCCACCACCTCCCCCCACCAACCCCCCAAACCAAACTCAATGTAAGAATTTGAATTCTTTCTGTGTGAAAATGTGTCGAAAGTGAAGAGACATCAACACAGCAAGCAGAATCAGCTGCATAAATGTGGAATCTGATCTGGAAAGTAACATCAGATGGAGATTTCGTTGCTCTTGTTAGGGATGTTTTAATTTACATAGCGACATTTTTCAAAAGAAATGAAAAGGCTTAGCACATCTCTCAGAAATGGCTCCAAATGCTTCACATGAATCACTTTGAAGTGCAGGGACTGGTTATATCGGCAAATCTGGCAGCCATTTGTGTGCAACGTGATTCTCCAAACAGTAATGAGATTAATTAGTAGCTAATCTGGTTTGATGGAGTTGGTTGACAGAAGTAGATTGCCCAGAACAACAGAAATTCCCTTTCTCTTTCTCTCCCCCCACATACAATTCAACTGTAATCTTCACCTGAAGAAAAATCTATTTGTTTAATGTCAGGCATTGATTCAAACATTAGAAAGAAAACTCTGCAGATAGCAGGTCAGTGAGCATCTGTGGGGTGAGAAACAGAGTCCACTATATTTCTGTTACTCCAGACAATTATTCAGTTAGATGATGTGATTTAGCTGTAACAAATTCCTGCATTTCAGTAAAAATGGAAGCATTACAGAAATCTGAAATAAAACTAAGCGGTGCTGGAGAAACTCAGCAGGTCTTTCAGCTGTGGATAGAGAGAGAGAGAGAGACAGAGAGAGAGAGAGAGTGAATGTTTCAATTCTGGTATGACTCCTCTTCAGAACTGAGAGGGGCTGGAAAATGGTACTTTTTGTGTTGTAGACAAGGGGCGAAGGAGCAAGCGGAACAGAATCCCATGGCAAAAGACAAAGGAAATACTGGTGGTGATAAAGGAAATAGACACATAGACATGGTGCAGATAAAAGTGTGAAGGAGAGAGTTAACGAGACACAAACAAGACCGGAGTGAGTTAGGGAAACAAAAAAACATGGAGGAGTGGTCATACTCTTAAATTGTGGAATCCAATATTGAGTCCTAGAGATCTTAAAGTGCCAAAACAGAAAATGAAGTGTTGTTTCTGCACTTTCACCCCCACAATCACTCCTTTTGTCTTCTGCTTTGGGCATCTTCACAATCTCTTCCATTCCCTCCGCCTTCTCCTGTGTCGATAGCATAAAATCTTCTAACCCCCTTTTTAACTTGCATTTAAATGGTACCCGTGGTGATAATATTTTTAGGTTATCTGAATGCATTGCAAAAGGGGGGACAGCACGGTGGCTCAGTGGTTAGCACTGCTGCCTCACAACACCAGGGTCCCAGGTTCGATTCCAGTCTCGGGTGACTCTCTGTGTGGAGTTTGCACATTCTCCCTGAGTCTGCGTGGGTTTCCTCCTACAGTCCAAAGATGTGCAAGTTAGGTGAATTGGCCATGCTAAATTGCCCACAGTGTACATCATTCAGAGGGTGATGGATCTGGGTGGGTTGCTCTTCAGAGTATGGACTGGTTAGGCCGAAGAGCCTGTTTTCCACACTGTAGAAAACTAATCTAAAAGAGTTTATATCAATTCTGGTTACTTGAAGATCTCTAGTACACTTGTTTACAGTTAAGCAAATGCATACTGTATAGATTAATCTGCTGACACAGCCTGTTGGCCTGCAGTACCAGGGTGCCTGTGGTCTGTGTTGATGTGATAAAATCCAGTTACCTGGCTCAATTGCATGTTCGCTGGTGGTGTGATGTCACTCTAGATTTCACATAGGGAGGTGCACAAAGCTCTTCATAGGATTGTAATCAGAAAGAATCAACACTGAGCCACAGAAAGGCTTTACTGCAGGGGCTTTGTCAAACGGCATTTTTAAATAGGGTCTTCAACTGGGAGAGAGAGGAGTGGAAAGACAGAAAGGTTTGGAGTGTGGTGCCAGAACTTTGGCCATAGATACTTGAAGACACAGCCATCAATGGGAAGTAGGAAGTCTAAGACAAAAGTCACCATAACCCATCTCTCTCATTCGGAGGAATGGTGGTGGTTTAAACTAAGGATCCCCATGTCTCAGGCAAGGAGAAGAGTCCTTCATGGTCACCTCAGCTGGTGTGGGAATCAAACCCATGCTATTAGCATCACTCTACATCACAGACCAGCCATCCAGCCAACTGAGCTATAGGAAGTCAAAAAATGGAGAAAAGTAGACTGTCCAGTGACCAGTGCTGGAGGTTTACAGGATAATGGAAAGTTGACAATTTAGAGGGATGTGAAAAAAAATGAGAATTTTAAAATTAACAATTTATGGATAAGTTCTACTTGATCAAGCTGCTGCAGATCAGTGGAGCAAATAATTGAGGTACACCATCTGGAAGACAGAAATAGGTGATATGATTCATGTCTTAAAGTAAACAGGCTTATTGTTTAATGAAGGTGTCTGGTTTGGTTATGTGTGGGTCTAATTATTGATGCATGAGCTGTGAACGTGTCCCATTAATATTAAAACAAACACCCTTTATACTGTTGCTCTGATTCTACTCACGTGTCTAACCGTTATAGTCCAACACACACTCCAATGTCTTCAGGACAAACATCTAACTGACACTCCAGTCCAATTCTGAGTGAGTGCTGTTCAATGGAGGTTGGATCTGATGGCTCATCTCCTCTCTGAAAGAGATGTGAAAGTTTCTATGATATTTTGAACTACAGAATGGCAATGTCTTGGTCAATATTTAACTAATAAGTATCAGCACAACAGATTTATCTCATTCTCTGCCTCTGTCTCACTCTCCCTCTTTCTTTCTCATTTTTTTCTCTATCTTGCTTTCGTTCTCACTTTCTCTCTCTATTTCTGTTTTTCTTCTCTATTTCTCTCCTTTTTCTCTTTCTCATCTTTTCTCTTTCTTTCTTTTTCTTTCTCTATCACACTTTCTCTCCTCTCTGTTCCTTTCTCACTTTCTCCTTTTCTCTGTCTTCCTTTCCCCTCTCTCTGTCTCTTCTTCCTGTAGCGACATAATCTCTTTAAAACTATTGAATGGAGCAACATCATCACATTTCATTTTTATTAGGTTACTCTTTCATCTTGGAAACTGTGTTTTAAAAAAAGAAGCATATTTATTCTTTCAATGAACAAAACTTCCATGCATCTAGCATTTTTGATGAAGAAACAAAAGTACCAGAAGCTGTATAGGAAATAGTCAAGGAGGGATCAAGCAGGAAGGTCAAACCCAAGCATGGTCATTTGAAGCATTTGTCAATAATATTTCTGTGCCTTGCAGACAAAGGATTATCCAAATAGAAGCAGAAATTAAAGCTCACATATGGTTCACCTAAGATTCTCTTTGTTCAGTGTTGCCCAACCCATTCCTGTGTCTCAGATTCACATGGAATTACAGAATTGCAACAGCACAGAAAGTGACCAGTCAGCCCACCATGCCTGTGCTAGCCCTGTGAATGTACAACGCAATTGTTTGATTTTCTGTAATTGGTATCAGGAACAAAACTGCAAGATGTTTTGCAGCAAATCATAGGTTTAAAGCTTAGTAAACAGTCTTAAAACCCCATGTGTAGTTTTGTAAAGTGACAAATTCATCTCTGACAAAGATGAACCAGATTAAACTGAAGCCCACTTGCCAGTTTGCAAAGAGCCAGACTAAGTTGAGGTTGTTCGCTTGGTGTCTGCACTGAGAGAATTAACTGAAGGAAAACCACATCAGGTAAATGAACCTTTATTAATGATTGACACTTCTGTTGCGCAAGTCTGTACAAGGAGGGAGAATTCAAAGTTTATTTCATACTGTAATTTTTTTAATAATTGGAATTCTGATCAGGTTGCTTATGCAGTTAAATGTCCTTAATTTGGTGATGCTTTATTCTTAAAATTCTCTGAACATGAGGTAGCTCAGGTTAAAATGAGGGCGTAGGTTTACTCAACTTGTGTATCAATGACACATGAATGCACTCAAGAAATACCATCAGCAACGTCTCCATCGCATCCTCAGAGTCAGTGTGAGGACTGATGGAAAAACAATTGTTTCTGAAGTCAGCTCTACAGGTATTCAGGCAAAACCAGCTTTAATAGAATCCCTACAGTGGAGGAGCAGGCCATTCAGCCCATCAAGTCCACACTGACCCGCTGAAGAGCAGCCCAACCAGACCCACCCTATCCCTGTAACCCTGCATTTCTAACCCACCTACCCTACACATCCCTGTAACCCCACATTTCCCCTGACTAACCCACCTACCACAGTGGCTTAGTGGTTAGCCCTAGCTGCCTCACAGCAACAGGGTCCCAGGTTTGATTCCAGCTTCGAGCGACTGTATGTGTTTGCATATTCTCCCCGTGTCTGCGTGGGTTTCCTCCAGGTGCTCCGGTTTCCTCCCACAGTCCAAAGATGTGCAAATCAGGTGAATTGGCCATGCTAAATTGCCCATAGTGTTAGGTCAATTAGTCAGAGGGAAGTGGGTCTGGGTGGGCCAAAGGGTCTGTTTCCACACCATAGGGCATCTAAACGAACCCACCTACTCTACACATCCCTGTAACCCCATATTTCCCATGACTAACCCACCTACCCTACACACTATGGGACATTTTCTCACGGCCAATCCATCTAACCTGCACACCTTTGTACTGTGGGAGGAAAATGAAGGTATCCTACACAGATACAGGGAGAATGTGCAAACTTCACACAGACAGCTGCCCGAAGGTGGAATTGAACCCAGGTTCCTGGTACTGGGAGGCAACAGTGTTAACCCCTGAGCCACCATGCCATCCTGGTGCTGGGAGGCAGCAGTGTTAACCCCTGAGCCACCATGCCATCCTGGTGCTGGGAGGCAGCAGTGTTAACCCCTGAGCCATCATGCCATCCTGGTGCTGGGAGGCAGCAGTGTTAACCCCTGGGCCACCATGCCATCCTGGTGCTGGGAGGCAGCAGTGTTAACCCCTGAGCCACCATGCCATCCTGGTGCTGGGAGGCAGCAGTGTTAACCCCTGAGCCACCATGCCACTCTGATAGATGCAAGTGAGCTCCCCCTTACTCAGTCCTGTTCTCTTAACCCAGGAAGAGTCTTTCCTCTCTCCCTGCCAGCTCTCTTATTTTCCAGCATGGACATCAATCAGGGGCACCCTGATCCAACCTAAAGTTACCAATCAACATACAATGTCACTACTGAATACAAAGCACACTCTCATTGTTACAAAACAAACTTCCATGAGAATTAAACTGCAAGAATAAATTTCTGATATTAAAAAAACAAATGTTTCACTGAAGCATTCAATCACTTATGCAAATAAACATTCCATTTGTGGTTAATACCTTAGGTCAACAAGCATTTCCATCCAGTACTTACAACTCCTGTGTCAATCAGTAGTTCCATTCAACAAGGAGATGGAGCTTATAGGTCTGCCATCATTGCCTGTCCACAACTCCCCCATCCAACCACACCCTCTGTTCTGTGTGTTTTGTGGTTTTTCAGCAATGAAACGCAAGTTCTATTAGTGTCTAATACATCCAGGCAACTCTCTGATACATGAGCAGCAGTCTTTTTAAAACTGGATTTCTCTCTGCACAACATCTTGCCAACTTTGCAAGTGCTCATGAATTTAAGCATACTTTGTTCCCAGGCCTTTTCACAACCTCAAAGTGTGCCTTACCTCCACCACAGACGTGAGAGCTAAAACAGGCTGATGTGCAGATGTTACTGGCCCCAACAACTTCCATCTTTTTCACGAAGTCACGTGTCGAAACCGGAGCCAAAGTATTTGCATGCAGCAGGGCCAAGATTAGAGCATTGCTGGAAAAGCGCAGCAGGTCAGGCAGCATCCATGCAGCAGGAGAATCGACATTTCAGGCATAAGCCCTTCATCAGGAATGAAGGAAGGCTCTTGCCCGAAACGTTGATTTTCCTGCTCCTCAGATGCTGCCTGACCTGCTGTGCTTTCCCAGCAACACACTCTCGACTCTAATCTCCAGCACCTGCAATCCTCACTGTCTCCCACTGCCAGGACTGCCAGCTCCTCATCAGTCAGCACAGTAGGAAGAACCTTAGTTTTACATGGAAATTGACAAGACAGCATTTCTGACAGTGCAGCACTCCCTCAGCACTGCACTGGAGTGTCAACTTGGGTTTTGGGTTCAAGGTTCTGGAATAGGATTCTGAACCTGTAACCTTCTCATTGAGCAAGACTGCAAGATATTACACCCAGTCCATCACATGAACCTAACCTTCCATTCACAGTATTAAACCATGACTGGCACGGGGGAATATTGTTGACATGTTAGCAATGCAGTTGCAGTGTGATACAAATCATATAAATGAAGTGTATCTTATTAGAATGTACAAGGATTTCACTAAAGAAAGTCAATGTAATGGGAGTAATGGTCAATTCTTATACTTTTACAAAACAATATTGAAGTTACGCTAATTGCTTATGGTTTACTTATCAATTCCTTGTCTTTAGCTCCTCTAACGTTCACTGCATTAGTTCGCATTACTGACAGAAAAAGGTTTAAAGATGTGCAAGTTTCCTCTTCTTGGAGCTGGTGTGAAGGGGTAATTAAAGCTGGAGAGAAAGCCACACCTTCTTATCATCTCTACATGTATGTTCTGGTCAAGAAAGTCCTTGGGTGGCAGAAACGAATGCCTTTAAATGGTTGATCTATGGATGCTCAAAGGGTTTTGACTCATCACCTCCTCAAGCTATTGTGTCCCTAGTGAGCTCCCAACTGGGAAACCATGGTAACCTGCCTGTCATGTTTGGGGGATGGAGTCCTCAAATGGCCCCAATCTGGGGCAATCAGATATATGGCAATCACATGTATGTCCTCTGAAGGCCACTCATCTGTCCTGTCCTCCAGACCCCCAAGTCCTTATGTTTTACATTGATTTGATTTTTATTGTGACTTGTATGGAGATACAGTGAAGAGTATTGTTTTGGTGTGCTAACTAGACAAACCTACTTTACATAAGTACATCAGATTAATAGAACAGAATGCACAACATAGTGTTACAGCTTCCTAGACGGTGCAGAGAAAGATCAACTCCAATATATGAGAGATCCATAAGTCTGATAACAGTGGGGAAGAAGTTGTTCTTGAATCTTTCAGTACGTATTTTCAAACTTTTGTATCTTCTGTCCAATGGAAGAGGGTGTAAGAGAGTATAACCGGGATGGGAGGGGTCTCTGATGTTGGCTGCTTTCCCAAGGCAGTGGGGAGTGTAGATGGAGTGAATGCATGGAAGCTGGAAAAGCGCAGCAGGTCAGGCAGCATCCAAGGAACAGGAAAATCGACATTTCGGCATAAACCCTTCTTCAGGCTTCTTCGGGCTGATGCCCGAAACGTCGATTCTCCTTCCTTGGATGCTGCCTGACCTGCTGTGCTTTTCCAGCAACACATTTTCAGCTCTGATCTCCAGCATCTGCAGTCCTCACTTTCTCCCTGAATGAATGGAAGGTTAGGTTCGTGTGATGGACTGGGTGTAATATCTTGCAGTCTTAGCAAAGCAGTTGCCATTGCGAGCTGTGACGCATCTGGATGTTTTCTATAAAAGGTGCATCTATAAAAGTTGGTAAGAGTCATTGTGGACATGCTGAATTTGCTTGGCCTCCTGAGGAAGTAGAGGCATTGGTGTGTTTTCCTGACTGTAGCATCACCGTGGATGGACCAGGACAGCTTGTTGGTGATATTTACTCTGAGGAACTTGATGCTCTCGACCACCTCCACCTCAGCCCCATAGATACAGACAGGGGCGTGTCCTCCACTCTGCTTCCTGAAGTTGATGACCAGCTCCTACATTCTGCTGACACCGAGGGAGAGATTGTTGTCTTTACACCATGACACTAAGCTCTCTATCTGTTTCCTGTGCTCTGGGAATGCGTGCTGCTTCATGCACCCCACCCTGTGAGAAGGAGAATAAGCCTTACCTACTTGCCTCTGGGTTTCATGGAGGAGTTGACCTCAACAGTGGAAATTGGAGTTTCCTTTCTTGGGGTGAGGTAAATCCAATACTTGTTGCCCTTGAACTGAATTTCTGAGGGAGGGTGTGAATCATTCACATTCCCATTGGTGTGGAGTCCAAACTCAGTAAGGGTGGCAGATTTCCTTCCCTAAAGGGCACGAGTGAACCAGATGACAATCAAAAGTGGTCACAATTAATGCTTTCCATTCCACATCTTATTAATTGAGTTGATTTTCCACCAGTGGCAATGGCAATTTGAACCCACGTCCCCCAAGTGTTTCTTGACCAGTGACAATACCCCATGCCCTCTGCTCCCCAAGACAAGGGTTACGCTGTTGGAGCGTGTGATTGATGAGAAGCCCTGTTGGCCTCAAAGGGCTGTGAAATGATTGGTGGCTGCCTAGGTGAGTTATCATGCCGGGGCGGGGGGGTTTGCACCTTTGACCTATCAACTGTCTATCTTCCCTCACAGACTTTCTGCATCTGGCTGTTCACGTCCTATCCCATCATCTGATCCATAGCTCAAGTTCCCACCCCCTTGCCAAGCTAGTTTGAACCCTCCTGAAGAGCTCTTGTAAACCTTCCTCCCAGGATGTTGGTGCCCCTCCAGTTCAGGTACAAAAAGTCCATCTTGTACAAGTCCCGCCTTCCCCAGAAGGTCTCCCAGTGATCCACAGGAAGAAGGTTATCTCAGGATACTACTGTATCTTAATCAGATGGACCAATGAATAGGCTGAGTGGCAGATGGGGTTTAATTTAGATAAATTGTAAGGTACTGCCTTTTGGAAAGGCAAATCAGAGCAGTACTTATACACTTAGTGATAAGGTCCTGGCAGTGCTGCTGAACAAAGAGACCTCGGAGTGCAGGTTCATCATTCCTTGAAAGTGGAGTCGCGGGTAGATAGGATAGTGAAGAAGGTGTTTGGTATGCCTTCCTTTATTGGACAGAGCATTGAGTACAGGAGTTAGGAGGTCATGTTGTGGTTGTACAGGACATTGGTTAGGCCACTTTTGGAATATTGCGTGCAATTCTGGTCTCCTTCCTATCGGAAGGATGTTCTGAAACTTGAAAGAGTTCAGAAAAGATTTACAAGGATGTTGCCAGGGTTGGAGGATTTGAACTATGGGGAGAGGTTGAACAGGCTGGGGCTGTTTTCTCTGGAGCATCAGAGGCTGAGGGATGATCGTATAGAGGTTTATGAAATCATGAGGGACATGGATAGGATAAATAGACAAGATTTTTTTCCTCCTGGGGTGGGGGAGTCCAGAACTAGAGGGTATTGGTTTAGGGTGAGAGGGATAAAATTTAAAAGGGACCTAATGGACAACCTTTTCACACAGAGGGTGGTACGTGTATGGAATGAACTGCCAGAGGAAGTGGTGGAGGCTGGTACAATCACAACATTTAAAAGGCATTTGGATGGGTATATGAATAGGAAAGGTTTGGGGGGATATGGGCCAAGTGCTGGCAAAAGAGACTAGATTAGTTTAGGATATCTGGTCGGCATGGACAAATTGGACAGAAGGGTCTATCTCTGTGCTGTACATCTCTATGACTCTATGACTGTTTATCTGAAGCCCTCCCTCCTATACCAACCCTGCAGCTATGTGTTCATCTGCACTTGCTCTCTATCCCTAGCTTCACTAGCATGTGGCACCGGTAGGAATCCTGAGATGACTACTCTGTTCGTCCTGCCTTCTAGCTTCCAACCTAACTCCCTATGTTCTCTTTTCAGCTCCTCTTCCCTCTCCCTCCCTGTGTCATTGGTACCAATGTGTACCACGACTTCTGACTGCGCACCCTCCTCCTCCCTCTTAAGAATCCTATAGATACGATCCGAGACATCCCTGACCCTGGCACGTGGGAGGCAACGCACCATCTGGGAGACTTGCCCGCGGCCACAGAATCTCCTGTCTGTTCCTCTCACGAGGAATCACTCTCCTATCACTCTCCTATTGCTCTGCTATTCTCCCCCCTTCCCTTCTGAGCCCCAGAGCCAGGCTCAGTGCTGGAGACCTGGATGCTGAGGCTTTCCCTGGTAGGTCACTCCACCCCAACAGTATTATTGAGGGGAACAACTACAGGAGATCCTGACACTGCCTGCCTATTCCCTTTCCCTCTCCTGATGGTCACCTTTATCCTGTACCCTTCGTGTGACTACCCCCCGATAACTCCTCTCTATCACCCCCTCCACCTCCTGAATGATCTGAAGTTCATCCAGCTCCAGCTCCAGCTCCCGTTCCCTAACGCGGTCTGTGAGGAGCTGGAGTTGGGTGCACTTCTCACAGCTGAACTCAGCAGGGACACTAGTGGTGACCCTTACCTCCCACACTCTTCAAGAGGAACATGTAACTGCCCTGGCCTCCATCCCCTCTGCTCTCAATTGCTAAGAGAGATTGAATAAATATTTTTAAAAAGCCTTACCTTATCAACCCTCCACACAGGGTCTTTTTGTTTTGTTGGGAGGAGGACGGGTGGGAGATACTACACGCGTCGGGTCTCAGGTTTAGCCACAACCCGAATATATCAGTTCACGTGCCCAGCAATCCCCATATCCATGTCCATGCTGGTGAGCCTTTGCTCCACCAGGTAAGTATTTCAGAGGGAAACGTACCTTCCCAGCAGCCCCCTGGTCTCTGCTCTCATCACTCTCACTGCTGGAAAATGAAACGACCTCTCCCAAAGGGTTGTGAATCTGTGGCATTCCCCACCCCCAAATGTGTGGTGGATGCTGGGACAGTGAGTACGTTTAAGGAGGAGTTAGACGGATTTTTAGTTGGTAATGGGATGAAAGGATATGAGTAGAAGGCAGGAAAATGGGAGTGAGGATCATATCAGCCATGATCGAATGGCAGAGCAGGCTCGATGGGCCAAATGGCCGAATTCTGCTCCTATATCTTATGGCCTTATGAAAGGAAATCAAAGTCATTCCTGCATTTGAATCTCAGTCATCCCTGATTGCATTTGTTGCAGCAATGCAGACTTCATGACCATCAGCAGGAGACATCGATCCACATTAATGACCATTTAAATCTCACTAAAGTTCAGGGAGTCCACAACACTTTGATTGATAAAGAGTTTCTTTCACATAATTTTAGGCCATTTTCAATTTCACCAGGAAAATGCAAAGACAATTCATAAATTCTGTTCACTTTGACATGACTGGACCTGAAGGGATTACCTTGATGATCATCCAAAGGGTACATTAACTTTAATAACTGCTGATCCATTGCATTGCTTTTGGAAATAATGAAAAGGACAGACTTCATAGGAAGCATCGAGCTGGAACGTAGAAGCTCCTCCGTAATTTATCAACATGCCTAAACGTCTGCTGAGATGACTATTCGCATTCGTGCGTGATACTCCTTGACATCAAAATATGTTAAGGGAAATTTTAACATGACCTCGACACCAGGATACCCATACATCTCACACATTACCACCATTGTAGGACGGATACCGAACAATGATGAGTCAAAATACAGGAAGGAGATAGAATGTCATTCTTGATGTCATGGTGCAATAACAACGTCAGCAAAACTAACAAACTGATCATTGACTTCTGGAATAAAGGAGGAGATCACTCCCCACCTATATCACGGAGTGGAGCTGGAGAGTGTCAAGTTCCCCAGAGTGATGATAACTGACAGCCTGTCCTGGACTTTCCCACATTGATGTGATGGCGAAGAAGGTGCAACAGCCCCTCTTCCTCCTCAGGTGCCTCAGGAAAGTTGGCTTGTGCAGAAGGACTGTCACCAAAGTCTACAGATGCAGCACTGAGAGCGTACTGTCCGAGTGGACACTGAGAGCATACTGTCCGAGTGGACACTGAGAGCATACTGTCCGAGTGGATACTGAGAGCATACTGTCCGAGTGGATACTGAGAGCAAACTGTCCGGGTGGACACTGAGAGCATACTGTCCGAGTGGACACTGAGAGTATACTGTCCGAGTGGACACTGAGAGTATACTGTCCGGGTGGACACTGAGAGCACACTGTCCGGGTGGATACTGAGAGCATACTGTCCGAGTGGATACTGAGAGCATACTGTCCGAGTGGACACTGAGAGTATACTGTCCGGATGAACACTGAGAGCATACTGTCCAGGTGGATACAGAGAGCATACTGTCCGAGTGGATACTGAGAGCATACTGTCCGAGTGGACACTGAGAGTATACTGTCCGGATGAACACTGAGAGCATACTGTCCGGGTGGATACTGAGAGCATACTTTCCGGGTGGATACTGAGAGCATACTGTCCGGATGGACACTGAGAGCATACTGTCCGAGTGGACACTGAGAGCATACTGTCCGAGTGGACACTGAGAGCAAACTGTCCGGATGGACACTGAGAGCATACTGTCCGAGTGGACACTGAGAGCATATTGTCCGGGTGGATACTGAGAGCGTACTTTCTGAGTGGATACTGAGAGCATACCATCCGGCGGGATACTGAGAGCATACCATCTGGGTGGATACTGAGAGCATAATGTCCGGGTGGATACTGACAGCGTACTGTCCGGGTGGATACTGAGAGCATACTTTCCGGGTGGATACTGAGACCATACTGTCCGAGTGGATACTGAGAGAATACTGTCCGGGTGGATACTGAGACCATACTGTCCGGGTGGATACTGAGAGCATACTGTCCGGGTGGATACGGAGAGCATACTGTCCGGGTGGATACTGAGAGCATACTGTCCGAGTGGATACTGAGAGCGTACTGTCCGAGTGGATACGGAGAGCATACTGTCCGAGTGGATACTGAGAGCATACTGTCCGAGTGGATACTGAGAGCATACTGTCCGAGTGGACACTGAGAGTATACTGTCCGGATGAACACTGAGAGCATACTGTCCGAGTGGACACTGAGAGCATACTGTCCGAGTGGACACTGAGAGCATACTGTCCGGGTGGATACTGAGAGCGTACTGTCCGAGTGGATACGGAGAGCATACTGTCCGAGTGGATACTGAGAGCATACTGTCCGAGTGGACACTGAGAGTATACTGTCCGGGTGGACACTGAGAGTATACTGTCCGAGTGGACACTGAGAGCATACTGTCCGAGTGGATACTGAGAGCATACTGTCCGGGTGGATACTGAGAGCATACTGTCCGAGTGGATACTGAGAGCATACTGTCCGGGTGGATACTGAGAGCATACTGTCCGAGTGGATACTGAGAGCATACTGTCCGAGTGGACACTGAGAGTATACTGTCCGGATGAACACTGAGAGCATACTGTCCGGGTGGATACAGCGAGCATGCTGTCCGGATGAACACTGAGAGCATACTGTCCGAGTGGACACTGAGAGTATACTGTCCGGATGAACACTGAGAGCATACTGTCCGAGTGGACACTGAGAGCATACTGTCCGAGTGGACACTGAGAGCATACTGTCCGGGTGGATACTGAGAGCGTACTGTCCGAGTGGATACTGAGAGCATACCATCCGGCGGGATACTGAGAGCATACCATCCGGCGGGATACTGAGAGCATACCATCTGGGTGGATACTGAGAGCATAATGTCCGGGTGGATACTGACAGCGTACTGTCCGGGAAGATACTGAGAGCATACTTTCCGGGTGGATACTGAGAGCATACTTTCCGGGTGGATACTGAGACCATACTGTCCGAGTGGATACTGAGAGAATACTGTCCGGGTGGATACTGAGACCATACTGTCCGGGTGGATACTGAGAGCATACTGTCCGGGTGGATACGGAGAGCATACTGTCCGGGTGGTTACTGAGAGCATACTGTCCGAGTGGATACTGAGAGCATACTGTCCGAGTGGACACTGAGAGTATACTGTCCGGGTGGACACTGAGAGTATACTGTCCGAGTGGACACTGAGAGCATACTGTCCGAGTGGATACTGAGAGCATACTGTCCGGGTGGATACTGAGAGCATACTGTCCGAGTGGATACTGAGAGCATACTGTCCGGGTGGATACTGAGAGCATACTGTCCGAGTGGATACTGAGAGCATACTGTCCGAGTGGACACTGAGAGTATACTGTCCGGATGAACACTGAGAGCATACTGTCCGGGTGGATACAGCGAGCATGCTGTCCGGATGAACACTGAGAGCATACTGTCCGAGTGGACACTGAGAGTATACTGTCCGGATGAACACTGAGAGCATACTGTCCGAGTGGACACTGAGAGCATACTGTCCGAGTGGACACTGAGAGCATACTGTCCGGGTGGATACTGAGAGCGTACTGTCCGAGTGGATACTGAGAGCATACCATCCGGCGGGATACTGAGAGCATACCATCTGGGTGGATACTGAGAGCATAATGTCCGGGTGGATACTGACAGCGTACTGTCCGGGAAGATACTGAGAGCATACTTTCCGGGTGGATACTGAGACCATACTGTCCCAGTGGACACTGAGAGCATACTGTCCGAGTGGATACTGAGAGAATACTGTCCGGGTGGATACTGAGACCATACTGTCCGGTTGGATACTGAGAGCATACTATCCGGGTGGATACAGAGAGCATACTGTCCGGGTGGTTACTGAGAGCATACTGTCCGAGTGGACACTGAGAGTATACTGTCCGGGTGGACACTGAGAGTATACTGTCCGAGTGGATACTGAGAGTATACTGTCCGAGTGGATACTGAGAGCGTACTGTCCGAGTGGACACTGAGAGTATACTGTCCGAGTGGTTACTGAGAGCATACTGTCCGGGTGGATACTGAGAGCATACTGTCCGGGTGGATACTGAGAGTATACTGTCCGGGTGGATACTGAGAGTATACTGTCCGAGTGGACACTGAGAGTATACTGTCTGAGTGGATACTGAGAGCATACTGTCCGAGTGGATACTGAGAGCATACTGTCCGGTTGGATACTGAGAGTATACTGTCCGAGTGGACACTGGGAGTATACTGTCCGAGTGGATACTGAGAGTATACTGTCCGGGTGGTCACTGAGAGTATACTGTCCAAGTGGACACTGAGCGTATACTGTCCGAGTGGATACTGAGAGCATACTGTCCGAGTGGATACTGAGAGCATACTGTCCGGGTGGATACTGAGAGTATACTGTCCGAGTGGACACTGGGAGTATACTGTCCGAGTGGATACTGAGAGTATACTGTCCGGGTGGTCACTGAGAGCATACTGTCCGGGTGGATACTGAGAGTATACTGTCCGAGTGGACACTGGGAGTATACTGTCCGAGTGGATACTGAGAGTATACTGTCCGGGTGGTCACTGAGAGTATACTGTCCAAGTGGACACTGAGAGCAGACTGTCCGGGTGGACACTGAGAGTATACTGTCCGAGTGGACACTGAGAGTATACTGTCCGAGTGGATACTGAGAGCATACTTTCCGGGTGGATACTGAGAGTATACTGTCCGAGTGGATACTGAGAGAATACTGTCCGGGTGGATACTGAGACCATACTGTCCGGGTGGATACTGAGAGCATACTGTCCGGGTGGATACAGAGAGCATACTGTCCGGGTGGATACTGAGAGCATACTGTCCGAGTGGACACTGAGAGTATACTGTCCGGGTGGACACTGAGAGTATACTGTCCGAGTGGATACTGAGAGTATACTGTCCGAGTGGATACTGAGAGCGTACTGTCCGAGTGGACACTGAGAGTATACTGTCCGAGTGGTTACTGAGAGCATACTGTCCGGGTGGATACTGAGAGCATACTGTCCGGGTGGATACTGAGAGTATACTGTCCGAGTGGACACTCAGAGTATACTGTCCGAGTGGATACTGAGAGCATACTGTCCGAGTGGATACTGAGAGCATACTGTCCGGGTGGATACTGAGAGTATACTGTCCGAGTGGACACTGGGAGTATACTGTCCGAGTGGATACTGAGAGTATACTGTCCGGGTGGTCACTGAGAGTATACTGTCCAAGTGGACACTGAGAGTATACTGTCCGAGTGGATACTGAGAGCATACTGTCCGAGTGGATACTGAGAGCATACTGTCCGGGTGGATACTGAGAGTATACTGTCCGAGTGGACACTGGGAGTATACTGTCCGAGTGGATACTGAGAGTATACTGTCCGGGTTGTCACTGAGAGCATACTGTCCGGGTGGATACTGAGATTATACTGTCCGAGTGGACACTGGGAGTATACTGTCCGAGTGGATACTGAGAGTATACTGTCCGGGTGGTCACTGAGAGTATACTGTCCAAGTGGACACTGAGAGCATACTGTCCGGGTGGACACTGAGAGTATATTGTCCGAGTGGATACTGAGAGTGTACTGTCCGAGTGGATACTGAGAGCATACTTTCCGGGTGGATACTGAGACCTTACTGTCCGGGTGCATACTGAGAGCATACTGTCCGAGTTGATACTGAGAGCGCACTGTCCGGGTGGATACTGCGAGCGTACTGTCCGAGTGGACACTGAGAGCATACTGTCCGGGTGGATACTGAGACCATACTGTCCGGTTGGACACTGAGACCATACCATCCGGGTGGATACTGAGAGAATACTGTCCGAGTGGATACTGAGAGTATACTGTCCGGGTGGATACTGAGAGCATACTGTCTGGGTGAATACTGAGAGCGTACTGACCGAGTGGATACCGAAAGCATACTGTCCGGGTGGATACTGAGAGCATACTGTCCGAGTGGATACTGAGAGCGTACTGTCCGGGTGGATACTGAGAGCATACTGTCCGAGTGGATACTGAGAGCGTACTGTCCCTGTGGATACTGAGAGCATACTGTCCGAGTGGATACTGAGAGCGTAATTTCCGGGTGGATACTGAGAGCGTACTGTCCGAGTGGATACTGAGAGCGTACTTTCCGGTGGATACTGAGAGCGTACTGTCCGAATGGATACTGAGAGCGTACTGTCCGGGTGAATACTGAGAGCATACTGTCCGAGTGGGTGCTGAGAGCGTACTGTCTGAGTGGATCCTGAGAGCGTACTGTCCCGGTGGATACTGAGAGTGTACTGTCCGAGTGGATACTGAGAGCGTACTGTCCGGGTGGATACTGAGAGCGTACTGTCCGGGTGGATACTGAGAGCATACTGTCCAGGTGGATACTGAGACCATACTGTCCGGGTGAATACTGAGAGCATACTGTCCGAGTGGATACTGAGAGCGTACTGTCTGGGTGGATACTGAGAGCATGCTCTCCGGTTGGATACTGAGAGCGTACTGTCCGGGTGGATACTGAGAGCGTACTGTCCGGGTGGATACTGAGAGCATACTGTCCAGGTGGATACTGAGACCATACTGTCCGGGTGAATACTGAGAGCATACTGTCCGAGTGGATACTGAGAGCGTACTGTCTGGGTGGATACTGAGAGCATGCTCTCCGGGAGGATACTTAGAGCATACTGTCCGTGTGGATACTGAGAGCATACTGTCCGTGTGGATACTGAGAGCATACTGTCCAGGTGGATACTGAGAGCGTACTGTCCGAGTGGATACTGAGAGCGTAATTTCCGGGTGGATACAGAGAGCGTACTGTCCGTGTTGATACTGAGAGCATACTGTCCGGGTGGATACTGAGAGCGTACTGTCCGAGTGGATACTTCGAGCATACTGTCCGTGTGGATACTGAGAGCATACTATCCGTGTGGATACTGAGAGCATACTGTCCGGGTCGAAACTGAGAGCGTACTGTCCGAGTGGATGCTGAGAGCGTACTTTTTGGGTGGATACTGAGAGCGTACTGTCCGAGTGGATACTGAGAGCGTAATTTCCCCGTGG
Organism: Chiloscyllium punctatum; assembly: GCF_047496795.1. NCBI lineage: Eukaryota > Metazoa > Chordata > Chondrichthyes > Orectolobiformes > Hemiscylliidae > Chiloscyllium > Chiloscyllium punctatum. The sequence continues at coordinate 89,420,620 of NC_092760.1, forward strand.
ATACTGAGAGCATACTGTCCGAGTGGATACTGAGAGCATACTTTCCGGTGGATACTGAGAGCGTACTTTCCTGGTGGATACTGAGTTAGTACTTTTCGGGTGGATACTGAGAGCATACTGTCCGAGTGGATACTGAGAGCATACTGTCCGAATGGATACTGAGAGTGTACTGTCCGGGTGAATACTGAGAGCATACTGTCCGAGTGGGTGCTGAGAGCGTACTGTCCGAGTGGATTCTGAGAGCGTACTGTCCGGGTGGATACTGAGAGTGTACTGTCCGAGTGGATACTGATAGCGTAATGTCCGGGTGGATACTGAGAGCGTACTGTCCGGGTGGATACTGACAGCATACTGTCTGAGTGGATACTGAGAGCGTACTGTCCGGGTGGATACTGAGAGCGTACTGTCCGAGTGGATACTGAGAGTATACTGTCCGGGTGGATACTGAGAGCATACTGTCCGGGTGGATACTGAGAGCGTACTGTCCAAGTGGATACTGAGAGCATACTGTCCGGATGAACACAGAGAGCATACTGACCGGGTGGATACTGAGAGCATACTGTCCGAGTGGATATTGAGAGCGTACTGTCCGGGTGGATACTGGGGGCATACTGTCCGAGTGGATACTGAGAGCATGCTGTCCGGGTGGATATTGAGAGCATACTGTCCGGGTGGATACTGAGAGCGTACTGTCCGAGTGGATACTGAGAGCATACTGTCCGAGTGGATACTGAGAGCGTACTGTCCGAGTGGATACTGAGAGCATCCTGTCCGGGTGGATACTGAGAGCGTACTGTCCGGGTGGTTACTGAGAGCGTACTGTCCGAGTGGATACTGGGAGCATACTGTCCGGGTGGATACTGAGAGCATACTGTCCGGGTGGATACTGAGAGCATACTGTCCGGGTGGATACTGCGAGCGTACTGTCCGAGTGGATACTAAGAGCGTACTGTCCCAGTGGATACTGAGAGCATACGGTCCCAGTGGATACTGAGAGCGTACTGTCCGGGTGGTTACTGAGAGCGTACTGTCCGAGTGGATACTGGGAGCATACTGTCCGGGTGGATACTGAGAGCATACTGTCCGGGTGGATACTGAAAGTGTACAGTCCGGGTGGATACTGAGAGCATACTGTCCGGGTCGATACTGAGAGCGTCCTGTCCGAGTGGATACTGAGAGCGTACTGTCCCAGTGGATACTGAAAGCATACTGTCCCAGTGGATACTGAGAGCATACTGTCCGGTTGGATACTGAGAGCATACTGCCCGAGTGGATACTGAGAGCATACTGTCCGGGTGGATACTGAGAGCGTACTGTCCGGGTGGACACAGAGAGCATACTGTCCGAGTGGATACTGTGAGCGTACTGTCCGAGTGGATACTGAGAGTGTATTGTCCGGGTGGATACTGAGAGCATACTGCCCGAGTGGATACTGAGAGCGTACTGTCCGAGTGGATACTGAGAGCATACTGTCCGGGTGGACACAGAGAGCATATTGTCCGAGTGGATGCTGTGAGCGTACTGTCCGAGTGGATACTGAGAGCGTACTGTCCGGGTGGATACTGAGAGCATACTGTCCCAGTGGATACTGAGAGCGTACTGTCCGGGTGGATACTGAGAGCGTACTGTCCGGGTGGACACAGAGAGCATACTGTCCGAGTGGATGCTGAGAGCGTACTGTCCGGGTGGATACTGAGAGCGTACTGTCCGGGTGGATACTGAGAGCGTACTGTCCGGGTGGACACAGAGAGCATACTGTCCGTGTGGATACTGTGAGCGTACTGTCCGAGTGGATACTGAGAGCGTACTGTCCGGGTGGATACTGAGAGCATACTGCCCGAGTGGATACTGAGAGCGTACTGTCCGAGTGGATACTGAGAGCATACTGTCCGGGTGGACACAGAGAGCATACTGTCCGAGTGGATACTGTGAGCGTACTGTCCGAGTGGATACTGAGAGCGTACTGTCCGGGTGGATACTGAGAGCGTACTGTCCGGGTGGACACAGAGAGTGTACTGTCCGAGTGGATACTGTGAGAGTACTGTCCGAGTGGATACTGAGAGCGTACTGTCCGGGTGGATGCTCAGAGCATACTGCCCGAGTGGATACTGAGAGCGTACTGTCCGAGTGGATGCTGAGAGCGTACTGTCCGGGTGGATACTGAGAGCATACTGTCCGGGTGGACACAGAGAGCGTACTGTCCGAGTGGATACTGTGAGCGTACTGTCCGAGTGGATACTGAGAGCGTACTGTCCGGGTGGATACTGAGAGCATACTGCCCGAGTGGATACTGAGAGCGTACTGTCCGAGTGGATACTGAGAGCATACTGCCCGAGTGGATACTGAGAGCGTACTGTCCGAGTGGATACTGAGAGCGTACTGTCCAGGTGGATACTGAGAGCATACTGTCTGGGTGGATACTATGAGCATACTGTCCGAGTGGATACTGAGAGTATACTGTCCAGATGGATACTGAGAGCATACTGTCCGGGTGGATACTGAGAGCGTACTGTCCGGGTGGATACTGAGAGCATACTGTCCAGGTGGATACTGAGAGCGTACTGTCCGGGTGGACACTGAGAGCATACTGTCCGAGTGGACACTGAGAGTATACTGTCCGAGTGGATACTGAGAGGATACTTTCCGGGTGGATACTGAGACCTTACTGTCCGGGTGCATACTGAGAGCATACTGTCCGAGTAGATACTGAGAGCGCACTGTCCGGGTGGATACTGCGAGCGTACTGTCCGAGTGGACACTGAGAGCATACTGTCCGGGTGGATATTGAGACCATACTGTCCGGTTGGACACTGAGGCCATACCATCCGGGTGGATACTGAGAGAATACTGTCCGAGTGGATACTGAGAGTATACTGTCCGGGTGGATACTGAGAGCATACTGTCCGGGTGGATACTGAGAGCGTACTGACCGAGTGGATACCGAGAGCATACTGTCCGGGTGGATAATGAGAGCATACTGTCCGAGTGGATACTGAGAGCGTACTGTCCGGGTGGATACTGAGAGCATACTGTCCGAGTGGATACTGAGAGCGTACTGTCCCTGTGGATACTGAGAGCATACTGTCCGAGTGGATACTGAGAGCGTAATTTCCGGGTGGATACTGAGAGCGTACTGTCCGAGTGGGTGCTGAGAGCGTACTGTCTGAGTGGATCCTGAGAGCGTACTGTCCCGGTGGATACTGAGAGTGTACTGTCCGAGTGGATACTGAGAGCGTACTGTCCGGGTGGATACTGAGAGCGTACTGTCCGGGTGGATACTGAGACCATACTGTCCGGGTGAATACTGAGAGCATACTGTCCGAGTGGATACTGAGAGCGTACTGTCTGGGTGGATACTGAGAGCATGCTCTCCGGGTGGATACTGAGAGCGTACTGTCCGGGTGGATACTGAGAGCGTACTGTCCGGGTGGATACTGAGAGCATACTGTCCAGGTGGATACTGAGACCATACTGTCCGGGTGAATACTGAGAGCATACTGTCCGAGTGGATACTGAGAGCGTACTGTCTGGGTGGATACTGAGAGCATGCTCTCCGGGTGGATACTTAGAGCATACTGTCCTTTTGGATACTGAGAGCGTACTGTCCGGGTGAATACTGAGAGCATACTGTCCGAGTGGGTGCTGAGAGCGTACTGTCTGAGTGGATCCTGAGAGCGTACTGTCCCGGTGGATACTGAGAGTGTACTGTCCGAGTGGATACTGAGAGCGTACTGTCCGGGTGGATACTGAGAGCGTACTGTCCGGGTGGATACTGAGAGCATACTGTCCAGGTGGATACTGAGACCATACTGTCCGGGTGAATACTGAGAGCATACTGTCCGAGTGGATACTGAGAGCGTACTGTCTGGGTGGATACTGAGAGCATGCTCTCCGGGTGGATACTGAGAGCGTACTGTCCGGGTGGATACTGAGAGCGTACTGTCCGGGTGGATACTGAGAGCATACTGTCCAGGTGGATACTGAGACCATACTGTCCGGGTGAATACTGAGAGCATACTTTCCGATTGGATACTGAGAGCGTACTGTCTGGGTGGATATTGAGAGCATGCTCTCCGGGTGGATACTTAGAGCATACTGTCCGTGTGGATACTGAGAGCATACTGTCCGTGTGGATACTGAGAGCATACTGTCCAGGTACATACTGAGAGCGTACTGTCCGAGTGGATACTGAGAGCGTAATTTCCGGGTGGATACAGAGAGCGTACTGTCCGTGTGGATACTGAGAGCATACTGTCCGGGTGGATACTGAGAGCGTACTGTCCGAGTGGATACTTCGAGCATACTGTCCGTGTGGATACTGAGAGCATACTATCTGTGTGGATACTGAGAGCATACTGTCCGGGTCGAAACTGAGAGCGTACTGTCCGAGTGGATGCTGAGAGCGTACTTTCCAGGTGGATACTGAGAGCGTACTGTCCGAGTGGATACTGAGAGCGTAATTTCCCGGTGGATACTGAGAGCGTACAGTCCGAGTGGATACTGAGAGCGTACTTTCCGGTGGATACTGAGAGCGTACTTTCCGGGTGGATACTGAGTTAGTACTTTTCGGGTGGATACTGAGAGCATACTGTCCGAGTGGATACTGAGAGCATACTGTCCGAATGGATACTGAGAGCGTACTGTCCGGGTGAATACTGAGAGCATACTGTCCGAGTGGGTGCTGAGAGCGTACTGTCCGAGTGGATCCTGAGAGCGTACTGTCCGTGTGGATACTGAGAGTGTACTGTCCGAGTGGATACTGAGAGCGTAATGTCCGGGTGGATACTGAGAGCGTACTGTCCGGGTGGATACTGACAGCATACTGTCTGAGTGGATACTGAGAGCGTACTGTCCGGGTGGATACTGAGAGCGTACTGTCCGAGTGAATACTGAGAGTATACTGTCCGGGTGGATACTGAGAGCATACTGTCCGGGTGGATACTGAGAGCGTACTGTCCAAGTGGATACTGAGAGCATACTGTCCGGATGAACACAGAGAGCATACTGACCGGGTGGATACTGAGAGCATACTGTCCGAGTGGATATTGAGAGCATACTGACCGGGTGGATACTGAGAGCATACTGTCCGAGTGGATATTGAGAGCATACTGTCCGGGTGGATACTGGGGGCATACTGTCCGAGTGGATACTGAGAGCATGCTGTCCGGGTGGATATTGAGAGCATACTGTCCGGGTGGATACTGAGAGCGTACTGTCCGAGTGGATACTGAGAGCATACTGTCCGAGTGGATACTGAGAGCGTACTGTCCGAGTGGATACTGAGAGCATCCTGTCCGGGTGGATACTGAGAGCTTACTGTCCGGGTGGTTACTGAGAGCGTACTGTCCGAGTGGATACTGGGAGCATACTGTCCGGGTGGATACTGAGAGCATACTGACCGGGTGGATACTGAGAGCATACTGTCCGGGTGGATACTGAGAGCATACTGTCCGGGTGGATACTGAGAGCGTACTGTCCGAGTGGATACTAAGAGCGTACTGTCCCAGTGGATACTGAGAGCATACTGTCGAGGTGGATACTGAGAGCGTTCTGTCCGAGTGGATAATGAGAGCATACTGTCCGGGTGGATACTGTGAGCGTACTGTCCGAGTGGATACTGAGAGCGTACTGTCCGGGTGGATACTGAGAGCGTACTGTCCGGGTCGACACAGAGAGTGTACTGTCCGAGTGGATACTGTGAGAGTACTGTCCGAGTGGATACTGAGAGCGTACTGTCCGGGTGGATGCTGAGAGCATACTGCCCGAGTGGATACTGAGAGCGTACTGTCCGAGTGGATGCTGAGAGCGTACTGTCCGGGTGGATACTGAGAGCATACTGTCCGGGTGGACACAGAGAGCGTACTGTCCGAGTGGATACTGTGAGCGTACTGTCCGAGTGGATACTGAGAGCGTACTGTCCGGGTGGATACTGAGAGCATACTGCCCGAGTGGATACTGAGAGCATACTGTCCGAGTGGATACTGAGAGCATACTGCCCGAGTGGATACTGAGAGCGTACTGTCCGAGTGGATACTGAGAGCATACTGTCCGAGTGGGTGCTGAGAGCGTACTGTCTGAGTGGATCCTGAGAGCGTACTGTCCCGGTGGATACTGAGAGTGTACTGTCCGAGTGGATACTGAGAGCGTACTGTCCGGGTGGATACTGAGAGCGTACTGTCCGGGTGGATACTGAGAGCATACTGTCCAGGTGGATACTGAGACCATACTGTCTGGGTGAATACTGAGAGCATACTGTCCGAGTGGATACTGAGAGCGTACTGTCTGGGTGGATACTGAGAGCATGCTCTCCGGGTGGATACTGAGAGCGTACTGTCCGGGTGGATACTGAGAGCGTACTGTCCGGGTGGATACTGAGAGCATACTGTCCAGGTGGATACTGAGACCATACTGTCCGGGTGAATACTGAGAGCATACTGTCCGAGTGGATACTGAGAGCGTACTGTCTGGGTGGATACTGAGAGCATGCTCTCCGGGTGGATACTTAGAGCATACTGTCCGTGTGGATACTGAGAGCATACTGTCCATGTGGATACTGAGAGCATACTGTCCAGGTGGATACTGAGAGCGTACTGTCCGAGTGGATACTGAGAGCGTAATTTCCGGGTGGATACAGAGAGCGTACTGACCGTGTGGATACTGAGAGCATACTGTCCGGGTGGATACTGAGAGCGTACTGTCCGAGTGGATACTTCGAGCATACTGTCCGTGTGGATACTGAGAGCATACTATCCGTGTGGATACTGAGAGCATACTGTCCGGGTCGAAACTGAGAGCGTACTGTCCGAGTGGATGCTGAGAGCGTACTTTCCGGGTGGATACTGAGAGCGTACTGTCCGAGTGGATACTGAGAGCGTAATTTCCCGGTGGATACTGAGAGCGTACTGTCCGAGTGGATACTGAGAGCGTACTTTCCGGTGGATACTGAGAGCGTACTTTCCGGGTGGATACTGAGTTAGTACTTTTCGGGTGGATACTGAGAGCATACTGTCCGAGTGGATACTGAGAGCATACTGTCCGAATGGATACTGAGAGCGTACTGTCCGGGTGAATACTGAGAGCATACTGTCCGAGTGGGTGCTGAGAGCGTACTGTCCGAGTGGATCCTGAGAGCGTACTGTCCGTGTGGATACTGAGAGTGTACTGTCCGAGTGGATACTGAGAGCGTAATGTCCGGGTGGATACTGAGAGCGTACTGTCCGGGTGGAGACTGACAGCATACTGTCTGAGTGGATACTGAGAGCGTACTGTCCGGGTGGATACTGAGAGCATACTGTCCGGGTGGATACTGAGAGCGTACTGTCCAAGTGGATACTGAGAGCATACTGTCCGGATGAACACAGAGAGCATACTGACCGGGTGGATACTGAGAGCATACTGTCCGAGTGGATATTGAGAGCGTACTGTCCGGGTGGATACTGGGGGCATACTGTCCGGGTGGATACTGAGAGCATGCTGTCCGGGTGGATATTGAGAGCATACTGTCCGGGTGGATACTGAGAGCGTACTGTCCGAGTGGATACTGAGAGCATACTGTCCGAGTGGATACTGAGAGCGTACTGTCCGAGTGGATACTGAGAGCATCCTGTCCGGGTGGATACTGAGAGCGTACTGTCCGGGTGGTTACTGAGAGCGTACTGTCCGAGTGGATACTGGGAGCATACTGTCCGGGTGGATACTGAGAGCATACTGTCCGGGTGGAAACTGAGAGCATACTGTCCGGGTGGATACTGAGAGCATACTGTCCGGGTGGATACTGAGAGCGTACTGTCCGAGTGGATACCAAGTGCGTACTGTCCCAGTGGATACTGAGAGCATACGGTCCCAGTGGATACTGAGAGCATACTGTCCGGGTGGATACTGAGAGCATACTGCCCGAGTGGATACTGAGAGCATACTGTCCGGGTGCATACTGAGAGCGTACTGTCCTGGTGGTTACTGAGAGCGTACTGTCCGAGTGGATACTGGGAGCATACTGTCCGGGTGGATGCTGAGAGCATACTGTCCGGGTGGATACTGAAAGTGTACTGTCCGTGTGGATACTGAGAGCATACTGTCCGGGTCGATACTGAGAGCGTCCTGTCCGAGTGGATACTGAGAGCGTACTGTCCCAGTGGATACTGAAAGCATACTGTCCCAGTGGATACTGAGAGCATACTATCCGGGTGGATACTGAGAGCATACTGCCCGAGTGGATACTGAGAGCATACTGTCCGGGTGGATACTGAGAGCGTACTGTCCGGGTGGACACAGAGAGCATACTGTCCGAGTGGATACTGTGAGCGTACTGTCCGAGTGGATACTGAGAGCGTACTGTCCGGGTGGATACTGAGAGCATACTGCCCGAGTGGATACTGAGAGCGTACTGTCCGAGTGGATACTGAGAGCATACTGTCCGGGTGGACACAGAGAGCATATTGTCCGAGTGGATGCTGTGAGCGTACTGTCCGAGTGGATACTGAGAGCGTACTGTCTGGGTGGATACTGAGAGCGTACTGTCCGGGTGGACACAGAGAGCATACTGTCCGAGTGGATGCTGAGAGCATACTGTCCGTGTGGATACTGTGAGCGTACTGTCCGAGTGGATACTGAGAGCGTACTGTCCGGGTGGATACTGAGAGCATACTGCCCGAGTGGATACTGAGAGCGTACTGTCCGAGTGGATACTGAGAGCATACTGTCCGGGTGGACACAGAGAGCATACTGTCCGAGTGGATACTGTGAGCGTACTGTCCGAGTGGATACTGAGAGCGTACTGTCCGAGTGGATACTGAGAGCATCCTGTCCGGGTGGATACTGAGAGCGTACTGTCCGGGTGGTTACTGAGAGCGTACTGTCCGAGTGGATACTGGGAGCATACTGTCCGGGTGGATACTGAGAGCATACTGTCCGGGTGGATACTGAGAGCATACTGTCCGGGTGGATACTGAGAGCATACTGTCCGGGTGGATACTGAGAGCGTACTGTCCGAGTGGATACCAAGAGCGTACTGTCCCAGTGGATACTGAGAGCATACGGTCCCAGTGGATACTGAGAGCATACTGTCCGGGTGGATACTGAGAGAATACTGCCCGAGTGGATACTGAGAGCATACTGTCCGGGTGCATACTGAGAGCGTACTGTCCTGGTGGTTACTGAGAGCGTACTGTCCGAGTGGATACTGGGAGCATACTGTCCGGGTGGATGCTGAGAGCATACTGTCCGGGTGGATACTGAAAGTGTACTGTCCGTGTGGATACTGAGAGCATACTGTCCGGGTCGATACTGAGAGCGTCCTGTCCGAGTGGATACTGAGAGCGTACTGTCCCAGTGGATACTGAAAGCATACTGTCCCAGTGGATACTGAGAGCATACTGTCCGGGTGGATACTGAGAGCATACTGCCCGAGTGGATACTGAGAGCATACTGTCCGAGTGGATACTGAGAGCATACTGCCCGAGTGGATACTGAGAGCGTACTGTCCGAGTGGATACTGAGAGCATACTGTCCCGGTGGATACTGAGAGTGTACTGTCCGAGTGGATACTGAGAGCGTACTGTCCGGGTGGATACTGAGAGCGTACTGTCCGGGTGGATACTGAGAGCATACTGTCCAGGTGGATACTGAGACCATACTGTCTGGGTGAATACTGAGAGCATACTGTCCGAGTGGATACTGAGAGCGTACTGTCTGGGTGGATACTGAGAGCATGCTCTCCGGGTGGATACTGAGAGCGTACTGTCCGGGTGGATACTGAGAGCGTACTGTCCGGGTGGATACTGAGAGCATACTGTCCAGGTGGATACTGAGACCATACTGTCCGGGTGAATACTGAGAGCATACTGTCCGAGTGGATACTGAGAGCGTACTGTCTGGGTGGATACTGAGAGCATGCTCTCCGGGTGGATACTTAGAGCATACTGTCCGTGTGGATACTGAGAGCATACTGTCCATGTGGATACTGAGAGCATACTGTCCAGGTGGATACTGAGAGCGTACTGTCCGAGTGGATACTGAGAGCGTAATTTCCGGGTGGATACAGAGAGCGTACTGACCGTGTGAATACTGAGAGCATACTGTCCGGGTGGATACTGAGAGCGTACTGTCCGAGTGGATACTTCGAGCATACTGTCCGTGTGGATACTGAGAGCATACTATCCGTGTGGATACTGAGAGCATACTGTCCGGGTCGAAACTGAGAGCGTACTGTCCGAGTGGATGCTGAGAGCGTACTTTCCGGGTGGATACTGAGAGCGTACTGTCCGAGTGGATACTGAGAGCGTAATTTCCCGGTGGATACTGAGAGCGTACTGTCCGAGTGGATACTGAGAGCGTACTTTCCGGTGGATACTGAGAGCGTACTTTCCGGGTGGATACTGAGTTAGTACTTTTCGGGTGGATACTGAGAGCATACTGTCCGAGTGGATACTGAGAGCATACTGTCCGAATGGATACTGAGAGCGTACTGTCCGGGTGAATACTGAGAGCATACTGTCCGAGTGGGTGCTGAGAGCGTACTGTCCGAGTGGATCCTGAGAGCGTACTGTCCGTGTGGATACTGAGAGTGTACTGTCCGAGTGGATACTGAGAGCGTAATATCCGGGTGGATACTGAGAGCGTACTGTCCGGGTGGAGACTGACAGCATACTGTCTGAGTGGATACTGAGAGCGTACTGTCCGGGTGGATACTGAGAGCATACTGTCCGGGTGGATACTGAGAGCGTACTGTCCAAGTGGATACTGAGAGCATACTGTCCGGATGAACACAGAGAGCATACTGACCGGGTGGATACTGAGAGCATACTGTCCGAGTGGATATTGAGAGCGTACTGTCCGGGTGGATACTGGGGGCATACTGTCCGGGTGGATACTGAGAGCATGCTGTCCGGGTGGATATTGAGAGCATACTGTCCGGGTGGATACTGAGAGCGTACTGTCCGAGTGGATACTGAGAGCATACTGTCCGAGTGGATACTGAGAGCGTACTGTCCGAGTGGATACTGAGAGCATCCTGTCCGGGTGGATACTGAGAGCGTACTGTCCGGGTGGTTACTGAGAGCGTACTGTCCGAGTGGATACTGGGAGCATACTGTCCGGGTGGATACTGAGAGCATACTGTCCGGGTGGATACTGAGAGCATACTGTCCGGGTGGATACTGAGAGCATACTGTCCGGGTGGATACTGAGAGCGTACTGTCCGAGTGGATACCAAGTGCGTACTGTCCCAGTGGATACTGAGAGCATACGGTCCCAGTGGATACTGAGATCATACTGTCCGGGTGGATACTGAGAGCATACTGCCCGAGTGGATACTGAGAGCATACTGTCCGGGTGCATACTGAGAGCGTACTGTCCTGTTGGTTACTGAGAGCGTACTGTCCGAGTGGATACTGGAAGCATACTGTCCGGGTGGATGCTGAGAGCATACTGTCCGGGTGGATACTGAAAGTGTACTGTCCGTGTGGATACTGAGAGCATACTGTCCGGGTCGATACTGAGAGCGTCCTGTCCGAGTGGATACTGAGAGCGTACTGTCCCAGTGGATACTGAAAGCATACTGTCCCAGTGGATACTGAGAGCATACTATCCGGGTGGATACTGAGAGCATACTGCCCGAGTGGATACTGAGAGCATACTGTCCGGGTGGATACTGAGAGCGTACTGTCCGGGTGGACACAGAGAGCATACTGTCCGAGTGGATACTGTGAGCGTACTGTCCGAGTGGATACTGAGAGCGTACTGTCCGGGTGGATACTGAGAGCATACTGCCCGAGTGGATACTGAGAGCGTACTGTCCGAGTGGATACTGAGAGCATACTGTCCGGGTGGACACAGAGAGCATATTGTCCGAGTGGATGCTGTGAGCGTACTGTCCGAGTGGATACTGAGAGCGTACTGTCTGGGTGGATACTGAGAGCATACTGTCCCAGTGGATACTGAGAGCGTACTGTCCGGGTGGATACTGAGAGCGTACTGTCCGGGTGGACACAGAGAGCATACTGTCCGAGTGGATGCTGAGAGCGTACTGTCCGGGTGGATACTGAGAGCGTACTGTCCGGGTGGATACTGAGAGCGTACTGTCCGGGTGGACACAGAGAGCATACTGTCCGTGTGGATACTGTGAGCGTACTGTCCGAGTGGATACTGAGAGCGTACTGTCCGGGTGGATACTGAGAGCATACTGCCCGAGTGGATACTGAGAGCGTACTGTCCGAGTGGATACTGAGAGCATACTGTCCGGGTGGACACAGAGAGCATACTGTCCGAGTGGATACTGTGAGCGTACTGTCCGAGTGGATACTGAGAGCGTACTGTCCGAGTGGATACTGAGAGCATCCTGTCCGGGTGGATACTGAGAGCGTACTGTCCGGGTGGTTACTGAGAGCGTACTGTCCGAGTGGATACTGGGAGCATACTGTCCGGGTGGATACTGAGAGCATACTGTCCGGGTGGATACTGAGAGCATACTGTCCGGGTGGATACTGAGAGCATACTGTCCGGGTGGATACTGAGAGCGTACTGTCCGAGTGGATACCAAGAGCGTACTGTCCCAGTGGATACTGAGAGCATACGGTCCCAGTGGATACTGAGAGCATACTGTCCGGGTGGATACTGAGAGCATACTGCCCGAGTGGATACTGAGAGCATACTGTCCGGGTGCATACTGAGAGCGTACTGTCCTGGTGGTTACTGAGAGCGTACTGTCCGAGTGGATACTGGGAGCATACTGTCCGGGTGGATACTGAAAGTGTACTGTCCGTGTGGATACTGAGAGCATACTGTCCGGGTCGATACTGAGAGCGTCCTGTCCGAGTGGATACTGAGAGCGTACTGTCCCAGTGGATACTGAAAGCATACTGTCCCAGTGGATACTGAGAGCATACTGTCCGGGTGGATACTGAGAGCATACTGCCCGAGTGGATACTGAGAGCATACTGTCCGGGTGGATACTGGGAGCGTACTGTCCGGGTGGACACAGAGAGCATACTGTCCGAGTGGATACTGTGAGCGTACTGTCCGAGTGGATACTGAGAGCGTACTGTCCGGGTGGATACTGAGAGCATACTGCCCGAGTGGATACTGAGAGCGTACTGTCCGAGTGGATACTGAGAGCATACTGTCCGGGTGGACACAGAGAGCATATTGTCCGAGTGGATGCTGTGAGCGTACTGTCCGAGTGGATACTGAGAGCGTACTGTCCGGGTGGATACTGAGAGCATACTGTCCCAGTGGATACTGAGAGCGTACTGTCCGGGTGGATACTGGGAGCGTACTGTCCGGGTGGACACAGAGAGCATACTGTCCGAGTGGATACTGTGAGCGTACTGTCCGAGTGGATACTGAGAGCGTACTGTCCGGGTGGATACTGAGAGCATACTGCCCGAGTGGATACTGAGAGCGTACTGTCCGAGTGGATACTGAGAGCATACTGTCCGGGTGGACACAGAGAGCATATTGTCCGAGTGGATGCTGTGAGCGTACTGTCCGAGTGGATACTGAGAGCGTACTGTCCGGGTGGATACTGAGAGCATACTGTCCCAGTGGATACTGAGAGCGTACTGTCCGGGTGGATACTGAGAGCGTACTGTCCGGGTGGACACAGAGAGCATACTGTCCGAGTGGATGCTGAGAGCGTACTGTCCGGGTGGATACTGAGAGCGTACTGTCCGGGTGGATACTGAGAGCGTACTGTCCGGGTGGACACAGAGAGCATACTGTCCGTGTGGATACTGTGAGCGTACTGTCCGAGTGGATACTGAGAGCGTACTGTCCGGGTGGATACTGAGAGCATACTGCCCGAGTGGATACTGAGAGCGTACTGTCCGAGTGGATACTGAGAGCATACTGTCCGGGTGGACACAGAGAGCATACTGTCCGAGTGGATACTGTGAGCGTACTGTCCGAGTGGATACTGAGAGCGTACTGTCCGGGTGGATACTGAGAGCGTACTGTCCGAGTGGATACTGTGAGAGTACTGTCCGAGTGGATACTGAGAGCGTACTGTCCGGGTGGATGCTGAGAGCATACTGCCCGAGTGGATACTGAGAGCGTACTGTCCGAGTGGATGCTGAGAGCGTACTGTCCGGGTGGATACTGAGAGCATACTGTCCGGGTGGACACAGAGAGCGTACTGTCCGAGTGGATACTGTGAGCGTACTGTCCGAGTGGATACTGAGAGCGTACTGTCCGGGTGGATACTGAGAGCATACTGCCCGAGTGGATACTGAGAGCGTACTGTCCGAGTGGATACTGAGAGCATACTGCCCGAGTGGATACTGAGAGCGTACTGTCCGAGTGGATACTGAGAGCGTACTGTCCAGGTGGATACTGAGAGCATACTGTCTGGGTGGATACTATGAGCATACTGTCCGAGTGGATACTGAGAGTATACTGTCCAGATGGATACTGAGAGCATACTGTCCGGGTGGATACTGAGAGCGTACTGTCCGGGTGGATACTGAGAGCGTACTGTCCAGGTGGATACTGAGAGCGTACTGTCCGGGTGGATACTGAGAGCGTACTGTCCGGGTGGATACTGAGAGCATACTGTCCAGGTGGATACTGAGAGCATACTGTCCGGGTGGATGCTGAGAGCATACTGTCCGAGTGGATACTGAGAGTATACTGTCCAGATGGATACTGAGAGCATACTGTCCGAGTGGATACTGAGAGCGTACTGTCCGGATGGACACTGAGAGCGTACTCTCCGGGTGGATGCTGAGAGCGTACTGTCCGTGTGGATACTAAGAGCATACTGTCCGGATGGATACTGAGAGCATACTGTCCGGATGGACACTGAGAGCATACTGTCCGGGTGGATACTGAGAGCGTACTGTCCGGGTGGATACTGAGAGCATACTGTCCAGGTGGACACTGAGAGCATGCTGTCCAGGTGGATACTGAGAGCATACTGTCCGGGTGAATACTGAGAGCGTACTGTCCAGGTGGATGCTGAGAGCATACTGTCCGGGTGGAGACTGAGAGCGTAATGCGTTTGATAAGGTCCCCCATGGTAGGCTACTGCGGAAAATACAGAGATATGGCATTGAAGGTGAGTTGGAGGTTTGGATTAGGAATTGGCTTTCTGGAACAAGGCAGAGGGTAGTAATTGATGGCAAAGTTTCATCTTGGAGTGCCGTCACTAGCGGTGTTCCGCAAGGATCTGTTTTGGGACCATTGCTGTTCGTCATTTTTATAAATGACCTGGAGGAAGGGTTAGAAGGTTGGGTGAGCAAGTTTGCGGATGATACGAAAGTCGGTGGAGTTGTTGACAGTGAGGAAGGATATGGCAGGTTACAGCGGGATATAGAGAAGCTGCAGAGCTGGGCAGAAAGGTGGCAAATGGAGTTCAATGTAGCTAAGTGTGAAGTGATTCACTTTGGTAAGAGTAATAAAAAGATGGATTACTGGGCTAATGGTAGACTACTTGGTAGTGTGGAAGAGCAGAGGGATCTTGGTGTCCATGTACACAGATCTCTGAAAGTTGCCACCCAGGTAAATAGTGCAGTGAAGAAGGCATATGGCGTACTGGCTTTTATTGGTAGAGGAATTGAGTTCCGGAGTCCTGAGGTCATGCTGCAGTTGTATAAGACTCTGGTGCGGCCGCATCTGGAATATTGTGTGCAGTTTTGGTCGCCATACTATAGGAAGGATGTGGAGGCACTGGAACGGGTGCAGAGGAAGTTTACCAGGATGTTGCCTGGTATGGTAGGAAGATCCTATGAGGAAAGGCTGAGGCACTTGGGGTTGTTTTCATTGGAGAAAAGAAGGTTTAGGGGTGATTTGATAGAGGTGTACAAGATGATTAGGGGGTTAGATAGGGTTGACAGTGAGAACCTTTTTCCACGTATGGAGTCAGCTCTGACAAGGGGGCATAGCTTTAAATTAAGGGGGGGTAGATATAAGTCTGATGTTAGGGGTAGGTTCTTCACTCAGCGAGTCGTAAGTTCATGGAATGCCCTGCCAGTAGCAGTAGTGGACTCTCCCTCTTTATGGGTATTTAAGCGGGCATTGGATAGGTATATGGAGGATAGTGGGTTAGTGTAGGTTAGGTGGGCTTTGATCGGCGCAACATCGAGGGCCGAAGGGCCTGTACTGCGCTGTATTCTTCTATGTTCTATGTTCTATGTTCTATGTCCAGGTGGATACTGAGAGCATACTGTCCAGGTGGATACTGAGAGCATGCTGTCCAGGTGGATACTGAGAGCGTACTGTCCGGGTGGATACTGAGAGCGTACTGCCAGGTGGATGCTGAGAGCATGCTGTCCAGGTGGATACTGAGAGCATACTGTCCGGGTGGATACTGAGAGCGTACTGTCCAGGTGGATGCTGAGAGCATGCTGTCCAGGTGGATACTGAGAGCATACTGTCCGAGTGGATACTGAGAGCGTAGTGTCCGGGTGTATACTGAGAGTATACTGTCCGGGTGGATGCTGAGAGCATACCATCCCGGTGGATACTGAGAGCATACTGTCCGGGTGGATACTGAGAACATATTGTCCGGGTGGATACTGAGAGCGTACTGTCCGGGTGGATACTGAGTGCCTACTGTCCGAGTAGATACTGAGAGCGTACTGTCCGGGTGGATACTGAGTGCCTACTGTCCGGGTGGATACTGAGAGCATACTGTCCGGGTGGATACTGAGAGCATACTGTCCGAGTGGATACTGAGAGCATACCATTTGGGTGGATACTGAGAGCATACTGTCCGGGTGGATACTGAGAGCGTACCTTCCGGGTGGATACTGAGTGCCTACTGTCCGAATGGATACTGAGAGCGTACTGTCCGGATGGACACTGAGAGCATACTGTCCGGGTGGATACTGAGAGCGTAATTTCCGGGTGGGTACTGAGAGCATACTTTCCGGGTGGATACTGAGTGCGTACTTTCCGGGTGGTTACTGAGAGCATACTGTCCGGGTGGATACTGAGAGCGTACTTTCCGTGTGGATACTGAGTGCCTACTGTCCGAGTGGATACTGAGAGCGTACTGTCCGGGTGAATACTGAGAGCATACTGTCCGGATGGACACTGAGAGCATACTGTCCGGGTGGATACTGAGAGCGTACTTTCCGGGTGGATACTGAGAGCGTACTTTCCGGGTGGATACTGAGTGCGTACTTTCCGGGTGGATACTGAGAGCATACTGTCCGAGTGGATACTGAGAGCGTACTGTCTGGGTGGATACTGGGAGCGTACTGTCCGGGTGGATACTGAGAGCGTACTGCCCGGTTGGATACTGAGAGCGTACTGTCCGGGTGGATACTGAGAGCATACTCTCCGGGTGGATACTGAGAGCGTACTGTCCGGGTGGTTACTTAGAGCGTACTGTCCGGGTGGATACTGAGAGCATACTGTCCGAGTGGATACTGAGAGCATACTGTCTAGGTGGATACTGAGAGCATGCTGTCCAGGTGGATACTGAGAGCATACTGTCCGGGTGGATACTGAGAGCGTACTGTCCAGGTGGATGCTGAGAGCATACTGTCCGGGTGGAGACTAAGAGCGTAATGTCCAGGTGGATACTGAGAGCATACTGTCCAGGTGGATACTGAGAGCATACTGTCCGGGTGGATACTGAGAGCGTACTGTCCGTGTGGATACTGAGAGCGTACTGTCCGGGTGGATACTGAGAGCATACTGTCCGGGTAGATACTGAGAGCGTACTGTCCGGGTGGTTACTTAGAGCGTACTGTCCGGGTGGATACTGAGAGCATACTGTCCGAGTGGATACTGAGAGCATACTGTCCGAGTAGATACTGAGAGCATACTGTCCGGGTGGATACTGAGAGCATACTGTCCGAGTGGATACTGAGAGCATACTGTCCAGGTGGATACTGAGAGCGTACTGTCCAGGTGGATACTGAGAGCATACTGTCCAAGTGGATACTGAGAGCATACTGTCCAGGTGGATACTGAGAGCGTACTGTCCGGGTGGACACTGAGAGCGTAATGTCCAGGTGGATACTGAGAGCATACTGTCCAGGTGGATACTGAGAGCATACTGTCCGGGTGGATACTGAGAGCGTAATGTCCAGGTGGATACTGAGAGCATACTGTCCAGGTGGATACTGAGAGCATGCTGTCCAGGTGGATACTGAGAGCATACTGTCCGGGTGGATACTGAGAGCGTACTCTCCGGGTGGATACTGACAGCGTACTGTCCGGGTGGATACTGAGAGCATACTGTCCGACTGGATACTGAGAGCATACTGTCCAGGTGGATACTGAGAGCATACTGTCCGGGTGGATACTGAGAGCGTACTGTCCAGGTGGATGCTGAGAGCATACTGTCCGAGTGGATACTGAGAGCGTACTGTCCAGGTGAATACTGAGAGCATACTGTCCGGGTGGATACTGAGAGCGTACTGTCCAGGTGAATACTGAGAGCATACTGTCCGGGTGGATACTGAGAGCGTACTGTCCAGGTGAATACTGAGAGCATACTGTCCAGGTGGATGCTGAGAGCATACTGTCCGGGTGGATGCTGAGAGCGTACTGTCCGGCTGGATACTGAGAGTATACTGTCCAGATGGATACTGAGAGCATACTGTCCGAGTGGATGCTGAGAGCGTACTGTCCGGGTGGATACTGAGAGCGTACTGTCCGAGTGGATACTGAGAGCGTACTGTCCGAGTGGATGCTGAGAGCGTACTGTCCGGATGGACACTGAGAGCATACTGTCCGAGTGGATGCTGAGAGCGTACTGTCCGAGTGGATGCTGAGAGCGTACTGTCCGAGTGGTTACTGAGAGCATACTGTCCGGGTGGATACTGAGAGTATACTATACGGGTGGATACTGAGACCATACTTTCCGGATGTACACTGAGAGCATACTCACAGGGTGGATACTGAGAGCATACTGTCCGGATTGAAACTGAGAGCATACTCTCAGGGTGGATAATGAGAGCATACTGTCCAGATGGATACTGAGAGCATACTGTCGAGGTGGATACTGAGAGCGTACTGTCCAGATCGACACTGAGAGCGTACTGTCCGAGTGGATGCTGAGAGCATACCATCCGGGTGGATACTGAGAGCATACTGTCCGAGTGGATGCTGAGAGCATACCATCCGGGTGGATACTGAGAGCATACTGTCCGGGTGGATACTGAGAGTATACTGTCCAGATGGACACTGAGTGCATACTGTCCGAGTGGATACTGAGAGCATACTGTCCGGGTGGATACTGAGAGCATACCATCTGGGGGGATACTGAGAGCGTACTGTCCGGATCGACACTGAGAGCGTACTCTCTGGGTGGATACTGAGAGCATACCATCCGGATGGACACTGAGAGCAGACCATCCGGGGGGATACTGAGAGCGTACTCTCCGGGGGAATACTGAGAGCATACCATCTGTATGGACACTGAGAGCGTACTGTCCGGATGGACACTGAGAGCAAACTCTCCGGAGGGATACTGAGAGCATACCATCTGTATGGACACTGAGAGCGTACTGTCCGGATGGACACTGAGAGCATACTTCACGGGTGGATACTGAGAGCATACTGTCCGAGTGGATACTGAGAGCATACCATCTGGGTGGATACTGAGAGCAGACTGTCCGGGTGGATCCTGAGAGCATACTGTCCGGGTGGATACTGAGTGCCTACTGTCCGGGTGCATACTGAGAGCATACTGTCCGGGTGGATACTGAGAGCATACTGTCCGAGTGGATACTGAGAGCATACCATCTGGGTGGATACTGAGTGCCTACTGTCCGGGTGGATACTGAGAGCGTACTTTCCGGGTGGATACTGAGTGCCTACTGTCCGAGTGGATACTGAGAGCGTACTGTCCGGGTGAATACTGAGAGCATACTCTCTGGATGGACACTGAGAGCATACTGTCCGGGTGGATACTGAGAGCGTACTGTCCGAGTGGATACTGAGACCGTACTTTCCGGGTGGATACTGAGAGCGTACTTTCCGGGTGGATACTGAGTGCGTACTTTCCGGGTGGATCCTGAGAGCATACTGTCCGAGTGGATACTGAGAGCGTACTGTCCGGGTGGATACTGAGAGCGTACTGTCCGAGTGGATACTGAGAGCGTAGTGTCCGGGTGGATACTGAGAGCATACCATCCGGATGGACACTGAGAGCATACTGTCCGAGTGGATAATGAGAGCGTACTGTCCGGGTGGATACTGAGACCATACTGTCCCAATAGATACTGAGAGCGTACTGTCCGGGTGAATACTGAGAGCATACTGTCCGAGTGGATACTGAGAGCGTACTGTCCGGGTGGATACTGAGAGCATACTCTCTGGGTGGATATTGAGACCGTACTGTCCGGGTGGTTACTTCGAGCGTACTGTCTGGGTGGATACTGAGAGCATACTGTCCGAGTGGATACTGAGAGCATACTGTCCGGGTGGATACTGAGAGCATACTGTCCGAGTGGATACTGAGACCATACTGTCCGAGTGGATACTGAGAGCATAGTGTCCAGGTGGATACTGAGAGCATGCTGTCCAGGTGGATACTGAGAGCGTACTGTCCAGGTGGATACTGAGAGCATACTGTCCGGGTGGATACTGAGAGCGTACTGTCCAGGCGGATACTGACAGCATACTGTCCGGGTGGATACTGGGAGCATACTGTCCGAGTGGATACTGAGGGCATACTGTCCGGGTGGATACTGAGAGCGTACTGTCCAGGTGGATACTGAGACCATACTGTCCCAATGGATACTGAGAGTGTACTGTCCGGGTGAATACTGAGAGCATACTGTCCGAGTGGATACTGAGAGCATACTGTCCGGGTCGATACTGAGAGAATACTGTCCGAGTGGATACTGAGAGCATACTGTCCGAGTGGATACTGAGAGCATACTGTCCGGGTGGATACTGAGAGCGTACTGTCCGGGTGGTTACTTAGAGCGTACTGTCCGGGTGGATACTGAGAGCATACTGTCCGAGTGGATACTGAGAGCATACTGTCCGAGTAGATACTGAGAGCATACTGTCCGGGTGGATACTGAGAGCATACTGTCCGAGTGGATACTGAGAGCATACTGTCCAGGTGGATACTGAGAGCGTACTGTCCAGGTGGATACTGAGAGTATACTGTCCAGGTGGATACTGAGAGCATACTGTCCAGGTGGATACTGAGAGCGTACTGTCCGGGTGGACACTGAGAGCGTAATGTCCAGGTGGATACTGAGAGCATACTGTCCAGGTGGATACTGAGAGCATACTGTCCGGGTGGATACTGAGAGCGTAATGTCCAGGTGGATACTGAGAGCATACTGTCCAGGTGGATACTGAGAGCATGCTGTCCAGGTGGATACTGAGAGCATACTGTCCGGGTGGATACTGAGAGCGTACTCTCCGGGTGGATACTGAGAGCGTACTGTCCGGGTGGATACTGAGAGCATACTGTCCGACTGGATACTGAGAGCATACTGTCCAGGTGGATACTGAGAGCATACTGTCCGGGTGGATACTGAGAGCGTACTGTCCAGGTGGATGCTGAGAGCATACTGTCCGAGTGGATAATGAGAGCGTACTGTCCGGGTGGATACTGAGACCATACTGTCCCAATAGATACTGAGAGCGTACTGTCCGGGTGAATACTAAGAGCATACTGTCCGAGTGGATACTGAGAGCGTACTGTCCGGGTGGATACTGAGAGCATACTCTCTGGGTGGATATTGAGACCGTACTGTCCGGGTGGTTACTTCGAGCATACTGTCTGGGTGGATACTGAGAGCATACTGTCCGAGTGGATACTGAGAGCATACTGTCCGGGTGGATACTGAGAGCATACTGTCCGAGTGGATACTGAGACCATACTGTCCGAGTGGATACTGAGAGCATAGTGTCCAGGTGGATACTGAGAGCATGCTGTCCAGGTGGATACTGAGAGCGTACTGTCCAGGTGGATACTGAGAGCATACTGTCCGGGTGGATACTGAGAGCGTACTGTCCAGGCGGATACTGACAGCATACTGTCCGGGTGGATACTGGGAGCATACTGTCCGAGTGGATACTGAGAGCATACTGTCCGGGTGGATACTGAGAGCGTACTGTCCAGGTGGATACTGAGACCATACTGTCCCAATGGATACTGAGAGTGTACTGTCCGGGTGAATACTGAGAGCATACTGTCCGAGTGGATACTGAGAGCATACTGTCCGGGTCGATACTGAGAGAATACTGTCCGAGTGGATACTGAGAGCATACTGTCCGAGTGGATACTGAGAGCATACTGTCCGGGTGGATACTGAGAGCGTACTGTCCGGGTGGTTACTTAGAGCGTACTGTCCGGGTGGATACTGAGAGCATACTGTCCGAGTGGATACTGAGAGCATACTGTCCGAGTAGATACTGAGAGCATACTGTCCGGGTGGATACTGAGAGCATACTGTCCGAGTGGATACTGAGAGCATACTGTCCAGGTGGATACTGAGAGCGTACTGTCCAGGTGGATACTGAGAGCATACTGTCCAGGTGGATACTGAGAGCATACTGTCCAGGTGGATACTGAGAGCGTACTGTCCGGGTGGACACTGAGAGCGTAATGTCCAGGTGGATACTGAGAGCATACTGTCCAGGTGGATACTGAGAGCATACTGTCCGGGTGGATACTGAGAGCGTAATGTCCAGGTGGATACTGAGAGCATACTGTCCAGGTGGATACTGAGAGCATGCTGTCCAGGTGGATACTGAGAGCATACTGTCCGGGTGGATACTGAGAGCGTACTCTCCGGGTGGATACTGACAGCGTACTGTCCGGGTGGATACTGAGAGCATACTGTCCGACTGGATACTGGGAGCATACTGTCCAGGTGGATACTGAGAGCATACTGTCCGGGTGGATACTGAGAGCGTACTGTCCAGGTGGATGCTGAGAGCATACTGTCCGAGTGGATACTGAGAGCGTACTGTCCAGGTGAATACTGAGAGCATACTGTCCGGGTGGATACTGAGAGCGTACTGTCCAGGTGAATACTGAGAGCATACTGTCCGGGTGGATACTGAGAGCGTACTGTCCAGGTGAATACTGAGAGCATACTGTCCAGGTGGATGCTGAGAGCATACTGTCCGGGTGGATGCTGAGAGCGTACTGTCCGGCTGGATACTGAGAGTATACTGTCCAGATGGATACTGAGAGCATACTGTCCGAGTGGATGCTGAGAGCGTACTGTCCGGGTGGATACTGAGAGCGTACTGTCCGAGTGGATACTGAGAGCGTACTGTCCGAGTGGATGCTGAGAGCGTACTGTCCGGATGGACACTGAGAGCATACTGTCCGAGTGGATGCTGAGAGCGTACTGTCCGAGTGGATGCTGAGAGCGTACTGTCCGAGTGGATACTGAGAGCATACTGTCCGGGTGGATACTGAGAGTATACTATACGGGTGGATACTGAGACCATACTTTCCGGATGTACACTGAGAGCATACTCACAGGGTGGATACTGAGAGCATACTGTCCGGATTGAAACTGAGAGCATACTCTCAGGGTGGATAATGAGAGCATACTGTCCAGATGGATACTGAGAGCATACTGTCGAGGTGGATACTGAGAGCGTACTGTCCAGATCGACACTGAGAGCGTACTGTCCGAGTGGATGCTGAGAGCATACCATCCGGGTGGATACTGAGAGCATACTGTCCGAGTGGATGCTGAGAGCATACCATCCGGGTGGAT
The DNA here is from genome assembly GCF_047496795.1 of Chiloscyllium punctatum. Taxonomy (NCBI): domain Eukaryota; kingdom Metazoa; phylum Chordata; class Chondrichthyes; order Orectolobiformes; family Hemiscylliidae; genus Chiloscyllium; species Chiloscyllium punctatum. The sequence goes on from NC_092760.1 coordinate 89,444,277, forward strand.
ACTGAGAGCATACTGTCCGGGTGGATACTGAGAGTATACTGTCCAGATGGACACTGAGTGCATACTGTCCGAGTGGATACTGAGAGCATACTGTCCGGGTGGATACTGAGAGCATACCATCCGGGGGGATACTGAGAGCGTACTGTCCGGATCGACACTGAGAGCGTACTCTCTGGGTGGATACTGAGAGCATACCATCCGGATGGACACTGAGAGCAGACCATCCGGGGGGATACTGAGAGCGTACTCTCCGGGGGAATACTGAGAGCATACCATCTGTATGGACACTGAGAGCGTACTGTCCGGATGGACACTGAGAGCAAACTCTCCGGGGGGATACTGAGAGCATACCATCTGTATGGACACTGAGAGCGTACTGTCCGGATGGACACTGAGAGCATACTTCACGGGTGGATACTGAGAGCATACTGTCCGAGTGGATACTGAGAGCATACCATCTGGGTGGATACTGAGAGCAGACTGTCCGGGTGGATCCTGAGAGCATACTGTCCGGGTGGATACTGAGTGCCTACTGTCCGGGTGCATACTGAGAGCATACTGTCCGGGTGGATACTGAGAGCATACTGTCCGAGTGGAGACTGAGAGAATACCATCTGGGTGGATACTGAGTGCCTACTGTCCGGGTGGATACTGAGAGCGTACTTTCCGGGTGGATACTGAGTGCCTACTGTCCGAGTGGATACTGAGAGCGTACTGTCCGGGTGAATACTGAGAGCATACTGTCTGGATGGACACTGAGAGCATACTGTCCGGGTGGATACTGAGAGCGTACTGTCCGAGTGGATACTGAGACCGTACTTTCCGGGTGGATACTGAGAGCGTACTTTCCGGGTGGATACTGAGTGCGTACTTTCCGGGTGGATCCTGAGAGCATACTGTCCGAGTGGATACTGAGAGCGTACTGTCCGGGTGGATACTGAGAGCGTACTGTCCGAGTGGATACTGAGAGCGTAGTGTCCGGGTGGATACTGAGAGCATACCATCCGGATGGACACTGAGAGCATACTGTCCGAGTGGATAATGAGAGCGTACTGTCCGGGTGGATACTGAGACCATACTGTCCCAATAGATACTGAGAGCGTACTGTCCGGGTGAATACTGAGAGCATACTGTCCGAGTGGATACTGAGAGCGTAATGTCCGGGTGGATACTGAGAGCATACTCTCTGGGTGGATATTGAGACCGTACTGTCCGAGTGGATACTGAGAGCATAGTGTCCAGGTGGATACTGAGAGCATGCTGTCCAGGTGGATACTGAGAGCGTACTGTCCAGGTGGATACTGAGAGCATACTGTCCGGGTGGATACTGAGAGCGTACTGTCCAGGTGGATACTGACAGCATACTGTCCGAGTGGATACTGGGAGCATACTGTCCGAGTGGATACTGAGAGCATACTGTCCGGGTGGATACTGAGAGCGTACTGTCCAGGTGGATACCGAGACCATACTGTCCCAATGGATACTGAGAGCGTACTGTCCGGGTGAATACTGAGAGCATACTGTCCGAGTGGATACTGAGAGCATACTGTCCGGGTCGATACTGAGAGAATACTGTCCGAGTGGATACTGAGAGCATACTGTCCGAGTGGATACTGAGAGCATACTGTCCGGGTGGATACTGAGAGCGTACTGTCCGAGTGGATACTGATAGCGTACTGTCCAGGTGGATACTGAGAGCGTACTGTCCAGGTGGATACTAAGAGCGTACTGTCCAAGTGGATACTGAGAGCATACTGTCCGGGTGGATACTGAGAGCGTACTGTCCAGGTGGATACTGAGAGCATACTGTCCGAGTGGACACTGAGAGCGTACTGTCCAGGTGGATGCTGAGAGCATACTGTCCGGGTCGATACTGTGAGCATACTGTCCGAGTGGATACTGAGAGCATACTGTCCGGGTGGATACTGAGAGCATACTGTCCGGGTGGATACTGAGAGCATACTGTCGAGGTGGATACTGAGAGCGTACTGTCCAGGTGGATGCTGAGAGCATACTGTCCGAGTGGATACTGAGAGCATACTGTCCGAGTGGATACTGAGAGCATACTGTCGAGGTGGATACTGAGAGCGTTCTGTCCGAGTGGATAATGAGAGCATACTGTCCGAGTGGATACTGAGAGCATACTGTCCAGGTGGATACTGAGAGCGTACTGTCCAGGTGGATACTGAGAGCGTACTGTCCGGGTGGATTATTCCCTGGTACAGCAACTGCTCTAGCCAGGCCAATGTGAAACTACAGAGGGTTGTGTGCACAGCCCAGACGATCATGGGCTCCTTTTACACATCGTAGTGTTGAGGAAAGGCTGCCAACATCATCATAGACCCATCTCACCTGGGGAATAATCTGTTACAATATCTTCAGTCAGGCAAAAGATACAGAAGCCTGAACACAAGCACCAACAGGTTCAAGAACAGCTTCTTCCCAGCCATTATTAGATTGATGAATGGACTCTATGTCCTCAAATAATGCTGACCTTGCTGACTCTGATCTCACCTCACCCTGTGCAATGTAACCATTATGCCTCTGACTAATACTTTTTACAACTTCTGACCTGTATATCTTTGCTTATTGTGATCTGGCTGTACTACTGGTAAACAAAGCTTTTCACTGTACTTTGGTACACGTCACAATAAATCATCAACCAATCAAACTGACACATTTAGATTAGAGACCCACTATACCTTCTATTGGATTTCACTCAGTAACTTACATGTTATTTAAAACTCTAACTGTTCTACCACAGAGTTATATTGGACTCAAAACATTAACTCCCTGCTTCTCTCCTCTCAGATTCCACTAGACCCACTGAGTTTCTCCAGCACTTTCTTCAAACCTCCCACAGAGTGTTGCTTTTATACAATCGTAGATTAGATTAGATTTCTTACAGTGTGGAAACAGGCCCTTTGGCCCAACAAGTCCACACTGATCCACTAAAGTACAACCCACCCAACACTACGGGCAATTTAGCATGGCCAATCCACCTGACCTGTACATCTTTGGACTGTGGGAGGAAACCGGAGCACCCGGTGGAAACCCACGCAGACACGGGGAGAACGTATCCAAACTCCCCACAGAGAGTTGCCTGAGGTGGCACTGTGAGGCAGCAGTGCTAACCAATGTGCCACCGCCCCACCCACAGAAATGTACAACATGGAAACATACCCTTTGGTCCAACTCGTCCATGCCAACGTGAATTCAACTGAACCTATTGCTTTGTACTGGGTCAGTTTATATAAAATTGCCTCCATGCCACAATGCCTTGCTTTTTCCGAAATGCTCCCCTGTGCTTCGATGGAAGGGATGGAGACACCAACAAAGGTTCCCTCTCCTGATTACCATTCAGAGAGTTCCAATGCCTGTCTGTGAGGGTGAGTGTTGGCTGAGGACAGGGTCAGAAAGCTGCTGGTGGATCATTGATTCCAGGATTGGAGTTACCCTGGCTGTACAACGTGCGAAGGAAGGTGCTCCGAAATATGGTCAAATGAGAATTTGTTGACGTGCATTAGAACCGATTACAGGGTTTTGATCTGCTGTTGTTCTTGTTCATGTGGGAAGTGGGCCTGGTGGGAACTGGATAGACCGACGTCAAGAAGCTTGTTAGTGCTAAGGAGTAGGTTTCTGAGATTCTTGCCTTCACACAGCTGCAGTGTTTGGCCACAAAAATGGAAGCTCCCTCTTTAATTATATCATTCAAAGTCCTACAGAACTTCATGGTTACTTTCATAAAATGTGAAACAAATAAAATATGGGTTGGTTTTGTGTAATTCTTGATTTGAACACTGTAATTATCAGCATTGTTCAAAGAATGCAGATTACAGCTTAAACTCTGTTGAGGATTGATGCTGCATTCTGAGTTAATGAGCAATAATTGGATTACAGTGTGATATAACCACTGGAACTGATCGCTCGCTGCAGCCCCTGACACACAGAAACATCTCCTCAATGAATCAGAGGCCTTTCAGGAACTGGTAGTCTGTTGCCACCCAGGCTTCCAGCTGCCCACTTGGCAGTTGGGTCTGCATCCAGTCACTGCCTCAATGACTTGTTCCAGCTGGCACTTCCTTATCCAACTGCTACAGTCAGTGCTTTGTACCTCAAGACAGCTGCGAGTTGCACATGGGTGATAAATAGACTGTGTCTGTATCGAGTGGATTTATAAAGTAAGTCAGGACCCGATGAGGCAAAGTCATGGGATTTCCTGTTGGTATTAATAACTGGACCCAGTAGAATTAAAGATAATGAGAAGGTTCTTTCAAACAGAAGCACAATGAAACCCAAGACTTTAACAAGAGGAAAAGTGATTGTAAATGTTTAGGGTTGAAAAACAATAACTTGCCACTAACAGAATAATAGCTATATTTGTTTTCTGTCTTAATAAGATGTACCTCCATTTCAGGCCATATGTTTTGTATTGTGCAGCACAGAAAATCAAAAGGTGGCAGCCGTGCCTGATGTTATAGCAACTAATTTGATACCTTCATTTTAAGGTACTTCGAGCTTATTTGCACTCTCTCAAATGTAGATCAAGATAGTTTACAAAGATAGGGCCAGATGTTTGTTGCATGGACTCTAGCCAGGGCAGACCATGGAGATGACCAGATTCAGCAGTTTGGTAGCAGAGTGAGCAGCTGCAGTTTGAGAAACTGCAATGTTAGATTCAGATTCGGCATGTTCGTCCACGAATTGTGCAGTTGTCTTCTTGTTGGGAGTAATGGGGCAGTACACAATCTCCAGAGTCACAGCAGTAACAGTTCAAGCCGTGAAGGTTAAAAGGACCCATGTGTCCACTTCTCCCTGTTTCCTTTCACCCTGACATTAGGATCATGTTGGTCAGATGTCTGCAGATTGAATTAGCAATGCCTCAAAGGCTGAAACTGACAATCACGTTCTTTGTGAAGTAATTCCTTTGTTATTGCTTGTGCAGCAATATACAAACCTGCTTCAAATGTGGAAGAAAAAAAATGTTCTCAAAGTATAAAGAGCAGATTTGATTGATTTAATCTTTCACCTTAGCCTCTGGCTTTAAACAACATTCTGCCCCTTCCATTTCAGCTTCAGTGTAGTTGGAATTAGTCTCTAGCCTTGCAAGTCAAATATCCTGCAATCTATTCAGTTGCAAATAAAGGTGTGGGGTGTCATGGTGGCACAGTGGTTAGCACTGCAGCCTCACAGCGCCAGGACCCAGGTTTGGGTGACTGCATGGAGTTTGCACATTCTCCATGTGTCTAAGTGGGTTTCCTCCCACAGTCCAAAGACATGTCGGTTAGGGTGGATTGGCTATGCTAAATTGCCCATGTGTTCAGGGATGTATAGGTTAGACAGGTTAAACTGAGGGGTTTGCAGGGATAGGGTAGGGGGGGGTGCAAATCTTGGGAAGCTCTGTGGAGAGTTGATGTGGACTTGTTGGGCCGAATTGCCTGTTTCCACTCTGCAGGGGTTCTGTTAAAAAAAATGAAATGATCTCAAACACATGTATTGTAACCATTTAAGCTCTAAAGATTTGATGAGGTCTCAAGGCAGAGTTCAGCACAATCCTGGTGGGAGGACCTGATTCAAAAGGAACAAGAAATGGAATTTATGTGAGATTTCATCATTCATCACGTGTTTCAACAGAGGAGCAGTCAATAGGGAATCGTCATGATTTAGTTAAGGTGGGATGTTTATTGTGGAAATTTATTTTTATCTGCTACTGTTAGTGCGTAAACCTAGTTAATCCCTTTAAGCACTTTATTTTGGCATGTTTAATCTGAAATCTGTTACTCATAGTTTGATCCATTTACCAATTTAATTATATAGCTGTGCTTGATTAAGACAGAAATCACTGTGTGTTGGCATTTATTCAGGAAGCAGCAGAACTACACGGAACAAAAAGACTCTGACTTTGGTCACCCCTGGAGGTTGGAGGGATAGGCCCTTGATGGAATGATGAGATTGTTCAGCTTGTCCAATCCTTGAGATGAGTTTGCCTCCGTTGAGTTTGTACCTGGTATTTTCTCCCATAATGTTAGAAATTGTTTATGGATATTGTGGTATGGGAAAATCCAACGGTCGCTTATTATAATGAATTTTTTTTCTTTTTTTTCCTTCTTTTTGCAATGCTGTGTGAAATTGACTCCTTTTTTTCTTTTTTTTTAATAAATTTAACCCCCACACTACCGCCTAACTGCGGTAGTGCTTATTTTTTCCCCAGCACCCATGGTGTGTGTGTGCAGGTGTGAGACACAGTGAGAGACACAAGGTGCACGAATCTTTTATTCAATTTCCACCACCAGGAAGAAAGGAAAAACACCCAAGTGGCCAGTGACAAGCACTGCCCTTCACATCAAAGGGCAATGCTGTGTGATCAAACAGTGAAGGGGAGGGCAGGGACTAAATCAAAATAGAGTTGGGGCGGGGGGGTGGGTGGGGGGAAATACAATGAATTGTTATGTACAAGCTAATTTGTCAGCACTTGATTCATATCCCTATAAACCTTTCCTATTTATGTACCCATCCAGATGCCCCTTAAACATTGTATTTGAACCAGCCTCTACCTTCCTCTGGTAGCTCATTCCATACAAGCACTAACATTAAGCTATTGCATGATCACAGAGCAGCATTTTTCCAACAGAGTGTCAGGTTTCAAGTGATCCTGGATAAGATGAAGTATGAGTTTTTCGATCCTCAGATCATATCTGAGTTGGGTTTCTGTGCTATTTGGCTCTTTGTCTCAATATAAATACTGTGGTTGCAAGAACAGGTCAGAGGTCTCCTGACTCCCTAAAGCCTGTCCACCATCTACAAGGCAAAAGTCAGGAGTGTGATGGAATATTCCCCACTTGCCTGGATGGGTGCAGGTCCAACAACACTCAAGAATCTTGACACTATCCCAGACAAAGCAGCCACTTGATTGGCACCACATCCACAAACAAACTCTCCCTCTACCACCAATGCTCAGTAGCAGCAGTGTGTACTATCCACAAGATGCACTGCAGAAATTCACCAAAGATCGTTAGACAGCACCTTCCAAACCCATGTCCATTTCCACATAGAAAGTCAAGGGCAACAGACACAAGGAAACACCACCCCTTGCAAGTTCCCCTCCAAGCCACTCACCAACCTGACTTGGAAATCTATCGCAGTTCCTTCCATATCTATGGGTCATAATCCTAGAATTCCCTCCCTAAGGACATTATGGGTCAACCCACAGCAGATGGACTGCAGCAGTTCAAGAAGGCACCTCACCCCCACCTTCTCAAGGTGTAACAAGGGACGGGCAATAATTGCACAGTCAGCAATGCCCATGTTCCACAAGTGAAAAAAGAAACATATTCTTCAGACACATCAGTTCCTGGGCTAACAAATTATTATATTAAATCAGGGCTACATGCTTCCAATAAGGTATCATGTTTCATGTATTCCTGGGTAAAATAGTGTATGAGAGTTTTGTACCCTCAGGTCACATGTTATGATGTGGTACATACAACATACCCATGGATCTTAACTGTATACTGACGGTGAGACATAACACCAGTGCAAGTGTTAAAACTTGCCACTTGGTGAAACAGATTTGACAGAGTATGTTAATATGCAAATGAAACCAGCTGACATGTCCGATCCTATCAGACGTTACCACTGGACAAGTCAGGTCCCAGAAACAAACCTGGTTTGAGAATGTTTTTTATTTAACATGGTGGTCTTTTAATGAAATATAAGCATTCCAGGCTGCACATTTGGTTTTAACAATAGAACAGAAGTTTATTACGCAAATGACAGTGAAATAAAATAAAACAAACCAAGTTATCTACATATAACACAACCAAATTTCAAATGATTTGTAAAATAAATCTAATCTAATCTCCAAAACAGGTTTTGAATTTACAATTAATTCAAATACAGAAAAATGTTCCTTTCCTATCAAATCTGTTTTTTCCTCATTTCTGGTCCAATGAATTGTGAAGCTTTTTTCTTTGATTCACACAACCTAAAGCTTAGATTTTCTCAGCTTTGAATAATTAACTTCAATTGGCAATTTTTGAGAAGATTTGTAGCACAGGTTGATGATAAGTATGTAAGTTAGCTCACTGAGTTGGAAGATTTGTTTTCAGATGTTTCGTCACCATACCCGATAACGTCATCAGTGAGAGTCTCTGGTGAAGTACTGTTGGTTATGTCCCGATTCTCTATTTACTGGTTTTGGTTTTTAAGGCGTGTGATGTCATTTCTGATTTTTTTTCAAGGGAAGGTAGATAGGATCTAAGTCGATGTGCTTATTGATGGAGATCTGGTTAGAACGCCATTCCTCTAAGAATTCCCGTGTGTGTCTTTGTTTCGCCTGTCCTTGGATGTGTGTGGTGTCCCAGCCAAAGTCATTGCAAAATGGAACAAATTAGAGGAAACACACAACACTATTAACAAAGACAACAGACTCCCATTCCCAGATGTGACAGTTGAATGTACAGTTAACAGAGAGCTTCAAACTAATGTCTACAAAAAATAACACACACAGACCAAATACTTAACTTCAGAAGCAATCATCCCAACACCCACAAACGGAGCTGCACCAAGACATTAGTTCAATGAGCTACATTCATACTGCAGCACCCAAGAACTGCAAAAAGCAGAAGAAAAATATCTATAAAAAGGTTTTCAATAAACACAATCTGCCGATTCCTCAGAAACAAACCCAAACAAGCAGACACAACGCAACCAAAAACTATAGCCACATTACTGTATATCAAAGACATGTCAGAAATAACTTCCAGACTATTCAAGCCCTTGGCATCATGGTAGCCTACAAACCTACCAACATACTTAAACAGCAACTAATGAAACAAAAGGATCCATTAGATACTACCAGCAAAACTAACGTCATTTACAAGATATCATGCAAAAAAACATTATGTTGGACAAACTAACAGGAAATTTGCCACCAACACATATGAACACCAACTGACCGCCAAATGACCCAGCCCACTATCCCTAGTTTCCATACATACAAAGAAGGTCACCACTTTGACTGGAACAACACACAGATGCTAGGACAGGTGAAACAAAGACATGCAGGAGAATTCCTAGAAGCATGGCATTCTAACCAGAACTCCATCAATAAACACATTGATTTTGACCCTACCTACTTTCCCTTGAAAAAAAGAACCAGAAATGACATCACCCACCTTAAGAAACCAAGACCTATAAATGGAGAGGCGGGACATACCACCAGCGCTTCACTGAAGTCTCTCACTGATGATGTTACCTAGTATGGTGACAAAACGTCTGAAAACAAATCTTCCAGCTCAGCAAGCTAACTTACAGACTTACTAACTTCAATTTCGCAAAAAACACTCCTGAATTGGAGTTTCCCCTCCAAAAGCCCCATTCTTTAGGGGAAATTAATTAATCAGATCACCTCCAAATTCAATACAAAAGAGTTTAAAAAATAGTAAGTTTTGAGAAGATTTGTAGCTCAGGTTGAGGTTCTGGATGTAGGTTTGCTCGCTGAGGTGAAGGTTCACTTCCAGATGTTTTGTCACCCTAGTAGGTAACATCTTCAGTGGGCCTCTGGGCGAAGTACTGCTGATAATTCCTGTTTTCTATTTATATATTTGGATTTTTTTGGGTTGGTGATGTCATTTCCTGTGGTGATGTCATTGCCTGCTTGTTTTCTCAGGGGGTAGATGAGCTAGTGCTTCCAAATAAACCTAAAACTTAGAAACGTACAGCACAGAACAGGCCCTTTGGCCCACGATATTGTACTGAGATTTAATCCTAACGTAAAACATAATAACTTAACCTACCCATCCCTCAACTCACTGCTATCCATGTGCATGTCCAGCAGTCGCTTAAATGACCCCAATGACTCTGCTTCCACCTCCACAGCTGGCAACGCATTCCATACATTCACAACTCTCTGCGTAAAGAATGTGACGTCTCCTTTATACCCTCCTCCCAACATCTTCAAACTATGGCTCCTTGTACCTGTCAGTCCTGCCCTGGGGAAAAGTCTCTGGCTATTGACTCTATCTATTCCTCTTATTATTTTGTACACCTGTTGGACTATAACCTGGCGTTGTGTGATGTTTAACTTTGCACGCCCCAGTCCAACGCCGGCACATCCAAATCACAGTTAATTGTTAAACTTCTTCACAAAAAAAACCAAACAAAAAGATGCCACAACTTTGAAATCTGAACTCTAACAAGAAGTACATTAAATTTATGTGTTATATGTCTTCCATCATAATCAGTATCTAGCACAACAAAGACCTTCTGTGTTTGCAAGAACGAACATTTACTGCTAATAATTTGAAAACAATCCAGCTTGATGATGTTGTCAATTGGAATGAAACATAATATATATTTTTTCCATTGTATATCATAGAATCAAAGGAGCACTTGACCTACAGTACTCCTGCTAATTCTTTGAAAAATATTATCCATTTGTATTACTTCTTCTGTGCTTCTATCTGATTCATTATTCGTTTGCATCCTATTAGATCATTTTATCAATATCACTCTAATTACATTTTGGCCAGACTACATTCAATGTGAACACATTTACAACAATAGCCCTGCAAGATTTGATCTCGCACTCTATTTATAGAACAGTACAGCGCAGAACAGGCCCTTCGACCCTCGATGTTGTGCCGACCTGTGAACTATTCTCAGTTTGTCCCCCTACACTATCCCAAAATTCTCCATGTGCTTATCTATATCCACTGAATCCCTACAGTGTGGAAGCAGGCCAGTTGGTCCATCAAGTCCACACCAACCCTCTGAACAGCATCCCATCCAGACCCATCCCCTTTCACCCTATCCCTGTAACTGTACATTTCCCATGGCTAATTGACCTAGCCTGCACATCCCTGGGCATTATGGGCAATTTACCATGGCCAATCCACCTAACCTGCACATCTCTGGACTATGGGAGGAAACCCACACAGACACAGGGAGAAAGGGCAAACTCCACCCACAGGCGCCCGAGGCTGGAATCGAACTATGGTCCCTGGTGCTGTGAGGTATGAGTGCTAACCACTGAGCCTGTTTTCTTTTGGAGGATATGAGTGTCACTGGCAGGACCAATAGTTGCTGCCCAAGCTTACTTGACATTGAATGGAGTGACTTGCTTACTCTGTTGAGAGGGCAGTTACAAGTCAACCACATTGCTGTGGGTCTGGAGTTATACAAAGGCCAGTCCAGGTAAAGGCAGCAGATTTCCTTCCCAAAGGAAATTGATCATCCCGATGGGTTTTTATGGCAATCTATAGTGGTTACATAATCTTCATTGGACTAATGTTTGAATTTAGACTGATTAATTGAATTCAAACTTCACCATCTGTCTTGCTGGGATTTGAATTTATGGTCCCAAAGGATTGGTCTGGGTTACTAGTTTTGCCACCACCAGTTGCTAACATTATTCAGAAAGGCATAGTCATAGAGATGGAAACAAGCCCCAGTCTATTCAGTCTCTACCCATAGCTCAAACCCTCCAACCCTGGCAACATCATCGTACATCTTTTCTGAACTCCTTCAAGTTCTGCAACACCTTTTCCATAGCAGGGAAACCAGAACTGAACGTGATATTCCAAATTCATCTATCCATCTATTCTACGCACTGAATGAATACGGAATTTCAATAAGTGAAGGAGTGGAAATCGAGGTTGAAAGTTTCTCAAGCGATTTGCAGGATCTTGCCTTCATTAACTTCTTACATTATTCCTAATAGCAGCTAAAATAAGAATGCCTGAAACTAATATTAATCTCATAGTCCAAACATAAAGCGCAATCTATTTCCTTATACAAAGAACAATAAAGAGCAATAATGTTCCAAAGGTATCTGATGAAAATTTGTCAATGGTGATGCTGTGCTTGTTCAGTAGACGTAGTGTCGTGGTTTCCAAGTCGAAACAAGAGGGGATGAACCCAGTCGTCATATTGAGGACTGTGGAGGGATTGCCTTAAACTAAATCTCGTCAATTTTACCTGCTCAGAATTCACATGAGCCGTGGGTTGCCTGACTTGTACAGGCAATCTCCTGAAACAGGCCAAACCTTACAAAAGGAATAATGTGATGAAGCCAGCTTGGCACTGAATGGAATGTGTGCCGGTGTTTCTTCATATAAGCAAGGCGATGTCAGACAAGTCTTGTTTCAGGTGGATGTGCCTAAACTCTATTACAATCCAGTTCCAGTGAAGTGCCATATACTCATGATTGCTGTCTTATATAAGACCATAAGATGTAAGAGCAGTAGGCCATTCAGCTCATCAAGTGTGCTTCACCATATATTGGGATCATGGCTGATCTATTAGTCCTCAACTCCACTTTCCACCCTTTTCTCCATAACCCTTGATTCCCATACCGACTGGCAATCTGTCATACATTGTCTGCACTATTTCCCTGTTTAAATAATATTGAGCTTTTCTAAAAACATTTAAAAGAGGAGTAGCACTAGGCCGTTTGGCCCTTGACCCTGGTCCACTATTCAATACCATCATAGCTGACTGCCTATTTCAATTCTACATTCCCATTTCTCTCCATAGCCCTTGATGTCTTTAATATTCAATTTATTCATCAATCTCTTTCTTGGGTGCACTTTGTGACTCAAGCTTCACAACTTTCTGTAGCAGCAAATTCTACAAGTTCACTTATTCCTGAGTGAAGAAACATTTCCTCATTTCAGTCCAAAACAGCATGCACAGTATCCTAAGAACCATAGAATAGAACCCCTACAGTATGGAAGCAGGCCATTCAGCCCATTGAATCCACACAGAACAGCATCCCACCCAGATCCAGCTCCTCCTTCCCTATCCCAGTAACCTTGCATGTCCCATGGCTAACCCACCTAGCCTACACATCCCTGAACACTATGGGCAATTTAGCATGGCCAATTCACCTGACAATCTTTGGACTGTGGGAGGAAACCTGAGGCACAGGGAGAATGTGCAAACTCCACACAGACAGTTGCCAGAGGCTGGAATCGAACCTGGGTCTCTGGTGCTGTGAGGCAGCAGTGCTAACCAGAGCCACCAAGTACCATGGCTTAGATTTCTTTGGGATCTCTGGTCAGTATGGATGATTGGGACCGAAGGTTCTGTTCTGTGCTGTACATTTCTATGACTCTATGACTTCTAGTTCTAGACTCCCCAGCCAGAGGAAATATCTTCTCTGCATCTAGTCTGTGAGGGTCTGTTAGAATTCTATGAGTTTCAATCAGAAGCCCTGTCATCCTTCTAAACTCTCCTGAATACAGGGCCCTTTATCCTGCCCAGTTGGGATGAGACATTGACCTGTTGCTCCTGTTGGTTTTCTCTCTTAAAATGAAAGCGTTGATCCCATGGCACAGTCTCAGAGGGCAGCAGAGGAGGACAGAAGGTGTTTGCTGGCTATGGCAGTTCCAGAAGGAACTGAACACCACCTGCAGCATAACCGAAACAACCTTCGACTGAGAGTTACCTACTGGTACCAAAACAGTTCTACCTTACCCAGGAATCCTGTGGCTTCACATCTGGTAAGGGTGGGAGAGGACAAAGGAGGAAGGGTGGTTAGTAAGTTTGTCGATGCTACCAAAATTGGTGGTCTACTGGATAGTGAAGAAGATTACGTGAGATTACAAAGGGATCTTGGTCAATTAGGTCAATGAGCTGAGGAGTGGCAGGCGGAGTTTAATTTGGATAAATGCGAGGTATTGCATTTTGATAAAACAACAGGGACAATACTTATACAATTAATGGTAGGTCGCTTGGTCATGCTGCAGAGCAGAGATTCCTGGCGGTTCAGGTACATAGTTCTTTGAAATTTGTGTCACAGATAGACAAGATGGTTAAGAAAAGGTTTAGCATGCTTGCCTTTGTTGCTCAGTCCATTGAGTATAGGAGATGGAATGTCATGTTGAAGCTGTACAGGATGTTGGTGAGGCCTCATTTGGAGTACTGACTACAGTTCTGGTCGCACTGCTATAGGAAGGATATTATTAAATTGGAGAGGGTTCGGAAAAGATTTACCAGGATGTTTCCGAACTGAAGGCTTTGTGTCATAAGGAGAGCCTGGATAGAGTCGTGGAGATGTTCAGCACAGAAACAGACCCTTCAGTCCAACACATACATGCCGACCAGATATCCTAAACTAATCTAGTCTCCCATTTGCCAGCATTTGGCCCATATCCCTCCAAACCCTTCCTATTCATATCCCCATCCAGATGCCTCTTAAATGCTGTAATTGTACCAGCCTCCACCACTTCCTCTGGCTGCTTATTCCATACACATACCACCCTCTGCATGAAAAAGTTACCCCATGGGTCCTTCTTAAATCTTCTCCTTCCACCCAAAACCTATGACCTCTAGTCTGGACTTGCCCCCCTACCCCACCAGGGAAAGGACCTTGTCTATTTATCCTATCCACATCCCTCATGATTTTATAAACATCTATAAGGTCATCCGTCAGCCTCTGATGCTCCAGGGAAAACAGCCCCAGTCTATCCAACCGCTCCCTTAAGCTCAAATCCTCCAACCCTGGCAAATCCTTGTAAACTTTTTCGGAACCCTTTCAAGTTTTACAACATCCTTCCAATAGGAAGGAGACCAGAACTGCATGCAATATTCCAAAAGTGGCCAAACCAATGTCTTGTACAGACATAACATGACCTCCCAATTCATATTCTCAATGCACTGACCAATAAAGGCAAGCATACCAAATGCCTTCTTCACACATAGGACTTTTTCACAGGCGTGTAGGAGGTTGAGAGGCGACCCCACAGAAATGCATATAATCAGGAGGGGGATGAAGAAGGTGAACAGCAAATGTCTTTTTCCCAGGTTAGAGCAGTTCAAAACTAGGGGGCATATTTTCAAGATGAGAGGAGAAAGATTTAAAAGGGAACCGAGAGGCAACTTTTTCACTCAAAGAGTGGTACGTGTATGGAATGAGCTGACAGAGGAAGCGGTGGAGGCTGGTGCAATTACAGCATTTAAAAAATATTTGGATAGGTACATGAATAGGAAAGATTTAGAGGGATGGGACCAAACGCAGGCAAATGGGACTAGTTTAGTTTGGGAAACTTGGTTGGTAAGGACGAGTTGGTTCGAAGAGTGTGTTTCCGTGCTGTATGACTCTATGTCTCTATGAAAGTTTTAGTCACAATATTTATCCAATAAATGTTTCCAGTTCATCCTCCATGCCTTCCCTGTTTCTCATGCTGCATACTGCTCTGTTGGCAATGGCAATGGTCCAGTACCTCATTCAAGTGGGAGCAGGTAGCTTAACTGTATATGCATGAATAGGCAATTGCAATGTTTGATTGGAGATTTCATGTAATTACACTGACAATCAATTCAGGATTGTCAGGTCAGCTTGCAGTAGGTGGTTCCTGTGTGTACTGGAAGTTAACAGTTTGCTGTAACATGGGTTCAATTCCCACACTAGCTGGGGTTATCATGACGGACTCTCCTTCTCAACCTCTCTTGTTGCCTGAAGTATGGTGACCCTCGGGTTAAAACTTCACCAGTCACTTCTCTCTAGAGAGAGAGCAGCCCTAAGGGTCTGGTAAGACTATGGCGATTTTTCCTTGGGCATTGTCCTGTGATAATTGGTGGGTGGAGAGTGCCATAGCAGGGTTATAGTGCGGTAGGAGAGAGAGAGAGGATGGTGGGACTTACCCTCGCTAAGTGTGGAAGGGTACTCTTCCTGCATTGCTACACCTTCCGCCCTACAGTGGACACCATACTGACTGAATGGCTCCATCAGACCAGGCTAGTAGAGTTTGATATGGCGTGCAGTAGGGGTTCAAACAATTCGCGTGTGCTGTGAAAGTCTTGGCACCAGTGAGTGGTCCCCCATTGCAGAACGCTATAGAGTGTGAGAGTGGTGCCAGGAGAAATGATACATTCTTAATGAGGGGTGGGACCAGCACAAAATGGTGTGAGACAGGTTACCAGGGCTCATGGAGGCAAATCCTCCATCAAACTCCCCAACATTAACGCTTGGCCAGAATTCAGGAAAAACCAAGCCCCATATTTCCATTGATCTGCAAATATCTTATGTTCCTGACACTAACAAAGTCCCTTTGAGCTGATTTCAGATTCAGCCACCAATCTGGCACAAACCCTTGGTACAGTTCATCCAGAATATCTGAGCTAATGAAATTCTGAAGAAAATGTATAGGTGGTAATGCAGATGGATTGGCCAAGTTTTGAGGGTTGAAAGACCGAGACTCTGGGAATCTCTACATTTAGCAAAGGCTATAATTTGCTCTTCCCAGTTTTAATAAAATCAAGAATCAAGCGTAACTTTGAATATTTGTTTTGAGGTTTTATGCAAATATGTAGGCTTGAAAGGACTTGTTTTCCCTATCAACACTTAGCCAACATGCTTTACTACATATTTCCTCTCTAAAAGCTGTCTTTATCAACACTGGATAAAAAAATAACATGATGGCAGAGATTCTATTTACATAGCTTGGTGCATTACCATAGACCCTCCTGTCTAATAAACAAGATAAGCAGAACCCCCTCAGTTATTGTTATAAATAAATTCTGTTTTTACCCTGGTGTATTAATGTTGAACATTTTGTTTGCATACCTTTAGATGATTAACAATTATTCATGCCATGATTAGTGTTTGAACTTTGGTTTTAACTGCTACCTTTTTCATTTATCTCAGATTCAAACAAAATTGACAAATTTTGCAGATCAAAGCTTTTGCTTGGTCACCTATTCCTGCTACAGGAATTAGTCAAAAATGACTCTATGACTCTATAAATGATTAGGAAATGCACAGTGTTATTATGAAGAGGGGGAGACAATACCTACCGAGTAATAGCCAAGGTACCTTCACATCTTCAGTGGTTTTAATTTTTGTTCATAACTCACTTTTTCTCCAAAAAGATTTCTGTTGAGACACAGGTAATTGGTTGCTCTTCCACAAGATGACCCTGGGACATGGAGATCATGTTTAATCTTAAGTTCTCAGAGCTCTCTAGCACAAAAAATGTTTTTTTGTGGCTAGTGTTTGACCTTGGCTCATGGGAGCAGCTGTTTGCTACCCTGAAATCCCAGCCCTGTAGAAGTACCTTTCTCAATCCCTCATGTTCTGACCCTCTCCCATGGTCTGGTATTGTTAATGATCTCCATGCACCCCCCTCATTATTGTTCAAATTGTTTGTTCCCCAATGACCTTGCAGTCTCTTCATTTCCCCACTCACCCTGGGATGAATCTGCCATAATCAATCCGGAATGCCCAATGTCTGTGCATCATCTGCCATGACTACACCACTCTCCCTTTGTCATTACACCCTCCAGGACAAAGCAGCCACTTGATTGGTACCACATCCACAAAGATCTACTCCCTCCACCCCCGACACTTAGTAGCAGCAGGGTGTATGATCTACAAGATGCACATCAGAAGCTCACCAGAGGTCATTGGACAGCACCTTCCAAATCCACGACCACTTCCATCTAGAAGGACAAGGACAGCAGATACGTGGGAGCGCTACCTCTTGCGATTTCCCTTCCAAACCCCTCACCATCCCAACTTGGAAATACATCACCATTCCTTCACTGTCGCTGGGTCAAAATCCTGTAATTCCCTCCCTAAAGATGTTGTGGGTCAACCCACAGCACATGGACTGCAGTGCTTCAAGAAGGCAGCTCACCCCCATCTACTCAAGGGGTTGCTAGGAACGGGTAGCAATGTTGCCCACAGTTCACAAATGAATTTTTAAAAAGCTTCTCACTGCCTCAGGATCATTCTGGAATTTGGGAGTAATTTCCAAGTTCTTCTTTGGTCCGAAGTATCCTCATGTTTCCCCATTCCATATTCCCCATCCTCATCTGAAACCAGCATGAATACAATGTGTACATTTCTTTCTATTGAAGACTTTCCTCTTCTCCCACATGTACAATCTTCACTAACCTATCATTTTCTCCCGCTCAAAACTCATTCTTTATTTCTCTATTCACTACGTCCCTCTCTCTTTGAGCCTGATGTGCACTCCACTATGCCATTAACATTGACCTTCTGTTATTCCGTCACAAATGACATGCAGTTTGTCTTTGATTTTTCTATCTTCTTGTTGCCACTTGTGCATTTTCATTCTCACTTATGAATTTTGATCTCAGAGGAATGACAATAATTCTTATTTCAAACTGTACACTTACCTTAGACCCCACAGGGTTTTTAATAGATGTGTTGTCTCTGAAGGAGCACAAGGTCTCTATTAGAATCCTATTTCTCTGGATGTGGAGTCAGCAATTTCTCTCTGTAACTCTACCCAGAGGCTTAAGCAATCAAGCTCATTTGCATAGATCAGTGAACAGACTAGCAAACACAGATGAATTGCCATTACGCCACAGTGACTAAACTTCCTGTTTCTGCTCATGTTACCACCTCTCTAGCACTTCCATCACTAATGACTATTGTCTCTTTGGCTTTTCTGTGCTACTGACCTCTCTTCAGACTATGAAAATTTGGGTAATATATTACTTCCAATAATGCTCCCCCCAAAAAAAAAACAAGCTTGACTATCTCATTCCCTCTTCCTCCATTTTCTGAAAACTCCTGATGTCAGCACTTTCTGTGAAGGTTTTAACATCCACATGTGTACTCAGGACACCATCCTCTATCTCTTTACCTCTCTGCCTCCTCTAATATTCCAGCCTTCGTTGTAATTGCCTGGCTGAAGTGAAAACTTCAATTAGTCAAAATGTGTTCCACCTCAATGTTGGCAAGCCTAAAGACACTTTCCAAAACAATCTGCAATCAAATCTCTAAATTCAGTTTGGTAAGTGTAAGGAAACTGACTTTTGACAGGTTACAAAACCTGACTTATATTCAAGCACTGCAATTGTACAAATGAATGGATGGAATTATATTGTGTCCATAAAACTTTGACATTGAGAAATCTTTTTTGAATATACATGCGCTTTCCATAAATACCTGACCTAATCTGTTATGTAGCAAAGATGTGATGTGGAAATGCACCTCTGCATTCTCATACCAAACTACACCCACACATGTCAATTCTTGTCTTCACCAGACACCTACTGGATAAAGGTCAGTTTGTTGGTGCAAAGCAAAAGATAGGGCTAAAGCTACAACACTGAGACCTTTTGATCTTTAATCTTGACACTAGCTTGATTAATGAATCATTTGAAGTATGTTTCAATTAGTCATTGAAATAATTTTTGAGTATTTAAGATAAAATAAATGTCAACTCTTTATGACATTTCTCATAAATATGGGAATATCTGAATAGTATCTCTGGCAATTTTTTGTGGGAATATCTCATATCAATTGTTATTGCTTCCCCCGAGGACTATTGTAGTTGCTTAAAAAAGTTGAATGGTATGTTTTGAAAAACATAAAGTCAAATACTGAAGTTAATCTATTTGTTCTTTCGCAGTATTAATCATTTTCTCATACCGCACTCTAATAATAGTTTCTCTGTCTTTGCCTTACTTCAGTTTGCAGAACATTGAGCATTCGAAAGTTTTATCTTCCTACCTACAAAACACTGGCAAAGAATTCCAGGTAGACTGGATTACACTGTTTTTGTTCAGAGTGTGAATTCATCTGTGGTTAGAATGGCAACAGGACATAGATTTTCCAAAGAACCCACAATCTATGAAATCACTTCTTTGTGATTATTTATTGCAATGCATTGATTCTGGTATCATAGAACATAGAACATTACAGCGCAGTACAGGCCTTTTGATCCTTGATGTTGGATCGATCTGTGGAATCAACTATGAAATCATTTGTTCTTGACATAAGTTGTAGAACCAAAGCGTTGCAATAAATCGTCCGGATTGTGGAAACTATTAGCAGAGAGAACTATGATAAAAGGTAAAAGTCATCATAGTTGAATTTACATTTTATTTAGAATACTTGCGAAATAAGTTTCAAATACTAGAAGGATATTAATCTGAAGTATCCTTCCTAAAATGTGTACTATTAGACATTGACAAAGTTCTACCAGACTATGGGGCTGCTCTCTCATTAGAGAGAGAGAGATGATTGGTGGGGATTAACCTGAGGGTCACCACAGTTCAGGTGAGGGGGACAAGTTGAGAAGGAAAGTCCCTCATGGTAACCTCAGCTGGTATGGGAATTGAACCCATGCTGTTGGCATCAACATGCATCACAAGCCACTGAGCTAACCGACCCCACCATAAACTAGTAATGAATAGCGATACCCATTTTGTTACGTCAGATGTCACATGACACCAGGTTATAATCCAACAGGTTTATTTGAAATTACATGTTTTCGGAGCGCTACTCTGAAAGCTTGTGATTTCAAATAAATCTCTTGGACTATAAGCTGATGTCATGTGACTTCTGACCTTGTCCACTCCAGTCCAACACCAGCACCTCCACTCCATTTTACAATACAGTTAACTTATTTCTCAGACTTTGTTTAACTAAATTCAAAGAAAAGAATTAAAGGACTCTAAAAGTGCCCCTCATGGAATCCACGCTCCCCCAAAGCTAGAACCCTAAAGTCCCCACAGTGTGGAAAGAGGCCATTTGGCCCATCATGCCTGCACCAAAGAGCATTGCAGCAAGATCGAACCCCATTCTTCCAATCCTCTCCCTGTGACCCTGCATTTCCCATGGCTAACCCACCTAACCTGCACATCCCTGAACACCCTGGGGCAATTTAGCATGGCCAATTCACCTAACCTGCACATCTTTAGACTGTGGGAGGAAACCGGAGCACCCGGAGGAAACTCACGCAGACACAGGGAGAACGTGCAAACTCTGCATAACAGTCATCTGAGGCCAGAATTTAACCCAGGTCCCTGGCACTGTGAGAACCACCAGCTGCAACTTTGTGCGACCTCTGACTTTCTGATAAGTCTTAAAATTTAATGTTGAGGATCTGTCAGCTGGCAAAGGGAGCCCTCATTGGATGTTCTGTGTAAGAGAAACAAGGGCAAGAATGGTGTGTTACTCTTACGTTTAGAGATCAAACTTTCAATTTTATGCTATTTTTGTGCCAATGGATAAAAGTGAAACCTTTTGACTGAAAGCCCTGTTTTGGAAACTGAAGGATTGGTGCCGTGTGCTCCCCGATCAGACAAAGCAGGGGTTGGTACAGATGAAAGACCCAGTCCCATTGATGTCTCCTCCCTGAATATCAAAATAGAGTGCTGTGCTTCACAGCTATGCTGGACACGCCCCCTGCACCTCCAACTCCCTGCACCTACCAACCATGTTCTCAACTGAGGCTGTATGAGACCCCAACTAATTACCATTTGAGTTAGTTGGCAGATGCTTTTCCAGGCCTTTCCTGGAATGGGGGTTGCTGAGCCTTCGGATAGCAATCACCCTTCAGTACTTTAATGTTTATTTGGTCATTTCAAGTTCACTTTTTTTTCCCCCCATTCAGGAATAGTGGAGAGGTGTGGGAGAGATTGGCAGACTAATTATCCACTCGTGTGAATTTTATCCCTCTGTGGCCAACAAGATCTGCGGTGCAGCTGGAACTGGAAGTTTCCTGGTTCAGAGTTTGAAGCTGACTACCTTGACAGTTCACTGATTGCTTCAATTGTAACGAAAACGCTGGGGATGAGACAACTGCACAAGTGATGTGGTGAGTCTAGCAAAAAAAAAACACTCATTGTTGTTCCTAAAAAGGGTCCTTCGAATCAATGATGATCTGAAGCATTCAGGGACTCTGCAAAAAAAAACTTGTGTAGGTGAAAACATGTGCTGGCATGTCTGATATTGTCAGAGGTGAAATACCAATGCAGAAAAACTGTTGGGTGTTGAACATGAAGAGCTTGGTGAAGGAATCCATTATTACCATTCAATTGGCTGAGAGGGAGTCACATTATCTGGTGTACAATGTCTAATCAGGGCAAAGACTGAAACATCTGTCAGTCATTTGTCACATTTACTGGAACTGTGAACCTTTACTGAGAAAAAAAAAGTCTTGCAGTTTTATGGGAACTTTTGCAACCAAGGGTGTTCCAAACTCCTTAACTGCTAATGAAGTATGGTTAGGGGAGTTCACAACTAGAGGGCATAGTGGGCGGCACGGTGGTTCATAGTGGGCGGCACGGTGGTTAGCACTGCTGCCTCACAGCGCCGGAGACCCGGGTTCAATTCCCGCCTCAGGCGACTGACTGTGTGGAGTTTGCATGTTCTCCCCGTGTCTGCGTGGGTTTCCTCCGGGTGCTCCGGTTTCCTCCCACAGTCCAAAGATGTGCAGGTCAGGTGAATTGGCCATGCTAAATTGCCCGTAGTGTTAGGTAAGGGGTAGATGTAGATGTAGGGGTATGGGTGGGTACGCTTCGGCGGGGCGGTGTGGACTTGTTGGGCCGAAGGGCCTGTTTCCACACTGTAAGTAATCTAATCTCCATAGGTTTAGGGTGACAGGGAAAAGACCTAAAAGGGACCTGAGGGGCAACTTTTCACGCAGAGGATGGTGTGTGCATGGAATGAGCTGCCTGAGCAAGTGGTGGAAGTTGGTAAAATTACAACATTTAAAAGACATCTGGATGGATATATGAGTAGGAAAGGTTTAGAGGGATATGGGTCAAATGCTGGCAAGTGGGACCAAGTCAATTGGGATGTCTGGTCAGCATAGACGAGTTGGACCAAAGGGTCTGTTTCCATGCTGTATGACTCTATGACTGTAAGATGCAAGCCATATGAGCTGAGAAAAACAGGAATAATATGAAGCAAGCACTGTTTATAGAATGATAGAACCCCTACAGTGTGGAAGCAGGCCAATCTCCCCATCGAGTCCACACCAACCCTCTGAACATCCCACCCAGAGCCAATTCTTATGCAATCCCTGTCACCCTGCACTTCCCATGGCCAATCTATCTAGCCTGTACATTCCTAGGCACTAAGAGCAATTTAGCACGGCCAATTCACCTATCCTGCGCATCTTTCAACTATGGGAGGAAACCGGAGCACCCGGAGGAAACCCACTCAGACACGGGGAGAAAGTGCAAACTCCACACAGTCAGTTGCCTGAGGGTGGAATTGAACCCGGGTCCCTAAAGCTGTGAGGCAGCAATGTTGTAGAGTAAACTTATCTTCTTGTTGCAGCAAAGCAGAAAATTGGATGTAACAATCTTTTCTGCTGGTTCTGAGGAGTGTTTGTGGGTCTGAAAGTCAACTCTTTTCCAAACATGGGAAATACTAGATAAATGTCCATTAGAAGAGAAGTTTGTTTTCTGAAATTATATAATTGCACTGAAGAATTTGAATTTTTTGTTTCTGTCTTGTATTTCTATGAAGTACCTTGGGATAATTATTTTAATGATAAAGGCGGTACATAACTATAAGTTGTTGTTGACATTACTTGTTCTTGCTGAATAAGACAGCTCCAGCTGTCTCCTGTGTTCCCTGTATGAATTACTTAGTTGGAGGTCTGCTTACAAAGATTCCTGAATATGTGTGCTTCAGGAGAGAACAATGTGCCTGCGAAAGATTGAATCTTTAATGTTTAAAATGAAAGTATTTGGCATGGAAGATTGACCAGCACGTTCAGTGTGAAATCTACAGCTATAATCAATGCAGGCATGCACATGTGTAATTGTGCGGGTGTGACTGTTCCCATTGATAATTGGTTGATATGAATTCCTTCAGTTCATGTGGTCTTTCATGTATCGATGGTGAAATCCTCAGGCAGAGTGAAAATCTTGCATTTGACATTTATTGTGTAATCCACATGTCAGGCAAGACTTAGAATTGGAACGTCGCACTTCCTGAGGTTCTTAGGTTGGGATAAAAAAACCTCATTGCCCTAATTTAAAGATGATCAGAAGGACTCTCTCCAGTGTCCTTGATAATATTTGACGCTTGGTCAATGTTATTGAAAGATCAGAAGTATCAATTTTGCACCACCTTGATATTTGTGAGATTCTTCTGTGTGTAAATTGGTAGTTGAACAACAGTTCAAAATATATTTTGTTAACTTCAAAGTTCTTTGGGGTGTCATGAAAAAAGTGTTCGAACCATGTCAGCCTTTGCTTCATTTCAAATCGTTTCCCTGTGATAATTCTTCCTTGGAATGCTGAAATGAATTGGAGTCCAGTAATGACAAAAGCTAACATTTAAGTTCAGGAGTGAACTGAAAATATCATTGTAGAAGCATTACAAGAAAAGGTTCCCACGGTATATTCTTGAATAAGCAAACTTCACTTTTCTTAAAAGCCATAATCCACAAAGACATGAAATCTTTCACCAAAGAAAATAGGAATTCCAATAAAAATATCAGAAGAGAAATAGTTGTTTGGATTTTCAATGTTTGAATGTTGAAGTCACTTGTGTTGAAGTTACTCTCTCTGTGACACCAATGAAAATGTTAACTGTTTTCAGTAAAGATAATGAAGGCATGTTTAGTTCTCCAGTAGCTAGCTCACTGGGCAATGTGA
Organism: Chiloscyllium punctatum; assembly: GCF_047496795.1. Taxonomy (NCBI): domain Eukaryota; kingdom Metazoa; phylum Chordata; class Chondrichthyes; order Orectolobiformes; family Hemiscylliidae; genus Chiloscyllium; species Chiloscyllium punctatum. The sequence continues at coordinate 89,468,661 of NC_092760.1, forward strand.
GAAGCTTGTCAGGGGAATAATCAAAACATTTCTGCTAGGCCATTGTCTGAACAGAATAGTCATCTACCAAAATAGGTGAGTTTATACAATGATTAGTAATTATTCAGCCAAGACTCATCAGGGAACAGCCTGATCTTGTCCCTGTAGGACTTATAGAATCATTAATGTACCAGTAGGAGTTAAGTTGTTTAAGATTTGATTTGCAAGCAATGGCTTGCTCTCAAGCAGACAGACTTGCAAACAATATTTTTGCGAGTCCCTTCCCTTCTGCTGGGCCTGAATGCTCCGATGTTGTATGACACAGCGTGGCCATCTGTTACCTTGTTTATAGTAGAAGATAGAGGCAGAGAGAATACTAAATATGGGCACCGTAAGCTGATGCTACGGGAATGAAGTGGAACTATTGTGGCTTTGAGGCACCAGAAAGCCCTCCAATCACAGTCATGCCACTGAAGGAATAATAGCTGTGGAATAAATGAATTTGTCACACATAAACCATCTCACAATCATTGCATGCTTGATGCAACCAGTTTTTTTTTTAAATATGTAAACTTTATAATGTGAAGGCAATCAATGGAAATCAGAGAAAACTGTCGATTGAAATATCACACCCTGAGGTTACCCAAAACATTGCTATTGAGGTTCAGTCTGGCTAAATAGACAAATATATATTCGTTTTAGATACAACCAAGGACCAGAAACTTCGGATGAAGTAACCGGTTAATCTGTCTCCTAGTGATGTGGAGTAGGGAGACTGATAACCCTACCTGGCTTGCATGCAATGTGCTACTTCACCCCTGTAACATATTGACAGTTGCAGCATAGTTGCTATTTCTGGGGTGGATCAGTGGTTAGCACTGCTGTCTCACAGCACCAGGGTCCCAGGTTCGATTCCCACCTTGGGTGTTTGTCTATGTGGAGTTTGCACATTCTCCCTGTGTCTGTGTGGGTTTCCTCCCACAATCCAAAGATGTGCAGGTCAGGTGGATTGGCCATGATCAATTTCCCATAGTATTGGGTGCATTAGTCACAGGTAAATGTAGGGAAATGGGTCTGGGTGGGTTACTCTTTGGAGCGTCGGTGTGGACTTGTTGAGCTGAAGGGCCTGTTTCCACACTGTAGGGGAATCTAACCATAACTCTGGCTATTAGAGGAACTTCTGATTATTTACTGCGTTCACCTGAGCAGGTGAGATGGGCTTCTCTCCGTGGGACACTAAGCTAGCAGCTCTGATTCTGTCCTCGGTCTCTGCAGTGACCTGCAAAACCCAAGACAGGACTGAGACCCACTGAGCCAACATCCAAAAGCATTACACTGAATCCACTAAAAGTTGCAATGTGACCCCAAACTGTGAAATCTTGAGAGGGGGGTGACCAAAGCCGATGGTTTAGTGAGAAGGCGCAGAGATTGGGAGGTTTACTCACACTATGATTATTGTACCTTATATTACAGCTTCTATTTTAAAGCAACCATGAAATCATTCTCGACTCATCGGGCAGTTAGGCTTTCAGGTATATTGTGTTAGAATACAATCTCCAGTCACTTTGTGTGTGGTAATACCAGACCGATCACAGCTTCTCAATTTGTCACCGGCATGCTATAGTTCAAAAGATTGTTTAAAGATTTAATCCACATGATGCCATCATCTCTGTCACTGTCTAATTGGAGAAAGGGGTGGTGGGGGTGGTGGGGGTGGGGGTGGGGGTGGGGGTGGTGGTGGTGGTGGGGGGGGGGCGGGTGGTGGTGGTGGTGGTGGTGGTGGTGGTGGGGGTGATGGTGGTGGTGGTGGTGGTGGTGGTGGTGGTGGGGGTGGTGGGGGTGGTGGTGGTGGTGGTGGTGGTGGTGGGGGTGGTGGTGGTGGTGGTGGTGGTGGGGGTGGGGGTAGTGGTGGTGGGGGTGGTGGTGGTGGTGGTGGTGGTGGTGGGGGTGGTGGTGGTGATGGTGGTGGTAGTGGTGGTGGTGGTGGGGGGGGGGGTGGTGGTGGGGGTGGTGGTGGTGGGGGTGGTGGTGGTGGTGGTGGTGGTGGTGGGGGTGGTGGTGGTGGGGGTGGTGGTGGTGGTGGTGGTGGTGGTGGGGGTGGTGGTGGTGGTGGGGGTGGTGGTGGTTGGGGTGGGGGTGGTGATGGTGGTGGGGGTGGTGGGGGTGGTGGTGGTGGTGGTGGTGATGGTGGTGGGGGTGGTGGGGGTGGTGGGGGTGGTGGTGGTGGTGGTGGTGGTGGTGGTGGGGGTGGTGGTGGTGGTGGTGGTGGTGGTGGTGGTGGTGGTGGTGGTGGGGGTGGTGGTGGTGGTGGTGGTGGTGATGGTGGTGGGGGTGGTGGTGATGGTGGTGGTGGTGGGGGTGGTGGTGGTGGTGGTGGTGATGGTGGTGGGGGTGGTGGTGATGGTGGTGGTGGTGGGGGTGGTGGTGGTGATGGTGGTGGGGGTGGTGGTGATGGTGGTGGTGGTGGGGGTGGTGGTGGTGATGGTGGTGGGGGTGGTGGGGGTGGTGGTGGTGGTGGTGGTGGTGGTGGTGATGGTGGTGGGGGTGGTGGTGATGGTGGTGGTGGTGGGGGTGGTGGTGGTGGTGGTGGTGGGGGTGGTGGTGATGGTGGTGGTGGTGGGGGTGGTGGGGGTGGTGGTGGTGATGGTGGTGGGGGTGGTGGGGGTGGTGGTGGTGGGGGTGGTGGTGATGGTGGTGGTGGTGGGGGTGGTGGTGGTGATGGTGGTGGGGGTGGTGGGGGTGATGGTGGTGGGGGTGGTGGTGATGGTGGTGGTGGTGGGGGTGGTGGTGGTGATGGTGGTGGGGGTGGTGGGGGTGGTGGTGGTGGTGGTGGGGGTGGTGGTGGTGGGGGTGGGGGTGGTGGGGGTGGGGGTGGTGGTGGTGGTGGGGGTGGTGGTGGTGGTGGGGGTGGTGGTGGTGGTGGGGGTGGTGGTGGTGGGGGTGGGGGTGGTAGTGGTGGTGGGGGTGGTGGTGGTGGTGGGGGGGGGTGGTGGTGGTGGTGGGGGTGGTGGTGGTGGTGGGGGTGGTGGTGGTGGGGGTGGGGGGGGTGGTGGTGGTGGTGGGGGGGGTGGTGGTGGTGGGGGGGGTGGTGGTGGTGGTGGGGGGGGGTGGTGGTGGTGGTGGTGGTGGTGGTGGGGGGGGTGGTGGTGGTGGTGGGGGGGGTGGTGGTGGTGGGGGTGGTGGTGGTGGGGGGAGTGGTGGTGGTGGGGGTGGTGGTGGGGGTGGTGGTGGTGGTGGGGGGGGTGGTGGTGGTGGGGGTGGTGGTGGTGGTGGTGGTGGTGGTGGGGGGGGTGGGGGTGGTGGTGGTGGGGGGGTGGTGGTGGTGGGGGTGGGGGGTGGTGGTGGGGTGGGGGGGGTGGTGGTGGGGGTGGGGGGGAGGTGGTGGTGGTGAGCTGCCTTCCTAACCAGGTGTTGTAGCCGCAGTCCTTTTAGGAGGGAGTTACTGTTTTCTCACCATCCGTGGATCTGTCCCCTATTTTTCTACCATGAAGTATTTCTGAATGGAAAACAGTGGGATTAATATTTGAAATAATAACTCTAATTAGTTCCAAATGCTTTAGGAAAGGGATTGCTGTGAGGAGTAAATGTTGTTTTTATTTGTTTTTTTTTGTTGTCACATGTACCCAGGTACAGTGAAAAGTTTTGTTCTGTGTGCAGTACAGACAGATCATACCATATAAAGTGCTCAATGGTAACAGAACAGAGCGAGGGATGCAATCTTATGGCTGCAGTTAAGGTGAACAAAGAGTGAGGTCAACATTAAATTTGCAATTTGAGAGGTCGGTTCGGAAGTTGAATAACAGTGGGGAAGAAGCTGGTCTCGAACCTGTTGTACATGGTTTAGGCTTTTGTGTCTCCTGACCTTGGAAAGCTTCCTAAGTTTCAACATGGTGCTGGTCCACAAGGAAAGTTTGAAGACACAATTCACCCACTCCCCTCACTGCTTTGTCCGTGCTAGATCTATTTACTGTTGCAATTCAGGACCGTTATCAACACGAGTCAATATGAACCGCTTCAGTCTTTGACTATGTTTGAAAACACCAGCCCTGTGGAATAATGGCTCTTGGATGTGCATGGACCTCTCTGAATGCAGGTGGATTAGGATTCACTAGGTCTGTCCTGCTCTGCCCAGTGACAGATTCCACCAATGCTCAACTAAGTCACAGAAGAAATTGCTCAGCTGCACTTGATGTTTGGAGTGTATGTTCTTTGTGGCTTTGAGGCAATTTCACGAGGTCAGTCTGAACATCTCAGTAGTGTCCTGTGTGAAACTGTATAGTGCTCCTACAAGTTGTCAGGCATTTTGCAAAAACCTAGTCACAGCTAGGGATCCCACTGAATCAGATTGAAAGCAGCAGAAAGAGAATCACTCAGACATAATTCATGCCGAACTCAAAGTATTCAGCCTGATTATTCAGTGACAATTACTTGCGAATTGCAGAAAATGTGCATGATCCAATAAATAAACTTAATAGTCTATTATTTTATACATTGCCATTTATGAAATTGCAAACATAACTTTTAAAACTAATCATCTAGTTTGCTGTTTGTCCCAGATTGAATGGCCACTGATAAACGAGAGCTATTCATGTAGATTTTATTAATAATAAAGGCCAGAACCAAACTGTAATTATAAATGCAAAGCGTTCGTCAATGTTATCCAGCTGCTTAGTGGGAAAGCCTGGCTGGTGCTAACTTGACAAGCCTGGTCTAGCCTCAATAGGAGTTCGGCCGTCATTTCTACCCAGAGACTGAATGTTTTGTGTTCAATCAGACCAAAGGCTGTATTGTCTGTCTCTGTGTTGATGCAGGAGCTGAGCAAAACCATAGGGTGCACAGCTGGCTAAGAGAGCATCGGTACTGCAACAGGAATGTCTGAGATGCCTAAGCCTAGAGGAGATCACTAAAGTGACAAGCATGGTCAGATAAGTTATTTGCATGTGAAATCTCTTCTTAATCTCCACTGTTGTGATTTTCTGTCGATCGTGCCTCACTTTTCTTTTTTCACTTTATTCCCACAGTCTTGCCCTGCTCCCTCTGGCCTCAATTTGGGGAAAGGTGAAATTATGTCAATTTAAAAATTTAATTATAGGAACATTTTTGTCTCCTGCTTCATAGTTTAGATCTTGCTGCACGATGGACCTGAGCTTGAAACATGTCAAATTGATCTTTATTTGTCGACATTATTACAGATATTACCTGCTTTATAAATTAAACTCTGGATGAAAACTGCCTGCCTAAGGCTTAAGCTGTTAATTTTGAGACAAGTGATATTGTCAATTAATATATAGAATCACTGCTGCTTTAGTGTGCTGGAAAACAAAATAATCACTTTTCGCTATTGCAAATAAATAAATAGTCTGTATGACCACAATGCCTCATTTGAAAGTTGATTACGTGGATACATTTTACACACTCCTGAATCCCCTGAGGCACAATAAAGCATAATAAACCCAGCATGTTTCTCTAACAGAGCTGGAAATGGGGACCACCTGCAGCTTCAGACTGGGTCTAAAGTCTGGGTTGCTCTAAGACTCTGTGTGAAAGCCTCTTTCCCCAATCATAATCAACGAGGAGGGTGTTGGAGGAGGACTGGAGGGTAGTGCGGGGCAGGGAGCAGGCTTCGTGAAGGGCCTCCCACCTTCAGGCCTTTCCAGCCACAACATCAACCTGGACCTTCCCAGAGGTATCACTGAAACATGGCCCTCTGAACTCTTTAGCAAAGAAACACCAGTTCTCTGTGAACTCGCAGAACCTCTGTGTTCGGTGACAGGGTGGGGGGGAAGGATGGTCAGGTTTACAGATGAATCCATGACAGCACAAAACTATTCCAGACATTCCTGCGGAGTAGAAAGTTGATTGAAAGAAATAAATGTAACCTGGAATAAACGGTAGAAAGATATGAGATTAAACAAATTTACTTGAACAATGGGATGAAATTGTACATTGGCAATTTTGCATATAATTGCTGAACTCAATGACTTTGTTTTTAAGATTGATTACAACTGGTCTTGCATGTAGAAATATGGAATTGAAATAATTGTGTGTGAAGTGCTTAAAACAATGTTAAAGTGGTTAAATGAAAAAAGCACATCTCTGCTCTTGTATTCCAGCCCTCTTGAAATGAATGCGAACATTGGGTTTGTCTTCCTAACAACTGAACCTGCATGTTCACCTTAATCCTCAACTGGGACTCCCAAATCCCTTTGTGTTTCAGAATTCTAGGCCTTGCCCCATTTAGAAAATAGTCTACACCGCTATTCTTCTGACCAAAGTACATAACCTCACTCATTGCCACATTGTATTCAACCTGACATTTCTTTGTCCACTCTCCTAGCCTGTTCTAGTCCTTCAGAACCTCCCCACTTCCTCAACGCTACCTGTCCTTCCACCTATCCTTGTGTCATCTGCAAACTTAACAACAATCCCGTCTGTTACTTTGTCCAGATCATTAATGTATAACATGAATAGTTGTGATCCCAATACGGACCCCTTTCAAAGCTCCACTAGCCACCGGCTGACATCCTGAAAAAAGATGCCTTTATCCCCACTCTCTGTCTTCTGCCAGTCAGCCAATCCTTTATCCATGCCAACACCTTGTCCCTAACACCATGGGCTCTTATTTTATTGAGGAGCCTCCTGTGTAGAAGGCTCTGGAAATCCAAATAGATCACATACACTGGTTCTCCTTTATCTAATTTGCTCATTACCTCCTTGGACTTATTACCTTCCCCAGCATTGTGTCCTTAGTGATGGTCACTATAGTCACAATTACTCTGATTCTTTTAAAGTTCTGGTATGTCACTGGTGCTATGATAGCAAGTTCTTTCTTTACTAAAATTAAACAGTGTGTGTATACATAATACTATTTGTGTAGCTTAATATCTCTGTGTTTGTTTGATATCATTTACATTCAGTATTTTGTACATAGATACAATAAAAATATTGATAGCGCTATCTACTTTTGTGAGTAACTGATTGTGTGATGGGGAGTGTATTGTGGTTATTTTGGAGTAGCTGGAACTGTGAAGGAGAAAGGTGAATGTTGGGACCACTATATGCTGTACAGAATTCCCCAGTCATGTACACATGAGGGTGACTTGTGCCTAATACATGCTTGAATCTGAGATCTGCAGCTTGAGTCGGCACAACTCACCCTGGGAGCACAGTGTTGGAAAATTGTGTTTATCAAAATGGGCTCAGAGCTGATTTCCACTCGTCCAGATTTTAATTTCCATTAGTTCAGAAAATATTGTCAAGATTTTTAATTTCAAACCACATAAAAATGACAGTGAAACAAGGAATTGAGTCTTTAAAGAGGTTCATCACTGCTTCTGCAAACATCCACAAGTTCAATAAAAAATCAGGCACAATTCCTCTTCAGTTAATCAAGACCTGCTCCACTCTATTAGCATTTGGTTTGCTTTTATTGGAGATGGGGTTGTGTTGAATTTTGATTCTGATTTGATGTGCAAGGTGAAGCTCTTGAATTTGAGCTGAATGATGGGATGGCAATTAATGCCATTGGAGAGAATAAGTTTAGAAAAGCTGTGACTGATTCTTGAATAAACTAACCCTGGCTGGAATGGGCATGAGGATTGTGTCTGGTAGATTTGTGAGGGGTGTCTAATCTGGGACATCCTTGTGTAGAGATGGAGGGAACAGCTTGGCATTTGACAGAATTGAAGAGATGCTTATTAAGATCTGTGAGTACTGGGAGGTTGGTCGCAGGAATGGGTGGCTCTGGGAAGGGGAGCCAGAACATAGGGACCACGGTGTAAAGTGGCGGTAGAATCAACAGGTACTTCTCTGGTTGTCAGCCTGGTCAGTCCTGAAGCCCACCATTACAGGCCACAGATCTCAGTCCAAGCATGATCTCCCCTTAAATATCCTGCCTTTTAGGTTGATGTATTTGATCTTTGCTGGTTGCCCAGATATGGTGAATGTCACACCTCTCTGGGATCAGGGTATGGGGCTTGGGGATTGAGGGGAGCTGGTAGGGGCTAGTGTGCTGAAAATCAAGTCCTGCTATTTTCAGAGTTATAACTTGGAACTGTTATCAAAGGAAACTATGTCTCCAGTTTAGCTGTCAGATAAAGCCAAGCTAAGAACAAACAAAGACCAAGTTTCTGCACTTAATGAGAACTACTATATTATAAATAAATAGATTCTAAACACAGGTTAGGTATGAACTGCTGACTTATAACTCGAATAGTTATGTCTCTAAACATCTTCCAAAAGAAAAATGATACATATGTGCGCACACACACACGCATGCGCACACACATGCAGAGTCAGATACACACACACACTCAGATACACGCACACAGTGTCAGGTACACACACAGAGTCAGATATATACACACACATGAGCACACACACACACAGAGTCAGATACACACACACACACTAAACTCAGATACACACACATGCTCTCACACACAGAGTCAGATACACACACACTCAGATACACGCACACAGTGTCAGGTACACACACAGAGTCAGATATACACACACACATGCGCACGCACACACAGAGTCAGATACACACACGCACACACACACACACACACACATGGTCAGATACACACACAGTCAGATACACACACACATGTGCACACACACAGATTCACACACACACACGGTCAGATACACACACAGTCAGATACACACACACATGTGCACACACATAGAGTCAGATATATACACACACACATGCACACAGACTGAATGGAGAAAAAAAATTGGTGTTATGGTCGGAGGAGAAAACACTGGGTAAGCAGTGCAATGGTCCCTGTTCAAAGGGCTTGCTGAGAAGATCATTCTGTTTGCAAACTTGCAAATAAACCACACATTTAAACAAGTTATTTAATGCTAATTGACCGCAGTTGAGTTCTTAGCCAAATGCATCTGAGCTCCAGGAGCAGATTACAGATTAATAATCCAAGTGAAGATCTGCTTGAGCCTCCCTCTTCCAAAGCCCATCACCCTGAGGCTGCCAGGAGCTTTAGTTGTGATGACCAAATGCTGTGTGTTTTGTGAGACCTGACATTGCACTGGGGTGGGAGTGGTGGTGCAATGGGTGGTGGTCAGGGAGTGTGTAGAGGGACGGGGCAGGAGCTGGGTTGACCTGCTGAATCATGAATGTGCCCTTAATGGAAGATTGACATGAGACAGCACAGGGATCAGGTAACTTATCAAAAACCAACATGCACTTGAACATTGCTTGCCCAAGTGATTTTTAAAAAATATTTAGCCCAAGTGACTGGAAGCAGGGAACTCGAGCATTTCAATTATAAAAGTAATAGAGGATAACCCAATGCAGGTGCTTTCTGTCAGAAACCTGCCTAGCCCCAGTTCCTCTTATTTATGGCTGAGCACAAGTCTTAACAAGAACATATGGTATTGTGGCAGTCCTTTATTAGGAGAACTTCCAGAGGGAAAAACATTTCCTTTATACCAGCATTTCTAATAAGAAAGCGCTGTTAAAATGTGTGTATTGATGATTGTCAATGACATGTCCCATAAGAAATGGTCTCATTACTAAACGTCTTTAGCAGCAGGATTTCATTATGTGCAAAAAGGATGTAAAACTGCCCCATTAGGTCTCCAGAGTATCACCTCGTAGTATGGTATAATATATAAAATCTACTTTAAAAACCATTTGAGATATTCTCAACAATCTGAAAGTAATCAGCACAGATCACAGACTCCGAGTACATAGCCAGCTCCATGAAACTTGGAAATGGTTCATTTGTGATAACTCTCGTCAGGTAGCATGAAGATGTATTTGAAATGTAACTTCACTTTGTTGTGGATACTGAACTGTTACCAATCAGCAACTGTGCCAAATCCCCTCTGACTGCAATAGAAATAAATAAAAATGAAGTCAAAGACTTTGTAAGCCTCTATGTGTGAACATGTGAAATAAGATCATGGACTAACGATCACATTCAAGGAACTAAAGTCATGCAGAACAATGCAAACCTTAAACAGAAACAACAATTAACTGGAAACTCATAATAAGTTAGTCAGGCTTGAATTCTCTTCCACAAAAGACAGTGGAGGCCAAATCACTAAGTGTGTTCAAGAAGGAGATACATTTTTTAGATTTTAAACGCATCAAGAGCTATGGGGAGAAAGCAAGAATATGGCTTTGAGATAGAGGACCAGCTATGATCTTACTGAATGGTGGAGCAGACTTGAAGGGCCGAATGGCTTACTACATAAAGAATGTCTGTATCAATATTTTATGTTTTGTTTGTGGGATCAACTCTATCCATTATTCAGAGGCGACATGAAACAGTTTGCCTTCTTAGCTAGATTTCTGCTAATTTTCACATTGTCTTTCATTGGAGCTTGTTACACTCCTACAGTCATACAGCACAGAAACAGACCCTTCTCTCCAACCAGTCCATACTGAATATAATCCCAAACTAAACTAGTCCCACCTGTTCTACACAAAGTAGCTAGAATGATTCTTACATTTCTAAAGTGACTGCACCTCAGATACATTTAATTGGCCAAAAAAGTGCTTTGTTTTGAGGTTGTGTAAGGTGCTATTGAAATGCAAAGTTTTCTTGAAATTTTTCTTCCAGGTGTGAAAAGTAAGATGCAGAAGTACGTACAAATGCAACTATAGGTAACCTGGCTTTAACCAGCGAGTTAATCTAACACAAAATTAGAGAGGATGACAGTGGGAAACAATCAACACAAAAGGAGCACTGCTTTGCTCATGTTTGGAATCAAAGATCAATTTAAGGAGCATTATAGGATGCAGAACAAAAAGTGTGGGAGAAATTCAGCAGGTTTGGCAGCATCTGTGGAGAGAGAAACAGAGTTAATGCTTTCAGTCCAGTGACCCTTCTGAAGAAAAGCATTTTTTATTTATGTTTCAGATTTTCAGCATCCAGTTCTTTGCTTTATTCCAATTTTGGATAACTTGACATGAAAGAGACATCCTCTTTCTCTTTGCATATCTCCAATACTTCTGGAGGGCTGCTGATCATTGAAATGGAACAATACAATTTGGAATCGATAATGTGTGCACCTGGAAAAAAACGCAGCAAGTCAAGCAGCATCAGAGGAGGAGGGGAGCTCTGACCCGAAATGTCAATTCCCCTTCTCCTCTGATGCTGCCTGACCTGCTGTGTTTTTCCAGCTCCACTCTTTATCCACTCTGACTCTCCAGCATCTGCAGGTCTCACTGTCTCCATGACACAATTTGGAATAAGACAAGGAGGCAGGTTTCCAAAACTACTGCAATGTAAACATGGCTTGGGACCATTATGGCAGATCTCACTGCGGGTATCTCGTCAACTGAGTTAAGCAATCCCAAAAAAGTATGTCAGTAGGGTTAACTAGATAATGTTTTATCTGTTCCGAACTGTGCGACAGTTGGTATCACCCTTTGCTAGGGAATTTATATCAAAATCTACATTTTCGAGATACTGCAATGGTTATTTTAAACAGCTCACTGAGATCTGGGACAGTGTCAGATGACCAGGCAAAAGGACAAGTGGTCATTTTATTCAGAAAGGAATTGAAGCTAAATCCTTGGAACTGAAATCTAATTCCATGTTGGGAAAATTAATGGAAAACATGATAACAGGTGCGGAGAACTCTTTGAATATAGGGAATTACAAGAGTTCTTGTTCAGAAAATAAAGCTCGTGTTTTAAAAACCTGACCCAGTTATGGAAGAACTAACCAGACTGGTGGATTAAGGGGATGTTTTAGGAAGGCATTGTGTCTCTAGATTAACGGAATGCCAGGAGGAATGAAGCTGTCCTGTCTACTGGCAGGTATGATCCAATCATAAGTGAGTTCAGGCAGCCTTAATCTCATTCCTGGTGGAAATTGGCTTGCTATGTTATTGAATAGATTCCTGATCAGACAGGCAATGTACCCTCACAGCATGACGTCACAAGCTTATAGTTCCAGTATAGAGTTATTGACCTTACCTTCAGTTAATACTGCAGTAGCAGGAATAGGAACCACAGAAATCACACTCTGTGTAAGTCTCAGATCTCATAGCAGCATATGTAATTGATGTTGCTCATAAATGGCTCAACATTCAGACCGTATCATATTTGCAATAGTGTTTTAGCCAACAGCTGCATCAGGACTATCAGTTAGCTCAGTTGACTGAATGGCTGGTGTGCAGTGCAAGGTGCTGCTGACTGTCTGGGTTCATTTCATGTTCTGGCTGAGGTTACTGTGAAGGATTGTCCAGCTCAACCTCACCTGAGGTATGATAATCATCAAGTTAGACCACTACAAGTTATCTCTTTCTCTCTACTAAAAGAGCAGCTCAGTGGGCTAGAAAGACTGTAGTGACTTTACATCAGGGTCTATGGTGAAAAACTGGATAATTTGGCTCTGATCTGTACTAATCTATCCTCACTCAACAATGTTGAATAATTGCATTTCTCCAGCACAACCTGATGGATAGCAGTCAGAATCAGAATGCTTCTCCTTTACTATTTGGTCAAAGTGATCTCAATGAGATCAGTTGATAAAGCATAGCTTCCTAGTTCATATAGCTCAGTATTAACACTCTCACCTGGACCTAAAATTTTAACTTCAAACCCCATTTCAGAAACTTTGATGTATAAATCAGGCTGACCATTAATATAGGGAGAAATTGAGAACTACAGATGATGGAGAGTCAGAGATGAAAACTGTGGTGCTTGGAAAGCTCAGAAGGTTGGACAGCATCTGATGGACATTTCCGGAATGTCTGAACGAGGAAGGGCTTATGCTCCTGCTCCTCGGCTGCTGCCTGAAATGCTGTGTTTTTCCAGCACCACATTTTTTGACTCTGAGCATTTAATACAGTATTGTAATGCTGGAAATACTTTCAAGGGAGATTTTAAACTAAAACACTGCCTCTCGCTTTTTTAAAAAATTCTTTAATGGGATGAGGGATAGGCTGACTGGGCCAGTATTAATTGCCTGTCTGTCCCTAATTGCTCAGAGGGCAGTTAGGAGTCAACCACAGTCTTGAGGGTTTGGAGTCATGTATAGGTCAGGCAGGTTAAGGTGGCAGATTTCCTTCCCTCAATATGTCTGTGAAGCAGAGGGATTTTGCAAAAATCAGCATTAAGTACATTTTCACTGTTTGGTTACTATTTTAAAAAAAACCTGAATTCAAGTTTTGCCATCTGCTATGGGCAGGTAATTAAATCCCTGTGCCCAGAGCCTCTGATATTACCACCATGCCATTGTAGTTTGCAGCTATCACTGATGGAGAGGCAAACATGGCTGTCAATTTATCTTCACAATGATCCTACAAACTGTTATGAGGTAAAGAAGCAGGTAATTTGTTTCTGGTAAGGTTGGTTGAGGGGTGAGGGTTGCCATGGACACCAGGAGAACCAACTTCACTCCTTTAAATTATGACCTGGGATCTTTCACATACCTCTGAATAGCAGATGGGGTCCTGCATTAATTTCACATCCAAAAGGCAGTCTCAGTGATGTATCGAGTTGTACCCTTGGATTATATACACAGTGAGGGCTGGATCCTTGAGCTGTACCACCACCAAACCAATGGGAACATGGAGAAAAACCTCAAAGACCTCCATAAGAGGATGATGAGGTGAAAGAAAAGCAGTACACTGGTCCATAGACAGTGTTACTAGGAACGGTGGTTGAAATATTTGATCAAAGACATAGGTTTTAAAGATTGTTTTACAATAGTAGAAGGATATTGTTGGTAGGAGTGGTTCAGAGATGCAGAATTAATGAACATGAAGGCATCTGTGTCATGTTCAAGAAATGGAGAGGGTTGTTGTCAGCTTGAAGTAGGTTACTGTGATAAGGAAATGTCAATTCCCACTCTCGCATTGGAAAGCGATAAATGATGGTGGTTTACTGTGATTTACTCAGGCAAGGTTTAAGGTTGAGATGGTAGGATCTTCATGGAAGCCTCAGCTGGTCCAGGAATTGAACCATGCTGGTGACAAGATGCTGCATTGCAAGTCAACGAACTGAGCTGACTGACCCCACTGCAACAAGGTAAAGGCAAATCCATTCAGGGATTTAGACATGAGGAGTTAGAAACCATAATATGTTGGTGAATTCAAAACTGCTGTAGGCTCACAGAAGCAATAAAGAGTCTTGATTTAAAAAAAAGAATTTGGACCTTATTGTAGTTGCATTCATTTCTCACTAGTCTCCATGTTATTATTGCTAGGAAGGAGAACTAGCAGAACTAATTTAGCAGAAGGAATGAAATAACAACCTGACAGAAGTTACCTATGTTTCGATACAGGGCCTGACCTTTTTGTTTAAAAGGAATATGTCCACATCTTGTACCTTTTCCAAAAAAGGAAAGGGCTATGGGAAAAGTCAATAGCTATTGCATTCCAAGGCAATGCTTTGGCCAGTCAGAGTCAACATGGTGGGCTTGAATTTAATCTGTCAACTAACATTGACAGTAAATAGTTCCGGCTACATCTCCATGCCAACCATAGTCCAACCAATCAGCACCTTCTTCCCATCCATAATATATTGTCATTTCCTTTCTAAAATTGGTTTTCTTGTGTCCAGTTTTGATGACTGCAAGGTGGAAAGCTTTCATTTTGTGTCTCTTTTTAACATATAAAAGTGAGAATTATGTTTTGACTCTTCTTGACGACTGAAGATAAATTGATCTTCTTTTTCTCCAGTAAAATTGCAATGTCAATAAACATAGTTATATAAATTATAAATAAAACATTCAGTACATGTGGATATCCCTTGCATAAACAAAAGAAGTTTTTAATTGAAGGAGTTAATAATACACTTCACACACTTGTCCTCATAATTTTAAATGAACATCAATTTAATTCCACAACATTTAACAGCGAGGTTAATTAATTACTTACTTAATAACACAGGCTGTAATTAAAGGTGGGGTTTCACTCTTACATGGAAAGTGCCTTTGGTTTAGGTTTGTGTGGACAATATAATTCACCACAAAGACCATCTTAAGTGGCTTATTGAGCTGGAATCTTTGAACTGAGTGTCACCTCACCAACTCTCTGCCCTAACGAGTTCCACAGATTCCCTCCCCTCTGAGAGAAGAAGTTTCTCCTCTTCTCTGTCTTAAAAGTCCAGCCCCTTATTCTGAAGTTGCGCCCTCTGGTCCTTGACTCTGTCAGAGAGGGGACCTTGGCTGAGCAACTCAATTAAAAGATAGACTGGCAGCAGTGCTGCACTCCCTGGGCATTGCACTGAAATGTCAGCCCAGATTCTGTGCTGGAATCTGTGGAGTAAGCATTAAATCGACAATTTTCTGGTTTCGTGTCTAGTCACTGGATAATGGCTGACAAGGTGAACAGGATAACTACAAACATATAACTCACTTAAATATAACTGCAATTATAATCCAGTATTATTTAATTGCAACATTGACAAATATTATATCTAACTTCACTGAGGTTGCTTAACAAACAATATGTTACAAATGAGTAGCTTATTGATTACAATGTAATGAAGGCAAGCAACAACAATACTTAAAGTGTTCCACCAAAGTACCATGACAAACAATGTAATTAGACATTATTAACTGGCAATTGTTGTGACATGACTTCTGGCAAACCACGGCAGTAATCTGGTATTAGCTCACACCCTGTTTACTGTGCAATAATTTATTGGTTACAGTCCCATCTCTCTACAGTGCAGAACCAAACGAGGAGGTGTTAATCCATGCCTCAAATCCCAGGACTGTCTCCGACAGCAAATTAAGTCTTGGCATAACCTCGAGATTGCGATGGTTTTGATTGGTAACAAATTGAATGGATAAACCTCTATACAAGACATCGGTTTTTTCTTTGTCAAGAATCGGTAGTCTGAGATTTTCTTGCCATCTTATTTCAGATGTATCAAACCTGTTCATGATATTGTTTATGGGCATAACATTTCACCCTCTGAAGCTGCCTTCCATTATTTTCGTGAGATTGTTGTGCATCTGTGAGCAGGTTCCCTAATTATCAGCTTGTCATTTTGTTTAAACCTACTACAGAGACTTTCCCCTGTAAACTGGCATCCTTTCAACACCTCACTGATGACAAAGGAATGTATGTTTTGTAACCACTGCCTTGGGCTGAAGATATACTGTTGCCTCCTCACATATTCGAGCGGTTGAGTGATGCAGCTTTTGAAAAAAAAATGGAAGTTACTCAATTCTACCAAAATAAATTCGACCAAATAAATTTTCCTTTTTAAGCATTTCCTGCAAGGAAATGGTGGATAAAATTCATAAATGAAAGGAGTTATGGTGTATTCCCTCAGCAGGTACCTAGAATGTTAAAGGCATTTCCTGGTGCTAGTTTTTCCACTGTTATCCAAGAAGTAACAATTGGTTTTCTTTATGTTGCTGTCATAATGACTGGGCATCTCTAGAAAGTGTCAGAAAGATTCAGAAAAGATTGTGCAAAGTTTTTTTTCTGTCTCTGATTGTTTATGATTGGATGATCTGGCTGGAGGCTGCCATTAGGAGATTAATAATGATTAAATTCTAATGTACAGCAAAAGCCATAAAGCAGAGTGCATTGTAAATTGATATGCTGCATGTTGTCAACTCCCACTGGGGGTGGCATCCTGGAAATCAAGCTATTTCAGAGTCATCCCGCAATTTAAAGAGTTAGTAAAACTAAGTAAAATTCCCAATGTATCCATCCTTCAAGCCCAGTTTGATGGAAAGCATGGACCAGGTTTCTGTACTTAGAAAGAATTGCTAATTAATACAGGTGAACAGCTATCAACATAAACAATTAGTTAATCCTCTAAACACTTTCTAAAATTCTCCTAATTACATAGAGACAGGCACAAAAGACTATTGTTGTTCTGGGCAGAGGGAAAGACTGGCCCCTGTTCACACAGTTCACTGAGATGATCCTTTTGGTTTGTCAGGACTTGCTGCTCCTTGATCTTCCTCCTCCAGGTATGTTCACTTGCAGGAGGCACAGAGTCACTGGTTCACAACTTACAAAGTCTCTGACTAAATGGTTAAAAGCTGCAGCTTACAGCAACTGGTGAGGGAAAATAAATTGACTTTCTTCAGGCTTAGAATGAAGAACAAAGAATAGTAGATCACAGGAACAGGCCCTTTGGCCCACCAGGACTGTGCTGACACAATGCCTTTTTAACTAAAAAACCATTTGCCTCTTTGTTGTCCATATCCCTCTATTCCCTGCCTATTCATGTATCTGCCAAGGCACCTCTTAACCATTGCTCTTGTATCCACCTCTATTAACTCCCCTAGTAGTGCATTTCAGGCATTGACCAACCTCTGTGTAAAAACCTGTCTCTCATAATTCTTTTAAACGTACCCCCTTTTACCTTAAGTCTCTGTCCCCTGCTCACTGAAAAAGATTCTATCTAGTTAATCTATCCATGCTGCTCATAATCAAGTCACCCCTCAGTCTTTGACACTTAAGGGAAAACAAACCAAGTTTGTCCAAACTCCCCTTATGGCTAATATCCTTCAAACCAGGCATCATCCTGTACTCTCTCCAGAGCTTCCACACCCTTCTTACAGTGTGGTGTTCAGAACTGTACCCAATATTCCAACAGTGGCCTGACTGAAGTTCTACAGAGCTGCAACATGACTTGCCAATTTTTATATTCTATGCCCCAACTAATGATGTCAATCATACTCTGTCTTCAGGGAACTGCAAACCTGTACGCATGGAGCCCTCTGCACGTTGATGGTATTAAAGGTTCTGCCATTTACTGTACACTTCCCTCCTGTATCAGATCTTCCAAAATATATTACCTCATATTTGTCTGGATTGAAATCCACCTGCCGTTTCTCTGACCAAGTCTCCAGCCTCTTGCTATCCTGCTGTATCCCTCTGGCAATCGTCCTTACTATTCACAGCTCTCCAATCTTTGTGTCATCCACAAACTTACTAATCAGACCACCTTCTTTCTCATCCAAGTCATTTATACAGTTTATATTACAACCAACAGGGGTTCCAGCACTAATCTCTGCAGAACACCACTGGTCACAGATCTTCAATCTGAAAAATACTCTTCCACTGCTACTCTCTATCTTCTATAACCAAGCCAGTTCTGTATCCACCTTACCAGCTCACCATGTACCCACCTTACCAGCTCACCATGTACCCACCTTACCAGCTCACCATGTACCCACCTTACCAGCTCACCATATATATTCACCTTCTCTATGAGAGATTTTGTCAAAGGTCCTGCTAAAGTTCATGTAAACAACCATCCCTGCCCTCATCAATCATCTTTGGCAATTCCTCACAAAGTACATTTAGGTTTGTGAAATAAGACCTTCCCCACAGATAACCATGCTGCCTAATGCTAATACGTGCATATTTTTTAATGTGAGTAAATCCTATCACAATAATTTCCCTATCAATGTCATAAGGCTCCCTGATCTGTAATTTCCCAGATTATTTCTGTTGACCTTAGAGTCATAGATTCATAGAGTCACAAACACAGAAACAGATCCTTTAATCTAAATTATCCACGCCAACCAGGCATCCCAACCTGACCTAGTCCCATTTGCCAGTGTTTGGCCCATATCCCGCTAAACCCCTCTTATTCATGTACCCATCCAATGCTTTTAAATGCTGTAATTGTACCAGTCTCCAACACTTTCTCTCATTCCATACGTGCACCACCCTCTGTGTGAAAAAGTTGCCCCTTAGGTCTCTTTTACATCTTTCCCCTCGCACCCTAAACCTATGCCCCTCTAGTTCTGGACTCCCCCACCCCAGGGAAAAGACTTTGTCTATTTATCCTATCCATGACTCTCGTGATTTTATAAACCTCTATAAGGTCACCCCTCAGCCTCTGACGCTCCAGGGGAAACAGCCCCAACCTGTTCAGCCTCTCCCTATAGCTCAAACCTCCCAGTCTCAACAACATCCTTGTAAATTTTTTCTGCACCCTCTCATGTTTAACAACATCTTTTCCATAGATGGATGACCGATGAAGGGCTTTTGCCCGAAATGTTGATTTTCCTGCTCCTCAGATGCTGCCTGACCTGCTGTGCTTTTCCAGCACCACAATAATCTAGACTCTGGTTTCCAGCATCTGCAGCCCTTGTTTTTACCTAGTATTCTAAAAGTGGCCTAACCAATGTCCTGTACAGCTGCAACATGACCTCCCAACATCTATACTCAATGCACTGACCATTCTTAAACAAAGGAACAACATTGGTTATTCTCCATCCTCTGGGATCTCTCCTGTGACTAAGAAGGATGTAAAGATTTTGTACAAGACCTCAGCAACTTCCTCCCTTGCCTCCCTCAGTTTTCTGGATAGATCCTATCAGGTCCTGGAAACTCATCTACCTCAATACTTTTCAAAACACCCAACATTGCCTTCTTTTGACACTAACATGCCCTAGAACACCAACACACCCATCACGAGACTCACAATCCACTATGTCCTTCTTCTTGGTCAATACCCCTCACCAACTTTCTCTGGCTTCACATAATAATTTCCTGCTCTTTCTCTGTGTGGACCTACTCTTTTCCCTAGCTACCCCCTTGCTCCCCCTTAAATGTGTATAAAATACCTGGAGATTTTCCTTAATCCTGTTTGTCAAAAATATTTCAAGGCATCTATCCGCTCTCCTCATTCCATGTTGATGAACTCCGTCTGTCTTAAGTTTCCTAAACCTTGTTTTTGACGAAACTCTCTATTTCTCTTGTCATCGAAGGTTCCTGAATCTTCCTAGCCTTATCCTTTACTTTCACATGAACATACTGGTCCTGAACTTCATCGATTTTTAAAAGAGTCCCACAAGACAGATTTGGATTTACTCTTAAACAGCTGAACCCAACCTACATTCCCCAGTTCCTGCCTAATATTGCAGGAGTTAGCCTTCCCCCAGCTTAATATTTTCACCTGAGGACTACTCTTGTCCTTATCCATTAGTAACTTAAAACTTACTGAATTATGGTCACTGTTCCCAAAATGCTGAAATTTTGATCACCTCACTGGGCTGATTCCCCAATACCAGTTTGACCCCTTCCCTAGTTGGTTTATCTACATATTGTTTTGAAACCCTGCCCTGGGCGCATCTAACAAACTCCCCCCACTCTATCCAATCTCTTGACTCTAAGGGAGTCCTGGTCATATAGAGGAAGTAAAATCACCACCATATTAACTCACCTGTTTCAGCATTTTTCCATAATCTGCCCAGATACCCATTCCTCTATCACCAGCTGACTGTTGGGAGGTTTGTAGCTCAGTCCTATCAAAGTGCTTACACACTTCCTATTCCTGAGCTCTACTCAATAGCCTCACTGGATCAGCCTCCCCCAGGTTCCCTTTCTCAGTTCAGTTGTGACATTTTGCCTTACCAGTAACATAACTCCCCCACTTCTTTCATATCCTTCTCTATCTCACCTGAAACCCGAGAATGTTAAGCTGTCGGTCTTGTCCTCCTTTCTACCAGGTCTTTGAGAAAGTGACAACATCATAGTTCTGTGTATTAATCCAAGCTTGGAGTGTCTTCATTGTACAGTGCAGATCCTTCCCCTTTGAATGTCTATTGGCTTCTCATCCAAACATTCACACCTGCAAGCTACCAAGGGGCCAATCGTATTATTGTTGGCAGGCAGAAGGCCTTTGTCGTCCATAAGTCACCATCCTCTAGACCAATCAGCTCATTGTCGCTGACTGTATCTCCCCTTGTACACTCCCCCAGCTCCAACTAGTCTGCAGCAACCTCCTCCATCGCTTGAACAAAGAGCTGTGTAAACAATGCCTCCATTGAGTGCCAGGTAACTAGCTTTTAAAAAGTGCAGCAACTTTTGCCACAATCGTCTTTTTTTTAACAGTCCATTTCAGTCCATAACCAAAAATGCTGGCAAATAGTAAGATATGGTCTTAACAGAGTGGCAATAATAATTATACCACAAAGCATTAACATCCAAAGGCTTGGGATCTTTTATGAATAGACAGCAGAAACAGGCCATTCAATCATTTAAAGTTACAGTACCAAACAGTCCAATCATGGCTGACATTCTAACTCAGGAAAATGCTGTCACCATGGGAACAAACAGGGCAAGCAATATTGGAAAGGAACTTAGTGATTAATAAGAGCAGTTTATATTAATTAATACCAGTGAAGACATCCTGGAGATTATTCAACCTGACAATTTGAATGCCACTTGAACATTTTCAAATCCAGCCTTATGACTCATTTTCAGATGTCCATTAATCTTTACATATATTACTCGTCAAATATTTTTTGGTGATTCACAACAAGTAATTATTTTCATCCATTGTCACTACATGTACACTGGTGTCATATGTTGAGATGATTGACATCCTGTTCCTGGGAACTGGCTGCACTATGACATATTGTTTATTGTACAAAATGAAAGTGGTGGGCGTGGGAAGATTAAGGCTGCACAGGAGAAATCAGGTACTCTCAAATGCCTCAGGGTTTTGTGTGTCAAATTAATTCTCAACATGATATCAGCCTGGATTTTGAGGTCAGTTGCTACGAGCTGACCCCAAAGAAAGGTGCTTCTTAAGTCTGCCAATCTCTACAGTGTGTGTTTTATACCTGCTCTAATGTTAATTTGATTCTGCTATAGGGCATCTCCAGACACCAACAACAATAAAGTTATCAAACAAGTTAAGCAGTCAAACTACAGAATTCTCACGCTCCACAAATACTGTTCTGAGGAAGGGTCACTGGATCTGAAGTGTTAACTCTGATTTCTCTCCACAGACGCTGGCCAACCTGCTGAGATTTTCCAGCAATTTCTGTTCTTGTTCCCCAGAGCATTACCTGGACCTCTGGATTAACAGCCTGGCTGTGATGCTAGCAGACCACCGTGACTATATCATTCTTATTGACGTCACGCTGAAGTGATAGGTGGAGAGGTGGGAAGAGTTGTTGTGGTGAGAACTTCATTTGTCATTGGCAACACAATATTGGATAAAGTTAGCAGTTGCTTCAAAAAAGAGACAATTTCCCCTACATCATGATTTACTGCAATCTCCTGTCTTGTTGGCAAGGGGTGTTTCCTCTCCCCCTACAGTCTAAATACAATATCCCCCTCCCCCCCTACAGTCTAAATACAATATCCAGCTCCCCCCCACAGTCTAAATACAATATCCCCCTCCCCCCTACAGCCTAAATACAATATCCCCCCCACAGTCTAAATAGAATATCCCCTCCCCCTCTACAGTCTAAATACAATATCCCCCCCACAGACTAAATACAATATCCCCCTCCCCCCTACAGCCTAAATACAATATCCCCCCCCACAGTCTAAATAGAATATACCCCTCCCCCCCACAGTCTAAATACAATATCCCCATCCCCCCCACAGTCTAAGTACAATATCCCCCTCCCCCCTACAGCCTAAATACAATATCCCCCTCCCCCCCTACAGTCTAAACACAATATCACCCCCACAGTCTAAATACAATATACCCCTCCCCCCCACAGTCTAAATACAATATCCCCATCCCCCCCACAGTCTAAGTACAATATCCCCCACCCCCCTACAGCCTAAATACAATATCCCCCCCACAGTCTAAATAGAATATACCCCTCCCCCCCACAGTCTAAATACAATATCCCCATCCCCCCCACAGTCTAAATACAATATCCCCCTCCCCCCACAGTCTAAATACAATATCCCCCTCCCCCTCTACAGTCTAAATACAATATTCCCCCCACAGTCTAAATACAATATCCCCCTCCCCCTCTACAGTCTAAATACAATATCCCCCCCACAGTCTAAATACAATATCCCCTTCCCCCTACAGCCTAAATACAATATCCCCCCCGACAGTCTAAATAGAATATCCCCCTCCCCCCCTACAGTCTAAATACAATATCCCCCTCCCCCCTACAGCCTAAATACAATATCCCCCCCACAGTCTAAATAGAATATACCCCTCCCCCCCACAGTCTAAATACAATATCCCCCCCACAGTCTAAATACAATATCCCCTTCCCCCTACAGCCTAAATACAATATCCCCCCCGACAGTCTAAATAGAATATCCCCCTCCCCCCCTACAGTCTAAATACAATATCCCCCTCACCCCCTACAGTCTAAATACAATATGCCCATCCCCCCCCACAGTCTAAATACAATATCCCCAGAGGGCAGTGGAGGCCCAGCCTCTGGATTCATTTAAGGAAGAGTTGGATAGAGCTCTCAAAGATAGTGGAATCAAGGGTTATGGAGCTAAAGCGGGAACAGGATACTGATTAGGAATGATCAGCCATGATCATATTGAATGGTGGTGCAGGCTCGAAGGGCTGAATGGCCTACTCCTGCACCTATTGTCTATTGTCTATTGTCTATCCCCCTCCCCCCACAGTCTAAATACAATATCACCCACCCACAGTCTAAATACAATATCCCGCTCCCCCACAGTGTAAATACAATATCACCCACCCACAGTCTAAATACAATATCCCGCTCCTCCCACAGTCTAAATACAATATCACCCACCCACAGTCTAAATACAATATCCCCCTCCCCCCACAGTCTAAATACAATAATCCCCCACAGTCTAAATACAATAACCCCCTCCCCCCAAAATCTAAATACAATATCCCCCCCTCTACAGTCTACACACAATATCCCCCTCCCCCCCACAGTCTAAATACAATATCCCCCCACAGTCTAAATACAATATCCCCCTCCCCCCCAGTCTAAATACAATATCCCCCTCCCCCTCCCACAGTCTAAATACAATGTCCCCCTCCACCCCACAGACTAAATACAATATCCCCCTCCCCCACAGTCTAAATACAATGTCCCCCTCCACCCCACAGACTAAATACAATATCCCCCTCCCCCACAGTCTAAATACAATATACCCCCCACAGTCTAAATACAATATCCCCCTCCCCCCACAGTCTAAATATAATATCCCCCTCCACCCCCCACAGTCTAAATACAATATCCCCCCCACAGTCTACTTACAATATCCCCCCCCCACAGTCTACATGCAATATCTCCCTCCCCCTCCCACAGTCTAAATACAATATCCCCCTCCCCCCACAGACTAAATACAATATCCCTTTCCACCCCCCACAGTCTAAATACAATATCCCCCTCCCCCCACAGTCTAAATACAATATCCCCCTCCCCCTCCCACAGTCTAGATACAATATCCCCCTCCCCCCCACAGACTAAATACAATATCCCCCTCCCCCCATAGTCTAAATACAATATCCCCTCACAGTCTAAATACAATATCCCCCTCCCCCCCACAGTCTAAATACAATATCCCCTTCCCCCCCACCATCTAAATACAATATCCCCCCACAGTCTACATACAATATCCCGCTCCCCCCCACAGTCTACATACAACATCCCCCCACAGTCTAAATACAATATCTCCCTCCCCCACAGTCTATGTACAATATCCCCCCCCCCCCCCCACAGTCTGAATATAGACTGTTCCCACCTACACTCCCCCCCACCCCAACAGGCTAAATACAACTCACCAAAACTGTGTCAAAACTTCTCTTTCCCTTCCCACACACTCAATAACAAGTTGCATGTCTTGGCAGAGTTATCAGAGAACATTACGGAGAGGATGGACTCTGCTCCAGGAGAAAGATAAATCAACGTGCCACTTATCTTGGACTGCATGCCTACTTAAAGATTGTCGTTGTGATTAGCTTGTGTGGAGTTTCTTTCACCATCCTTTTGCCTGAGAGCTAGTGAGAGCAAAGGGGAAGTGGTGGGCAGGATATAGCAGGACACTGGAGTGCAGTGTCAATCTCCCTTATTTTGTGGTACTGCTTTTCAGGCGAGTGGTTTGGTTGGTCATGTACATAGTGTCACCTGTGGCTCAGTGCAGCATCCTTTACTCCTTGTGCATTCAAATCTCATCCCAGGGACTTCAGCTTCAGGCCTAGCCTAATGCTCTAGTGCAGTACAGGATGGGAATGCTACACTGCTCACAACAGTCACTGAGGTGGGTTTGGAGCGTTGGGTCAGTACCTTGATTCAAGTTAGAAAGGAGTGGTGCTGGAAAAGCACAGCAAGTCAGGCAGCATCCGAGGAGCAGGAAAATCAACGTTTCAGGCATAAGCCTGTCAACAGGACTCATCATTCCTGACCTGCTGTGCTTTTCCAGCACCACACTGTTCTCCCCTGGTCCCCAGCATCTGCAGTCTGCACTTTCACTTTGGTTCAGATGTCTGATCGATAGACCCTCTACCTATCTGCCTGAGGAAGGCTGCAGCCTAGAATTAAGGATGGCAGAACAAACAGGAAACAGTACAATAATAAAGGTGTCCTTTTAAAGACGTGGGAGGTGGTGAGAGTAGGGTACTGCCGCGATAAGGGCTTGGGCTCTGGTTATTCACAATATACAAGGATCTGAATGAGGAGGTCAAGTGAAATATTTCCAAGTTTCCTGACGACACAAACTGAGTTGGGTTGTGAGTGCAAAGGGGGATATAAAGAAGTTGCAGGGTGCTTTCAACAAGTTGGGTGAATGGACACATGCATGGCAGATGGACAATAACTTGCATAACTGCCAAATTGTCCACTTTGGTTGGGAAAACAGAATGACAGAGTATTGTTTCAATGGCATTGAGTGGAAACATTGATGTGCACAGTGATTCAGATATCCTTGTACATGAGTAACTGGAAGCAAGCAGATAGGTCCCAAAGCAGTTGGAAAGGCAAATGGTACAATGGCCTTCATTGCAAGAGAGTTTGAGTACAGGAGCCAGAAAGTCTTAATTCAAAGGTAGAGGTGGGACCAACACCTGGAGCATTGTGTTGGGAGCAGTTTTTGGTCTGGTCTCCTTACCTAAGACAGGATATACTTGTCAGTGAGGGAATGTAATGAAGATCCACTTGGCTGATACTGGGGATGGCAGGTTTGACATTTGAGGGGAGATTGGATCAACCAGATCTGTATTCACTGAATGCCAAAGAATCTTTTGAAACATATAAAATTCTGCTAGACAAATAAGATACAACAATGATGTTTCCTCTGGATGGGTTGGGAAGTGTCCACAACAAAGGCTTCTGGTCTCAGGATACAGGTTAGATCACCGTGGCATGGTAGCACAGAGGTTAGCACTGCTGCCTCACAGCACCAGGCTCCCAGGTTTGATTCCAGCCTCGGGTGACTCCCAGTCTGTTGGAGTTTGCGCATTCTTCCCATTTCTGCGTGGGTTTCCTCCCAAAGTCCAAAGATGTACAGGTCAGGTGAATTGGCCATGCTAAATTGCCCATGGTATTAGTCACATTAGTCAGAGAGAAATGGGTCTGGGTGGGTTACTTGTTGGAGTGGGCTGTTTCCATGCTGTAGGGAATCTAATCTACTTCAATTTTGGACTGAGATGAGGAAAACTCTCTTCACTCAGAGGATGGTGAACCTGTGGAATTCTTTAACAAAAATGGAAGTTGCTGGAAAAACTCAGCAGGTCTGGCATCACCTGTGCAGAGAAATCAGAGTTAACATTTCAGGTCCAGTGGCCCTTTCTCAGAATGGAATTCTTTACTGTAGAAGACCAAGTTAGTGACTATATTTGAAAAATAAAGAACTTTCTAGAGAGAAATGACATCATAGGGGATTGGGAGAGAGCAGGAATGTGACATTAAGGTGGAGGATCAGTAATGGGAGAGAGGACTCAATGGGCTGAATGGCCTACTGCTGCTACTTATCCTGTTTCAAGGTTTGCTGGGGGTAGATTTCATGGCAGTGAGGAGTGATATGAATATGTCTTGAGTTCAGTGATATTTGTATTAATAAGGGCAGAGTGGTGGACTTCAGTAAGGCATTCAACGAGGTCTTTTAATATTATATTAGATTAGATTACTTACAATGTGGAAACAGGCCCTTCGGCCCAACAAGTGCACACCGCCCCACCGAAGCGCAACCCACCCATACCCCTACATCTACCCCTTACCTAACACTACGGGCAATTTAGCATGGCCAATTCACCTGACCTGCACATCTTTGGACTGTGGGAGGAAACCGGAGCACCCGGAGGAAACCCACGCAGACACAGGGAGAACGTGCAAACTCCACACAGTCAGTCGCCTGAGGCAGGAATTGAACCCGGGTCTCTGGCGCTGTGAGGCAGCAGTGCTAACCACTGTGCCACCATGCCGCCCCTCATGGGAGACTGGTTAGCAAGGTTAGATCACATGGAATATAGGGAGAACCAGCCATTTGGATACAGAACTGGTGTGAAGGTAAAAGATGGAGGGTGGAGGTGGAGGGTTGTTTTTCAGACTGGAGGCCAGTGACCAGTGGAGTGCCACAAGGATCAGTGCTGGGTCCTCTACTTTTTGTCATTTATATAAATGATTTGGATGTGAACATAGGAGGTATAGTTAGTAAGTTTGCAGATGACACCAAAATTGGAGGTGTAGTGGACAGAGAAGAAGGTTACAATGAGACCTTGATCAGATGGGCCAATGGGCTGAGGAATGGCAGATGGAGCTTAATTTAGATAACCACGAGATGCTGCATTTTGGAAAGGCAAATCAGTGCAGGATTTATACACTTAACGGTAAGGTCCAAGGGAGTATTGCTGAACAAAGAGACTTTGGAGTGCAGGTTCATAGTTACTTGAAAGTAGAGACACAGGTAGATTGGATAGTGAAGAAGGTATTTGGTATGCTTTCTTTTATTGGTTATTGAGTATAGGAGCTGGGAGGTCACGTTGTGACTATACCCGACATTGGGGTTAGGCTACATTTGGAATATTATATGCAATTCTGGTCTTTCAGCTGTCTCCCTGTTGTGAAACTGGAAAGGGTTCAGAAAAATTATATGAGGATGTTGACAGAGTTGGAGGATTTGAGCTATAGGGAGAGGTTGAATAGGCTGGTACTGTTTTCCCTGGAGGCTGAGGGGTGACCGTATAGAGATTTATAAAATCATGAGGGGCATGGATAGGTTAAATAGGCAAGGTCTTTTCCCTGGTGTGGGGTCGTCCAAAAGTAGAGGGCATTAGTTTCGGGTGAGAGGGCATTAGAAGTGAGCTAAGGGGCACTTTTTTCACGCAGA
This sequence comes from Chiloscyllium punctatum, assembly GCF_047496795.1. Lineage (NCBI taxonomy): Eukaryota > Metazoa > Chordata > Chondrichthyes > Orectolobiformes > Hemiscylliidae > Chiloscyllium > Chiloscyllium punctatum. Next base: position 89,496,648 of record NC_092760.1, read on the forward strand.
CGGTGGTGTGTGTAAGGAATGAGCTGCAGAGGAAGTGGTGGAGGCTGGTACAATTACAACATTTAAAAGGCATATGGATGGGTATCTGAATAGGAAGGGTTTGGAGGGATATGGGCCAAATGCTGGCAAATGGGATTAGATTAATTTAGGATATTTGATTGGCATGGCCACATTGGACCGAAGGGTCTACTTCCATGCTGTACAACTCTATGACTCTACGAATATTGGAGAACATTGTTGGGTCACTTTCATTGCATAGTTGAGGAGAAATTATTCTAGGGGTCAGAGTTTGTGGTCCTTCTTCAGGAAACCTGAAGATGGGCTTAGGCCCGAAACCTCGATTCTCCTGCTCCTTTGATGCTGCCTGACCTGCTGTGCTTTTCCAGCAACACATTTTCAGCTCTGATCTCCAGCATCTGCCGTCCTCACTTTCTCCTGGAAAGAGTGAGATCATGGTGAGGGTGTTGTCAGTGTTAAGTGAGATGGGGAAGGATTGTTCAGCACAGAGATGGAGGGTGATAATGGATGTGGAAGAAGCTTATTGGGTAAGTGGTTGTTTTATTCTTTCATTGGATTTGCATGTCACTGGCAAGGCTGGTATTAATTGGTCACTGCAAACAGCTCTTGAACTGAGTGGCTTGCTTGGTCATTTCAAAGAGTCAACTTCATTGCTGTAGGTCTGGAGTCACATGTAGACCAGACCAGGCAAGGATGGTAGATTTCCTTCTCTAAAGGGTATTCGTGAACAAGATGGGTTTTTACATAAGGAAATGTTCCTTCTTATTGTGATGCACAAGAAATGCTGTAAAGACATTTACCTTGTGGGTCTGATGCCTTTCTGGATATTTACAAATGTTACAACTAAGTTCAAAAATGGGTATATGGATAAGTGTGTCTGTGTGTGTGAATGTATTGTTATGAGTGTGTGTATGTATATGTGTATGTGTCTATTTGTAAGTGTCAGTGTTTGCGTGTGTGAGAGTGTGTGTGTGTGAGAATGTGTGAATGTGTGTCTGTGAGAGAGCGTGTTTGTGTTTGTGAGGGTGTGTGCATGTTTGAACATAGAACAATACAGCACAGAACAGGCCCTTCGGCCCACGATGTTGTGCCGAACATTTGTCCTAGCTTAAGCACCTATCTGTGTACCTATCCAATTGCTGCTTAAAGGTCACCAATGATTCTGACTCTGCCACTCCCACAGGCAGCGCATTCCATGCCCCCACCACTCTCTGGGTAAAGAACCTACCCCTGACATCCCCCCTATACCTTCCACCCTTCACCTTAAATTTATGTTCCCTTGTAACACTCTGTTGTACCTGGGGAAAAAGTCTCTGACTGTCTACTCTATCTATTCCCCGAGCATCTTATAAACCTCTATCAAGTCACCCGTCATCCTTCGCCATTCCAATGAGAAAAGGCCTAGCACTCTCAACCTATCCTTGTACTATTCCTGATGAAGGGCTTTTGCCCGAAACGTCGATTTCGAAGCTACCTGGATGTTGCCTGAACTGCTGTGCTCTCCCAGCACCACTAATCCAGAATCTGCAGTCATTGTTTTTGCCTCTATCCTCGTACGACCTATTCTCCATTCCAGGCAACATCCTGGTAAATCTCCTCTGCACCCTCTCCAAAGCTTCCACAACTTTCCTAAAATGAGGCGACCAGAACTGCACACAGTACTCCAAATGTGGCCTTACCAAGGTCCTGTACAGCTGCAACATCACTTCACGACTCTTGAATTCAATCCCTCTGCTAATGAACGCTAATACACCATAGGCCTTCTTACAAGCTCTATCTACCTGAGTGGCAACGTTCAAAGAGCTATGAACATAGACCCCAAGATCCCTCTGCTCCTCCACCTTACTAAGAACCCTACCGTTAACCCTGTATTCCGCATTCTTATTTGTCCTTCCAAAATGGACAACCTCACACTTGGCAGGGTTGAACTCCATCTGCCACTCCTCAGCCCAGCTCTGCATCATATCTAAGTCCCTTTGCAGCCGACAACAGCCCTCCTCACTATCCACAACTCCACCAATCTTCGTATCGTCTGCAAATTTACTGACCCACCCTTCGACTCCCTCTTCCAAGTCATTAATAAAAATTACAAACAGCAGAAGACCCAGAACTGATCCCTGCGGAACTCCACTTGTAACTGGGCTCCAGGCTGAATATTTCCCATCTACCACCACTCTCTGACTTCGACCGGTTAGCCAGTTCTCTATCCAACTGGCCAAACCTCCCACTATCCCATGCCTCCTGACTTTCCACATAAGCCTACCATGGGGAACCTTATCAAATGCCTTACTAAAATCCATGAACACTACATCCACTGCTCTACCCTCATCCACATGCTTGGTCACATCCTCAAAGAATTCAATAAGACTTGTAAGGCAAGACCTACCCCTCACAAATCCGTGCTGGTTGTCCCTAATCAAGCAGTGTCTTTCCAGATACTCGTAAATCCTATCCATCAGTACCCTTTCCATTACTTTGCCTACCACCGAAGTAAGACTAACTGGCCTGTAATTCCCGGGGTTATCCCTAATCTCTTTGTTTTTGAACAGGGGCACAACATCCGCCACTCTCCAGTCCCCTGGCACCACCCCCATTGACAGTGAAGATGAAAACGTCATTGCCAACAGTTCTGCAATTTCCTCTCTTGCTTCCCACATAATCCTAGGATATATCCCGTCAGGCCCGGGGGACTTGTCTATCCTCAAGTTTTTCAAAATGCCCAACATATCTTCCTTCCTAACAAGTATCTCCTCTAGTTTACCAGTCCATTTCATACTCTCCTCTTCAACAATACAGTCCCTCTCATTTGTAAATACTGAAGAAAAGTACTCATTCAAGACCTCTCCTATCTCTTCTGACTCAATTCACAGTCTCCTACTACTGTCCTTGATCGGACCTACCCTCATTCTCGTCGTTCTCATGTTTCTCACATACGCATAAAAGGCCTTGGGGTTATCCTTGATCCTACCCGCCAAAGATTTTTCATGCCTTCTTTTAGCTCTCCTAATCCCTTTCTTCAGCTCCCTCCTGGCTATCCTGTATCCCTCCAACGCTCTGTCTGAACCTTGTTTCCTCAACCTTATGTAAGCCTCCTTCTTCCTTCTTACAAGACATTCAACCTCCCTCGTCAACCAAGATTCCCTCACACGACCATCTCTTTCCTGCCTGACAGGTACATACATATCAAGGACACGTCGTATCTGTTCCTTGAAAAAGTTCCACATTTCAATGACATCCTTCCCTGACAGCCTATGCTCCCAATTTATGCTCCTCAGATGCTGTCTTGCAGCATCGTATTTACCCTTCCCCCAATTGTAAAACCTACCCTGTTGCATGCGCCTATCTCTCTCCAAAACCAAGGTGAAAGTCACAGAGTTGTGGTCACCCTCACCAAAATGCTCACCCAGTAACAAGCCCATCACTTGTCCTGGTTCGTTACCAAGTACCAAATCCAATATGGCCTCTCCTCTGGTTGGGCAATCTACATACTGAGTTAGAAAAGCTTCCTGGACTCACTGCACAAACACCGCCCTGTCCAATCTACTTGATCTAAAGAGCTTCCAATCAATATTTGGGAAGTTGAAATCGCCCGTGACTGCTACTCTGTGGCTTCTGCACCTTTCCGAAATCTGTTTCCCAATCGGTTTCTCCACATCTCTGCTGCTGTTGGGGGGCCTATAGTAAACACCCAACAAGGTGACTGCACCTTTCCTATTTCTGACTTCAGCCCATACTACCTCCAAAGGCAGATCCCCCTCGAACTGCCTTTCTGCAGCCGTTATACCATTTCTAATTAGCAACACCAACCCCCCCCCTCCTTTTTTACCACCCTCCCCAATCTTACTGAAACATCTGTAACCAGGAACCTCCAACAACCATTCCTGTCCCTCTTCCATCCACATTTCTGTGATGGCCACAACATCGTAGTCCCAGGTACCGATCCCCACCTTCAGTTCACCACCTTTGTGTGAATGTGTGTTTGTGAGAGAGCGTGTGTGTGAATGTGTGTTTGTGAGAGAGTGTGTGTGTGAATGTGTGTTTGTGAGAGATCATGTGTGTGAATGAGTATATGTGTGCGATTGTGTGTGTGTGGTAATTTTCAAAAAGAGGTACAATTTATGTGACACAGATTAGAAACTGTGTTCTTTTACTATTCTTGCTAAAGTTAAGAATATTATAACGAATCCATTTGTTTTATTATTACTAAGGAAATCCTCATGTGGTTTGTTTTTATCCTGGGTGGCTCTGAATCAGAAGCAACTTGGATTCATGGTATTTTCATTAAATCTTCGCATTTGTAAAGACTTCAGGAATCAAGGTTTTAATTGCTTTGCCTCTTCAATTGATACCACATTATTTTTCTCTGTTGATTCAGTAAAATTAAAAGGGATAAGATTCTCCCAAACAATCTCTAAACAGCAGAGGGGACAGTGAGCCTTCTGAGGGAAAACTCAGCTTGGAGCATCTGCAGGCCCATGGCTTAAACAAGACCTGATATGTTTGACTTTTTAACTGAATTCTTTATTTTTCTACCTCTATACTAAGTTTTTATACCAAGATACTCTGTACCTAAGGTAACGTGGTGTGCGGCGACAACGTACACTTTTCACGGTATTCTTGTACATTTGAACTTGAGTACATGTGACAATAAAACCTAATCCTGAACCTAAGCCTGAACCTTAACCAAAACTAAACAGGATTGTTCATTTAAATTATTACAGACCTCAGAATAGTGTCCCTTGGCTATCAATGACCTTCCCTCCATCGGAAGGTTGGAAGTGGAGATGTTCACTGATGACTGCACAATGTTCAGCACCATTTGCAACTCCTCAGATACTGAAGCAGTCCATATTCAAATGCAACAGGATCTGGATAATATCCAGGCTTGGGCCGACAAGTAGTAAGTAATATTCGTGCCACACAAATGCCAGACAATGATTACTTGCAACGAGAGACAATCTACCCATCACCCCTTGATATTCAGTAGTGTTAGGATCACTGAATCCCCCACTATCAGCATTCTGGAGTTTACCATTGACCAGAAACTCAACTGGGCTCACCACACAAACACAGTGTTTACAAGAGCAGGTCAGAGGCTAGGAATACTGCAGCAAGTAACTCACCTCCTGACTCCTTAGAGCCTGTCCACATCTACAACACCCAAGTCAGGTGTGTGATGGAATACTCCCCACTTGGCCGGATGGGTGCAGCTCCAACAGCATTCAAGAAGTTTGACACCATCAGAGCAAAGCAGCCCCCTCTTGATTGGCACCACATCCAAATGCATCCACTCCCTCCCCCATCGGCGGTCAGTAGCAGCAATGTGTACCATCTACAAGATATACTGCAGAAATTCACCAAAGATCCTCAGTCAGCACCTTCCAAACCCATGACCACTTCCATCTAGAAGCACTAGGATAGCAGGCACAGAGCCACAACACCACCTCCAAGTTCCCCTCCAAGTCCCTCACCATTCTGACTTGGAAATATGTCACTGGGTCAAAATCCTGGAATTCCCTCCCTAAGGGCATTGTGGATCTACCAACACCACATGGACTGCAGCAATTCAAGAAGGAAGTTCACTCCCATCTTCTCAAGGGGCAATAGGGCATTAAATACTGGGCCCAGCCAGTAGTGCCAACATCCATGAGTGAACAAAAAAAGAGTTTCTTCAGTTAACATCTCAATAAATATATTTAAACTCCCCATAAGCCTGACTGTCAATGTTATGTGGTGAGTCCTGGTCAATGGTAGCCCTCAGGATGTTGATTGGGAAGAGTCATTGACGGTAACACCATTGAATGTCAAGGATCTTTCTATTCTAACATGATGAGTTAGGTATCTCAAAGTTCCCAGTTACCATGGCATCAGAAATAACCACATGCTTCATGAAGTTGCCTGAAAGTTTCCATTATGATTCTAATAAAGCATTGCGAGATTTGATTTTAGTTGACTGCAACTTATTTTCAGCAAAAATCTCTCATTGAAAAATAACATTTTCTAGCACACCATTCAGACCATTGACTCATTTGTTTAATTTTTATTATTTCCCTCTGGATATGCCTCTGGATTTTTCAATCTGAAAAGTAACTGTCCTGCAAAAATCTGGTTTTCATGTTGGTTGACCTATACTGTCTTGTATATGTGGCCAAAATAGCAAAAAGCATCTTTAAAATTATTTCACCAGCTGCGGGAGAATCCAATGTAACATCTGTATCACTCAGTCTGTCTTTAAAACCCTTGGCAACATGCCTCACTTTAGCCATACATGTTCCATCTGCAAGACATTTTTAGCACAAATTCACTTACGTGACAAAGTTGGTTGACCTTTACGTTGCATCACAGAATAAGCTTCCAACTCTCTCCATCTTGTCTCTTTTATTAATTTATTGGCAACCAACAATCATTTACGTCATGAGAACTTCTACTTCTATTTCCATAGCAGATTTGCATGTATTCTCCCAGCTAATTTATTCAAGCTATGATGTCCATTTCCACTTTTGTATCTGTTGTTTTCACGTTACAATGGTGAGACTTTTCTCTTGCATTATTCAGATATTCATCAGAATGATTTAATTGGTTTGATTTATTATTGTCACATGTACCAAGATAAGTGAAAAGTATTGTTTGTGTGCTATCCAGACAAATCATACCTTACATAAGTACATCAGGGTAATGGAACAGAATGCAAAATATAGTGTTACAGCTACAGAGAAGGTGCAGAGAAAGATTGAACTGAATTTATTGTCACATGTACCGAGGCACAGTGAAAAACTTTGTCTTGCGAGCAATCCAGGCAGATCACAGAGTTAAATAGCATAGATAGTAAATAATAGGTAAACAGCAGCAAAAACAAAAACACAGGTACAGGCAAATATTAAGAGTTTGTGAGTCCATTCAGTATTCTAACAACAATAAGGTAGAAACTATTTTGAAACCAGCTGGTGCGTGTGTTCAGGCTTCTGTACCTTCTCTCTGCTGGTAGAGGTTGTAGAAAAACATTGCCAGGGTGGGATGGATCTTTGAAAATACTGGCCACCTTTCCTTGACAGTGGGTCTGGTAGATGGATTCTATAGATGGAAGGTTGGCCTTTGTGATTGTCTGGGCCGAGTTCACCACTCTCTGTAACCGTCTCTGATCTTGAATGATACAGTTGCCATACATCCAGACAGAATGCTCTCAATGATGCATCTATAAAAGTTGGCAAGTGTCTTCACCGTCATGGCAAATTTCCTCAGCTGCCTGAGGAAGAAGAGACGTTGTTAGGCCTTTGTAACCAGTGTGTCCACATGAAGAGTTCAAGAAAGCTTGTAGTGGATGACCACTCCCAGGAGCTTGACAGTCTCCACTCGTTCCGCCTCTGTGCTGTTAATGTGTCGGGGGGCATGAGTAACATCCCGCCAAAAGTCAATAATGAGTTCCTTGCTTTTGCCGGCATTGAGAGATAGGTTGTTCTCAGTCCACCATTTTTCCAGGTCTTCCACCTCCTGTCTGTAGTCTGTTTCATCACCATCTGAGATATGACTGACTATGGTGGTGTCATCAGCAAACTTGTAAATGCCATTAGCCTGGTATTTGGTGATGCAGTCATGGGTATACAGTGAGTACAGTAGGGGGCTGATATGAGAGGTCTGTTCATAAGTCTGATAACAGCGAAAAAGAAGCTGTTCTTAAATCTTTTGGTACGTGTTTTCAAACTTTTGTACCTTCTGCTCAATGGAAGAGGGTGTAAGAGAGTATAACCGGGGTGGGAGGGGTCTCTGATGATGTTGGCTGCTTTCCTGAGACAGCAGGAAGTATAGACAGAGTCAATGGATGGAAGGCTGGTTTGTGTGATGGACCTGGCTGTGTTCACAACTCTCTGTAATTTGTTGCAGTCTTTGGCAGAGCAGTTGCCATACCGAGCTGTGATGCACTCGGATAGGATGCTTTCTATGGAGCATCTATAAAAGTTGGTAAGAGTCATTGTGGACATGCTGAATTTGCTTAGCCTCCTGAGGAAGTAGAGGCATTGGTGTGTTTTCCTGACTGTAGCATCGCCGTGGATGGACCAGGACAGCTTGTTGGTGATATTTACTCTGAGGAACTTGATGCTCTCGACCACCTCCACCTCAGCCCCATTCATACAGACTCCACTTCCTGAAGTTGATGACCAGCTCCTACATTCTGCTGACACTGAGGGAGGGATTGTTGTCTTTACACCATGACACTAAGCTCTCTATCTGTTTCCTGTGCTCTGTCTCATCGTTGTTTGAGATCTGACTCACCATGATGATTTCATCAGCAAATTTGTAAATGGAGTTAGGGGAGGCAACGGTGTAGAGGTATCATTGCTGGACTGTTAAACCAGAGACTCAAATAATGTTCCATGGATCCAGGTTCGAATCCTGACATGGTAATGGTGGAATTTCAAATCAACAAAAATCTGGAGTTCAGAGTCTAAAGCTGACTATAAATCCTTTGTCAGTTGTGGGAAAACTCCATTTCATTCACTAATTTACTCTAGGGAAGGAATCTGCCATCCTTACCTGGTCTGGCCTACATGTGACTCCAGTTCCATAGCAATGCGGTTGACTCTTAAATGTCCTCTGGGGCAATTAGAGATGGACAATAAATGCTGGCCCAGCATTTGAATAAGCAAAACAAAACACACACAACAATTTGGGTGATGCCAATCTCTGGTAGAGGAGTCTCTTTTGGACTTACTATCAGAAATTGCACTGTGGTTTCTCACTTTCCATTCTTACATTTCATTTTGCAAATCCTCAGAGCTCGCTTCTTTTTGCCAACTTTTTGAAATTTTTAATTCTCTTATGAGATGCAGGTGTCAGTGGCTAGGCCAACATTTACTGCCCTTTGAGAAGGTGGGGATGAGCTTCCTTCTTGAACCACTGCAGTCTGCCTGCTGTGGGTTGACCCACAATGCCTGTTATGAGGGAATTCCAGAATTTTGACCCAGCAACAGTGAAGGAACAGCAATATATTACCAAGTCAGGGGAAGAGTGATTTGGAGGGAATATTGCAGGGGTTGGTGTTCCTATGTATCTACTGCCCTTGTCCTTCTCGATGGATTTAAAAGGTGCAGTCTGAGGATCTTTGGTGAATTTCTGCAGTGCATCTTGTAGATGGTACACACTGCTGCTACTGAGTATTGATGGTGGAGGGAATGGATGTTTGTGGATGTGGTATCAATCAAGTGGGCTGCTTTGTCCTGGATGGTGTCAAGCTTCTTGAGTGTTTTTGGAGCTGTACCCATCCAGGCAAGTGGGGAGTATTCCATCACACTCCTGACTTGTGCATTGTAGATGGTGGACAGGCTTTGAGGAGTCAGGAGGTCATAGAGTCATATAGTCATAGAGATATACAACATGGAAACAGACCCTTTGGTCCAACCCGTCCATGCTGACCAGATATCCCAACCCAATCTAGTCCCACCTGCCAGCACCCGGCTCAGATCCCTCCAAACCCTTCCTATTCATATACCCATCCAGATGCCTTTTAAATGTTACAACTGTACCAGCCTCCACCACTTCCTCTAGCAGCTCATTCCATACACACACCACTCTCTGTGTGAAAAAGTTGCCTCGTAGGTCTCTTATATATCTTTCCCCTCTCACCCTAAACCTGTGCCCTCTAGTTCTGGACTCCCCGAGCCCAGGGAAAAGACTTTCCCTATTTACCCTATCCATGTCCCTCATAATTTTGTAAACCTCTATAAGGTCACCCTTCAGCCTCCGACGCTTCAGGGAAAACAGCCCCAGCCTGTTCAGCCTCTCCCTATAGCTCAAATCCTCCAACCACTAGCTGCAGGATTCCTAGCCTCTGATTGAATCAGAATATTGACACTCCTGGGCAGACTGTAGTGGGACTTGCTTACCAGCACATCCCTCCCATTACAGTTAGAACACTGGATATAGACAGAAACTCACAATTCAACATACAGGAAATCTCATGTACCAACTATTAATCTTGCAGATGTCCTGATTGTATCGTTGCTTCTGACATCTTCCAAATCCTGAGTGGTCGTTATAACTTTCTGAAAATACTGACTGAATGTTTAACAAATACTCATCCATGCTAGTAGTGTTTTCTACACAAGCCATTATTGCGACTTACATATACTGGGTGTGCCTGGAATCTCCATCACCTGCCTCCCTGCAATTGGGAACTGACCTGCAGAGGAAACTCGTTCTGTCTAACCAGATCACTCACATGATCACTATCCAGACTTTGGTCATCTGCATTTGGTTTATCAGAACTCTCCACATCAGACATAGGGATATTTAAGGTACAAGGAGCTGTGTTTACCTCAAAAGTCACAGAATCAGAGGATTGAGTAGATTCCATACAGTATGGAAACTGGCCCTTCGGCCCAATAAGTCCACACTGACCCTCTGAAGAGTAACTCACCCAGACCCATTCCCCTACACTGTGTTTACCTCTGATGAATGCACCTAACACTACAGGCAATTTACCAGTGGCAATTCACCCAACCTGCACATCTTTGTACTGTGGGAGGAAACTGGAGCACCCGGAGGAAACCCACACAGACACAGGGAGAATGTGCAAACTCCACACAGACAGTTACCTGAGACAAGAATTGAACCTGAGGTCCCTGGCGCTGTGACGCAGCAGTGATAACTGCTGAGCCACTGTGCCGCCCACGGTGTTACTGGACAGAAAGAGGCCATTTGGCCCACTGTGCCTGTACTGACTCGACCCCTTACTGTCAATCTCCTGCCTTTTTCCCATATCCCTACACACTATTACTATCCAAAAAACTATCGAATGCCCTCCTGAATGTCCCAATGGAACCTGTCTCCACTATATTTCCAGGCAATGCATCCCACATCTTAACTACTCGCTGGGTGTGAATGTTTCTTTCTCACAATGCCTTCTCTTGGGTTCTGCACACTTTAAATCTCTGTCCTCGTGATCTCGTTCCTTTTGCAGGTGGGAACAGCTTCTCTCTATTTCTTTTGACCAGCCCACTCAGGATTTTGAAAACCACGATCAAATTTCCTGCTTCACCCCCAACATCTTCAATCTATCCTCATCACTGAAGTTTCTCATCCCTGGGACCATTCTTAAATTATAACATTTAAAAGGCATCTGGATGGGTATAAGAAGAGGAAGGGTTTCTAAGGATATGGGCCTAGAAAATGGGACTAGATTAGGTTAGGATGTCAGGTTGGCATAGGAGGGTTAGATCGAAAGGTCTTTTCCTGTGCCGTATATCTCCATCACTTGATGATTATGAAAAGCTTCATTTGATTTTGGAGCTAAACAGGCGCTGTGCTGAGTTTTTACAGCCAGTGAATGGTGACTTTACTCATTGCAGAACTGTGGGAACATGGTTTCAATAATTCCCATCAAACCAGCTGCAGCCAATATTGCATCACTCTATCACACTGGAAGTGGTGCCCCCCCCCACCTCCTCAACTCAGTCTGTACATTTTACACCTTGAGAGAATCCTGCCACTCTCTCAGCTCTTCAGAGTCCATCACATGCCCAGTCAGCCAGCTCCATTTGGCTAGGGAACAGGATGCCAGGCTTATGTGGAACACACAGTCTAGGGTGTACTGGTCTCTGTCACTGAGGGTACAGTCACTATCACAGAGGGTACAGTCACTATCACAGAGGGTACACTGTCACTGAGGGTACAATCACTGTCACAGAGGGTACAGTCACTGTCACTGAGGGTACAGTCACTGTCACAGAGGGTACAATCACTATCACTGAGGGTACAGTCACTGTCACTGAGGGTACAATCACTGTCATTGAGGGTACAGTCACTGTCACAGAGGGTACAGTCACTGACACCGAGGGTACAATCACTGTCACAGAGGGTACAATCACTGTCACTGAGGGTACAGTCAATGTCACTGAGGGTACAATCACTGTCACTGAGGGTACAATCACTGTCACAGAGGGTACAATCACTATCACTGAGGGTACAGTCACTATCACAGAGGGTACAGTCACTGTCACAGAGGGTACAATCACTGTCACAGAGGGTACAATCACTATCACTGAGGGTACAGTCACTATCACAGAGGGTACAGTCACTGTCACAGAGGGTACAATCACTGTCACTGAGGGTACAGTCACTGACACCGAGGGTACAATCACTGTCACAGAGGGTACAGTCACTGTCACAGAGGGTACAGTCACTGACACCGAGGGTACAATCACTGTCACTGAGGGTACAGTCACTGTCACTGAGGGTACAATCACTGTCACTGAGGGTACAGTCACTGTCATTGAGGGTACAGTCACTGTCATTGAGGGTACAATCGTTACACCCATGATCACTGAGGTAGCCCTGGTCTCCCAGTGACCATTTCTGTAAGGTTTTGACCTTTGGATCAAAGCATGAACATGAGAGTTCACAGGAATATGGTGTCCTGCAGCTTTCAGGGATCTGATACTGGTCTTAAAGATGTGATACCAACGCTCACAAGTGACTTGGACACAGTTGGAAGGACATAATATCATCATGTTCCTGATGATCTGTGCCCGTCAGCGGGGTGTGGGTACAGTCACTAGTGCCCTGTAGCTGGGGGAAGCCAGCTGTGTTACTGTATCTTACTGCCTCGGCTGCAGCACTGACCTCCTCACAGGGAACCGGGATAAAGTGTGTGATCTGGTACAAACTGCATCAGGAAGATAATGGATTGAGGGCTTGGAGATCCTTCACCGGGCTCCAGTGAGGGGAAGCAGCCAGATGCATCAAGGTTTAACAGAGCTGTTACTGTGTCTGTGACTGGAATGGGATAGTGAGTCACCCCTTTAGACAGACACATCAACAGGCAGAGAGTTGAGGGATAGGGACCCTGTACAGGGCAGGTGGGATCAGTTTAGAATCAGCATTGCCAGCAGACATGGTGAGCTGAAGAGCCTATTCCGTACTGTACTGTTCTATGTTCTATGTTCTATATTCTACATTCTATGTTTTGTGTTCCATGTTCTTCTGAGAGAGGAGTATAATTCTTTTCACTTGAATTGCCTTAAATCTATAAAGGAGACAATGATCCAACTGGATTGAAAGTTACAAACTCCTGACAGAAAATGGTGATTTGAGCTGCTTTGAAACTGGAAGTACTTGGTAAAGCTAGCTTGCAGGTAGGGGAGTTTTGAATATTTTAACCTCGCCCTCAGCACTGTGGGAAGCAGAAGGACACTCAGGTCCCAACTGTTCACTTGGCAACTAATTTGCAATGGCTTCCAGCCACACCCTTCCTGTGAGGACTTCATGGTTCCCACAGTGGCTGGAGGATTGTATGAAGTCATCTTGAAGGTGTCTGGATTGTTGTCTGGACTTGTACACCCATCAGGTATTGGTGACATATCATTAACGTTCCTACAGCAATGAAAGGTTACAATCAAAGTAAATTTAGCTGAAGGTGGTGGTCAATATTTACATGGAGCAACGTAATCTTTCACCCTGATGGATCCTAAACCTGGCTATTGTCCCCTGTCTGGGGAAATAGGTTATATTCATGTTGCACAACATTAGATTAGATTAGATTCCACACCGACTCTCCGAAGAATAACCCACCCAGACCCATTTCCCTCTGACTAATGCACCTAACACTATGGGCAATTTAACATGGCCAGTTCACCTCACCTGCACATCTTTGGATTATGGGAGGAAACCGGAGCACCCGGAGGAAAGCTACAGATTGGTTTTACACCACTTCAGGTCTACCTCCTCAACCAATGTCCTTTGTCTGTGATTTGGGCACAGCACAAAGCTCTGTGGGGCTGCTTATTCTTCAGGAGAGATTAAAACCATCAAAACTAAGAGTCGGAGTAGACCATTCAGCCCTTCGATCCTGCTCCCCCATTCAATCAAATCATGGCTCGTCAGCCTTTTGACTCCAGTCAACAGCAGAGAAATTAAGTGACACATATAAAATGTTTTGGGAAAGTCTCTTGTGTGTCTTGTAAAGGGTGTCAGTGGAAATAGTGGATATGGACTATTGTTTAATCCTGAAGCCTGTTACTGGAAATGAATTACAGTCACTGCTGGGGTGATGGCAAATGAGGCTTCGCAATGATACAAAAAGAATAAACATGATGAACAATTTGTTTTTGGTGGAGGAAGCGATTTCAGACAGGACACTAGAAGAATACTCTGTCTGGGAGAATGATGGAGATGGATCCCTTTGGAGATTTCAAAACAGAGCTGGAGTTCAAAAGAAACTGATGAATTTAGGGGGCCAAGGGGATAGGCTGGAGAATGGGACTAGCTGGGTAGCTCTTTCAGAAGCTAGTACAGACACTATGGGTAAAATGGCCTCCTTCTGTACTGTAACATTTTATGATTATATATGATTCTATAAAATCCCAGTGCCCTCTTCCAATTTATTTACCAGGAGCCTTGTTATAATTATTTCATGGGATGAGAGCATCGCTGCCTAGGCCAACGTTTAGTACCCATCCTTAATTACCCACAGGCCAGTTAAGAGTCACCCACATTGCTGTAGGCCAGACCAGGTAAGGTTGGCAGTTTCCTTCCCTAAAGGGCATTAGTGACCCAGATGGGTTTTTCCGACAATGGATTCATGGTCATTATTAGCTTCTTAATTCCAAATATTTACTGAATTCACCCCTTGCCATGTGGAAATTTGGACCCGGGTCCCTGTGACAATATGTGGGTCTCTGGATTAAAAGTCATCTCAGCCACCCCCTCCCCATTACTGAAATAATCCAACCAGGACATCTTTCAACATACTTTCTAAATTCTTCTACGCATCCCAGTCATTAAAGCATTTGACTGTTGAATTCTTTTTTAAGGAGGTTGATTTGTGCTAAACTTACATTGGAATACTTACGTTACGACACGATCAGGAAAGTTTAGGGGAGACACTGGTACCTTTGTTCAACAGAACCTCTGACATTGCAGTATTCCCTCAACATCAGATTGGAGAGCGAGTCTATAACAGACCATCAAGTCAGAGACTGGGAGGGGGTTGCAGTGAGAGAAGTAACCTTCCAATTAAGAGAGCACAATATTCCCAACTGGTACAAGTGTTGGTTAAATGTTTTACCACATTCCAGGTTCCTGTTCTTTTTCTCATGTGTATCATTTGCTGTGGAATTGTAACAATCAGCAGATGATAAACTTCTCATTCAGTTAATGTCTGCTCATTGTAAGCAGGTATTAATTTAAAAATCACCAGACCACTAAATATAAGGTATAATGATTCTGAGAAACTAGTTTCTCTGGTGGAGGCATCACAAATAAGAGGGTATAATCTTAAAATTAGACCTACCGAGTTTAGGAGAGAGATTGGAAAGTACATTTTCACAGAAAGAATGTCATGGTGTGGAGGGGGTGGGTGGGGGGGGGGGGGGGGGGGGAGGGGAGGGGGGAGGGGGTGGGGGGGGGAGGGGAGGGGGGAGGGGGGGGAGGTGGGGGGGGGGTGGGGGGGGGGAGGTGGGGGTGGAGGGGGTGGTATTGGAATTGGGGGGGGGGGTGGAGGGGGTGGTATTGGAATTGGGGGGGGGGTGGGGGTGGAGGTGGTGGTATTGGAATTGGGGGGGGGTGGGGGTGGAGGTGGTGGTATTGGAATTGGGGGGGGTGGGTGGGGGTGGAGGTGGTGGTATTGGAATTGGGGGGGGGTGGGGGTGGAGGGGGTGGTATTGGAATTGGGGGGGGGGTGGGGGTGGAGGGGGTGGTATTGGAATTGGGGGGGGGGGTGGGGGTGGAGGTGGTGGTATTGGAATTGGGGGGGGGTGGGGGTGGAGGTGGTGGTATTGGAATTGGGGGGGGGGTGGGGTGGGGGGGGGGGGGCAGGGAGCAAAGTCATAAGTCACTTGACACCAGGTAATAATCCAATGGGTATTTTTTTAAATCACAAGCTTTCAAACAAACCTGTTGGACTATAACCTGGTGTCATGTGACTTCTGACTTTGTTACACAAATGATGGTTGACATCTCACAGTCTGTCCTGTCAAAGGGTTAATTAGTCAAATTACATTGAGGTGGCCTTTTGTGGGATAAATATGTGAAGGGACTTGAAGCTAAGGCAGGCAAAAGGGACTGATAGGCAAATTAATCATGACTGAATTGATTAACGCAGCAAGGTCCGAGGGTCTGACCTGTTTGTTACTGGTCCCATCTGTTTCTGAACTGGACTACCCAAGGAAATGAAAACGTGCAGATTGTCATGTCTGTCACACCCACAGGAAGTCCCAAAGCACCTACAGCCAATGGAAACTTCTCAAACTATAGTTAAAAATCACACTACACCAGGTTATAGTCCAATAGGTTTATTTGAAGGCTCTCGCTTTCGGAGCAATTCACAGGATCCTGCTTCACAACTACCTGATGAAGGAGCAGCGCTCCGAAAGCTAGTGCTTCCAAATAAACCTGGTGGACTATAACCTGTGTGATTTTCAACGTTTTACACCCCAGTCCAACACTAGCTCCTCCAAATCATCTCAAACAGTCGCCACTGGTCATACGGCAGAAACCTGGCTATCAATTTACACAGTGCATACTCCCAGAAACAACACGATAATCATTGCCTGGCTGTGTCTTTTTGGCACTTGACTGGGGACTACATATACTGAATAATGGCAAAACAATGCAGGAGCTGGAAATCCAAAACCAATGCAGAGAACATGGAGAAGCTCAGCATATCAGGCAGCGTCTGTGGAGAGAGAAACACGAGTTAACACTTTGTTTCTGGTGAGTTTTCAAAGAATCATGTTGAACTTGAACATTACCTCTGTTTTTCTCTTGCACAGATTCTGCCAGACCTACTAAGTTTCTCCAATATTCTCGATGCTATTTTTTGATGAAGGATATCTATCCTGGTCTTCTTCAAAGTAACACCAAAGGATTTCCTATGTCTTCCTGAGAGTTTTTGATGGGTGCACACTTTGACATTTCCACTCCCTCAGTACAGCACTGAAACTTCACCCTTGGTTTCTGTGCCAAAGGAGACTTCATCTTTGAATTTTCTGAGACACGGTGTGGGACTTACCGCCACAGGTCCAGCTGACACTAGATTTGATTCCTTTCGAAAGAATAGTCACCCTGGCCTCAAACCTGTTGGGCCATAAGGTGAAGAAGCAAAAATAGGCCATTGGGGCTGCTCAGAGAACGTGAGGACTGCAGATGCTGAAGAGTCAGAGTCGAGAATGTGGAGATGGAAAAGACACAGCAGGTCAGGCAGCATCAAGGAGTAGGAGAATCGACGTTTCGGGCATAAACCCACTGGAGCTGCTCCACCATTCAATGAGATCATGGCTGATCTGATGATTAACAACTCCACTTTCCCACCTTTACCCCATACCCTTTGATTTCATTCCTGATTAAAAATCTATCAATTTTACCCTTGAATATACTTAATGACCCAGCCTCGACAACTCTCTGTGATAAAGAATTCCATCAATTCATTACCCTCAGAGAGAGGAAATTCCTCCTAGTCTTTGTCTTAAATGGTTGATTCTTTACCTTGAGATGATGCCCTGTCATTCTGGAGTCTCCCAACAGGGGAAACAACCTTTCCCCATCCAGAGTTTCGAATTCACTAGAACCTCATATGTTTCTGCAAGGTCACTTCTCACTCTTCTATATTTCAATGAGTACAGACCCAATCTCTCTTCATAAGGCAGTCCCTCCATCCCTGGGACCAGCCTCATAAACTTTCTCTGGACTGCCTCCAACGCCAGTCTATCTTTCCTTCAATAGGGAACCCAAAACCATTCCAGCTGTGGTCTAACCAGCCTTGTATATCTTTAGCAAAACCTCCCTACTTATACACGCCACTCCCTTTGAAATAAAGACCAACATTTCATTTGTCTCCCATAGCCTGCTGATCCTGGATGCTAGACTTTTGTGATTCATGGATGAGGATCTCTAAATCCCAGCTTTCTGCAGCCTTTTCTTTTCAGTTCACTAATATTCAGCTCCTCTATTCTTCCTGGCAAAATGAAGAACCTCTCATCTTCCCTCATTATATTCCACCTGCCCACTCACCTAACCTGGTCTATAACCCCCTGCAGACTCTTGGATCCATCCTCACCACTTGCCTTCCCCATTATTTTTGTATTATCCATAAGGTGCTATAGCACCTTACCTTTCTCACTCAAATCATTGACAGATATTGTAAATAATTGTGGCCCCAGTACTGATCCCTGGCGCACTCCACCAATTACAGGTTACCGTCCTGAAAATGCCCCCTTTATCCCAACTCTCTGTCTTCTATTAGTTAGCCGATGCTTATCCATGCACTGGAGGAACAGCATCACATCCTCAGAGAAGGCATTTTACCACCTTCTGGACTTAACATTCAGTTCAACTCAGTGAACCAATTCCCATTTCTTCCTTTCAGTTTGTTATAATGCTCCCATCCTTCCCACCCCCATTCCACTTACTGTCCGTCCCAGTCCGGCTGGAGTCACAGCATTGTTCTGCCATTCTCACATTCCAATCACTTCATCGGAACTATCAACATGTTACCTCCATCAGCACCTTACACCCACTACTCCCACACCATCCATCCCAATCCATAGCATAAATGCTGCCCTTTCCACACTTTGTTTCAGCTCTGATGAAGGATTATCTAAACTTGAAATGTAAGCTTGTTCTCTCTCTCTCTCTCTCTCCATGGATGCTGCCTGACCTGCTGTGATCCCCAGCGTTTGTTGTTTTCAGTACAGGTTCCAGCATCTGCAGTGATTGGTTCCAACCTTTATCCATAAAATGTGTGTCCCCCAACAGCCGTGGGCTCTGATCTTATTAAGTAACCTAATGTGCAGCACCTTATCTGAACATCTAAATACATTACATCCACTGCCTGGAAACATTTCTCTCTCTCTCTCCACAGATGTAGCCAGAGCTGCTGAGCTTCTCCAGCACTTTCTGTGATTCTTTGGGATTTGATTCCATGGTGGATATCATAGGCAGGGAATTCCAGTGAGGAAGGTGGAGTATGATTGGCTTCAAAGTCAAATGTTATTTGAGTGGGAGGTAAAGCTCACTGGACACCCCGATGTGAGGGAAACATGGATTCTTGGAATGTGGGCAATAAATGCTGGCCCAGTCTGCAGAACCCAAGCCCCATGAGTGCTTACAGGAAAAGGACTAGCTACAAGTCAGGATACAGCCAGGAGATTTCTAGATAATATCATATGGGAGTTCAGTCTGGAGTATGATGGAACCATAGATTTGATTGTTAATGAAAACATGTGTAATGATTGGAACCAGGGACATGTGGATCTCATTGACAATGACATTATAAATGGTGTTGTTAACTGGAGTCAACAGGGAGCCCTGGCTGACAGATAGAAATAGGAGATTCAGGAACTCTCCTCGGTCTAGGGCCTGGCTTTGAGCTGGCTGGTCAGAGCCCATTTACTCTGCAGGTGTAAACAAAGGGTGACTTGATGATGGGCTATCAGCCTGTACAGAGTTATTGCAGCGTGATGAGAGCTTCCTCAGTAAAACATGTTCAAGACGCTTGCTAATCAGAAAGAGAGAGAGAAGGGAGGGGTGGGAATTGTTCTAGTTATCAGATGACCCTGCTGAGAAATATGCATGGCCGGTCAGAATCCAATTGGCCCCGTTAAAGTCTCCAGTCCTTGAAGAACCAGCCTGTGCCCATTGGGTGGGATTATATCACACCCTACCTGAGTTGGCTCCCTGATGGGATTCTCAAACTTGGTAAGTTCTTCATTTTTAGTTTGAATAACCAACTCTCCTGACATTATCCAACCTTCAGTATTGCATCAGGTCCTGATTTGAACAGAACAAAGTGCAGCAAAAGGAGCTTGCTGAGACAGTAGCTGTGTTATTTAGGAGTGAGTGGCTGTGCCTCTCTTTTCTCAGCATTCCCGTTGGCACCGTGGGTCCAGATCAGGTAGCTGTGTATCAAGTTCATAAAAATACTTGACATTCTTTCGATAGCCTGGTTACCTTTTGTAGTCACGCTCCAGTCCTTCAGTTCAAATACAGGATATTGGTGACAGATTCAAAGTATTTGTGGGCTTTAAGTGTGCCAAGACTGGAATAATTGTGTAACGCACTGGGCTGTATAATAGCAGCAAAATTCCCATATGGAAGCAATCCTGTGACATAAACCAGTAACGGAAGTTAACATTAAACAAAATCTTGGGGTCATGGGGGTGCTGAAAGGCCTTTCTCAGTTTCCTCACTTTAGCTGCTTTCATCTTGCAGTCAGTGGGGTGTAAGGCACTGGTTCACATGCAACTTGCAACATCCCCAGAGTAAACAGAACAGACTCATGAATGCTGGGAGAGGCGAGGGTGCTGGGGGGGGGGGAATACAGCAGGTCTTCCTGTCAATTAGCCTTAGCAAATCTGGCAAGTCCCTTTATATGTTTGTTGTTCACGACAAAGACTAAAAACAAAAATAAAGTGTTGCATTTGTGCAGCGCCTTTCCCAATCGATGGATGTTTCAAACAGTCAATGCAGTACCTTCAGTGTGCTGTCACTGTTGTAATGGAGAAGGTGCAGCTGCCAAATTGTGTCTTTCCAGCTCTCCCGAGCAGCTCTGTGACAATGACTGTTTAATCATTATTTCACGGCATCGATTGACAGGTTATGATTAGCCAGGACACTCCTGCTCTTTCTTTCCTTTCTATTCTTTAGAATAAGAATTAGAATGAGTGCAGTGAAACATTTACAAGTCGCCACTTATGGCACCATCTTACATAAAAGATCCCCAGCTACAGCTTCTTCACTGCCAGGTCTGGGAAAAATAGAGAAGTAAAAAGGTCTAGCATTGCAGATTTTAGGAATTGATTATAAAATGATGAAAAAAAAGTTCAGTACAACAGTCTTCCAATCCAGACTACAGTGGCACCTTGACTCCAAACCGTGTGGGGCCTTGACTCCAATCGCATGGGGCCTTGACTCCAATCATGTGGAGCCTTGACTCCAAACTGCCTGATGCATTGACTCCAATCCACGTGGGGCCTTGACTCCAATCCGCTTGGGGCCTTGACTCCAATCCACATGGGGCCTTGACTCCAATTGCCTGGGGCCTTGACTCCAATCCACATGGGGCCTTGACTCCAATCCACATGGGGCCTTGACTCCAATCGCGTGGGGTCTTGACTCCAAACGCGTGGGGCCGTGACTCCAATTGCGTGGGGCCTTGACTCCAATCCACGTAGGGCCTTGACTCCAATCGCGTGGGGCCGTGACTCCAATTGCGTGGGGCCTTGACTCCAAACCATATGGGGTCTTGACTCCAATCGCATGGGGCCTTGACTCCAATCCATGTGGGGCCTTGACACCAATCCGCATAGGGCCTTGACTCCAATGGCATGGGGCCTTGAAACCAATCTGCGTGGAGCCTTGACTCCAATCTGCGTGGAGCCTTGACTCCAGTCACATGGGGCCTTGACTCCAGTCACATGGGGCCTTGACTCCCATTGCATGGGGCCTTGACTCCAATCCACATGGGGCCTTGACTCCAATCCACGTGGGGCCTTGTCTCCAATCGTGTGGGGCCTTGACTCCAATCGCGTGGGGTCGTGACTCCAATCGCGTGGGGTCGTGACTCCAATCTGCATGGGGCCTTGACTCCAATCCGCATGAGGCCTTGACTCCAAGCGCGTAGGGCCTTGTCTACAATCAGCCTGAGGCCTTGACTCCAATCGCATGGGGCCGTGACTCCAATCGCATGGGGCCTTGACTCCAATCTGCGTGGGGCATTGACTCCAATCGCATGGGGCCTTAACATCAATCGCATGGGGCCTTGACACCAATCACGTGGGGCCTTGACTCCAATCCATGTGGGGCTTTGACTCGAATTGCATGGGGCCGTGACTCCAATCGCATGGGGCCTTGACTCCAATCTGCCTGAGGCCTTGACTCCAATCGTGTGTGGCCTTGACACCAATCGATTGGGGCCTTAACTCCAATTGCATGGGGCCTTGACTCCAAACCATGTGGAGCCTTGACTCCAATCGCGTGGGGCCTTTACACCAATCTGCCTGATACATTGACTCCAATCCATGTGGGGCCTTGACTCTAAACCATGTGGGGCCTTGACTCTAAACCATGTGGGGTGTTGACTCCAATCGCGTGGGGCCTTGACTCTAAACCATGTGGGGTGTTGACTCCAATCGCGTGGGGCCTTGACTCCAGTCTATGTGGGGCTTCTCCTCAGGATTCACAAGGCTGGGAGGATAGTGCCTGAGTGGACAAACTGGGTCCTAGTTTACACTTAGGAGAAGGTGTGGACTGCAGATGTTGGAGATCAGGGTCGAGAGTGTGATGCTGGAAAAGCACAGCAGGTCAGGCAGCACCCGAGGCGCAGGAGAATCGATGTTTCAGGCATAAGCTCTTCATAAGAAAGGGCTTATGCTCGAAATGTTGATTTTCCTGCCCCTTAGCTGCTGCTTGACCTCCTGTGCTTTTCCAGCACCACGCTCTTGATATGAGTATACACCTCTCATCTAAACAACAGCTTCTCTGGCAGAGTAGCACTGCCTCAGTCCTTCACTGGAGTATCACCTGGGCAATTTGTATTCAAGTTCTTGATTTGTAGCTGAACCCAGGGACAAGGGTGTGATTGACTGAGTGATGATGTGAAGGAGCCAGTGTTGGACTGGGGCGGACAAAGTTAAAAAGCACACAACACCAGGTTATAGTCCAACAGATTGATGGCTGCCATCTAAATGCAACATATCAAAAAGCAGGACAGTAGGGTTCTGGCATTTGGAGAAGTGTAGACTAAGGGACATGTGTTGAGGTCTTAATGGTTATAGAAGGGTCTGAAAGGTTCGATACAGAGGAGATGCTTCTAGTCATGATGAAAAATTATGGAAGTACTCAAGGTCATGTGACATCTGTGGAGAGAGGAACAGAGCAAACATTTCAGATCATTGAATATTTTGTCAAAAATCAGAGCTTTAACAGGTTTTAAGCAAGTACAGAAATAGGGAAATGGGGAGGCGCACGGAAGAAATGACAAAGGTAAGTTCTGTAATAGAGTGTAAGGTACAAGTGATTAAATAGAGAAATGACAGGGCACAGGAGAAAGGGATTGGTAATGGGGAAGTCTAAACTCCTAAGATAAAGAATTCTCTCATATTGTTTTGGTCAGCAGGTACTGGTAATATTTGTGCTAACGCTGTTAAGGGCTGGCACGGTGGCTCAGTGTTTAGCACTGTTGCCTCACAGCACCAGGTTCGATTCCTGCTTCAGGTAACTGTCTGTGTGGAGTTTGCACATTCTCTCTGTGTCTGTGTGCGTTTGCTCCGGTTTCCTCCCATAATCCAAAGATATGCAGGCCAAATAAATTGGCCATAATGGTAGGTATGTTAGTCAGGGGGAAATATGGGGTAAGGGAATGGGTCTGGGTGGGTTGCTCTTCAGAGGGTTGGTGTTGACTTGTTGGGCCAAATGGCCTGTTTCCATAGTGTATGGAATCTAATCTAATTAATTCCTCAGTCAGGCATATCCTTTGTTTTGAAGATTTGTGTAGACCAGGAAAGTGAATAAAGGTAAAGAACCATAAGAATTTTTTTTCTTTTTTACTCATTCACAGGTTGAATGCATCACTGGCTAGGCAGCATTTATTATCTATCCCTAAGTGCCCAGAAGGCAACCACATGGCGGTGGGTCTGGAGTTACATGTAGGCCAGACCAGGTTAGGATGGAAGTTTCCTTCCCTAAAGAACATTAGTACACCATATGGGGTTTTCCAACAATCAACAAAGGATTTATGGTCATCATTAGACTCTTAATTCCAGATTGTTTTGTTAAATGGGATCCAAATTCCACCATCTGCCATGGCAGGATTCAAACACAAGATCCCCGGAACATTATCTGGGTCTTTAGATTAACAGTCCAGCGATAATTCCACTCGGCCATCACCTACCTTGAAATGAATATTATGTTTGTACTCAAGAATAATGCACCCAGATCTTCAGAAAGTTCACAGGAGACTGGAGGAATGTATGAAATAGGAGGTTACCTACTGGCAAGGATTAATAATTGGCTAAAAAACAGAAAACAGAGTGTAGGAATACGTGGGTCATTCTCACACTGTCAGACTGACTAGTGGGGCACCCAGCTGTTCACAATATTAATCAATGAATTCGGGACCATATACGGAATATTTCCAAATCTGCATATGATGCAAAGCTAAGTGAGAATGTGTGTTAAGAGGAAGATATAAAACAGTTTCAGGAGGATTTGGATAGGTTTAGTGAATGGACAAGCACAGAGCAGATGGAATATAATGTGGAAATATGTGAGGTTAGCCACTTTGATCAGAGAAACAGGTGTCTGGAACATTTCTTAAACAGTGAGAGGGTGAAAGGAGCTGATGTACAATGGGAGGCTGCGTGCCTTGGTCACTGATGGCAACCATGCTAATTCAGCTAGTGGGAAGGCAAATGGAAGGTTAGCCTTTACTGCAAGGGGATTTGAGTATTGGAGCAGTGAATAAAGAAACCAAAAGAACTGGAAATCAGAAACAAAAACAGAAATTGCTGGAAAAGCTCAGCAGGTCTGGCAGCTTCTGTGGAGAGAAAGCAGAGTCAACGTTTCAGGTTGAGTGACCTTTCTTCAGAACAGTGAAGCAGTGAAGTTTTGTTTTGGTTGTACAGGGGCTTGGTTAGACCACACTTGGAGCACTGCTCGCAGTTTTTGTCTCCTTATCTAAGGGAAGATATTACTGCCATTGAGGGAGTGCAATGGAGGATCTCCAGAGGGACTGGTGGGACTGTCGCAGGAAGAGAGGTTGGGCCAACTGAACCTGTATGCTCTAGACTTTAGAAGAATGAGAGGTAATCTCATTGAAACCCACAAAATACTTAAAGGGAAAGACAAGGTAGATGGGGGTAGGACATTTCCCCTGTTTGTTGAATCTACGATGTGGAAATGATGGTATCGGAGTAGGGTGGACAATGTCAGATGTCACACATCACCAGATTACTCTATATAAAATCACGAGCTTTCGGAGTGCTGCTCCTTCATTGGGTAAAGTGGAGGGAAGTGCACAGGCACAGAATATATAAATGGAGAGATAATGGTAAGATCATTCCAGATAGTTAAGAACGTTAAGAGATAAATACAAAGTAGAGTGTCGACAAGCTGAAGAACAAGTCTCTGCAGGAGATCAAAAGTGTCAGACAGTGTGAATAAAGTGTTAACAGCTAAATAGCATGTGATGAGTTGACCTTTGATCTGATTAATTAAGGCAGAGAGATAATTACAAAAAGTCAAAACTAAAATGGTGCTGGAGACAAACCAAATGGCTGGAATAACACGATAGGTGTCAGAGTCACATGACAATGGTCTAACCTTGTGCAATCTACAACCGGGAGGACACAATTTAAAAAGAAGAGGTCGCCCATTTGGTCCAAAGTGAAGAGAATTTCTCCTCAGAGGGTTGTGAGTCTTTAGAATTCTCTACCATCGAGAGCTGAGGAAGCTCAGGCATTAAGTATGTTGAAGGTAGAAATTGATAGAATTCCGATGCCCACTGGTGTACAGGGTTATGGGTTTGGGGTGTATGAAAGGTATTGAAGTGTTCAATCAGGCTTGATTGTATTAAATGGTAGGGCAGATTTGATGGGCTGAATGGCCTACTCCTGTTCCTATGGAAGCCAGATGAACACATGAGGAAAAGGAATAAGTATGACATTAAGTGAAGATGTTCAGGAGGAGGATTGAGTGGTTCATGGATTTAATGTCCTTGTTGTACATTTTATGTAATTATATTCAACAAGATAATAATTGTATTCATATAGCTCCTTCTGCCATTCACAGGAAAAGTCTTGGGAACTTGCCTATCAAATTAGTTGGTTTTGCTGTATATTTATTCTTGTGCAGGCCGACATGACTGGCAAGTGCTGTACATGCACCAAGAGTTTTTAAATGACAGGTGAGATAAAGACATGTTTGCTATTGATTAAAGGAGGACGATTCCCCAGGAACACTGGGAAGAGAACCCTCTTTTCAAATCGGATCTGTCAGGGCCACCTGAAAAGGCAGCTTTCATCCAAAAGGTTGGGACCTCTGCCAGAACAACGTTTACTGGGAATGGCAGCTGTAGATTTTGTTCACATGACTGGCTCTTTTTCAATCTTAAAGTGCAAGCCGCTGTTGTGGAGTTGCTTGGAAGATGCTTGCTTTTTATTGCTTTGTTACCCATGGGTGGAACTCCACATTTTAAAATTACTGACTCAAACACTTCACGCTGGAGATTCAGTGGCTGGGTAAAGAGTCTGAATGAGATAAATTGATTTATAAAGCTGTACATCCTGTTGTTTTTACTTAGAATTACAACCTGCCCAACAAATGCATGTGAATAACAAAATTGATATACTACAAATCATAATTTACAATGTGGGAAAACTGACTTTTGATATCTCCATCATATCAACATAGACCTGAATAGTTTTTACAATGATGTTTGGGACTTTATGATAGAATTGTAATAAATATGATTGACTTGAATTTGTACTAATACAATATCCAAACATAAGGCTGGATCTTGTGGTGTACAAGTTAGCAACAAGAACAACTTACGTTTATAAAGTGCCTTCAATGTTATGAAATGGTCTGATGTGCTTTACAGAAGCATTATAAAAAGAGTCTGAGACTTCATAAGGAGATGGTTGGTCAGATATGGAAAGATGGTGATATGGTGGTAATGTCAATGAACTAGGATCCATTGGCTGAGGGTAATATTCTTGGGACAGGTCCAAATTCCTTCACTGCAGTTGGTAGAATTTAAATTAAATCAATAAGTATTGAATTCTAAAGCTAGTTGCAGCAATATTGATCATAAAACATAAATCCGTAGACAGCACTTTGCAAACCCACGACCACTTCCAGCTAGATGGACAGGAGCAGCAGATGCATGAGAACACCACCCCTTGCAAGTTCCTCTCCGAGCCATTCATCATCCTGACTTTGGTCACTGGGTCAAACTTCTACAATTAACTCCCTAACCACAGTGTGGATCTACAAGCAGTTCACCACCTTCTCAGGGGCAATTAGGGAGGGGCAATAAATGGCTGGGTCAGCAACTGCCACATCCCAGGAAAGAATAAAGTAATACAAGACTGAATGTGGTTGGAATACTTAAAGAAGTCGGGAGGAATTGGGGAGATATTCCAGAGCTTGGGGGTGAGGCACAGTCATCCTTAGTTCAACAATTATCCCTGGAAATGCACAAGAGGCTGAAGTTGGAGAAGTTTGGACATGCAGAGCGGAGATTTGGACAACCTCTCGTTTACGGAAGTTAAAAGCGGAAGATTGGACAGGATGCTAGAATTAAGAATGGCATGAAGGGGATAGACAGCAGTAAAAACATTAAAGAAACAGCTGGATCCAACTCATTAACACTGGCCCCATTAATTACATCAACAGTGAGATGTTTCTGAGAATGTCGTTTCTTTTTAGCACGATGCTGAGAACAACCAAGATGAGTAAAAATAACTATAACTAATTCTGGGTGAGTGAGTTGGCTTCTGTACAAATATTCCATGTGTCAGCTGACGCAATCGAATTTAAAGCCAGAAAGTGAAAAGAATCTAAAGCAGAACAGCTGATTCTGATTGTAGTAGGCTACTAAATCTTTATCCATGTTCTTAATATCCTCATTGACTGTTGGATCATGTTGTAACCGTTTAACTGACAGCTCCTAGAGTACATGGAATGAGAAAAGGCATCTTAGCTCATGTATTAGGCTCATCCAAAGCACTATCATGGATGCTTCAAAATTTATTTAATCTCTTAAGGGAGTCAAATAAAATGAGTAACATGTTGAAACAGGAAAAGCATCTTGACAATCACTGACCTCCAAAGGTATGTCCCCTCTGGCATTACATAGTCTCATTGAAAAACTTCGACAACACCCTTTGCCTATTGGTTATCACCCCCAGCCAAGTCTGGTGATCCCTGTGTTAAAGTAACTTCTGAAACAGCTTTAAAAGCAATCCTTGCACGTATGTAACACGTTATTATTCCAAAGTGTCTCAAAGTATTTCACATAACACTTGAAAGTGTAGTAATTAAAGCAAAATGCTGCAGATGTTGGAAATCTGGAACAAAAACACAGACAATACTTGGAGAAACTCAGCAGGATTGGCAGCATTTGTAGAGAGAGTAAGGGAGAGACGGAGTTAATATTTCAAGTCCTGTGTGACTCCTGTTCAAAATTCTCAGGTTTTCAGCATCTCCCTCTCAGCGATCTACAAATTGAAAACATGCATTTCCAGAGTTGCCCTCATTAGGTCATAAGACCATAATATATAGGAGTAGAATTAGGCCATTTAGCCTATCGAGTCTGGCCCACCATTCCAACATGGCTGATATGTTTGTCAACCTCATTCTTCCTCCCTTCTCCCTGACCAATCAAGAACCCATCAGTCTCTGGCTTAAATACACTCAATGACCTGGCCTCCACAGCCCTCTACAGCACTGAGCTCCACAGATTCCCCAAGCTCTGGCTGAAGAAATTAAAGGATCTTTTCACTCTGAGGCTGTGCCCTTGGGTCCTAATCTCTCCTACGTGTGAAAACATTTTCTCCATGTCCACTCTGTCCAGGCCTCACAGTATGATGTACGTTTCAATCAGATTCCCCCCTCATCCTTCTAAACTCCATCGAGTACAGGCCCAGTGTCCTCAACCGCTCCTCATATATCAAGCTCTTCCTCCTTGGGATTATTCTTGTAAACCTCTCCTGGACTCCCTCCAAGACCAGCCTATCCTTCACTCGATGCTAGACCCAAAACTGCTCGCAATAATCCAAATACTGTTGTGGTTCTGTTCGCCGAGCTGGGAATTTGTGTTGCAGACGTTTCGTCCCCTGTCTAGGTGACATCCTCAGGGCTTGGGAGCCTCCTGTGAAGCGCTTCTGTGATGTTTCCTCCGGCATTTATAGTGGTTTGTCTCTGCTGCTTCCGGTTGTCAGTTCCAGCTGTCCGCTGCAGTGGCCGATATATTGGGTCCAGGTCGATGTGTTTGTTGATAGAGTCTGTGGATGAGTGCCATGCCTCTAGGAATTCCCTGGCTGTTCTCTGTTTGGTTTGTCCTATAATAGTAGTGTTATCCCAGTTGAACTCATGTTGCTTGTTATCTGCGTGTGTAGCTACTAAGGATAGCTGGTCGTGTCATTTTGTGGCTAGTTGGTGTTTGAAAATCCAAATACTGTTTGACCACAGCCTCAGCTGTGCACCTCTGCTCTTGTATTCCAGCCGTCTTGAAATGAATGCTGACATTGCATTTGCCTTTCTAACTTTCAACTAATATACGTTAACCTTAAGAGAATCCTGAATGAGGATTCCTAAGTCCCTTTGTGCTTCAGATTTCTGAAGCCTTTCCCTGTTTAGAAAATAATCTATGCCTATATTCTTCTGACCAAAGTGCTTAACCTCACAATTCCGCACATTTTATGCCATCTGCCACTTCTTCACACACTCTCCTGGTCAGTCCAAGTCCTTCTGAGGCCTCCCTGCTTCCTCAACACGTGCCCCTTCCCCTCCACCTATCTTTGTGCCATTTGCAAATGTAGCAACAATGCCCTCAGTTCCTTCGCCCAGAACGTTAATGATCATTAATCCAGTAAGGAGAAAACCTGCATGTCAATGGTGTTGGTAAATCCTAGCAACCAGCCTCTCAGTGTGTCCCTCTGAGACCCAAGTGACTAGCAAGAGTCTTAGAAAGGATTAGAAACAATTTCTGTTTGTCATGTTTCTTATGATTCAGGCCTTTATAGTGGCTTTTCTCAAAGGGTTTATGATAATATGGGGTTGATAAATTTGATTCAGAGTATGTTTGCTTAGTGAAAGGCACATATTTTGCCCGAGGCATTTGTCAATAAGAAAAAAATCATGACTAATGTGCTCAGTGGTTAGCACTGCTGCCTCACAGCACCAGGTCCCAGGTCCGATTCCAGCCTTGGGCGACTGTCTGTGTGGAGTTTGCACATTCGCCCCGTGTCTGCGTGGGTTTCCTCTGGATGCTCCGGTTTCCTCCCACAATCCAAAGATGTAGAGGTCAGGTGAATTGGCCATGCTAAATTGCCCATAGTGTAAGGTGCATTAGTCAGCGGGGAATGGGTCTGGGGGGGGGGTTACTCTTCGGAGGGTTGGTGTGGACTGGTTGGGCCGAAGGGCCTGTTCCACACTGTAGGGAATCTAATCTAAAGCGTTTCTTGCCAGCTTTGTCATTTCCAATGCAACCAGCACAATAAATACATTTTAAATAAATGCTGCCTTTATCTTCCCAAAACATTGACCTTAAAGCATTGGGTGTGCACCTTATATTTAAATATGTTCACCACACATTCACTCTCCATTCCAGTTCTACTGTCAGGAGGGCCGCTAATTATGAGCAATTCACAGTTAATGGGCCTGATATGAGATTGTGGACACTTGTTAAATAGAGGGCTAGCAATTTTAATCAGTATTTTCTTTCAAGTGTTTGTGAGTTGTTCAAGACAGGAATTCTTGCGAAGTAATTTTCAAACCACTCCTTTGTAAAATAATCCCTTGGAAAGGAGCAGAATGAGAGTTGGGTGGATTCCACAAAAGGTTTGGTGAACTGTTCTGCCAGATTATTGACCAGATAAACCCGGTAGAAACTGTTCCCCTCAGAAGGGAATCTGTGGGTGTGCCATTTCCAAAAGAGGCCAAAGTATTTTGTGTGTGTGTGTGTGTGTGTGTCTGTGTGTGTGTGTGTGTGTGTGTGTGTGTGTGATTGGGAGGCGGTGGGGGGGTGGGGGGGGAAGAGTTGGTGGTGGGGCTGGGAGTGTTGGTGGGAGAGGAGACTAGGAAAGTCTAGTTCTTTTATACCACAGTTTACAAATGCAGGAACTGCTCACATAATAGTAACATCATCAGTCTAGTAAAGTTACCAGGAAGATTGATGAGGGCAGGGTGGGATGTCGTCCATATGGATTCCAGTAAGGCCTTTGATAATGTTCCACATGGTAGGCTGCTCTGGAAGGTTAGATCGCATGGAATCCAGGGGGGCTGGCAAATTGGATACACAATTGGTTTGATGGTAGGAAACAGAGGGTAATAGTGGAAGGATGCTGGTCAGACTGGAGGCCTGTGACTAGTGGAGTGCCTCAGGGGTCAGTGCTGGGCCCATTACTGTTTGTTATCTGTATCACTGATTTGGATAAGATTGGACAAGGCATGATTAGTAAGTTTGCTGATGACACTACATCAGGCAGTATCATGGACAGTGAAGAAGGCTATCAGAAATTGCAGCAGGACCTTGATGAGCTGGGGAAGTGGGCTGAGAAATGGCAAATGGACTTTAATATAAATATATGTGTATTTTGGAAAGTCAAATCAAAGTCGGAGTTTAATGGTGAATGGTAGGGCCTTCAGGACTGTAATGGAACAGAGGGATCTTGGGGTTCAGGTGCATTTTTCTCTGAAAGTGGAGTCCCAGGTAGACAGGGCAGTGAAGAAGGATTTTGGCACACTGGCCTTCATCATCTGCACTGAGTACAGAAGTTGGGCAGTTATGTTGCAGCAATACAGGACTTTAGTGAGGCTGCACTTGGAGTATTGTGTTCAGTTTTGGTCACCTTGCTATAGGAAGGATGTTATTAAACTGGAAAGAGTGCAGAGGAAATGTACAAGGATGTTGTCAGGTCTCAATGGGAGAGGTTGGCCGAGCTAGGACTTTTTTTTTCTTTTGAGCGTAGGAGACTGAGAGGGGATCTGATAGAGGTGTATAAGATCATGAGAGGCATGGATAGGGTAAATGCACTCAGTCTTTTTTCCCAGGGTTGGGGAATCAAGGGCTGGAAGGCATAAGGGAACTTGAGGGGTAACTTTTTTACACAGAGGGTGGTACATATGGAATGAGCTGCCAGTGGAAGTGGTTGAGTGGGTACATTAACAACATTTCAAAGGTATTTGGACAAATACATGGATAGGAAAGGATTAGAAGGATACGGGCCAAGTGCAGGGAAATGGGGTTAGTGTGGATGGACATTTTGGTTGGCATGGACCAGTTTGGGCCAAGTGGCTTGTCTCTGTGCTGTAGGACTCTATGACTCGATAACGACGTCAGGGCAATGTTCCAACTCTGGCCACAGAAGCTGCTGGAACTTCAATTCAAATAATTCGAATTAGGAAGGCAAAACGAGTCTCAGTAAGGAAGGCAATGAAACTATTCACTTTTGTTGTTTAAAAACCTATCTCATTAACGA
Organism: Chiloscyllium punctatum; assembly: GCF_047496795.1. Taxonomy (NCBI): domain Eukaryota; kingdom Metazoa; phylum Chordata; class Chondrichthyes; order Orectolobiformes; family Hemiscylliidae; genus Chiloscyllium; species Chiloscyllium punctatum. The sequence continues at coordinate 89,528,858 of NC_092760.1, forward strand.
ATGTTCTTTAAGAAGGGAACCCGCCATCCTTACATGGCCGACATGAGACTCCAGACCCCAGGGTTAACTCTGGCTTGGCCGAACAAGAAGGTCATTCCAAATGAAATTAGAATTGGGGAAGAAATACAGGCCTTTCCTTGAAAGGAAACTGCCTTGTTTGAACACTCTGTAGAGTAATCAAAGCTGAAAGATTTCTTTGTTAACGTGTTCATAAGGCATCTGACTGTAGTGTGCATGTGTGTATATGTGAGAGACTTTGTGTGTTTGTATGTATGTGTGAGAGAGAGATAGAATATGTGTGAGTGTGAGTTTGTGTGTGAGTATGTGTGATTGTGTGTATGTGTATGTGTATGTATGCATGTATGTGTGAGTGTCTGAGTGTGTGTGAATGTGTATGTGTGACTGTGTGTGTGAGACAGTGTGTTTTTGTAGGACAGTGTGTGAGTGTTTGTGTATGTGTGAGGGTGTGAGTTTTGCTGGGGTAGGGATAGCAGTGAATGTGAGGCAGCCATTCAGTCGCTGCTCTGAGGCTGCTTTCAGCTCTTGGTGTCTATTGTCCGAAATGGAGATCCAGTGAAGCCAGAGTCTGGTGAGCGTGTGCCACAGAAAATGGTTGAGGTCAAAACAATGATCGCTTCAAAGAAGGAATTAGATAGAGTTTTTTGGGCTGAAGGGATAAAAGGGGTATGGGAGAAAGTGGGAATAAGCGAGCGATTTGGGGATGATCAGCCATGATCGTGTTGAGTATGGAGCAGACTTGAAGGGCCAAATGCTCCATAGTTTCTCTTGCTCTTAGTTTCTATCTTTCTATTCTGCAGATTTGAAGAATGGGAAACTGTATAACCACAAGGTGAGATACCATTGAATGAAATACTAATGCATGCTGAAACGTGTCAATAGCTCTCTTGCTGCTCATTAACAAGGATGTTGTCTAAGTATTCAAGATTTGATTGGAAAATGACAGCTTTTGCTCTCAGATTTCCTTCCTGCTTCACACCAATGTCCATGTCGTTCAGTGGCTGGGATAATTCAGCTGTCAGTCACCATTTAAATGGAAGAAATACTGAACAGTCAACTTATGTCTAGAAGATCCCCCCAAAAAAATGACTAGATTATCTTTGGCAGCAATGTTGATGGAAGGATCAGTGATCAGGACATCAGGGGAAGTTCCTGCCTTTTATTTAGAAATATTGCTCAGAGATGTTAAATATCCATCTGTCAGGTTAGAGAAGACTCAGTCTTACATCCTGTCTGAAAGATAGTTCCTGTGATAGCCCAGCCCAAAGATACTGCTTTCCTGCTTGTTTCTTTCATCTCAACGAACTGAACGCACGTCAATATTTTTTCAGCAGCTAATTTGAGACGATAGGGACTACCTTTCTACACAACGAGTATTTGGAAGGAAGCTTTACTTATTTGTTGATCTTGGGATATGAACATGACCACCTTGACCAGCATTTATCAGGCAGTTGGGAGCTAACCTGGTGCTGAGGAGTTTGAGTCACACCGGCAGATTTTCTTCCCTGAAGGACATTAGCAAACAAGATGGACTTCTACCCAGTGGTTACATGGTCACCATCAGGCTAGCTCCTTATTCCTGATTTTTTTTTTTTCTGAAGCTTAATTCCACCAGTTTTCATGGTGGGTTTTGAACCAATAACATTTGCCTGGATTATAATTACACCATTAGATGCTGGTTATAGGCAAAGTGCAGGAAAATGGGATGATAATAGATAGGTGCTTGATGATTAGCAGAGAGACATTGGTTCAAAAGGTCTTTTCTATATTGTTGGACTCTCTGACTCGTTAACTCTGGCCCCACCATCTCCTAGGCCATCTCCTGTATGGGGGTGCAGACAGCTGTTTAAGGAATGAAATCATTTCCTTATGGGCAGGTCAGAGAAGCTTCATTCGGATGATCTCCGGTATGGTGGGATTGTCTTATCAACAAAGATTAAACAGGTTGGGACTCTGCTCACTGGGGTTCCTACAAATGTGAGGTGACCTTCGTGAAACAAATTACGTTATAGGGAAGATGTGGAAGCTTTGGAAAGTGTTCAGAGGAGATTTACTAGAATGTTGCCTGGTCTGGAGGGAAGGTCTTATGAGGAAAGGCTAAGAGACTTGAGGCTGCTTTCATTAGAGAGAAGATGGTTGAGAGGTGACTTAATTGAGACATATAAGATAATCCGAGGGTTAGATAGGGTGGACAGTGAGAGCCTTTTTCCTCAGATGATGATGGCTAACATGAGGGGACATAGCTTTACATTGAGGGGCAATAGATTTGGAACAGATGTCAGAGGTAGTTTCTTTACTCAGAGAGTAGTGGGGGTGTGGAACACACTGCCTGCAACAGTAGTAGACTCGCCAACTTTAAGGGCATTTAAATGGTCATTGGATAGGCATATGGATGAGAATGGAATAGTGTAGGTTAGACGGGCTTCAGATTGGTTTCACAGATCGGCGCAACATCGAGGGCCGAAGGGCCTGGGCTGTGCTGTAACGTTCTATGTTCTATATTCTTAACGGTCTTGACGAGGTCATTGATAAGAGGATGTTTCCCCTCATGGGATAGTCTAGAACAAGGTGCACAGTCTCAGAATAAAGGGTCACCGATTTAAAACTGAGATGAGGGGGAGTTTCTTCTCTCAGACGGTTGTGAACTGGTGGCCACAGAGAGCAGAGTCCTCATGTATATTTAAGGCTGAGATAAAGAGGTTCTTGATCAGTCAGGGAATTAAGGATGATGGAGAAAAAGAAGGAAAGTGGACGTGATAAATGATTTAAAAGAGGCTGAATGGTCTACTCCTGTTCCGATTTCTTACGGTCTTACGGGAGGTGAATGTTGTTGGCAAAGCCCATTGTTGATCACTAACTTACCTTGACTGAGCAGCTGTTCATTCATGCTGCCTGTTATTATCTCATGCAAAAGTATATTGGGGATGTTTGCAAAATTAATGATAACCTCTGAGTCAGTGATTTAAAAAGGTTTAATCGCAAAAATAAATTGGACTGTTAATCTGTCAGAAAGTAAAAGTAAACCTCTAATATAAGATCATATATATGTATGTATGTAATATATGTCTATATAAGTTAAATTTCCAGCTGTATGCTGGCTTTATGGAACATGAATCTTGATTGTTAATACTTACTAATCTTTCATGACCTCACTCAAATTTTGATGAGTTTGAGATTTTGCATGATAACACTGTACAGTTACTCTTGTGTAACGAATGTGGAATAAGTAATGTTCTGGGAATGTATATTATGTTTCTGCTGTCCCATGATATTTCACAGGGTATAGAAATTACTCAGCAATTGGGAATGATGTGGATTACAATGGTTCTGCAGAAGTTCATCTACACTGTTCATTTTTGCAATCTGATGCATGGGATCCAGCTTTTTAGTGCATGTAGTTAATGTAATCATCATAACTTCACCATCGGCTTTCTGTACCCCACAATTTAACTTTAAAATGAACACAATCGGTCCTCATGATCAAGTATAATTTCTTCCTAACTCACCCGTGGGAGGTGAATGTTGTGGGTAAAGCCCATTGTCAATCACTAACTGAACTCAACTGAGCAGCAGTTCATAGTTCAAACAAAACCCTAAGAACTGCAGATGCTGGTAATTAGAAAGAAAATTGGGAATTTCTGGAGAAACTCAGCAGGTCTGGCAGACCCTATTCTGAAGAAAGGTCGCCGGATACCACAAAGGCTGGTATCCCGTCATCAAGTCACCCTTTATTTACTCGTGTGCAGTACATGACACTGACTCAGTTTGCACAGAGCTAGCTCCGCGAGTGTACAGAACCCCTGACATTCCTGTTTGCATCTGTCAGCCAGGACTCCCTGATTGGATCAGGTTAACAGCCCCAATCAGGGAATCATATTGTATGAGATCCAACCAGCCTTGTTTCAATCATTAGCCCTGCTTTCTTTTCACAGATGTTGCCTGAGTTGCTGAGTTTTTCCATCAATTTCTGATTTTGCTGACTGTTCATAGCCAACCACATTGCTGGGGGTTTGGAGTCACATGTAGGCCAGACCAGGGAAGGATGGTGGATTTCATTCCCTAAGAGACATCAGTGAACCCCCCCGAGGTGAGTTTTTGCAATAAATCAGGCAGCGACCGAGGAGCAGAAGAATCAATGTTTCAGGCAAAATCCCTTCATCTGGATGAATTGTCGATTCTCCTGCTCCTTGGGTGCTGCCTGACCTGCTGTGCTTTTCCAGCGACACACTCCCGACTCTGATCTCCAGCATCTGCAGTCCTCAGTTTCTCCAGGTTTTTGCAATAACCCAGGCATTATTGATATGAGCTTTGAAATTGCAAATTCACTCATTAATTGATGTTAAAATTCCCAGATGCCTTGGTGAGATTTGAATTCATGTCTCCTTATTGTGATTTGAGGTCTGTGCATTATAGGTCCAGGAGTGCTACCCATATACTGTGTTCCTCTAAATGATAGCTCTAATTTGTTATGATGCATGCACCACTCCTTTTGCTGATTAAAGGAACAGTGAGAGAACTTTTTGGGACCAATGACAGCCCATAAAAATAAATGACTTAAGAAAATTATAAATCTTCAGCTGTAAATCTCTGAAAGTTTGTTTTTCTCTATTATTCACTCCCTTGGCTGACTCATATTGCATCTGGACACTGGCACACCCGAACAAGTTCATTCCCAAACTCCCTGCCCCTCCCTCGGTACCACACGTGGTACCGAGGAGAGAGTTACACAATGCTGGCAGATGCCAAACAAACCTTCCTCTGAACTTTTCGTTATTTATTCACTCAGGGTCAGCATTTATTGCCCATCCCTAGTGGCCCTTGAAAAGGTGGGGGTGAGCTTCCTTCTTGAACCGCTGCAGTCCATGTGCTGTAGGTAGACCTGCAATGTCCTTAGGGAGGGAATTCCAGGATTTTGACTCAGCAACAGTGAGGGAACAGCGCTATATTTCCAAGTCAGGATGGTGAGTGGCTTGGAGGGGAACTTGTAAGTGATGGTGATCCCATGTATCTGCTGCCCTTGTCTTTCTGGTTGGAAATAGCTGTTAGTTTGGAAGGTGCTGTCTAAGAACTTTGGCAAATTTCTGCAGTGCATCTTATTGGCGGTATACACTGCTGCTACTAAGCATTGGTGGTGGAGGGAGTGGATGTTTGTGGGTGTGGTGCCAATCCAACAGGGGCTGTTTTGTCCTGGATGGTGTCAAGCTTCTTGAATGTTGTTGAAACGGCATATTCAGGAATTGAGCCTCTGGGATCCAAGTGAGAATTCAGCATTTGAGCACTGAGTCTGAATTGTTGGTTGACACTTCCTTGCAGAACTAAGGGAATGTTACATCATTGCAGATGCTGACTTTCAAAAGAGACTTCCAAGGTCTTATCGATCAATTCTGGTCTAAAATCTAACAAGAATATTTCTCAAAGAATAAAGAATACATTTACATTCTGGAATTCTCTCCCTAATACCATTATGGATGAACCTCCAGCTAATGGACAATAGCGGTTCAAGAAGGCAGCTCACCACCATCTTCTCAAGGGGTAATTAGGGACGAGTAATAAAGTCAGTGATACCCACATCCAATGAGAGAATTTTAAAAAAGGCATGTCCCTGTCAAACACTGTGAGATGCTCTCCACATTAATGGTAATACAACTTTCTGTCATGGGCTGAGAAGTGGCAGATGGAGTTTAATTCCGATAAATGCGAGGTGCTGCATTTTGGGAAAGCAAATCTTAGCAGGACTTATACGTTTAATGGTAAGGTCCTAGAGAGTATGGCTGAACAAAGAGACCTTGGAGTGCAAGTTTATAGCTCCTTGAAAGTGGAGTCGCAGGTAGATTAGATAGTGAAGAAGGCGTTTGGTATGATTTCCTTTATTGGTCAGAATATTGAGTACAGGAGATGGGAGGTCATGTTGCGGCTGTACGGGACATTGGTTAGGCCACTGTTGGAATAATGCATGCAATTCTGGTCTCCTTCCTATTGGAGAGATGTTGTGAAACTCGAAAGGGTTCAGAAAAGATTTACAAGGATGTTGCCAGGGTTGGAGGATCTGAGCTACAGGGAGAGGCTGAACAGGCTGAGGCTGTTTTCCCTGGAGCGTCAGAGGCTGAGGGGTGACCTTATAGAGGTTTACAAAATTATAAGGGGCATGGATAGGATAAATAGACAAAGTCTTTTCCCTGGGATCAGGGAGTCCAGAACTAGAGGTTATAGGTTGAGGGTGAGAGGGGAAAGATATAAAAGAGACCTAAGGGGCAACGTTTTCGCACAGAGTGTGGTACGTGTATGGAATGAGCTGCCAGACGATGTGGTGGAGGCTGGTACAAATGCGACATTTAAGAGGCATTTGGATGGGTATATGAATAGGAAGGGTTTGGAGGGATATGGGCCGGGCGATGGCAGGTGGGACTAGATTGGGTTGGGATATCTGGTTGGCATGGACAGGTTGGACAGAAGGGTCTGTTTCCATGCTGTACATCTCTATGACTCTATGACTGTGTTATCCTGGCCTAATGGCTTGTTTCAAGCAAATTAAAAAGAAGAGTTGACCATTTAACTAACTGCTGAGTCAAAAATCACTCCAGCCTTTGCTTCCTAAATAAGTTATTCCACTTCGGAAGGTCAGTCAGATTACACTCGAAACATTAACTCTGTTCCTCTCTCCAGATGCTGCCAAAGCTAATAAGTTTCTCCAACACTTTCTGTTTTATTTTTGTATTTCTAGCATCTATGGTATTTTGTTTTTGTCTAAGTTTTGAGCCAATAAATAAGCTGATATTCATTGATAATGATCTATTGTGGTTGCAGCATGGCTCTCGAACAAGTGCTAGGTGCTACATATATTCACAGCCAGGCTCCTGATCAGAAACAGAAACAACATGTCCACACATTCTTTTTCAGCTAAAGGAAGGGGAGGACAGGCATTCCTTGGTGCATTCCCAATGCCTTGAGAATGTCTCCCAGTGCCTTGACCAATCAAAACCAACTTGTTTAGTTTGAATTTATTTTTGACAGTTAATTGCTCCCTGATTTATCCTCCATGACAGCTTCTATACCAATCAAGAGTTGACTGCCATTGAATCCATACTCTCTCCCCATGGCGTATAAGTTGTTGTTCTGTTTGAGATCTGGTATTCTTGCAATTCTGTCCTGATGAGGGCAAGGCAAAAGCATGTCTCTTTTCCCAATGATACTGTATAAGACTTTAGTCAGGCCACATTTGGAGTATTGTGTGCAGTACTGGTGCCCACACCATTGGTAGCATATGGAGGCTTTGGAAAGGGTGCACACGGGATTTCATAAGACCATAAGACCATAAGACATAGGAGCGGAAGTAAGGCCATTCGGCCCATCGAGTCCACTCCGCCATTCAATCATGGCTGATGGGCATTTCAACTCCACTTACCCGCATTCTCCCTCTAGCCCTTAATTCCTTGTGACATCAAGAATTTATCAATCTCTGCCTTGAAGACAATTAGCATCCCAGCCTCCACTGCACTCTGTGGCAATGAATTCCACAGGCCCACCACTCTCTGGCTGAAGAAATGTCTCCGCATTTCTGTTCTGAATTTACCCCCTCTAATTCTAAGGGTGTGTCCACGGGTCCTAGTCTCCTCGCCTAACGGAAACAATTTCCTAGCGTCCACCCTCTCCAAGCCATGTATTATCTTGTAAGTTTCTATTAGATCTCCCCTTAATCTTCTAAACTCCAATGAATACAACCCAAGGATCCTCAGCCGTTCCTCATATGTTAGACCTACCATACCAGGGATCATCCATATGAATCTCGGCTGGACACGTTCCAGTGCCATATGTCCTTCCTGAGGTGTGGGGACCAAAACTGGACACAGTCCTCCAAATGGGGCCTAACCAGAGCTTTATAAAGTCTCAGTAGCACAACGGTGCTTTTATATTCCAACCCTCTTGAGATAATTGACAACATTGCATTCGCTTTCTTAATCACGGACTCAACCTGCATGTTTACCTTTAGAGAATCCTCAACTAGCACTCCCAGATCCCTCTGTACTTTGGCATTACGAATTTTCTCACCATTTAGAAGGTAGTCCATGCTTGTATTCTTTTTTCCAAAGTGCAAGACCTCGCATTTGCTCACATTGAATTCCATCAGCCATTTCCAGGACCACTCTTCCAAACTGTCTAGATCCTTCTGCAGCCTCCCCACTTGCTCAGTACTACCTGCCTGTCCACCTAACTTTGTATCATCGGCAAACTTCGCTAGAATGCCCCCAGTCCCTTCATCCAGATCATTCCGAAAAAGAACCTTTTATCCCAACTCTCTGCCTTCTGTCAGACAGCCAATCCTCAATCCATCCCAGTAACTCACCTCGAGCACCATGGGCCCTCACCTTGCTCAGCAGCCTCCCGTGTGGCACCTTATCAAAGACCTTTTGGAAGTCTAGGTAGACCACATCCACTGGGTTTCCCCAGAGGTTGCCTGGATTGGAGTGTATTAACTATAAGGACAGATTGGAGAGAATTGGATTGTTTTCACTGGAGCATCAAAGGCTGAGGGGTGACCTGATAGAAATCTATAAAATAATGAGAGGCATGGACAGGGTGAATAGTCGGAGCCTCTTTCCCAGGGTCGAAATGTCAAATACTAGAGGGCATAGGAGAAAGTGAGGGCTGCGGATGCTGGAGATCAGAGTCAAGAGTGTGGTGCTGGAGAAGCACAGCAGGTCAGGCAGCATCTGAGGAGCAGGAGAATGGATGTTTTGGGCATAAGCCCTTCATCAGAATAGGGCACAGGTTTAAGGTGACAGGGCAAAACTTTAAAGGGCATGTGCAAGGTAAGGTTTTTACACAAAGGGTGGTGGGTGCCTGGAACGTGCTGCTAAGGGAGGTGGATGAAGTGGATACGTGAGCAATATTTAAGAGGCATTTAGACAGACACATGAACAGGCACAGAATAGACAGATATGGACCATGTGCAGGCAGGTCGGATTAGTTTGGAATGGCATCGTGGTCAACAAAGACATGGTGGGCACCATTAACCATTTGCCATTTCCTTCAACTCCAACCACACAGCTCGAGTCTCGTTCACCATCCTCAGGTGTCTTGCAGGACAGTTCAGATGTTTGTGCTCCTACAGCCTTTCTTTGGAAAGCCAAGACACTGGTGGAATGACATGGCAGCTATAGGATGGCACTGGTCTTCGTATTGTGGAAGTATCGAATATAGACTAACCACAGAAAAAAAATCACTGCAGCCCTCCACCCATCACAACACCTCACAAAGAGAAACAATGAACTGCAAGTCTCCCTCTCCTTCCCTTCAGTGTTCAACCTTTGATGGGGGGATGATGTGATTCTATGATGGGTGAGAAAATTAAGAATAATCTTTCTATTCCTAAAGAAAGTTCTTGAGATGAGAAAATAAGATTCCCGCCCCCACAATTACTCTGAAGGAAGGAATTTCTACTGCAAACTTAAACTTTGGTCTCTATTCTCACTTTTAAGTGTTTTGTTTGATGAAATATCATCATTAGTTGATTGCAGCAGAACAGTTTCCTTAGCTATAACTCACCATGATTGTGAAATATTAAATATATCAGTCAAGTATTTGTCTACAATTAGGGCATCTTCACTTTCTGTCAATTTTTAAAATCCTCTGCACAGAACATGTGGAAGGTTTCTGTGATCTTTTCCTTTCATTCTGTGAGGCTTGATAGTCTTGTGTGACTGTGAACAACTAGACTTTTAGTTTGATAGACATCTTTAGGTAATTAGACTTCTTGTTTCTCAGATTTAAGATTTTCCAAGATACTGTTCAACACTAGATACTCTGTCGTCTGGGTCTCTGTTGTTTACTGCAAGAAAACATAAATATCTTCATGGTTTATTGATGACACTCTGTTTCAGGCTTCATCTGCCATTAACACAGGTAATAATCCCTGTAGGTTTAATACTGGCTTGATACAAAAGGGTCTCCTTTTCACTGGGTAGCGTTTTACTGGCAGCTTGAAGTTGTTGAACTTGTCATTGTCTCAGAGAACAACAGGCTGGTTCCCCCATCAGAGAGAATCAGTGGGTGGTGGTTTAACCTGAGGGGCACCAAGTCTCAGGTGAGGGACAAGGTTGAGGAGGTGTTGAACTACCCCATAATGAACTTTGTACATTGCTGTAAACCTGTGTTCCACACTATAGCTTGCTGCTGATCGAGGTGCCTACTATCCAGCTGGTCTGAAACTCTAATGCTCAGGCACCTACACTAATCCTCTGATCTTCACACTTCATCAGAGACCTCTTTCCAACTTCATAATCCGAGCATTTGCTTATGTTGTGGTCATTAGCTGTCTGTAGGAAATTCTAAATCTTCAGATGAAAGCAGAGCAGAGTGTGTGTGCTGGAAATAAAACACGAGAAAGCGCTGGAAAAATTCCAACACTTCCCTCCTGCAGTTCCGAAAAGAGTCCTACTGGACTCAAAGCATTAATTCTGTTTCTCTCTCCACAAATGCTGCCAGACCTGCTGAGTTTCTCCAGCATTTTCTGTTTTTAATTCTAAAGTTTTGCTGTCGGTCACTTGTACCTGAATGACTATCACCTCCTTTAGGGTGTAGGTTTGCTCGCTGAGCTGTAGGTTTGATATCCAGACGTTTCGTTACCTGGCTAGGTAACATCATCAGTGGCGACCTCCAAGTGAAGCGAAGCTGTTGTCTCCTGCTTTCTATTTATATATTTGTCCTGGAGGGGGATCCTGGGATTTGTGGTGATGTCATTTCCTGTTTGTTTTCTGAGGGGTTGATAGATGGTATCTCGATCTATGTGTTTGTTTATGGCATTGTGTTTATAATCTCCTGTTTGGCTGCTGTCCCTTCGAGTATTGGGCACTTCCACTTTGTGTTGTGTGTAACCCTGGCGCGTGGTCCCCTTTCACTGGGGCCCCTTGTTCACTCTGATCCAGTGACACCTTGCACCGATGACAGCCAAAACTTTGGGAAGTCAGTCTCTCTCTCTCTCTCTCTCTCTTTCTCTGTTGCACTTGGGTCAACAGCACAGGGAGGACGTTCAGCTTGCTGCTACTATTGTTGTTGTTGCTGCATGTCATTGGTGGGTTGAATGGAATAAACCACCAAATCAACTTGTCTAGCATCTCCCAGGGTGGCAGCTATGCCCCGTTGGGAGAAGTGGGGGAGACAGTTTCTGTATTCTCTAGAATCGAGAAGAACGTGAGGTGCTGCCACTGAAACGTGCGGCATTCTGAAAAATCTAGGCTGTGAAGATGCAGAAAGGACATTCCCCCTATCTGTAGGGATCCAGCTAAGGACTTACGGCATGTCTATGGGGCAGCTGTTGCCAAGATGTTGTGGGGAAAGACCACTGCCTGAGGTCTTCCTGTTGAAATTAAAAGGGGGTCCATTCAGTAATTAGACCCCCCTAGTGTCTCGATGCATGTAAATATCGTCTTGTATGTGTAAGAAATGTCTTTGATTTGTTTACATAGAGTCAAACTCCAATGTTTGTTTGTTTCCTTGAGATGCTATTGCACTGAACTGAACTGTGTTTGTGAGTGTGTGTATATGTACAAAGATAATTGTTACAAATAGAGTATATTTTCAAACTAAAATGAAGGTATGTGCTAACACCTTCCCCTTTGTAGCATACTGCGTAGGTCACTCTGGGAATAACCAAAAGCATGGTGTAGGACATTTTCCAATCTCCACGATTCCGTAGCTCTGGCATCAACAAATACCATGGAGCACAATTTGCAGCCACATCCAATCACGAATGGTGGGAGACAATTAAACAACTCACCGGAGGAATAAGCTCCACAAATATCTCCATCCTCAATGATGGGACAGCCCAGCACATCAGTGCGAAAGATAAGGTTGAAGTATTCACAGCAATCTTCAGCCAGAGGTGAGTGGATGATCCATTTTGGCCTCCTCCAGTGGTCCCCAGCGTCACAGAGACCAGTCTCCAGCCAGTTCAATTCACTCCACATGGTATCAAGAAGTGCTTGAAGACACTGGATACCACAAACGCTACGCGCTCTGACAACATTCTGGCAATAGTACTGAAGACTTGTACTCCAGACCTTTAGGTTTAGGATGACAAGGAAAAGATTTAAAGGGGACCCAAGGGGCAATTTTTCACGCAGGGGGTGGTGTGTGTATGGAATGAGCTGCCAGAGGAAGTGGTGGAGGCTGGTTAAAATCCAACAGCTGGGCTGTTTTCCCTGGAGCATCGGAGGCTGAGGGGTGACCTTATAGAGGTTTATAAAAGCATGAGGGGCATGGATAGGATAAATAGACAAGATCTTTCCCTGGGGTCGGGGAGTCCAGAACTAGAGGGCATAGGTTTAGGGTGAGAGGGGCAAGATATAAAAGGGACCTAAGTGGCAACTTTTTCATGCAGAGGGTGGTACGAGTATGGAATGAGCTGCCAGAGGAAGTGGTAGAGGTTGGTACAATTGCAACATTTAAAAGGCATCTGGATGGGTACATGAATAGGAAGGGTTTGGAGGGATATGGACCAAGTGCTGGCAGATGGGACTAGATTAATTTAGTGTATCTGGTTGACATGGATAAGTTGGACCAAAGGGTCTGTTTCTGTGCTGTACATCTCTATAGCTCTATAACTGCTTCAGTCACTTTCAGTGAATGGTCCTAATTGTAAACGGATGGAACTGTGGAAGGTGATTCCCAAACCACTGATTAAAACAGCACAGGATGCTTTGCATTAAAAACAGAATTCAACCATAAATCAATAGTCCCAGTGATAACCTAAGGCACAACTCACCATCTGGCGGAGAGAGTTCTCCATCCATCCCATCGGAAAATTAGTTTGAAACATATTTTATGATCATTTTGGATGAACATCAGCAGCCAAAGTTCACTCTGAAGGTGAGCTATCTGACTCCCTTGTGCACTGTACCCCATCAAAAGTAAACGAGAGGAGATCAAAACTCCACTGCCGCATTGAAGCAAAGGATCATCATAAAATGGAGTCAACTCGGAATTATTTGATTGGTTTACATTATTCAAAACCTTTATCAATGCGGATGTGGTCAGGTGTATCTCACATAAATGTCCCACTTTCTCCTAAGGTGGCAATTGTAACCAGGGATTTCTCTAAGCTTGTCCATCCAAGACCAGGGAGAAAAACCATGGCCTGGTTCTTTAATGGTAAGGTCCTAGGAAGTGTTGCTGAACAAAGAGACCTTGGAGTGCAGGTTCATAGCTCCTTGAAAGTGGAGTCGCAGGTAGATAGGATAGCGAAGAAGGCGTTTCGTATGCTTTCGTTTATTGGTCAGAGTATTGAGTACAGGAGTTGGGAGGTCATGTACAGGACATTGGTTAGGCCACTGTTGGAATATTGCATGCAATTCTGGTCTCCTTCCTATCGGAAAGATGTTGTGAAACTTAAAGGGATTCAGAAAAGATTTACAAGGATATTACCAAGGTTGGGCTATTTGAGCTACAGGGAGAGGTTGAACAGGCTGGGGCTGTTTTCCCTGGAGCATCGGAGGCTGAGGGGTGACCTTATGGAGGTTTACAAAATTATGAGGGGCATGGATAGGATAAATAGACAAAGTATTTTCCCTGGGGTTGGGGAGTCCAGAACTAGAGGGCATAGGTTTAGGGTGAGAGGGGAAAGATATAAAAGAGACCTATGGGGCAAATCTTTCACGCAGAGGGTGGTACGTGTATGGAATGAGCTACCAGAGGAAGTGGTGGAGGCTGGTACAATTGCAACATTGAAGAGGCATTTGGATGGGTATATGAATAGGAAGGGTTTGGAGGGATATGGGCTGGGTGCTAGCAGGTGGGACTAGATTAGATTGGGATATCTGGTCGGCATGAATCGGTTGGACCAAAGTGTCTGCTTCCATGCTATACATCTCTATGATTGTATGACTCTATTTTCCTAAATCCAGGGTGCTTTATTTTGAACATCCCCACTGCTCACTGTTAACCCCTTATAGCTGAGTGTTTCCTTTGGCTCCATAAGTACATTCATAGAACATAGAATAGTACAGGCCCTTTGGCCCTCGATGCTGTGCCGACTTTTTATCCTAACTAAGATCAGACTCACCTACATACCCTTCATTTTACTATCATCCATGGGCCTATCCAGGAGTTGCTTAAATGTCGCTAATGTATCTGACTCTACCCACCAGTGGTAGCCCAGTGCCAATTCTTTCAAAGAGGAATCCAAACAGTTTTAACACCTTACAAACTTTCTAAGCTTTTTTTTTTCTCCAAATATTTATCCAATTTTCCTTTGCACTCTAGTTTGAATCGGTACCTGCCTCAGTGTCAGGGCAGGGGCCCACTCTAAATCCTAACCATTCATTGTCTAAAGAGTTTCCAGGAATCATCGCTGGTTCTTTCGTCAATTAGATGTATTAGGTTAGGTCTGGCTTATCTGACTATCAATCCTTCACTTATTAGAAACAGTTTCAATTTATTTTGTCCAACCTTTCTTATTTTATGCACATTCATCAGAACATAAATACAGCAGCAGAGGGAGGCCAATCAGCCCTTCAAGCCTGCTCCACCATTCAGTATAATTATGACTGATCATCCAACTCACTCTCCAGTTCTTGCTTTCACCCCCATATCCTTTGATCCCTTTAGCCCCAATTTCAAATGTAGCTCGTTCTTGAAATGACACAATTTCTTTGACCTCCACTGCCTTCTGTGGCAGTGAATTCCACAGGCTCCCCACTCTCTGGGCAATGCCATTTCTCCTCCTCTCATTCCCAAATGAAGAGCCCTCAGGTTTCTTGGCATGTGGAAGAGACCTCCCAGCTTCTGTGTACTGTCTAATCCCAGGAGACGTACCTGCTGCAATATCTTTGCATCCTTCTGGTGACTAGAATGGAAAGCTACAGCCACAGTGGGATACTGAAGGAATTAATTCCTGTCTGACCAATATCTAGACAGGCAAAATCACCAGAAACATGAGAACACCACTACTTCCCTCCAAGTTGTATACTTTATCACTAATCCTTAGCTGTCTGAGCCAAAATTCTAGAAATCTTCCAAACAACACAATGGATGCTACACACTAAAGATTAAGCAGTTCAGAAAAAGGCTCACCACCATTTTCTACAGGGCAATAAGAGATGTGCAAAAAATGTTGACCAACCCACTGATGCTCACATCTATGAGACCACAAGAAATACTTATTCCTGTTCCCTTCAGCCCCTTGAGCTTGCTCTGCCATTCGACAGGATCATGTTTGACACTCCTAATATCTACTTTATGCCCTTTTCCTGACTTATCTGGAGTACATCTCAGCCATAAATATACACAAGGACTCTTGCTCCCAAAGCTCTCTCTGCAAGAAGTTTCAAAGACTCTCAATTTTCAGAAGATCCTCACCTCAGACTTCCTCTGCAAGACATGTCTTTGCTTTCATATTCTGTGCAACTGTTTCCAAACACCATTAAATGCGTAAGGGTTTAGTATGATATCCTTTACATTTGTCAGACCATGATACACAACTTGATCATTCATATTATGGAGTAGACGCCAGTATTTAACAGCTGGTGTATGCACCATCCAAACAGCAACATCCAAAAGACTTTGAACTTCACAGACCCTGTAAATAATAATTTGATGTACAAACGGGAACATCCTGAACTCACAGGGATAGACTCAAAAAGTACGGGACTCCTGGCTTCACTGCCGAGTTTAGAACTGACGAAATCTTCCAGCAAATCAGCACCAACCAGTTGAACTTCAATACTGTGCTATTTCCATCCCCACAAGTCAGCTTTAACAGAAACATTAAACGTTGGATTGGGATTGGTTAGCTCAGTTGGCTGAATGGCTGGTTGGAAATGCAGACTGAAGCCTCAGCATCAGTCCAATCACACAGCAGCTGAGTTGATCATGAAGGACCCACCTTCTCAACTTCTTCATCCACCTGAGGCAAGGTGACCCTCAGGATAAATAACCACCGGTCACCTAGCTCGAATGACAGAGTGGCCCCACTGTCTGGTGATACTATGGTGACTTTGCCTTTTACATGTTGCATTGAGTGATAAATAGTTTCTCATTTTCAAGTAAAGTGAGCCATGTTTACAAATGCCCAGCATGTCATGAGAATAACTTACTGTAAATGCTGGAATTCTGAAAGATAAACAGAAAATACACAGCAGACATCAATTGAGACAGAATGAGCTCCAATTCTTCAAGCCCATGAACTGTAATGTTTCTAACAAAGTGTATAGATATCCTTAAACTGCTCAGCTATGTAACAAAATGTGCCTGGAGCAGGTAGACATTGGGCTCAGGCATTCTGGACAAGAGGCAGTGTCACTGCTACTGCATTGCTTGACCCTTGACCTAATGAGGGTTATGTACTCACCAGAAAGTGCAATCAGTGTTCAATTTTAACCCTAACCCTGACTGTGACCCAGAAACTGACCCTGACCGTATACCGACTCTGGATGCTGAACCTAATCCTAACCCTGACCTGAACCCTAACGCTTACACTAATCATTATCTTAATCCCTAACCCTAACCTTAACGCAGGCCCAAGTCCTAACCCTAACCCTAACCTAACCCCTGGCTCTAGCCCTAGCCCAAACTCCAGCCTTAACCTGAAACTTAATCCTCACCCTAATCCTAGCCCGAGCCCTAAACCTAACCCTAGACCTAAACCCTAACCCTAACCCAAGGTATAACCCTAACCCTAACCCTAAACCAAGCGCAAGCCTGAACCCTAACTCTCATAGTAGCCCATACCCTCACCCTAACCCTAACCCTAACTTTGACCGTAATCGTAGCCCTAACCCTAACCCTAATCCTAACCTTAGCCCTAACCCTAACCATAACCCTAACCCTAACCCTAAACCAAGCGCTAGCCTGAACCCTAACCCTCATGGTAACCCATACCCTCACCCTAACCCTAACCCTAACTCTAACCATGACCGTAATCGTAACCCTAACCTTAACCTTAGCCCTAACCCTAACCATAACCCCAGCCCTAACCCTAACCCTAGCCCCTAACCCAAGCCCTAACCTTACCCTTAACCCTAAGTGTAAATCTAACCCCAGCCCTAACCCTGGTCTTAGCCTTAACACAAACCCTAGCCTTAGCCCTAACCCTATCGCAGTTGTGAACTCCTGACTGGAGTGATCAGGATACAAGGTACATTTCAAACTGAGATGAGGAGAAAGTCTTTCACTCCAATGGTTATGAACCTGTGGAACTCTCTACCACAGAGAGCTGTGGAGGCTGAGTCATTGAATATATTGAAGAAGGAAAGTGAGAGATTGCTGAAAGCAAAAGTGCATGGAGAGAAAGCCAGCGTATGACATTGAATTGAAAGATCAGCCATGATCATGTCAATGACAGACCAGGTTTAATTGGCTGATTGGTTTACTCCTGTTCTTATTTTCTATGTTCCTGTATTTTTAAGATCACTGACATCTATTGCCTCTCTATTGCAACCAACAAATCTCTTTGAACCTCAGAAAACCCCCAGAAAGCTGCCTTGGGGGAATTTGAGAGTCCATGTATCAGCATCCAAGATTGGATTACACAGCCATGGCTGACAAAGGAAGTCAGGAAATATATCAAAGAAAAAGACAGAGCCTATAAAGTAGCCAAGAGCACTGGGAAATCAGAAGATTAGGAAGTCTACAAAAACAAACAGAGGATAACAAAGAGAGAAATAAGGAAGGAGAGGATCAAATATGAAGGTAGGCTAGCCAGTAATATTAGAAATGATAGTAAAAGTTTCTTTCAATGCATAAGAACAAATGAGAGGCAAAAGTAGAAATTGAGCTGCTCCAAATTGATGCAGGAAGGCTAGTGAAGGGAAATAAGGAAGTAGTTGAAGAACTTAATAAGTACTTTGTGTCAGTCTTTACAGTGGAAGACATGAGTAATATCCCAACAATTACGGAGTCAGGGGCAGAGTTGAGTATGGTAGCCATTACAAAAGAGAAAGTTCTAGAAAAGCTAAAAGGTCTAAAAATTGATAAGTCTCCAGGCCCTGATGGGCTACATCCTCGAGTTCTGAGGGAGGTGGCTGAGGAAATAGTGGAGGCGTTAGTTGTGATCTTTCAAAAATCACTGAAGTCAGGGAAAGTCCCAGATGATTGGAAGATCGCTGTTGTAACCCCCTTGTTCAAGAAAGGATCAAGACAAAAGATTGCAAATTATAGGCCACTTAGCTTAACCTCGGTTGTAGGTAAAATTCTAGAATCCATCATTCAGGTTGAGATTTCTCAGTTCTTGGAAGTGCAGGGTCAGATTAGAACAAGTCAGCATGAATTTAGTAAGGGGAGGTCATGCCTGACAAACCTGTTTGAATTCTTTGCAAAGGTAACAAGTAGGTTAGACCAGGGAAACCCAGTGGATGTTATCTACCTAGACTTTCACAAGGCCTTTGATAAGGTGCCTCAAAGGAGGCTGCTGAGCAAGGTGAGGGCCCATGGTGTTCGAGTATGGATTGAGGATTGGCTGTCTGACAGAAGGCAGAGAGTTGGGATAAAAGGTTCTTTTTTTTAGATTAGATTACTTACAGTGTGGAAACAGGCCCTTCGACCCAACAAATCCACATCGACCCGTCGAAGTGCAACCCACCATTCCCCTACATTTACCCCTTATCTAACACTATGGGCAATTTAGCATGACCAATTAATCTTACCTGCACATCTTTGGACTGTGGGAGGAAACCGGAGCACCCGGAGGAAACCCACACAGACACGGGGAGAACGTGCAAACTCCACACAGTCAGTCGCCTGATGCGGGAATTGAACCCGGGTCTTTGGCGCTGTGAGGCAGCAGTGCTAACCACTGTGCCACCCACTTTATATATTAATGATCTGGATGAAGGGAATGGGGGCATTCTGGCGAAGTTTGCCAATGATACGAAGTTAGGTGGACAGGCAGGTAGTTCTGAGGACATGGGGAGGCTACAGACAGATTTAAGGTAAAAACAATGACTGCAGATGCTGAAAACCAAATACTGGATTAGTGGTGCTGGAAGAGCACAGCAGTTCAGGCAGCATCCAACGAGCAGCGAAATCGACGTTTCGGGCAAAAGCCCTTCATCAGGAAAGGCTTTTGCCTGAAACGTCGATTTCGCTGCTCGTTGGATGCTGCCTGAACTGCTGTGCTCTTCCAGCACCACTAATCCAGTACAGACAGATTTAGACAGTTTAGGAGAGTGGTTCAGGAAATGGCTGATGAAATTCAACGTGAGCAAATGCGAGGTCTTGCACTTTGGGAAAAAGATACAGACATGGACTCTTTTCTAAATGGTGAGAAAACTCATCAAGCCAAAGTACAAAGTGATCTGGGAGAGCTCGTCTTGGATTCTTTAAAGGTTGACTTGCAGGTTGAGTCCATGGTTAAGAAAGCAAATGTAATGTTGCTATTTATCTCAAGATGGTTGGAATATAAAAGCAGCAATGTGCTACTGAGCTCTGGTTAGGCCCCATTTAGAACGCTGTGTCCAGTTTAGGGCCCCACACCTCAGGAAGGACATACTGGCACTGAAGCATGTCCATCGGAGATTCACATGGCTGATCCCTGGAACGGTAGGCCTAACATATGATGAACGGCTGAGGATCCTGGGGTTGTATTCATTAGAGTTTAGAAGGTTGAGGGGAGATCTAATAGAAACTTACAAGATCGTGCATGGCTTAGAAAGGGTGGATGCTGGGAAATTGTTTCCATTTGGCGGGGAGACGAGGGCCCAGGGGCACAGCCTTAGAAGTAGACGGGGTCAATTTAGAACGGAAATGAGGAGACAGTTCTTCAGTCAGAGAGTGGTGGGCCTGTGGAATTCATTGCCGCAGAGTGCAGTGGAGGCCGGGACGTTAAATGTCTTCAAGGCAGAGATTGATAAATTCTTGATCTCGCAAGGAATTAAGGGATACAGGGAGAATGCGGGTAAGTGGAGTTGAAATGCTCATCAGCCATGATTAAATGGTAGAGTGGACTCGATGGGCTGAATGGCCTTACTTCCATTCCCAAGTCTTATGGTCTTACGGTCTTAAGCGGAATGCTGGTCTTGACTTCAAAAGGAAAGGATAAAAGCAGGGAGGTCTGGCTCAGATGACACAAGGCACTCGTCAGACCACAGCTGGTATGGGCCAAAGGCAGCAAGATGGAGTTAGGTCACAAATCATCCATAATCTCGTTTTTCTTTTGTTCATTTCCAGGACGAGGACGTCACTGCCTAGGTCAGCAATTATTGCCTCGTCCTAATTGCCCAGACAGTATTTAAGAATTCAGGTTCTTGTGCAGATTAATAGTGTGAGTGTGAGTGTGGCGATAGGTTAGTTGGCCGAGCTGCAAGGTTGTCAAACAGACATTTCGTCACCGTGCCAGGTATCACCATCAATGTGACTTCTGTGAAGCATTGTTATTCTACTCTGGGGGGGTGGCATTGCTAATTAGAAATGGTATAACGGCTGCAGAAAGGAAGTTTGAGGGGGATCTGCCTCTGGAGGTAGTATGGGCTGAAGTCAGAAATAGGAAAGGTGCAGTCACCTTGTTGGGTGTTTATTATAGGCCCCCCAATAGCAGCAGAGATGTGGAGAAACAGATTGGGAAACAGATTTTGGAAAGGTGCAGAAGCCACAGGGTCGTAGTCATGGGCGACTTCAACTTCCCAAATATTGATTGGAAGCTCTTTAGATCAAGTAGATTGGATGGGGCGGTGTTTGTGCAGTGTGTCCAGGAAGCTTTTCTAACGCAGTATGTAGATTGTCCAACCAGAGGGGAGGCCATATTGGATTTTGTACTCGGTAATGAACCGGGACAAGTGGTGGGCTTGTTAGTGGGTGAACATTTTGGTGATGGCGACCACAATTCTGTGACTTTCACCTTGGTTATGGAGAGAGATAGGTGCGCACAACAAGGAAGTTTTTACAATTGGGGGAAGGGAAATTACGATGCTGTAAGACAGGATTTGAGGAGCATACGTTGGGAGCATAGGCTGTCAGGGAAGGATGTGGTGGAAATGTGGAACATTTTCAAGGAGCAGATACGACGTGTCCTTGATATGTATGTACCGATCAGGCAGGAAAGAAATGGTCGTGTGAGGGAGCCTTGGTTGATGAGGGAGGTTGAATGTCTAGTAAAGAGGAAGAAGGAGGCTTACATAAGGTTGAGGAAACAAGGTTCAGACAGAGCAGTGGAGGGATACAGGATAGCCAGAAGGGACCTGAAGAAAGGGATTAGGAGAGCTAAGAGAGGGCATGAAAAATCCCTGGTGGATAGGATCAAGGATAACCCCAAGGCATTCTATGCGTATGTGAGAAACCTGAGAATGACGAGAACGAGGGTAGGTCCGATCAAGGACAGTAGTGGGAGACTGTGTATTGAGTCGGAAGAGATAGGAGAGGTCTTGAACAAGTACTTCTCTTCAGTATTTACGAACGAGAGGGACCGTATTGTTGAAGAGGAGAGTGTGAAACGGACTGATAAGCTAGAAGAGATACCTGTTAGGAAGGAAGATGTGTTGGACATTTTGAACAACTTGAGGATAGACAAGTCCCCCGGGCCTGACGGGATATATCCTAGGATTATGTGGGAAGCAAGAGAGGAAATTGCAGTACCGTTGGCGATGATCTTCTCGTCTTCACTGGCAACTGGGGTGGTACCAGGGGACTGGAGAGTAGCGAATGTTGTGCCCCTGTTCAAAAAAGGGAATAGGGATAACCCCGGGAATTACAGGCCAGTTAGTCTTACTTCTGTGGTAGGCAAAGTAATGGAAAGGGTACTGAGGGATAGGATTTACGAGTATCTGGAAAGACACTGCTTGATTAGGGACAGCCAGCACGGATTTGTGAAGGGTAGGTCTTGCCTTACAAGTCTTATTGAATTCTTCGAGGAGGTGACCAAGCATGTGGATGAGGGTAGAGCAGTGGATGTAGTGTACATGGATTTTAGTAAGGCATTTGATAAGGTTCCCCATGGTAGGCTTATGCGGAAAGTCAGGAGGCATGGGATAGAGGGAAATTTGGCCAATTGGATAGAAAACTGGCTAACCGGTCGAAGTCAGAGAGTGGTGGTAGATGGTAAATATTCAGCATGGAGTCCAGTTACAAGTGGAGTTCCGCAGGGATCAGTTCTGGGTCCTCTGCTGTTTGTAATTTTTATTAATGACTTAGATGAGGGAGTCGAAGGGTGGGTCAGTAAATTTGCAGATGATACAAAGATAGGTGGAGTTGTGGACAGTGAGGAGGGCTGTTGTCGGCTGCAGAGGGACTTAGATATGATGCAGAGCTGGGCTGAGGAGTGGCAGATGGAGTTCAACCCTGCCAAGTGTGAGGTTGTCCATTTTGGAAGAACAAATAAGAATGCGGAATACAGGGTTAATGGTAGGGTTCTTGGTCAGGTGGAGGAACAGAGGGATCTTGGGGTCTATGTACATAGATCTTTGAAGGTTGCCACTCAGGTGGATAGAGTTTGTAAGAAGGCCTATGGAGTATTATCGTTCATTAGCAGAGGGATTGAATTCAAGAGTCGTGAGGTGATGTTGCAGCTGTACAGGACTTTGGTTAGGCCACATTTGGAGTACTGTGTGCAGTTCTGGTCGCCTCACTTTAGGAAAGATGTGGAAGCTTTGGAGAGGGTGCAGAGAAGATTTACCAGGATGTTGCCTGGAATGGAGAGTAGGTCGTACGAGGATAGGTTGAGAGTTCTCGGCCTTTTCTCATTGGAACGGCGAAGGATGAGGGGTGACTTGATAGAGGTTTATAAGATGATCAGAGGAATAGATAGAGTAGACAGTCAGAAACTTTTTCCCCGGGTACAACAGAGTGTTACAAGGGGACATAAATTTAAGGTGAAGGGTGGAAGGTATAGGGGAGATGTCAGGGGTGGGTTCTTTACCCAGAGAGTGGTGGGGGCATGGAATGCGCTGCCCGTGGGAGTGGTAGAGTCAGATTCATTGGCGACCTTTAAGCGGCATTTGGATAGGTACATGGATGGGTGCTTAATCTAGGATAGAAGTTCGGCACAACATCGTGGGCCGAAGGGCCTGTTCTGTGCTGTATTGTTCTATGTTCTATTGTTCTATGCCTGAGATTTGTATGCCCCAGTCTGTTAAGGAGAGTGGTATCATTTTGGGTTTTCCTTTGCAATAGTTTGTATTTAGGGTCTGTCTCAATGAGCTTGTTGATGGTTTTGCTGGTTGAAAACCAGGCTTCTAGGAGTTCCCATCTCTGTTTAGCTTGTCCTAGAATGGTGACATGGTCCCAGTCAAACTGCTGGCCCTCTTTGTCTGCAGTTAATAGAGCAGGCAGAGTTCTTGCCTCCTGAGGAAGTGGTGGGTGCAGGCGTAGTTACAATGTTTAAAGACACTTAGATAAGGACACAAATACGAAAGGTTTGGAGGGAAATAGGCCAAATGCAGGCAGGTGGGACTAGTTTACTTTGGGAACATTCATAATTTTGTAAACTTTGATCAGGCCACCCCTCAATCTTTCCTCATAGTTTATGCCCTCTAAACCAGGCAACATCTTGGCAAACCTTTTCTGTACCCTCTCCAAAGCCTCCACATCCTTCTGGTAGGGTAGTGACTGTACACAAAATGCCAAAAGAGGCCTAATTAAAGTTCTGTACTGCCACAACATGACTTGCCAATTTTTATCTTCTCTGCCCCGACCAATGATGGCAAGCATACCATTCGCCTTATCCACTCGTGTTGTTCCGTATGGTGTACTTGAATCCTTCTGTATGTAAACGTTTCTAAGCATTCTCCATTTATTGTATATTTTCCTCCTGGATTTAATCTCCCCAAATGCATTACCCCACACGCATCCAGATTAAATTCCATCTGCCATTTCTCTGCTGGGGTCTCTAGCCGACCTAGATCCTGCTGTGTCCCTCTGACAATCCTCCTCACTATCTGCAGCTCCCCACACCTTTGTGTCATCAGTAAATTTACTAACCAGGCCACCTATATTCTCTTAAAAATCATTTATATATAATACCAACAATAGGGTCCCAGCCCCATTGATCCCTGCAGAACACCGCTGGTCATAGATCTATAGTCCGAGAAACACTCTTTCATGGCTACAGTCTGTCAACTATGACTAAGCCAGTTCTGTATGCATCGCCATGGATCCCATGTGACTTCACTTGCTGTATCAGCCTGCCATGAGGGACCTTATCAAAGACCTTGTTAAAGTCCACAGAGACAACATCCACCATCTTGTGCTCATTGATCATCATTGTAATTTCCTCAAAAAGCTCTATCAAGTTGGTGTGATGCAATTTTCCTCACACAAACCGTGCTGCCTATTGCTAAAAGGTCCATCCTTTTCAAAATATGAACAAATTCTATCCCGAAGAAGCTTCTCTAATAATTTCCCCACCACTGGTGTAAAACTTGCTGGCCTGTAATTTCCCTGTTATCCTGTTTCCCTTCTTAAACAAAGGAACAACATTGGCTATTCTCCAGTCTCTGGGATCTCTCCTGTGACTGAAGAGGTTGCAAAGATTTTGAACAAAGCCCAGAAATTTCCTCACCTGCCTTTGTCAGTATTCTGGGATAGATCCGATCAAGTCTTAGGGACTTGTCCACCTTAATGCTTTTCAAATTACCCATCACATCCTCTTGATTTTGATATTGACATGCCCTAGAATATCGACATACCCCTCCTGAGATGCAGCATACATCATGTCCTTTTCCTTGGTGAATACTGCTGCAAGTACTCATTAACGACCTCACCCACTTCCTCAGACCCACATGTAAATTCCCTCCTTTGTCCTTGAATGGACTTATCCTTTCCCAAACTACCCTCTTGCTCCTTCCAAATGGATAAAACATCTTGAGATTTTCCTTACGCATATTTGCCAAAAACATTTCATGGCCCCTTTCGCCCTCCTCGCTCCTTCTTTAGATTCTTTCCTCCCTTCTTTGTACTCTTCAAGGGGTCCATCTAACTTCAGTTTCCTAAACCTTACGTAGACCTCCTTTTCCATTTTGACTAAATTCTCAATTTCAAGTTATCATCCAAGGTTCTTGAAACTTGCCATTAAGGATAAAGATTAAGGATTGGGATGAAGGAATTTGTTTGCCATTAAGGGTGTTCCTAATTAGCCCATGGAATATATTCCTCTTGAACTGGTGTGTGAGATAAGGGGACAATTTAAATTGATTAAAGGAAAGAATTGTAACCTGAGGCTCAGAGACGGCACATTCAGATTATGTTTTCTGCTTCCAGGAGCAACTGACCAAAGCATGTGGATTGGCCGAAAAGTCTTTGAAAAGTGCTCAACAAGCAGTGAAAACTTGGCTGCTAACATTGTATGGAGACGTAGAGAAATTATTATGTGAGACACACTGTCTTTGAACAGTTAGTTGAAGAGTGTGGTGTAGTTCTCACAGATAGTCAGATTAAGTACCCAGTGACAAAGTGATTCAGGTCTCTCACCTGCAAGGAAATGTAGGCATTTAAAAGATGAAGAACAAAACTCAATTCAATTCTCAGCATCATGAAGCCATTTCTTGTGAATGTCATTGATTGGTAGCTCTCTTTATTTTTGAAAGATGCTCATTGAAACTTGCTTCATTTTAGACATAACCCAGGCTACAATTTGGACCCAGTCTGATTGCTCTGTGGCTGTCCTTTGATCCACCTCCTGGAACCCCAGGACCTTCAAGTCCCTATCAGGAAAGTCCTTTGACCTGAGCCAGGTCCTCTAAGCCAATATGGAGCACTGCATTGTGAGAGCCAGAGTGCAGGTCCTGAGGTGGTGCTTTCGATATGAGCCAAGGCTGAGAATTTTGGAAGGTCTTGCAACTGGAGATTCCAATTACAGAACTGGAATTATAGTGCTGTTATGGAGCAGAAGGTAGCCATTCAACCTATCAAATTGGGACTGGCTATTTAACAGAATCCATAATCAATGAGGTGAGGAGAATACACATCTTCCCCATATCTCCTCCATGCTCTGGTTTCCTCCCACGGTCCAAAGATGGGCAGGTTAGGGTAGATTGACCGTGCCAAATTGCCCCATAATGTCCAGGGATATGCAAGCTGGGGGGATTGGTCATGGGAATGCAGGGTTACAGGAATGGGGTGGATCTGGGTGGGATGCTGTTCAGAGGGTCGGTGTGGACTAAATGAGCCAAATGGTCTGCTTCCACACTGTAGGGATTCGATAATGCTCTGAGAGGTAGATTGTGTGAAAAGAGGCTTTGAATTATGGTGGACCAGGTGCCATCAATCTTCATTGGTAATACACCAATGAAAATGGAAAGATTGTGATGCTGAATCTTCCGAATACTGACAATCAAAGTCAGATTACCATTCTGTTACTTTTCATCCCGCCCTGGGGCTCTGCTTTTGTGATCCAAACATCTGATTCGATTTCCTCAGAGGTGTGGAATGACCTGATCTGAGAGCGCTCCAGAAACGTTGGACAAACCAACTTGTGCTGCATTTTTACAGCAGGAGCTGCAGTATTCCAGTGATGACAGCTCTTTGACAAAGGGAGAGTGTATTAGATAAGTAGGTAACTGGCTCGGCTAACAGGTAAGTGGGTGAAGAGTAGGGTGCCAGATGGTTGAGAGGAAAGAGGATGAGTGGTCAGGTTGGGAATGGTAGCAATTAAGCAACTTGGAGAGTTAGCGGATAGACGTCAAAGAAGTTTTGGGTATCCTGAGAGATCAAAGGTCAGGGGTCATTTAGTACCATGTGGTTGATATCAATGACGAAGTGTGTAAGGTGTCAAGTATTGAAGGTGGGGTCGGATGTCAAGTGTAATTGACTGGAGTGCTGATGTGAGTGATCGGGGTGTCACTGTGGGTGATTGGAGTGTCACTGTGAGTGATCGGGGTGTCACTGTGAGTGATCGGGGTGTCACTGTGGGTGATCGGGGTGTCACTGTGGGTGATCGGGGTGTCACTGGGTGATTGGAGTGTCACTGTGAGTGATCGGGGTGTCGATGTGGGTGATCGGGGTGTCACTGTGGGTGATCGGGGTGTCACTGTGGGTGATCGGGGTGTCACTGTCGGTGATCCGGGTGTCGATGTGGGTGATCGGAGTGTCGATGTGGGTGATCGGGGTGTCACTGTAGGTGATCGGGGTGTCACTGTGGGTGATCGGAGTGTCACTGTGGGTGATCGGGGTGTCACTGTAGGTGATCGGGGTGTCGATGTGGATGATCGGGGTGTCACTGTGGGTGATCGGGGTGTCACTGTAGGTGATCGGGGTGTCACTGTGGGTGATCGGGGTGTCGATGTGGGTGATCGGAGTGTCGATGTGGGTGATCGGGGTGTCACTGTAGGTGATCGGGGTGTCACTGTGGGTGATCGGGGTGTCGATGTGGGTGATCGGAGTGTCGATGTGGGTGATCGGAGTGTCACTGTGGGTGATCGGAGTGTCACTGTGGGTGATCGGGGTGTCACTGTGGGTGATCGGGGTGTCGATGTGGGTGATCGGGGTGTCGATATGGGTGATCGGGGTGTCACTGTAGGTGATCGGGGTGTCACTGTGGGTGATCGGGGTGTCACTGGGTGATTGGAGTGTCACTGTGGGTGATCGGGGTGTCACTGTGAGTGATCGGGGTGTCACTGTGGGTGATCGGGGTGTCACTGTCGGTGATCGGGGTGTCACTGTAGGTGATCGGGGTGTCGATGTGGGTGATCGGGGTGTCACTGTGGGTGATCGGGGTGTCACTGTGAGTGATCGGGGTGTCACTGTGGGTGATCGGAGTGTCACTGTAGGTGATCGGGGTGTCGATATGGGTGATCGGGGTGTCACTGTGGGTGATCGGAGTGTCACTGTGGGTGATCGGGGTGTCACTGTAGGTGATCGGAGTGTCGATGTGGGTGATCGGAGTGTCACTGTGGGTGATCGGGGTGTCACTGTGGGTGATGGGAGTGTCACTGTAGGTGATCGGGGTGTCGATGTGGGTGATCGGGGTGTCACTGTGGGTGATCGGGG
The DNA here is from genome assembly GCF_047496795.1 of Chiloscyllium punctatum. Classification (NCBI taxonomy): domain Eukaryota; kingdom Metazoa; phylum Chordata; class Chondrichthyes; order Orectolobiformes; family Hemiscylliidae; genus Chiloscyllium; species Chiloscyllium punctatum. Next base: position 89,556,779 of record NC_092760.1, read on the forward strand.
TGTCACTGTGGGTGATGGGAGTGTCGATGTGGGTGATCGGGGTGTCACTGTGGGTGATCGGGGTGTCACTGTGGGTGATGGGAGTGTCGATGTGGGTGATGGGAGTGTCGATGTGGGTGATCGGGGTGTCACTGTGGGTGATCGGGGTGTCACTGTGGGTGATGGGAGTGTCGATGTGGGTGATCGGGGTGTCACTGTGGGTGATCGGGGTGTCACTGTGGGTGATGGGAGTGTCGATGTGGGTGATCGGGGTGTCACTGTAGGTGATCGGAGTGTCGATGTGGGTGATCGGGGTGTCACTGTGGGTGATCGGGGTGTCACTGTGGGTGATCGGGGTGTCGATGTGGGTGATCGGGGTGTCGATGTGGGTGATCGGGGTGTCACTGTGGGTGATCGGGGTGTCGATGTGGGTGATCGGGGTGTCGATGTGGGTGATCGGGGTGTCGATGTGGGTGATGGGAGTGTCACTGTGGGTGATCGGGGTGTCACTGTGGGTGATCGGGGTGTCGATGTGGGTGATCGGGGTGTCGATGTGGGTGATGGGAGTGTCACTGTGGGTGATCGGGGTGTCACTGTCGGTGATCGGAGTGTCGATGTGGGTGATCGGGGTGTCACTGTGGGTGATCGGAGTGTCGATGTGGGTGATCGGGGTGTCACTGTGGGTGATCGGGGTGTCACTGTGGGTGATCGGAGTGTCGATGTGGGTGATCGGGGTGTCACTGTGGGTGATCGGGGTGTCACTGTGGGTGATCGGGGTGTCACTGTCGGTGATCGGGGTGTCACTGTGGGTGATCGGAGTGTCGATGTGGGTGATCGGGGTGTCACTGTGGGTGATCGGGGTGTCGATGTGGGTGATCGGGGTGTCACTGTGGGTGATCGGGGTGTCACTGTGGGTGATCGGAGTGTCACTGGGTGATTGGAGTGTCACTGTGGGTGATCGGGGTGTCACTGTGAGTGATCGGGGTGTCACTGTAGGTGATCGGGGTGTCACTGTGGGTGATCGGGGTGTCGATGTGGGTGATCGGGGTGTCACTGTAGGTGATCGGGGTGTCACTGTGAGTGATCGGGGTGTCACTGTAGGTGATCGGGGTGTCACTGTGAGTGATCGGGGTGTCACTGTAGGTGATCGGGGTGTCACTGTGGGTGATCGGGGTGTCACTGTGAGTGATCGGGGTGTCACTGTAGGTGATCGGGGTGTCACTGTGAGTGATCGGGGTGTCACTGTAGGTGATCGGGGTGTCACTGTGGGTGATCGGGGTGTCACTGTGAGTGATCGGGGTGTCACTGTAGGTGATCGGGGTGTCGATGTGGGTGATCGGGGTGTCACTGTAGGTGATCGGGGTGTCACTGTGAGTGATCGGGGTGTCACTGTAGGTGATCGGGGTGTCACTGTGGGTGATCGTGGTGTCACTGTGGGTGATCGGAGTGTCACTGTGGGTGATCGGGGTGTCACTGTAGGTGATCGGGGTGTCACTGTGGGTGATCGTGGTGTCACTGTGGGTGATCGGAGTGTCACTGTAGGTGATCGCGGTGTCACTGTAGGTGATCGGGGTGTCACTGTGGGTGATCGGGGTGTCGATGTGGGTGATCGGGGTGTCACTGTAGGTGATCGGGGTGTCACTGTGGGTGATCGGGGTGTCACTGTGGGTGATCGGGGTGTCGATGTGGGTGATCGGGGGTGGGGGTTGGTTGTATAGTTAGTCAGGATTTGGAGCAGGTTTTCACTTCCCAGACCTTTCCTGGGTAACTATTGGAGTAAAGTCAAAGCTCTTCCAATATTTCTACTTCAACTGAGAGCTGGGAATTTTTTGGAGGATTCCAGATGCTGTAGATGCATCAGGAAGTCTGAATCTTTGAGTAGTACATCTGTCAGGATATGTATTGCCTCCAACTCTGCCGGCACCAGGTGATCAAGGCCAACAATTAACTGACTATCTCGATAGGAAAAGTCCACAAAACTGAACATTGTAACCAGATGAATCATAGGCAAAAGAGAGCATTGTGTTTATTCAAATCTCGGAGCATAGTGGAATCCAGTTCATTTACATGTTTTGTTGTTTTGGTTAATGCCCTGAAAGAATGACTATCGATTTCATCAAGAAATGTAACAATCTGTGTGTGTGTCTGTGTGTCTGTGTGTGTGTGTCTGTGTGTGTGTGTGTGTGTATGTGGCGGGGGAGCATTTAGCACAGTTGCAAAAATTGTCAGCATAGGCTAAATATTGCTTCTGTGCAGCTCGCACAAGTTATCACTCCAGTCTGGGTTCATCCTCTCACTTCACCAGAGTGAGAGAAGTCAAAGGTCACACGACACCAGGTTATAGTTCAGCAGGTTTATTTGAAACTGCAAGCTGTCAGAGCGCTGCCCTTTCATCAGGTGAAGTCACTTTACCTGACAAAGGAGCAGCATTCAAAAAGCTTGTGATTTCAAGTAAACCTGTTGAACTATAACCTGGTGTTGTGTGACTTTGCTCACCCCAGTCCAACACCAACATCATGGCTATTACCAGAGTGGAGGTGTGTACTGAACTTAGAATCTGTGTGTCTCTCCTGATGGTTTTAGTCACCTCCTGTTCTCATTGTAAATACCACCTTTTACCCAGCTGCTGCTATTTCTATCGATGGGTTACACAACCTTAAATGTTAACTCTGTTTTCTCTCCACAGGGTCTGCCAGACCTGCTGAGTTTCTCCAGCAATTTTTGTTTGCATTGTTTCAATAGCATAATCCACAGGCTCACCACTGTCTGGGTGAAGAAACACTTCTTCATCTTCGTCCTAAATGGTTAATCCCATGTCCCTAGACTCTAAGCACTTGTTCTGGTCTTGCTGGTCATCAGGAACATCTTTCCTGCATCGTCTCTGTCTAGTACTGTTAGAATTTCCTATGAGATTCCCTCTTCACCTTTCTGAGCTTCAGGGATCAACATCCTCATATGTCAGAATGGAGGAGCGAATTGTTGCAGATGCTGGAATCTGGAACTGACAACAAAGAAAATGCTGCAGAATCCTAGTGGGTCGGGCAGCATCCATGGAGAGAGAGCATGCTGATGTTTTGCGTCGAGATGTTTCTTCATCAGAGCTCTGCATGCTTTCCACCATCATTCTGTTGACAGTTCTCCTCAGTCTGGTAACCCAGGAATCCTTTGTTGTACTCTCTCTGTAGCAAGAACACCCTTTCACTGACAAGGAGATCAAAATTCCACATGAGACCCTGTAAAATTGCAGCAAGACATCCCTGTTCCTGTATTCAAATCCTCTCACTGTTAAGGCCAACAGCCCAGGTGTGTGATGCCAAAACCTACAGTCAGGTTTGTCAGGGTGAGAATGGTTTTGATCCAGAAGGTATGGGAACTCCTGATGTTGTGCTAAACAAAGGGTTTACTAAGAGAAATACTGCTGTTTTGATCAGAAAGTGTGTTCACATACAGACCTGGTCATTTAAATGTGAATCTCTGAAGTGTAGTTCCTGTCATAATTCAAACACAGTTGTGCATTTATACATCTTATGTTCCCACAAACAGCAATGTGATAAATGATCGGTTTCAGCACTCTGCATCAAGTTGTTAGAATGGCAGAAGAGCATGTTATTGAATAATGAGATTTTTTGTATCCATAGAGAGGGTTAACTCTTCACTTGACAGATAACACATAATCCAATCCAACATATTACATGAAACTTACAGCATAAAACAGACCATTCGGCCCACATTTCCATATCTGATTTATGTTCCACATGAGCCTCCACTTATCTATCATCAATCACTTTGTCAGTATAAACTCCCCTTTCTCCCTCACATTGGCATCTTTCCATCTGTGAGAAATGGACACACAATAAACAATCCATTTCACTGGGTCATCTTCATTTTGTGTTCCTTGGATGACAGATCTTTAAGATAATCATTGTGCAGGAAGTGTTGTAGGTTGCTGCTTTTATGACTTTTTAAACGTGTAAACGCTACTGGACTTTGTTGACATGTTCCACATACTCACTACTGACCTGGTAAAGGAGTTCCATCTAAATTACCTTTTGGATTTATCTGAGATTGTCATATCGATGACCCTCTGTTGGTCTGCTCCATAGAATTCCTACAGTGTGGATGCAGGCCATTTGGTCCATCAAGTCCGCACTGACCCCCTGAAGAGTATCCCAAACATATCCACACCACCTCCTACTTTATCCCTGTAGCCCGACATATTCCATGGCTAACCCACCAGCTTGCACATACCTGGACACTATGGATAACTTAATATGACCAATCCAACTAACCTGCACATCTTTATTCTGTGGGGGGAGACTGGAGCTTTAGGGGGAAACCCAATCAGACACAGGGAGAGTGTACTAATTCCAATCAGACAGTCGCCTGAGGCAGGAATCGAACCTGAGTCCCTGGAGCTGTGAGGCAGCAGTGCTCACCACTGAGCCATCGTCTCACCCTGCTCCACTATTGGAAGTATCTTCATAATCTTAAAGATGTTCATAACAGCAGCCCTCGGCCTTCTCTTCTCTCCAGCTGGCAGTTTTAATCTTGTACGCTGAGTCTTTTTGCCATATTTGGTCAGAAAGACTGAGACTAACATCAGCAAATAGGGGACTAGCCCTTTAAGTAAAATGGACCCATCAAGTCTGTTCAATTTCAGTGGTGCCTGCTTCTTTGAGCTAACAAAGTAAACCAATAAACCTGGAGTTTGAGGTTGATCAATGTCATGGTAGGAAGGTGTCATTTTAGTGACTTCCTTTTCTCTGACCTTTGCACTTAGCGGAAGGAAAGTTGCCTGGAATTAGACCTATTTCACAAATACAGCTTTCAACAACACCATTCGTCAAATCGTTTGTGCTTATTTGAACATATCAAATCGAGCCTTGACGGAGCAACGATATTGTTATCATCAGGTTGGTGTTTCAGGGGAAAAGGGGAGTAAACTGAGATGGGCTCAGCTTCCAATCACTGTCAACTTACTTGCTTCAACTAAACTGCTGAAGTTAGGCACAGCCAGACTCAACTCCATCTCCTCGTCTAAGTACAGTAGCGCCTCGACTTACTAACTTAATCCGTTCCGGGACCCGGTTCGCGAACCGAAAAGTTCGCAAACTGAATCAATTTTTCCCATTGTTCAGATAGCGTCAGAGTGCTTGGACGTAGCAACGAAAGCTGTTCACAGCGCACGTGCCAAAAACGAACTGAATGAGATCACGTGGGGCCCGAGAGCTTTTGCGTTCAAAAAGCGAGTAGCAAAGCAGAATAATGAAACCACATGGTCGCACGTGGGCTTTTTGCGCTCGTACCTTCATTCATACCTTGAATTTCGTACATTACATTGAAGCAAAATTTTATGTACAATCCTGTTCGTAAACCGATTTATTCATGAACGGGGTCGTTCGTATGTCAAGGTGCTACTGTATTGTGGAATGGCTAATAGTTTGTATTTTGCACATCAACCTTTGCAAGTTTTACTCATTGAGGAACTCCAGACGCAAAACTTGCTTGACTTTAATATCTGCAAATATATCTGCCTGAAAAATTGATCCATATTTTATTACTGCGCTCATTACAAAACTAAAATGTTGCTGCCTCCACAGACCATTTCTCTCATCTTTGGTTAAAAGTGTTGTAATTTTAGAAGTTCCAGTCGATGGGACTTTGCTGTGATTTGATCTCAGTCAAAGTGAGAGAGGAAGAGCAGCTCGTTGCGTTTCCCATCCAGCAGATAAGTGTGATTCCAGGTGAATCAGTCAGGGGCAATGTTTGGATTTTAAAATTTTCATTGCTATCCCCTCCAGCTGTATATTCCTCCAAACTCTTCCAATTCCTCCTATTCTGGCCTCTTGAGTATGCTGGATTTTAATCCCTCCACCACTGGTGATTTTGCCTTACACTGATTGGTCACTGAGCTCTGAAATCCCCTTGCTAAATCAGCCCAGTTTTCTATGGTTTTCCCTTCCTTTAGTCTCCCCATTCATAGAACATAGAACAGTACAGCATAGTATAGGCCCTTCGGCCCTCAATGTGTGCTGATCTTTTATCTTCCATGTAGGCAAAAGTGGGGACTGCAGATGCTGGAAACCAGAGTTTAGATTATAGTGGTGCTGGAAAAGCACGGCAGGTCAGGCAGCATCCGAGGAGCAGGAAAATCGACGTTTCGGGCAAAAGCCCTTCCATGTGCCTATCCAAGAGTTGCTTAAATGTCCCTAATGTATCTGACTCTACTACCACTGCTGGCAGTACATCCCATACACCCACTACTCTCTGTGTAAAGAACCTATCTCTGACATCTCCCCTAAACCTTCCGCCAACCACCTTTAAATTATTCCCCTCTGTTACTGCTGTTGGTGAGGTTTTAAACTAATGTGGCAGGGGGCTGGGAACCAGAAGAGAAAACAAGTAGGCAGCGAGGTGGAGACTGGAGACTGTAAGAATTATGAAGATAGCATTAATAAAGGGAAGAGTAGGCAGAGAGCAGATGAGCGCAAAAAAACTGGTGGCCTGAAATGTATCTACTTTAATGCAAGGAGTATAGTGTATAAGGCAGATGAACTTAGGGCTTGGATTGGTGCCTGGGAGTATGACATTATTGCCATCACAGAGACTTGGTTGAAGGAAGGCATGATGATTGGCAATTAAATGTTCCAGGATATAGACGCTTCAGACAGGATAGGGAAGGAAGTAAAAGGGGGGGGTGGAGTTGCATTGCTGGTCAAGGACGATAGCACAGCTGTGCTAAAGGAGGACACTGCAGAGGTCTTGGGTAGTGAGGCATTATGGGTGGAGCTGAGAAATAAGAAGGGTGCAGTTACATTGTTGGGGTTGTAATACAGGCCTCCCAACGGTGAACGTGAGGTAGAAGAACAAATAGGTAAACAGATTATGGAAAGCTGTAGAGGTAACAGGGTGGTGGTGATGGGAGATTTTAATTTTCCCAACATTGACTGGGATACACTTAGTGTCAGTGGGCTGGGTGGGGTAGAATTTGTAAGAATCATCCAGGAGAGTTTTCTAGAGCAGTATGTCAATAGTCCGATGAGGGAAGGGGCCATATTGGTCCTGGAATGGGGGAGCGAGCCAGGACAGGTGGTAGAAGTTGCAATGGGAAATTTCTTTGGGAACAGTGACCACAATTCTGTAAGTTTTAGAATACGTGTAGATAAAGAAGAGAGTGATCCTAAAAGAAGCGTACTAAACTGGGCCAAGGCCAATTATATCAAAATTTGGCAGGAGCTCAGAAATGTGGATTGGACACAGCTATTTGATGGGAAGTCCACGTTTGAGATGTGGGAGGTTTTCAGAGATAGGTTAACGGTAGTGCAGGATAGGCATGTCCAGGTGAAGGCAAAGGAATAGGAAGGGCAAGGTTCATGAACTGTGGATGACAGGAAAAATTGTACAACTAGCCAAGAGAAAAAGGGAAGCGTACATAAGATCCAGGCAGGTAAGAACAGAACGGGCCCTGGAGGAATATCGAGAGAGTAGGACCAGTCTTAAACAGGGAATCCAGCGGGCTAGAAGGGGTCATGAACGAGCTTTAACGAGCAGAATTAAAGAAGTTCCCAAAGCATTTTATTCTTATATATGAAGCAAGCGAGTAACTAGAGAAAGGATTGGTCCACTAAAGGATAATGAAGGAAGACTGTGTGCCGAACCTGAGAGAATGGGTGAGATTCTGAATGATTACTTTGCAACAGTGTTCACGGAGGAGAGGAACATGATGAATCTTGAGATTATAGATAGACGTTTGATTAGTCAGGATCACGTTGACATAAGTAGAGAAGATGTGTTGGGTAGGCTGAAGGTTATTAAGGTGGACAAATCCCCAGGACTGGATGGGATCTATCCCAGGTTGCTGAGGGAGACAAGAGAGGAAATAGCTGGGGCCCTGACAGATATTTTTGTGGCATCTTTAAATACAGGTAAGATGCCAGATGACTGGAGGGTTTTTCATGTTGTCCTCCTGTACGAGAAGGGTGGTAGGGATATTCCGGGTAACTACAGACCAATGAGCCTGACATCAGTGGTGGGTCATTTGCTGGAGAAAGTACTGAGGGATAGGATCTAATCATATTTAGAAAAGAATGGGCTTATCAGTGATAGGCAACATGGTTTTGTGTGGGGGAGATGGTGCCTTACCAACCTAATAGAGTTCTTTGAGGAAGTGACCAAGTTGTTAGATGAAGAAAGGGCTGTTGCTGTCATATACATGGACTTTAGTAAGATGTTTGATAAGGTTCCCCATTGTAAACTAATGGAGAAACTGAAGTCACATGGTGTGCAAGGTGTTCTAGCTATGTGGATAAGGAACTGGTTGAGCAACAGGAGATAGAGAGTAGTAGTTGAAGGGTGACCAGTGATATTCCACAGGGGTCAGTGCTGGGGCCACTGTTACTTGTGATATACATAAATGATCTGGAAGAGGTCACTGTTGGTATGATCAGCAAGTTTGCAGATGACACGAAGATTGGTGGAATAGCAGAAAGCATAGGGACTGTCAGAGAATACAGGAGGATATAGATAGACTGGAGAGTTAGGCGGAAAAGTGGCAGATGGTTTTCAATCCAGACAAATGTGAGGTGATGCATTTAGGCAAGACTAATTCTAGAGTGAATTATACAGCGAATGGAAGAGCCTTGGGAAAAGTTGATGGGCAGAGAGGTCTGGGAGTGCAGGTCCATTGTACCCTGAAGGTGGCTGCACATGTGGATAGAGTGGTCAAGAAGGCATATAGTATACTTACCTTCATCAGATGGGGTATTGAGTATAAGAGCTGGCAGGTCATGTTAAAATTGTACAAGACTTTGGGTTGGCCGCATTTGGAATACTGTGTACAGTTCTGGTCACCACATTACCAAAAGGATGTGGACGCTTTGGAGAGGGTGCAGAGAAGGTTTACGAGGATGTTGCCTGGTATGGAAGGTGCTAGCTATGAAGAGAGGTTGAGTAGGTTAGGTTTATTTTCACTAGAAAAAAGGAGATTGAGGGGGGGACCTGATTGAGGTTTACAAAACCATGAAGGGTATAGACTGGGTGGATAGAGACAAGCTTTTTCCCAGAGTGAAGGATTCAATAACCAGAGATCATGCTTTCAAGGTGAGAGGTGGAAAGTTTAAGGGGGATACATGCGGTAAGTACTTCACACAGAGGGTGGTGGGCATTTGGAACGCGTTGCCAGCAGAGGTTGTAGAGGCAGGCACGGTAGATTCATTTAAGATGTGTCTGGACAGATGTGTGAGTACGTGGGAAGCAGAGGGATACAGATGCTTTGGAATTGACCGACAGGTTTAGACAGTAGATTTGGACCGGTTCAGACTTGGAGGGCTGAAGGGCCTGTTCTTGGGTGTAAATTTTCTTTGTTCTTCTTTATTCTTTGTGATAGCCATTTCTGCCCTGGGAAAAAGTCTCTGGCTATGCACTCTATCTATGCCTGTCATCATCTTGTACACCTCTATCAAGTCACCTCGCATCCTTCTGCACTCCAATGAGAAAAGCCCGAGCTCCTTCAAACGTTTTTCATAGGACATGCCCCTCCAGTCCAGGCAGCATCCTGGGAAATCTCCTCTGCACCTTCTCTAAAGCTTTCGCATCCTTCCTATAACGAGGTGACCAGAAGTGATCTGGTCAATCATCCTTTGTTTATCTACTCTAATGCCTCTCAAAGTCAGCCGTCCAAATTTGATTATTGATGTTCTTTGGATTGTTGTCAAATTAATTACAAATCATTTAATATTGGCTGAGACTCTCCCTTCAGCAGAGAGTCTTGGGCCAGAGGGTTTCGTCTCAGGATAAAGGGCATCAATTTAAGACTGAGATGGGAAGGAATTTCTTCTCACAAAGAGAGCTCTTTGGAGCTCCTTATCACAGAGAGTTGTGGGGGGCAGAGTCCTTGTGTATATTTAAGGCTAAGACAGAGAGATTGTTGATCAGTCAGGGAGTCAAAGGCTATAGGGGAAGGGCAGGAAAGTGGACATGAGGCATATCAGATCAGCTGTAAACCTATTGAGTGGCAGAGTCGGCTCGATGGGCTGAATGGCCTCCTCCTGTTGCTATTTTTTATGGCATCGACTCCCTTTAGGTACATCCTCAAAAGGGCAAATCTCACCTTTTTGTTGGCAAAGTGCCAGTGTCCTTGAGTTTGTTTGGATGGTTTCTCACTGCAATGGCCAATGTGATTTGCAGCTGTATCTTCCTAAACTTGCCTCATTAACAACTTGCCCCACTCCATGGTGTCCCTCTCGTCCAATTCTAGCCCAACCTTACCATGCAGTATTCCTGGAAGGCCTTGCCACAACTAGATGTCTGCTGAAAAACTGGCACCACCTCACACAAATGCCACATTTGCACCAGGGCAAGAACTGAAGTTGTCCTGATGGACAGTCAATGTGAAGATGTCGAAGGAGTGATTGATAGTGCTGCAATTCTCCAGCCGCAACCTGGTACAGAGAAGGACTGTCCTCTTCTTGGAGAAGTGGCAGGGGATGGCACCATGTGAGGTCCTGGTACTCTTGTCCACGTCACCATCCCAGGCAGTGTGGTGCCCATGGTTTGAAGGAGCAGCCAGCAGAGCTGTAAGAAGGTTAAAAATTCTCTGTTGCATCAGGGTGGGTGCCACTTCTTCTGTCTTGTATCTCTCCACTCTCTCTCTCTCTCTCTCTCTCTCTCTCTGCAACTGCAACCAGCTCCCTCCAGGCTCTCACTGTCAGCTGCAACACCTTCCCTACAAAAGCTTGAAAGCAGAACGCCACCAGAAATATTGTTCACCATTTACACAACTCCTCAACAATTACAGGGTATGAGAAATAGAAAATAAAGTCATGATTTGGGACAAGGTGCAGGGCAAGGATCAAAGGTGGTTTGTTACTCAAAGACTCCTTTTGAGATTTTCTTGAAGGTTAATTTTCAGGGGTGTATTTCGGGTGTTCAGGGGCTCTTATCATTTTTAATTTCACTGACCACCCCCCTTCTATTTTGTGCGTTGGAGTCTTTTTTTCCCCAGTGTTTAGTATTTGAATAGATAAGGTAGAACAAGTGTTGAACAGAGTGATTCCCCAGCACATGGGGCTGCGTCGTGGCTACCTCAGCATCTCCACAGGAGCAGCCCTGGGGTTCTCTTGTAAAGGCCCAGCACCTGATGAAGGACTTATACCCGAAACGTTGAGTCTCCTTCTCCTCAGATGCTGCCTGACCTGTTGTGCTTTTCCAGCACCACACTCTCGACTCTGATCTCCAGCATCTGCAGTCCTCACTTTCTCCTAGTTTAGGACTCTAGTCTTGCTTAAGGGAAAGAGTCAGCTGTTGAAGGTTTCCATCTGACACTCGCAGGGACAGAGTCACTCACTGTCACCCTACCTCAGCCTCTCAGGGCACTGACCCTCCATTCATTTCGGACACTTTTAATTAGCCAGCACCAACAAGTGGGTCACCCACTTTGAATTTGCTCCATCCCTCCCTATCTCTCGTTCCAGGAGTAGACAGCTGGTAACACGGTCTGGGCTGGGTGGAGCTCTGCTTGCCTTGAGAGAGACTGGGCCTTCACAAGAGAACCCCAGGGATGTCCTGTGGAGATGCTGAAGTCGCCATGACGCAACCCCAGCTGACTCAGTGCCACTCTGCATTCCATTGTAACTATCCCCGTAAGCTCACTGTCAGCACACACTTCAAACTACCGGCTGCGATACCTTCGCTGACTTCACTCTTACAGCTACCAATCTCCATGGGGAAATAACCAGTTCCTCCAGAAGGTACCGCTTCAATCTCAGAAGACTGGAGCCCTGAGGCCTCAGAGGAAGCATTGCCAAAACTGCTCCCTCTCCCACTGTCCTCCAGCCTGGACACACGCACACACACTCACTTTCTCTCTCACACACACACACGCACAAGCACACACACACACGCACATGCACACACACGCTCACACACCTGTTGGTAGGAATGGCAGTCTTGGAAAGTGTGGTACCACAAGCTGGTGAGTGCCCCGTGGTGACAGCTCCGAGTCTGTCTGAGGATGAAGTGGAGCGGGTCACTGGATCTCGGGGGACCGGCAGAGAGCAGGCCCCCACTCAGCTCCCAGACCATGGCAGTTTTTTCCCTAAAGAGTATCAGTGAGAACCAGTTGAGTTGATCCCGACAATGGAATCGTGGTCATCATTAGATTCTTACTTCCAGATATCTGATAAATTCAAATTCCACCATCTGCCCTGTGGTGAGTTTCGAACCTGGGTCCCCAGGACATTATCTGGGTCTAACAGCCCAGTGATAATATCAGTAGGCCATCACCTCCCCTGTTGTTGCAAATGAGGTTGGACAGTGAAATTTGGGGCAGAGAACCAATGGATGGTCAGGGATTGACGCATCTTGTTGAAAACTCTAAAGGAATTCCCTCCCTAAGGGAAATTGTGGGTCTACCTACAGCAATGGATTACAGTGATTCAGGAAAGTAACTCACCACCACCTTCTGAACAGGCAACTAGGAATGGGTAATAAATGCTGGGCCCAGCCAGCAACACCCATGACACATGCATGAATGGAAAAAGCAGTCTGTATCCTACAGATGGTCTAGGTCTGACTCTAACGTCTTCGCCCTCTGAAGGCTTCTCATTGTTTGTCCAGCAGCCCCCTCTCTCAGAAGTGAAGACCCTAACCTTGTCCACTTTCTTCTCCACTATGTAGTTTCCATTTCGATGCAAAGTGACAGTGGGCAGTGACTTCCAACCTCTGCCTCTGGCTGCTGGCAAGGCCTGAACCCTCTAACTCTGTCCATGATAGTCCTCCCTGTAAACCAGCCAGGCTTTGGGCCTCCCCACATCCCCCTCCCATCCTGTCCACGTGCACCTGCGCCTGCCCACCGTGAACTAGGGTGTGTGTGTGTGTGCGAGAGTGTGAATGTATGTGTGAGAGTATGTGTGTGAGTGCGAGAATGTAAGAGTGTGTGTGAGAGAGAGTGTCTGTGTGTGTGTATATGAGAGTGTGTGTGCATGTGAGAGAGAGTGTGTGTGTCTGAGTATATGACTGTGTGTGTGAGAGTGTCTGTGAGAGTGTGATTGTGTGAGAATATGTGTGTGTGAGAGAGAGATAGAGAGAGAGACTGTGTGTGTATATGTGTGAGAGAGAATATGTGTGCGCGCATGTGTGAGAGTGTGTGATAAAGTGTGTGTGTGTGTGAGAAAGAGTGTATATATTACAGTGTGTGTGTGTGTCTGTGAGTGAGTGTGTGTGTGCACTGTGTGTATGTGAGAGAGAGAGAGATGGAGCACAAGTGTGAATGTGTGTGTGTGAGAGAGAGTGTGTGTCTGTGCGCAAGTGTATGTGTGAGGGAGAATGTGTGTGTCTGTGAGTGTGTGTATGAGTGTGAAAGTGAGTGTGAGTGTGTGTGTTTGTGAGAGTGTGATTGTGTGAGAGAGCATGTGTGGGTGAGAGTGCATGTATGTGTGTGTGAGAGAGAAGGAGACAGTGTATGTGTGTGTCTGTGTGTGTGCACGTGTGAGACAGAGTGTGTATGTGTTTCTGTGTGTGACAGAGAGTGTGTGAATGTGTGTGCATATGTCTGTGTGAGTGTGTGTGTATGTTTGTGTGCCTGTGAGTGAGTGTGTGTGTGTGTGTGTGTGAGAGAGAGAGGGAGAGAGACTGTGACTGTGTGTGTATGACAGAGTGTGCTTGCGTGTGTGAGAGTGTAAGAGAGGTGTGTGCATGTGAGTGTGTGCATGTGAAAGAGTGTGTGTGTGAGAGAGGGAGAGACAGTGTGAGTGTGTGTGTGAGGGAGTGTATGTATGAGGGAGTGTGTGTATGCGAGAGTGTAAAAGTGTATGTGTGAGAGGGTGTGTGTGTATGTGAGAGTGTGTGTGTGCCTTTGAGTGTGAGAGTTAGTGTGAGTGTGAGAATGTGTGTTTGTGAGAGTGTGCTTGTGTGAGAGAGAGAGACAGTGTATGTGTGTGTCTGTGTGTGTACATGTGTGAGAGAGAGTGTGTGTGTTTCTGTGTGTGAGAGAGAGTGTGTGAATGTGTATGTGTCAGTGTGAGTGTGTGTGTGTATGTGTGTGTGCCTGTGAGTGAGTGTGTGTGTGTGAGAAAGAGAGAGTGTGTGTCTCTGTGTGTGCGAGTGTGTGTGTGTGAAAAAGAGGGAGAGAGAATGTGAGTGTGTGTGTGCGAGAGTGTAAAAGTGTATGTGTGAGAGTGTGTGTGTGCGTGTGAGTGAGTGTGTGTATGTGTGTGAGAGAAAGAGGGAGAGAGACTGTGAGTGTGTGTGTGTGTGAGAGAGAGTGTGCTTGTGTGTGCGAGAGTGTAAGAGAGAATGTATGTGTGCATGTGACAGTGTGTGTGTCTGTGAGTGTGTGTTTGTGTGTGAGAAAAAGAGAGTGTGTGTATCTCTGTGTGTGAGAGACTGCGTGTGTATGTGTGAGAGAGAGGGAGAGAGATTGTGAGTGTGTGTGTGAGGGAGTGTGTGTGTGAGGGAGTGTGTGTGTGCGAGAGTGTAAAAGTGTATGTGAGAATGTGTGTGTGTCTTTGAGTGTGAGAGTGTGTGTGAGAAACAGCATGTGTGTGTACTTGAGAGAGACCGTGTGTATGTCTGTGTGTGTGTGAGTGTGTGTGTGTCTGTGTGTGTGTGAGACAGAGTGTGTGTGCATGTGTGAGAGAGAGAGCATGTGTGTGTGCATGTCTCTGTGTATGTGTATGTGTGCGTGTCTGTGTGTGCATTGCTGTGTGTGTATGTAAGAGAGAGGGAGAGCGTGTGTGTTTATGTGAGCATGTCTGTGTGTCTGTGTCTGTGTGTCTGTGTCTGTGTGTATGTGTGGGTGTGTCTGTGTCTGTGTGTATTTGTGAGTGTGTGTGAGAGAGTGTGTATGTGTGTGAGAGAGAGAGTGAGAGCGTGTGTGTTTGTGTCTTTGTGTGTGTGTGTGTGATTGTGTGTGTGTGTGTGTGTGTGAGAGAGTGAGTGTGTGTGCGTGAGAGAGAGAGAGTATGGTGTCTGTGTGAGACAGAGAGACGGAGAGTGTGTGTGTTTGTGTGTATGTGTGAGCATGTCTGTGTCTGTGTATTTGTGTGAGTGCATGTCTGTGTGTCTGTATGTATGTGTGAGTTTGTGTGTGAGAGAGAGAGAACGTGTGTGTGTGTATATGTGAGTGTTTCTGTGTCTGTGTGTATATGCGTGTGTCTGTATGTATGTGTGAGTGTGTGTGTGTGAGAGAGAGAGAGAGCATGTGTGTGTGAGAGAGAGAGCGTGTGTGTGTGTGAGAGAGAGAGCGTGTGTGTGTGTGTGAGAGAGAGCATATGTGAGTGTGTGTGTGAGTGTGTGTGAGTGTGTGTATGTGTGAGTGTGTCTATGTGTATGTGTGGTGTGTGTGAGTGCGCGTGTGTGTGAGTGCATGTGAGTGTGTGAGTGTGTGGAGAGTGTGAGTGTATGTGTGTGTGCGTGTGTGAGTGCGTGAGTGAGTGTGTGGAGAGTGTGTGTGTGCACGTGTGAGTGCGTGTGTGAGTGTGTGGAGAGTGTGTGTGTGTGAGTGTGTGGAGAGTGTGTGTGTGTGAGTGTGTGAAGAGTGTGTGTGTGCGTGTGGAGAGTGTGTGTGTGTGCACGTGTGAGTGCGTGTGTGAGTGTGTGAATGAGTGTGAGTGTGTGTGTGTGCGTGTGTGGAGAGTGTGTGTGAGAGAGTGTGTGTGTGAGTGTGTGGAGAGTGTGTGTGTGAGTGAGTGTGTGTGTGAGTGTGTGGAGAGTGTGTGTGCACGTGTGAGTGAGTGTGTGAATGAGTGTGTGTGTGAGTGTGTGGAGAGTGTGTGAGTGTGTAGAGAGTGTGTGTGTGAGTGTGTGGAGTGTGTGTGTGCGCGTGAGTGTTTGTGAGTGTGTGGAGAGTGTGTGAGTGTGTAGAGAGTGTGTGTGTGAGTGTGTGGAGTGTGTGTGTGCGCGTGAGTGTTTGTGAGTGTGTGTGAGTGTGAGTGTGAGTGTAGTGGACAATATTGAAAAATGAGCAAGGCAGTTCTCCCATGACATCATCAATGTCTATTCCTGAATTAACGTTGTTTTAACAGATGATCTGGTCATTAGCGCATGGCTATTTGTGGGATCTTGCTGGGTATTTATATGCGACAATGCTATGCTGACACTGCACAAGTATTCTGTTGGCTGTAAAATATTTTGGGACATTGTGGAAGGTGCTATGTAAATGCATTTGCAGCTTTATCGAGAGGATTTCCACTAACAAGAAGTCCCATCAAGTGTAAGGATAGACGTTGGGTACAAAATTTCAAACAATCTGCTTTAGTTTTTATTTCTGATCGAGGTAACAAGCTGACAAAAACACACACACATCGACTTCAGCAATTTCCACTCAAACTGATTTTAACCCCTGAGACTAGACTACTGAGATGGATCAAAGGAATTTCTCTTTAGTTGGTACAAGATTATTGTCTGCACCAGATACCAGTAAAATATGAGGTTACCATTTGAGGAACGTGTGGTTCATTATGAAAAGTGACATGCTGTTGTGAAAATTACTCTTCTCAAACATTTTCTGATGCATAGTGGGTGATTTATGATTTCTTGTACCACCCTGTTTGAGCTGCTTTTACAGCTGGTCAGAATTTCGAGGGCATTAATTCTAGCTGCCCGAGTGTCTGTCTGGAACACACAGGAGCCTATTGCAAGTGAATTGAAGTCAGGGTCAAATGGCATTGTTCCAACGTTGCTGCCATTTTATGACCTCACAGCCTTGTCTAATGCTATTTCTTGGTCCTACTCACCCTCCATGGGAGGCAAGAGAACAAAGCTGACCAATTCACATCCTATATTTAACTCCCACCGGCCTCCCACCCTCGCTCCTCCTGGAAGATTTCCTTTTGTTTTTCTAAGTTCCTTTCCACCTTAAAAAAAGTTTGAAAATGCTTTCCCCGGCAGTGGTAGTTTCCAAGCTGTGATTGGTTTCTAGAATCAGAGGTGAAACGAGCTGGGAGGGTTCTTCAGAGAATCCCAGAATTAAAGCTTCAGCGTACAATGAGGCCATTCAGCCCCACTGTATCTGCACTGACTCCACAGTATATTCAGTCTCAATCTCCTGCCCTTTCATCACAATCCAACACTTTGTGTCTTTTTAAGTCATCATCTATGACCTCTTGAATCCTTCATTTGATCCATCCACATCCAGCCAGTGCATTCCTGATCCAAACCACTCACTGAGTGAGGAAGGTTCCTCACATCACTCTTGTGTCTATTGTTTCAATGTCTGCTCCTCTCATTCTTGATCCTTTAATGAACAGGAACAGCTTCTCCCTATCCACTCTATTCAGCACATGGCTTCAAAAATGTCTCTCAGATCTCCCGTCAGTCTGCACTCCAAGGAGAACAGTCCCAACTCCCTCAACCTACCCTCATCTCGGAATTCTTTTCTCACTTCCTAACCTATTCTTGTAAGTTGTTTCTCCACTCACTCCAACACATTTACATCTTTGCCATAATGTTGGCCCCCACAACTGTACACAACACTCCATCTGAGGTCTAACAAGTGTGTTATAAAGTTCGGCATCACCTCCATCGCACTTGAGAGCCATAGAGTCATACAAAATGGAAACAGACCCTTTGATCCAACTCGTCCATGCCCAACAAATTAAGCTAGTCCCACCTTCCTGCATTTGACCCATTTCCTTCCAAACCTTCCCTATTCAAGTACATACGTAAGTGTCTTTAAACATTGTAACCATCCCCGCACCCACTATTTCTTCAGGAGGTGAGGATACTGTAAGCCCTATTACCTGCTCTCTCCACCTGCAATACCACCTTCAATGATCTGGGCACATATACCCACAGCTTCCTCTGTTCCTGCATCCTCTTTAGAATTCTACCCCAATTGTATATTGTCTTTCAACGGTCTTCCTGTGAAAATGCATCATCTTGTATGAGATCTGATCTTCCCCTTAACTCTATCCACCTTCCCTGACTTCACATGCTTTTACATACTGGTCTAGCAAAACTCTTTTGATTTCTGAGGTTACATTACTACTTGAACTAGTATCTGCTTTTCTTTTGTGGAAGAATTCTGCTCTTTGACAGCATTGACTGGAAACACGGTGTTTATTTACAGCAGAGTGGACAGTGGGATGTCTGGATCGAGCTGGATCCATCTTGTAGCCACTCAAAGCAGTCAGGGTGCTTGAGTTCATCAACTTGCATGGACCCTGTGTGAGCATCCTCTCACAATATTGTCACTGAGTTCACAATCTCATGCAGGAGAGATTCAGCTGAAATGTTCACTGGGAAGACCATGTACACGACACTTAAACTGCAGAGCATCAATCAAAATGGTGATTGGTATGTAAGTACACACACATACACACACACACACACACACACACACACACACAAAATTCAACCCATTTTGGAAGCTCTGAAGAACACACTTCAATACTTCAGCTTATGCCCATGAAAAGAAATCATCTTTCTTTGAAGATATGAGCCCTTGAGGTCTGCACTCTGCCTTAGGCTGCTGTAAGTTGGGAAGAGATTTTTTTTGTCTTGTTTTTGTCATGGCTGTCCTTGCAGTGAGTTCCACAGTGTCATCCCTCAAACCCATTAGTTACAACCCTCCATAGAAACTGAGAACTCTTAAAGAAATTTGAGCTACCAGGTGTTAGCTGAAAGAAAGGCAAAGCAAGATTTCATGTTTTAAAACTTTTACTGTAACAAATAAATAAAAAAGCTCTATTGACTAAACACACTTCATTTTTCTGTAGTAACATACTTCACAATTTTACAGCAAAAAACAAATAGAAAAATCTATTGACTAAACATAATATTTTGTTATCTTAGATACCTAATGTTTACAACACAAAAAGGGACAGTCTAATGTTATACTTATTACTTTGTACTGTGTACAGAATTATAATCCTTTCAGCCAACATTCTGCAGTTGGTGCTAGCTTCCAATGGGTTTCCACACCCATTTCCTCATGAATACAACTCTGGATAAATATCTCCAAGTGCTTTCTTCAGTTTTTCAGTTTCCAGCATGTTTCCTTCTTGCCCTGGCTATGCCAGAACAAATCTTCTGGATCACTGCTCTCCAGGTACCTGACTGCAGTAGCTCCCAGAGACACGTTGTCTTTTCTCTCTACTAACCACAGAGAATGATGATCTGCCTTTGGTGTTCATTCATTTTTAAGGAAGTCTGTAACCTGATGTCAGAATGGTTTCCTCTGCCCTCTTCCCCTGTCACATGAAACCCAGATCTTGCATCCAGCTCGAAATGTGAATTAGCTACCCTTAATCCAAACACCTTTCCAATTTAGAAGGAAATGAACATTTTACAGTGCAGCTGTTTACAAGCTGATATCACCAACATCTTTCTGGGACTAGGAGGCTCTGAGTCTACTCTGTGTAAATTCGTGAACTGCTGCCGTTGCCTCTAAACATAAATATCTTACACCTTAATCTCAGTAAAACAATCGATGTCCTTATTTAGTCCTCAAGAATCAAACCAGAGAGTCTTACTAAAAGGCAGATTGAGGACAGGTCAAACATTTCCCTTTGTTTATTTAGCTGTAAAGCCACTGTCCCAAAATATAATCACCTTAGAAAGCTCAACACTGGAACACCTCTAGAAATTGTACATCTGTAGGCATTTACTGTTAGATAGAGAGAAAGGAGAAGCTGGAAAGATTATTTCTTGGGCAGAGAAATTTAGGACAAACTTTCTTTTCTTCTTCCCTGGGATGTGGCAAGATCAGAATTTAATTGCTCTTGAATGGGGTGGCTTGCTAGGCTGTTTGAGAGGCAGTGAAAAGTAAACCATGTTGCTGCATGCCTGGAGTCACATGTAGGTCAGACTGGGTAAGGATGGCTGATTGGCACTCTAACCCTTCCCTAAAGGGCATTAGTGAACCAGGTGGGCTTTTACAACAAATGCTGATACTTTCATGATCGCGTTCATTGGGACTGGTTTCATATTTCAGAATTTATGGATTGAATTCAAATCCTCAGACTTGCCATGTGATAAATCTGAGTATTACCTTGGGACAGCAACTCTATCACTTTGGCAGCACGTTTCCCAAGAGTTATTTAACAGAGGTAGTCCAGAGAATCTGTTTCCCTAAATTCAGGAAGCAGAGGGGACAGATTTAAGAGAGTTCACATAAAAGCTCAAGGGAAAATGAGGAAACATTCCCACTCAGTGCGATGACCCAGAATGTTCAGCTACCATCGATGGTGGTAAAAGCTGCTTTGAAAATTATGAAAGGGAGTTGGATTTCGACTTCAACAAGTAAAAGGTTAGTCTTAAGGAAAGGAGTGGGACGAATCAGTAATTATTTCAGAGAGCGCCTGAGCAACAATGGAGTGAATGGCTTCTTGCTGCTTTCCAGGATTCGCAGGTTCTGCCTTGGTATGTCCAGCACAGGCTATCGTCAGTGAAAAGGAAGCATCCAGCCTGTCCCACAACCTCATAACACCCTGCACAACACCCCGTGTACACCCTAACTCCATGGACACGCTTAACCCATGTACACCCTAACTTTGTAAACACACTTAACCCATGTACACCCTAACTTTGTGAACACACTTAACCCATGTACTCCCTAACCCTGTGTACACCTTAACTCAAAGTTTGTGAGAAGATTTGTAGCTCGGGTGCTCGTTGTTGTGGTTCTGTTCGCCGAGCTGGGAATTTGTGTTGCAGACGTTTCGTCCCTGTCTAGGTGACACCCTCAGTGCTTGGGAGCCTCCTGTGAAGCGCTTCTGTGATCTTTCCTCCGGCATTTGTAGTGGTTTGAATCTGCCGCTTCCGGTTGTCAGTTCCAGCTGTCCATTGCAGTGGCCGGTATATTGGGTCCAGGTTGATGTGCTTATTAATTGAATCTGTCGATGAGTGCCATGCCTCTAGGAATTCCCTGGCTGTTCTCTGTTTGGCTTGTCCTATAATAGTAGTCGAACTCATGTTGCTTGTCATCTGTGTGTGTGGCTACTAAGGATAGCTGGTCGTGTCGTTTCGTGGCTAGTTGGTGTTCATGGATGCGGATCATTAGCTGTCTTCCTGTTTGTCCTATGTAGTGTTTTGTGCAGTCCTTGCGTGGGATTTTGTACACTACATTGGTTTTGCTCATGCTGGGTATCGGGTCCTTTGTCCTGGTGAGTTGTTGTCTGAGCGTGGCTATCGGTTTGTGTGCTGTTATGAGTCTTAGTGGTCGCAGTAGTCTGGCTGTCAGTTCGGAAATGCTCTTGATGTATGGTAACGTGGCTAGTCCTTTGGGTTGTGGCATGTCCTCATTCCATGTCTTCCCCTTAGGCATCTGTTGATGAAATTGCGCGGGTATCCGTTTTTGGCGATTACATTGTATAGGTGTTCTTCTTCCTCTTTTTGCAGTTCTGGTGTACTGCAGTGTGTTGTGGCTCTTTTGAACAGTGTCTTGATGCAACTTCGTTTGTGTGTGTTGGGGTGGTTGCTTTCATAGTTCAAGACTTGGTCTGTGTGTGGCTTTCCTGTATACCTTTGTGGTGAATTCTCCGTTTGGTGTTCTCTGTACCATCACGTCTAGGAATGGGAGTTGGTTGTCCTTTTCTTCCTCTCTAGTGAATCGGATTCCTGTGAGTGTGGCGTTGATGATCCGGAGGGTGTTCTCGATTTGTGTTTTTAATGATTACAAAGGTGTCATCCACATATCTGACCCAGAGTTTGGGTTGAATTTGCGGTAAGACTGTTTGTTCTGACCTTTGCATTACAGCTTCTGCTATGAGTCCAGAGATGGGTGAGCCCATGGGTGTGCTGTTGATTTGTTCATATATCTGGTTGTTAAATGTGAAGTGTGTTGTGAGACACAGGTCCAGTAGTTTGAGTATGCCGTCTTTGTTGATAGGTTCCCCGTGTTGTCTGTTCTGTATGTCCAGCAGGTTGGCTATTGTTTCTCTGGCTAGGGTTTTGTCGATAGAGGTGAACAGTGCTGTTACATCGGATGAGACCATAGTTTCTTCCTTGTCTATGTGTATATTTCTGATGATGTCCAAGAATTCCTGTGTCGATTGTATAGAGTGTCTGGATCCGCTGATCAGGTGTTTCAGTTTCTGCTGTAGTTCTTTAGCCAGTTTGTGTGATAGTGTCCCTGGTAGTGATACTATGGGTCTGAGTGGGATGTCTGGTTTGTGCACTTTTGGTAGTCCATAGAATCTGTGGATGACACCTTTGTAATCATTAAAAACACAGAAATAGAGAACACCCACCAGATCATCAATACCACACTCACAGGAATCCGATTCACTAGAGAGGAAGAAAAGGACAACCAACTCCCATTCCTAGATGTGATGGTACAGAGAACACCGAACGGAGAATTCACCACAAAGGTATACAGGAAAGCCACACACAGACCAAGCCCTAAACTACGAAAGCAACCACCCCAACACACACAAAAGAAGTTGCATCAAGACACTATTCAAAAGAGCCACAACACACTGCAGCACACCAGAACTACAAAAAGAGGAAGAAGAACACCTCTACAATGTATTCGCCAAAAACGGATACCCTCGCAATTTCATCAACAGATGCCTAAGGGAAAGACAACAGAACGAGGACATGCCACAACCCAAAGGACTAGCCACGTTACCATACATCAAGAACATTTCTGAACTGACAGCCAGACTACTGCGACCACTAGGACTCATAACAGCACACAAACCAACAGCCACTCTCAAACAACAACTCACCAGAACGAAGGACCCGACACCCAGCATGAGCAAAACCAATGTAGTGTACAAAATCCCACGCAAGGACTGCACAAAACACTACATCGGACAAACAGGAACACAGCTAACGATCTGCATCCATGAACACCAACTAGCCACGAAACGACACGACCAGCCATCCTTAGTAGCCACATACGCAGATGACAAGAAACATGAGTTCGACTGCGACAACACTACTATTATAGGACAAGCCAAACAGAGAACAGCCAGGGAATTCCTAGAGGCATGGCACTCATCCACCGATTCAACCAATAAGTACATCGACCTGGACCCAATATACCGGCCACTGCAGCGGACAGCTGGAACTGACAACTGGAAGCGGCAGATTCAAACCACTACAAATGCCGGAGGAAAGATCACAGAAGAGCTTCACAGGAGGGTCCCAAGCACTGAGGGTGTCACCTAGACAGGGGACGAAACGTCTGCAATACAAATTCCCAGCTCAGCGAACAGAACCACAACACCTTAACTCATGTACACACTATCCCCGTGTACACTCTAACCCCATGTGTACCCTAACCCCGTGTACACACTTAACCATGTACATTCTAACCCCGCGTACACCTTAACCCTGCGTATACCCTAACCCCATGTACACCCTAACCCTGTGTACACCCTAACTCTGCATACACCCTAACCCTGTGTATGCCTTAACCCTGTGTACACCCTAACCCTGTGTGCACCCTAACCCCCTGTACACCCTAACCCTGTGTATACCATAACCCTGTGTACACCCTAACCCCATGTACACATTAACGCGGTGTGCACCTTAACCCTGCATACATCCTAACCCCATGTACACCCTAACCCTGTGTACACCCTAACTCCGTGTACATCTTAACCTCATTTACATTCTAACCCTGTGCACACCCTGACCCTGTGCACACCATAACCCTGTGTACACCCTAACCCTGTGTACACCTTAACCCCATGTACCCCCTAACCCTGTGTACACCCTAACCCTGTGCACACCTTAACGCTGTGTACACCCTAAACCTGTGTACACCCTAACCCTGTGTACACCCTAACCCTGTGCACACCCTAACCCTGTGTACACCCTAACCCTGTGCACACCCTAACCCTGTGTACACCCTAACCCTGTGCACACCCTAACCCTGTGTACACCCTAACTCTGTGTACACCCTAACCTCATTTACATTCTAACCCTGTGTACATCCTAACCCTGTGCACACCCTAAGTTTGTGTACATCCTAACACTGTGTACACCCTGACCCTGTGTATACCCTGACCCTGTGCACACTCTAACTCTGTGGACACCCTGACCCTGTGCACACCCTAACTCTGTGTAGACTCACTCCCTGTAAAATCGAGCAATATGGATATCCACATTTAACAAACAACAGGCCACTGTTTGAGAGAAGGAATCTCAGAAGTTAGTGCTTTAGGCTGAGTCACCCATCAAGACAGAGATGAGGAGGAATCTTTTTCTTGAAAAGGGGTGTGAATCTGTTGAATTCTTTCCTGCAAAAGGCTGATGAGACTGGAGCATTCAGTATATTCAAGGCTGAGATCGACAGACGTTTAATCAGAAAAATAATCAGAGGTTATGGGGACAGGGCAGGGAAGTAGAGCTGAGGATTATCAGAACAGCCAGGATCACATTGAATGGTGGAGCAGGGTCGATGGGCTGAATGGCCTTGTCATGCTGAATGGATGGCCTTCTGGAGAAGCCCTGGCAGGAGAATGGACAGTGGTTGTGCATTAATTGATTTCAGGGCATCCCCTGTCAGA
The DNA here is from genome assembly GCF_047496795.1 of Chiloscyllium punctatum. Lineage (NCBI taxonomy): Eukaryota > Metazoa > Chordata > Chondrichthyes > Orectolobiformes > Hemiscylliidae > Chiloscyllium > Chiloscyllium punctatum. Next base: position 89,581,219 of record NC_092760.1, read on the forward strand.
GTACCAGGAATGATCAACCAAATCATTCAGGGCTAGTCCTGGCTCAGGGGAAGGGAGCAAGGGGGTGATGTAGCTGAGAGGAGCCAGTGGAACATACACAGCACAGGATTCTCATGTTCACCTTGTAACTGAAAGAGTTAAGCAGAGCAACAAAACAGTTGCAAACATTTACATCAGGATGAATCCATCCAGGGTTGAGGCAAAGTTTCCATGTTGGGATTTTCATCAGACCGTTCCTCCGAAATAAAACAAAAATAACAAGCACAGGCGTTTGCCGAGCTCCTGTTTGGGAAGGTATGCCAAAACAATTCTCAAAGCAGGGAGGTTTTAGCTGGGGACTGAGGTAGATGGTTCACTCACTGTCTGATTGAATTCCTGGACAGTCTGGGAGGTGGAGGTGGGTGGGAGAGGGGGTTAGTTTCGAGGTGGTGCAGGTGGGATGGATGTTTCCAGATCCACACACACTGAGCTTGGCCTGCAACTAATTACCCTACTAGTCCCACCAAGGGCCAGCGTCTACATATCATTCAGACTGGACAGCAGACTTGGCAAGTGAAGGATCACCTCATGTAGTGGAGGCAGGCACTTTGTGTGGTTGGGCTGTGTGTTTATACAAACTGAGTTCCAAATCCGAGCTAATGTTTCGATATGCCCGAGTGGACGGTGGCTTTTGATAAAATGTACCGTCCTGGTCATCAACTACCTCTTCAGATTGTGCGTAGATAGTAGATATAAAAGTAATTTGAAAGGAAACAAGTTTAAGGGAAAGAAAAGGGAAGGAACGTTTTGAAAAGAATAGCTGCCTGTATCCATGTTGAGAATGAGCTGGACTTATTCCTGGCTCCTCCCTTCCCTGCTCCTGTGTGATTCGGAATATTCCCTTTAAATCATGCCTTGTATTTATTTAAATTGTAATCTCCGAGCAATGCCAAGAGACATTGACTCGGAGTGGCCAAGTGTTGATGTGGAAACGGAGGCTTGACAGGGATATAGCTACTGTTTCAGCACTCTGCCACTACACAATGAAAACATCCCGTTCAAAGGCATGGTGTTGAAAGGGTTAAGTTACAGTGTGAATCACAGTTGTTGAGAGATGCCCTTTAGAATGCAAAATGGCTTTAGAAATGATCTCATTGACACAACCAGCTGTCTTTGAGATTTGTGTAGCCACAAGGGTCAATGGCCCAATATTTTTGCAGAGATTTTTTTTGAAAGAACTATATGCACAGTATATGTGACTGAACTAGTTACAGTTCTGGTTCAGTTTGAGCAGGAATGACCCATCCTGCTTGGACACAGGTCTACATTTGGCTCTTATCAATCAGGAAACACTGGGTCAGGTCAGTCTCAAAATTGTGTTCTGTTTCCCTCCAGTTTTCATTTTTTCCTTCAGTCCCACACTGAAACTCCCGCAGAGTCAGAAATATCGAGCAGGCCAACACACAATTCAGACGTACTTCTTTGTCAGGCTGCAGAGGAGGAAAACTCTTTCTCGGTGAGCTAACTGTCCAGCTCCCCCTACTGTAAATGGCAGAAAAATCCTCACATTCCAAGGCCATTAGAGACTGGCTGGAAATGCCAGCATGGCCACGGGCACTAAACATCAAGACATGTTCAAATCTACCTGTTCAGAGAACACACTCTGCTATAGTTGAGACTTGAACTCTAGCCTCCTGGTCTAAAGGTAGGGACACGAACATTGTACCACAATTACCTTGAAGTTCAATTGCAAAACCAACTGCTCAAACCATAGCCGGCTGGTACAGGGTCAACAACTTCAGATTTATTTCTCCTTGTTACAAGGGACTGGACTGTATTTCACACGGTTCCAGAGCTGGGATTGACAATGTAGGGTCTGAATCCAAATCAATGAAGTTGGAATTCACTTTGACCTTTGACCTAGATTTTCACTCATCCCTGTTAAATCCCAGCAATGACTGTTCAGAAAGCTATCTTGCATAAGTAATCAGTGGATTTCTTTGTCTCAACAGATACAGGCTGATCCTATTTCTCACTATATAACAGCAATCCTATTTTCCTGAAGTTGCTCTGAATTTTACATTGCGGTATTTGGGGGTTACGTTCCTGCCAATTCATTTTCGCAAATATTTCATTTGATAACACTGAGCAACAGATTGGTGCAACCACTATCAAGACCTATGGTGGATTAGTGTGCAAATTCAGAAACAAATACATTGCTGCAGTCTCAGTGAAGTCCCAACTATGATAAATTCATTTTCCCTGCACATTTTGAATAATCCCTATTGCATCTCAGATGTACTTTCCAAACGTTATGGTTTGCCAGAGAGGAAGGAAACACATTCCCTTAATGCATTCTTAATTCTTAATGCATTCCTTTTATGCCAAGCAGTCCCCAGACATTATTTCAACACGCAGTCTCTGATCACATTTGTGCTTCTTAAACTGAAAGAGATGACTAACAGAGAAAGGGAGATCACTGGAATTGTACCGCACTTTTTGCTGCTGATATCCAAGTAGGTCCAGCAAGAACAAACAAAAGCAATATCAAGTATTTTGCCTAAACTTGGTGCCAATTTATTGGGGACTCAATAAATTTCCTCGGCTCAGCCAGGGAAATTAGGGGTGCAATAATTTGCCTCAGTGACCCAGGATAGAGAAAAGAAAATCCTCTAGTTTGCTCAACAAAACCGGAAATTGCTGGAAAAGCTCAGCAGGCCTGGCAGCATCTGTGGAAAGAAATCAGTGCTAACTCTTTGGGTCCAGTAAACCTTCTTCAGAATTCTGAGGAAGGGTCATTCAACACGAAACATCAACATAGAACATTACAGCACAGTACAGGCCCTTCAGCCCTCGATGTTGCACCGACCTGTGGAACCAATCTGAACCCATTTATCCTACACTGTTCCATTATCATCCATATGTTTATCCAATGACCATTTAAACGCCCTTAAAGTTGGTGAGTCTACTACTGTTGCAGGCAGGGCATTCTACGCCATTACTACTCTCTGAGTAAAGAAACTACCTCTGACATCTGTCCTACATCTATCACCCCTCAATTTAAAGCTATGTCCCCTCGTGCTAGCCATCACCATCTGAGGAAAAAGGCTCTCACTGTCCACCCTATCTAATGCTCTAATTAACTTGCATGTCTCTATTAAGTCACCTCTTAACCATCTTCTCTCTAACAAAAACAGCGTCAAGCCCCTCAGCCTTTCCTCATGAGACCTTCCCTCCATACCAGGCAATCTCTTGGTAAATCTCCTCTGCACTCTTTCCAAAGCTTCCACATCCTTCCTATTATGTGGTTACCAGAACTGTATGCAACACTCCAAGTGCGGCCGCACCAGAGTTTCGTACAGCTGTAGCATGACCTCATGGTTCCGAAACTCAATCCCTCGACCAATAAAAGCCAACACACCGTATTCTTAACAACCCTATCACCCTGGGTTGCAACTTTGATTTCTCTCTGCAGGGGATAGACTGGCCACTAATATCTCTACATACCTATCAACTCCCACAGTCACTTGGACTATACATCCTCACATCCCGCTTCCTGTAAAGGCTCTATTCCATTCTCCTGGTTCCTCCATCTCCATTGCATCTGTTCCAATGACAAGGTGAGGGGGGTGGGGTGCTGCCGAAATGTCTACCTTCTTCCTCAACTGAAGATTCCCCAGCACCATCAATGATAAGGTCCTCAGTCGGGTCTGACCCATCTCCCACAGTTTGGCCCTCACCCCCTCTCTTTCCTCCCACAGCAGTGACAAAGTCCCCCTGGTTGTATCCTACCATCCCACCAGCACCGACATCCAGAGGATCATTAGCCACCATTTCCGCCACCTCCAGTGAGATGCCACCATCAGACACATATTCCCCTCCTCTCCCTTGTTCACTTTCAGCAAGAACTGTTCCCTCTGGGACACCCTATTCCATTCTCCCAGTTCCTCTGAATCCATTACATCTGTTCCATTAAAAAGGGAATCTTCAAAATGCTCACCATCTTCCTCAACCAAGGCTTCCCCAGCACCATTGTTGACAGGCCCCAATCTGGGGCAAGGCACGTTTTGATGGAATTAGACAGGAGCTTGCAGGGGTTGATGAGAATAGTTTGGTTTCAGGCAACGAGCTGGATTTCAAGGTCTGTATGTTTCTGTGGGAGTGAAGGGCAAGGTTGGCAGGAATAGGGAACCCTGGATAACAATATCCGCCACAAATTCACCTGCACCTCCACACACATCATCTATTGCATCCGCTGCACCCGATGTGGCCTCCTCTATATTGGGGAGACAGGCCGCCTACTTGCGGAATGTTTCAGAGAACATCTCTGGGACACCCGGACCAACCAACCCAACCACCCCGTAGCCCAACACTTCAACTCCCCCTCCCATTCCACCAAGGACATGCAGGTCCTTGGACTCCTCCATCGCCAGACTATGGCAACACGACGGTTGGAGGAAGAGCGCCTCATCTTCCACCTAGGAACCCTCCAACCACAAGGGATGAACTCAGATTTCTCCAGTTTCCTCGTTTCCCCTCCCCCCACCTTGTCTCAGTCAAATCCCTCGAACTCAGCACTGCCTTCCTAACCTGCAATCTTCTTCCTGACCTCTCTGCCCCCACCCCACTCCGGCCTATCACCCTCACCTTAACCTCCTTCCACCTATCGCATTCCCAACGTCCCTCCTTCAAGTCCCTCCTCCCTACCTTTTATCTTAGCCTGCTGGACACACTTTCCTCATTCCTGAAGAAGGGCTGATGCCTGAAACGCCGATTCTCCTGTTCCTTGGATGCTGCCTGACCTGCTGTGCTTTTCCAGCAACACATTTTCAACCCTCGATAACCAGCAATGTTGAGGCTTTGACCAGAAAAAAGAAGGAGGTGTGGCTCAGGTCCAGGCAGCTGGGATCGAGGGAATCCCTGGAGGTATACAGGGGATACAGGAGTTTACTGAAGAAGGAAATCAGGAGGACCAAAACGGGGCACGAGATAGCCTTGGCTGAAAAGATTAGGGTGAATCCAAAGAGGTTCTTTAAGAATATTAAAGGAAATAGAATAAAATAGAATAACTAGAAAGAGAATATGATCCTTCAAATATCAAAGTGGACATATATGTGGAGAACTTCAGAAGATGGACAAGGTTCTCAATGGATACTTCTCCTCTGTGTTTACCATGTAGAAAGACATGAAGACTTGAGAACTTGTGGAAGTTAGTGCTGACATCTTGGATACAGTCCATATCACAGTAGAGGAGGTGTTGGATGTATTAGAATATATGAAGGTGGATAAATCTCCTGGTCCTGACCAGATATATCCAAGAACAGTTCAAGTGGCTAGAGAAGAAATTGCAGGGGCACTGGCTGATATTTTTACATCAACGTTAACCATGGGTGGGGGCCCCGAAGACTGGAGGGTAGTGAATGGTGTACCCTTATTCAACCTGGGAAAAATAGACCAGAAAGCCAAACATTTGTGATAGGCAAGTTATTTGAGAAGATTCTGAGATATAAGATATACATACATTTGGAAAGACAGGGCATAATTAGGAATAGCTGAAAATGTGTTGCTGGAAAAGCGCAGCAGGTCAGGCAGCATCCAAGGAACAGGAGAATCGATGTTTTGGGCATAAGCCCTTCTTCAGGAAACTTGAAGAAGGGCTTATGCCCGAAACATCGATTCTCCTGCTCCTCGGATGCTGCCTGACCTGCTGCGCTTTTCCAGCAACACATTTTCAGCTCTGATCTCCAGCATCTGCAGTCCTCACTTTCTCCTCATAATTGGGAATAGTCAGCATAGTGTTCATTAGTTTATTTTTCACTTTGGAATATGGATCCCAAGCACCTCTCAGTATTGAAGGCATATTCAGTATTTGGGGCAGCACAGTGGCTCAGTGGTTAGCACTGCTGCCTCACAGCGCCAAGGACCCAGGTTTGACTCCACCCTTGGGGGTCTGTGTGGAGTTTGTACATTCTCCCTGTGTCTGCGTGGGTTTCCTCCGGGTGCTCCGGTTTCCTCCCACAGTCCAAAGTTGTGCAGGTCAGGTGAATTGGCCATGGTAAATTGCCCGTAGTGTTCAGGGATGTTTGTGGATTGGTCATGGGAAATACAGGGAAGGGTCTGGGTGGGATGCTGTTCAGAGACTTGGTGTGGACTCAATGGGCTGAATGGCCTACATCCACACTGTGAACTAAAGTCTATCTTTGCCTTCCTCAGTGATGCACAGGCACTTTTGAGTAATTATAATCATAGAATTACACAGCGAGAGCCTCCAGCAGACTCTATAGAATGAGGCCTGTGCAGCATTAGACAAGGCAGAAGTGGGTACTGCGGGTGCTGGAGATTAGAGTCAAAATTAGAGTGACGCTGGAAAAGCACAGCAGGTCAGGCAGCATCCGAGGAAAAGGAAAATCGATGTTTCCGGCAAAAGCCTTTCATCAGGAATCAGCCCTCGTTCCTAATGAAGGGCTTTTGCCTGAAACATCGATTTTCCTGCTCCTCGGATGCTGCTGTGCTTTTCCAGCACCACTCTAATCGTGACTGCATTAGACAAGCCTGTTATTAACATCAGTTCTTCAGAAAGACCCTAACGGAAAAAATATTAACATTTCTAATGACTTGAATGTTACCAAGAATTGTGATGCACCACCTAATTGATTTTGAAATAATTACAAAGCCACATGAGATAATTAAATTGTTTCACATGCAAGAAATAAAACAGAAAGTGTCAGTGAAATTCAGTGGGTCTCTGTAACATCCGCAGAGAGAGAGAGAGAGAGAAAAGCAGTGTTTACTGGAGTGTGGGTTCTGAAGACGAGGCATTGGGCACGAGCAAGGAAGGTGCTTTAGTCACTGACCACAGATGGTACACACTGCTGCTATTGTGCAGCATTGAAAGGTAAAGCTACAAGCAGGAACAGGCCATTTGGCCCATCAAACCCGCTCCACCATTCAATACGATCATTCAATACAGAATATTGGTTAGGCCACTTTTGGAACATTGCATGCAATTCTGGTCTCCTTCCTATCGGAAAGATGTTGTGAAACTTGAAAGGGTTCAGAAAAGATTTACAAGGATATTGCCAGGGTTGGAGGATCTGAGCTACAGGGAGAGGCTGAACAGGCTGGGGCTGTTTTCCCTGGAGCGTCGGAGGCTGAGGGGTGACTTTATAGAGGTTTACAAAATTATGAGGGGCATAGGTAGGATAAATAGACAAAGTCTTTTCCCTGGGATCGGGGAGTCCAGAACTAGAGGGTATAGGTTTAGGGTGAGAGGGGAAAGATGTAAAAGAGACCTAAGGGGCAACTTTTTCACACAGAGGGTGGTACATGTATGGAATGAGCTGCCAGAGGAAGTGGTGGAGGCTGGTACAATTACAGCACTTAAAAGGCATCTGGATGGATATATGAATAGGAAGGGTTTGAAAGGGTATGGGCCAGGTGCTGGTAGTTGGGACTAGATTGGGTTGGGATATCTGGTCGGCATGGACGGGTTGGACCAAAGGATCTGTTTCCATGCTGTACATCTCTATGACTCTGACTCTATGACTCTATGATCATGGCTAATCCTCTCTCTCTCATATTCCTGCTATCTCCCAGACCCTTTGATGCAACATCAAGAGATGCACCTAGTTCTTGAGTATACTCAGTGACCTGGTCTCCACAGCCTCCTATGGTACAGAATTCCAAAGTTCCCTACGCTGAGTGAAGAAATGTTTCCTCCTCTCAGTCCTGAATAGATTACCCTTTATCATGCGACTGTGTTCCTTAGTTCTGGACTAGGGGAAACCTCTTTTCTGCATTTAGTTTGTCCTATCCCTTTCACTCAGATCCCCATCTCTTCCCTCTAAACTGAAGTGGACACTGGCCAGTTGAACCTGGAAACAAGTTAGGAAAGATTGTTGATAGAGGGAGTAGATGTTTGTGGATGTGGTGCCAATCAAGCGGCTGTTTTGTCCTGGATGGTGTCGAGCTTCCTGAGTATTGTTGGGGCTGCACTGATCCAGGCAGGTGAAGAGTCCTGTATCTGTTGGAATGTAGGAGTCACATGAGCAAATATTCATACAGCAATGTCTCACAAACAATGACAACATCATCTTTTTTAAGAAGCTGGTGCAGAGATAAATATTGGCCATGACACCTCAAGAGCTTCCTTGTTCTTCTACAGATAAGGCTGTTGGAACCCTTTACACTTGCTAGAGGCAACCTCATCTGCTGCTCTTCTGAAACAGCAGTCCCTGTGTACTAGAAGTGTATTAGAAGGCTCGAGAATGGATCTTGAATTCCCAGTCTTCTGACTCAGAGACAAGAGGAAGTTGTCACAGCTGTAATGCTTTGTGCTGTTCTCCTAGTGGGGAAGAGTGCTCTCAAAGAATTTAAATACCTCTTTCAGCGGACAAATGGTTTGGATCCCAGCAAGCAAATTAACTAATTTATTTTCAAACAAGATAAAATGGGCAAAACAAAATGTGTTTCGGTTAATTTCACATCTTTGGTTTTGGAAAGATTTTTTACAGTATTCCAAAATAGGGGTGGCATGGTAGCTCAGTGGTTAACACTGCTGCCTCACAGCACGTGGGTCCCAGGTTCGATTTGAGCCTTGGGTGACTCTCTGTGTGGAGTTTGCACATTCTCCCTGTGTCTGTGTGGGTTTCCTCCCACAGTCCAAAGATGTGCAGGTCAGGTGGATTGGCTATGCTAAATTGCCCGTAGTGTTAGGTGCATTAGTCAGAGGGAAATGAGACTGGGTGAGTTACTCTTTGGAGGGTCAGTGTGGACTTGTTGGGCCAAAGGGCCTGTTTCCACACAGTAGGGAATCTAATAGTCCAGAGTCTTTAAACAGTTGATATTGTTTGCAGGTTAAATATTGATCAAGTGACTGGGAAGAGCTGTGATGCAATGCCATGGCCTCGACCATACCAAGCTGATGGGGTCTCAGCTTTGTGTCTGCTCTGAAAGACAGCTCTTCTGACAATACAGCTTCAGGAGTGCACTAGCTAGGAGGACTGAAGCACTATCCAATCAGGCAGCATCTTAACTAAACAAGCAAGACTGCAGAGTGCTGCAGTAGCCGGGGTCTGGGTATTCTTGGATATGAATCACAAAAGCGTGCAAGAACAGCAAGTCATTGAGAAGGCAAATGGAATGTTGATCTTTTTGGTAAGGAGCATGGTGTCGGAGTGGCAGGAAGGTCTTGTTGCAACTGCAGAGGAAATGCTGAGACTGTACCTGGGACTTTTGGTCTCCTTATTTAAGGAGGGACAAAGCTTCATTGGAAACAGTTCAGTGAAGGTTCACGAGAGTGATAAAAAAAAACACCCAAATCTGTGGGTGCTAGAAATATGAAACAAACACAGAAATTGCTTCAGAAATTCAGCAGGTCTGGCAGCATCCATGGAGAGAGAAACAGAGAAAGCAGAATTCTGAGGAAGGGTCACCAGACCCAAAACATTGACTCTGGCTTTCTCTCCATAGATGCTGCCAGACCTGCTGAGATTCTCCGGCAATTTCTGTTTTTGTTTTGCTAGATTGATTCCTGGGCTGCAGTGTTTGTGTGATGAAGAAAATTCGGGCAGGTTGGCCCAATACTTCTTTGAGCTCAGAAGAATGACAGGTGAGCAGCACGGTGGCACAGTGGTTAGCACTGCTGCCTTACAGCACCAGAGGCCTGGGTTCAATTCCTACCTCAGGCGAGTGACTATGTGGAGTTTGCACATTCTCCCCGTGTCTGCGCGGGTTTTCCTCCAGGTGCTGTGGTTTCCTCCTGCAGGCCAGGTAAATTGCCCATGGTGTTAGGTGAAGGGGTAAATGTATGGGTGGAGTGGACTTGTTGGGCTGAAGGGCCTGTTTCCACACTGTAAGTAATCTAATCTAAATAACAGTGAAAGGTATAAGACTGAGGCTACTTGAAACAGTAAATGTCAAGGGAAATGTAGAACTGGGGAGGGTTAGTGAGCTTAGTTTTAGCATAAGGGGTCTCCCATCTAAGATGGATTTTGATTTAAGATTCAAGGTGGAGGGGAGGATGAATTTCTTGTCTCAAAAATGTTGTTAGTCTTTGCAGTTCACTTCTACACCAAGCTGACTTAGTCTATATATTCAAAGCTGATTTCTGATTGACAAGGAGGTCAAAGGTTATTGGTAGCAAGTGGGAATGTGAAGTTCATTTATTAAAGGGCAGAACAGATTGAATGGGCCAAAGGGGCTGCTGCTGCTCACATTTCTTACAAACTTAGATTTGTGTTTCATTCTCTGGAGTGGTTCATTTAAACCATATTTTCTGAATGGGTTGGGAAAAATACTACCACCTGAGCTGTTTATCTTCAAAATTCACAAATTGTCTTTAATTCAGTGAATAGATGATTGTACCAACTGTAAGTGCAATGACTCCTAACCTTGGTTTATTTTCATTTGAGAAAATAAATCATAAGACCCGTGGGTTCACTTTACTTTTAATTGTGAGAATTAGGTCAAATACATCAGATTTAGACTTGGGAGGGCTGATCAAAAGAGACTTTTAGTTCAGGCCAGCCACAAAACAATGTGTTTACGCAAGATTTAGACTTTATTAAGGCTATCACAATTACATAAACATGTTACTTAACAAATGACAGTGGTAAGTAGTCATGTTCATTTTGAACACTGTCCATTACCCTCTGATATACTGTCACACCTCACTCAATCTCTCTTCCTTGAATGGTACATGCTGTTTTCACGAGATGTCTTTGTTTTATATCTTCCAGGATGCTGGTTCTTTATTGTAATAACATAATTAAATTTGGGTGACACCATTATCCTACTTCATGGCTGTACGATGACTCCATGCTGACTAGATTAAATTAGATTTAAATTAATCAGGCAAATACGATTGATTTAGTCTGACACCATCTCTTTGCTTTGTTATTGACAGTTCAGTTTGCTTAACCACATTGTTACATCTTGACAAGGATTTCCAGACAAGATCGAGCCCTGATAGCTTGCTTGCTGAAACATCACTCTGCAATATTTCATTACTGAAACACAACATTAAGCCAACGTTGAAGTGAACGTTCCCAATAAACTTTGCAAGTTGTGCCATTATATGGAATGCTATGTTAGCAAATGCACTTTAAATTTATGGCAACTCAATTCTAACAATATTATCATGACAGAATGAAAATCTAATCAGCTCACATAATATTTTATCAAAGTCAGCAGGCAAACCTAATGTGGAAAGCGTTTGCACCAGAGGCAGGATTTCTGGAGGGCTGAGAGAGGCAGGGGATTGGATACAATGACAGGTAGCTGTGAGACATGATTGATCCCATAATAACCAGCCTAGTTAATAGAGTTAAGGTGTCACTTTGTATATCATCCCAATGATGATGGTTGGTGCCAGGGATAAGCAGTGTACCTGTAAAGAGGTGGGCACTATATGACTTTACAAAGTTTTAACAGGTATGTCTGAAGATCAACCCTCAATGAAGTGTTAACCAATTTATTTTCAAGTTTCTTTTTCAAAGCAAAGGTCAAACTACTTTTGTTGGTGCTGGGAAATGCATCCTGTACATACAGCTAGGCTTTAGAAACAATTGTGATTTGGTTCGTTTCATTTTCGTTTCATACAAACTGCAGTCCCTGTTAATGAAAGAATATTTCCTGTGAAAACATCATTACAAATACCTAACCTTAGTTACAAGGCAAAATGCAACCAGGACACAGGGAACAGAAACATACCTTTCTCCTGTGAAAACACAAACAGGCCTTTGTACTCACACTGCGTAAGACACAGACTGTGGAACCTGCAGTGATTTCTGCATCCTGAATATTGATTTTATTTATCATCAGAACAATCAAAGTCAGAGCAAGTTATTTCATATAGACAGATTTCTAAGTTACAGCCCTTGCGTTTTGGCTTGGATTTTGAAAGATTGACATTAAGGGAAGTGGAAGAGTGACTTGAAATCCTCCTGTTCAATTTGATTTGATTTATTGTTGTCACGTGTACCTAAGTACAGTGAAAAGTTTTGTTTTGCATGCAGTACCAGCAGATCATCGCAAACAAGGATGTACAGATTATAGGGCGCTTAGACAGAGTGAGGTACACAGAGTGATAGTTGCACAGGAGGTGTACAGGACTCAGATCAACATTAGATTTGAAGTTAATGAGGTCCATTCAACAATCTAATAACAGCAGGGAAGAAGCTGTTCTTGAACCTGCCGGTCTGCATGTGTTTAAGCTTTTGCATCTTTTGCCCGATGGGAGAGGATGGATGACGGTATAACTGGGGTCTTTGATGACATTGGCTGTCTTTCTGTAGCAACACGAATTGTAGATGGAATACATGGATGGGAGGTTGGCTCCCTCCGTGACTACCTGGTCAGGTCCATGCCCCCCTACAACCCACCCTCCCATCCTGGCACTTTCCCCTGCCACCGCAGGAACTGTAAAACCTGCACCCACACCTCCTCCCTCACCTCTATCCAAGGCCCTAAAGGAGTCTTCCACATCCATCAAAGTTTTACCTGCACATCCACTAATATAATTTATTGTATCCGTTGCTCCCGATGCGGTCTCCTCTACATTGGGGAGACTGGGTGCCTCCTAGCAGAGCGCTTTAGGGAACATCTCCGGGACACCCGCACCAATCAATCACACCGCCCCGTGGCCCAACATTTCAACTCCCCCTCCCACTCTGCCGAGGACATGGAGGTCCTGGGCCTCCTTCACCACCAGTCCCTCACCACCAGACGCCTGGAGGAAGAACGCCTCATCTTCCGCCTCGGAACACTTCAACCCCAGGGCATCAATGTGGACTTCAGCAGTTTCCTCATTTCCCCTTCCCCCACCTCACCCTACTTCTAAACTTCCAGCTCAGCACTGTCCCCATGACTTGTCCTACCTGCCTATCTTCTTTTCCACCTATCCACTCCACCCTCTCCTCCCTGACCTATCACCTTCATCCCCTCCCCCACTCACCCATTGTACTCTATGCTACTCTCTCCCCACCCCCACTCTCCTCTAGCTTATCTCTCCATGCTTCAGGCTCACTGCCTTTATTCCTGATGAAGGGCCTTTGCCCGAAACGTTGATTTCGCTGCTCCTTGGATGCTGCCTGAACTGCTGTGCTCTTCCAGCACCACTCATCCAGAATCTGGTTTCCAGCATCTGCAGTCGTTGTTTTTACCTGTGTAATGGTCTGGGCTGTGTTCACAACTCTCTGTAGTTTCTTACAGTCCTGGACAGAGCTGTTGCTGTACCAAACCATTAAGCACCCAAACAGTACGGTTTCTGTGGTGTATCTGTAGTATACTGAACAGTATGGTTTCTATGGTATATCTGCAGAATTCAACAAGAAATGTTGTAGAATTCCAGAAAGTGGCAAGCATTGATACAGGCCATTTAGCCCATCTAGTTTGTGTACTGTTTATGCTCCATGTCATTTTCCCTCGTCCCTTTTCACATAAGCATACTGTGATGTCAAGGAAATGCAGAGAATGTCTGTGACTAGCAGGTGCAGGACACCACTTCAAACTGAATGGGACACACTGAGAGGGTTTGAACTGAAATTCAACATTCGATATGATTTGATTTTATTACCATGGGTACTCAAGTACAAAAGTACAGGAGTATGGTGAAAAGTGTATAATGTCGCCCCACATCATACCTTCTTAGGTACAAGTACCGAGGCACAGAATTTTATGAACAATGTAGAAAGAAAGAACAAAGTTCGAAGTTAAACATTGATGGTATTCAATAGTGGAAGTCACATTCAGGAGATTGAGAGTATAAACAGGAGCTTTCATTTTCATTGTTACTGTCTATAAAAGTAACTACAGATCCAGAACAAAAATTACATTAAAATGTGCAATTTTAGCATTGAGAGAAAAACAATAGAGCCAAATACTATTTTGTAAATTTAAATTTAAATTATTGTTTCAGATTTCAAAGCAGCTGAGGCTGTTGATTCATCCAGTAATTGCTGTTATGTTTGTGTTTTAATCAGACGTGCATATCTGAACCTGAAAGTCAGTCCTCTACAAGGAAGCCAGGCTTTGCTCGAATGAAAATGATCAGCAGAGGTACCTGTGATGCTGCCTGGAAAGCCACATTGCAATGAAGCTCATTCCTTTACTCCTGAGCTTTCCCTAGCAGCATCCTCACAGCCTCACCAACGTCTGCACTTGAATCACTTCCTTTCAATGTGGGGTTTATTTATCACTCCACGCCCCCCCACCCCCGTCCCCTCCACCAACCACAATGAGCAAGCTGCTCTTAAGCTTAATTCTCCTGACCCCTTAATGCAGTCGGATATTGTCGCCTTAATCTTTTTTCTTCCATCCCATTTGTGGTTTGACTTTTTTCTCTCTTCTAGTTCCTTTTCTCTTCCTTTCTCATTCTATAGGCTCTCTCCAGGCCCCACATTCCTCAGTTCTTCCTTGCATTAGTAGCTCAGCACAAAGGTTTCCCAGTGTTAGGGGATTAGTCATTGAGGAGATTGTGACAACAAACTGCATAACTTTGTGCATAGGAGTATGTGAGGTTATGTGATGGTGTGTGAAAGGGAAATTGAGAGCGGGCAGAGACAAAAACTAAAGGCATGGGAAAGGAAATGTAAGGCAGAAAACATGAAAAAGAAAGATATGATACACTTAATGAACATCGATATGAGAAGGAAGGAGTAGTGGAGGTAAAGTAAAAACTAAAGAGTCAAAAATGAATTGAGAAGAATGAAAGATTACAAACTGATGCTGGGCTGGCTTCCCACGTCTCCAATATTGGGAAGGACTTGGGAGGCTAACTGGAAATAAATCATTCAACATTATCTCCTAACGACTGAGGTCACGTGTACTTCACACATGCCATCTCGGCTGTCATCTCACACATCCTCAGCCCCATCCAGTACAAAGTCCCTGGGTGTCATATTGGATTTTTGCCCAGCTGTTTGTTTGATTTTCTCAGAGTAAACCCAATCAAATTCAAAAGTGGTTTTAGCGTTCAAGTCTGCTCTGTTGTGTGCCATTACGCTTTACTGGGTGGGCAAGAAGAGAAGAGGCATGACAGCAAGGATAGCTGTGAAGTAAAGTCACTCACTCTCTGCGACTAGGTCCCAGTGCTGTTTAATGGCTCCGTCGTCTCAGCGAGCTTGTGTACAATGTGCGCTGGTCCACATTTAGTCAGTTGGCCGGGTAAGCCTGCTGCTGCATGGGAGGAACAGACAGCTCTTGTGTCGCAGCACAATGTCTGAGGGATGCCTCCCATTAATTGGCCACCCACCAACTCCACAACGAGGAGGAAGATGAATGAAGGTGCTTTGGGCGAGCAGTGGAAAATAACTGATGACTGAAGAAGACAACCAGTTTAAAAAGAATCAAACGAAGCTGAAAATGACCAACACATGGCAGTAAATGCAAGCGAAATGTGTGAACAAAATGCAGAGATTTAAAAATAGAATGAAATAAAACGATCTGGTTGAGAGGAAACATCCAGTGGAGCCAGTACAGAGTTAAGGATATACTGGGTCATCACCTAGTGTTTCTAAGCCTTATGTGATCCGACTGCCAGTCCAGTGACACTGTAATTCCTGATTGTTACATAATGTCATGAGAAAACAGTAAGAATGTCAAATGTTGAATTGGTCCAGAAAGATAGTTATCAGAAATTTTACAAAAAACGAAAGAACTGCGGGTGCAATAATCAGAGCCAAAAACAGAAGTTGCTGGAAAAGCTCAGCAGGTCTGGCAGCATCAGTGAAGAGAAATCAAAGTCAATGCTTCTTAGTTCTGAGGAAGGGTCACTTGACCCCAAATGTTAACTCTGTTTCTCTCTCCACAGATGCTGCCAGACCTGCTGAGCTTTTCCAGCAATTTTGATTTTTGCGTCCAGAATTTAAATATTTGTTGACAACAGGTTAATCTGAGGTTTCATCCACATGGAGTAATCAGTATGTGTGTAATGTTGCCAAGTCTGTGCCAACAGTCTCCCTATAGCCGTGGTGTTCAGGCTTTAAGCTGACATCAAGGAAAATGCTGAATACCAGGTTCCCATGACACACCCAAATACATTGCAGCAAAAGTGCTGTGTGATGTTGTAACAATATAATATAATAAATGGGACGGATGAAATATCACAAAAATAAAATCCAGTACAAAGGAACTCCATAAAATAAGAGCAAAGGTTAAAATAGTTCCAGTGCTTCTGAATGCAGAAATATTCCTCAAAACAATGATCTTGTCTTGAATGTAATAGTGCACTGTCAAAGTAAAACACATTGGCACCGCTGAAGTTGATAGGTGAATTTCAGAAACGGTCCTCAATAATAAATAATTGCTTTTAGACTTAAAGATGGGATGCTCAGTACTAATTACATAAATGCTACTTGTTTAAAACAGTTAGAGACAAAAATAACTGCAGATGCTGGATTCCAAGGTAGACAAGCAGGAGGCTGGAAGACATGGGAGACTGGTTAGCAAGGTTGGATCTCATGTTATACAGGGAAAACTAGCCATTTGGATACAGAACTGGATCAAAGGTAGAAGACAGAGGGTGGTGGTGGAGGGTTGTTTTTCAGACTGGAGGCCTGTGACCAGTGGAGTGCCACAAGGATCAGTGCTGGGCCCTCTACTTTTTGTCATTTACACAAATGATTTGGATGCGAGCATAAGAGGTACAGTTAGTAAATTTGCAGATGACACCAAAATTGGAGATGTAGTGGACAGCGAAGAGGGTTACCTCAGATTACAACAGGATCTGGACCAGATGGGCCACTGGGCTGAGGAGTGGCAGATGGAGTTTAATTCAGATAAATGCGAGGTGCTGCATTTTGGGAAACCAAATCTTAGCAGGACTTATCCACTTAATGGTAAGGTCCTAGGGAGTGTTGCTGAACAAAGAGACTTTGGAGTGCAGGTTCATAGCTCCTTGAAAGTGGAGTCTCAGGTAGATAGGATAGTGAAGAAGGCGTTTGGTATGCTTTCCTTTATTGGTAAGAGTATTGAGTACAGGAGTTGGGAGGTCATGTTGCAGCTATACAGGACATTGGTTAGGCCACTGTTGGGATATTGTGTGCAATTCTGGTCTCCTTCCTATCGGAAAGATGTTATGAAACTTGAAAGGGTTCAGAAAAGATTTACAAGGATGTTGCCAGGGTTGGAGGATCTGAGCTACAGGGAGAGGCTGAACAGGCTGGGGCTGTTTTCCCTGGAGCATCGGAGGCTGAGGGGTGACCTTATAGAGGTTTACAAAATTATAAGGGGCATGGATAGGATAAATAGACAAAGTCTTTTCCCTGGGATCAGGGAGTCCAGAACTAGAGGTTATAGGTTGAGGGTGAGAGGGGAAAGATATAAAAGAGACCTAAGGGGCAACGTTTTCACACAGAGGGTGGTATGTGTATGGAATGAGCTGCCAGACGATGTGGTGGAGGCTGGTACAAATGCAACATTTAAGAGGCATTTGGTTGGGTATATGAATAGGAAGGGTTTGGAGGGATATGGGCTGGGTGCTGGTAGGTGGGAACTAGATTGGGTTGGGATATCTGGTCAGCATGGACGGGTTGGACCAAAGGGTCTGTTTCCATGCTATATATCTCTATGACTCTATGACTCTATAACACACCAAGCCAAGCTGCATCAGGAGGTGGAAAAGTTGATGTTTCGGGTGTAACCCCTCTTCAGGACCTTGTTTAAATACAGCAATGAGATGTAGGCTAGTGGACAGGGTGAGTGGACAGGGCGAGTGGACAGGGCTAGTGGACAGGGCTAGTGGACAGGGTGAGTGGACAGGGCTAGTGGACAGGGCTAGTGGACAGGGCGAGTGGACAGGGCTAGTGGACAGGGCTAGTGGACAGGGCGAGTGGACAGGGCGAGTGGACAGGGCGAGTGGACAGGGCTAGTGGACAGGGCTAATGGACAGGGCTAATGAACAGGGCTAGTGGACAGGGCAAGTGGACAGGGCTAGTGGACAGGGTGAGTGGACAGGGTTAATGGACAGGGCTAATGGACAGGGTGAGTGGACAGGGCGAGTGGACAGGGCTAATGGACAGGGCTAGTGGACAGGGCGAGTGGACAGGGCTAATGGACAGGGCTACTGGACAGGGTGAGTGGACAGGGTGAGTGGACAGGGCTAGTGGACAGGGCTAGTGGACAGGGCTAGTGGACAGGGTTAATGGACAGGGCTAATGGACAGGGTTAATGGACAGGGCTAATGGACAGGGCTAGTGGACAGGGTGAGTGGACAGGGCGAGTGGGCAGGGCTAATGGACAGGGCTAGTGGACAGGGCGGGTGGACAGGGCTAATGGACAGGGCTACTGGACAGGGCGAGTGGACAGGGTGAGTGGACAGGGCTAGTGGACAGGGCTAGTGGACAGGGCTAGTGGACAGGGTTAATGGACAGGGCTAATGGACAGGGCTAGTGGACAGGGCTAATGGACAGGGTTAATGGACAGGGCTAATGGACAGGGCTAGTGGACAGGGCTAATGGACAGGGTTAATGGCCAGGGCTAGTGGACAGGGCTAGTGGACAGGGTTAATGGACAGGGCTAATGGACAGGGCTAGTGGACAGGGCTAGTGGACAGGGTTAATGGACAGGGCTAATGGACAGGGCTAAGGGACAGGGTTAATGGACAGGGCTAGTGGACAGGGCTAGTGGACAGGGTTAATGGACAGGGCTAATGGACAGGGTTAATGGACAGGGCTAGTGGACAGGGCTAGTGGACAGGGTTAATTGACAGGGCTAGTGGACAGGGCGAGTGGACAGGGCGAGTGGACAGGGCTAATGGACAGGGCGAGTGGACAGGGCTAATGGACAGGGCTAGTGGACAGGGTGAGTGGACAGGGCGAGTGGACAGGGCGAGTGGACAGGGCTAATGGACAGGGCTACTGGACAGGGCGAGTGGACAGGGTGAGTGGACAGGGCTAGTGGACAGGGCTAGTGGACAGGGCTAGTGGACAGGGTTAATGGACAGGGCTAATGGACAGGGCTAGTGGACAGGGCTAGTGGACAGGGCTAATGGACAGGGTTAATGGACAGGGCTAGTGGACAGGGCTAATGGACAGGGTTAATGGACAGGGCTAATGGACAGGGCTAGTGGACAGGGCTAATGGACAGGGTTAATGGACAGGGCTAATGGCCAGGGCTAGTGGACAGGGCTAGTGGACAGGGTTAATGGATAGGGCTAATGGACAGGGCTAGTGGACAGGGCTAGTGGACAGGGTTAATGGACAGGGCTAATGGACAGGGGTAGTGGACAGGGTTAATGGACAGGGCTAATGGACAGGGTTAATGGACAGGGCTAATGGACAGGGCTAGTGGACAGGGCTAATGGACAGGGTTATTGGACAGGGCTAGTGGACAGGGCTAGTGGACAGGGTTAATGGACAGGGCTAATGGACAGGGCTAGTGGACAGGGTTAATGGACAGGGCTAATGGACAGGGCTAGTGGACAGGGTTAATGGACAGGGCTAATGGACAGGGCTAGTGGACAGGGTTAATGGACAGGGTTAATGGACAGGGCTAATGGACAGGGTTAATGGACAGGGCTAGTGGACAGGGCTAGTGGACAGGGTTAATGGACAGGGCTAGTGGACAGGGCTAGTGGACAGGGTTAATGGACAGGGCTAATGGACAGGACTAATGGACAGGGTTAATGGACAGGGCTAGTGGACAGGGTTAATGGACAGGGCTAGTGGACAGGGCTAGTGGACAGGGCTAGTGGACAGGGTTAATGGACAGGGCTAGTGGACAGGGTTAATGGACAGGGCTAATGGACAGGGCTAGTGGACAGGGTAAGTGGACAGGGTTAATGGACAGGGCTAGTGGACAGGGCTAGTGGACAGGGCTAATGGACAGGGTTAATGGACAGGTCTAGTGGACAGGGCTAGTGGACAGGGCTAGTGGACAGGGCTAATGGACAGGGCTAGTGGACAGGGTGAGTGGACAGGGCTAGTGGACAGGGCTAATGGACAGGGCTCGTGGACAGGGCTAGTGGACAGGGCTAGTGGACAGGGCTAATGGACAGGGTTAATGGACAGGGTTAATGGACAGGGCTAATGGACAGGGCTAATGGACAGGGCTAGTGGACAGGGTTAATGGACAGGGCTAGTGGACAGGGCTAGTGGATAGGCTAATGGACAGGGCTAGTGGACAGGGCTAGTGGGCAGGGCGAGTGGACAGGGCTAGTGGACAGGGCTAGTGGACAGGGCTAATGGACAGGGCTAGTGGACAGGGCTAGTGGACAGGGTGAGTGGACAGGGCTAGTGGACAGGGCTAATGGACAGGGCTAGTGGACAGGGTGAGTGGACAGGGCTAGTGGACAGGGCTAGTGGACAGGGCTAGTGGACAGGGTGAGTGGACAGGGCGAGTGGACAGGGCGAGTGGACAAGGCTAATGGACAGGGCTAGTGGACAGGGCTAGTGGACAGGGCTAGTGGACAGGGCGAGTGGACAGGGCAAGTGGACAGGGCGAGTGGACAGGGTGAGTGGACAGGGCTAGTGGACAGGGCTAGTGGTTGGGGAACCATATTTCTCATGTTAAACCTAAATTTAAACTACCCAGAGAAAGAAGAGTTGTTGACACAGTCTTGATGGGAAATGGTTTTGGATACTGGGGGCAAGTTTTCCTTTTAAACACAAAACAGCAAAAGACAGAGATAACGAATTTGAATAAAATGAGACCACTGTGTTTCCTCGCCAAGTTGCTTCACTTCTCTCCTTAACATCTTCAATTCCTGGTGTTTCTTCCCACAGCCTCAGGTTGACTTGCAGGGTTTGATTTAATAATTCAGTGTTGATACAGCGTGTGTGACACAACAAGGGATTGACAGCACTTCACAAGGAACCCATGGACAAAATCTAGCCAACTACTGTGCTACAATACCGAGATAGTAACTGTAAAAGGCATTAAGACAGTAAAATCCTGGATCAAAAGGAGGCCATTGAGCCCATCAAGTCTGCTCCACCCCACAAAAAAATTAGAGAGAGTCATGAACACAGTCCAGCCCATCACACAAACCAACCTTCCACCCATTGACTCTGTCTACACTTGCCACTCCCTTCAGGAAAACAGCCAACATCATCAAAGACCCCTCCCACCCCAGTTATACTCTCTTCCACCCTCTTCCACCCTCTTCCACTGGGCGGAAGATATAAAAGTTTATAAACATGTACAAACAGATTCAAGAACAGCTTCTTCCCCGCTGTTATCAGACTTTTGAACAGATCTCTCAAATGCTAATGCTGATCTCTGTCTCTCTCTGCACCGTCTCTGTAGCTGTAACACTGTATTCTGCACTCTGTTCTGTTACTCTGATGTACTTGGCATGGGATAATCTAACTGAATAGCACACAAAACCACATCTTTCACTGTATCTTGGTATATATGACAACAATAAATCAAATCAAATCATTCAATGAGATCATGTTTGATTGATATTTATCAACTCTGCTGTCTTTTCTCCGTGATCCATGATTCCCTCGCTGACCTTCAATACACTTGACAACTCAGCCTTGACAGCCCTCTGCAGTAAAGGATTCTACAGATTTACTGTGCTCTGAGAGAAGAGATTCCTCTTCATCTCTGTCTTAAATGTATGCTGACACACTCTGACAGTATGCTCCCTGGTCCTAAAAGGCCAATTTCCTCACCCTCTCTCCATAACACAGACCCTCCATATCTGGGATCAACCCAGTGACCTTCCAATCTCTCCAATGGCAGCATGTCTGTCCTTAGATAAGAGCCCAAAACTATTCACAGTATTCCTGCTGTAATCTGACGATCTTCCAGAATTGCTAACACCTCCTCTTTAGGAACCTCAATCCCATCTAATCTAGTAACCTGTATCTCAGTATTCTCCTCGACAACATTGTCTTGGTCCAGTGTGAATACTGATGACAAATATTCATTCAGCACTTCCCCTATCTCTTCTGACTCCATGCACAACTTCCCACTACTGTCTTTGATTGGCTCTAATCTTACTTTAGTCATTCTTTTATTCCTGATATACCTATGGAAAGCCTTAGGGTTTTCCTTGATGCTAGCCGGCAACGACTTTTCATGCCCCCTCCTGGCTCTTCTTAGCTCCCTCCTTAGGTCTTTCCTGGCTAACTTGTAACTCTCAAGCACCCTGAGTGTTCACATCTCATCCTAACATAAGCCTCCCTCTTTCTCTTGACAAGAGATTCAACTTCTTTAGTAAACCACGGCTCCCTCGCTTGACCAATTCCTCCCTGTCTGACAGGTACATACTTATCAAGGACATGCAGTAGCCGTTCCTTGAATAAGCTCCACATTTCAATTGTGCCCTGCAGTTTCCTTCCCCAATCTATGCATCCTAAATCTTGCCTAATCATATACAATTGCCCTTCCCCCAGCTATAACTCTTGCCCTCTGGTGTATACTTGTCGCTTTCCATCACTAAAGTAAACATAACCGAATTGTGGTCACTATCACCAAAGTGCTCACTTACCCCCAAATCTAACACCTGGCCGGGTTCATTACCCAGTACCAAATCCAGTGTGGCCTCGCCCCCTTGTTGGCCTGTTTACATACTCTGTCAGAAAACCCTCCTGCACACATTGGACAAAACCTGACCCAGCTAAAGTACTTAAACTATAGTATTCCCAGTCAATATTGGGGAAGTTAAAGTCCACCATAACAACTACACTGTTACTCTCATTCCTATTGAGGGTCATCTTTGCTATCCTTACCTCTATGTCACTGGAACTATTTGGAGGCCAATGGAAAGCTCCCAACAGAGTGACCTCTCCTTTTCTGTTTCTAACCTCAGCCCAAACTACCTGAGTAGACAAGTGCTCAAATGTCCTTTCTGCCACCATAATACTGTCCTTGACTAACAATGCCCCCACCCCGACCCCCACCTCAACCGTTTTACCATCTTCTCTGTTCTTGCTAAAATGTCTAAATCCCGGAAGCTGCAACAACCATTCCAGTCCCTGCCCTACCCATGTCTCTGAAATGGCCACAACATCAAAATCCCAGGTACCAACCCATGCTGCAAGTTCATCCACCTTATTCCGGTTGGTCCTGGCATTGAAGTAGACATATTTCAATCACCTTCCTGCTTGCCAGTGAACTCTTGCGACCTTGAAACCTTATTTCAGACCTCATGACTCTCAACCTCCTGTACACCCGAACTACAATTTGGGTTCCCACCCCCCTGCTGAATTAATTAAACCCATCCATTATCAAATCTCCCCCCCCCCCACCCCCCTACCCCCCCAGGATGTTGGTACCCCTCTGATTCGGGTGTAGACCATCCTGTTTGTAGAGGGCCCACCTTCCCCATAAAGAGCCCCAGTTAACCAGGAATCCAAAACCCTCCCTCCTGCATCATCCCTGGAGCCATGTGTTCAACTCCTCTTTCTCCCTATTCCTCACCTTGCTAGCACGTGGCACAGGTAACAAACCAGAGATAACAACTCTGTTTGCTCTAGCTCTAAGTTTCCACCCTAGCTCCCTGAATTTCTGCTTTAAATCCCCATTCCTTTTTCTACCTATGTCATTGGTGTCTATGCGGACCACGACTTAGGGCTGCTCCCCCACCCCCTCAAGGATCCCAAAAACACAATCAGAGACAACACGAGCCCTGGCACCTGG
The DNA here is from genome assembly GCF_047496795.1 of Chiloscyllium punctatum. Taxonomy (NCBI): domain Eukaryota; kingdom Metazoa; phylum Chordata; class Chondrichthyes; order Orectolobiformes; family Hemiscylliidae; genus Chiloscyllium; species Chiloscyllium punctatum. The sequence goes on from NC_092760.1 coordinate 89,604,790, forward strand.
GAGGCAACACACCAACCGTGAGTCTCTCTCGTCCCCACAGAACCTCCTATCTGTCCCCCTAACTATGGAGTCCCCAATGATTAATGCTCTGCTCCTTCCCCCTTCCCTTCTGAGCAACAGGGACAGACTCTATGACAGAGACCTGGACCCCATGGCTTATGACTGGTAAGTTGTACCCCCCTAACAGTACCCAAAACGGTATAGTTGTTATTGAGGGAACGGCCACAGGGGATCCCTGCACTGCCTGCCGGATCCCTTTCCATCCCCTGACTCTAACCCATCTGCCTTTTTGTTTCACTTGAAGTGTGACTACCTCCCTCTAACTCCTCTCAATAACCCCCTCTGCCTCCCAAATGATCTAAGGTTCATCCAGCTCCAGTTCCCTAACGCAGTTTTTGAGAAGCTGGAGTCGGGTTCACTTCCCACAGATGAAGTGGTGACCCTTACCTCCCACATTCTGCAGGAGGAACATTCAACTGACTTAACCTCCATTCCCTCTATTCTAAATTCCCAACGACATGACTAAAATCTAAAAAAAAATAAAAACTAGTAATTTTACCAATCAGGCGCACAGAATGTGTTTTTAGCAATTCTGGAAAGTGTGAAAATAAATAAGTCCCCTGGGCCCAATGGGATTTATCCTAGGATTCTCTGGGAAGCCAGGGAAGAGATTTCAGAGCCTTTGGCTTTGATCTTTATGCTGTCATTGTCTACAGGAATAGTGCCAGAAGACTGGAGGATAGCAAATGTTGTCCCTTTGTTCAAGAAGGGGAGTAGAGACAACCCTGATAATTATAGACCAGTGAGTCTTACTCTGGTTGTGGGTAAAGTGTTGGAAAAGGTAATAAGAGATAGGATTTATACTCATCTAGAGAGGAATAAGTTGATGAGGGATAGTCAACACGGTTTTGTGAAGGGTAGGTCGTGCCTCACAAACCTTACTGAGTTCTTTGAGAAGGTGACCACATAGGTGGATGAAGGTAAAGTGATTGATGTGGTGTATATAGATTTCAGTAAGGCATTTGATAAGGTTCCCCACGGTAGGCTATTGTGCAAAATACGGAGGCATGGGATTGAGGGTGATTTAGTGGTTTGGATCAGAAATTGGCTAGCTGAAAGAAGACAGAGGGTGGTGGTTGATGGGAAATGTTCATCCCGGAGTTCAGTTACTAGTGATGTACCAAAAGGATCTGTTTTGGGTCCACTGCTCTTTGTCATTTTTATAAATGACCTGGATGAGGGTGTAGAAGGATGTGTTAGTAAATTTGTGGATGATACTCAGGTCGGTGGAGTTGTGGACTGTGCCGAAGGATGTTGTGGGTTACAGAGTAACATAGATAAGCTGCAGAGCTGGGCTGAGAGGTGGCAAATGGAGTTTAAAGTGGAAAAGTGTGAGGTGATTCACTTTGGAAGGAGCAACAGGAATAAAGTATACTGGGCTAATGGTAAGATTCTTGGTAATGTGTAGATGAGCAGAGAGATCTCGGTGTCCATGTACATAGATTCCTGCAAGCTGCCACCCAGGTTGATGGGGTTGTTAAGAAGGCGTATGGTGAGTTAAGTTTTATTGATAGAGGGATTGAGTTTCGGAGCCATGAGGTCATGCTGCAGCTGCACAAAACTCAAGTGCGGCCGCACTTGGTGTATTGCATATAGTTCTGGTCACCGCATTATAGGAAGGATGTGGAAGCTTTGGAAAAGCTTCAGAGGAGATTTACCAGGATGTTGCCTGGTCTGGAGGGAAGGTCTTATTAGGAAAGGCTGAGGGACTTGAGGCTATTTTCGTTGAAGAGAAGAAGGTTGAAAGGTGACTTAATTGAGAGATATATGATAATCAGAGGGTTAGATAGGGTGGACGGGGAGAGCCTTTTTCCTCAGATGGTGATGGCTAGCACAAGGGGCATAGCTTTAAATTGAGGGGTGATAGATGTAGGACAAATGTCAGAGGTAGGTTCTTTACTCAAAGAGTAGTAGGGGTGTGGAATGCCCTGCCTGCAACAGTAGTAGACTCACCAACTTTAAGGACATTTAAATGGTCATTTAATAAACATATGGATGAGAATGGAATAGTGTAGGTTAGGGGTCACGGTTAAGGATGAAGGGGTAAACCTTTTAGGACTGAGATGAGAAGAAATATCTTCACCCAGAGAGTGGTGAGCCTGTAGGATTCACTTGGGTGAGATCAGAACATTATATGTTTTCAAGAAGGAGGCAGAAACAGCTCTTATAGGTCAGGGGAGCAAGGGATACGGGGGTGGGGGGGGTGGTGGGGGGGGAAGGCTGGAAGACAATGTTGAGTTCAATGAGTAGCCGTGATCACATTGAATGGGGAGCAGGATTGGGGAGGGGGGGGGGGTCAAATGGCCTCCTCCTGCTCCTATCCTCTATGTTTCCACGTTTACAGATATCCAATCCTCTCTAAATCACTGCTACTCACTCAGTCCCCAGTGCCCACTGTTCAGCCACATCTTGTCATTGTTCAGTTGGGGAACATCACATACAGATAAACAATCTGACAAATCCACACATAAGCTTCAATTGACAGACAGGGAGACTGAACAGAGAGCAAATGGTTCCAGGCTGTGGTTTGTCCATACACCTCCCACCTACCCCTGCCATGATGACCTTGATAATCCTTAATGGTTTGCTGCACACAGCTCCCCGCGACAGGAATCGGGGAGTGGGGGGTTAGTGACGGGGGGTGGGGGGGGTGGGGGGGGTCTGTCAGCTCCTGTTGGTCTCTAACATGTGACACAGCTGAGTACTGACACGGACAAGGAGAGCTTACTCCTCCTCTGCCTTAATGTTCTTCACCCGCCACTTGCTCGCTGCACAGCTTCCATTTACCTGGTGCCTCACATCTCACACGTCGCCACGATGCCAGCTCCAATTGTGCACAACACAGCACCCCAGAGCGGTGTGAGACTCTCCCTGTCTGGAGCAGTCTGGAGATACCCCCACCCCAGAACAGTGTGAGACTCTCCCTGTCTGGAACAGTTTGGAGATACCCCCACCCCAGAACAGTGTGAGACTCTCCCTGTCTGGAGCAGTTTGGAGATACCCCCACTCCAGAACAGTGTGAGACTCTCCCTGTCTGGAGCAGTTTGGAGATACCCCCACTCCAGAACAGTGTGAGACTCTCCCTGTCTGGAGCAGTTTGGAGATACCCCCACTCCAGAACAGTGTGAGACTCTCCCTGTCTGGAGCAGTTTGGAGATACCCCCACCCCAGAGCGGTGTGAGACTCTCCCTGTCTGGAGCAGTTTGGAGATACCCCCACCCCAGAGCGGTGTGAGACTCTCCCTGTCTGGAGCAGTTTGGAGATACCCCCACCCCAGAGCGGTGTGAGACTCTCCCTGTCTGGAGCAGTTTGGAGATACCCCCACCCCAGAACAGTGTGAGACTCTCCCTGCCTGGAACAGTCTGGAGATACCCCCACTCCAGAACAGTGTGAGACTCTCCCTGTCTGGAGCAGTCTGGAGATACCCCCACCCCAGAACAGTGCGAGACTCTCCCTGTCTGGAGCAGTCTGGAGATACCCCCACTCCAGAACAGTGTGAGACTCTCCCTGTCTGGAGCAGTTTGGAGATACCCCCACCCCAGAACAGTGTGAGACTCTCCCTGTCTGGAGCAGTCTGGAGATACCCCCACCCCAGAACAGTGTGAGACTCTCCCTGTCTGGAGCAGTCTGGAGATACCCCCACCCCAGAACAGTGCGAGACTCTCCCTGTCTGGAGCAGTTTGGAGATACCCCCACCCCAGAACAGTGCGAGACTCTCCCTGTCTGGAGCAGTCTGGAGATACCCCCACTCCAGAACAGTGTGAGACTCTCCCTGTCTGGAGCAGTCTGGAGATACCCCCACCCCAGAACAGTGTGAGACTCTCCCTGTCTGGAGCAGTTTGGAGATACCCCCACCCCAGAACAGTGTGAGACTCTCCCTGTCTGGAGCAGTCTGGAGATACCCCCACCCCAGAACAGTGCGAGACTCTCCCTGTCTGGAGCAGTTTGGAGATACCCCCACCCCAGAGCCAGACTATCAGGATTCCCATCATCTGCTCCGTGCTGACCCTGGTCACAGCCCGTGCAGCAGTTTGGTGAAAGTACCACCTTAGCCAAGTGACCAACACATTACATCAAAACCGAGTGCCCGCAGCATCCATCTCAGACCAACAGCAACCATTCCCCTTCCTACTGCATTCAGATCAAGTGCATCGTCACATTCCATGACGTGGAGGTGCCAATGTTGGACTGGGGTGGGCAAAGTCAAAAGTCGCATGACACCAGGTTTATTTGAAGTCACAAGCTTTTGCAGCGCTGCACCTTCATCGGTCACCTGGCCTTCACCTGACGAAGGAGCAGCCCTCCAAAAGATTGTGTTTTCGAATAAACCTGTTGGACTATAACCTTGTTCCATGTGACTTCTGACTTCAAGAAAGTGCTCCATACAGTTCCTAGGTTAAAGGGATTAAAGGGAATGAAAGTGAAAGTAGGAACAGAGGGTTGAGCTGGATGATCAGCCATGATCATGTTGAATGGGTTAGCAGTGTTTAAGGGCTGAATAGCCTACTCCTGCTCTTATTTTTCTGTGTTTTTTTGGCAAAACATCATGGAATCAGAGTTCACCAACCAATCAATTTTCCCTGCTCAAACAGGAAAAATGTTAATTTCTGGTTATCCTGGTTTATCTTGCGAACTATTCAGGTGCATGAAAGATGAAATACTTTAATAAGTTGTATCTCAATTCCCTCAGCACTCACATCCTGCACTACCAAGAGACTATTGTATAAAACCAACTGTTTGTCGGGGTTTGATGCACTTAAAAGTGAGCAAGACTTTGGGATATTGAAAAAGGCAATGCATTGCTGTTTATCAAGTGGGAGCAGTTTCGAATCCCATCATAAACTCCATTACTGGTTCAGTCAATATCCACTGCAAAGAAAGAATTGCAACAAAGGTTCCTGGATTGTGATCAGGAACAAGATTCCTGGAAATTGGTTCCTCTCAGATTGTAAACACCAACCAATTAATGGCTGGATTTTAGAAAATTTACAAAACATCTTTTAATTGATGAAATTTGTGGAGCAAGAATGGAGTTGGAACATGCCGAATTTTTAATTGATGAGAATTAAGAGCTAACCATAGTTACAGCCATTAATATTTGGGGGCTATGAGTAATTGGTTTGTTATTTGAATATATTTGGCAATATTTCCCAAGAGATTAAACATTGCAACATTATAACGCAACTTGTAATGAAATGAAGCTGTAATTGTGAAAATGTTTATCACGGAAATGATATTAAAAAAAACGATGACATGAGATCAGCGTGACAGGATCTGAATTGGAAGATCAAAGCATAGAATCAGCTTGGACTGAGTGAAGAAACAGCAAGGAACAGCAAAGATTGGCAGGAGTGAGAGAGGTCACCCAACACCAATGATAATGTCAAGCATGGGGGAAATTTGGGAAATTAGAGGTGTGTGTAAGAAGGGTAAGTCAGCAACCATTGGGAAGATTAATCTGTGTATAAACTATCTAAACCTAACTAGGACTACTGCTGTGTAGGATGACTTCCTGGGATGGAATGAAATGTTATTCTCAAACAGAATGTTGAGGAATCAATCAGAGGATGAGCTATTATTTATTTAGCATTGCAGAATGATGGCTGGATGGTCAGTTGGCTGGATGGCTGGTTTGCAGGATTCTGACAGAGTGGGTTTAATTCCCATGCTGGCTGAGGTCACCATAAAGGACTGCCCTTCTCAACCTCACCCCTCACCTCCAGTCCTCTCTCCAATAAGACAGCAGCTCTGAGGGATTATGGTGACTTTACCTATTGTGCAATGATGCAATGTTAATTAATAATTTCTTTGTTAAAGGAAGAATGACCATAATAAGAAAGAATTTTACAGTAAGTAGAAAAAGTAGAGTTTTCAATCTGAAAAAAAGGAAACTACAAAGGAATGAGGGCAAAACTGGCTGTGGTAGATCAGAAAGTTACATTAAACAATATGACAGCAGATAAGCATTAGTAAGTACTTAAAGAAATAAAACATGGTTTACAACATATTTAAATTCCTTCAAAGATCAAAACCCACCAAGAATGTTGGTCGAACATGCTGACAAGAGAAGTTAAAGGAAGAGGCTTATAAAATTGCCAAAAAAATGAGTAGACCTGAGGAATTTGAGCATTTGAGAATTCAGCATAATCGGGCCAAACTACTGATTAAGAAAGGGAAAATGGAATTTGGAATTTGTGAGAAACATAAAAATGGACGGTAAAAGCTTCTATAAGTGTGTTAAAACATGAGCAAAGATATTTGGGATTTTTCTAGAGATGGACTGCAAAACTTGGACGAGGAATAAGGAAACAACAGAAAAACTAAACAATACTTTGAGCAGAGTCTTACTGGGGTCTGAGTGACACGGCCAGTATGAGGCTGATCTCAATTTGAGTTGAGATCAGTGTGGTGCTGGAAAGCACAGCAGGTCGGGCAACATCCGAGGAGTAGGAAAATCAATGTTTCAGGCAAAAGCCCTTCAGCAGACATCATATCTATGCCCGAAACTTCGATCTTCCTGTTCCTCGGATGCTGCCTGTCCTGCTGCACTTTTCCAGCACCATTCTAATCTAAACTCTGGTTTCCAGCATCTGCAGTCCTCACTTTTGCCTAGCTGATCTCAATTTGAGAGCATCTCACTCCATCTTCTATGCATTTGCTGAGCAGCAAGGTGAATTCATCACGAGACAACAACATTAAGGGGGATTTTAGCTCATTAAATACATTATTAATATCCAAACTCACCTCATTACTATTCATTTTCCAAAAACATTAACTGCTAAGAAATCTCAACATGAAAATGAGAGCGGCTGGAAAATAGTTATCAGATCACAGTAAAAACGTAAAGGAAGAAGAATTCTAGGAAGGGGATAAGTCAAACATGGTTAACCAGTGAAGGGAAATTGGCATCAAAGTGGGAGAAAAAGCATAAAATGTGGCAAAGATGAGTGGTAAGCCAGAGTATTAGAAAAGTTTTTAAAACCAACAAACGGTGACTAAAAATAATAAAGAGGGAAAAGAATAATTTTGGGTTTACTTGCAAGTAATATCAAGATGGACAGCAAGAGGTTTAAATATATTAAAAGGGAGAGAGAAGCTAAAGTGAACTTAGACTTCTTAGAGAATGAGGCTGGGCAAATAATAATGGGGAACAAGGAAATGGCAGATAGAGATGAATAAATACTCTGTATCAGACTTCAAAGTAGAAGACACAAATAAGTCCTCAATGGGCAAAAGGAGCACAGGAAATAAATACAACAACTATCACTCAAACAATAATGTAGGTATGATGCAGTTGAGGATATTAAAAGAACCAGCTACAGAGAAAGTGGATACACTGGCAGTGATCTTCATGGAATCCTTAAATTCTGCTGGAGTTCCAGAGAATTGGAAAACTGCGAACATGTTTCTTTTAAAATGGAAGCAACAAAAACTAACTATGCACCAGTTAGCTTAATGTCTACTACTGGGGAAACACTAGAGTCTATTATAAAGTCTATTATAAATAGCAGAACATTTTGAAATGCAGAACAGTCAGTGTTGCTTCAGGAAGGGGACATTGTGCCTGACAAATTTATTAGGATTCTTTGAGGAGGTAACAAGCAGGACTTTATTATTCACTCATGGGATGAGGACATCGCTGGCTGGGCAAGTAATTATTGCCCATCCCTAATTGCCCAGAGGGCAGTTAAGAGTCAACCACATTGCTGTGGGGGTCTGGAGTCACATGTAGGCCAGACCAGGTATGAAAGGCAGTTTTTTTTTCCCCCTAAAGGACATTAGTGAACCAGATGGGTTTTCCCAACAATCATTTCATGGTCATTATTAGACTCTTAATTCCACTTTATTTTTGTTGAATTCGAATTCCACCATCTGCCATGGACAGACTCAAACGCAGGTCTCCGGAACGTTCCTGGGTCTTTGGATTAATAGTTGGAGAATAACACCAGTAGGCCATAGCCTAGTGACACTGACTGTCCATCACAGGATCCTCTGTACCTCTCCCTGTAGCTCTCCCTCTCCCTGTCCCTGTTTGTCTCCTTCTCAGTGACACTGACTGTCCATCACAGGGTCCTCTGTACCTCTCCCTCTCCCTGTAGCTCTCCCTCTCTCTGTCCCTGTCTGTCTCCTCTCAGTGACATTGACTGTTCCTCTTGCCCCTTGTGAGAACAAAAGCAGCAGCCTGCTGCCCCTGTTTTCTACACCAGTTAGGTTGGTATTATTGCTGAGAACTCCCCTCCCCTGAATGTGTGTCTAACAGTCTCCAATGAAGCTGCAGTGTTCTCTCTAGAGGGTAGTTCTGGGCTGCCTCTCAGGGGCTCCTCTCATTCTCTCCAGTTAAGCCCAAAGGACAGTAAAGTCCTACACTTGGCCCCAGTTTGGTTGTCAGAGTTACCAGGAAGTTGACATGCCCAAAACCAATCCTCCTTTGGGATCCACCCTGGGTTCTTTTTGCCAGGGTGGGTTCCCTCGACCTTCGACTCTCCCGAGGTATCCATGAGGTGATGGAGCTCCTTGCCCAGATCTGAGTGGATGTCTCAGGGTCCGTCCACATACACTGAACCCAGACACTGCCTCCCAGGCACAACCCCCCAGTCCAGTTCCTCTGGAGCTTTAGCCTGGGGCTGTGAATGGTCCAGTTTCAGTGTGCAGCTATGAGGAGGGGGGAGGGGACCGGATGAAGGGCTTCTGCCTGAAACATTGACTCTCCTACTCTTCAGATGCTGCCTGACCTGCTGAGCTTTCCCAGTGCTGCACTTTATCCACTGTGACTCTCCAGCATTTGCAGTCCTCAATATCTCCTATGAGGGAGGGATTGACTGGCTGAGGATTTGCTGCAGTACACTGGCAGAGGGAGCCTTACGCATTTAGCTCCTGGTTTTTCCTTGCTGCTTACCAGCGATTTGGGCTGGAAACTGAAGCAAGATAACTCCTGTCACCCTCATACCACGCACATTGCACCAATGCCTTGAAAGCTCTAATTGTGAAATCATATGCAGTAGCTCTGGTGACCTGATCTATGGTATGATTCTACTATCAGTGTTAAAACTGCCATTGATGTTTTAGGAAGCTTAATTTCCTTGAGGAGCTCAGGAAACACATTTGGCGAACATACTGTACAACCGATGTGCCTTCAGTGTGACAATCATTATAGTGTTGTCTCCTCAGGCTTTATTTTCCAATCCCTTATAGTTCTTTCTCATGTATATCTCTATCATTTCAGGCCCCTTCAATGGGTGGAAGATGAGCCCATTGATGTTGGCACATGGAGACCCAGAACCAGCATGCTTTTGGAATTAGTCTCCTAGCAGCAGTCATTCATGTTATGTGGTCTTTCTTTCCTGAGCATTGCCACCCCCTGAAACTGACTTCAAGCATTTTTCATTGCCTGTTCTGCGTGAATAGCCACAGGCCCTTTGCCAATTGTCCTTGTCAAAAGAAAACCCAAGCACAGCCTTTCAAGTTTGTCACAGTGTGCGACGGAGATTTCTCCGGCATTGTTGTTTAGATGGTGGTTAGCACTGTAAACTGGGCTTGGAAAAGAATACACAATAAGGAGTGATTGAGGCTTCATGCAGTCTCCAGATGCTGGCATGTTTATTAATTTACAAAACTCATGTCATTGCCTATAAAGAAAAGATCAGCTTTCGTTGACGACCAGCGCCATTTACTTGTTGTGCATTAACAATATCGATGCAATGTCCCAACTTTTCCTTCACTTATTATTACCTGAACGTTTTCACTGAGCAGATATTTTACACTGTTGTGCAAAGTCTCTAGCCTGTGTCAAGAAACTAATTTTGTGGAGGTGCCGGTGTTGGACTGGGGTGGACAAGGTCAGAGGTCACACGACACCACATTATAGTTCAACAGGTTTATTTGAAATCAGAAACTTTCGGAGCACCAAGCTTGTGATTTCAAATAAACTTGTGGGACTATAACCCGGTGTCATGTGACATTTAGCCTTGGAAACTGATGTGACAATAAATCAGCCGAGAGATTGAAAATGTATTGAGATCACAGTTTTTATATTTAGTGGGTGACCCTTGGTGATAAATAACGGAAATGGTATTAACTGTGTAGTTCTCTGTGGTCAGTTCACTCAGTCTGGCTGAAGGAAGGTGCACTGGGTGGGAACATTTATTTTGAGAAAAAGAGGAAAAATGTTCATTCTCAAGCAAAACGGTTTTAAAATATTCTGTTCTGAGCTAATGGTTCCCACATCCTAACTGCTCATTTCCTTCTTTAGAATTGGTTTCAACATCACTGAAGACACAGCCAGAGATGCTTGCTCCTTTTGTAACAGTCAGGCTGTTCCTCCTCTCCTGTACAGCGCCTGACAATGCAAGACCTTAATGTAGAAGTGTCTGAAAATAGCACTTTCGAAACAAGGTGGGTGGGACTGCAGTAAAGAGCTGCTAACAATAGCAGACAGGGCAAAGCACAAAGCTCGGTCGTAATAATAACGAAGTGGGTGAGGATTTTTTTTTAAATGTTATTTTATTGATAGATGCCTTTTCTTTGTTAAGATTGAAATAGGAGAGATTTTTATCTGTGCTGGTATGAAGACCAGGCAACATTGCCACCCTGAGCCTGCTGACTATTTGATGAGAACACAGGAGACATACCAAACCACGTGTAATCCCACACAGCAATGCAGCAAAAACATTTCAGGGCAGGTTGATATGATTTTCATTGCCATCCTCATGAAAACATAACAATATGGCCCACCAAAGCCAGTCCTTAATGTACAACCCACTCACCATTACTCCTATATTTCTATTACAACTGTATTCCATTCTCTCTGAGCATTACCCCTGATACTAGAAGGCATAGGTTTAAGGTGAGAGGGAAAAGATTTAAAAGGGACGTTGGGCAACTTTTTCACACAGAGGGTGTTGCGTGTATGGAATGAGTTGCCAGAGGAAGTGGTGGAGGCTGGTACAATTTCAGCATTTAAAAGGCAGCTGGATGAGTATATGAATAGGAAGGTTTGAGGGATATGGGCCAAGTGCTGACAAGTGGGACAAGATTAATTTTGGATATTTGGTCGGTGTGGATGAGTTGGACCGAAGGATCTGTTTCTGTGCTGTACATCTCTGTGACTCTGAAGACACTGAAAACCCAGACACTCAGCTCTCAAACGGCTATCCTAAACCTCACCACCTATATTTAAGCCAAGGCAAATTCTTTAAACTTAATGTTTTGTCCAAGGTTTTGGTTATTCCTCCTGTTTATACCCTTCTGCAGTTTAAAGTCAAATTTTGCTTTCTTGTAAATCTGTGAAATACTTTGTGATGACATGAAAAGCCTAATTTAAATATTATTGATTCTGGTGCATATCCATGTGACTCTAAATTTGTTTATGGGATGTGGGCATTGTAGGAGGGCCAGCATTTATTGTCACAGTCTTAGAGTCATAAAGCACAGAAACAGACCCCTTAGTCCAACCAGCCCATGCTGAACTTAATCCCAAACTAAACTAGTTCCCTTCATCCCTAATCACTGGAAGGACAACCACATTGATTTCAATAAAATTTGGAATTGAAAGGGAGTGAGAATGTAATGACTGGTATATAAACTCACTTGGATTAGTGGTGCTGGAAGAGCACAGCAGTTCAGGCAGCATCCAAGGAGCTTCAAAATCAACGTTTCGGGCAAAAGTCCTTCATTCCTGATGAAGGGCTTTTGCCCAAAACGTCGGTTTCGAAGCTCCTTGGATGCTGCCTGAACTGCTGTGCTCTTCCAGCACCACTAATCCCGAATCTGGTTTCCAGCATCTGCAGTCAGTGTTTTTACCACCTTTATAAACTCACTTGGTTCACTCATGTCCTTTCGTGAAGGAAATCTGCCATCCTTACCTGGTCTAGCCTACATGTGACTCCAGACCCACAGCAATGTGGCTGATAAAGTCCCGCATAGGAGGTTAGTGAGTAAAATTAGGGCGTATGGTATTGGGGGCAAAGTACTAACTTGGATTGAAAGTTGGTTGTCTGATAGGCAACAAAAAGTAGTGATAAACGGCTCCATTTTGGAATGTCAGGCAGTGAACAGTGGGGTACCACAGGGATCAGTTCTGGGACTGCAGCTTTTTACAATATATATTAATGATATAGAAGATGGTACTGGTCATAACATTAGCAAATTTGCTGATGATACAAAGCTGGGTGGCAGGGTGAAATGTGATGAGGATGTTAGGAGATTACAGGGTGACCTGGACATGTTAGGTGAGTGGGCAGATGCATGGCAGATGCGGTTTAATGTGGAAAAATGTATGGTTATCCACTTTGGTGGCAAGAACAGGAAGGCAGATTACTACCTCAATGGAATCAATTTAGGTAAAGGGGCAGTACAGAGAGATCTAGGTGTTCTTGTACACCAGTCAATGAAGGTAAGCATGCAGGTACAGCAGGTAATGAAGAAGGCAAGGAGCATGCTGGCCTTCATAACAAGAGGGATTGAGTATAGAAGCAAAGAGGTTCTTCTGCAGCTGTACAGGGCCCTGGTGAGACCACACCTGGAGTATTGTGTGCAGTTCTGGTCTCCAGATTTTAGGAAAGACATTCTGGCTATTGAGAGAGTGCAGTGTAGGTTCACGAGGTCAATTCCTGGAATGGCGGGACTACCTTACACTGAAAGGCTGGAGTGACTGAGCTTGTATACCCTTGAGTTTAGAAGACTGAGAGGGGATCTGATTGAGACATATAAGATTATTAAAGGATTGGACACTCTGGAGGCAGGAAACCTGTTTCCGCTGATGGGTGAGTGCCGAACCAGAGGACCCAGCTTAAAAATACGGGGTAGACCATTTAGGACAGAGATGAGGAGAAACTTCTTCACCCAGAGAGTGGTGGCTGTGTGGAATGCTCTGCCCCAGAGGGCAGTGGAGGCCCAGTCTCTGGATTCATTTAAGAAAGAGTTGGATAGAGCTCTCAAGGATTGTGGAATCAAGGGTATGGAGATAAGGCAGGAACAGGATACTGATTAAGGATGATCAGCCATGATCATATTGAATGGTGGTGCAGGCTGGAAGGGCAGAATGGCCTACTCCTGCACCTATTGTCTATTGTCTATTGTCTTTTGACTCTTCACTGCTGAGCAAACTACTCAGTCCATAGGCATTTCGAGATGAACTAACATTGCTGGCCTTGCCAGTATTACCCACATCCTGTGATGAATAATGGAACGCTAATTCCAATGGATGCATTTCTGAAAACTATACATTGGCTGTAGATAGCCAATAGCATTGTCATTTTAAATGGAAGGATTTGTTTTTCTGTGAATAAAGTTGGGTGCTCTGGTTTCATCCCAAGATCCAAAGATGTGCAGGTCAGGTGAATTGGCAATGCTAAATTGCCAAGTCAGGGGTAAATGTAGGGTTGGGGAATAGGTCTAGTGAGTTACTCTTCAGAAGGTCAGTGTGGTCTTGTTGGGTCAAAGGGCTTGTTTCCATACTGTAGGGAATCTAATCTAATCACCTAATCATCCAGGAGGGTTTTCTAGAGCAGTGCATAAGTAGTCTAACTTGGGATGGGGCCATACTGGACCTGGTGTTAGGTAATGAACCTGGCCAGGTGGGTGAAGTTTCAGTCAGGGATTACTTTGGGAGTTGTGATTGCAATTCCATAAATTTTGTTTGAATCAGAAATTGGCTAGCAGAAATAAGACAGAGGGTAATGGTTGATGGGAATTGTTTGTCCCGAAGCTCAGTTACCAGTGGTTTGCTGCAAGAATCCTTTTTGGAGCCATTGTTGTTTGTCATTTTTATAAGTAATCTGGGGATGGGCATAGAAGGATGGGTTAGTAAATTTGTGGACGACACTAAGGTCGGTGGAGTTGTGGATAGTGCAGAAGGATGTTGCAGGTTACAGAGGGACATAGATAAGCTGCAGGGCTGGGCTGAGAGGTGGCAAATAGAGTTTAATGCAGAAACGTCTGAGGTAGTTCACTTGGGAAGAAATAACAGAAATGCAGAGTACTGGGGATAATGGTAAAATTCTTGGCAGTGTAGATGAACAGAGAGATTTTGGTGTCCAGGTGCATAGTTCCCTGAAAGTTGCCACCCAGGTTGATAGGGTTGTTCAGAAGGCATATGGTGTATTGGCATTTCTTGGTCGGGGGATTGAGTTTTGGAGCCATGAGATCATGCTTCAGCTGTACAAGACACTGGTAAGGCCACACTCGGAGTATTGCGTTCAGTTCTGGTCACCTCATTATAGGAAGAATGTGGAAGCTTTGGAAAGGATGCAGAGGAGGTTTACTAGAATGCTGCCTGGTATGGAGGGAAGGACTTATGAGGGAAGGCTGAGGGAACTGAGGCTGTTTTTGTTTGAGAGAAGAAGGTTGAGAAGTGACTTAATTGAGACAGAGATGATAATCAGGGGGTTAGATCGGGTGGACAGTGAGAGCCTATTTCTTCGGATGGTGAAGGCTAGCAAGAGGGGGCAGAGCTTTAAATTGTGGGGTGATAGATATCAGAGATAGTTACTTTACTCAGAGAGTAGTAGGGGCATGGAATGGCCTAACTGCAACAATAGTAGACTTGCCAACGTTAAGGACATTTAAATGGACATTGGACATACATATGGGTAATAATGAAACAGTGTCGGTTAGATGGACACCAGATTAATTTCACAGGTCAGTGCAACACCGAGGATTGAAGGGCCTGCACTGAGCTGAAATGTTCTATGTTCTATTAACACACAAACAAGATGCAGAGTGTTTATCAGCAAGGAATTTGTTATGACAGCAGTTCAAGAAGGCAGCTTACCACCACCTTCTCAAGGTGCAACTAGGCGCATGCAATAAATGGCAGTCCAGCCAGCAACACCGACTCTAACTCTAGGACAGATGTATCAAAAGATGACTCTCAGGTCAAAACCTGTTCCTCAGCTCCAGCGAGATTCAGCGTGATCTAATCCAGCTCCCTCAGAACTTTATGTGTTTCAATAAGATTACCTCTCAACTCTCCTGTGTACAGGTCAAACCTACTCAATCTTTTGTTAAAGTATAAGCGCTTCATTCCCAGAATGAACCGAGTGAACATTCTCTGAAAAATGTCCAAGGCAAGTCTATCCTTGAGGAGTGCAAAGTTCCATTCCCTTTGTCTTTCATTACCAGCTGAACTTGGATGTTGGCTTTTTGTGATTCATACACAAGGACTCCTGGAATCCCTCTGTTCCACAGCTTTCTGCAGTCTTTCACCATTTAAATAATATTCAGCTCCTCAATTCTTCATGCTCAAGTGCATAATCTCATACTTGCCCTCATTATATTCTACCTGCAAAGTTTTTGCCCACTCACTTAACCTGTCTATAATCCCCTGCAGATACTTTGTGTGACCTATTTTTGTTTCATCCACAAACTTGGCTATAGTGTATTCACTTCCCTCTTCCTAATCATCCCTCTCGCATTGTGGGTCTACCTACAGCAGGTGGATTACAGCAGTTCAAATAGGCAGCTCACCTTCAGCTTCTCAAGGACAACGAGGGATGGGTAATAAATGCTGGGCCCAGTCAGTGACGCCCATGGTCCACAAGTGAATGACAAAAAACATGTAAGTAATTGTGGTCCCATTGTTGATCCCTGTGACACTGTAATAGTTATAGATGGCCATCTTGAAAATGCCCCCTTTATCCCAACTCTCTGGTTTCAGTGAGAGATCCTCTAACCATGCTAGTGTACCACCTCCAACACCATGGGCTCTTATCGTATTAAGCAGTCTAAAATGTCATTTGTTCCAATTCATCTGTTCCAGTTTTTAATGCTTCAACTGAGCCCCTCCCTTTTCACTGAGCCATGTCAACGTAGTCTTTCATACCTTTGCACTTGTCCCTAATGACACTCTGTTAATTGCATCAACTGACCCTCTGGTGTGGAGATCCATCTTCTTGTTGCTCCCTGGCTAATAACACTTTATCTGCATTCTGATTTCTTTCTTTCTTGCTGTTATGGGCTCCAGTTTGCTCTCCTCCCCAAGGGGGAGCGAGTGTTCTCTGTCCACCTCAGCAAACCTTGCCATAGTTTTAAAGACCAGAACTGCCCCTTCCCTGAGAAGCATCCCCTCCAGGTTGGGCTACACTATTAGTATTTCTTCTCCCTGCCTTTGGATCCCTTCCATTAGACCATAAGACATCGAAGCAGAAATTAGGCCATTCAGCCCATCAAGTCTGCTCTTCCATTTAATCATGGTTTACAAAATCATGAGGGACATGGATAGGATAAATAGACAAAATCTTTTCCCTGGGATCGGGGAGTCCAGAACTAGAGGGCATAGGCTTAGGGTGAGAGGGGAAAGATATAAAAGAGACCTACGGGGCAACTTTTTCACCCAGAGGGTGGTACGTGTATGGAATGAGCTGCCAGAGGAAGTGGTGGAGGCTGGTACATTGAAAAGGCATTTGGATGTGTATATGAATAGGAAGGATTTGGAGGAATATGGGTCGGGTGCTGGCAGGTGGGACTAGATTGGTTTGGGATATCTGGTTGGCATGGATGAGTTGAGCCAAAGGGTTTGTTCCGTGCTGTACATCACTATGACTCTATAGCTGGTAAGTTTCTCAACATCATTCTCCCACTTTCTCCCCATAGCCCTTGATCCCAACACTGGTAAATGTGCTGTTGTCCACAAACATGGTGTGACAAAGACTAGAGATGAGGTGTGCTACAAATGGAAGGTAAACATGTCTTGGAACCACCTCACCTCAACAAAACAACAAACTGCATTTATGTGTCACTTTGAACATAACTCAATGTTTCCAAGTTGTTTCATGACAGGGAACAATAACGAATTAATGAGAGGGTGTTGTTACAGGTCACTGAAGGTTTGGTCAAGAAAGATTGGTCATAGAGGCATTTGGAACAGAAGAGGCTGTTTGGCCAATCCAGTCTGCACTGATCAAAACAAAAATCACCTGCCAACAGCAATTCCTCTCTCCAGCACTTGGTCCACAACCTCGAATATTATGACATTTCAAGAGTTACCTTTTTAAAGGTTGTGAGGTTTCCTGCCTCAGCTCCCCTCTCAGGCAGTGCACCCCCATTTCCCGAAATCCCCCCAACCCCCTGCCCTTCAGATTAAAATTCTACTTGAGGCTTTAAGGAGGGTCTTCAGAGAAGCTACAGAAACAGGGTGGTTTGGAGAGAGATTTCCTGACCACAGGGTGCACTCAGGCAAAGTTGTGGCTTCTGCAGGACCCTCTGGTCTTTGCCGGTGCAGCCTATTGCAGATTGATGCTTTTGTAACATTGCGGTGAAATACAACGCAGAATAAATCAAAGACCCACCATCTTTGGGGTATATGCCAGTGGGTGAGGATGATATGTGAATCACAAATATATGAAGGCAGGCTGAGACTCCTTCCTGGAGGCTTCATTCACCCACACACCTCCTGTCCAGGCACAGACCTCCCCCATGGAAATCAAAATCTAACAGTGCCCTCCCTCCCTCCTCATGCTCCAAAGACAACAAGACCAATCCTCCTATTTGCAGGATCCCTGTTACCCCCTCCATTCCCTTGTAAATACAAATTCATCAATTTACTCACATCACAAAGTGTATTATTCAGAACTTACTGTGCAGGAAAATGCATATAGACCCACTTTTTTCAAAATGACTTGCAATATTTTCTCTTTTTACCTATCGCTCTCCAATTATTTTTCTTGCTCACTCATTCATTGCATTCAGGGTTGACGCAGTGGCTCAGTGGTTAGTACTGCTGCCTCACAGCGCCAGGGACCTGCCTGTTCAATCCCAGCCTCGGGTGACTGCCTGTGTGCACATTCTCCCTGTGTCAGTGTGGGTTTCCTCCAACAGTCCAAAGGTGTGCAGGTTAGGTGGAGCAGCCATGTTAAATTACCCCACAGTGTTCAGGGATATGCAGGCTCAGTGAATTACCATGGGAAATGCAGGGCTACTGGGATGGGTTGGGTCTGGGTGGGATGTTCTTTGAAGGGTCAGTGTGCCTTTGATGGGGTGAATGGCCTGCTTCCCCACTGCAGGGATGTTAGGATTCTGATTCTCTTTCATTTACTTACGTGATATTGTGTCTCAGGGTTTGTTTCCAATTCTCTCTTTCACTTTCATGCTGACTAACCTTTATTTAGTTTTGGTTTATCTTGCGAATCTCCTTCACATATTTATCTTGATAGGTCAAAAGCTCATTTTTACTCCTTCTTCCATTATGTTCACCTGTCTGTATTTACGGGTGGCACGGTGGCACAGTGGTTAGCACTGCTGCCTTACAGCGCCAGAGACCTGGGTTCAATTCCCGCCTAAAACAGCTCTCTGTGTGGAGTTTGCACATTCTCCCTGTGTCTGCGTGAGTTTCCTCCGGGTGCTCTGGTTTCCTCCCACAGTCCAAAAGAAAATGTGCAGGTTAGGTGAATTGGCCATGGGAAATTGCCCGTAGTGTTAGATGAGAGGAATGGGTCTGGGTGGATTACTCCTCGGAGGGTCAGTGTGGACTTGTTGGGCCGAAGGGCCTATTTCCACACTGTAGGGAATCGAATCAAATCTAATTACAATGCTGGAACTGAATGCCTTTCACGTACTTCCCTGTTTCGTGTCTCTTTTTCACACAACCTTTCTTTTCCATTCTTTCTGACTCTCTCTTTCTGGCAATCATTTTTCTCTCCATCTCTGCTGTTTCTCTTATTACCCTTTCTCTCTTTCTTTGCCTTTGTCAGTTTCTCAATCTTTGTCCATCTTTTTGTGTTTCTCTGAGTCTTTGTCTCAGTCTCTTTCGTTCTCTGTCTTTATCTCCCTGACTTGGCTTTGTGTCAAACACAGACTGCCAACCTGTACTACAGCTCTCGTCAAGATCAGACAAGCCCTTCAAATTGGAGGAGGATGGGGTGGGGTTGGTAAAGCTTCTGTGAGGAAAGCTTTAATAGCATTCCAGCTCAACAGAAACTCAATGAAAGCAACTGTTATCGATCTGCTCCTTCAAGCTCACTCAATGCTGAAACACCCAGTTAAAAATCACACAACACCTGGTTATAGTCCAACAGGTTTATTTGGAAGCACTAGCTTTCAGAGCACTGCACCTTCATCAGATGGTTGTGAAGGGGCAGTGCCCCGAAAGCTAGTGCTTCCAATTAAACCTGTTGGACTATAACCTGGTGTTGTGTGATTTTTTAACTTTGTACACCCCAGTCCAACACTGGCATTTCCAAATTCTGAAACACACAGTCATTTATCCATCATGAATGTGACATTGTACGGCCTCAATGTAAAATTCACCAACTTTCAAACCTCCCCACCCCCACCTCATTCCAGGTCCAGCCCTCCCTCTCCACCCTGCCCCCGTGACCTGACCTAACCTGCCCATCTTCCTGCCCGCCTATTTGCTCCACCCTTCCCACTGACCAATCACAGCTGCTCCCTACCTGGATTCACCTTCATCTTCCCTCTTCCCTTTCCCCCCAGCCCCATTCCCCCTCTCTATTTATTTCACAGCCCCCTTCCCCTCCCCCAGTCTTGATGAAAGGTTCCAACCTGAAATGTCTCCCCTTCTCCTCTGATGCTGATTAACTTGCTGTGCTGTTTTCCAGCTCTAATCTTTATCTACTCTTTATCCACTCTGACTCTCCAGCATCTGCAGTCCTCACTGTGTCCATGACAGAGTACAGTCTGACTGCTGTATCGAGCAATCACAGACAGGTACTCTGCAACCACACACTTTGTAACTTGCCTTGCAAATCAATGTAGCTAACACTTAGGGATGTGTTTTTCTCCTTCTATCTAGTTTACGGTGAAGTGAGCAGGAAACAGGGATCAGGATTGATAGCAACAAGAGAATCGATCCTGGAAGACTCAGAAAAGGAGTTCGCAAAACATTAACCTCAGTCCGGACGACATCTTTACTTTCCAGGCACTCATCAGGATCAAAGAATAGGTCAAAGGAGGTGATTTTAGAAGGGGAGAAGCAAAGGTAAGGTGAAAGAAATCATGTTTTGAGAAAGGTCTGAGGAAGTAACAAGGAGATGATGGGAAGAAGTTAGGAAGGGAATTCAGTAAAGTCTGAATGAGTACAGAAACATAGGAACAGGAGGAGGCCATTCAGCCCCCTGAGCCTGTTCCACCATTCAATAACATCATGGCTGACGTGTGGCCCAGTTCCATACCCACCTTTGGCCCATACCTTTGCTTAGCAAAAACTGTATCTCTCTCAGATCAAACATTTACAACCGGTGCAGCATTCACTGCTATTTGTGGAAGAGAGTTACCTTGGTGTATAGAAATGCTTCCAAACATCTCCCCCAAATGGTTCTGATCCTAATTCTCAAACTATGGCCCTGAATGTGGATCCGGGAGTTGGCACTGTGGGGAAAGGCATTTCACAAGATGTTGGAACCCAGCAGAGTGGAGAGTTTGACTGGGGCACATAAGGTTGTGGGAGGTTATAGCAATAGACGACTGGAAATTGAGATTTTTAGAATTAAGCTATTGGAGGAATTGGAACTGTTACAGTTTGAAATTTATGTGAGAGAGACTGACTTTGAGACTGAGCAGCAGAAATTTGGATGAGCTGAGTTTATGGTGGGTGATCAATGTACATTATCCAGGAGATAAATGTTCAATTATAAAGATTAAAAAAGTTGTAAGTGAAGCCGTTGGTAACGCAATAGCTCACCATCATCTTTGTAAGGGTGCTGACCCAGCAATACCCATATCCCATGTTTGAAGTTTTGAAAAATGAGGAACAGACAGAGAAAGCTGATGTTGTGACTGATGGTGGTCTACAGACAATGATGAGCTACAACTCAAACAATGTGGCAAAGACATGACCCGTTAGGTTCAAACTGAGACGGTGATCAATGAGGGCCTTGGAAATCAGTGTGAGGGCGTAAAATGTGTGCCAGGGACAAAAGTCAAGTGCAATGCTTTGCTGAAGGAATTAAAAGATTGGATGTTGGACATTGGGTCTCATGGCATGGAAGCAGCGAAGAGGTTGAGATTGGTTGTAAAGCTTCTTTCTATCAGCTACATTCTGACAAATTCTCCGAAAACCACCTGGACTGTTCCCAAGCTGCTCCTCCTTACACTCTGCCAGCAGGAGATGTTTACGTGACTGTAACATACAGTCATTAGGATAACACCAGGTCTTAGAGGATTGAATTCTATCACTAATGTAGACTTCACTTGGCATCTCCTTATTTTTGAAGTTTGAAGGATGATCTAAATGAGGTATTTAAATGATAAATGGGATTCAGTAAGGACTGCAGCGCATTTTCTGGTCTGAGCAAAGACATTCATCAAACAGAATGGAGTTGATGTTCACCTTTTTCTGATTTGGTATGCACTTCCTTGGGACAAGATTTAAATTCAGTCAGCTTGTGACCGATGCAATTCCTTATTCCTCACCGCTCAGTATTCAAACCACCTCAATTCCATCCAAATCTTCCCTCCTCTCTTGTCAGTCATCCTGGAATGAACAATTAACACAGTGAAAAATGCAGCCACAATAAGTAAGGGATATGCTATGACCATTTTTGAACCACAGCTTGAATTCACAGAACTATACTTCTGACATGGAGACATAGAAAATTTGTGCAGGAGTAGGCCATTCCGCCCTTCAAGCCTGCACCACCATTCAATATGGCTGATCATGGAATCTGACTATCTCACTCCTGCCCTCTCTCTCTATCCTTTGATCCCTTTAGCCACAGATCCCTCATGAATATTCGAACAAACTGGCCCCAACAGCTTCCTGTGGGAGAGAATTCCACAGGTTCACAACTCTCTGAGTGAAGAAATGTCTCCTCATCTCAGTCCTGAATGGCTTCACCCTTACACTTAGACTGTGACCCCTGGTACTGGACTTCACCAACATTGGGAATATACTTCCTACATCTAGCCTGTCCAGTCCTAGCAGGATTTTACATGTGTATGTTGTGATGACATTCTTCATCGGCTACATGGTCTGATTTTGTCTTTAGTATTGTGGAAATTGTAGGAGCACAGTCAGACAGTCATACAGCATCAAAACAGAACCTTTGGTCCAACACCAGATATTCTAAACTGATCTAGTCCCATTTGCCAGCACTTGGCCATATCCCTCCAAACCCTTCCTGTTCATATACCCATCCAGATACCTTTTAAATGCTGTAATCGTACCAGCCTCCACCACTTTCTCTGCAAGCTCATTCCATACACACACCTCCCTCTGTGTGAAAAGGTTGCCCCTTTGGTCCCTGTTAAAATGTTCAAAATATCGAAGGATAGAGCACTACCTCCAAAAGTACTCCTCTTTCTTAATATAGAGCCATGTGCGACATAGGGAGGGCCATGTGTGACAGAGGGAGGGCCAAGTATGACGGGGGGGGGCCGAGTGTGACAGAGGGAGGGCTGAGTGTGGCAGAGCGAGGGCTATGTGTGACAGAGGGAGAGGGCCGAGTGTGACAGAGGGAGGGCTGAGTGTGAGAGAGGGAGAGCCCTGTGTGATAGAGGGAGGGCCATGTGTGACAGAGGGAGGTCCATGTGTGACAGAGGGAGGGCCATGTGTGACAAAGGGAGGGCCATGTGTGACAAAGGGAGGGCCATGTGTGACAGAGGGAGGGCCATGTGTGACAGAGGGAGGGCCATGTGTGACAAAGGGAGGGCCATGTGTGACAGAGGGAGGGCCATGTGTGACAGAGGGAGGGCCAAGTATGACGGGGGGGGGGGGCGAGTGTGACAGAGAGAGAGGGCTGAGTGTGACAGAGGGAGAGCCGTGTGTGACGGAGGGAGAGGTCCAAGTGTGACAGAAGGAGAGGGCCAAGTGTGACAGAGGGAGGGCTGTGTGTGGCAGAGCGAGGGCTATGTGTGATAGAGGGAGAGGGCCGAGTGTGACAGAGGGAGGGCTGAGTGTGAGAGAGGGAGAGCCCTGTGTGACAGAGGGAGGGCCATGTGTGACAGAGGGAGGTCCATGTGTGACAGATGGAGAGCTGCATGTGACGGAGGGAGAGGGCCGAGTGTGACAGAGGGAGAGCTGTGTGTGACAGAGGGAGAGCTATGTGTGACAGAGGAAGGGCCAAGTGTGACAGAGGGAGAACCGAGTGTGACAGAGGGAGGGCCGTGTGTGACAGAGGGAGAGCCGAGTGTGAGAGAGGAAGGGCTAAGTGTGACAGAGGGAGAACCGAGTGTGACAGAGGGAGGGCCGTGAGTGACAGAGGGAGAGCCGAGTGTGACAGAGGGAGAGCCGAGTGTGACAGAGGGAGAGCCGTGTGTGACAAAAGGAAGGGGCCTTGTGTGTGACAGAGGGTGGTCCATGTTTGACATGGGAAGTGCCCTGTGTGTGTCAGAGGGAAGGGACCTGTGTGTGAAAGAGGGAGAAGGCCATGTGTGACAGAGGGAGAGGGCCGAGTGTGACAGAGGGAGAGGGCTGTGTGTGACAGAGGTAGGGTTGAGTATGACTTGGGAGGGCTGTGTGTGACAGAGGGAGGGCCGTGTGTGTGACAGAGGGAGAGCCGTGTGTGACTGAAGGAGAGGGCCGAGTGTGACAGACGAGGGCCGAGTGTGACAGCGGGAGGGCCGTATGTGACAGAGGGAGGGCCAAGTGTGACAGAGGGAGAGGACCTTGTGTGTGACAAAGGGAGAGGGCCGAGTGTGATAGAGAGAGAACCGTGTGTGACAGAAGGAGAGGGCCGAGTGTGACAGAGGGAGGGCAGTGTGTGACAGAGGGAGGTCTAAATGTGACAGAGGGAAGGCTGTATGTGACAGAGGGAGAGGGCCAAGTGTGACAGAGGGAAGGGGCCCTGTGTGTGACAGAGGTAGGGCTGTGTGTGACAGAGGGTGGTCTGTGTTTGACAGAGGGTGGTCCGTGTGTGATAGAGGGAGAGCCGAGTGTGACAGAGGGAGAGTCTTGTATGACAGAGGGACGGCCGTGTGTTACAGCAGGAGGGCCGTGTGTGACAGGGAGGGCCGAGTGTGACAGAGGGAGGGCCAAGTATGACAGAGGGAGGGCTGTGTGTGGCAGAGGGATGGCCATGTGTGACGGAGGGAGAGGGCCGTGTGTGACAGAGGGAGGGCCATGTGTGACGGAGGGAGAGGGCCGTGTGTGACAGAGGGAGGGCCGTATGTGACAGCTGGAGGGCCACGTGTGACAGGGAGGGCTGAGTGTGACAGAGGGAGAGAGACGTGTGTGACAGAGGGGGGGTCCGAGTGTAACAGAGGGGTGGGCCTTGTGTGTGACAGAGGCAGGGCCGAGTGTGACAGAGGGAGAGGGCCTTGTGTGTAACAGAGAGAGCTGTGTGTGACAGAGGGAGAGCCGAGTGTGAGAGAGGGAGGGCTATGTGTGACAAAGGGAGAGGGCCGAGTGTGACAGAGGGAGAGGGCCGTGTGTGACAGAGGGAGGGCCGAGTGTGACAGAGGGAAAGCCCTGTGTGACAGAGGAAGAGGGCCAAGCGTGGCAGAGGGAGAGGGCCTTGTGTGTGAGAGAGGGAGAGGGCCGAGTGTGATAGAGGGAAAGCCGTGTGTGACAGAGGGAGAGCCGAGTGTGACAGAGGGAAAGCGGTGTGTGACAGAGGGAGAGGGCCTTGTGTGTGTCAGAGGGAGGGCCATGTGTGACAGAGGGAGAGGGCCGTATGTGACAGAGGGAGATCTGAGTGTGACAGAGGGAGAGGGCCGTGTGTGACAGAGGGAGAGGGCCGTGTGTGACAGAGGGAGAGCTGTGTGTGACAGAGGGAGGGCTGTGTGTGTCAGAGGGAGGGCTGTGTGACAGAGGGAGAGCACCTTGTGTGTGACAGAGAGAACGCTGTGTGTGACAGAGGGAGAGGGCCGTGTGTGACAGAGGGAAGGCTGTGTTTGGCACAGGGAGGGCCATGTGTGACAGAGGGACAGGGCCGAGTGTGATAGAGGGAGAGCCGTGTGTGACAGAGGGAGAGCCGTGTGTGACAGAGGGAGAGCCGAGTGTGACAGAGGGAGAGGGCCTATGTGGGACAAAGGGAGAGGGCCGAGTGTGACAGAGGGAAAGCCGTGTGTGACAGAGGGAGAGGGCCGAGTGTGACAGAGGGAGAGCTGTATGTGACAGAGGGAGGGCTGTGTGTGACAGAAGGAGAGGGCTGAGTGTGACAGAGAGAGAGGGCTATGTGTGACAGAGGGAGAGGGCTGTGTGTGACAGAGGGAGAGGGCCGATTGTGACAGAGGTAGGATCGAGTATGACAGGGGGAGGGCCGTGTGTGACAGAGGGAGGGCCGTGTGTGACAGAGAGAGAGGGCCGATTGTGACAGAGGTAGGATCGAGTATGACAGGGGGAGAGCCGAGTGTGACAGAGGGAGAGCCGAGTGTGACAGAGGGAGAGCCGTGTGTGACAAAAGGAAGGGGCCTTGTGTGTGACAGAGGGTGGTCCATGTTTGACATGGGAAGTGCCCTGTGTGTGTCAGAGGGAAGGGACCTGTGTGTGAAAGAGGGAGAAGGCCATGTGTGACAGAGGGAGAGGGCCGAGTGTGACAGAGGGAGAGGGCTGTGTGTGACAGAGGTAGGGTTGAGTATGACTTGGGAGGGCTGTGTGTGACAGAGGGAGGGCCGTGTGTGTGACAGAGGGAGAGCCGTGTGTGACTGAAGGAGAGGGCCGAGTGTGACAGACGAGGGCCGAGTGTGACAGCGGGAGGGCCGTATGTGACAGAGGGAGGGCCAAGTGTGACAGAGGGAGAGGACCTTGTGTGTGACAAAGGGAGAGGGCCGAGTGTGATAGAGAGAGAACCGTGTGTGACAGAAGGAGAGGGCCGAGTGTGACAGAGGGAGGGCAGTGTGTGACAGAGGGAGGTCTAAATGTGACAGAGGGAAGGCTGTATGTGACAGAGGGAGAGGGCCAAGTGTGACAGAGGGAAGGGGCCCTGTGTGTGACAGAGGTAGGGCTGTGTGTGACAGAGGGTGGTCTGTGTTTGACAGAGGGTGGTCCGTGTGTGATAGAGGGAGAGCCGAGTGTGACAGAGGGAGAGTCTTGTATGACAGAGGGACGGCCGTGTGTTACAGCAGGAGGGCCGTGTGTGACAGGGAGGGCCGAGTGTGACAGAGGGAGGGCCAAGTATGACAGAGGGAGGGCTGTGTGTGGCAGAGGGATGGCCATGTGTGACGGAGGGAGAGGGCCGTGTGTGACAGAGGGAGGGCCATGTGTGACGGAGGGAGAGGGCCGTGTGTGACAGAGGGAGGGCCATGTGTGACGGAGGGAGAGGGCCGTGTGTGACAGAGGGAGGGCCGTATGTGACAGCTGGAGGGCCACGTGTGACAGGGAGGGCTGAGTGTGACAGAGGGAGAGAGACGTGTGTGACAGAGGGGGGGTCCGAGTGTAACAGAGGGGTGGGCCTTGTGTGTGACAGAGGCAGGGCCGAGTGTGACAGAGGGAGAGGGCCTTGTGTGTAACAGAGAGAGCTGTGTGTGACAGAGGGAGAGCCGAGTGTGAGAGAGGGAGGGCTATGTGTGACAAAGGGAGAGGGCCGAGTGTGACAGAGGGAGAGGGCCGTGTGTGACAGAGGGACGGCCGAGTGTGACAGAGGGAAAGCCCTGTGTGACAGAGGAAGAGGGCCAAGCGTGGCAGAGGGAGAGGGCCTTGTGTGTGAGAGAGGGAGAGGGCCGAGTGTGATAGAGGGAAAGCCGTGTGTGACAGAGGGAGAGCCGAGTGTGACAGAGGGAAAGCGGTGTGTGACAGAGGGAGAGGGCCTTGTGTGTGTCAGAGGGAGGGCCATGTGTGACAGAGGGAGAGGGCCGTATGTGACAGAGGGAGATCTGAGTGTGACAGAGGGAGAGGGCCGTGTGTGACAGAGGGAGAGGGCCGTGTGTGACAGAGGGAGAGCTGTGTGTGACAGAGGGAGGGCTGTGTGTGTCAGAGGGAGGGCTGTGTGACAGAGGGAGAGCACCTTGTGTGTGACAGAGAGAACGCTGTGTGTGACAGAGGGAGAGGGCCGTGTGTGACAGAGGGAAGGCTGTGTTTGGCACAGGGAGGGCCATGTGTGACAGAGGGACAGGGCCGAGTGTGATAGAGGGAGAGCCGTGTGTGACAGAGGGAGAGCCGTGTGTGACAGAGGGAGAGCCGAGTGTGACAGAGGGAGAGGGCCTATGCGGGACAAAGGGAGAGGGCCGAGTGTGACAGAGGGAAAGCCGTGTGTGACAGAGGGAGAGGGCCGAGTGTGACAGAGGGAGAGCTGTATGTGACAGAGGGAGGGCTGTGTGTGACAGAAGGAGAGGGCTGAGTGTGACAGAGAGAGAGGGCTATGTGTGACAGAGGGAGAGGGCTGTGTGTGACAGAGGGAGAGGGCCGATTGTGACAGAGGTAGGATCGAGTATGACAGGGGGAGGGCCGTGTGTGACAGAGGGAGGGCCGTGTGTGACAGAGAGAGGGCCAGGTGTGACAGAGGGAGGGCCAAGTGTGACAGAGGGAGGGCCAAGTGTGACAGAGGGATGGCCTTGTGTGACAGAGGGATGGCCATGTGTGACAGAGGGAGGGCCATGTGTGACAGAGGGAGAGCCTTGTGTAACAAAGGGAGGGCCGTGTGTGACAGGGAGGACGAGTGTGACAGGGAGGACGAGTGTGACAGAGAGAGGGCCTTGTGTGACAAAGGGAGGGCCGTGTGTGACAGGGAGGACGAGTGTGACAGAGGGAGAGGGCCGTGTGTGACAGAGGGAGAGCCGTGTGTGACAGAGGGAGGGCCATGTGTGACAGAGGGAGAGCCTTGTGTGACAAAGGGAGGGCCGTGTGTGACAAAGGGAGGGCCGTGTGTGACAGGGAGGACGAGTGTGACAGAGGGAGAGGGCCGTGTGTGACAGAGGGAGGGCCGTGTGTGACAGAGGGAGGGCCATGTGTGACAGAGGGAGAGCCTTGTGTGACAAAGGGAGGGCCGTGTGTGACAAATGGAGGGCCGTGTGTGACAGGGAGGGCGAGTGTGACAGAGGGAGAGGGCCGTGCGTGACAGAGGTAGAGGGCCTTGTGTGTGACAGAGGGAGAGCTGTGTGTGATAGAGGGAGGGCTGTGTGTCAGAGGGAGAGGGTGTTGTGTGTGACAGAGGGAGAGGGCCGAGTGTGACAGAGGGAGATCTGAGTGTGACAGATGGAGGGCTGTGTGTGACAGAGGGAAGGGGCCTTGTGTGAGACAGAGGGAGAGGGCCGTGTGTGACTGAGGGAAGGGGCCCTGTGTGTGACAGAGGGAGGGCTGTGTGTGACAGAGGGAGGGCCAAGTGTGACAGAAGGAGGGCCGTGTGTGACAGAGGGAAGGGCCCTGTGTGACAGAGATAGGCTCGAGTATGACAGAGGGAGGGCCGTGTGTGACAGAGGGAGCGACGAGTGTGACAGAGGGAGAGCCGTGTCTGTCAGAGGGAGGGCCGTGTGTGACAGAGGGAGGGCCAAGTGTGACAGAAGGAGGGCCGTGTGTGACAGAGGGAGAGCCGTGTCTGACAGAGGGAGAGGGCCATGTATGATAGAGGGAGGGCCAAGTGTGACAGAGGGAGGGCTGTGTGTGGCAGAGGGATGGCTGAGTGTGACAGAGTGAGAGGGCTGTGTGTGACAGAGGGAGGGCCGTGTGTGACAGAGGGAGAGGGCCATGTGTGACAGAGGGAGGGCCATCTGTGACAGAGGGAGGGCCGTGTGTGACAGAGGGAGGGCCGTGTGTGACAGAGGGAGAGGGCCTTGTGTGTGACAGAGGGAGAGGACCTTGTGTGTGATAGAGGGAGGGCCGTGTGAGACAGAGGGAGGGCCGTATGTGACAGGGAGGGCCAAGTGTGACAGAGGGAAGGCCATGTGTGACAGGGAGGGCTATGTGTTACAGAGGGAGAGGG
Source organism: Chiloscyllium punctatum (assembly GCF_047496795.1). Taxonomy (NCBI): domain Eukaryota; kingdom Metazoa; phylum Chordata; class Chondrichthyes; order Orectolobiformes; family Hemiscylliidae; genus Chiloscyllium; species Chiloscyllium punctatum. The sequence continues at coordinate 89,633,598 of NC_092760.1, forward strand.
CCTTGCGTGTGACAGAGGGAGAAGACCTTGTGTGTGACAGAGGGAGGGCCGTGTGAGACAGGGAGGGCCAAGTGTGACAGAGGGAAGGCCATGTGTGACAGGGAGGGCCGAGTGTGACAGAGGAACGACTGAGTGTAACAGAGGGAGAGGGCCTTGTGTGTGACAGAGGGAGGGCCGAGTGTGACAGAGGGAGAGGGCCTTGTGTGTGACAGAGAGAGCTGTGTGTGACAGAGGGAGAGGGCCATGTGTGACAGGGGTAGAGCCGAGTGTGACAGAGCGAGGGCTATGTGTGACAGAGGGATAGGGCCTTGTGTGTGACAGAGGGAGAGCTGTGTGTGACAGAGGGAGAGGGCCATGTGTGACAGCGTGGGCCGAGTGTGACAGAGGTAGGGTCGAGTATGACTTTGGAGGGCTGTGTGTGACAGAAGGAGGGCCGAGTGTGACAGAGGGAGAGCCCTGTGTGACAGAGGGAGAGGGCCAAGCGTGGCAGAGGGAGAGGGCCTTGTGTGTGAGAGAGGGAGAGGGCCGAGTGTGATAGAGGGAAAGCCGTGTGTGACAGAGGGAGAGCCGAGTGTGACAGAGGGAGAGGGCATTGTGTGTGACAGAGGGTGGGCTGAGTGTGACAGAGGGAGGGCTGTGTGTTGCAGAGGGAGAGGGCCTTGTGTGTTAAAGAGGGAGGGCCGAGTGAGACAGAGGGAGGGCCGTATGTGATAGGGAGGGCCGAGTGTGACAGAGGGAGAGGGCCGTGTTTGACAGAGGGAGGGCTGTGTGTGGCAGAGCGTGAGCTGTGTGTGACAGAGGGAGGGCCATGTGTGACAGAGGGAGGGCCGTGTGTGACAGAGCGTGAGCTGTGTGTGACAGAGGGAGGGCCATGTGTGACAGAGGGAGGGCCGTGTGTAACAGAGCATAAGCTGTGTGTGACAGAGGGAGGGCCGTGTGTGACAGAGCGTGAGCTGTGTGTGACAGAGGGAGGGCCATGTGTGACAGAGGGAGGGCCGTGTGTGACAGAGCGTGAGCTGTGTGTGACAGAGGGAGGGCCATGTGTGACAGAGGGAGGGCCGTGTGTGACACTGAGGGCCGAGTGTCACAGAGGGAGAGGGCTGAGTGTGAGAGAGGAGAGCCGTGTGTGACAGTGGGAGAGCTGAGTGTGACAGAGGGAGAGCCGAGTGTGAGAGAGGGAGAGCCGTGTGTGACAGAGGGAGGGCTGTGTGTGACAGAGGGAGAGCCGAGTGTGACACTGGGAGGGCTGAGTGTGACAGAGGGAGAGCCCTGTGTGACAGAGGGAGAGGGCCGAGTGTGACAGAGGGAGAGGGCCGTGTGTGACAGAGGGAGGGCCAAGTGTGACAGAGGGAGAGGGCCATGTGTGACAGAGGGAGGGCCGAGTGTAACAGAGGGAGAGGGCCATGTGTGACAGGGGGAGGGCCGAGTGTGACAGAGTGAGAGGGCTGTGTGTGACAGAAGGAGAGGGACAAGTGTGACAGAGGGAGAGCCGTGTGTGACAGAGGGAGGGCCGCGTGTGACAGGGAGGGCCGAGTGTAACAGAGGGAGAGGTCTTTGTGTGTGACAGATGGAAGGCTGTGTGTGACAGAGGGAGAGGGCCATGTGTGACAGAGGGAAGGCTGTGTTTGGCACAGGGAGGGCCATGTGTGACAGAGGGAGGGCCGTGTGTGACAGAGGGAGGGGTCCGAGTGTGACAGAGGGAGAGGGCATGGTGCGTAACAGAGGGAGGGTCTTGTGTGTGACAGAGGGAGGGCTGTGTATGACAGAAGAAGGGCCGAGTGTGACAGAGGGAGGTGCGAGTGTGACAGAGGGAGGTCCGAGTGTGACAGAGGGAGGGCTGTGTATGACAGAAGAAGGGCCGAGTGTGACAGAGGGAGGTCCGAGTGTGACAGAGGGAGGTCCGAGTGTGACAGAGGGAGGGCTGTGTATGACAGAAGAAGGGCCGAGTGTGACAGAGGGAGGGCTGTATGTGACAGAGGGAGGGCTGTGTGTGTCAGAGGGAAGGGGCTCTGTGTGTGACAGAGGGAGAGGGCCGTGTGTGACAGAGGGTGAGAACCGAGTGTGACAGAGGGAGGGCCGTGTGTGACAGAAGAAGGGCCGAGTGTGACAGAGGGAGGTGAGAGTGTGACAGAGGGAGGTCCGAGTGTGACAGAGGGAGGGCTGTGTATGACAGAAGAAGGGCCGAGTGTGACAGAGGGAGGTCCGAGTGTGACAGAGGGAGGTCCGAGTGTGACAGAGGGAGGGCTGTGTTTGGCACAGGGAGGGCCATGTGTGACAGAGGGACAGGGCCGAGTGTGATAGAGGGAGAGCCGTGTGTGACAGAGGGAGAGCCGTGTGTGACAGAGGGAGAGGGCCGTGTGTGACAGAGGGAGAGGGCCGAGTGTGACAGAGGGAGAGGGCCTATGTGGGACAAAGGGAGAGGGCCGATTGTGACAGAGGGAAAGCCGTGTGTGACAGAGGGAGAGGGCCGAGTGTGACAGAGGGAGAGCTGTATGTGACAGAGGGAGGGCTGTGTGTGACAGAGGGAGAGGGCTGAGTGTGACAGAGAGAGAGGGCTGTGTGTGACAGAGGGAGAGGGCTGTGTGTGACAGAGGGAGAGGGCCGATTGTGACAGAGGTAGGATCGAGTATGACAGGGGGAGGGCCGTGTGTGACAGAGGGAGGGCCAGGTGTGACAGAGGGAGGGCCAAGTGTGACAGAGGGAGGGCTGTGTGTGGCAGAGGGATGGCCATGTGTGACAGAGGGAGAGGGCCGTGTGTGACAGAGGGAGGGCCTTGTGTGACAGAGGGAGGGCCATGTGTGACAGAGGGAGAGCCTTGTGTAACAAAGGGAGGGCCGTGTGTGACAGGGAGGACGAGTGTGACAGAGGGAGGGCCGTGTGTGACAGGGAGGACGAGTGTGACAGGGAGGACGAGTGTGACAGAGGGAGAAGGCCGTGTGTGACAGAGGGAGAGCCGTGTGTGACAGAGGGAGGGCCATGTGTGACAGAGGGAGGGCCATGTGTGACAGAGGGAGAGCCTTGTGTGACAAAGGGAGGGCCGTGTGTGACAGAGGGAGAGGGCCGTGCGTGACAGAGGGAGAGGGCCTTGTGTGTGACAGAGGGAGAGCTGTGTGTGACAGAGGGAGGGCTGTGTGTCAGAGGGAGAGGGTGTTGTGTGTGACAGAGGGAGAGGGCCGAGTGTGACAGAGGGAAAGCCGTGTGTGACAGAGGGAGAGCCGAGTGTGACAGAGGGAGATCTGAGTGTGACAGATGGAGGGCTGTGTGTGACAGAGGGAAGGGGCCCTGTGTGAGACAGAGGGAGAGGGCCGTGTGTGACAGAGGGAAGGGGCCCTGTGTGTGACAGAGGGAGGGCCGTGTGTGACAGAGGGAGGGCCGTGTGTGACAGAGGGAGCGACGAGTGTGACAGAGGGAGAGCCGTGTCTGTCAGAGGGAGGGCCGTGTGTGACAGAGGGAGGGCCAAGTGTGACAGAAGGAGGGCCGTGTGTGACAGAGGGAGAGCCGTGTCTGACAGAGGGAGGGCCATGTATGATAGAGGGAGGGCCAAGTGTGACAGAGGGAGGGCTGTGTGTGGCAGAGGGATGGCTGAGTGTGACAGAGTGAGAGGGCTGTGTGTGACAGAGGGAGGGCCATGTGTAACAGAGGGAGAGGGCCTTGTGTGTGACAGAGAGAAAGCTGTGTGTGACAGAGGGAGAGGGCCATGTGTGACAGAGGGAGGGCCGTGTGTGACAGAGGGAGAGGGCCTTGTGTGTGACAGAGGGAGAGGACCTTGTGTGTGATAGAGGGAGGGCCGTGTGAGACAGAGGGAGGGTCGTATGTGACAGGGAGGGCCAAGTGTGACAGAGGGAAGGCCATGTGTGACAGGGAGGGCTATGTGTTACAGAGGGAGAGGGCCTTGCGTGTGACAGAGGGAGAAGACCTTGTGTGTGACAGAGGGAGGGCCGTGTGAGACAGAGGGAGAGGGCCATGTGTGACAGAGGGAGGGCCATCTGTGACAGAGAGAGGGCCGTGTGTGACAGAGGGAGAGGACCTTGTGTGTGACAGAGGGAGGGCCGTGTGAGACAGAGGGAGGGCCGTGTGTGACAGGGAGGGCCAAGTGTGACAGAGGGAAGGCCATGTGTGACAGGGAGGGCCGAGTGTGACAGAGGGACGACTGAGTGTAACAGAGGGAGAGGGCCTTGTGTGTGACAGAGGGAGGGCCGAGTGTGACAGAGGGAGAGGGCCTTGTGTGTGACAGAGAGAGCTGTGTGTGACAGAGGGAGAGGGCCGTGTGTGACAGGGGTAGAGCCGAGTGTGACAGAGCGAGGGCTATGTGTGACAGAGGGATAGGGCCTTGTGTGTGACAGAGGGAGAGCTGTGTATGACAGAGGGAGAGGGCCATGTGTGACAGCGTGGGCCGAGTGTGACAGAGGTAGGGTCGAGTATGACTTTGGAGGGCTGTGTGTGACAGAAGGAGGGCCGAGTGTGACAGAGGGAGAGCCCTGTGTGACAGAGGGAGAGGGCCAAGCGTGGCAGAGGGAGAGGGCCTTGTGTGTGAGAGAGGGAGAGGGCCGAGTGTGATAGAGGGAAAGCCGTGTGTGACAGAGGGAGAGCCGAGTGTGACAGAGGGAGAGGGCATTGTGTGTGACAGAGGGTGGGCTGAGTGTGACAGAGGGAGGGCTGTGTGTTACAGAGGGAGAGGGCCTTGTGTGTTACAGAGGGAGGGCCGAGTGAGACAGAGGGAGGGCCGTATGTGATAGGGAGGGCCGAGTGTGACAGAGGGAGAGGGCCGTGTTTGACAGAGGGAGGGCTGTGTGTGGCAGAGGGAGGGCTGTGTGTAACAGAGCATAAGCTGTGTGTGACAGAGGGAGGGCCGTGTGTGACAGAGCGTGAGCTGTGTGTGACAGAGGGAGGGCCATGTGTGACAGAGGGAGGGCCGTGTGTGACAGAGCGTGAGCTGTGTGTGACAGAGGGAGGGCCATGTGTGACAGAGGGAGGGCCGTGTGTGACACTGAGGGCCGAGTGTCACAGAGGGAGAGGGCTGAGTGTGAGAGAGGAGAGCCGTGTGTGACAGTGGGAGAGCTGAGTGTGACAGAGGGAGAGCCGAGTGTGAGAGAGGGAGAGCCGTGTGTGACAGAGGGAGGGCTGTGTGTGACAGAGGGAGAGCCGAGTGTGACACTGGGAGGGCTGAGTGTGACAGAGGGAGAGCCCTGTGTGACAGAGGGAGAGGGCCGAGTGTGACAGAGGGAGAGGGCCGTGTGTGACAGAGGGAGGGCCAAGTGTGACAGAGGGAGAGGGCCGTGTGTGACAGAGGGAGGGCCGAGTGTAACAGAGGGAGAGGGCCATGTGTGACAGGGGGAGGGCCGAGTGTGACAGAGTGAGAGGGCTGTGTGTGACAGAAGGAGAGGGACAAGTGTGACAGAGGGAGAGCCGTGTGTGACAGAGGGAGGGCCGCGTGTGACAGGGAGGGCCGAGTGTAACAGAGGGAGAGGTCTTTGTGTGTGACAGATGGAAGGCTGTGTGTGACAGAGGGAGAGGGCCATGTGTGACAGAGGGAAGGCTGTGTTTGGCACAGGGAGGGCCATGTGTGACAGAGGGAGGGCCGTGTGTGACAGAGGGAGGGGTCCGAGTGTGACAGAGGGAGGGCCGTGTGTGACAGAGGGAGAGAGCATGGTGCGTAACAGAGGGAGGGTCTTGTGTGTGACAGAGGGAGGGCTGTGTATGACAGAAGAAGGGCCGAGTGTGACAGAGGGAGGTGCGAGTGTGACAGAGGGAGGTCCGAGTGTGACAGAGGGAGGGCTGTGTATGACAGAAGAAGGGCCGAGTGTGACAGAGGGAGGTCCGAGTGTGACAGAGGGAGGTCCGAGTGTGACAGAGGGAGGGCTGTGTATGACAGAAGAAGGGCCGAGTGTGACAGAGGGAGGGCTGTATGTGACAGAGGGAGGGCTGTGTGTGTCAGAGGGAAGGGGCTCTGTGTGTGACAGAGGGAGAGGGCCGTGTGTGACAGAGGGTGAGAACCGAGTGTGACAGAGGGAGGGCCGTGTGTGACAGAAGAAGGGCCGAGTGTGACAGAGGGAGGTGAGAGTGTGACAGAGGGAGGTCCGAGTGTGACAGAGGGAGGGCTGTGTATGACAGAAGAAGGGCCGAGTGTGACAGAGGGAGGTCCGAGTGTGACAGAGGGAGGTCCGAGTGTGACAGAGGGAGGGCTGTGTTTGGCACAGGGAGGGCCATGTGTGACAGAGGGACAGGGCCGAGTGTGATAGAGGGAGAGCCGTGTGTGACAGAGGGAGAGCCGTGTGTGACAGAGGGAGAGGGCCGAGTGTGACAGAGGGAGAGGGCCTATGTGGGACAAAGGGAGAGGGCCGATTGTGACAGAGGGAAAGCCGTGTGTGACAGAGGGAGAGGGCCGAGTGTGACAGAGGGAGAGCTGTATGTGACAGAGGGAGGGCTGTGTGTGACAGAGGGAGAGGGCTGAGTGTGACAGAGAGAGAGGGCTGTGTGTGACAGAGGGAGGGCCAGGTGTGACAGAGGGAGGGCCAAGTGTGACAGAGGGAGGGCTGTGTGTGGCAGAGGGATGGCCATGTGTGACAGAGGGAGAGGGCCGTGTGTGACAGAGGGAGGGCCTTGTGTGACAGAGGGAGGGCCATGTGTGACAGAGGGAGAGCCTTGTGTAACAAAGGGAGGGCCGTGTGTGACAGGGAGGACGAGTGTGACAGAGGGAGGGCCGTGTGTGACAGCGAGGACGAGTGTGACAGGGAGGACGAGTGTGACAGAGGGAGAGGGCCGTGTGTGACAGAGGGAGAGCCGTGTGTGACAGAGGGAGGGCCATGTGTGACAGAGGGAGGGCCATGTGTGACAGAGGGAGAGCCTTGTGTGACAAAGGGAGGGCCGTGTGTGACAGAGGGAGAGGGCCGTGCGTGACAGAGGGAGAGGGCCTTGTGTGTGACAGAGGGAGAGCTGTGTGTGACAGAGGGAGGGCTGTGTGTCAGAGGGAGAGGGTGTTGTGTGTGACAGAGGGAGAGGGCCGAGTGTGACAGAGGGAAAGCCGTGTGTGACAGAGGGAGAGCCGAGTGTGACAGAGGGAGATCTGAGTGTGACAGATGGAGGGCTGTGTGTGACAGAGGGAAGGGGCCCTGTGTGAGACAGAGGGAGAGGGCCGTGTGTGACAGAGGGAAGGGGCCCTGTGTGTGACAGAGGGAGGGCCGTGTGTGACAGAGGGAGGGCCGTGTGTGACAGAGGGAGCGACGAGTGTGACAGAGGGAGAGCCGTGTCTGTCAGAGGGAGGGCCGTGTGTGACAGAGGGAGGGCCAAGTGTGACAGAAGGAGGGCCGTGTGTGACAGAGGGAGAGCCGTGTCTGACAGAGGGAGGGCCATGTATGATAGAGGGAGGGCCAAGTGTGACAGAGGGAGGGCTGTGTGTGGCAGAGGGATGGCTGAGTGTGACAGAGTGAGAGGGCTGTGTGTGACAGAGGGAGGGCCATGTGTAACAGAGGGAGAGGGCCTTGTGTGTGACAGAGAGAAAGCTGTGTGTGACATAGGGAGAGGGCCATGTGTGACAGAGGGAGGGCCGTGTGTGACAGAGGGAGAGGGCCTTGTGTGTGACAGAGGGAGAGGACCTTGTGTGTGATAGAGGGAGGGCCGTGTGAGACAGAGGGAGGGTCGTATGTGACAGGGAGGGCCAAGTGTGACAGAGGGAAGGCCATGTGTGACAGGGAGGGCTATGTGTTACAGAGGGAGAGGGCCTTGCGTGTGACAGAGGGAGAAGACCTTGTGTGTGACAGAGGGAGGGCCGTGTGAGACAGAGGGAGAGGGCCATGTGTGACAGAGGGAGGGCCATCTGTGACAGAGGGAGGGCCGTGTGTGACAGAGGGAGAGGACCTTGTGTGTGACAGAGGGAGGGCCGTGTGAGACAGAGGGAGGGCCGTGTGTGACAGGGAGGGCCAAGTGTGACAGAGGGAAGGCCATGTGTGACAGGGAGGGCCGAGTGTGACAGAGGGACGACTGAGTGTAACAGAGGGAGAGGGCCTTGTGTGTGACAGAGGGAGGGCCGAGTGTGACAGAGGGAGAGGGCCTTGTGTGTGACAGAGAGAGCTGTGTGTGACAGAGGGAGAGGGCCGTGTGTGACAGGGGTAGAGCCGAGTGTGACAGAGCGAGGGCTATGTGTGACAGAGGGATAGGGCCTTGTGTGTGACAGAGGGAGAGCTGTGTGTGACAGAGGGAGAGGGCCATGTGTGACAGCGTGGGCCGAGTGTGACAGAGGTAGGGTCGAGTATGACTTTGGAGGGCTGTGTGTGACAGAAGGAGGGCCGAGTGTGACAGAGGGAGAGCCCTGTGTGACAGAGGGAGAGGGCCAAGCGTGGCAGAGGGAGAGGGCCTTGTGTGTGAGAGAGGGAGAGGGCCGAGTGTGATAGAGGGAAAGCCGTGTGTGACAGAGGGAGAGCCGAGTGTGACAGAGGGAGAGGGCATTGTGTGTGACAGAGGGTGGGCTGAGTGTGACAGAGGGAGGGCTGTGTGTTACAGAGGGAGAGGGCCTTGTGTGTTACAGAGGGAGGGCCGAGTGAGACAGAGGGAGGGCCGTATGTGATAGGGAGGGCCGAGTGTGACAGAGGGAGAGGGCCGTGTTTGACAGAGGGAGGGCTGTGTGTGGCAGAGGGAGGGCTGTGTGTAACAGAGCATAAGCTGTGTGTGACAGAGGGAGGGCCATGTGTGACAGAGGGAGGGCCGTGTGTGACAGAGCGTGAGCTGTGTGTGACAGAGGGAGGGCCATGTGTGACAGAGGGAGGGCCGTGTGTGACAGAGCGTGAGCTGTGTGTGACAGAGGGAGGGCCATGTGTGACAGAGGGAGGGCCGTGTGTGACACTGAGGGCCGAGTGTCACAGAGGGAGAGGGCTGAGTGTGAGAGAGGAGAGCCGTGTGTGACAGTGGGAGAGCTGAGTGTGACAGAGGGAGAGCCGAGTGTGAGAGAGGGAGAGCCGTGTGTGAGAGAGGGAGAGCCGTGTGTGACAGAGGGAGGGCTGTGTGTGACAGAGGGAGAGCCGAGTGTGACACTGGGAGGGCTGAGTGTGACAGAGGGAGAGCCCTGTGTGACAGAGGGAGAGGGCCGAGTGTGACAGAGGGAGAGGGCCTTGTGTGTGGCAGAGAGAGGCCCAGGTGTGACAGAGGGAGGGCCGTGTGTGACAGAGGGAGGGCCGCGTGTGACAGGGAGGGCCAAGTGTGACAGAGGGAGAGGGCCGTGTGTGACAGGGGGAGGGCCGAGTGTGACAGAGTGAGAGGGCCGTGTGTGACAGAAGGAGAGGGCCAAGTGTGACAGAGGGAGGGCGATATGTGACAGAGTGAGAGATGTGTGTGACAGAGGGAGGGCCGCGTGTAACATGGAGGGCCGAGTGTGACGGGGGAGGGCCGAATGTAACAGAGGGAGAGGGCCTTGTGTGTGACAGGGGAGGGCTGTGTGTGGCAGAGGGAGGGCCAAGTGTGACAGAGGGAGAGCCGTGTGTGACAGAGGGAGAGGTCTTTGTGTGTGACAGATGGAAGGCTGTGTGTGACAGAGGGAGAGGGCCATGTGTGACAGAGGGAAGGCTGTGTTTGGCACAGGGAGGGCCATGTGTGACAGAGGGAGGGCCGGGTGTGACCGAGGGAGGGGTCCGAGTGTGACAGAGGGAGGGCCGAGTGTGACAGAGGGAGAGGGCATGGTGCGTAACAGAGGGAGGGTCTTGTGTGTGACAGAGGGAGGGCTGTGTATGACAGAAGAAGGGCCGAGTGTGACAGAGGGAGGTGCGAGTGTGACAGAGGGAGGTCCGAGTGTGACAGAGGGAGGGCTGTGTATGACAGAAGAAGGGCCGAGTGTGACAGAGGGAGGTCCGAGTGTGACAGAGGGAGGTCCGAGTGTGACAGAGGGAGGGCTGTGTATGACAGAAGAAGGGCCGAGTGTGACAGAGGGAGGGCTGTATGTGACAGAGGGAGGGCTGTGTGTGTCAGAGGGAAGGGGCTCTGTGTGTGACAGAGGGAGAGGGCCGTGTGTGACAGAGGGTGAGAACCGAGTGTGACAGAGGGAGGGCCGTGTGTGACAGAGGGAGGGCCGAGTGTTACAGAGGGTGAGAACCGAGTGTGACAGAGGGAGGTCTGAGTGTGACAGAGGTAGGGCCGTGTGTGACAGAGGGAAGGGGCTCTGTGTGTGACAGAGGGAGTGGGCTGATTTCAGGATATTTGGTGACAGAACCACACTCACCCTGAAACCACTTCCTTTCTTTCTTGCTAATCTGCCTTGCAGCTTGTTGCTTGCCCAGGAGCTGGGAGTACTGTTCTCCATATGTGCCCGAGAACACTGAGGTATGGGATGGGTTATAGATCCATACAATGCAGCAAAGGCCCTTTGGCCCATCAAGTCTGCACTGACAATAACTATCTCACAAGGTACACTAATTCCCAATTTCCTGCACTTGCCCCATTTCCGTGAACGTTATGATATTTCAAGTGCTTATCCAATATATTTTTTAAAAGTAACAAAGTTTCCAGCCTCCACTACCTTCCCAGGCAGTGCTTTCCAGATTCCCACCATCCTCAGAGTGAAAACGTTTTGTCTCAAACCCCTTTTGAATCTCCTGTTCCTTACTTTAAAACTATTCCCTCTTGTGATTGATCCCTCAACCAAGGGGAACAGTTGCTCTCTATTCACCCTGTCCATACCCCTAATAACCTTTTACACTTTAATCATAGAACATAGAACAGTACAGCACAGTCCAGGCCCTTCGGCCCTCGATGTTGTGCTGATCATTTATCCTACTTGAACATCAAACTAACCTCCATACCCTTCATTGTACTATCTTCCATGTGCCTATCGTGTTCCGCCTCAGTCTGCTCTGTCCTAGAGAAAACAATCCAAGCCTATCTAATCTCTCCTTATAACTCAATTTCTCCATCCCAGGCAACATCCTGGTGAGTCTCCTCTGTAGCCTATCTGGTGTTCTCACACCCTTCCTCTGGTATGGTGAGGGGAACTGCACACAGTACTCCAGCTGAGGCCTGACCAACACTGTACAAAAACAATGACTGCAGATGCTGAAAACCAAATACTGGATTAGTGGTGCTGGAAGAGCACAGCAGTTCAGGCAGCATCCAACGAGCAGCGAAATCGACGTTTCGGGCAAAAGCCATTCATCAGGAATAAGGCAGTGAGCCTGAAGCGTGGAGAGATAAGCTAGAGGAGGGTGGGGGTGGGGAGAGAGTAGCATAGAGTACAATGGGTGAGTGGGGGAGGAGATGAAGGTGATAGGTCAAGGAGGAGAGGGTGGAGTGGATAGGTGGAAAAGAAGATAGGCAGGTCGGACAAGTCAAGGAGGCAGTTACTGAGCTGGAAGTTTGAAACTAGGATGAGGTGGGGGAAGGGGAGATGAGGAAGCTGTTGAAGTCCACATTGATGCCCTGGGGTTGAAGTGTTCCGAGGCGGAAGATGAGGCATTCTTCCTCCAGGTGTCTGGTGGTGAGGGAGCGGCGGTGAAGGAGGCCCAGGACCTCCATGTCCTCAGCAGAGTGGGAGGGGGAGTTGAAATGTTGGGCCACGGGGCTACATACACTAGTCCCACTTTCCTACAACAGGCCCATTGTCTTGAGTGTTTTGACACTTCAAGCATCTATCCAAGTACAGTTCATAAGTTATGAGGTTACTCACCTCAAAGAAAGGCTGGGTAAACTGGGACATTGTTTTCCCCTGGAGCGTAGGAGGCTGAGAGGTGACCTTATAGAAGTTATAAGATCATGAGGGGTATAGATAGGGTTAATGGTCTTTACTTGGGTGGGATTTCAAGACCGTGGGACATATTTTTAAGGTAAGGGGAGACAGATTTAAAAAAGACATGAGGGGCAAATTTTTTTAAATAGGAAGTGTTTTGCGTGTGAAATGAACTTTCTGATGAAGTGGTGGATGCAGGTCAAGTTAAAACATTTAAAAGACTTAGACAAGTACATGAATAGGAAAAGTTTGTAGCAGGCAAGTAGGACTAGTTTATTTTGGGATTATGTTCAGCATGGACTAGTTGGACTGAAGGGTGTCTATCCATCTATCTACACTCCATGTAGTGGATTCCAGACACCCATCGTCTTTTGGGTGAAATTTATTTTCCTCAAATCCCCTCCAAACCTTGTGCCTTTCACTTTAAAAGTGTTCCCTTTGTTATTGGCCCTTTGACTAAGGGGAACAGCTGCTTCCCTGTCCACCCTGTCCACAGCCCTTGTAAATTTATCCACCTCTCTCAGGTAACCCCTTCAACCTTCTATGCTCCAGAGAAAAACAACCTGAGCTTGTCCAGCCTCTCCTCCTCTCTGAAAAGCTCCATCTCCGGCAACGTCCTGGGGAATCTCCTCTGCACCCCCCACCCCCCCCTCCCCAGTACAATCACATCCTTCCCGACAGTAAGTAAGGACTTTGACATATTCTGGGCAGCTGGAGGCAAAAGGTATTATACCTACCACTGCCTTGCCAGGGATTTGTTAACTCAGCTCAGAGCAGGGGATAGGATGCCAGAACAACAACAGAAGTTGCTTGAAAAGCTCAGCAGTGAGGTTTGGAAAAGCTTGGAGAGGAACTCAATATGGGACTAAAGGAAGATGTCTTGCACTACACTGAAAATGTTCTTAATTATTTTTAATTAGGGTGCATAACTGGTTAGCTTTTCCTAAGCATTGTTTTACTGCTAGGGACATTTTGCTACGATAGGGCTGATAAATCAGTGTAAATTGCTGTTGTTTTGGCGACTGTAGATTTGCTGTTTCCTCTCTCATTCATACAGTTGGGTTATCTCCTGCTAACTGCTGACATTACGACTAATAAATATTGTCAGATGGCTTTGTGCAAACTGAAAGGAGAAAGGGGTCATTGAAAAATTGTGAAGAGAAAGTGTCATTGTACGATCAGCAGTCAGGAGGTTGTTTTGCTGAAAACTCAAACACACCCCTGCTTCGTAACGATTGCCACTTTGTGTGTGTTATTCATAGCTGAAGGCAAATTAAATCATTAAATGTCCAGGCAGAGTCATACAGGATGTGATACATGACAAAACTATCTCTGCAATCTGGAATGGAAACAGGGTAAATGAGTAATACAAGCAAACACTATACTGTTACCATGAATTTAAAGTTAAACAGAATTAAATAAACATTAATGAATCCAATGTGGACAGAGTGGAATTATTTTCTGGAACTTCCCAAACTCACCGTTCATCAGGGCACAGAACCTGAAATGTAGGGCTGGGTTCAGAATATTCATTTAGTGAATCTGGATCTGTAATTGGTACAGTTAGGCTACAAAGTAATTCCCAGCTAGTTCTGCCCGCTACAACACCTATCCACTGCCTTTACACGTAAAGTGGTCAAAAGTGCTGGCTAAAGAATTGAACCAGTCAAAATCAGAAGGGGAAAAATAAAAACCTGAATAGAAGCAAATTGACTCCATTTGGATCAACAAATGACTTCAAAGCTCATTCCTGCTTCACCTTAGTAGTTAAAGTAACACTTTGGGACTGTTTTATGCTACATCACCTCCTTTGTAGCTTTAACAGTCTTGGACTTCACTCTGAAAAGCTTTACATTGTCAGGCATTTCTGAGGTGTTTACGATGTTTCATTTTACTTGAAGTTACCACTGAGAAAGCAGCCAACTGTAAAACAGGTGAAAGGTTACAAAGGACGACTCAGATACACATATTTTCTTTTCGCAGCGTTGTGCAGGTCAGACCCTTTTATCAAGACATGAGGAAAATCCTGCCACCTGACATTTTCAATACTTCATCATTGTCAGTTTGAAAGCAAGATACCTGATTCTGATCTGGAATTGCCTCCAAGGTATAGAATGCTTTAACACAGCACATTGGTCTTGTTTGGACACCAAGAGACCTAACCTCCTGCTGTCAGTAAGGCTGACGCTGTGGTCTGGAGTCACATTATCACCATCACACCACAGTTTATAGAAACTTCACATCTCATCAGTTCATCATTGTGAGCGGATCGTGCCTAATCTGCCAGGGAAGGAACTGACATTGCAAATTTGCACTTTTCAAGAGTTTTGCTCCTTATTAAAGTGAACAGGATGTGAAACCATTGCAGTTTTATATACTGCCAGCACATCAAAGGCACATTCCAAACACCAAAGTCACACCTGCTGCTTCCTATCTCTCTACAACACAAAGCAAGATTACTTCAATTTTCTCTCTTTGACAAAAGAGAATTGATGTTTTGATGCCTACCTATTTCTTTGACCAAATTAAAGACCTATTCAAACTATATTTTCTAAATTTTCAAAGTTTTCTATTAATAACTCTTACCTTCCTCTGAAATCTGTGTAAAACATTGACTGTCAAAATGCAGAGTTAATTCCTTGCTAAAGTACAGAGGTAGGGCAATCTGTTCAAAATCCTAACACAATTGTGAATGCTACTACAGGTAAACAGATCACTTTTTATACATTCTGTACAGATCAAATATATTTTAGCACATGTGCATCATAAAAATTTATGGAACAGTATTTGAGGAACATAAAATTGTAACTGTCTTTTATTCTTTCATGGGTGTCATTGGCAAAGGTCAGCAACTTGTTGCCCATCTCAAACTGCTTTTAAACTGAGTGGCTCTCTCGATTATTTCAGAGGGCAGTTAAAAGGGTCACCTGTAGATATTATGGTGCTGGAGACACACATAGGTATCATGGTCTTTTGGAGATGGGCATTGCTAACTGGGCTAGTATTTATTGCCCGTCCCTATTGCCCCTTGAGAAGGAGGGAATGAGCTGCCTTCTTGAACCGCTATAGTCCATGTGATGTCATTAGTCCCACAGTGCTGTTAGGGAGAGAGTTCCAGGAGTTTGACCCAGCAACAATAAAGGAATGCCGATATATTTCTAAGTCAGGATGGTGAGTGGGTTGGAGAGGAACTTGCAGGTGGTGGTGATCCCATATATCTGCAGTCCTTGTCCTTCTAGATGGAAGTGGTCATGTCTGAGTTTCAGTTTGATTTCCCCGAGTTGGGGAGAGTCTAGAACTAGAGGGCATAGGTTTAGGGTGAGAGGGGAAAGATATAAAAGAGACCTAAGGGGCAACTTTCTCACGCAGAGGGTGGTACGTGTATGGAATGAGCTGCCAGAGGAAGTGGTGGAGGCTGGTACAATTACAGAATTTAAAAGGCATCTGGATGGGTAGATGAATAGGAAGGGTTTGGAGGGATATGGGCCGGGTGCTGGCAGGTGGGACTAGATTGGGTTGGGATATCTGGTTGGCATGGACGGGTTGGACCGAAGGGTCTGTTTCCGTGCTGTACATCTCTGTGACTGTATTTTTGTCCCATGTACTGAGACACAGTGAAAAGTATTATTTTGCATGCTCTACAGTCAGATCGTACCACACAAAGTGCATCAGGGTAATATAACAGAGAGCAAAATACAGTGTTACTGCTGCAGAAGAGGTGCAGAGGTAGAGGTCAATATTAACATTGTTCAAAAGTATGATAACAGTGTGTAAGAAACTGTTCTTGAGTCTGTTGGTACGTGCGTTCAAACTTTTGTATCTTCTGCCCAATGGAAGCGGTGGAAGAGAGTGTATCTGGGGTGAGAGGGGTCTTTGATGATGTTGGCTGCTTTCCTGAGGCAGCAGGAAGTGTAGACAGAGTCAATGGAAGGTGTGGTCTTGGGCAGAGCAGTTGAGAAACATAAAATTATAACTGTTTTTTATTCTTTCATGGTTGTCATTGACAAAGTCAGCAACTTGTTGCCCATCTCAAACCGCTTTTAAACTGAGTGGCTCTCTCGATTATTTCAGAGGGCAGATAAGGGTCACCTGTAGGTATTATGGTGCTGGAGTCACACATAGGTATGATGGTCTTATGGAGATGGGCATTGCTAACTGGGCTAGTATTTATTGCCCATCCCTATTGCCCCTTGAGAAGGTGGGGATGAGCTGCCTTCTTGAACCGCTACAGTCCATGTGATGAGGTGCATCTATAAAAGTTGGTAAGAGTCATTATGGACATGGTGAATTTTCTTAGCCTCCTGAGGAAGTAGAGGCGTTGGTGTGTTTTCCTGACTGTAGCATTGACATAGATAGACCAGGGCAGCTTGTTGATGATCATCACTCCCAGGAACTTGATGCTGTCAATCACCTCCACCTCAGTACCATTGGTGTAGACAGGGTCATGCCCCCAACTCCTCTTCCTGAAGTTGATGAACAGATCCTTTGTTTTGCTGACACTGAGGGAGAGTTGGAAGGTGGGTTTAGAAGGTGCTGTTTAAGGAGCTTTGGTGGATTTCCAATCTGGAAGGGCATGGCACTGCCATTTGGACAGTAAACTCAGTCATTTGCAGATATCCACCACTTGGGATGGAGGTGAGAAGATGGCACTCAGACCTACATGGTTATGTGAGAATGACTGGAGTGCGATATTCTCACGAGAGTGTGCTGCTGGAAAAACACAGCAGGTCAGGCAGCATCCAAGGAGCAGGAGAGTCAACATTTCATGGCAAAAACACTTCATCAAGAATTGGGCTTTTGCCTGAAATGTTGAGTCTCCTGCTCATCAGATGCTGCCTGACCTGCTGTGCTTTTCAGCACCACACTCTCGACTCTAATCTCCAGCAGCTGCAGTCCTCACTTTCTCCCTGCTATATTCTCACCTTCATATATCGGCTGGGCAAGCGGCTGCTCTTTGAGAATATCCTGTGGCTCCTGGTGTCCTCAGCTGACATTTATCAGTGCTTCATTGACCTGGATTCTGAAGAGATTGGGTTCTTTCAATAAAATATATCTGAATGGGGTAAAAACAGGCATTTAGTCTTCATTTCCCTCACTGACAACTCATTGACGAGCTGTCAAGCTGAACTCTCATCCAACGACTCTGCCTTGTTTAACTTGGTGCATTGAAACTTGGGTGTGGTTCAAAGGGTGAAGGATAACACAGGAAGAACTGTGTGAAGAGTACTTCATTTATCCAAACTGATGAGATGTCTCCACATGAAAGTGGAGTCGCAGGTAGATAGGATCGTGAAGGCGGCGTTTGGTATGCTTTCCTTTATTGGTCAGAGTATTGAGTACAGGAGTTGGGAGGTCATGTTGCAGCTATACAGGACATTGGTTAGGCCACTGTTGGAATATTGTGTGCAATTCTGATCTCCTTCCTATTGGAAAGATATTGTGAAACTTGAAAGGGTTCAGAAAAGATTTACAAGGATGTTGCCAGGGTTGGAGGATTTGAGCTACAGGGAGAGGCTGAACAGGCTGGGGCTGTTTTCCCTCGAGCGTCGGAGGCTGAGGGGTGACCTTATAGAGGTTTACAAAATTATGAGGGGCATGGATAGGATAAACAGACAAAGTCTTTTCCCTGCGGTCAGGGACTCCAGAACAAGAGGGCATAGGTTTAGGGTGAGAGGGGAAAGATATAAAAGAGACCTATGGGGTACCTGTTTCACACAGAGGGTGGTACGTGTATGGAATGAGCTGCCAGAGGAAGTGGTGGAGGCTGGTACAATTGCAACATTTAAGAGGCATTTGGATGGGTATACGAATAGGAAGGGTTTGGGGGGATATGGGCCTGGTGCTGGCAGGTGGGACTAGATTGGGTTGGGATATCTGGTCGGCATGGACGGGTTGGACTGAAGGGTCTGTTTCCATGCTGTACATCTCTATGACCACCTCTAAGCCACGCAAGTAGGTATAAGCAGCCCGTTGCAGGCTGGGAGAAGGTGGTAAAATAACAGCAGAAGACATCAGAAGCCACTGGAAGAGCAGTATCTTGCCCGACTGATGATTGGAGGTAAAGAAACCATCAAGGAAAGGCAGGAGGTTTAGAGGTGATTGGGGGAAAAACATTTTCACCCAGAGGGTGTTGGGGGTCTGGAACCCTATTGAATTGCAGGAACCCTCACAACCTTTAAAAAGTACTTAAACGAACACTTGAAGTATCATAACATGCAAGGCTTTGGGTGAAGTGCAGGAAAGTGGGTATAATGGAGGTAGTCATATATTTCCAGCCAAAGGGTTGATGGGCCATAGGACCACTTGCATCCTGTATAATTCTATGATTCTTTGAAAATTAATTGGTCTAAAAGCCACTATTTTACAATCTCACTGAGATGCACCATCAGTGTCAGAATGCCCCTCCCCCATCCCCTCACTGCAGCTACAGTCCCTCAGCTTCATTCAGGAGGTTGTCAGGCGTGTGGGTGGGAAGGAAGGTTGGGAGGACAGTGGGTGGAGGGGTATGGGGGAGAGTTTGGAGAATGCTTTTGTTCCTAGAGGGTTCATGTTCAGTTGCCATGGTTACCTTCCCTGTAGGAGAAAGTAAGGACTGCAGATGCTGGAGATCAGAGCTGAAAAATGTGTCGCTGGAAAAGCGCAGCAGGTCAGGCAGCATCCAAGGAGCAGGAGAATCGACGTTTCGGGCATAAGCCCTTCTTCAGGAAGCCCTTCTCCTGAAACATCGATTCTCTTGCTCCTTGGATGCTGCCTGACCTGCTGTGCTTTTCCAGCAGCACATTTCTCAGCTCTTACCTTAACTGTAGCCTCAGTACCGCTGGTTCAGGGCCTGCCCTCCAATCATATCATAATGTGAATAATTGTGATGTTATCTGCTTCGGTAACAAAACACAAACAAGGACAGAGTATTTCTTAAAAGGTGAGAGGCCAGAAATATTGGTGCCCAAAGTGTGTCCTTGGTCATGAATCACTAAATATTAGCAACAAAGAAGACAGAAGGAAAATGGCATGTTGGTCTTTATCAAAGGGCATTTACTTCCATTAGTGAAGATGACCTTCTGCAGTTAACCAGACCTTTGGTGAGACCATAGCTGCAATACAGTGTACCGTTTTGGCAGCCTCATCTAAGGAAGGACGTTTTGCCAGAGTTAGTGCAACAAAGTTTTAGCAGTTTGCTTTATGAGGAGAGAGTGAGGAATCCAGGTTGTATTCTCTGGAGGTTTTAAGAATGCAGGTGATCTCATCAAAACTTAGGAAATTCTTAGAATGCATGACAGAGTGTGAAGGTTGAAAGTCTTTGTAACTCTTTGCCACAGAAGGCATTGGGGGTAAGGTCATGGTGTATATTTAAGGCTGAGATAGGGAGATTCTTGATCAGTCGGGGAGTCAAGGGTTACAGGGAAAGGGCAGGAAAATGGATGTGAGGAGTGTCAGATCAGCCATGATCCTATTGAATGTCAGAGCAGACTCAAGGGGCTGAATGGCCTCCTACTGTTGCTATTTTTTATGGTCTTATAGAGTTATGGTAGGATGGTGTAGAGAGGATGATTCCCAAAATCCTAAATCTATACTCACAGGGCATCATCTCAGGGTAAGGAATAGACCATTTAACACAGAGATGATGAGGAATTTCCTCCCTCAGGTGGTAGTGAATCCGTGGGATTCTCTCCCTCCAAGGTTGCAGAAGCTCAGTCATTGAGCAGGTTCAAGATAGAAATCAATAGATACTTGGAGACTAATAACATCATGAGAAATTTCATTGGTAATTAATTTACAACTTCCGAATCATTGATTCTGACTAAATGAATGATGCTGTTGGTGTGTGTCAATGTCACTAAGCTAGGAAGGCTGATCTCTGAGCTAACGTTATGGGAGGGTGAGTTTGAATCTCACCATGGCAGGCAGTTACCTTTAATTCCAGTGCAAGTCTGGAATTAAAAGCTCGTACAACGGTGACCCAGATACTAATTAACCACGAAGAAGGGTCAGTGGACCTGAAATGTTGATTCAGCTTTCTCTCTACAGATGCTGTCAGACCTGCTGAGTTTCTCCAGCAATTTCTGTTTTTGATTCAGATTTCCAGTATCTGGAATCCCTGGTTTTATTAACAAATTAATCACTGATGATTGCCATAAAAGCTAAACTGGTTCATTAATGGCCTTTAGGGAAGGAAGTCTGGGACTCCATGGGAGATACAGATCCAGAGCAAGTGGTTGACTCTTGAATATCTTCTTGACCTTAGGGATGGGCAATGTGGGGCGAGGCCAGTGACGCCCACATCTCAAGCATGAATTTTAAAATAAAATCAATGACACTCTCACCTTTATTATTTGAGGCATAGAGTTTAAGAGCAGGGAGGTGATGCAGGAACTGTATAAGATGATGGTTAGGCCACATTGTGTTGAGTATTGTCTAGAGTATAGTGTGCAGTTCTGGAATCCAAATTATAGGAGTCATGTGTTAGCACTGGAGAGGGTGCAGAGGGAGATATAGCAAGGTGTTACCTGGGCTGGAGAGTTCCAGTTATGAAGTGAGATTGAACAGACTGGGCTTGTCTTCCCCAGAGCAGAGGAGGTTGGGAGGGGACATGATTGAGATGTTTAAAATTATGTGGGGCATAGATAGGGTAGATGGAAAGAATCCTTTCCCCTTGATGGAGACATCAATGACAAAAGGGCATAAATTTAAGGTAAGGGCAGGAAGTTTCGAGGCTCTGTGAGGAAAAATGTTCTCTCCCAGAGGATGGTGGGAATCTGGAACACACTGTCTGTAAGAGTGGGAAAGTAGACAGGCAGGAGGCTGGAAGTACACAGCAAGCTAGGGCAGCATTAACAGGTGGCGAAGTTGACGTTTCGGGTGTAACCCTTCTTCAAAAACCCCTCATCACATCGAAGAAGTGTTTAGATGTGATGCCAAGACTTTCAGGGATATGGAGAAAGTGAGGACTGCAGATGCTGGAGACCAGAGTTGAAAAGTGTGGTGCTGGAAAAGCGCAGCAGGCCAGGCAGCATCCGAAGAGCAGGAGAATCGATGTTTTGGGCATAGGCCCTTCTTCAGGGATATGGACCAAGTGCTGGAAAATGGGATTAGAATAGTTAGGAGGTTGTTATTGACTCAATGGGTCGAAGGGCCTTTTTCTGTGCTGTAGACCCTCTATGATTCGACGACTCAATGAGTAATCGAATAGGCTGGGCAGCTGAATGACAGCCTCTTTTTTCAAAACCAAGTTTCTGCTCACTGGACATCTTCAAATAATCCAGTCCAGAACGTTAAACATCAATGTAACCATGTCGCTAATCCAGTTGTATGTAATTTCTGTCAGTTGCATAGTTTCACATTTACCCTGGTCCCAGAGCATCATAAAAATAACATCATAATCTCACAATATGGACAGCATGGCGATCCAAGTGGGACACTGTAGCTAATGATGGCACCAGAAGCACTGAACTGCTGTACTTTGCTCAGGATTCCCTGCACGTCCCTGGACCATTTGTTATGTTCTTGCCTTTGTAATTTCCGAGGCACGGTTAGCAATAATTAACATGTTTCTTTTGTCAGATGTGGTTGAAATCCTTAACTTCCACTTGGAGAATGACACCAACCACCTACCTTTTTATTTCTTCAGTCAGGCTAACCTTTGTGGAATGCGCGCCCACATGCTCAAACATTCTTGAACATGTTACCGTTGAGAATTAGCAGCCAAAAGATTAAAGGAATTATTCAAGCAATTTCAGTAAACAATTAAATTAGTTCCCCACCTTTTTGGAGGTTAGGAATGGAGCCATCAGTTGCCAGAATTTGAGCCTTAAAATTAATCAGTTCTTGTTAATGCAGGTATTTTTTGTCCAATGCATATTTCATTAATCCCGACACCATCAACGGGATTCAGACATTTTACCTTCCTAGTGTGACGTAAGCAATGGAGAGAATGTTGGGATGGAGAGAATTAACAAGTCCGAATTTTAATGTTGGGACGAAAATGTGTGTCAAGAGTAAAGTGCTGGAGAAGCTCTGTAAGTCAGGCAGCTTCCAAGGAACAGGAGAACTCATTCCTGATGAAGGGCTTATGCCCAAAACGTCGATTCGCCTGCTCCTTGGATGCTGCCTAACCTGCTGTGCTTTTCCAGCACAACACTCTAGACTCTGATCTCCAGCATCTGCAGTCCTCACTTTCACCAAGAAAATGCTTGTGACTTATCCCTCAAGCCTGAAATGATAACTTCAGAAGCTCAGCATTGAGCAGCAATTATATTTATTTTCGTAAGTTGCATCTCATCCAAACCCTAACTTATTTAGGTTTCACTTCCAATTCATGTTGTTCTTCCCCAGGAATCCAAACATTATAGCTGGAACAGAAAAGCTTTCATAGAGTCATACAGCATGGAAACAAACCCTTTGGTCCAACTCATCCCCCCGAACCAGATATCCCAATCTGATTGAGACCCATGTGCCAGCGTTTGACTCATATCCCTCTAAACCCTTCCTATACATATGCCAATCTGCAGAAACCTTTTAAATGCTGTAGTTGTACCAGCCACCAACACTTCCTTTGGCAGTTCATTCCATACACGCACCACCCTCTGCGTGAAAGGTCCCTTTTAAATCTTTCCCTTCTCACCTTAAACCTATGCCCTCTAGTTCTGGACTCACCCAGCCCAGGGGAAAGACTTTACCTATTTACCCTATCCATGCCCCTCATGATTTTATAACCCTCTGTAAGGTCACCCCTCAGCCTCCGACACTCCAGGGAAAACCGATACAGCCTGTTCAGCCTCTCCCTATAGCTGAAAACCATCTTTCCTGAGCAGACTCACATCTAAGGACCAGAGGTAATGAGTAACTCAATTTCTTGCAGCCAATGACAGTTTGTAGAGTATTGAACCAGATTTCTTTCATTTATGCTGACATGTGGAAGGTCATCCGCCGACATTTCCACCACCTCCAAACAGACCCCACTACCAGGGATATATTTCCCTCCCCACCCCTTTCCACCTTCCGCAAAGACCGTTCCCTCCGTGACTACCTGGTCAGGTCCACGCCCCCAAACAACCCACCCTCTCATCCTGGCACTTTCCCCTGCCACCGCAGGAACTGTAAAACCTGTGCCCACACCTCCTCCCTCATCTCTATCCAAGGCCCTAAAGGAGCTTTCCACATCCATCAAAGTTTTACTTGCACATCCACTAATATCATTTATTGTATCCGTTGCTCCCGATGCGGTCTACTCTACATTGGGGAGACTGGACGCCTTCTAGCAGAGTGCTGTAGGGAACATCTCCGAGACACCCGCACCAATCAACCACACCGCCCCGTGGCCCAACATTTCAACTCCCCCTCCCACTCTGCCGAGGACATGGAGGTCCTGGGCCTCCTTCACCGCCGCTCCCTCACCACCAGACGCCTGGAGGAAGAATGCCTCATCTTCCGCCTCGGAACACTTCAACCCCAGGGCATCAATGTGGACTTCAACAATTTCCTCATTTCCCCTTCCCCCACCTCACCCTACTTCTAAACTTCCAGCTCAGTAACTGTCCCCTTGACTTGTCCGGACTTGTCCTACCTGCCTATCTCCTTTTCCACCTATCCACTCCACCCTCTCCTCCCTGACCTATCACCTTCATCTCCTCCCCCACTCACCCATTGTACTCTCTGCTACTTTGTCCCTACCCCCACCCTCCTCTAGCTTATCTCTCCACGCTTCAGGGTCACTGCCTTTATTCCTGATGAAGGGCTTTTGCGCGAAACGTCGATTTCGAAGCTCCTTGGATGCTGCCTGAACCGCTGTGCTCTTCCAGCACCACTAATCCAGAATCTGGTTTCCAGCATCTGCAGTCATTGTTTTTACCACATGGATGTGGATGTTCTTGGCCAGCCTGCCTATATGGTCATCTCTGACTGCCCTTAAACTCAATGAATTTCTGGACAATGTCAAGGGGCAATTAAATATCAGCTGGAATGGGTCTGGAATGCAGACAAGACCAAGTGAAGATGTCAGCTTTCTAGATAAAGGGCTCATGGTTTAAATATCAGGGTCTTTAAAATAGACAACAATATCATTTATCTTCCTCTCACAAGATTATAATTCTTTAGAACGCTCTCCCTGAGAAGGTGGTGGAGCCAACCTCCTTGAATATTTTTCTGAAGAGGGGTCACTGGACTTGAAGCATTCTCTCTGTTTCTCTCCACAGATGCTGCCTGACCTGCTGAGTTTCTTCGCTGCTTTGTTTTTGTTTCAGATCTTTGGCATCTTCAATTCTTTGTTTTATTGTAGATAGAGAGATTCTTGTTAAAGAGGGGGTGGGCAGGAATGTGGATATGAGTGTACAATCACAGCATCCATTATTTTATTGAATGGTGGAGCTGACTCGAGGGGCTGAATGGCCTAAGTGTGCTCCTTGCACCTGGAAGGATAATAATGAACCAGATGGACTTTGAGAACAGTAAAGCGTCACCATTACTGCACTAAATTTATATTCCAGCTGTTGTCACATTCCACTAGCTATCTGGACTTGAAGTCATGCCTCCAGGACTATAAGAGAAAGTGAGGGCTGCAGATGCTGGAGATCAGAGCTGAAAATGTGTTGCTGGAAAAGCACAGCAGGTCAGGCAGCATCCAAGGAGCAGGAGAATTGACTTTTCGGAAATTAGCCCTTCGTCAGGAATGAGGAAAGTGTGCCAAGCCGGCTAAGATAAAAGGTAGGGAGGAGGGACTTGGGGGAGGGGCGTTGGAAATGCGATTGGTGGAAATGCGATAGATGCTCCAGGACTATAGCCTGGATCTTGGGATCACTAGCCCAGTGACATTGCCATCTCCCACTGTCAGATTCACCCCAATACAAAGGGGGAGACACATCCCTTTATCCTTGGTGGCAAAACTCATGCCACCTTGTCCTGAGGCAGTTAGGCCTTTTCTCTTTGGAGCAGAGAAGGATGAGAGATGACTTGATGATGAGAGGTGAAGGTAGAGTAGATAGCCACAGACAATTTCCCAGGTTGGAAATGGCTATCACAAGGGGGCATAATTTTAAGGTGATTAGAGGAAGGTTTAGGGCGATATCAGAGGTAAATGCATTACCCAGAATGTGGGGTGCTGGAATGCACTGCCAGCAGTGGTAGTAGAGTCGGATATATTAGGACATTTAAGCGACTTGGGTAGGCACATGGATGATGGTAAACTGAAGGATATGTACATTAGTCTGACCTTGGAGTAGGATAAAAGGTTGGCTCAACATTGAGGGCTGAAGGGCCTGCACTTTGCTGCACTGCTATATAGTCTACATTTAAGGGGAACCAATGTTTGTTCATTGAGGTTTTGTACGTTGACTGCTAATATCAGGAACACAGTCAGGAACTTCAAACTCACTGTTACAAACCCAATATCACCAACTCCCACCATGGTTAAGCTGGTATTTTCCGGCCAAATTTAACATAACCTGGTTAATTGCAAACATAAGCTCTTTCACTTGTAGAAATATCAGTTCAGTAAAATGACTAAGAGTCTTCTCTTTGTGACAAGTCTACAGGGTGTTCGGTTGCTGGTAGAGCGACAAGTGGAGGTGGATCAGCATGTTCAGTTAAACACAGTTTAGTAAAGAATGTAACAAAAACATACTGTGGAATAAAAAAACACATTCATCTGCAAGAAATTCATTTTCTCAGTGACTTTGGGTTTTCCTGGTTCCTAGTAGCTGGATATTCCTCTGTTGGCAGGCTTAGACATTTGTGTAAATGAAACAAAGAACTGTGGATGCTAAAAATCTGAAACAAACAGAGTACTGGAGAAACTCATTAGATTTGGCGGCATCTGTGGAGAGAGAAACAGAGTCAACATTTCTGGTTGGTGATCATGGCTTTGTGCGTGGGAAATCATGTCTCACAAACTTGATTGAGTTTTTTGAGGAAGTAACAGAGGATTGATGAAGGCAGAGCGATAGATGTGAGCTATATGGACTTCAGTAATGCGTTGGACCGAAGCATCTGTTTCCGTGCTGTACATCTCTATGACTCTATGACCAGTGACTAGTGGTGTGCCTCAGGGATCAGTGTTGGGACCACAATTATTTACAATTTATACAGATGATTTGGAGTTGGGGACCATGTGTAATATGTCAAAATTTGCAGATGACACTAAGATGAGTGGCACAGCAAAGTGTGCAGAGGACTGAGAAACTTTGCAAAGGAACACAGATACTTTAAGCAAATGGGCAAAGGTCTGACAGATGGAGGACAATATTAATAAATATTGTCTGGGCTGTGAGGTGGCAAATGGAGTTTAATGCGGAAAAGTGTGAGTTGATTCACTTTGGAAGGAGTAACAGGAATGCAGAGTACTGGGCTAATGGTAAGATTCTTGGTAGTGTAGGTGAGCAGAGAGATCTTGGTGTCCATGTACATAGATCCCTGAAAGTTGTCACCCAGGTTCACAGGGTTGTTAAGAAGGCATACAGTGTGTTAACTTTTATTAGTAGAGGGATTGAGTTTTGGATCTATGAGGTCATGCTTCAGCTGTACAAAACTCTGGTGCAGCTGCACTGAGAGTATTGTATACAGTTCTGGTTACTGCATTATAGAAAGGATATGGAAGCTGTGGAAAAGGTTCAGAGAAGATTTAGTAGGATGTTGCCTGGTACGGAAGGAAGGTGTTATGAGGAAAGGCTGAGGGACTTGAGGCTGTTTTAGTTCGAGAGAAGAAGTTTGAGATGTGACTTAATTGAGACATAAAAGATAATCAGAGGGTTAGATAGAGTGGGCAGTGAGAGCCTTTCTCCTCAGATGATGATGGCTATCATGGGGGGACATAGCTTTAAATTGAGGGGTGATAGACATAGGACAGATGTCAGGGGTAGTTTCTTGACTCAGAGAGTAGTAAGGGTGTGGAACGCACAGCCTGCAAAGTTGCAGACTCGTCAGTTTTAGGGGCATTTCGATAGTCATTTGATAAACATATGGATGAGAATGGAACAGTGTAGGATAGATGGGTTTCAGATTGGTTCCACAGATCGGTGCAATATTGAGGGCCACAGGGCCTGGACTGTGCTGTAATGTTCTGTGTTCCAATAAATGAGAAATCATCTATTTTGGTAGGAGCAACACTAAAAAGGATTATTACTGAATGGTAAAACGTTACAGCGTGCTGCTGTGCAGAGGGACCTGGGTGTCCTTAGACATGAATCACAGACGGTTGGTCTGCAGGAACAACCGGTAGTTAAAAAGGCAAATGGAATTTTGTCCTTCATTGCGAAAGGGATTGAATTTAAAAGCAGGGAGGTTCTGCTGCAGCTGTACAAGGAGCTGGTGAGGCCGCACCTGGAGTACTGGGTATAGATTTGGTCTCCTTACTTGAGAAAGAATGTATTGACACTGGAGGGGGTGCAGAGGGGGTTCACTAGGTTGATTCCAGAGTTGAGGAAGTTTGGTTTATGAGGAGAAGCTGAGTAGACCGGGATTATATTCATTGGAATTTAGAAGAATGAGGGGGTATCTTATAGAAACATATAAGATTATGGAGAGAATCGATAAGATAGAAGTAGAGAGGGTGTTCCCACTGGTGAGTGAAACTAGGACAGGAGGGTATCGCCTCAAAATGAGGGGGAGCAGATTGAGGACTGAATTGAGAAGGAACTTCTTCACCCAGAGGGTTGTGAATCTGTGGAATTCCCTGCCCCAGTGAAGTAATTGAGGCTCCCTCAGTAGATGTATTTAAAGTTAAGATCTTTTTTGATCAGTAAAGGGATGAAGGGTTATGGTGAGAGGGTGGGTAAGTGAAGCTGAGGCCACAGAGAGATCAGCCATGATCTTATTGAATGACAGAGCAGGCTCGAAGGGCCTGATGGCCAACTTCTCTTTCTCGTTCTTATGCCCTTATACAAGTCCATTGACATATTTTCAGGATTTACAGACTGTAAGGATGGCAGATGCTGGAAACCAGAGTCATTAGATGTGAATCTAGAAAAACACAGCAGTCAGACAGTATTCGAGGAGCAGGAAAGTCAACGTTTTGGACCGAAGCCCTTCATCAGGACCTCACCAGGTTTCAGTCTGAAACACTGATGTTCCTCCTCCTCGGATATTGTGTGACCTGCTGTGATTTTCCAGCCTCATATCTATTGACCCTTCTTCAGGATTCGGTTTCTTTCTCTCTCCCCAGACCTGCTGAGTTTCTCCAGCATTTCCTGCACTTGTTCCAGATTCCTAGCGGCTGTTGTCCTTTGTTTTATTTTAGGGAAGGATGGAACTCATTTGGAGTGTGGCTCACACTTGAGTGACAGACCTTGCCCAAGGTTGGACATTATGGGAGAGCACAGCCCACTGTAATGAAGTGAGGACATTGGTTTCGATTGCTGACAGAGGCATTGTCACATCCTCAAAATGAAGCAGCTGGTTTGTAAACAATGACATGGAAGATATCAAGAAAGAAAGCAACATGGGACAAACTGCTCAGTGTACCACAAAGATCAAAATGCACAGCAATATACAAATTCCAACAACTTCAAGCTGTATCACAGCGTTAGGTTGACTGACTGGCAGGGGAAAGTTCACACTGGCTGCTGGACAAGTACTGACTAGTGGGAGGTCCAAGGAAAGTGCAAACAGAGTGTGACTGAGGCAGAAGCAAGTCTCAGCACCTACAGGAGTGGGACGTTCAGAGTAAATCATTAAAATAGACTTTGTTTCTCATTAAGTCAGTTCAATCAAGTCAGATTCTGGGAGTCACTGGCATATCCTGAATTTATTGCCTATCCCTGGTTTTCCTTTCAAGGTGGTCATGGTCGCCATGGTGGGTTTTAGACTATTATTATGAATTACACTTCCAGAGTGGGACCGGTTGGGAGTTTGAAGGGCACTGGTACAGTGACAGCTCAAACTTACCAAAATAGAACAGGGTGTAGTTTGGATGGAATTTGGAAGTGAGAATCCCCCCATGCATCTGTTACATTGTCCCTTTAACTAGTGGGTGGTATGGTGGTTTAGTGGTTAGCACCACAGCATCACAGTGTTAGGGAGCTGGACTCAATTCCACCCTTGGGTGACTGTGCGGAGTTTGCATGGTCTTCCTGCATTTGTGTGGGTTTCCTTCAGGTGCTCTGGTTTCCTCCCGCAGTCCAAAGATGTGCAGGTCAGGATGGATTGGCAATGGGGAAATTGGCCATAGCATCCAGGGATGTGTAGATTAGGTGGGTTAGCCAGGGGAAATGTAGGGTTACAGAGATAGGGTGGGTGGGTTGCCCTTTGGAAGGTTGGTGTGGACTCAATGAGCCAAAAGGTCTACTTATACACTGTAGGGATTCTGTGATTCTCCTGGAGTTCACACATTTGTTCCTGTGTAGACTGATGCTATTCAGGCCAGTGTGTCTGTACTGGTTCTCCAAATGAGCATCATTACCCAGTGCCAATCTCCTGCTTTTACCACATAACCTTGTGTACTATTTCCTTCCAAATAAGCAGCAAATGCCTCACCTTCAGGTAATGCATTCCAGATGAAGTGAAAAATCTTTTTCCCTTGGCATTTGCATCTTTTCTAACTCACCCTCTTGTTTTTAATCCAATTATGAAATTATGTTGGGAACCTAAAATGTGTTCACCAGCATGACCCTGTAACAGAGGCATGTAGTGGACAGGATAATAGTCTTCTTCCAGCCTCTTCAATCATTCCACAGCCAGGCACTTCCCTGTGCAATTACTCACACTGGAACTGAAGCCTCACCAGGCCAATCAGCTCCTGCAAAGTCTCAGTCACACATGCTCTTAAACGTTTGCAGTGTTCTGAATGAAATCTCACCAGGGGTCAACAGGTCTGCCTTTGCAAACCTGACCAGGCGACACAAACTGGACCTCATTCCAAATCCTAACCTCAAAAGGCTCAGGCAAATCAGAAACAAAAACAAACGTTGACTCTATCCAGCCTACTCGTGATTTAAAAAATTTCTATCAGACCTTCTCTCAGCATTTTTCTCTCAGAGAAGATCAATCCCAATCTTCAATCATCCCCATGTCTGAAGCTTCTCATCCCTGGACCCATTCTTGTAAATCTCTTCTGCTCTCTGTCTTCAGTACAATCAAATCTTTCCCATAACATGGCACCCAGGACAGTATACAATGCCGCAGATGAGATCTAGCATAACCGGAGATCACTAAATCATAAAATATAATGGGGTCTCACATCATGCAATTGCAACATATCACGTGGCCAGGGATTTTATTTTTAAATACTTAGTTCTTAATTTCTTTTTTAAAAGTTTCCTATTGGTCTTTTAGTTTATACTCTGTAAATATTTCCCAATTTACTTTCAAAGTAATCTATAATATAGTCAAATTAGTAGCTATTACCAACTAATGAGCTTACAGTTTACCTGTGATATTGCTGTTTTGTGCTGAGACCATGACCCTGATCTTTAATTCATCCTGTTCAAATAAATCTTACACATTATGAACCAAAAAAGTCAGCAAGAAATACTTTTTTTCTGTCTGCACCGAATTCCCACACTGCCTCCAAGTAGCCAGAGGGCAGCACAGTGGCTCAGCGGTTAGCACCGCTGCCTCATAGCACCAGGGACCCAAGTTCGATTCCAGGCTCAGGTGACTGTCTGTGTGGAGTTTTGCACATTCTCCCTGTGTCTGCGTGGGTTTCCTCCCACAACCTAAAGATGTGAGGGTTGGCCGTGCTAAATTGTCCATAGTGTTCAGGGATGTGCAGGTTAGATGCATTAGTCGGGAGCATTGCAGAGTAATAGGGGAATGGGTCTGGGTGATTACTTTGGGGGGTCAGTGTGCACTTGCTGGGTCGAAGGACCTGTTTCCACACAGTAGGAATTCTAATTCTAATTCAACCCTGAATGATATACTGTACTCAGTCGGGCTGTGTTTCACTCTGGATGCGATCTGTCCTTCCTGACTGGTCATACACTTTCCACACACCCACTCTTAAACAAAGTTGAGGTGAAGTCAGATGACTGAAATAAGCCTTAGCCTTAGGCCAACCCTTATTAAAATGCTTGCTCCATCTACCCCACAATGCACCTCATTATCCCATCATGTTCCCCACTTAAATATGTAACTGTCCTTGTCCCCTTCAGCTCTCTTGCTCTGATTCTTCCCTCTGCCCCCCAGTTTGCTCTCTCCATTCCCCAGGAGTCTCTGAGTCTGTCCAACAATGAATCCCTTTAAGTTCCCATTCCGTTTGTCTCCTCTCTACCTGACCCTGTTTCATCTGGAATCCAAAAGAACTGGGGATGCTGTAAAGCTCAGCAGATCTGGCAGCTCTGATTTCTCTCCGCAGGTGTTGCCAGACCTGCTGAGCTTTTCCAGCAACGTTTGTTTTTGTTTCTGATTTGCCTGAGCCTTTTGAGGTTAGGATTTGGAATGAGGTCCAGTTTGTGTCGCCTGGTCAGGTTTGCAAAGGCAGACCTGTTGACCCCTGGTGAGATTTCATTCAGAACACTGCAAACGTTTAAGAGCATGTGTGACTGAGACTTTGCAGGAGCTGATTGGCCTGGTGAGGCTTCAGTTCCAGTGTGAGTAATTGCACAGGGAAGTGCCTGGCTGTGGAATGATTGAAGAGGCTGGAAGAAGACTATTATCCTGTCCACTACATGCCTCTGTTACAGGGTCATGCTGGTGAACACATTTTAGGTTCCCAACATAATTTCACTGAGTGGGGGGGGTTTAATGAACATTCCGAACATGTTAATAAACATAAAAGAGGTTCTCTATCATCAAAGTTGGAAAGTTCAAGCCTCCTGATTGCTTCTGACAATTTAATGGCAAAAACGTTTACTCACCGTTGGAAAGTTGAATTTCTTTCCTCCCACACCCACCCTTCTAAACATTCCAGGCAGGTTTGGAATATTCCATCCATCATCCAGAGTTTTCATAGCTAGGTCTGCTCCAGACAGCTAATGTTCAGACAGGCACAAAAACAGATCAGAACTTGCTGGAGAAACTCAGCAGGTCTGACAGCATCTGTGGAGAGAGAAATGGAGTTTATGTTTTGAGTTCAGTGACCCTTCATCAGATAATGCTCAACATTGAACAGAGGAAGGTCAGAGGGGATAGCAAATGTCAGGCAAGAAATGGGGATATGAGAAGAGCAGGGGTCAGAGGGAAAGTGGAGGGGAGGAACATTCCAGAGGGGTTTCAGTACCTCTGAATTGTTGAAGCTTGCTTTCCTTAATGTCTGAAAGGAAAACATTTCTTGTTAGAATGTTGAATGAGGACGGAATGAAACTGGGGAGCAGTGCAGTGTGAGGCGATGTTGATGGAGAGATGGATGTCGAGAGTGTGCTTTTGCAATAGATGGCACTGAGTGTGAATCTCAGGGTGTGGTGAGAGCAGCTGTTTGGGGAATGTTGTACATCGCAGAGATCCCTGTGATCCTGGGTGGACTCACAACCCAAAGGATGAAACTGCACATAGAATCTACCATGGGGTGAGTCTGAGCCAGAGGCAGTTACTGAGGGATGTGATGTGGCTGTGGAAGCAAGTTTTGACAAGTACCTTGTCAAACACCAGGAGGGACAGTGAAAGTAATGATGGTGAGCAAGAAGAGACATTAGAATGGAAATCCTGTTGGAGAGAGGAGCAGAACCTCTTCATGGTGGGTGTACCTGGAAGAGATGTAGCAGTGAGTGAAACACTAAACAAACAAAAAATCAACTGTGGGTGCTGTAAATCTAGAAACAGAAATAGAAATTTCTGGAGAAACTCAGCAGGTCTGGCAGCATCTGTGGAGAAAAAGCAGAGTTAACGGTTCAAGTTCAATCATCCTTCATCAATCAGGCACAATCTGTGGTCACTGGAATCACAGATTGATCAGGAATGAGGAACTAGAATCTGTATTAACCTTCACACACAACTCATCAGCAGTTCCCCTCCAGCCTGAATATATTTAAGGAACAGATTGATACAATTCTAGGCCTGAAAGACATCAAGGGCTGTAAGGCGAGGGTAGGAATACAGTGTTGGGTTTGAGGATCAGCCATGGTTACACTGAATGGCGGAACAGGCTCAATGGGCCGCATGGCCTACTCCTGCTCCTGGTGCCTATATTTTTGTGTCAGTGATTGCAGACAGGACATAATCCATCAGAACTAGGACTCAAACCTGAGTTCAGGGTCACATCACTGACATCTGCATTGATGCAACTATCAGAAAAGCCATGAGCACTGTAAAGATGAATTTGAAATTAGCCAAATTTTTTACTTGTGCATTCTTGACCACTTCCCCAAAACCTTCCTTGACTCTCCTCCGTGAATGATTTCCATTTTTTACTTTGTTGTTACCTAGCAACAAGCCCTATCTCTTTGGCCAAGTAGGTCGAGATTTGTCAGTCTCATTCTGTTCTCAGTTTCAGTTCTAAAAAAAAGTTCTTCAGTGGTAATTATTTTGTGAGGAGGGCTACCAAAAACAGAAATAGCTGGAGAAACTCAGCAGGTCTCTGGCGAGAGAAACAGAGTTAACATTTGAGGTCCAGCAACCCTTATTCAGAAAAGACAGCTCCCAGATCAGAAGTAGGAACATGACCTTTACACTATCAGACCCACACCAAGCCCAGTTGGCAATGAACTATGAGGACCCTTGCCTTGAGAAGAAATGGGAGATTGGTTGATTTAATGGGGAAACAGTTTCAAGTGAGCAAATTTACTGCAGCGAGCTGCCATCTTGAACATTCCAGGAGGAATTGGATCAGTAACTTTGAAGGATGGTGACCTATTGCTGTTTCAATGTCACAGCTGAACTTTGCAAGTCAATGCAACCAGATGAGAAAAGCTGAAACCTGACTCACCAAAGCACCTGCCAACTTCTGTAATGTTGACCATTTCTCCTGCTATACAAAGAACTTTCACTTTTGCACATACCACTAATATGTCATGGGAAAACTACTGGAGGCTGTGAAGCTGTGAGGCTGTGAGGCACCGTAGGAGTCTTACATGAGAGGTCATTTGTATGGGGAATTAACATGAAAGCACAGGTCATTCTTTAGGTTAAAGGTCAGGGCAGATGGTACTGTTAGGATTATAAATATATATTGACATATCTTTAAGCTCAGGAATATTTAGGATCTGAAACTGTGGGCAGACATTGAGGTAACAGCGCTGGAAAGGCAGGGCAGATCAACGCAGTCATGAGCTCTGTCAAAAATATGTTGATAATATGTTTCTGAAGGGAAAGGGCTGTTCTCCAATCTTTCTCAGGGGTGGCTGGTTAGCTGTGGTAGACAAGTTGTGTTACATTGGGAAAAGAGCACGTCTCCCCTAATTATCTCAAATTTAGTTTATTATTTAACTGGCAAAGTCTGTCTAAGCATGTAAAGAGGAATTCTTCAATCAAAAGGGAATGGACTTGTTGGGCCTAATGACTTTTTCCTGTTCCTAAAAATTCTTCTGTTCTTGTTGAAGCAGTTTGCTGATCAGAGGCCAGGAAGGGTGTGTTAAATTCAGAATTAGCATTTCCTCTGGCCTTTGTGTCTGAATGTGTACGATCTTGGCACTTTTTTTACCCCTCTCTCTCTGAGGTTGTCAGAGTTTTTTTATGGGAACGACTTTCATTTTACAGCCTTGTTTTCCTCGCAGTCTTTGGATTCAAGCAGGCTCTTATTCCCCCACTGCAAAGAGGCGGCTTTGAAACAAAGGATTTCTGTGCGTCTCCTACTCGCCTGAACATGGAGTGTAAATGTTATGGAAAGTCTTCGATGTGAGATTTTAAGAACTTGGCCAAACTATAGGATGGGCCTTCTGTTCTGTGAGTCTCCATCATTGCCAGTCCAGTTACCTTGAGGATTCCCAGTCCTTTTAATGACCATATTCACTCACAAACCAACTTTTCCATAAATTCTTCACAGGAAAAGCCAGAAATCTCTGTGTTGCTGGAAAGACTAAATTTGAATTGATAATGGTGAGGGAGTGGCAGAATGGTGTGGAGTATGAGAAGTTGATGATCAAAACTTTGCCTAAGGGCTGTGTGGAGGGAACACCTTTTAAAATGGCATGCTCACAGACCCTGGGGAATGTTGCTGTGTGTTGGGTCAAGTCCTGATCAAAATGAAATGCTCCATAGAGCAGACACAACCCTCCCTATTCCAATACACACACACACACACTCTTACACAGAAACACACACACACGCACACTCACTCACACACACACACACTCATACACGGAAACACGCACACTCACTCACACACATATACACACACTCATACATACACACTCATTCACACATACTCATACACACCCATACACACTCATACACTCATACTCACACACTCTCACACATACGCAGTCATACATACACACACACACTCATACACGGACACACACATACACACACCTCACTCACACACACATATACACACTCATATACACACACTCATACTCAAACACACACTTACATGCACACACACTCATACACTCTCACATACACACTCAAACAGATACAAAGACACACTCAGTCACTCAATCACACACACTCAAGTGCAGACACACGTACACTCTCACACACACCCCTCTGTACTACTGGGCCTCATGACTTTTTGTTTCAAGTTTCCGATAATAGTTTGCAAAGACTCTCACAAACACATGGAGCCTGAAATGTTCACTTCTAATCGAGCTCTGCCTCAATTCTTTCCGACCCACCACCGCACCCCCACCCTCAAAGCGCAGTCCCCACCTCCCCCCATCCCACCCAGCGTTAAATACCACGGATCACTTTTCGGCTGCCTACTGAGCTAAATCTAATCATGGCATGTCACAACTCTGTCAGGAGGGTCGCAATCTCTTTAGCCTTGAATAATTGGAAGAATGTTGCTGCTTGTGCCTAGGCCATGAGAATGTGACCTGGGATGATATTTAATCTGCTACAGAGCTGCCTGTTGTAATGCTGGAGCATAGGAAGGCCTTTGGAGTTGTGTGTGTGTGTATGTGTGTGAGGCTTGATTCACTTTGAAATAGCCTCCCCCCTCCTCCTCCCGCACCACTAACCGCATCCTCCCCATCGCCAGCACTGCACTGTTGCCTGTGAATGCTTTAATAAGATATATGGTTACTGGTTATGTGTTGGGCTAAATAACACAGTAAAAGAACAACAGGTTTTCGTTTCTGTGTCAAAACATGAAGTACACAGTTTGCTATTGCTTTACCCACCCCCCTTCATCCTGACTCACACGTTTGGAACACATTTCCCTTTTGCTTCATTTTTCTTCCTGACTTTGAGGAGCAGGAAGCCTTAATATTTTATCACGTTCTGGGAGAAAATCATTAGAGCTGCAGCAAATGGCCAAAGAGGATGTTTGTTTGCCAAGAGCACACTGAGCAATGCACATTGGAAGCATTTTAGTGTGCGTCATTGATAATTTCTGTTATGGTGACTTCACCTCTTACTTCCCTTCTCCCTCATGGATGTCAAAAAGGAAGTCCTGAGACACAGAGTAGGGTAGAGCGCAGGTACATTACTGATTAACCTTATCCATGCTCACTGTGGGAATGCCACTGCCTTCCCAGTTTTTATAGCCGTGAATTCCTCAGTCTATTGTCCCTGTTCATCCTCAGACCCCCACCCGCCCCCGATTTGGTTTCTAATTATATGGTCATTGTGAATAACTCTTTTTAAAAATGGTTCAAGATGGGTGTTTCCTGTGGTAAGTACATCCTTATTTTATTGTTTAATAATTGTCAATACAATTACCTTTCACTGACCAGTGCTGGTTCAAGGATAGAAAGGGATCTGCATTTAAGTAGCACCTTTCATGACCTCAGGATGTTCCAAAATACTTTGACAGCTGATGATGAACTTTTGAAGTGCAGCTGATGAGAGGTAAGGAAGGCAGAAGCCAGTTTGCGTCCTGCAAGCTTCTGCAATCACCAAACAACCCAGCTCAGGGAGACCTATAAACGAGATATGGATTTTACGCTTTGCAGGGGAGCAAGGGAGGTGGCACTGAAAGTGAGGGAAGTGCTCACTCCTGCCATCACCATCTCACGTTGCAAATGAGTCCAGGTAACCAATTGTTTATTTATTCACAGGCATTGCTGGCTGGGCCAGTATTTATAGCCCATCCCTAGTTGCCCCCTTGAGAAGGTGGGGGTGAGCTGCCTATGTGAACCATTTCAGTCCGTATGCTGTAGGGGTAGACCCACAATGACCTTAGGGAGGGAATTCCAGGATTTTGACCCAGCAACAATGAAGGAATGGTGATATTTTTCCAATTCAGGATGGTGAGTAGTTGAAGAGGAACGTGCTGGTGGTTTGATTATGATAGGTTTTAATAATTGTCAGTGCACACTGAGGTCTGACATTAAAGTGCAGAAATATCTTGTAAGTAGGAGGTGGGTCAAGGAACCATAGCAACCTTATGTGATACTCATTGGATGCCTAATGCCCTGTGGTCTTTTGTTCCTAAACATCTGCTGCCCTTGTCCTTCTCGATGGCACAATCATGGGTTTAGAATTTTCTGTTGAAGAATCTTTGGTAAATTTCTGCAGTACATCTTGTAGATGGTACACACTGCTGTTACTGAGCGTCACTGGTGAAGGGAGTGGATGTTGAAGATGGTGGACGGAGTACCGATCACAATAGCTTCCTTGGCCTGGATGGTGCAAAGCTTCAAAAGATTTCAAACCCATTGGCTCTTTAACAAGTTCACTACGAGATACTACCCTCCCACCCCAGCACAGTGCTACTCTGGCACGTTTTCTCCTTGTTTTGGCAAGTTTGGTAAGATGGGAAGCTGATTATTAATGAGGTGAGGTGTGACATTGACAAGGTGCTTAACATCCAATAATAACTATCAGTTGGCATCTTCCCACTGTTTAATGGGAATAACACCATGTCACTTGTGAACAGGATAAGAGATGGACAGAGCTGATCTCAACATGCAGAACCATGTCCCTGCCCTTGCCTGGATCCTCACCACGATCCACCTCACTCACAGCCCA
Organism: Chiloscyllium punctatum; assembly: GCF_047496795.1. Classification (NCBI taxonomy): domain Eukaryota; kingdom Metazoa; phylum Chordata; class Chondrichthyes; order Orectolobiformes; family Hemiscylliidae; genus Chiloscyllium; species Chiloscyllium punctatum. The sequence goes on from NC_092760.1 coordinate 89,671,228, forward strand.
ATACATATGGTGCATGTTAGAATGTCGGCTGTACAATTCTGTCATGCTCTTTCACGGATAGTGCAAAGCAGGGATGCATGTAATGCTTTAGAATAAAAATATTGTTTCTATCAAAGTGACAAAAATCCAAATACAAAGACATCCAATTTTCAAAAACAATCAATTGTGCAAGCACATTTAAGTCTCAGGATAGAAAATTATTCAATATTTATGCTTCACTTGTGCAGGAATCTTATTTTTCTGACAATCTTCAAAGAAAACAGCCAAGCTCATGTGGCAGCTGAGGAAAAATAATTAGAGCAATTTCAGTCATTACATTAAATTCCTGTTTCTTGTTGTCTCTGTCTTCTTTCTGTTAGTATATAACCTGCGGTGCTCAGTCCCAGTTGCTGTTTCTGATAGGTTTATTTCATAACTCTGATTTATTCATATTTCTTGGAAATTTGTTTAGATCATAAGACCTGAAGGTATAGGAGTAGCATTAGAATCTTCAGCCCATGGAGTCTGCTCTGATGTGTTTCTTAACCTTATTCTCCTGCCTTCTCCCCATAAGCCTTAATCCAGTTACTAATCAAGACTCTTTCTATCTCTGTCTTCTATACACTCAATGACTTGGCCTCCACAGCCCTCTGTAACAATGAGCTCCGCAGAGTCACCACCTTCTGGCTGAAGAAATTCCTCTTCATCTCATTTCTAAAGGTTCATCCCTTCACTCTGAGGCTGTGCCCTCGGGTCCTAGTCTCTCCCGCTAGTGGAAACATCTTCTCCATGTCCACTCCACCCAGGCCTCTCAGTATTCCTTAAGTTTCAATCAGATTCCCCCCTCATCCCTTTCAAACTCCATTGAATAAGGCCCAGAGTCCTCAACCATTCCTCATTTGGCAGAGCTTTCATCCCCCGGATCATTCTTGTCAATCTCTGAACCCCCATGTAATGCCAGCACATCCCTCCTTAGATTGGGGCCCAAAACTGCTCACAATATTCCAAATGGGATGTGACCAAAACTTTATACGGCCTTAGCAGTGCGTTCTTGTTCTTGTATCCTTGTCATCTTGAAATAAATTCTAACATTGCATTTGCTTTCCTAATTACCAACTGAACTGTATGTTAACCTTCAGAGAATCCTGAATTAGGACTCCCAATGACTTAGTGCTCCAGACTTCCAAAGCCTTTCCCTTTTTTGAAAATAGTCTGCGCCTCAATTCTTCCGAGCAAAGTGCATGACCTCACACTTTCCCACATTGTATTCCATCTGCCACTTCGTTGCCTCCTCTCTAGCCTCCCTAACTCTCTCTGTAGCCTCCCTGCTTCCTCAATACTATGTGTCCCTCCACCTGTCTTTGTCACATCTGCAAATGTAGCTGCAATGTCCTCAGTTCCTTTGTCCAGGTGGTTAGTGTATAATGTAAATAGTTGTGGTCCCAATACGGACCTCTGCAGAACTCCCCATCCTGAAACAGACCAATCCAATTTAATCAAATAGATCCAATCTGACATGTTATTTCAGGTAAAACGCTCTTCAATATGACACGTATAGATGCAATAATGTACACTACAATTTTATTTGGTGGGGGCAGCAGGGCAGCTCAGTGGTTAGCCTCATAGATGCAGGGACCCAGGTTTGATTCCACCCTTGGGCAACTGTCTTTGTGGAGTTTGGGCATTCTCCCTGTGCTCACGTAGGATTCCTCCAGGTAGTCTGGTCTTCTCCCACAGTCCAAAGGTGTACATGTTAGTAGATTGGCCATGCTAAGTTGTCCATAGTGACCAGGAAAAGAACAGGTCTGGGTGGGATACTCTTTGGAGGATTGGTGTGGACTAGATGAGCCAATTGGCTTACTTCCACACTGTGGGGATTTGATGATTTTACAGTGTATTCATTTCTTTCATGGAGCATATTTGCAAAAAATAGTTCTATTTTAAAGAAACTAAGTGTTTTGCATTTTGGTCAACAGCAACCAATGTTCTTTTCCAGTTTTTAAATCGTTAATTCTACATAAATGGCTGAAGATAAATGGTTGGAATATGAATTGTGCTCCATCATGTATTCAAATCCTTAAGTATTTTGTTTCTGTGTTCTGAGTTTTATGCTATCATTAAAGACTATTTTGTCCCTGTAATATCTATCTTTGTATTTTCTGTCCGTAAAAAGATGAACTGAGGTACTTTATCTGTGAAAAGATTATATTTCAGATGGATTCCTTTGCTCAGATTGTTTTCCTCTGTATTAAAAACAGACTGAAAGTCAGGAAGCTGGCACAAAGAACAGGAGGCATCACTGATGGTGGATGGACTGAGCTTTATCAGTTCTCAATCCATGTTTGAAACATATTGAAAAGAATCGTGCAATCCCTACAAAAGAGAACTGCTTCCATTCATACATAAACGTTATAAAATGTACTCTTGGGAGAATCTGGGTCATGGGGTGCTTTTGAGAGCATAGACTCAGCGTGTCAGACATCCCTGTCTGTCTCACATACACACAAACTCTGTTCCCATATGTTAAAGTGAAATCCAGATTGACTCAGAGCAGGTGATCATTGGTCTGCACTGGTCAAAAGCTGAAAATACAGCAAATGTTCTGTCCAAAGTCTCCTCTATCCCGCTGCATACCACTACAGCACCGTTAGGTAACAAATTACTCCTTTCACATCATCTTGACTGAACCTGACAAACAAAGGAGCCATGGCAGCCATGTGCTGTTTAATTGGGAGATAGGTAATCTCGAAAGGAGGAATCTTGGTGCTAACAGGATTCGTGGTGGCCTGACAATTTGAGATGGATGTGCTGCTGTTATCTCTGTGCTGTGTGCACAAGAAGATGATCTGAGGCCATGGTATCAGGGTCCACAGGCAATGTTCACACAAGACAGACAGCGGCTTGGTGGCCTGTAACTTTTAGATTGTCGGCCCCACTGGGAAGAAAGTGTTTGTTCTCCCTTTTCTGTCATGGTCTGGACATTATGCCATTGCAACTGCAGTAGATCATGACAAGTGAATGCTCACTGATGTCTCTGTAATACCTGTGTTCAGGTAATATAGAGACTCTCCCTTTTCTTGTGTGTTTATCTGTATCCCAGACTCAGCCTCAAGTGAATTCTGCAGAGGTTAGTTTGACTGCAAATTAATCCTCAGTTTGATGTCTGTGGCGTATTATTTCTTCAGGGTTTAAAGCACTCTCGATTCTCATCACAATCAGAAAAGAGGACTAATGTGGCTTGTGACAGGTGTCAAATGGTTTCATTGTATAAGCTGCTTTGCATTACTCATTTATTCAGACAGAGAGTTCAAAGCAAAAATTGTTCCCAGACCTTTAGGCACATGGGTAAAATGTTTAATTAGTTATATTTTGTCTCCCATTTTGTCCTATAATTTTCTACCTCAAACATAATCTTGTTTGTCCACGGTATCATTGCTGATTAGCAAGGTGGGGCAGTCCTGCCACACAGATCCTGCAGGATGTTCAAAATACTGCTGCATGGTTGATTTACCCAGATACACACTTGAGCAGTGTGGGAAAAGACCCCTGGCCATCTTTCCATCCCACTCACAGACACCCTACCCTCCTCCCATTTACACTTGGACTCTTTTCTCTCCTTGCATTCACGTCAAAGTGTGGCACCAAAACCTTAGGAAAGATCACAGACTGACACTGCACAGAGTGACGCCAGTCAGGCAATGGTGTCTCTGATGGCCCCTGGAAATTCGGCCTGCCTTTTTTTATTCCTTAGCCTTTGTTGGGGTTTGGGCATCGCTGACAAGGCTAGCATTTGTTCCCCGTGATGAATAGCCCTTGAGCTTGCTGGGCCATTTCACACAGCAGGTCAGAGTTAACCACATTGCTGTGCGCCTGGATGCATGTGAAGGCCAGACCAGGTAAGGATGACAGATTGCCTTCCCTAAAGGGTATGAGGGAATTAACAAGAAGTTTTTAACAAGAAGTTTTTAACAAGAAGTGACAGTGATTTCATGGGGCATCATTAGATGAGATTTTGATATTTTCTAACCTACCTGCACAAGCATATTCTTATCAAGTTCTGGATTAGTGGTGCTGGAAGAGCACAGCAGTTCAGGCAGCATCCAAGGAGCAGCGAAATTGACGTTTTGGGCAAAAGCCCTTTCTTACCAAGCTCTAGAGCAGATGGAACTTGAATCCAGGCCTTCTGGCCCAGGGATAGGGACATTACCACAGCACTACAAGAGCCCTTGAGTAGTTTTTCATTCCAAATTTATGAATTGAATTCAACTGCTGCCAATAGTTGTGATGGGATTTGACCCAATGTTTCCACAGCATTACCCTGGCTGTTCACATTATTAATGACGATATCATTACATCGCCTTCTCCTCCCCAAATACTTGCTGTGACCCCATAGCTCTGCAAATGTTTCCTCTTCAAATATTTATCGAATTGACCCGCAATCATTGATCTACTTTATCTTCCCTTTCTAGAAGTGCAGAAATATATTGGCAGGCCATAATGATAAAGGTCATATTGTGAGTTTATTCCTGAAATAACTGCACAGAGCCGATATCCCCTTTACCAAGTCACCTTTTATTTACATATGCACAGTTTACTGACCAGCCAGCACAGTCACTCCCTGAACTGAGAAGATTCTGAATCCCCACTTTATATCTATCAGCCAGGACTCCCTGATTGGCACAGATTAAAAACTCCAATCAAGAATCTCACTGTCAATACGAACCACTTGGTTTCTCTGACTCCAATTCCTTTTTGCGTTTTTGGTTCTCTTGCCAATCAGTGTCCTCTGCTTACCATGCTTTCTACTCCTGGAAATGCTTTGTCCCCCCAGGACCTCTAACACCTTTATCAAGTCTCCTCACATAATGTTCCCTGCTGTAAAATGACCTATTTCTCTCCAGTCTCCCACGTGTAATTGAAAACTTTCATCCCTGGTCCCAGGCGAGTAAATCTCTTGAACCCCCTGTCCATAACCTGCCATTTCTCCCAAGCTAATGTGGCCAGTTCAGTTGGCTGGATGGCTGGTTTGTGATACAGAGTTATGTCAAAAGCATGAGTTCAGTTCCTGCACTGGCTGAGGTTACCATGAAGGTCTCAACATCTCCTCTCAGCTGAGGCACGGTGACCCTCAGGTTAAACCAATGCCAGTCATCTCTCTCTCTCTATCTATCTATCTATCTATCTATCTCTTCAATGCAGAGGTGCTAGTGTTGGACTGGAGTGGATAGAGTTAAAAATCACACAACACCAGGTTATAGTCCAACAGAGTTATTTGGAAGTACTAACTTTTGGAGGGCTGCTCCTTCATCAGGTAGCTAGTGGGGCAGGATCATAAGACATGTGTGTTTGGAGTCATGTGTAGGCCAGACCAGGTAGTTGTCCCACTAGCTGCCTGATAAAGGAGCAGTGCTCTGAAAGTTAGTGTTGGACTATAATGTGTGATTTTTAACTCTACTGAGCAGTCCTCTGGGACTGTGGTAACTTTTCTATTCATCCCAGCAAGAGGTTCACAATCCTTCAGTGTTTATTGCAAGTTGGCTCTCCATGGAGAGCACTCAACTCTGAGCAAGTGTGGGAACCACAGCAGTGAGTAGTGTGTAATAGCCTGCCAGAGACAGGTGTTGAGGGACAGATAGTGTTGTGGTGTGCTTACTAACATTTATCCTTCAATCAACACCACTAATCAGATCGTCTGGTCCCCTTCACATCAATGTGCACGGGAGCTGGCTGCCTGCAAATTGGTTGCTATATTTCCCACATAACAAGAGAGATTTCTCTTCAAAGGTCTCCATTGGCTGAAAAGTGTTTTGGAAAGCATTGAATGAATCTGCAGCTCTTTCTGCATCACTTAATGCAATAAATATTGGTGCTGCCTTTATATATAATTAAAAGCAAAACACTGCAGATGCTGGAAATCTGAAATTAAAACAGAAAATGCTGGAGGAACTCAGTAGGTCTGGCACCATCTGTGGAGAGAGAAACAGAGTTAATGTTCCAAATCCAATTTGACTCTTCCTCAGAACAGAAGATATTCTGAAGAAGAATCATTGTAGATTCGAAACGTCAATTCTGCTTCTCTCTCCACAGTTGCTGTCAGACCTGCTGAGTTTCTCAAGCATTTTCTGATTTTTACTGCTTTTATACTTAGTGGCTGGGTCTTGCCTTCACTAGTTCATACATCTGTAGGCAGCTAATACCTCTGTTTGGACAGTGTTATTGGATATTCAACCAGGACCATGTTTGAATGATGACCATTCACAGGATATGATAATACACAGCACCCATGAAGTCTTTGTGTATGGGGCCGTATGTATAGAGTGGTCTTCTGCCCTTCCACAGAAAAGTTTTCACCACATACAGCCAGTGATGATGAACGATATGTCCACCATCAGGATAAATGCCACCAAGTGGGCAAAGTGCCTTCTTCTGATCTCCAGCTCTCCCAGTTCCAGTATTACAGCTCCCAGAAAATTCAGAAACCACAGAGAAATTGAACATAACCAGCCTCAGTTTCACCAGGTGACTCAATGTCATCACGAATCCTGGAATTTCTCTCAGAGACTCTGCAAAGATAAGAGACTTTGAAATAAAAAACATATCGAAGAGACAGCTTCACAAATAGGGCTTGTTATGTCTTTCTGCTTCTCATAAGTTCAAAATATTCACACTTTTAGCTGGAGCTTCATCAAATGTGGTGGTTATGGGTAGGTCAGAGGGAAGCACTGTACAGAAGACAGGGCCTCCTTGTTGTCATGTGAACTGAGCCAACAAATATCACACACCCCCTCCCCTCACATCACCTCTCCCTCAGCCTCTTACGCATAATTTAACAACATAACAGGCTTGAGGGCCTTTCATTGTAGCTGAGTAGCTAAGGAGATGAACTTGAAATATATAAGTGCACTTGTAATGCAGTGGTATTGTCCCTACCTCTGGCCCAGGAGGCCGGGGTTCAAGCCCCACCTCCTCCAGCAGTGTGTTACAACATCTCTGAACAGATTGAATTGAGACATCTAGAACTTGAGCCATGTTTCTACAGTATTCTTTATGAATAATGGGAACACCTTTATAACAGTATAAGGCTCTGAATAATTGCAGTTACAAAAATCAATCCTGCTGAATTCAGTTTTGACAATTTATTTTGATTCATTCTAAAAAAAGACCCTTTGTGTAACTGTTACCTCAAACAATGAGCAATGCACAAGACACTGGTGAGAACTCGGCTGTACTATTTGGTGGCTCAGTGGTTAGCATTGCTGCTTCACAGCACCAGGGAGCTGGGTTCAATTACACCCCCAGGCGACTGTCTGTCTGGAGTTAGCACATTCTCCCCATGCCTGTGTGGGTCCCCTGTGGGTGCTCTGGTTTTCTCTCACAGTCCAAAGGTCTGCTGGTTAAATTGCTTGGCCATGGGAGATTGTCCATAGTGTCTAAGGATGTGCTGGCTAGGTGGATGAGCCTTAGGAAATGCAGGGATGTGGGTGGTTCTGGGTGGCATGCTCTTTGGTGTGGGCTGAATGGCCTCCTTCCACACTGTAGGGCTTCTGTTGGGTAGAGGTAAGGACACTGCATTACAGGGAAGATGGGGAACACAATGGAGAGATTGCAGAAGTGATTTACAAGAATGTTTCCAGGGATGAGAAACTTCAGTGATGAGAATAGATCGAAGAAGGTGGGACTGTTCTCCGTGGAGGGAAGAAGGCTGTGAGGAGATTTGATGAAGGTTTTCAAAGTAATGTGTGGACAGGATAGAGAAAACAGGGGGAAGCTGTTCCCACTTGTAAAATGAACAAGACCAAGAGGGGCATAGATGTAAAGTGATGTGAGAAAAAACATTTCCATACAGTGAGTGGTTAGTATGGAATAGGAATAGAAATAATGTGAAAGGGAATGGCGATAAAGCTGGAGATTGTCACTCGATAATGGCGCTTGTTTGAAGAGGCTGAACGGTCTCTGTATGCATTGCAACAATTCGATGATTCATTATTGAAATTCAACAAATTTACATCAGCTTTGAATTTACAAAGAAAACCCAAAACTTTACCAGATCAAAGGACTCAGTTATAAAATAGATCCTCCAATTTCCAGTGATAGTTACTTACATATAACACCTAACTACCTAATGCGTATTTGGTGTCACATCACATTGACTTTAAATCCTGGTGGAATACCCTTGTTTGATGTTGGAGTACTTTGAGGCAAACACATGATAAACCAGCTCAGCTGCCAATTGTCACTTCAGAGAAGGGGTAACATTTACCTTCAGTGAGGACCCGACTAACTTCCCACCCAGTACTGTGTAATCACTGATTTTCATTGCTCCAACATCAGTGACAATGCCTTCCAACAATTAACCCCTTCCCTGCTGGAGTTCCCTTCCTAACCTCTTTTCACTCCCTTTCTTTATTAAGGCCTCTTCAACCAAGCCTCTGGTCATCTGCCCTAATATCTCAGAATCACAGAACTGTTATAGTGGAGAAGGAGGCATTTCAGCCCATTGGGAGAAAGTGAGGGCTGCAGATGCTGGAGATCAGAGTCGAAGAGTGTGGTGCTGGAAAAGCACAGCCGGTGAGGCAGCATCCGAGGAGCAGGAGAAGCGACATTTTGAGCATAAGCCTTAATCATTTCAGCCCACTGTGCCTGTACTGGCTCTGTTCTCCAGTGTCAATCTCCTGCCTTTTCCCCATATTGCTGCACCCCTTGACTATCCCAATAATCATCCAATGCCTCTCTTCAATCCTTCAATTGAACCTGCCTCTACCATATTTCTAGGTCAAAAATCAAAAGACACCAGCTTATAGTCTAACAATTGCAAGCTTTTGGAGCTCTGCTCCTTCCTTAGGTGTGGTGCCATGTCTGCTGGACTATAACCTGGTGTTGTTTGATTTTTGACCATGTCCACCCCAGTCCAACTCTGGTAACTTCGAGGAGAAAGTGAGGACTGCAGATGCTGGAGATCAGAGCTGAAAATGTGTTGCTGGAAAAGCGCAGCAGGTCAGGCAGCATCCAAGGAACAGGAGAATCGACGTTTCGGGCATAAGCCTGAAGATGGGCTCATGCCTGAAACATCGATTGTCCTGCTCCTTGGATGCTGCCTGACCTGCTGCGCTTTTCCAGCAACACATTTTCAGCAACTCTGGTATCTCCACATCACCACGTTTCCAGGCAGCGCATTTCAGACCTCATCGACTCGCTGAGTGAAAAGGACTTTTCTCATGTCATCTTTGATCTTTAAACCCACACCCCACTCATTCTTGTCTCCTTTACAACCAGGATCAGTCCAACTCAGTCCGGCCCTCAACCTCATGATCTGGAAAATCTCAGTTAGATCTCCTTTCAATTTGTGAGGCTTGGGGCCAGATGTAGTTGAAGATGCCCTGGTGTCGGACCTCAGGAGATGTTTGACAAGGTGCAATTTAAACGATCTGGTGTTGCTGAACAGCTTTCTCTGGTACAATGTATTCTGACAGACTCACAGTATCGACCACACAGGTATGAATGGAGACTGTTCAACAACATTGTTTCCCGACACGTGAATCTCATTCCTCAAATTAAGTGAAAAACAGCAGAACCTTGAGGCACACAATCTGGGACATGTTTTTCCACCCGTGCTTTCCTGTGCTTTGACTAGGTCGTGAGGGTCAGTGAACATACGGCCTTGAAGGATCACTTGTTTGAAATTTCACCCTTGCCTTAAAGGCATCCTCCTTGTAGCCAGTCTCAGTGAAATTCTAGCACCAGAGAAAAGCCGTCCTCATTTCTGAAAATCGGGTCACTGAATCCTCAACCTATAAGGTTTCCAAATCGCACAAGCACCCGGAATGAAACAAAAATACATAATTCATTTACCAAGAAACTATGACTTTGTGTTAACTGGTCTCAAGTTCTGTAGACTGTTGGTAATCAAAAACACTATCTCAATTCTGTGCTTAAAAGCCTTTTTTAATCATTCAATCAGCACTTTAGCCTTAACAAGCATGACAGAACTATTCAGGGCATACTGCTTGTCTCTCACTGAGTCAGACAGTACCACAGATGGAGCTTATTTCTGTCTCTGGAAACCACACAGTTGGAGGAATCTTAAGTGTTTCCTCCTGCCCGCCTCAAAAAAGGGCAGGCCAGAGCAAGGTTCGTTCAGAAACCTGAGCAAACGCACTGAGCTTTGCTTCCAATTATCAAAAATCAGTGAGTTACACTGTGCACTAATTCTTTAAGCACGCACACACAGATCCGCTGTCACTCCGTGACCCATCCTTCCCAGACTCTATTGTTTCCAGTGATCCTACAAGCCTCTCAAATATCTGCACATCCACTTCTGATCTCTTGTGCACTCCCAAATTTTTGTTGCTCCAACACTGGTCACCGTGCTTTCACATTGTCTTGGCCCGAACTCTGGAATTCCATCAGCAATAGGAACAGAAGTAGACCATTCAGCCCATCGAGACTGGTCCTCCATTTGATCATGGCTGAACTGTTTCTCAACCCCATTCTCCTGCCTTCTCCCGGTTACCCTTAATCTCCTTCCTAATCAGGAGCCTATCTATCTCTGTCTTAAATATGCTCAGTGACTTCGCCTTCACAGCCCTCTGTAGCAATGAGTTCCAGAGAGTTACCACGCTCTGGCTGAAGAAATTCCTCCTCATCTCAGTTCGAAAGCATCGTCCCTTCACTCTGAGGCTCTGTCCTCGTGTTCTAGTCTCTCCACCTGGCAAAAAAAAAAATCATCTGTACATCCACTCGACGCAGGCCTCTCAGTATCGTGTAAGTTTCAATCTGTCCTCCCCCACCACGTCATCCTTTCAATCTCCATTGAGCACAGACCCAGGGTCCTCAACCACTTAAAATTTTGTTCAAAACTGGGATTGATCAACCTCCAAGTTGCCTGCATTACTATTGTCTTACTTGGTCTTTTATGATGTAAAATCTTTGTATCATTTCTTGCTGTGAGGTGCATTGAGATGGTTTCATACCGATCAAGGCAATATAAACACATGGGTTAATGCTGGTGTTGTAACTATTAAACAGTTTTACTGAGCATTGTACAACAGCTTATTTCACAACAGCGCTGGCCCTTCAACATTACTAATACAAATGTGAGTAGAAATATGCACAGCATTCAAAAGTGGATAATTTGGGCAACATGTTATATTTGGATCTGAATTTGGTACTGTAGTATTATGTTTGGAACAGGAATCCTATTCAATGGGAGAGAATGGGAAGTGGTTTTGTGTAAGAATTTTCTACTTGGATCAGGTATACAAATCTGTATTGAGATGACTGTGCTGTATTTATCGTTTGGCACTTAACACAATGCCAGGCTTTTGAAAGTGAAATCTTTTCTGTTCATTTTTCAGAGTGATGGCCTGTTCTTATCTGTAAGTAAGCAATACAAATTCAGATGGTCTGCCTTTATTGACATCAAATTGCAACATTATTTTAATCCATTTAAGCATAATAAAACTAGGACTTTGTGAAAACTGATCCCTGACAAAAAAAAGTCACTCCCCACATGCAGAATTGCTTACCTGTGCTCCACACATTGCTTGTGAAATCCATGCTTTCCTCAAAAAGCTGCCAGGTTCCAAAATTAAAGTTGGACGATTCCAACTGGGTTCAGAACCTAAATTTACCTTGCTATAATCATGCACACATGTAAAGACTGAGCCTCAATGTAGTATAGGCTGCGTGACATCGAGCAAACACCTCTGGTGGCTGATGTGAGCAACTGTATAAATACACTCGATATAGAGTCATAGAGTCACAGAGATGTACAGCGTAGAAACAGAACCTTCGGCCCAACTCGTCCATACCGAGTTAAGATATCATTAACTAATCTAGTCCCATTTGCCAGCACCCGGCCCATATCCCTCTAAACCCCTCTTGTTCATATACCCATCAAAATGCCTCTTAAATGTTGTGACTCTGCCAGCCTCCATCACTTCCTCTGACAGCTCATTCCATACTCGCACCACACTTTGCATGAAAAAGTTATCCTTCAGGACCTTTTCAAATCTTTCCCCTCTCACCTTGGCAGATGGCAGATGGTGGAATCTGAATTCAATAAAAGTCAGGAATTAATCGACTAATGATGAGACCCTCATCAGATTTAAATAAAAACTGTAAATATATTTGAATTGCTACAACCTTCAAAAACCAAAAATCATAAATTTGAACTGAGTTCTATTGATCTTTACTGGTTGACATGAATATAATGGGCTGAACAACCATTTTCAGCCATAAATATTTTGTGTTTCTACTTATTTTATAAATCTGCAGCAGTGCATTAAGTATCACAAAGTATACTTGGAGAGACCAAGGATTATTTCCAAAGGATATGCAACAAACTAAGTCCTTCTTTTAAAAAATAACACAATTTGAATTCAACAAAAGTCTGGAATTAAGGGACTGGTGATGATCACAAAACCATTGTTGATTGTTGGAAAAACCCATTTGACTCACTAAATTCTTTTTCATAAGTCCTTATCTTGGTCTGGCCTACATGTGACTCCAGACCCACAGTAATGTTACTGATTCTTAACTGCCAAGCCAGTGAGGCCTACATCCCATGAATGGTTTAAACAAATTCACTATCGTCTGTAAGTGATCACTGGACTGCCCCAGTGAATTCTGATATATTCCCTCTTCCCCTATCCCTTCATGTCCCCCTGAGCCCCTACCTGCCTCACCTTGCCAAACCACTCGTCTCCATATCCCACGTCTGTATATTTTTATTCATTCCTGGGAAACGACTGTTGCAGACTATGCTTGCATTCATGAATGAATTTTTAAGAAATACAATTCCTCAGCTTTGTAATAAGTTCCACATTGTCACTACTCACTGGGCAGAGAGCTTTCTCCTGAATGCCTTATTGGATTCATTAGTGATTCTCTTATATTTAAATCCCCAAGTGGAAACAGCTTCTCTTGTTCTATCCCATCAAAACTCGACTTAACTTTAAAGGCATAGATCCTCAAACCTTTCCATTACTGGGGAAGAAATCCCTGCAATGGTCGATCGTCCCTAATAGTTGTAACAGGATGGATGTTGGGATCTGACTGACTGATGCTAATCCAAGTGAAAAGAAAATCAATATATAAGACACTCGCAAAAGTTTTCCAACTCACCAAAAGTTTTTATTCATGACAGGCATTAAGATGCTCATATGTTTTCAATGCAGATGGAACTAAAAAGGGATCACATTTATATCAGAGAATGTTAGGAGCAAAGGAAAATAAGAAAGGGGAACAGGAGCAGGCCATTTGACCCCTCGAACCTAATTCTATAGGATCACAAATGATCTGACATCCCTGACATCCACTTGCCCGTTCTTTCCCTGTAACCCTTGCTTCCCCAACTGATCAAGAATCTATCTATCTATCTATCTTAGCCTTAAATATGCAAGATGTGGAGGTGTCAGTGGTGGACTGGGGTGGACAAGGTCAGATGTCACATGGTGTCATCTGACTTCTGACCTTATACACCTTATGTACACAAGGACTCTGCCCCCACAGCTCACTGTGGCAAGGAGTTCCAAAGACTCTTAACCCTCCAAGAGAAGAAATTCCTCCTCATCTCAGTCTTAAATTGCCACCCAATGCTGCGTCCTTTCTTTGGAACAGAGGGGGTTGTGGGAAAATTTAACTGAGATATGTGAAATTCTAGGGGTCTAGAGGAGGAGATATGATAGGAGGGGCCTGTTGGAGGTGACCTCAGAGAGGTTTATAAAATCATGAGGGTCATGGATAGGGGAAATAGACAAAGTATTTTTCCCTGGGGTGGGAGCATTGGTTTGGGGTGAGAGGGGAAAGATTTGAAAAGGTCCTGAGGGTAACTTTTTCATGGAAAGGGTAGTGCGTGTATAGAATGAGCTGTCAGAGGAAGTGGTGGAGGTTGGTGCAATTACAACATTGAAAAGGCATCTGAGTGATTTTTGAGAATATTTGTAGCTCAGGTTGAGGTTCTGGAAATAGGTTTGCTCACTGAGCGGGAAGGTTGTTCTCAGACGTTTTGTCACCATACTAGGTAACATCATCAGTGAACATGGGTGAAGAGCTGATTTTATGTGCCACTTGCTATTCACGTGTCTTGGTTTCCTTAGGTGGGTGATATCTTTTCTGGTTCTTTTTCTCAGAGAATAGTAGATGGGGTCCAAATGAATGTGTTTCTTGATGGAATTCTGGCTAGAATGCCATTCTTCTCGGAATTCTTGTGCCTGTCTCTATTTAGCCTGTCCTAGGATGGATGTGTTGTCCCAGTCAAAGTGGTGTCCTTCTTCGTTTGTATGTCAGGATACTAGTGAGAGAGGGTCATGTCTTTTTGTGGTAGTTGATGTTCATTCATCCTGGTGGCTAGTTTTCTGCCTGTCAGTCCAATGCAGTGTTTGTTACAGTTCTTGCAACGTATTTTGTAAATGACATTTATTTTGCTTGTTGTCTGAATAGGGTCCTTTAGGTTCATTAGCCATTGGTTAAGTGTGATGGTGGGTTTGTGGGCTACCATGATGCCAAGTAGGAGTAGCCTGGTAGTCATTTCAGAGATGGCTTTGATGTAGGGGAGAGTGACTACCTGTCAGGGCCCCAGCTATTTCCTCTCTCACCTCCCTCAGCAACCTGGGATTGATCCCATCCAGTCCTGGGGGTTTGTCCACCTAAATATCCTCTAGCCTACCCAACACATCTTCCCTACTTATATCAACATGATCCAGACGAATCAAACTTCTATCTCTAATCTCAACATTCATCATGCTCCTCTCCTCCGTGAACACTGATGCAAAGTAATCATTCAGAATCTCACCCATTCTCTCAGATTCGACACACAGCCTTCCTTCATTATCTTTTAGTGGATCAATCCTTTCTCTAGTTACCCGCTTGCTTCTTATATAAGAATAAAATATTTTGGGATTTTCCTTAATTCTGCTTGTTAAAGCTATTTCATGACCCCTTTTAGCCCGCTTGGTTCCTCGTTTAAGACTTGACCTAGTCTTCCGATATCCCTCCAGGGCCCGTTCTGTTCTCAGCTGCCTAGACCTTATATACGCTTCCCTTTTCCTCTTGGCTAGTCGTACAATTTCTCCTGTCATCCACGGTTCACGAATCTTGCCCTTCCTATTCCTTTGCCTTCAACAGGACATGCCTATCCTGCACTACTGTTAATCTATCTTTGAAAACCTCCCACATCTCAAACGTGGACTTCCCATCAAATAGCTGTGTCCAATCCACATTTCCCAGCTCCTGCCTGATTTTGATATAATTGGCTTTGGCCCAGTTTAGTACTCTCCTCTTAGGACCACTCTCTTATTTATTCTATGAGTTTCTGCTCCTCTTTTGTGAATTTTATGCCAGTGCAGATATTGTTGATGATGTTGTAGTTTCCTTTAATTTGTTCTATTTTGTGATGACAAAGGTATAGTGGACCCAAAGTTTGGGTTGGATCATGGGGAGGGCTGTACTGCTTCTGCTAAGAAGTCTGATATTGGTGTCCCATGGGTGTTCCGTTAATTTGTCTGTAGGTCTTGTCATTAAAGGTGAAGTGGGTGAAGAAACGTCTGAAAATGAACCTTCCAGCTCAGTGAGCAAACTTACATTTAAAGGACATCTGGATGGGTATATGAATAGGAAGGGTTTAGAGGGATATGGGCCAGGTGCTGGTACATGGGACAATGACAACACCTGATGAAGGAGCAGCACTCTGAAAACTCGTGCTTCCAGATAAACCTGTTGGACTATAGCCTGGTGTTCTATGACTTTTAACTTTGTACACCCCAGTCCAACACCAAATAGGCACCTCCAAATAGCATCTCCAAATAGGCACCAGGTTAGATTGGGATGTCTGGTTGGTGTGGATGAGTGGACTGAAGGGTTTTTTTTTTGCTAAATGGCTCTATGACTTAAAACAAGTCAATAATCATTTAGATTAGATTTAGAAAGATTGATAGCAGGATTAGAGGGAGTTTGAGGAGAAATGATTTTGCCCAGGGATGGGAGGGGCCTGGAACATGTTGTTTGGATGTGTGGTAGAGGTAGAGGCCATCTTCACATTTATATAAAAATTGGGAAATATATTTGAATTGCTACAACACATGAGGACCAAGAATCGGAAAGTAGGATTAGGTTCCCTTGCTCTTTATTGATTGGCAGGAAGATAATGGGCCGAATGTCCTCCTTTTGTGCCATGGATGTGTTTTGCTCCTATCTATTTTACATAAATCTGCATCATTCTGTGTGATTAAGTACATGGAGAAACCAGCGACTATTTCTTAAGGTTATGTAACAAACTAAATCCTTCTTTAAAAAACATAGGTTCCAGCAGCTGAACGACAGAAGGAATTTAATTTTCACATCAAAGTCAATGAGTTGCCCTTTACCTGCCCCCAACAGTGTCCCTTGAAGTTAATTGTCTCCATTTTATTTAGAATGCTGTAATTGTCAGTAATTAGTTGCTTCATTATCCAATGCTCTATGTTATTTCATTTACTCAGTAGAACAAGGCTGAGAGAAAGGTAAACATTTCCTACAAATTTGCTAATAATTTGAAGTTATTATTTAACCTGCTGAATGACTTTCCATTCACACTTTTGAGCAGATTGCAGCTGACACGTAGAAACCTACTTGTCCTCCTCCTGCTTGTAACAACAAACAGACAAACAGCATGTAAACAAATAAGAATTCTTTTCCTGTAAAAACGGATTCTCCTGATGTTGGTATCCGTGGAATTTGATAAACCACCCACTCTGCTCCA
Source organism: Chiloscyllium punctatum (assembly GCF_047496795.1). Lineage (NCBI taxonomy): Eukaryota > Metazoa > Chordata > Chondrichthyes > Orectolobiformes > Hemiscylliidae > Chiloscyllium > Chiloscyllium punctatum. The sequence goes on from NC_092760.1 coordinate 89,687,945, forward strand.
GTCTCCTTGTGTCTCTCTTCAAACCTCTTCCCCTTTCATCTGTATTCTCAAAAGACAAGCACAATGTTAATGAACTGCTGCTGAAGGGCCACAGACAGCTCGTTTGAGAAGATATGGCTGTCTTTTCCTTGGTCGCGCTGAAATTATTCGACAGGCTTTGCATTTTGGAAGTCTGAAAAGATTAAGCCTTTGTTTTGACTTTGGAAGATAGTGAAGCTGCAAATAGTTCCCGGCCAAATGGATGTTTAAGAACAAACTTTGCATAACCCTTTATATCTCAAGGTATTCAGGCAGTAAGCCCTCTGAATGGACCCATAGTTCAGTGTGTTGCCAGAGCGGTAATGTCCCAAAGCACATAGGTTCCAGACTCAGTCCCCAGTCTGAGTCCAAGTCACCTTACTGCAGCTGGGACAGTCTCTCTAAACATCCTTAGCATCTCAAGTTTAAGGAAGCAGCAAAATCAGTCTGCAAATATGTTACATTTTGAATTTAGATCATACATAAACAGAGATTGCTGGCAAAACTCAACAGGTCTGGCAGCATCAGAGGAAAGAGAAAACAGATTTAATGTTTTGGGTCCGGTGACTCTAGTCAGAACTGAGTCACCGGATTCAAAGTGTTAACTCTGCTTTCTCTCTCCACAGAGGCTAGACCTGCTGAGTTTCTCCAGCACTTTCTGTTTAAATAATTTTTTTAGTGTATTTGTTGTTGTAAGGCAAGTGCCTTCAAACAGCAATGTGACCATAACCAGTTAATCTGGTTAAGTCATGCCAATTGAGGGATAAATATTGGCTAGGATACTGGAGATGACTTGCTTCTTAAAATTAGAGACCAGTTCTATCTGTCTTAGAGAGCCCACAGTTTAACAGCTCACCATAAGACAGCAGCCCCTCAAAAGGATGCTGGAATGGGATTTGAACCCACATCGTTTTGATTCAGAGGTGAGACGATTAGCTGCTGAGCCAAAACTAGCTTCCTGGCAGCCAGACATTCCCACTGGAAAATGCTTGTGAGTGCATTGGAAAGATCAGCTCCATTGCCACAGCCCAGACTCAACATTGAGGGAATGGCATCAAACCAAAAGGAAAATATTGTGGATGCTGGAAACCTGATCTCAAAACAGAAAGTGCAGGAGAAACTCAGCAGGTCTGACAGCGCCCGTGGAGAGAGAAAACAGAGTTGCGATTTCAGTTCATGATCTCTCCTCAGAACTGACTTTTAAGCAGGTAGGATTGTTAAAAGAAAAAAAAAAGCAAGGTCTGTGATGAGATAGAAAACAAAAAATAATAAACAACCAAAGTGCTGGTGGATGGTGAAGCAGAATAACAATGGGATGAGTAAGGAAACAGAGAGAGAGAAACAGTGACTCCAGCAGAGATGTTAGTAGCAAAATAATACATAGCAACTCTTTGAAAGCAAAAATGAGGAAAACAAGATTAAAACCAATATTGTTGAGAAAAGGAAGAGGAAGCAATCCGGGTGCAAGCTGAACAGAGATTGCAGACTGAAATCATTCATCTCAATTATTTCAGCCCAAAGGCTGTAAACCTTTTAAAATTAAAGATGGTCCCCAAAGATGCTGTGAATCTTATAGGAACACTGTACAGGCTGAGGGCAGAGATGTCTGTTTGAAAGTTAGGTGGTAAATTAAACTTACAGGTCAGCTCACTGTCATGTGTGTGGATTGAGTAGTCGAGCTGTGCAAAGTAGTCATGCAGTCCCTGTTTAAAATCTCTCCAGAAGAGTGGAGGCTGTATTGTTAAAACTGCCAATGCTTTCTAAACCTGCCACTGCTACCTAATCAAGGGCAGCAGGTTCTTGGGAACACCACCACCTTCAAGTTCCCCTGACTTGGAAATATCTCACCATTCCTTGTCTGTCACTGGGTGAAAATCCTGGAACTCTCTTGCAGCTGGTCAAGAAGGCAGCTCACCCCACCTTCTCCAGGACAGCTTGGACGGGCCAAACAAAGGCCCAGAAATGCGTGGAACCTACAATCTCTATTTTTCCTTCCTGCATGAGAAATAAAGATTCAACTTATTCTAACCATCTCTGACCTCTGAGAAGCAATGACTTTAAGGCAATGCGTGCAATGGGACTTACATCCTGCAAAAATCAGCTCAGAGAAACAAAACGTACCAAGCAGATCTCGGTGAAGATAAATCTATTTAGAAAAATGCTTGACAAATTGCAATAAAGCACCAGAAAAATGAGGCTGTTTCTGGCTGAGCCTGAAAATCTGGTCATAATTTGAGGCGAGTCTCTGAGCATGTGCAAACACAGGAAACTTTTTTTAATACAAGGTTTTGTGACCTGGGGTTGGGACCAGGGAAGTTCCGCAGAAGGGGGCTGGTTCTCAATCAGAAAAGGTCGAGAAAATTTAATAATTGGCAAATCCCAATCTCAAAGTGGTCTGATCTTCCAGGCTGGAGAGCTGTTCTGTGGCCTTATTGCCTGTACCCTGGGTGCAAAGATACAGCTAATTCCAGGACTTGGGGCTTTGTCATCCCTCATAGGGCCCCATTGCTAATTTACCAGCTTTATGCTTGGCAAATTGGACATTTTCTGCAGGAGTTTTGCCATCCACAGCTGGATTATTGAACCTTTTGGCATTCACACTAGTCACTTGCTAACACTTGTTAGCTTTCTGAACCACATCAAAAGGTGATGATTAGCTGCTACTTCTTGGGCAAGACAACAAACCCACGTCCTGATCAGTCGCACATTTAATACTTTCGTTCACATTGGAGAAAAGTCTGTTTTTCTTTCATTGTTATTGAAGTTAAAGAATTTGATGCACGTGTCTGTGTGTATCTGTGTATGTATGTCTGTGTGTGAATCACTGTGTGCGTTTATGTGTCTGTGTGTGTGTGTCTGTGTGTATCAGTATATGTGTGCCTGTGGTGTATGTGTGTGTATCTGTGTGTGTGTGAATCTCTGTTTGTGTTTGTGTGTCTGCGTGTATCTGTGTATGTGTGTCTGTGTGTGTGTCTATATGTGTCTGTGTGTGTGTGTGTCTGTGTGTGTGCCTGTGTGTATGTGTGGCTGTGTGTATCTGTGTGTGTCTGTGTGTGTGTGTGTGTGTGTGTCTCTGTTTGTGTGTGTGTGTGTGTGTGTGTGTGTGTGTGTGTCTATATGTGTCTGTGTGTCTGTGTGTGTGCCTGTGTGTATGTGTGGCTGTGTGTATCTGTGTGTGTCTGTGTGTGTGTCTGTGTGTGTGTGTGTCTCTGTTTGTGTGTGTGTGTGTGTGTGTGTGTGTGTGTGAGAATCTGTGTATGTATGTTCAGAGGAATCCTGAGAAAACAGAATATCAGAAAAGACATCAGCGGTAAGAAAGAAGTCTTTTTTAATCAAAGTTACATTTTACCTGCTGGTTTATGAATATTTTGCCCTATATTGAAAGATAAGCTAAATAAACCTTGTGATAAGAGGACCAACCCATCACATTCCTAACTGGAGGTGAAGAGCTTGTGCTCAAAGTAGCGACTCTCCTGCTCCTCAGGTGCTGCCTGGCTGGTTGTGCTTTTCCAGTGCCACATTTTTTCACGCTGGATCCCTGCTCCTAACATTAAACATTGGCTTCTCACATTGCTGCTTGCAGAGAAATGAAAATCTACAGGTTGAATACAAGGAAAAATGACACCTTTGGTCCCTCACCTAAACTGGTGGAATCTCAGGCTTCAGCCAAAGCACAACTTGTGGTTACTGCCTTAATGGGTATCAACATTTTGCCCAGGAGTGAAATGGAGGAATTGACAAAATCTCTGAAATACACTTTTTAAAGTGACACATCAAAATATTAATTAAAGATATTTTCTACACTTGTTTTTCTTAAGTTTAATGAGTGAATTAACAGCTGAAAATTGTTCATTTACAGCTTAATTTGAGAGAGGCAGTACAGGAATGTTAAATTGGAGACTGGAAATGAAATGTTCATGTCTGTGCTGCTACAGCAATAAGACTGTTATTGCCATGTGGGTTTCTGAAGCAAACTGAGGAAGGGGCTGAGTTTTTGTCACTGGCCCCCTTAAGCTCAGCCTGCCTTGGCTGTGAGAATTTCTCAGGTTCACAGTATTATTTGTATATTTTTGCAACTGAATGTTTTCTCAATGAGCTCACATTGTTCAGCTTCAGCACTCGTTGATTCAGGATAAATCCAAATGAACTATCTGCATGTGTAAATTACTTTGTTTTATCAGGAAGTCCGCTGGACATCTTGGTCTTGCTCATTCAATCCCACTCCCCCAAATCTACCCTCAGGGGCTCTCTGGAAGCTTTAGGTTTGCTTTCCTTTGTAGATGCTGTATGGGCACCTTGAAGATTTGGTCACCTCAAAGCTCACGATGCCTCTGTTCAATACATATTCAATAAATGTAAGGTCAGTATTCCATTGTTTGTTCCTTACCTACATTTCAACAATGCCCACTTTTTTCTCTTGGCTATGTTTTGCATTGTTTTCCTTATGCACTCCTTACACACGTGAGGGTAAGTGCTGTACATTAGTCAGTACTAACTGTTAGTAAATACTACAATCAGTTAACGACATTGTTTAAAGCAATCCCTGTTTAGGGATTTTTTTCCCCTCCAGCACGTGTATATAATGAAACATTTTTCCGACAATGAAACAGGATGTTTTTAATTACCGAGAATAGGAAATAGTTTGTTGCTCTGCACTGTAATTATAAGGGATGTGCTGTTATTTGATATTTAAATGAGACTTCACCATATTTGTATCACAATGTTTTAATTTATTCACTTTCCTGTATTTATGAGCTCTCACCATTTGTACTTATGTTTTCATAGGGTATAATAAACTGCCAAATTATAAACACCTGACAGGATATGGGACAAAAAACGCCATTGAATTGTCATAACTTGAAGCTGTGACTGGAAATTACTTTACTCTGAATGCAGTGATGTATAAATGTGACAAAGCAATAGAAAAAGTCTTGCATTTCTATTGCTACCTTTCATGACCTCAGGTCACTGCAAAGCTCAGCATAGCCAATGAATTACTTTCATTTAAGTACAGCTGCTGTTGTAATGTAGAACGTTAAGCTGTGAATTTGCATGCAGCAACTCTTCAAACACTGTCGGTGGAAATGAGCAGATCTCCCATCCTCATAATGTAGGAACAAATTACTGCAGATTCTGGGAGCTGTACTGAAAACAAGAAATGCTCCAGATCACAGTGGGTCAGGCAGCATCCATGGAGAGAGAGAAAGCTAATGTTTTGTGTCTTGGACTGGAAATGTTAGCTTGCTCTCTATTCATGGGTGCTGTCTGCCTGGCTGTGATTGCCAGCATTTGTTGATTTTAGTCCCATTCTCATAATCTTGATTGAAATGTTAGCCCCTGGGTAATTCTTTTCCTCTCCTCAAATGCTGTGATCTTTTACACTTACAAAAACAGTCAAGAGCCTACGGTCTCATTTGAAAGATGTCACTTTGTGTCTGGAGTGTCAGCAGAAACTGGATTAGGAACTGAATGCAGAACATTCCCCGGGTACAACAGAGTGTTACAAGGGGACATAAATTTAAGGTGAAGGGTGGAAGGTATAGGGGAGATGTCAGGGGTGGGTTCTTTACCCAGAGAGTGGTGGGGGCATGGAATGCGCTGCCCGTGGGAGTGGTAGAGTCAGAATCTTTAAGCAGCATTTGGATAGGTACATGGATGGGTGCTTAATCTAGGTTAGAAGTTCGGCACAACATCGTGGGCCGAAGGGCCTGTTCTGTGCTGTATTGTTCTATGTTCTATGTTCTATGTTCTAGAACTTTCTGATTCACAGGCAAGGCTGCCTCAGACAGGAGTGGCCTAGTTCATCACTAGCAGTTGTGTTGATAGTCCAGTGGGAATGGAGTCAATGGAGATCTGGAAGATCCCAGCTGCTGTGTTTATGAACCTTAGCCAAAAGAATGAGTGGCTCAGTGGTTAGCACTGCTGCCTCACAGTACCAGGCTCCCAGGTTTGATTCCAGCCTCAGGCAACTGTCTGTGTGGTGTTTGTACATTCTTCCTATGTCTGCGTGGGTTTCCTCTGGGTGCTTTGGTTTTCTCCCACAGTCCAAAGATGTGCAGGTCAGGTGAATGGGCCAGGCTAAATTGCCCGTAGTGTTAAGAGCATTAGTCAGAGGGAAATGGGTCTGGGTGGGTTGCTCTTCGGAGGGTCGGTGTGGACTGGTTGGGCTGAAGGGCCTGTTTCCACACTGTAGGGAATCTAATCTCATCAACAAAAAGAATGTCACAGTCAACAACCCTGTCATGAGGGAGGGAAAAAATCTCTCTTCATGGTGCATCTTATTATTAACCTCTCTGTGTCCTTAACCCTCTCTCCACCCTTAAGACTCTGATTAAAACTAGTACTTTTCAAATCTTTTGCATTATCTCATAATGTCGCTCAAAGTGTGCCTGATTACACTCCCTTAGATCACCTTGCGATGATTTTGTTACACATCACCCCCGGACTGTCTGAGCTACCTTGGCTCCTGACCCAGCAATCTGTCAGAAGGAAAATATTAACCTTGCTTTCAAATCCTTCTGTGGTCTCACCCATCCTTATCTCCATGACCTTGTGACTCTAACAACCCTTTCAGACTCTTAATGTTCATCAAGCCCGTCAAATTATGATAACATTTAAAAGGCATCTGGATGGGTATATGAATAGGAAGAGTTTAGGGGGATATGGGCCAAATGCTGGTAAATGGGGCTCAATTTATTTAGGATATCAGCATGGACGAGTTAGACCAATGGGTCTGGTTCCGTGCTGTACATCTCTACGACTCTATGACTCTCTGAACTTCCTGGGCCCTAAGCTCTGGAATTTCGCTGTCTCTCAAACCCTCTCTGGTTTGCTTCCTCGTCTTTTTAAGGATGGTCCTTTAAACTCTCTTCTTTGACTACTTTTTTAATCACCTGTACTAGTGTCTCCTGATGTCTCCTCAGCATCAATTTCTGTTTGACAGCGCATCTACAAGGCACCTTGGGAGGTATTACAAATAAAAGATGCAATATAAATCAAAGTTGTTGTTGAACGATGTCAATACTGCTGAAGAATGACATATGAGGAGAGATTGTCTAGGTTAAGAGTGTTTTCACTGGCGTTCAGATGAATGACGGAGGACCTCATGGAGACTTTTAAATTCTAACAGGACTAGACAGGGTAGATGCAGGGAGGATGTTCCCGATGGTGGGTGTGTCCAGAACCAGGGGTCACAGTCTTAGGATTCAGGATGGACCATTTAGGAGGGAGATGAGGAGATATTTCTTCACCCAGAGAGTGGGGAGCCTGTGGAATTCATTACCAGAGGAAGTAGCGGATGCCAAAACATTGAAGGTATTCAAGAGGCAACTAGATACAGCACTTGGGATAAATGGGATCAAAGGTTCTGGGGGGAAGGCAGGATTTGGTTATGGAATTGGACAATCAGCCACGATGGTAATGAATGGCGGAGCAGGCTCAAAGGGCCAAATGGATTTTTCCTGCTCCTACCTTCTATGTTTCTATGTTATGTACAAAGGGTCACAATACTCGAAATGTTCACTCTGTTTTCCTCTTACCACCAATGCTGCCAGCCCAGCAGAGTTTCTCCAGCACTTTCTGCTTCTGTTTATTTCAGATCTCCAGCATCTGCAATTCTTTGTTCCTCTTTAATGTCTGATTCTCTTAACCAGAAACTCACTGGAAGCAAATTTCCACTTGAGTTAATGCCTTTGTTGCAGTGCACCATGATTGTGGTGCCCTTTAAAACCTTAAGCTCTCTTGATTGCGAGGTCCTGTCTTGGAATTATGAGAACACTGCAAAGCAGATAATATAAGGTCCACCTCACCTCTCCTGGGGGGCAGCTGGATGACTGGAAAATTCTGTCCCAACAAAAGCTTATACACCATTCCCTGTTCTGTAGAGAGCTGTCATGTAGGACACAGAGATTGTAGGATGAACTTTATAGACTGCTTAGCCATTTGCCTGAGGCAAGACACATAAAAACTACATAGAAAGGTCTAAAACCTGCAAGGCTGAAATACATTTGGTGAACCAGAATAAACATGTGAAATATGATCAATTGACAAAGACCGGGATTCTCCTGTGAACATATTTTGCTACACTTGACTCTTGCTGGGAAGAGAGACATACTGTTGAAGTTTTATGTTACACTCATCAGGACAGACACAAGAATGCCAAATTTAAAAGGACGTGCAGCTGCCGGTGTTGGACTGGGGTGCACAATGTCAGAAGTCACATGACATCAGATTATAGTCCAACAGGTTTATTTGAAATCACAAGCTTTTGGTGCACTGCTGGTGCCATCTGACTTCTGAAATTTAAAAGGGAACAATAATTTATGCTGAACCAAATTGGAAATTGCTGGATCAGCAGCATCTGTGAACAGAAAGCAGAGTTAAACATTTCGAGTCCAGTGACCTTTCTTCAGAATAATTTATACTGCTTGAGAAAAGGTTCACAAGTCCATCCTAAACTATTGTCCCTCACACTTTCACTCAATTGACAAAGGCACAGTGTACAGAGAGGTCTCTGTAAATGACTATGTGCAATTGGCAACAAGTGGAAGTGAGCTACAGTGCAAGCCTAATGGCCCACCTTACATTGGGTTGTTAGTGAAACTCTGACAACACTTCGATAACACTCCAAATGCGATCACAATCATTCTTAGCTATGGTGCTGCTCCTGCAAAATTAATCTTCTTTCCTTACCTTTTCACTCTGCTCTAAGCCATGCTCTTGCTAACCCACAATTTACAGTCAGAGAGTTTGGTGAATTTACAGCTGCCTCTTATTCCTAGTAACAAAGAGGATTGATGAGGGCAGAGCGGTGGACATGATCTATATGGACTTCAGTAAGGCATTCGACAAGGTTCCCCATGGGAGACTGGTTAGGAAGGTAGATCTCATGGAATACAGGGAATACTAGCCATTTGGATACAGAATTGGCTCAAAAGTAGAATACGGAGGGTGGTGGTGGAGAGTAGCTTTTCAGACTGGAGGCTTGTGACCAGTGAAGTCCAAAAAGATCTGTGCTGGGTCCTCTACTTTTCATCATTTATATAAATGATTTGGATGTGAGCATAAGAGATATAGTTAGTAAGTTAGCAGATAACACCAAAATTGGAGGTGTAGTGGACAGCGAAGAAGGTTACCTCAGATTACAACAGGATCTGGACCAGATGGGCCAATGGGCTGAGAAGTAGCAGATGGAGTTTAATTCAGATAAATGTCAGGTGCTGCATTTTGGGAAAGCAAATCTTAGAAGGACTTATACACTTAATGGTAAGGTCCTGGGGAGTGTTGCTGAACAAAGAGACCTTGGAGCGGAGGTTCATAGCTCCTTGAAAGTGGAGTCAGAGGTAGATAGGATAGTGAAGAAGACGTTTGGTATGCTTTCCTTTATTAGTCAGAATGTTGAGTACAGGAGTTGGGAGGTCATGTTGCGGCTGTATAGGACATTGGTTAGGCCACTGTTGGAATATTGTGTGCAGTTCTGGTCTCCTTCCTATCGGAAAGATGTTGTGAAACTTGAAAAGGTTCAGAAAAGATTTACAAGGATGTTGCCAGGGTTGGAGGATTTGTGCTACAGGGAGAGGCTGAACAGGCTGGGGCTGTTTTCCCTGAAGTGTTGGAGGCTGAGGGGTGACCTTATAGAGGTTTATAAAATCATGAGGGGCATGGACAGGATAAATAGACAAAGTCTTTTCCCTGGGGTCGGGGAGTCCAGAACTAGAGGGGCATAGGTTTAGGGTGAGAGGGGAAAGATATAAGAGACCTAAGGGGCGACATTTTCACACAGAGGGAGGTGAGTGTATGGAATGAGTTGCCAGAGGAAGTGGTGGAGGCTGGTACAATTACAGCATTTAAAAGGCATCTGTATGGGTGCGTAAATAGGAAGGGTTTGGAGGGATATGGGCCAAATGCTGGCAAATGGGACTAGATTAAGTTGGGATATCTGGTCAGCACGAACGAGTTGGACCGAAAAGTGACTCTTTGACTCTATGGTGTAAATCCATGAGCTCTCACTTCCAATTACCCAGTGATATACAGCAGCTGTACAAATGGATGGTGTGTATTTTCATTCAGGTGGTATGAGGGGACTTCAGGTGTCTCTCTTCAGGCACATCCTCCAATGTCTCTGAAACGTTCAGCTCACTTTCCAGAATAAATGTGTATACGTCAGTGGCAAACTTACAAACTCTATTTCTAACTTCTTACATGTGTGCTGGTGGAGGTGTCCTTACACCTCCCGACCAACATTTTTCAGCTTCCTACCATCACGCCTAACACCTTCACAAAATGGGAGTCAAAATTTCCCAGCATTGGGTAACAGAGAAAAGAAATGAAAATGCACTTACGTCTCAATTTTCATGACCACCAGATTTCTCCCAGATGTGGAAATAGCCTATTTGCCTCTCGAACCAGCTCCATTCAATAAGATCAGAGGTGATTTGTTTGTGTTTCAATATCCCCATTCCTATCTATCTCCGATAACCCTTGATTCTCTTGTTAACAAATATCTGCCTACCTTCACTTTATAAATATTCATTGACCTCATCTCCACTACCTTCTGAGGCAGAGGTTTCTGAAGAACCAACCACAAACCGTTGTGAGAAAAAGAATTCTCCATGTCTGTGTTCTGAAAGGGTGGCCGCTAATTTTAAGACAGTGCCCCCTATTTCTGAACTCTCCTCATCAAGAGGAAGCATCCCTTCCAAATCTAGCTTGTCCAGATCACTTTCGATTTTATGAATCAAGTCAACTCTCATTCTTTGAAATAACAGTGAAAAGACACTCAGTCTGCCTGGCTTCTCTTCATGAGACAGTGCATTCACTCCAAGTGCCAATCTAGTAAACATCCTGTAAACTGCTTCCAACACATTTACATCCTTCCCTAAATAAGGAGGTCCCAAAACTGCACAAAGTATTCACAATGTGGATTCACCATTAACCTGTGGAACTGAACCACAATGTCTTACTTTTACGTTTAATCTTGCTCAGAGTAAAGCAGTAACATTCCTGTAACCTTCACTAAAATGACTGTAACCAACAAACTTTTAAAATGCAATCACTGTTGTGTGTAGTCAATTTATGCACAGCAAGCTCCCACAGATAACAATGCAACAGTGGATAGGTAATCAGTTTTAGTGATGAATGAGCAATAAGTATTGACCAGGACAACAGGGAAAAAAAACAAATTGCTTTTCTTCCACATGGTGCCAGGGAATTTGCTCCATTCCCTTGTGTTGGCAGATGGGCTTCAGTTTAACACCTGCACCAAAGGACAACAGCTCTGACAGCCAGCACCCCCTCAGTGTGGAACTTGGATGTCAGATTTCTGTCCTCAAATTCCGGCGTGGGATTTAAACCTGGAACTCTGAAAGTCAAAAGCAAGTGCATCATCCAGTGACTTATAGCTGACAAACTGACCAATGAAATAAAAACTAAACAGAGTTTCCAATAATAGCAAATGTGGAATGCTCATGATGAAGTCATTCTGAGAAACCTTCCATATTTACAAACATTTGCATGGTAAAGTCAAAACTTCCATTATGCAAATAATAACATCCGATCCCACATTTGGTGTACAAAGGATCAGTTCATTTGTACCAAGAACATTACTGTACAGTTTTATATACTCTGCCATCTATATTTTGTATTTAAGAATAATCCCTCTCTGAACATGCACCTTTCTGGAACAAAATTCCACAGGAAAGCTTAGCTGTAACCTGCTCAGGTTTCAGTTCTATGTCCAGCTTGCTACCTGCTGTGCTGTTTGCCCATTGAGCTCACTTACTCTGGTTCTCAATCTTATTCATGACAATCCCAATAAAACCCAGTGTGAGTGGAACTGACCAGCTGTACAGGCTGGTAGGGAATCAATTGTTCTGACTGAGCCTGATCTCCCGTCCAATTAGATTTACAGTAAGTTGGCTGAAAGTCTTTCTGAAAATTCATTTCCTCATAACATTGTCACATTTCCTTGTTATGAACAACAAATAACTTGGTAACATGTTGCAAGAGAAAAGGAGGTGATGGAAGCTGGTACAATTGCAATATTTGAAAGGTGTCTGGGTGAACAGCAAGGGATTAGAGGGATACAGGCCAAATGCTGGCAAATGGGACCCAGCCAGATTAGGATATTGGGTCAGCATGGACAAGTGAGGCCAAAGGATCTGTTTCTGTGCTGTATGACTTTATGACTCTAGGTCTGTCCTGCTAGTGTTTCCTTATTGGTGGAACCAGGGGTTCTGCAACACCAAAGGATATTTCAGTTTACCCTCAAAGCATTGGCACTAGTAGCCATATTGCGAAGTTAACAAATAATTACTGTTTGCTTTAAACTTCAATCTGCTGACAATATTAGTGCTTAAAACATTGTAAAGTTATTTATTATAAGGGTTTTCTGTTTCCCTTTTGACACTGATAGCCTGAGCATCTCTCAATCCTCTTTGTTAAATATGTTCAGCCATCAACTTAAGGGTGTCCATATTCTGAGGTACGCTTGACAATAGCTACCTCCTGCAATTGAGCTAACCTACACTTGACGCTCTCACTCCTCGTTAGATGGGTGTGATGCAGAGCTGCCTTGGGTAAGGACTTGCACAAGACCCAAAAATATTCTGCTCTTCAATTAGTTTCTACACCAATAGGAGTCCCCCACCCTGAGTCAGTCATGTGTCATGGATAGAGCCTTGAATTAAATTTCATTTCCCTTTTTGAGCTGTGACCATAAAGTTCCATCAAGTAACCGCTTTCAAAACCAAAGGACTTTTTAACACAATTTTGAAAAATAATTCCTTGCAAAATACAAGAAGAATGAAAAGCGCTCTTACTGAGACAGACTGAGTCCTGAAGAGGACTTGATGGGTGGATGCTGAAGGGATGTTTCCCTTTGTGGGAGAGGTTAGAACTAAAAGACATAAGTTTAAAACAAAGCGGTTTTAAGGTGGAGATGAACAAGAGGATTGTCCCCACGGAGAGCACAGTCTTTGGGTTTCCAGCAGGGAGAGGCTGCTGAGTATTTTTAAGGGAGAGGTCATTAGAACCTTGCCTGACAAGTGTGTATAAAAGGTATTGGTGCTAAGTGCAAGTGTGGAGATGAGACCATAATCAGATCAGCCATAATCTCATAAAAGTCTCAATAGGCTGAATGATCCACTCCTGCCCTGACTTCATATGTTCATATGTCTGACTGTGTTGGTTCATGGAAGATTTTATCTGTGATATGCAAATGATTTCAAGACAAGGTTTCAGCCAAACAAAAAGCCCTCTGAATACAAAGGCAATTTTTACCAAGGCAGTCGATGCCAGATTGCAGCTTGCACCTTAAACAGAAACTGTCAGCACGGAATGTTCGATAGTTTGTCTCCTGTTGAAGACCCAGGTCTGCTTATTGGAAGTGAACTCACTGCCAGTAATCAGTGACTTACTCTGACCATCTTGAGATGGTCAGTGCACGAACAGAAGAGTTGGTGAATCTCTTACTGTAACCTCTGACCAATCCTGAAACGCACATTCCAATTATGCAACCTACCTGTCCTCCTCAGGTTGCAGGTAGCACTAATAACACTGAACTGTTAGGTAAGGCCATAAGACATAGGAGCAGAAATTAGGCCATTCAGCCCATCAAGTCCTCAATCATGGCTGATAAGTTTCTCAAACCCATTCGCTAGCTTTTTCCCTGTAACCCTTGATACTCAAGATCCTATATCTCAGTCTTAAATATACTCAATGATAAGACCATAAGACATAGTCAACATCCGACCAGCTCCACATCATCACCGCCACCACCTCTCTGCACTTCTACTCCACTGCTGCATTATCAGACTGCTTTCAATATAAGACCACTGCGCAGGAATTTCCTCTGATTAATCATTGAGAAAAATTAAACTCTTGGTTACGGGTGCAGAGGTTATGCTGCAGTTGTACAGAACCCTGGGTAAACCTCACTTGGAGCACAGTGGCACCACACTTTAGGAAGGCTATGTTGGCCTTGGAGGGAGTTCGACATAGGATTACAACAATGATACCTGGAGTTCAAGGGGTTGAGTTATGAGGAGAGATTATACAAATTGGACATGTTTTCTCCTGCTTTTAGAAAGTTAAGGGGTTATCGGATAAAAGTCTTCAAGATATTAACAGACAAAGTTTGTGAGAAGATTTGTAGCTCGGGTGCTCGTTGTTGTGGTTCTGTCCGCCGAGCTGGGAATTTGTCTTGCAAACGTTTCGTGTCCTGTCTAGGTGACATCCTCAGTGCTTGGGAGCCTCCTGTGAAGCGCTTCTGTGCTGTTTCCTCCGGCATTTATAGTGGCCTGTCACTGCCGCTTCCGGTTGTCAGTTCGAGCTGTCTACTGTAGTGGCCGGTATATTGGGTCCAGGTCGATGTGTTTGTTGATGGAATCTGTGGATGAGTGCCATGCCTCTAGGAATTCCCTGGCTGTTCTCTGTTTGGCTTGCCCTATAATGGTTTCCCCATGAAACGACACGACCAGTTATCCTTAGTAGCCACACACACAGACGACAAGCAACATGAATTCGACTGGGACAACATTACCATTATAGGGCAAGCCAAACAGAGAACAGCCAGGGAATTCCTAGAGGCATGGCACTCATCCACAGACTCTATCAACAAACACATCGACCTGGACCCAATATACCAGCCACTACAGTGGACAGCTCGAACTGACAACCGGAAGCGGCAGAGACAGGCCACTATAAATGCCCGAGGAAACAGCACAGAAGCGCTTCACAGGAGGCTCCCAAGCACTGAGGATGTCACCTAGACAGGGGACGAAACATCTGCAACACAAATTCCCAGCTCGGTGAACAGAACCACAACAATTAACAGAAAACAACAGAGTCGATAAAGATAAACTATTTCGACTGGTTGGAGCTTCTAGAGTTAGGGATATAGTGTGAGAATTAGGGCCAGAGCATTCCAGACAGAGGTTAGGAAGCACTCCTACACACAAAGGGTGGGAGAGGTTTGGAACTCTCTCCTACAAATGGCAGTGATGCTGGATCAGTTGTTAACTTTAAATCTGAGAAGGATGAATCTTTATTTAGCAAAGGTATATGGGCAAAGACAGGTAGATGGAGATAGGCCACAGGTCAGCTGTGATTTTACTGATGGATGGAACAGGCTTGAGGGGCTGAACAGCCTTCTCCTGTTCCTGTGTCCCCTGCTCCAAGTGCCATTTTCTAGCTACGATTTTATTGCTCATCTTGGTGACAGTTTTGGGATTAAGCCAGTCTGTTTGAAAATTTGATCTCGCCTTGATTCATTGACACCAGCTATTTTCCCCTTTGGGACATTTCCCAACTTCAGCCCCATTTCAGTTCTTTCCTGTCTTCATTGTCTCTAAACTTGCTTATTCCAATGCTCTCCTTGCTGTCACTTTCTACACAAGGGAACTTGAGGGCATTCCAAACCCCTGCCCTACATTGCTCTAAGACCTGTTCACACATCGTCCCAATGCTCACAGTCTGACATTTGTCACACCTGGGAGCCAATCTCTGCATTTGAAAATTTTTATTCTTGTTTTCAAATTTTCACACAGCCTTGCCCCCTCCCTATCTCTGTAATCTACTCCAGCCTCACAACCCTCTGATGGATCTGTACTCCTTGAATTTTGGCCAATTGAGCATTCCTGCTCTAGAGAATTCTGACACTTGTAACCACACCTCTATTTGACTAGGGCCTGGGATACCCTCCATAAACCTTACAGTCTCTACGTCTTGCTTTTGTCCTTTAAGACAGTCCTTAAAAACCTACCTCTTCATGGGATTTTGTGCATCTGTCTTCTACTGCTGTGGCTAAGTGATTTAATTTTATGGTGAAGTTGTGAAGGAAGTTGCATTACATGAAAGGTGCAAGATAACTTTTTTATTCATTCATGGCAAATAGGTGTCACTGATTAGGCCAGCATTTATTGCCCATCCCTAATTACCCAGAGGGCAGTTAAGAGTCAACTACATTGCTGTACGTCTAGAGTCACATGTAGGCCAGACCAGATAAGGATGACAGTTTCCTTTCCCTAAAGGGCATTACTAAACCAGATGGAATTTTCCAACAACTGGTCATTGTTAATTCTTAAATCCAGATTCTTTTTTATTGAATTCAAATTCCACCATCTGCCATGGTGGTATTCAAACCCAGGTCTCTGGAACATTATCTAGGTCTCTGGATTGACAGTCCAGTGATAATACCACTTGGCCATCACCTCCCCCTCTGATGAAGAGTCATCTAGACTCAAAACATTAGCTTGCTCTCTGTGCTGCTCACCCACTGTGATCTCCAGCATTCGTTGTTTTCAGTACTGATTCCAGCAACTGCAGTAATTTGTTCCAACATCTGGAATATCCTGATTAAATAGTTTAAAGTGACTCAGATCTGAGAAGGGCTTACAGTTTAGAAGCTGTGAATGTTGATGTCTGAATAAGGTTAACTTCTGAGGGATTGGCTCGACACTGGATGGGGTTTGAATACATGTATCCATGGTGAACCAGAGGGCTGTGTATATGGCTGTACAATAACAGATTATACAGACTGGACGCTTTCTATTTTCTGCCGTTTTCTTGCTTACTGTCTGTGGTGACAGTAAGCTGTATATTTATCCAAATACAATTACCTTTTAGTTTATGATTTCTTTCTCCTAAAGAGATGCCACGTGGATATTTGTTGTTAGAAACCTGGAAATGAAGGCCTTTGCTATGACTGTTAGAACTTGGGTGAACAGTGATTCATTGGACCTCCTTTATGTTGTTATTGTTCACAGTGGGAGTTGTGAAGAAAGATTGCACATAATTGTCAGATTTCCTTTCCGTTCCATCTGTACCACATGGCAATCCCTGTTCAAAGTCTTGGGATGATTTATTTGTCAGTTTTCCCAGGCTCCCAATTATAATAGCCATCCCCTAGTGTCTACACTGGAACAAAGGGCTGTCATAAAGCCTGTTGTACTGGTTGCATAGGTGTTGAACGTCTGCTTCCATCAGTATTGAGAAATAGCTGACGTTTAAATGATTAGAATGGTTGCTGAAGGCAAAAGAAAATTGGCTCAAATGCTGATGAGAACCTAAAGTGTCATATGAAACAAATACTGTGTAGAACTGATGGAGAAACACTTACAAACATGCTGCAAGTCTGTAGTCATTCAGAACTCTGTTGCCTGTATCTTAACACACCGTATGTCCAATTTGACCCTCACCTCTGCACTCGCTGGCCTCTCAGTTCCCAGTCAAGCAAGATGATGGCAAAACTCTCATCTTAATTTTCAAATCCCTCCATAGTCCTGTCACTCTCCTATCTCTGTCACTACAGCCTTCATTTCCAGGTTTCTAACAACAAATATCAACGTGGCATCTCTTTAGGAGAAAGAAATCATAAACTAAAAGGTAATTGTATTTGGATAAATATACAGCTTACTGTCACCACAGACAGTAAGCAAGAAAACAGCAGAAAATGGAAAAAACCTTAAAAAACCTGCATTCCCCGGAGTGTGACATCTTGTGTCTGTTTTATGCATTGATGAGACGCCAGGTCAGGCCAGCATTTTTTGCCCTTCCAGCTGTAACTGACACAGCATTGGTCTCTGTAACTTCAGGTGCTTGGGCTCCAAGCTCTGAGATGTCCTCCCTACATCTCTCCACCTCCCCACATCTCTCCACTTCCCTACATCTCTCCACCTCCCTATCTCTCTTTCCTCCTTTAAGACACCTTCTAAGCCCACTCTTTTATGAACATAGAACTTTACAGCGCAGTACAGGCCCTTCAGCCCTCGATGTTGCACCGATCTCTGGAACCAATCTGAAGCCCATCTATCTTACTTTATTCCATTTTCCTCCATATGTTTATCCAATGACCATTTAAATGCCCTTAAAGTTGGTAAGTCTACTACTGTTGCAGGCATAGAACATCAAAGATTATGATGCTTTAGGCCATCTGACCTAATATTGCCTGTTGCTTGGTATATTTTGTTTGATAATAATTTTATTTTTCTAATCATGTGAAGTGTGTTGGGACATTTCCTCCCTGGAAGGTTCTATATAATTCGAGATTGTTTGTGCTGTTGTGTCCTTCAACATTACTAATCATGACCCTTCAGTAGGTATTAATATGGGCTACATTTCAAAACGATATCTTGCACAGCCAGAATGTCAGAAAATCGCAAGCAAGACCTCCAGATGATTAGTTAAAGACAGTTTGTCCCTGTTTGTTGAGGTTATTTCAGTCATTGCACATGATGGAAACTGTATGGAGATCCAATTTAATCCCATATCTGACCATTCCCCGATTGCAAATCGCCAATTCAAACCAGAAGGTCAGAGGTGCCAAACCCTTCTTCCTATCTTATGTGAAGTCTTCTCTGAACTACAGATGACTTAAGTGTGGCCCATGTGTGACTGTCTCTTCACTTTATAACAGACAAAGGGCTGTGAGCGGGGTCTGGTTGTGTTGAAGTTTTCAGTAATCTCGAAGCATCAGCAATTTGCTTGTCGACATCACTGCGTCAAGGAGCAGATGGAATTGTAAAAGTGAAATGAAAGGCTTGCATACTCAGAGGATCTTTCACAATCTCAGGATATCTAAAAACACTTCTTGGAACTTCAGAACTGAGATAAGGAGGAATTTCTTCAGCCAGAGGATGGTGAATCTGTGCAAAGATTTGCCACAGAGGGCAGTGGAGGCCAAGTCATCGAGTGTCCTTAAGATAGAGATAGATAGTCTCTTGATTATTAAGGGGATCGAGGATTATGGAGAAAAGGCAGTAGAATGGGGTTGAGAAAGAGATTAGCCATGATCGGCAGAACAGACACAATGGGCCGAATGACCTAATTTTCCTCCTATTTCATATAGCCTTACGGTCTTACAATAAATGAAATACATCTGAAGTGTAGCACTGTCACAACATAAGGAAATTTAACAAACATTTGTGCATAGCAAGCCCCCAAGAGCATCCATTTGATCATGACTGGATTATCTGTTTTACAGACATTGGTGGAAGAGTAACTATTGTCTGGGAAAAGACCTGCGTGTTTCTTTGACAACAGCAATATGGGATTTTTTTCATGTCCACCTGAGAGGGCAGAAAGGGTCTGAGGCTGATGTCTCATCGAGAAAACAGATTATAATGAAATGTGATCCTGACATTCTTTGATGATCATAGTTGCGACTTATTTTGTGTTTAGGAAGAGGAACTCGACAAGCCCAGGTAAAGGGAGTGAATATTTCAATGGGACACATTCAGGGAGAGATGAGATTGCATTGGTATATCAGGGAACAATTACCATAATATTGTTGAATCTTTAACATTACAAAACATTCTAAGATCCTTCACAGGAGTATTGTAAAAACACAATATAACACTGAGCTACATTAAGGGATAGTTTGGTCAAAGGGATGGTTTTACGGAATATCTTAAAAGGAAAAAGCAAGATAGAAAGAGAGGCTCAAGTAGAGGATTTAAGAGCCGGAGGCAATTGACAGATGTGGGTATGGCTGTAACATGTGGCAGTGATTAAAATCAGGGATTCTCAAGGGATCAGAATTTGAGAAGTTCAGAAGCCCGCTGAATTGGCATCACTTCCACAAGCATCCACTCTCTCTAGTACCGACGCTCAGTAGCAACAGTATGTATTATCGACAAGATGCATTGCAGAACTTCACCAAAGATCCTTCGACAGCACCTTCCAAACCCGTGACCACTTGTATCTAGAAGGACAAGGGCACCAGATACATGGGAACATCACCCCCTGCAAGTTCCCCAACATGCCGCTCACCATCCTGACTTGGAAAAATGAGCGTTCCTGCACTGTCACTGGGCCAAAATCCTGGAACACTCTCCCTAACAGTTAGTGATGCCCATGTCCCACCAGTGAATTAAAATAATCGTAAGGCTGCATGGCTGGAGGAGAGATTAAAAAGTTGGGAATGATGTGGAAAAGTTTGAAAATAAGGATGCATAGTTTAGAATTGAAGCGTTGTTAAATGAAAACAAGAATGGGAATCAGAAGAAGCCTTTAATGAAAAGAAGTAAATGGTGGAAACGATGACAAACAATGACGGTCATATGAATGGAAAATTGGCCTTTATTTATTAAAGTTTCAAAGATTTACAAAATCGAGAAAAATGGAGGCAATTGGTGCAATGTTTCCAATACCGTGTTCTTCAACTTCACAGCATCCTGAATAAATCGATCAGCCTCCTGTTTACAGAATAATTTTCTATTATTTATGCTTTCACCTTCATCTTAAAGATGAACAAAAAACCTTGAGGTGTAGCCCAATGACTAATCTGCAAATCACAAACAACTTAGAGTCATAGAATCGTAGAGATGTACAGCACAGAAACAGACCCTTCGTTCCAACTTGTCCATTCCAACCAGATATCCTAAATAAATCGAGACCCATTTGCAAGCTCTTGGCCCATATCCCTCTAAATCCTTCCTATTCAAAAAACCCATTCATATGCCTTTTAAATGCTGCACTTGTACTAGCCTCCAACACTTCCCCTAGGCAAAAGTGAGCCTTTGCTGATGAAAGGCTTTTGCCCGAAACATCGATTTTCCTGCGCCTTGGATGCTGCCTGACCTGCACCACTCTGATCTAAACTCCATCACTTCCTCTCGTGGATCTAAAAGTTGAAGTTCTAAATTGGAGAAAGGCCAATTTTGACGGTATTAGGCAAGAACTTTCGAAAGCGGATTGGGAGCAGATGTTCACAGGTAAAGGGATGGCTGGAAAATGGGAAGCCTTCAGAAATGAGATAACAAGAATCCAGAGAAAGTATATTCCTGTTAGGGTGAAAGGAAAGGCTGGTAGGTATAGGGAATGCTGGATGACTAAAGAAATTGAGAGTTTGGTTAAAAAAAAGAAGGAAACATATGTCAGGTATAGACAGGATAGATCGAGTGAAACCTTAGAAGACTATAAAGGAAGTAGGAATATACTTAAGAGGGAAATAAGGAGGGCAAAAAGGGGACATGAGATAGCTTTGGCAAATAGAATTAAGGAGAATCCAAAGAGTTTTTACAAATACATTAAGGACAAAAGGATAACTAGGGAGAGAATAGGGCCCCTCAAAGATCAGCAAGGTGGCCTTTGTGTGGAGCCACAGAAAATGGGGGAGATACTAAATGAATATTTTGCATCAGTATTTACTGTGGAAAAGGATATGGAAGATATAGACTGTAGGGAAATAGATGGTGACATCTTGCAAAATGTCCATATTACAGAGGAGGAAGTGCTGGATGTCTTGAAATGGGTAAAGGTGGATAAATCCCCACGGCCTGATCAGGTGTACCCGAGAACTCTGTGGGAAGCTAGAGAAGTGATTGCTGGGCCTGTTGCTGAGATATTTGTATCATCGATAGTCACAGGTGAGGTGCCGGAAGACTGGAGGTTGGCTAACGTGGTGCCACTGTTTAAGAAGGGTGGTAAGGACTAGCCAGGGAACTATAGACCAGTGAGCCTGATGTCAATGGTGGGCATGTTGTTGGAGGGAATCCTGAGGGACAGGATGTACATGTATTTGAAAAGGCAAGGACTGATTAGGGATAGTCAACATGGCTTCGTGTGTGGGAAATCATGTCTCACAAACTTGATTGAGTTTCTTGAGGAAGTAACAAAGAGGATTGATGAGGGCAGGGGGTAGATGTGATCTACGTGGACTTCAGTAAGGCGTTTGACAAGGTTCCCCGTGGGAGACTGATTAGCAAAGTTAGATCTCACAGACTACAGGGAGAACTAGCCATTTGGATACAGAACTGGCTCAAAGGTAGAAGATAGAGGGTGGTGGTGGAGGGTTGTTTTTCAGACTGGAGGCCTGTGACCAGTGGAGTGCCACAAGGATCGGTGCTGGGTCCTCTACTTTTTGTTATTTACATAAATGATTTGGATGCGAGCATAAGAGGTAAAGTTAGTAATTTTGCAAATGACACCAAAATAGGAGGTGTAGTGGACAGTGAAGAGGGTTACCTCAGATTACAACAGGATCTTGACCAGATGGGTCAATGGGCTGAGAAGTGGCAGATGGAGTTTAATTCAGATAAATGTGAGGTGCTGCATTTTGGGAAAGCAAATCTTAGCAGGATTTATGCACTTAATGGTAAGGTCCTAGGGAGTGTTGCTGAACAAAGAGACCTTGGAGTGCAGGTTCATAGCTCCTTGAAAGTGGAGTCGCAGGTAGATAGGATAGTGAAGAATGCGTTTGGTCAGAGTATTGAGTACAGGAGTTAGGAGGTCATGTTGCGGCTGTACAGGACATTGGTTAGGCCACTGTTTGAATACTGCGTGCAATTCTGGTCTCCTTCCTATTGGAAAGATGTTGTGAAACTTGAAAGGGTTCAGAAAAGATTTACAAGGATGTTGCCAGGGTTGGAGGATTTGAGCTACAGGGAGAGGCTAAACAGGCTGGGGCTGTTTTCCCTGGAGCGTCGGAAGTTTACAAAATTATGAGAGGCATGGATCGGGTAGATAGGCAAAGTCTTTTCCCTGGGATCAGGTAGTCCAGAACTAGAGGGCATAGGTTTAGGGTGAGAGGGGAAAGATATAACAGAGACCTAAGGGGCAACTTTTCACGCAGAGGATGGTACGTGTATGGAATGAGCTGCCAGAGGAAGTGGTGGAGGCTGGTACAATTGCAACATTTAAGAGGCATTTGGATGGGTATATGAATAGGAAGGGTTTGGAGGGATATGGGCCGGGTGCTGGCAGGTGGGACTAGATTGGGTTGTGATATCTGGTCGGCAAGGACAGGATGGACCGAAAGTTTCCATGCTGTCCATCTCTCTGTCTCTATGACTCTAATAAGCTTTTGAAACTTTTTGCCTAATACTGTCAAAAGTAGTCTTCCTCCAATTTAGAACTTCAACCTTTAGATCCAGTCTATCCTTTACCATCACTATTTTATAAATAGTAAAATTATAGTAACTGGTCCCAAAGTGCTCCCCCACTTATACCTCAGTCACCTGCTGTGCCTTATTTCCCAAGAGTAGGTCAAGTTTTGCACCTTCTCTAGTAGGTACATCCACATACTGAATCAGAAAAATTCTTGTACGCACTTAACAAATTCCTCTCCATCTAAACCCTTAGCACTGTAGCAGTCCCAGTCGATGTTTGGAAAGTTAAAATCCCAGCCATTCCCACCATATTATTCTTACAGATAACTGAAACCTCCTTACAAATTTCTTTCTCAATCTCCCACAGACTACTGGGGGTCTGTAATACAATCCTAATAAGGTGATGATCCCTTTCTTATTTCTCAGTTCCATATATTCCCAGGAATATCCTCCCTAAGTACAGCAGTAATGCTATCCCTTAAGAACACAGGAAGCTGAAACATTAGGAAAACACCAAATCTTGATTTTCTTGAAGAAAAATATCCATGGGAAAAGACTCAACCTTTTATAATTTTAATATTTGCTTCAGAATTAGTAATCTGAATTGACTGTTGATTGGAACTAGCATTTGCATTATCCTTACTGACAGTAGCCTCGAGAATATCCTCCATTTACTTCTTCAAAGGTATCATGTAGTCATTAGGTGAGTGAAGAAGCAGAAAGTTAAAGCCTGCATTGTTTTTCCATGAGTGAACCTTTGACCTAATGAAGGTATGTCATGAAACTGTCTCAGTTTCGATTGTGAAGGGAAATACAGCAGTCCTTCAGTTCTTTCATGCATTCTTTAAGACTTTCAACCCTACAGTGTACCTGAGAAAGCTCACAATTGTGATAAGGTTTAACCATAGGAAGTATCAATGGAAGGAGAAGGTTTACTTCGGCTCAGCTTGTAGCACTCTCAAGTCAGAAAATTGGAAATTGAAGTCCCAGTTCTGGAAACTGAGGACAGAATCAAGGCAGAGAGAACTGAGGGAGTGCGACACTATTGGTGGTGTCAATGTTTGGACGGGATATTACCTCTTTCAGGATGATAAAAGAACACATGACCTGACTTCATCAGGCAGGCACACAGTTTGTCTGATGTTCCTTCACCCTTCTGGAGCTAATTGTGTACTCAAATGATCAGTTTCACCCTGTGTAAAGCAACAAGTTGAGGAATGTCAGGTGAATGTAAATATCTACTGGTGGCTTTCCAATGGGATTGTGATTTGATGACACAAGTGAAGTGGTCGCGAATACCACACCACCTGCAAGTGCCCCTCCAATCCACTCACTACCCTGACTTGGAGATATATCACCATTCTTTCGTTGTCACTGGGTCGAAATCTCAAAATGCCCTCCCTAAGGGCATTGTGGGTTAATCTACAGCACCTGGATTGCATCGGTTCAGGAAGGTAGCTCAGCACACCTTCTCAAGAGGCAACTATAGACAGGCAATAAATGCTGGGCCCAGCTAGAATATGAGTGAATTTAAAAAAACATGGTATACCTTGCATTTACATGGCACCTTCTACTTTAGGTGCTTTGCATGAAATCAAACAAAATTTAAGACAGAAATGAAGAGGAATTTCTTCTCTCTGAGGGGAGTGAATCTGGAATTCTTAACTGCAGAGGGTTATCGAGGCTGGGTCATTCAGCATGTTCAAGGCTGAGACAGAGAGATTTCTAATCAGTGAAAGGCATCAAGGGCTCTGGAGAAAAGCTCTTAGTTTTCAGTGCTAAAGGGACCAAAGAATATTGGGAATCCATGATCATATTAAATGACAAAGCAGGCTCAGAGGGCTGAATGGCCTTCTCCTGCTCCTGGTGTCCATGTGGAGTTCAGGATTATAGGATCAGTCATGATCTAATCGAAAGGCGGGGCAGCCTTGATGGACTGAATGGCCAACTTGTGATCCTCCACCTTCTGGTATGAATTTGCCTTTGAGCTACACAACAAGGTATTGGGGTAAATGCTTGGTGAAAGATTTGATTTGAAGAAGCATCTTAAAGGTGAGAGAGTTGGAGAGGCTAAGTGAGGAAACTCCACAGTTTAGGGAGGAGGTAGCTGAATGCACAGCACCAACGATGTAGCGGCAAAATCCAGGACATGTGGAAGCAGGCCATTTGACCCGTCTAGTCCACACTGTCCTTCTGAAGACCTTACCTCCCAGATCCTTTCCTGTAACCCTGCATCTACTCTGGCTCTGAGAGACATATCCTTACTTATCCAAGTCTAACATACACCACACAAGTTGATCACATTTATAATCCCAACTCTTGGAAGGCCTGATGCTCATGAATCTTGAAGGCACCATTCCCAGACATGGACTGCTAGCCCTGAGGAAGGAATGGTTTGGGAAGTTTTGCCCATGGCCATTTGTCCTCTACAGCCCTCCAAAAAAATCCACCGAACCAGCACGTCCGTGGACACTATTTCATGGCCAATCCACCTAACCTGCACATTGTTGGACTGCAGAAGGAAACTGGAGCACCTAGAGTAAACACACAAAAATGGGGAGAATGTGCAAACTCCACCCAGACAGCCCATCAAACCCAGGTCCCTGGCACTATGAGGCAGTAGTGCTAACCACTGAGCCACCGTGCCATGCCATGGTTGATCCATGGTTGATGAGAGATAGTCAAGATATCAATAGACATGTCTCATCTGAAAGCTGATCATTTGTACAATGCATCCTCCTTGCTTGAGCCTGGATTATGTACTTGAGACTTTGAATGGGGTTCAGACCCCAGAACTGGCTCACTGAGTAACAAGAGTGTTATTACTGAACCAGTGATGATCTGTGGGATAGGTGGTAATTTGTCATCTTGTCCAAACGACATTGGAAGATGATCTGAGGACTGGAGGATTCCAGCTCTGTGAATCATTTCCCACATAAACGATGCCATAGAGCACTAATTGTTTGCACTGCTGTTTGCCATTGAGTTTGTGGCAAAACAAAGCAGCATTTACAGTGCAGGCCTCATTTAAGAAAGGCATTGCTGATGAGTTCCTATCCTGTTGCTAAGGTGGTTTTGGAATTCAGATCCCAAGGTCCGTCCTGTTTTAGCTGGCTTCCTTTGCCCTGGCGAAGAGCTTTACAGGCAACAATGAGAAAGGAGATTTGAAAGATGACATTTTGACACATCAGTGAAACATTTGGAAGGAATCACTGGGGTCATGTTTGAGACAGCGGTGAGTTTTATGTCTTCACATAGCTGTGTGTGTACAATCAGACTGTCAAACCTCTGGGTGCTCAGAGACAAGAGTGAAGGAGACCATGAGTACACGTGAGCGAGTGTTCGCTGGAATCAATGGCAACCAGCAAAAACCTGCAGAGAATTCACTTCACTGGCTGCTGGAGCTGGACTTTAAAATCCTCTCATCCATGAAGCTAGATCTGGGTAAAAGCTTCCCTCTCTAACGGAGCTCTGACATAAGGAACATGCTCCTGAATAGCCCTGGACACAGCTGGTTGAATTGGCCGTGTTCACTCCTCACGAATTCTTTTCCACGATGTTTGTGCTGGGAAGTTGAAATTCTGAAAGCACCAGCCGCCCACCAATTGACCACAGCCAGGAATCTGTGAGACGTCACAAGCTCCCATGGCCCAATGTTTCTATTTCTTCACATCCTTGTTAATATAAGTCAAGGCAGACATATCCTCAATGAGGAGAAAGTGAGGACTTCTGAAAGGCTCGTGCCTGAAAGATCGATTCTCCTGCTCCTCGGATGCTGCCTGACCCTCTGTGCCTTTCCAGTATATCCTTACTTATCCAAGTCTCACAATCACTATACAAACTGATCACATTTATAACCCCCGGGGGAATGATGCCCATGAATCTCCAAGGTGCTGTTCACAAACAGAACTGTTTGCCAGAGAAGTGAATGTATTGGGATGCTTTGTCCAAACTTAGCAGTCATTCATTGTCATCTGTTCTCTACACTCCCAACTATACACCCCACCTCCGCACCCCCTCCCCCACCCCCCACCCCCCACCCCCCCCCCCCCCCCCCCACCCCACCCCCCAAACCACTCAGCTCTACGTCTCATTCTGAAGCTGGAAGTGTGTGAGAGTGTTTCCTCGAGACTGAATGAGATTGTGGGTTTGAGTCTGTCGAGTGGATTTGCAGTGGCAGGACTCTATAGGGAGGTGGGGACAGTGCCGACGAAACACAACTGATTATCCTAGCCAGGCTGTTCAACAGTCTTGGTTTGAGGCCAGGGAGGATGACCAGGGGAAATCAATCCTTCAGTATATTCAGTGAGTATCAGTTTTTTCATGTTGTCTTCATTGATTATGTTAATGCAAACACAGGATGTGAGCATTGCTGCCTGGGTCAACATTTATTGCCCATCCCTAATTACCCTAGAGGGCAGGTAGTAGCCAACCACATTACTGTGGTCTGGAGTCACATGGAATTCAGACCAGGTTCTATAAAGCTTGACAAGCCAGACAGAACGTACCTGGTACCTGACTTCAGAACATGGGAGCAGGGGGCAGTGATCACTCATTGATTGTACAATCGTTGATGCTTCACAGGCAGGGAGTTCAATTCTGTTCTCAGAGCGATGGCTGGCATCACATTTTCCTCTTGGGGACCCTGCAGCCTTCAATATCGAGTTCAATAATAGTAGAACGAGAACACCTTCTTCCATGTCCTTTCCCCATCCCACACCACGGACCGGTCATGAAATAGGCTGTTTTCCACACAGCTAAACCGTTTTCACTCATTCATTGTTCCCAATATCAGCTTTTCTTTCTCCCTGACATACCATCATCTATCTCTCCATCTGTCTAACCGTCGTTCTCTGTCTCTGGATTCCATCTCCTCTTATGTGCTCATTCCTATACCTTCCCCATGGCCCTCTGTCAGCAGCATAGATCCCATCTCTTGCTAGCTACCACCCAGTTCTGAAGAGGGGTCACTGGGTTCGATCATTAATTCTGCTTTCTCTCTCCACAGATGCTGCTTGACATGCTGAATTTCTCCAGC
This sequence comes from Chiloscyllium punctatum, assembly GCF_047496795.1. Classification (NCBI taxonomy): domain Eukaryota; kingdom Metazoa; phylum Chordata; class Chondrichthyes; order Orectolobiformes; family Hemiscylliidae; genus Chiloscyllium; species Chiloscyllium punctatum. Next base: position 89,715,827 of record NC_092760.1, read on the forward strand.
CAGAGAGTCAGAGAGGTGAACAGCATGGAAACAGACCCTTCAGTCCAACTCGTCCATGCTGACCAGGTATCCAAACCTCAACTAGTCCCAATTGCCAGCATTTGGCACATATCCCCTCAAACCCTTCCTAATCATCTACCCATCCAAATGCCTTTTAAACGTTGTAATTGTACCAGCCTCCACCACTTCCTCTGGCAGCTCATTCCATACACGTACCACCCTCTGCGTGAAAAAGTTGCCCCTTAGGTCTCTTTTATATCTTTCCCCTCTCACCTTAAACCTAAGCCCTCTAGTTCTGGACTCCCCAACCCCAGGGAAAAGACTTTGTCTATTTACCCTATCCATACCCCTCATAATTTTGCTATAAGGTCACCCCTCAGCCTCTGACGCTCCAGGGAAAACAGCCCCAGCCTGTTCAGCATCTCTCTATAGCTCAAATCCTCCAACCCTGGCAACATCCTTGTAAATCTTTTCTGAAGCTTTTCAAGTTTCACAACATCTTTCCGATAGGAAGGAGACCAGAAATGCATGCAATATTTCAATAGTGGCCTAACCAATGTCCTGTCCAGCCGCAACATGACCTCCCAACTCCTGTATGCAATACTCTGACCAATAAAGGAAAGCATACCAAACGCATTCTTCACTATCCTGTCTACCTGCGACTCCACTTTCAAGGAGCTATGAACCTGCACTCCAAGGTCTCTTTGTTCAGCATCACTCCCTAGGACCTTACCATTAAGTGTATAAGTCCTGCTAAGATTTGCTTTCCCAAAATGCAGCACCTCGCATTTGCCTGAATTATACTCCATGTGCCACTTCTCAGCCCATTGGCCCATCTGGTCCAGACCCTGTTGTAATCTGAGGTAACCTTCTTCGCTGTCCACTATACCTCCAATTTTGGTGTCATCTGCAAACTTACTAACTCTACCTCTTATGCTCACATCCAAATCATTTATATAAATGACAAAAAGTAGAGGGCCCAGCACCGATCCTTGTGGCACTCCACTGGTCACAGGCCTCCAGTCTGAAAAACAACCCTCCATCACCACCCTCTGTCTTCTACCTTTGAGCCAGTTCTGTATCCAAATGGCTAGTTCTCCCTGTATTCCATAGATCTAACCTTGCTAATCAGCCTCCCATGGGGAACCTTGTCGAACGCCTAACTGAAGTCCATATAGATCACATCTACTGCTCTGCCCTCATCAATCTTCTTTGTTACTTCTTCAAAAAACTCAATCAAGTTTGTGAAACATGATTTCCCACACACTCCACTGATGACCGTCCTCCAGTCTGAAAAACAACCCTCCAACACCATCCTCTATGGTCTACCTTCAAGCCAGTTCTGTATCCAAATGGCTAGTTCTCCCTGTATTCCATGTTAACCAACCTTGCTAATCAGTCTCCCATGGGGAACTTGTCGAACACCTTCCTGAGGTCCTCATAGATCATGTCCACCTCTCTGCCCTCATCAATCCTCTTTGTTACTTTTACAAAAAATTCAATCATGTTTGTGAGACATGATTTCCCATGCACAAAGCCACGTTGACAATCCCTAGTCAATCCTTGCCTTTCCAAATACGTGTAAATCCTGTCCCTCAGGACAACTTGCCCATCGCCGATGTTAGGCTCTCTGGTCTATAGTTCTCTGGCTTGTCCTTACCACCTTTCTTAAATAACTGTTCTTAAATAATCTCTAGCTCTTTGTTTTATTGTAGCTTCAGTTTGTTTGATTTCTGTTCACTTTTGGTGCTGATGAATAAAAGGAAATATTTTGAATTGTTTGAAGGTTTCTCTGTGTGTGATGGTCCCACATTGAAAAATGATTAGATGCTGGGAATGAGTAGCAGTGATGTGTAGATGGATGTAAGGGGGAATATGACTAAGGAGCTGTGTGGCTGAGTGTTTAAACATCAACAGGTGTGGGAGTGTGCAGTTATAAATGCATTGATGTGGCACTGCTGTGTCATGAGGGGTGCTGGTTTGTGGATTCTGTGCCTCTTGGCTGTGACTGGACACTGTAGACCACCCAAACCTGACTGGGTGCATGGCTTGGATTCCAAGATGGGTTCGGTACCAAAAATACCAGAAGTACCAAAATACCCAGAAGTGGTGAGTACTTGTGGCTGCAGTGTATGGGAGAGCCAGACTCAGATCAGGTGAAGGGGTGCCATAGGGACCATAGGAGCTGGTTAATGAGATGTGGGGAGGGATGGCTGTGGGAGATCAGGTGAGAAAACCTATTGGGTCCCACAGACAGATACCTTCCATGAAACCTGGCAAAAATGACTCCTTTCCAAAGTGTGGGTAGATGCCGCCCACGGTCACTATGACTGAGAACAACTCTTAAGTAGAGATTTTATTGCATTAATTGAATTTAAATACTGCCTGTGACCTCCGAAACATTAGTCTGAATCTTGGGATGACCAGTCCAGTGGTGTGACCTCTAGATCATTATTACTCCCTACAGTCGCCTCCAAGTTTCTATACAACAGATGGTCAAGGTGATTGAGCTTTGGTCTGTTGGAGATGGAGGTAGGTGAAAGTGGGCATGGATGTTGGCACTCTCCTCAGAGGGTACCCATTTCTTACCAGTTATAGCACCACCCCCAAACATGTGACCTCATTGTGGTTGGCTGACTCAGAGGGCAGTTGGAGCAGTGTTGGTGCCGCCATTGCTGCCCAGTGGCACCCCTACAGTGACCCTTTCCCTCTGTCTTAGGCGTCCAGTCAATAGGATTTGAAAATAATTTAATGATTGTTCAGCAACAGTGCGCAGGTGAGCACTTGTCACAATCCGAAGTTTTTAAGCTCCCTATTTTATTATGCGGCATAAAATGTGACAATTTCAAAATGATTACTGAGTTCAGCTTTATAAATCAAGCCAGCTGTTGTGGGTGGCATTTACCCAGAAAGTATTGGTGAATTCTCTGGAGTTCCTGGAGTAGTGACATTATCAGTACTGCACGGACTCTCTGTTAGGTGCTAAAGGCTGTGTCAATGGCTGATTGATAATCTTGGTCTCAGTCGGCAGTTAGATCATGTACAGCCAAGTCATGTTGCTGTTGAGCTCGAGAGTTTTTTAAAATTCATTCACGGGATGAGGGCGTCACTGGGTAGGCCAGCATTTATTGCCCATCCCTAATTACCCAGAGGGCAGTTAACAGTCAACCACATTGCAGTGGGTCTGGAGTCATGTGTAGGCCAAACCAGATAAGGACGGCAGTTTCCTTCCCTGAAGGACATTACATAGAAAATAGAACAGTACAACACAGAACAGGCCCTTTGGTCTTTGATGTTGTGCCAACCTTTATACTATTCTAATATCAGACTAACCTACATACCCTTCATTGTACTGTCATCCATGGGCCTATCCAAGAGTTGCTTAAATGTCCCTAAAGTATCTGACTTTCCTGCCACAGCTGGCAGTGCATTCCACGCACCCACCACTCTCTGCGTAAAGAATCTCACCACTCTCACCTTCACTTTCACTCTCACCTTCATCCAACTATCACATTCCCAGCTACCATCCCCCCCTCCAGTTTATCTCTTAGCCACCCGACCCACAAGCCTCATTCCTGATGAAGGGCTTATGCCCAAAACATTGACTCTCCTGCTCCTCGGATGCTGCCTGACCTGCTGTGCTTTTCCAGCACCACTCTCTTGACTCTGATCTCCAGCAACTGCAGTCCTCACTTTCTCCTCTGACATCTCCCTAAACCTTCCTGCAGTCACCTTAAAATTATTCCCCTTCGTTATAGCCATTTCCACCTGGGAAACAGTCTCTGGCTATCCACTCTATCTATACCTCTCAATATCTTGTACACCTCTATCAAGGCACCTCTCATCCTTCTTCACTCCAATGAGAAAAGCCCTAGCTCCAGCAACCTTTCTTCATAAGCTATGCCCTCCAGTCCAGGCAGCATCCTGGTAAATCTCCTCTACACCCTCTCTAAAGCTTCCACATTTTTCCTATAATGAGGCGACCAGAACTGAACACAATATTCCAAGTGTGGTCTAACCAGGGCTTTAATCGAGCTGCATCATAACCTGGTGTCTCTTAAACTCAACCCCCTTGCTCATGAAAGCCAATGGTCCAGATGGATTTTTCCTGACACTTGGCAATGGAGTCAGGGTCATCATTAGACTCTTACTCCAGGTTCCTTTTTATTGAATTCAAATTCCACTGTCTGCCATGGCGGGATTTGAACCCAGGTCTCCAGAACATTCTCTCTAGATGAGCAGTCCAGCGATAATATCACAAGGCCATTGCCTCCCGAAAGCTGCAGAGTGGGTAGGATGTGATTGTTCTTCCATTTCTACATCTCTTTACACAAACCTACCAGTCCATCAATTCCTGGTGGTGGAACTCTTCCCCTGTGTGCCTTGTGGGAGATGTCAAAAGATTTGCAACAGAAGCTGTGACAGCTCACAACAGAAATAAACAATGCTTGCTGTGGCCCAGGTCAATTGAGGTACAGTGTCTGTCTCGGCTGCCCATTCACCAGTTTCTGGGAATCTATATTCGAGTGAGAACTGTCTGCAGTCCTTTATTGGCTTTATTTTTGACTGTATCAGCTGCACATCTGGAGTCCTGTCCTACAGGGGCCAGCAATCCAGCTGTGCGTGATGTGAGAGCCCTAGAAACATAAACAGAACACTTGGCGATGAAAATCAAGCTAGCTGATACCATCTTCACTGTCAATTACAGTCAGACAATGGAAAACAGGCTGGCTGTCAGATTAACCCACCGACCAGGAATATCAGGAGACACCCAGGAATCACTCAGAGTGGACACAAAGAAAGACTTGCAGTTATATAATGCCTTTCACAAATGCAGAATGTTCCAAAATTCTTTCAATTCTTCCTAATTTTCATTTGCTCTTTCACAAAGTGTGGACAGTACTGACAAGACGAGCACTTACATATTGTTCATCTTTAATTGTACCGGAGAAGGTGAATCACTTCCTTAAAATCCCTGTGGGTGCCCACAATGTTATTAGAGAGACTGATTCAGGGTTTTGACCCAGTGACACTGAACAAACAGCGATTTATTTCCAAGTCAGGATGTGTGTGACTTGAAGGGGGGCTTGCAAGAGGTGGCGTTCCCATGGATCTGCTGCCCTTGTTCTTCCAGTTGGAAGTGGCCGTGGGTTCGGTAGGTGCTGTTGAGTCGGTGCAGTACAGCCGGCAGACATTCTGCACTGTCCCTGGATGAGGTCAAATATTTTGAGTTTTGTTGGAGTTACCTTCATCCATGAAACAGCTGAAAATGGATGGGTCGAGGAAACCAACCTGAGGAATTTCCAAAAGCACCCTGCAGCAGAGTTGATTGGTCCGCAGTAACAATGACCATTTTGCTTTGTGTGCAAACCCGCCTCCAATCAGGGTAAAGGTTTCCATTTGTTTGCGGTTGATTTCAATTTTACTCAATCTCTCTGATGCTGCAGATGGTCAAATGTCAAGAACAGTCACTTTCACCTCTGGTACTCAGTTCTTAGGGCTATCTTTGGACCAAGACTGTAACAGACCAAGAGCCGATTAGACCTGTTGGAACTCCAGATGGTTCAGTGAGTCAGTATACCTTCCCAGTGCCATCAACAATAGCTTCCACAACTGTGCTGCTGATTGGGAGTGGACTGATGGGACAGCAGCGACATCATTTGGGGATGATATTTGGAAGTATTTCTTCACAGAAGAGGTACTAGAAATCCAGAACTTTTACTTCTACAATGCTTTTGATGATAGGTCAATCAAAAATGAAAAAACTGAGATTGATCAGCCTTTGTTAGACAAGGACATTGAAGATTACAGAAATGGGGATGAGATATGGAGCTAAAATACAGATTAACCTAACTAAATGATGGTATAGGATAGACCAGAATGGTCTTCACCTGTTCCTAAGTGGATTGGTGCATGGAAACGTATACTTTCCCACACCCTTCCCCACTTAAAATCAATACCCATCTGTTCTTTTTATTGAGAGCTTTACCTTAGCAGGTAGGAGAGAGTGAGAGAGAGAAATAACTGGAAAAACAAGAAACCTTTGTGTTCATCATAACTGGAAGTTGCTGGCAGTAACTCTGCTCTCAGAAAATGTCAACATCTAAATAAGATGTTGTCAGCAGTTTTATGAAATGCACACATATTCTTTCCCAGCTACAGTTTGCTTTATCCCCTGTCAATCAGAATTTTGGAATTTGATGCATCCATAAATAATTTTCAGAATTCAGAGGGTTCTTAAGAAAGCTCATTTTTGCTTCTCTCATTCTTTCCTTTTAAGTCACAGGTCATTCAGTATGTGTATCTGAGCTCATGTTCTAAGTCTCATTCATCCATCATCCCTGCCATTGTGAACCAGCATTGACTCCCAGGCTAACAGTGCCTTGGTTTTAGAATCTTTATGCTATAGAGTCATAGAGTCAAACTGCTCCATGCCAACCAAAATGAACATCCACGCTAACCCCATTTCCCTGCACTTGGCCCATATCCTTCTAACCCTTTCCTATCCATGTATTTGTCCAAATGCCTTTTAAATGTTGTTAATATACCCACCTCAACCACTTCCACTGGCAGCTCATTCCATGTGCATGCCACTGACTGTGTTAAAAAGTTGCCCCTCAGGTTCCCTTTTATTTTTTCCCCTCTGACCTTAAATTGATGCCCTCTAGTCCTTGATTCCCCAACTCTAGGAAAAAGACTGAGTGCATTCACCTTATTCATGCCTCTCATGATCTTATACACTTCTGTAAGATCCCCCCTCAGTCTCCTATGCTCGAAAGAAAAACGTCCTAGCTTGTCCAACCTCTCCCTCTAACTCAGATCTTTGAATCCTGGCAACATCCTTGTAAGTTTCTTCTGCACTCTTTCCAATTTAATAACATCCTTCCTGTAGTATGGTGACCAAAACTGAACACTATACTCCAAATGTGACCTCACCAATGTTCTATACAACTGCAACATAACTTCCCAACTTCTTTACTCATGTTCTCAAAGTCACAGAATTGTTACAGCACAGAGGGAGGCCATTCAGCCCATTGTGCTGATATCAACCCATTGAGTAGCATCATTACCCAGTGCTTCTTCCCATATCCATGCAGATTATTTTTATTCAAATAACCACCTAACGCCCTCCTGAATTCCTCTGTTGACCCTGACCACCACCACATTTTCAGACTATGGATTCCAGACCCTAACTACTCACGAAGTGAAAATGTTTTACATTACTTCACCTTTGCTTCTCTTGCAGATGGCCTTCCTCTAATGCCACAACATTTTGCAATCTCTCAGATCTCAGCATTCCTCAGATTCTGACCTCTTGTAAATCCCTCACTCCCTCCATCCCAGATGAGTGCTTGTGCCTTCAGGTGTATTGGCCCTCAGATCCATCACATTTCTCCCTGCTCTCTTCTTTGAGATGTTTCTAGCAAATTATTGTTGTGTGAGGAATCCTGGATCTTGGAGTAACCTTGCAATGATGTCTCAGAGCCGCACATCGCTGACTAAACGTACCGCAGTTTGGGTGCAGTTCAAACACTCTAAAATGGGAGCGAGGAAGTGGATTAATGCACGGTGGCTCAGTGCTTAGCACTGTGGCCTCACAGTGGACAAAACAATGACTGCAGATGCTGGAAACCAGATTCTGGATTAGTGGTGCTGGAAGAGCACAGCAGTTCAGGCAGCATCCAAGGAGCAGCAAAATCGACATTTCGGGCAAAAGCCCTTCATCAGGAATAAAGGCAGTGAGCCTGAAGCATGGAGAGATAAGCTAGAGGAGGGTGGGGGTGGGGAGAAAGTAGCATAGAGTACAATGGGTGAGTGGGGGAGGGGACGAAGGTGATAGGTCGGGGGCGGGGGGAGGGTGGAGTGGATAGGTGGAAAAGAAGATAGGCAGGTCGGACAAGTCATGGGGACAGTGCTGAGCTGGAAGTTTAGAACTAGGGTGAGGTGGGGGAAGGGGAAATGAGGAAATTGTTGAAGTCCACATTGATGCCCTGGGGTTGAAGTGTTCCGAGGCGGAAGATGAGGCGTTCTTCCTCCAGGCGTCTGGTGGTGAGGGAGTGGCAGTGAAGGAGGCCCAGGACCTCCATGTCCTCAGCAGAGTGGGAGGGGGAGTTGAAATGTTGGGCCACAGGGCGGTGTGGTTGATTGGTGCGGGTGTCTCGGAGATGTTCCCTAAAGCGCTCTGCTAGGAGGCGCCCAGTCTCCCCAATGTAGAGGAGACCACATCGGGAGCAACGGATACAATAAATGATATTGGTGGATGTGCAGATAAAACTTTGATGGATGTGGAAGGCTCCTTTAGGGCCTTGGATGGAGGTGAGGGAGGAGGTGTGGGCACAGGTTTTACAGTTCCTGCGGTGGCAAGGGAAAGTGCCAGGATGGGAGGGTGGGTTGTAGGGGGGCGTGGACCTGACCAGGTAGTCACGGAGGGAATGGTCTTTGCGGAAGGCGGAAAGGGGTGAGGAGGGAAATATATCCCTGGTGGTGGGGTCTTTTTGGAGGTGGCGGAAATGTCGGCAGATGATTTGGTTTATGCGAAGGTTGGTGGGGTGGAAGGTGAGCACCAGGGGCGTTCTGTCCTTGTTACGGTTGGAGGGGTGGGGTCTGAGGGCGGAGGTGCGGGATGTGGACGAGATGCGTTGGAGGGCATCTTTAACCACGTGGGAAGGGAAATTGCGTCTCTAAAGAAGGAGGCCATCTGGTGTGTTCTGTGGTGGAACTGGTCCTCCTGGGAGCAGATACGGCGGAGGCGGAGGAATTGGGAATACGGGATGGCATTTTTGCAGGAGGTAGGATGGGAAGAGGTGTAATCCAGGTAGCTGTGGGAGTCAGTGGGTTTGTAAAAAACTGTCAGTGTCAAGTCGGTCGTCATTAATGGAGATGGAGAGGTCCAGGAAGGGGAGGGAGGTAACAGAGATGGTCCAGGTAAATTTAAGGTCAGGGTGGAATGTGTTGGTGAAGTTGATGAATTGCTCAACCTCCTCGCGGGAGCATGAGGTGGTGCCAATGCAGTAATCAATGCAATGGAGGAAGAGGTGGGGAGTGGTGTCGGTGTAATTACGGAAGATCAACTGCTCTACGTAGCCAACAAAGAGACTGGCATAGCTGGGGGCCCATACATGTGCCCATGGCTATCCCTTTGGTCTGGAGGAAGTGGGAGGATTCGAAAGAGAAATTGTTAAGGGTGAGGACCAGGTATGCCAAACGAATGAGTGTTGGTGGAAGGGTACTGTTGGGGACGTTGGGAGAGGAAAAAATGGAGGGCTTGGAGGCCCTGGTCTTGGCAGATGGAGGTGTAGAGGGATTGGATATCCATGGTGAAGATAAGGTGTTGGCGGCCAGGGAAACGGAAGGCTTGGAGGAGGTGGAGGGCGTGGGTAGTGTCTCAAACGTATGTGGGGACTAGGGGGGATAGGACAGTGTCGAGGTAGGTAGAGATGAGTTCAGTGGGGCAGGAGCATGCTGAGACAATGGGTCGGCCAGGGTGGTCAGGCTTGTGGATCTTGGGAAGGAGGTAGAACCGGGCAGTGCGGGGTTCCCGGACTATGAGGTTGGAAGCTGTGGGTGGGAGATCTCCTGAGGTGATGAGGTTCTGTATGGTCTGGGAGATGATGGTTTGGTGATGGGGGGTGGGGTCATGGTCGAGGGGGCGGTAGGAAGAGGTGTCCTCGAGTTGGCGTTTGGCTTCAGCGGTGTAGAGGTCAGTGTGCCAGACTACCACTGTGCCCCCTTTTTCTGCTGGCTTGATGGTGAGGTTGGGATTGGAGCAGAGGGATTGGAGGGCTGCGCATTGTGAGGGTGAGAGGTTAGAGTGGGGGAGGGAGGTAGACAGGTTGAGGCGATTACTTTCTGGCGCTGAGGGAGCGGCGGTGAAGGAGGCCCAGGACACTTCACCCCCAGGGCATCAATGTGGACTTCAACAGTTTCCTCATATCCCCTTCCCCCACCTCACCCTTGTTCCAAACTTCCAGCTCAGCACTGTCCCCATGACTTGTCCAGACTTGTCCTACCTGCCTATCTCCTTTTCCACCTATCCACTCCACCCTCTCCTCCTTGACCTATCACCTTCATCCCCTCCCCCACTCACCCATTGTACTCTATGCTACTTTCTCCCCACCCCCACCCTCCTCTAGCTTATCTCTCCACACTTCAGGCTCACTGCCTTTCTTCCTGATGAAGGGCTTTTGCCCGAAACGTTGATTTTACTGCTCCTTGGATGCTGCCTGAACTGTTGTGCTCTTCCAGCACCACTAATTCAGAATGCTGCTTCACAGTGCCAGGGACCCGGGTTCAATTCCCACCTCGGGCAACTGTCTGTGTAGAGTTTGCCCATTGTCTCTGTGTCTGGTGCTCTGGTTGTCCGGGTGCTCTGGTTTCCTCCCACAGTCACAAAGATGTGCAGGTCAGGTGAATTGGCCATGTTAAATTGCCCGTAATGTTAGGTGCATTAGTCAGAGGGAAATAGGTCTGGGTGGGTTACTCTTCGGAGGGTCGGTGTGAACTTGTTGGGCCAAAGGGCCTGTTTCCAGACTGTAGGGAATCTAATCTAATCTAGATAACAGGAAGGGTTGATGGAAGGCAATGCTGTTAATGGGGTACATGGATTACTATCTCTGTGGAATTTGCACATTCTCTCCATGTCTGTGTGGGTTCCTCCAGGTGTTCTGGTTTCCTCCTACAATCCAAAGATGTGCAGGTTAGGTGAATTGGCCATGTTAAATTGTCCATAGTGTTCAGGGATGTGTAGGTTAGGTGCATTAGTCAGGGGTAAATGGTGGAAGGAAATGGATCTGGGTGGATTACTTTCGGAAGGTCAGTGTGAACTTGTTGGGCTGAAGGGTCTGTTTCCACACTGCAGGAATTCTATGATTCTAATAAAAGGCATTCAATATAGTGCCTCACAATAGACTTGTGAGAAAAGTTGTGGCTCATGAAATAAGAAGGACAGTAGCAATGCAGATACACAACTGACCAAGAGGTAGAAACCAGAGAGCAATGGTTCATAGAATCCCTACAGTGTGGAAGTAGGCCATTTGTCCCATCATGTCCACACCAAACTTTCGAAGAGCAGCCCACCCAGACCTACATTTTCCAAGCAAGTCCACCCAGTTTGCACATCTTTGGACTGTGGGAGAAAGCCCACACAGACACGGGGAGAATGTGCAAACTCCACACAGCCCGAGGTTGGAATTGAGCCTAGGCCCCTGGTGCTGTGAAGTAGCAGTGCTAATCACTGAGCCACCGTGGATACTGTTCAAGCTATAGGTGGGTATGTAGTTAAGTTCCCCAGGGGTCAGATCTGGGGCACTTGCTTTTTCTGATATGTATCTTGATCTGGATCTTGATCTATTTCACAGAAACCCTGCAGTGTGAAAACAAACCACTCAGCCCAATAATTCCACACCAACCCTCTGATGAGTGACTCACCCAGACCCATTCTCCTACCCCATTACTCAACATTCCCCTGACTAATGCACCTGGCCTACACATCCCTGAACACTATGGGCAATTAAGCATGGCCAATCCACCCTAACCTGCACATCTTCAGGCTGCAGGAGGAATCAAAGGTTGTAGACGATACAAAATTTGGGAGCATAGTAAACTGTGAGCATTATGGTGTTAAATAATTACATTAAGTAATATTCTAAACGGTGTGCAGGAGCAGAGAGACCTAGATGTATGAGTGTACCAGTCATTAAAGGTGGCAGGACATTTAGAGAGAGCAGTTAATAATGTATACAGTAATCAAGATTTCATGTGCAGAAGTGTAGAGTACAAGAGCCAGGAGGTTATGTTAATATGGGACACTGGTTCGATCTTGGCTGGAGAACTGTGTGCAGTTTTGGGGTGGCACATTTAGGAGGACATGAGTGCTTTGGGGAGAGTACAAAGGAGGTTTATGAGAATGATTCCGACAATGAGAAATTAATTTATCGGAAAGATTTGAGAAATTGGAACTGTTTTCCTCGGCGGGAAGACCAAGAGAGAATTTAAAGAAGTTTACAAAATCCAAGACAAAATTATTTCCACTTGTAAGCAGATCAAGAACCAGAGGAAAAAGTTTTATAATGTTTTGCAAAAGAAGCAAATGCAATGTGACAGACAACATGTGACCTGAGAATATAAAGATCTCATACTCCAACCTTTCTCAGGTCACTTGAAGCATAGCATTCTATTGGAAGCTTGCTGCTCCATTGTAATTAGTAACTTAATGCTAGCCCAGACTCTTAAATGCCTGTGAATGAAATGTTTGTAAATCACGACCAGCTCAAATAAACCTCTGCTGCATTCTTCAATGCCACAATATCCAAAACCAGTTTGTTATGTTATGATGGATACCATAGACGTTGCCTCATCAGTCTAATAAAAAACTCTGGAGTCAAACTCACAACAGTCTGGAAAGTGAGACACCTTCCAACTCACAGATAAGTGAGCTACCCACTGAACCATAGCTGATTATCATCACATCATCAGTGGCACTAGATAAGATGAACGAGTCTGTATGTTGTGGTTAAATTTCCACTGGGAAGATATATTGAAAACAGGAGAACTTTAGAATTCCAATTCCAATTCCTTTTATGTCACAGTAAATTCTTCCATCCAAGTTTTACATACATATTTTCAACAACTGTAATTTTTATTTGCAAACTATCATGATGGCTGGAACAACTCAGAAGCATGGCTTTAATTGCAGAGATCACAGATTTGACATGCAGTCAAAGCCAACAGGAAGTCTTTAATAGCAGTCTCAAGCAGCACACAGCTAATACCTCAAACACCCACTGAAATACCATGAGCTCTTCAATAATATTCCTTGTTTACAGCATCTTAATTAACAGTTTCACCACATAAACAAGCCCCTTTTTAAAATCAATCCCACACCTGATTAGCAAAGCTCTCACATGCTCCCTATAAACACAGTACACTTTATAATCAAAGGGTCCATTTGTTGTGCAAATTTTCATCTGTAAAACATATGACTTTTAAACAAAATAAAGAGACTTACACACTTTAATTATGTCTCATTAATATTTTGCTATTGACAGATTTAACTGGTGTTTCATTTCCAATGCGCCCTCAGTTTACTAAATACAAAACTTCAAAGGTGTGATAAGTATGCTAGCGATTTGGATACACCAGAGGCCACTAATTTTATTTATATTCTGTTGCCGTAAGCCCTCAGCATAACCTTCTCTTCGAGAGCCATTTGATTTGGAAGCTTCAGCGAGCAAAGTGTTTATAGAGAGGGGGTGTTTGAATGGTTTATCTGTTTGAGGAGAGAGCTGTAAACGTTGTGTGGTAGAGTGGCCATATAAATTTCTGGTATGAAATTTTTGTAAACTATTTGAGCCCAAATCAAAAAAGTAGGTGGCACTGGCGGCTTCTGTCTGTGCTGGTGGTGAATTCCATCACATTATACAATCAGGCAGTTATAAATAAGAAACAACGTGCTTATCATGTGCTTGACTATAATTGTGGCCAATTCAGTGTGAGAAATTGCAGGCAAAGGAAGTATCATCTTTCTAAGGGTGGTCCATTTTAATCGCCTCGTCTCTCCTGTAAAGAGAGTGATTTTTATAAAGAAGGTGGCTTTAGTGTGATACAGTTATGTTGAGGTTTCTCTTTACTGATAGCACTCTTGTCTATGAGTCAGAAACTGGAGTTTAAACCCCACTTGAGAGATTGGAGGACAGAATGTAGGCTGAACGGTCAGTGCAGTATTGAATGTGTGGGGCTATTCCAGCTGAGACATCAAACCACACCAGCCGGCAAAATATTTTCTTTCTTTCTGAAGTCTCTTCTTGAGAATTCTCGAGGGCAACTTTAACATTTTCAGGAGCTCCTTTTTCCTGTTGGCTCACTGTGCCATGAGCTGAGACACAGTCACTTCTCCGTGGAAAATTAGTCTCCAGGTTAATATTCTGCAGATAAATCATAGAGCTGTACAGCACAGAAACAGATCCCTCGAGTCAACTCGTCCATGCCGACCAGATATCCTAACCTAATCTTGTCCCATTTGTCAGCACTTGGCCCATATCCCTCGAAACCCTTCCTATTCATATACCCATCCAGATGCTTTTTAAATGTTGTAACTGTACCAGCCTCCACCACTTCCTTCAGCAGCTCATTCCATACATGCAACATCCTCTGTGTGAAAATGTTGCCCCTTAGACCCCTTTTATATCTTTCCCCTCTTACCCTAAACCAATGGGTTCTAATTCTGGACTCCTTCACCCCAAGGAAAAGACTTTGTCTATTTATCCTATCCATGCCCCTCATAATTTTATAAACCTCTTTAGATATGTTGCAGAGCTGGGCTGAGGAGTGGCAGATGGAGTTCAACCCTGCCAAGTGTGAGGTTGTCCATTTTGGAAGAACAAATAAGAATGCGGAATACAGGGTTAACGGTAGGGTTCTTAGTCAGGTGGAGGAACAGAGGGATCTTGGGGTCTATGTTCATAGCTCTTTGAAAGTTGCCACTCAGGTGGATAGAGTTTGTAAGAAGGCCTATGGAGTATTATCATTCATTAGCAGAGGGATTGAATTCAAGAGTCATGAAGTGATGTTGCAGCTGTACAGGACTTTGGTTAGGCCACATTTGGAGTACTGTGTGCAGTTCTGGTCGCCTCACTTTAGGAAAGATGTGGAAGCTTTGGAGAGGGTGCAGAGGAGATTTACCAGGATGTTGCCTGGAATGGAGAATAGGTCGTATGAGAATAGGTTGAGAGTTCTCGGCCTTTTCTCGTTGGAACGGCGAAGGATGAGGGGTGACTTGATAGAGGTTTATAAGATGATCAGAGGAATAGATAGAGTAGACAGTCAGAAACTTTTTCCCCGGGCACAACAGAGTGTTACAAGGGGACATAAATTTAAGGTGAAGGGTGGAAGGTATAGGGGAGATGTCAGGGGTGGGTTCTTTACCCAGAGAGTGGTGGGGGCATGGAATGCGCTGCCCGTGGGAGTGGTAGAGTCAGAATCATTGGCGACCTTTAAGCGGCATTTGGATGGGTACATGGATGGGTGCTTAATCTAGGTTAGATGTTCGGCACAACATCGTGGGCCGAAGGGCCTGTTCTGTGCTGTATTGTTCTATGTTCTATGTTCTGTGTTCTATGTTCTATGTTCTATGTCACCCCTCAGCCTCTGATGCTCCAGGGAAAACAGCCCCAGCCTATTCAGCCTCTCCCTATAGCTCAAACCCTCCAACTCTGGCAACATCTTTTCAAATCTTTTCTGAACCCTTTCAAGTTTCATGCTCCATTTCAGTTAATAAATCTGGAACAGAAAGCTCATATCAATGACGATGACCATACAGCTTTCATAGATTTTTGGAGAGATGTATCTGGTCACTGATATCCTTTAGGGAAAGAATACTTGTTCTGGCCATACCTAGTCTACATGTAACTCCAGACTCACCACAATGTGATTGACACTTAACTGTCCTCTGAAATGGTCCCAAGTAAGGCCAGTTCAAGGGCATTTAGGAATGGCTATCAAATTCTGGTCTTACCAATGATGTCAACACTTTCAGAAAGAATAAAGATAACTCCTGTGTTGGTATTTGGACTCTCACAGTCAAGGAATTCATCAACACCGTCAATAACTGTTAACCCTCTGTTAGCAATGAAGTAAAGTTTCTATTGTCTTAGCAGACCATGGTTTCACTCTCCCATTAGAGGGAGAGATAACTGGTGGGGGGTTTAACCTGAGGGTTAGGGGAGGGGAGAGATTGAAATGGAAAATCCTTCAAGGCAGTGGGAATGAAACCCTCACAGTTGGTGTAACTCTGCCTCACACACCAGCTGGCCAGCCAACTGAGCTAACCACTCCGCCCACCCCCACAATGCTCAAAGACAGCACAAGTTTCTGAGGCATCACACTGTTTCAATTTGACAGCAAGCATTTTTTCTTCAAATCTAACTGGTGGACACTCTTCAAAAACATATTAAGTTTGCAAGAAATTCATCACCTTGGTGACTTCAAGATTTCCTGGTTTCCAGATAGCTGGATATTCCTCTGTTGGAGGTTTAAAATTTTATTCAAATAAAACTGAAGTTCTGAAATAAAAACAGACAGTGCTGGAGAAGCTCAGCAGGTCTGGCAGCATCTGTGGGGAGTGAGACAGAGTTAACATTTTGAGTCTAGTGACCCTTTTTCAGAACCAGGATCTGCTTGGTAAAGGTGGCATTTATTTGATGATGGAGGTGGAGTGGGGAAGGACAGAGCCCAGAGATCGAAAGAGGAGAGAGGTTAGGCAGACAAAGGAATTGGTGATAATTTGGTGATAATGGAGGCTGTTAGTGGGTGAAAATGGATTGGCTGTACTCAAAGCAGCCCATATCATGACAGAGTGTGAGGTGTTGGGGTGGGTAAAGGATATGGAAGGAAGTGTGTCGGCCATGAAATTATTAAACTCGATGTTGACTCCTGCAGGGTTCTCAAGTGGAAAATGAGGTGGTGTTATTCCAGCTTGCATGAGTTTCATTGGAGCACTGCAGTAAGCCTGTGACAGAAGTGCTGGCCAAGGAACAGGGTGGGATGTTAAAGTGGCAGGCATCTGGAAGCTTTGTTTATCTAGCATCTTCCCTCCCTCTCTCCTCCAAAGCGAGTTGTTTCTTACCTTACCTGACAGGCAGGCAGGCAGTGCCCCCAACCCTTCCCTCCTCACTCAGTAGACTATTGTCACCCCTTGACTTGCCTTGTTCACTACCTCCACTCACCTTCACCACACTCCCTCCCATACTTGCTGCAGATTGCCTCACTAATAAACCAATCAACAGCAAATGCCAGGGAGAAGCAGCCTGTGATTGGTTGAACAGCTCCTTTCGATATTTCTTACTCCCGCCAATAGGGAAGCACAATCTGAGGAAGGGCAAATAGGTTTTACAGTCTCAAACAATAACACACAAAAGTCTTTAGGATCTTGCTGTGGACAAATTGGCTACAAGATTTAGCTACGTATCAACAATGATTGCATTTCAATTGGACTTTATTGGGTGTAAAGTGCTGTGGGACATCCTGTGGTTGTGAAAGGTGCTGTACAAGTCCAGGTGTATTTAAAATCCCTAACGGAGGAATTATTTAATACATTTTTGAAACACACAGTGACACAACACTATCAACAGTTAACTGTTCAGACCTCAAATGCATCGTACAAAACTACTTTATCTCAGAATTCCCCAAATCTTACAAAACTACTGGGACTCTTCAAAGAGGTTGCTGAGGAAGTGGTTAAGTGCATTGAAGAAAGTAAAGTGGATGAGGTGATGATACAGTTTAAGTACTGGTTTAGTGCTAGCTGTGTGTCAGAACATTGTGAATTCAAGACTTCCTTCAGAGATTTGGACAGACACTCTCACATCTCTCACCCACGTATCAAACCAACATTTTGGGAACTCTACACTATCGGATCAACAATCCGTTGGACAGGCACTAAGCTGAGGTGAGACTTGTCTGGGTCAGATAGATGTCAAAAGTCCCATCACACATTTTGAAGAAATGCAGAGTGGTTCTGTCACCTTGCTAATATTGACCCCTTAACCAACACCACAAAAACCAAACACAGTTTCTGCCGCCTTCCTATATGCTTACACAACTGGCACAAAAGAAATTGATCAGTTGTGAAATATTTTATGACATCCTGAGACGCTAAATAAATGCAAATCACTTTCTTGTTAATTTGCTCGTGTCTGAATATAGAGAGTAATTATTTGCAATATTCTGAATTTGCGAGGTTCTACACACCCTTTTTGAATAGAGACGGAAATGACTCAAGTTTCAACTCCTTTCTAAATGTCATTATTCCTGATCTGGTCCGAGGCCGGCTATTTTCTACTTTACATTGAGTAATTTGAAAAGAGTTTTAATTTTAAGGTATAAAATAGAACTTTTTGATTTTGATGAACCCTGGTAGCAGTAACATTTCTCCTCCAAGAAACTATTTCATCAAATTTATTAAACTTCAAGTAGAAGATTCAACCAACAATTGTTAACCTTCCAAGGAAGGCTTACTCCTGTCTCCAATCTTCCATTGTTCAAAGTCCTTATTTGAAGACATGTTTTTGCATTATCCAGAACATTGTATCCTATTGATCTCTACACGTAGCTCTGATTGTTAATAAGACCATAAGGCCATAAGATATAGGAGCAGAAATTAGGCCATTCAGCCCATCGAGTCTGCTCCACCATTCAACCATGGTTGATAAGTTTCTCAACCCCGTTCTTCTGCTTTCACCCCATAACCCTTGATCCCCTTGATACTCAAGAGCTTATCTATCTCAGTCTTAAATATACTCAATGACCTGGCCTCCACAGCCTTCCATGGCAATGAATTCCACAGAGTCACCTCTCTCTGGCTGAAGAGGTTTCTCCTTACCTCTGTTCTAAAAGGTCTTCCCTTTACTCCAAGGCTATGCCCTTGGGTCCTAGTCTCTCCAACTAATGGAACATCTTCCCAACATCCACGTTATCCAGGCCGTTCGGTATACTGTATGAGGAGTTAGATTCCTCCCTCATCCTTCTAAACACCATTGAGGATTGACCCAGAGTCCTCAAACAATCCTCATATGTTAAGCTTTTCATTCCTGGGACAATTCCTGTGAATCTCCTCTGCACACGCTGCAGGGCCAGTACATCCTTCCTGAGATATGGGGCCCAAAACTGCACACAATCCTCCAAATGTGGTCTGACCAGAACCTTATAGAGCCTCAGAAATACATCCCTGCTTATATATTCAAATCTTCTCAAAATAAATGCTAACCTTGCATTTGCCTTCCTACTGAATCAACCTTCAATTTAATCTTGAGAGAAGCCTTGACTAGAACTCCCGAGTCTATTTGCACTTCATATTTCTGAATTTTCTCTCCATCTAGAAGTTAGTCCATGCCTGTATTCTTCCTACCAAAGTGATGACCTCACACTTTCCCACATTGTACTCCATCTGCCCTTTCTTTGTCCACTCCCCTAACCTGTCCAAATCTTTCTGCAGCCTCCCCGCCTCCTCAACGCTATCTGTCTTTCTACCTCTCTTTGTTTCATCTGCAAACTTAGTCAGACTCCCTCAGTTCCCCCATCTAGATCATTAATGTATAAAGTGAAAGGTTGTGGTCCCAACTCTGAGCCTTGCAGAACACCACTTGTCACTGAGTGCCATCCTGAGAAGGAACCTTTTACCTCCACTCCCTGCTTTCTGCTTCCATCCATGCTCGCATCTTAGTTCTAACACCATGGAGTCCTTATCTTACTCAGTAGCGCCCTGTGCGGCACCTTGTCAAAGGCCTTCTTGAAGTCTGGTACGGTGAATATGTATCAACATTTTGAGACACTATGGGATCTGTCCCTTTCTGCTGTCTGGGTGATTGCATACAATTCTGGTCCCCGTACTTGAAGAGGGATGTAGTTGCACTGGAGGCAGTTCAAAGGTTTTTCACGAGTTTGATTCCAGAGATGAGGCTTTTGTGTTGTGAAGAGAGATTGAGAAGGTTAGGCCGATATTGTCTGAAGTTTAGAAGAATGAGAGGAGAACTAATTGAGGTCTGTAAGATACTAAAGGGGACTGGCAAAGTTGATGTTGAAAGGATATTTCCTCTTGTTAGACAATCTAGAATGAGAGGTCATCAGTTTAGGGTAAGATGTAGCAGATTTAAAACAAGGTTGAGGAGAAGATACTTGAAGGATTATGGAGAGTGGTCAGGAAAGTGGAATTGAGGCTCCAATGACTATATTAAATGGAGCAAGCTCAAAGAGCTGATTTGCCTAATCTTGCTCCTAGCTCTTTGTCTTTATGTTCCCCACATTTGGCCAAGACACAAATATTGACCCATAGATTAACTCAATTTGTAATATTCTTGCCTTGAAATCAGCTAGCTCTCAAGTTGTGTTGAACGCGAGATAAGATTCTCATTAGAGAGTGGCGATTTTCATCAACTTGCCTCATTTTTACAGAATAGAATTCCTACAGTGTGGAAACAGGCCAGTTGGCTAAACAGGCCCACACCAACTCTCTGAAGAGTATCCCACTCAGACCCATTACTCTAAATTTACCTCTGACTAATGCACCTAACCTACGCATCCCTGAACACTATGGGCAACTTAACATCGCTTATCCACTTCACCTGCACACCTTTGGACTGTGGGAGGAAACTGGAACACCCGGAGGAAACCCACACAGACACAGGGAGAATGTGCAAACTCCACACAGTCGCCCAAGGTGGGAATCGTACCCAGGTCCCTGGTGCTGTGAGGCAGCAGTGCTAACCACTGTGTCACCATGCCACCTCACTGATGTACAGTTTCCCACTGTCCCATCTGCCAGACAGAAACTGGATGATGACATTTCCCGGCAGAAATCTCCGAGTTGTAACCTGGGAATTCCAGCTCATTACTTGCTCCTGTAGATCTCCACCAATCACTATCACCTCAGGGCTCTGTGGGCAGTGACTGTACATAACCATTCAGTCCAGCAGGACCTTCAGCTCCTGTTGGCATTGCTGTGTGCCGATCAGAGAGAGATTGATACTGGACTCGAAATGTTAACTCAGTCTCTCTCTTCGCAAGTGTTGCCAAACTTGTTGAATTTCTTCAGGTCTCTCTGTGTTTATGCCAATTACCCTCTGTTTGACCTACCTGGGGCAAACAGGGTGAACCTATAAAGAGGGTCCCTCTAAATAGCCAGCATTTGACTGGGAGTATTAAAGATTTTTTTTTCATTAATGGGATGAGAACTTCACTGACTCGGCCCGCATTTACCGCCTGTCCCTAATTGCCCAGAGGATAGTTAAGAGTCAACCATATTGTTGAGGGCATGGAGTCACATGTAGGCCAGACCAGGTTAAGGATGGCAGTTTCATTCCCTAAAGGACATTAGTGAACAAGGTGGGTTTTTCCAATAGTCAACAATAGATTCATGGTCATCATTAGACTCTTAATTACAGAGTTACAAAAATCAAACCCCACACTCTGCCACACTGGGATGCCAATCTGGGTCCCCACATAGCTGGATTAAGGGTCCAACAATAATACCACCAGACTGTGGCCTCCCCAGATGATGCCAGTATCAGGAATTCCACGGTTCAGGCAGGTCCCTGTAATTACATTTGTGACGAATGGGAGAATATGACAAGCAAGGGGTTGTAGGGGATTGATTACCTTGGACAGTGGGTTTGTGATACAGAGTGATGACAACAGCCTGGGTTCAATTCCTGCACTGGGCTGTGATTACTGTGAAGGGCACTGTCTCAACCCTTCCCTGAGGCAAGGCGACCCTCAGGTTAAACCACACCAATCATCCGTCCCTCGATAATGAGAGGGCAGCCTCTGGTCTGATAAGACTGTGGCAACTTTACATTAGTTTGAGGTGGAGTGGTGCTTAGTTAATGAGATGGTATTGGGACAATTAGATGAGGAACCTTATGAGGGTTGGTGGATGGATACCCTTCATGAACCTTGCAAAAAATGTTGCTTAGCCAATTTCTGACAGGCTTTGGTCTCTGCCATTCCATGTTGACCCAGAGCAGAAAGGGCTGAAGAAACTGTGTGGGGAAGGAAAGCACAACCTGGATTTTCAATGGGACTGTGTGTCATTTGTAAGTACAAAAGCACAATAATACTGTGGTAGCTGGAAATCTGAAATGCGAATGGAAAATACTGCAAATATTCAGCAGTATCTGCAAAGAGAGAGATAATATTGTTACTTTAGGTTAATGACCCTTGATTGAAAATGCAATTGCTGTATTTTCTCTTTTCAGTTTCATTAAGCACTTCCTGATTTTATTCTCTGGCAAACATCAAACAGTTCAATGGAGATTGCACACTTAAAACCTGATCTTGTCCCCTACAGATTTGTTTCTTTTTCTTCCTGGAATGTAATGAAAGATTAGTGGATGGCTGCAGTGCTGGGGCTTAATGACAGACAAAAGCCACACAAACAAACAGCAGGCAACAATGTTGGGCAGAACTCTCCAGTTGAACAATCCTGTCTTTAATTGTGACGATGAATCTTTATGCTCAAAGAGAGAAATGCAAAGGGAAAAAACATTGTGGTGTCTGTTCCCTGGCGAAAATGGATGGAAAAATTGGATAATGAGTCAAATATGGAAATGCAAAAGATTTTTCAATGCTGAATCATAATTAGCACTAATGCCTTGAGAAAGTAATCATTTGGTAAACCATTGGGCTTTGAACAATGTATGTGTTCTCTTCTACCTTAGCTCGTCTTCAGATTTTAATAAGAGAATTGTTAAGATATGCTCATCATCTGACTGCATTTTATTTAGTTGTTGAGGTGGAAATTCGAACCACTTTAGTTAGTGAGGCTCGCTTTTCATGTGGATCTACAGCAGAGGCAGCTTTATAGCTACCCAGCAGTGTGACCTATTCCTTCCACAATACTTGAGAGCTTAAGTGTTTTAATGAATGAAACTGAAGACTGGGGCGCATGCAAAGAAAGGAATTTAGTTATTCAACCTTTTCCTGTCACAAGACCCTGACAGTCAGCTCAAAACAGGAGAAAGGGAAGACTGCAGCTGCATCATCAAACCACAGCCTCTGCAAACGCATTGACTGCTCGATAGCAGCTTCTCACACAGCTTTCTTAATAAAGAAAAAAAAACGCATCATTTCCTATGCTACAAACATGTCAGAGAGAAAAAAAACCCCAGCTCATTGATGGCTCTGGAAGTTCTCGGTTTTTTTTGTGTGTGTGGGTGTTGCCAGGGTCTCTGATTGGTT
The DNA here is from genome assembly GCF_047496795.1 of Chiloscyllium punctatum. Lineage (NCBI taxonomy): Eukaryota > Metazoa > Chordata > Chondrichthyes > Orectolobiformes > Hemiscylliidae > Chiloscyllium > Chiloscyllium punctatum. The sequence goes on from NC_092760.1 coordinate 89,738,555, forward strand.
AAGGACCTCTGAGAGGCGACCAATCAGTAGAGGGAAAGGCTGACCATTCATGAAAAACAGCAAAGGCAGTGTTGCCTGAAAGAGGCGGAACTCATTGTGTAACTTTATCACTTACAAAGCAGCCTTCTGGTTGAACTAAGAAAACCTGTGAGTCATAGTTATTGCCTTAATTTGCCGGACAATAGGGAGAGATGAACATTTTTCAATGTAGTTAGGAATTGGGAAAGAGAGAAAAATCCACCACGAGTTCGTTACTGAATGAAGTTTCATGTTTGAGATCCGCTGCCTGAACTCAGCCAGAATCAGTCTTCTGCTCCCGATGAAGTCATTTCCTTGTTGATTGAAGTCATCTGTTTGCAGTTCCTTGACAAATTAATTGCACTTTCCTGTGACTCAGAGCCCTCTGGGTTCTGAAAGAACCTGGTTTTCAGGGTATCCTGGCCGAACAACCATTTCATCTTCTTCATCTCTGAGGAACTCTGAATGAAGAAAGAGTTTGTTCTGCTGATTGCCTTGCATTTTGAGCTGTCTTGATTTTTAAAGAAAAATGAACAATCACTGCTACAAATAACATCCACCCCCTCAATCCCACTTTCTTTGAACATAACTGTGAGCATAAGTTCACTCGCGGTGGAACCTCACTGGCGGAAACTGAAGAAGGTCATGTAAACAATTAGTGATATTTGTCAAAAACACACACAATGCATTAAAAACCGTACATGCTGGAAAAACTCAGCAGGTATGGCCGCTTCTGCGGGAAGAATGCGAGTTGAGTTAATGTTTCAAGCCCAGCGACTCTTCATTCGGACAAATGCTGCCTGTGTCTCCAACAATTTTGTCTCAGACCCCAGCATCTGCATTTTTAAACTGATATGACTTCTTCAGAACACTTTTTTTAGCCAAGTGTTGAGTGAAAAAGAAACTTCCAGTCAGATAAACTGCTACAGTGCAAATTCAATTTATGATTGTGTTCGGTCAGTGATAGGAATGTATTTAGCCAAAGCAGTTTGAGACTTCTGTGACACAGTGGTAGTGTCCTTCTCTCTGAGCCAGGAAGCTCAGGTTCAAGTGTAATAACATTGCTGAAGAGGTTGATTTGGAAATAAGTCACACAACACCAGGTTATAGCCCAATAGGTTTCAGAGCAACGCTTGTGAATGCAATAAACCTGTTGGATTATAACATGTTGTCGTGTGACTTCTGAACTTGTCCACCCCAGTCGGACACTGGCGTCCTCCTCACCATAATTTGGAAGGCAATGCCCTAGAGGTATAATTGCTAGACTGTTAATCGAGAGACTCGGGCAATGTTCTTGGGATCTGGGTTCGAACCTCGTCATGGCAGATGCTGTAATTTGAATTCAATAAAAATCTGGAATTAAGGGTCTAATGATGATCATGAATTGATTGTTGGAAAAACCCATCTGGTTCACTAATGCCCTTTAGGGAAGGAAATTGCCTGGTCTGGCCTACATGTGACTCCAAATCCACAGCAATAGGGTTGACTCTTAACTACCTTCAGGGCAATTAGGGATGGGCAATAAGTTCTGGCCTAGCCAGCGATGCTTTCACCCTGTGAACAAATAAAACAAAATAGCTGAAGAGTTTGACTGTGAATTCTTGTTTATTGGAACAATGGAGGCTCCCAGTTGTGCTTTCAATTGGCTATTCATTATCCGTAAGGAGAATGGAATCCTTTGCTGGCGAGGGACTACCTTGTCTTGTAAACATTACCCCCACCCCATTATCTGAGATACCAACATTGATTCATCCCTTCCCTTTTGTCCCAATGAGACTCTTCCCCTGCCTGTTATAAATATCCTGCAGTTAATGAAAATGCTGAACCAGTCCTTTGCTCGACACTGCAGTATTGAAAACAGGAAACATGGTGTCACCATCTGTGATCATGCAGCCTTGCACAAGCTAAAGGTTAAAGGATTGCTGGGCTCAAGAAACAGTGCTGCAAAACAAAGTCCATCGCAGTAATCCCCACATCAGGTGACCATGAATATTGACAGGACTGTGATATACAAACTGAAGTGGACATACATAATCTCTCCTTGCACTTGACAGAGGCTTTTGAAGGCTGGAGAATTGCAGGGATGTTGCCAAGTTTAAATTCCTGTGATTAAACTCCTTTGTTACAGATTCCACCCTAACTCAAGAATTTAGGGAGGGTAGAGGATTGTATTTTTCTTTATTCATGATCTCAGCTTTCATCTCTAGGACTGAAGATTACTTGTTCTTGAACACGCCCTTGGGTCCTGGTTAGCACCCATCCCCCCCTCCTCAACTATTTGTACACTGCCTCTTTTTTTGGCTAAAAACAGTTTCAAAAAATAATGAAAGGCCACATTACAGGGACCTCCTGAGTTTGGAGCCTGATGATGAGTCACAACGCATTTTCAACAGCGAACAAATAAGGCTGGAGCTTTGGAGCCAGTTTCCTGTAGATAAGAGATAATGTGGAAGGGGAAGCCTGGCCGGGTGATGAGCATGCAGCATTCTCTCTGCACTGCCGGCATGCTAATTAACAATTCCAAGCATGTTTTAAGCTGTATTTTGGGATTTCCTCACAGTACCAAACTTCCTCGGTGGATTACATAAAGGCAGATGGTTGTTTTTCTTTGTTAATAGGAATCAGTTTAGCTATGAACCCGTGTTTCAGACCCCACATGGGTCCTCAGTGCCCTGCTTCTGTGAAAGTCAGTGTTATTAACCCCACAGCCCCTTGCGTGTATTAGAAAACTTTCTGCAGACGGTGAACTCAATCAACTTGTGCCTTTTTTTTTTACTGTTTTCTGCCTTTTCTAAGTCATGATTTGTGTTGGAGAGTTTTCGCCCACTCTGAGATTGGAAGCCAGTTGTTTTGATTTTGTGGGCGGGAGGCAGAAGCTGCAATGGGAAGCAGGAGCAGTCGACTCCCAAACTCCCAGCCAAAACCAACACGCAATTTTATCTGAGGCTGTGAGTGAAAACAAGGACTCTGCAAATACTTCCAAAAAAAGCCGCACGTGTCAGACAGTGACTACCCTTGAATACCAAGGAATCCTTTTACTTACTTTCAAACTTTGGTTTCTGTCACCTATGCATAAAGTAAAGCCTGATATTTCAAGGCTGCATAAATGGTGATGTAGAACTAAAAGCTGGCCAGTGATTTATTGTAATGGAACTGTTGTAATCTTTCAGCTGCTGCACTGAAATTCCTTATGGCACTCAGTATTCCTTGGAATGTAATAGGCCATTTGACCAATCTGCTTCATGTTGGCGTTTCTGCACAACATGAACCCCCTAACCCTCTAATTCTATCGTTGTGATGTATGGATCCTTTCTCCCCTCTCCTTGGATGCTGCCTGAACTGCTGGGCTCTTCCAGTACCACTAATCCAGAATCTGATTTCCTCAAATGCTCCCCAGCTTATTCACACCAACAGAAACAGGAATGCAAAACTTAATTTTTGAAGCACATTAACGTAATGCAACTCCATCGCCATTGTCTGGTTGGGTGCATCCTCAACAATACTCAAGATGTTTGACACAGCCTGGGAGAAAGCAGCCCTTGGAACTGGTAGCCAATCCATCACTTCCATCATTCACTCTGATCTCATTGCCAGCAGTAGGAACCACTCACCAAAGCTCCTTGGAGAGCAGCTTCCAAAGCCATGGACTTCTCCACTTACAAGAATAAGGGCTGACCATAACTAAGCTGAAATAGGCTATTCTGCCCATCCAGTTTGCTCCACCATCCTCTAGGTCATGGCTGATCTACTAATCCTCAACTCCATTTGCCTGCCTTTGACCCATAACCCTTCATTCCCTTCCTATCTCAGCCTTGAATATAATTAATGACCCAGCCTTGTCAAAATCCTGGAATTCCCTTCCTAAACCCACAACAGGTTAACTGCAGTGGTTCAAGAAGGCAGCTCACCCCCATCTTCTCCAGAGCAACCAGGAATATCCAATAAATGCTGGCACAGCCAATGATGCCAACATCCAATGAGCCAATAGAGATTTGTTTTACAGAACATGCTGATCCTTGAAGGGAGATCTCCAGGTGGGGGAAGAACTGAAAGCAGGGGAATGGTATATATTGTCAGAATGATACTTACCCAGTAACCCTGGGGCCTACAGTAATGTTTCCAAAAGCTGCCTTTGGCAGTTTGAGAATTTAAGGGCAATCAAAGAATGTTGGGATCGATAAAAGTGACAGAGAAATGTCAAATTGTCAAAACGTTTCCAGCCAGGCCTCTGAGAGAGTCTGGGAAGTGACTTGTTTGTCTGAAAATCTTTATGAAATGAAACAAGAGGAATATTTAAGGAGTGCTGGCCTTGCCAGTGACACCCACCTTCACACTGCCCACCCCCCCCACCCCGCCCCCACCCCCCACCCCCCTCCTCATTGGAAATGGTGAATTTTGAGGAAGTTTCAAGTGATGAGGGATGTGTTGGCCGAACTGGAGGAGGAGACTCTGGGAAGCAGGATTTTGAATCCACTTCAGTTTGAACATAAGTCCTTTGTTAATGTAAATGCACTGTGTCACCAGGTATGGAGAAAGGAGGTACCCGGCCTCACCCTGGACTGTCACCATTGTCATGAAGTGATGGTAAGATCTGCCCTTACTACCTGTGTATTTGCATGTTATTATTTCAAAGAAATCTTCCACCTCTTAGAAATGTTAACAAAGCTTCAATAAAGTCAAGAGGTGTACAAATCATGGTGGCTGGTGTAAAGCTCCCCTGAGCAAGGGTATCTAGATGTTGGAGTCTGATGTGTTTTCACATAATCAACAGTGGTTACTTGCTTGCAGTTAGAGTAGACTTTTAGTCCAAATTGTTCTATTGAATTCATATTTCACATCTGCCACGGTGGGTTTGAACTCATGATCACAGGACGTTAATAGTCTGGAATTCTGAACTACTATTTCAGTAGTACACTGAACTGACACTGCACCTTTCACAACCTCAAGATGTCCCAAGCACTTTACAGACAATGAAGGACTTTGGAGGAGGTCAGAAGCCACACAACACCAGGTTATAGGCCAACAGGTTTATTTGGAAGCATTTGCTTTCGGAGCAGCACTCGTGATTTCAAATAAACCTGTTGGCCTATAACCTGGTATCGTGTGACTTCTGACCTTGTCCTCGCCAGTCCAACACCAGCACCTCCCCATCGTACTTTGGGGGTGCAGATACTGCTGTAATATAGGATTCCAGCTTAAGGGTTGCACAGTCCAGTATAGTTTCACATTGTAGGGGATGTTTCTTTGCCATTATTTTTAATGTTAAGTTCAAATTGTGTTCAAGATCTCTGTACATCGTACCAGTGGGGGGAGAAGCTTTCCTGTTGAGTAACTGCATCCTCAATGTCCATGCTGTGCATTGCTGAACACCAGCTAATTCACAACCTCGTGGTGTACTGGAAGGAAGTTATCAACTTCTTACTTTCAGTCTCCTTTCTGGAACTTTAGTTTCTATATTAGTGCTGCACTGTGTGTTAGTATTGAAGCTGTCAAAAGAAATGACACTGTTAGAGACCATATTCCGTTAATGTATTCCTGTGGTCATTCAGTTTACTCAAAGATCTCAGGTCAGAGGCCCTCCTGAACAGCTAAAAATATTGCATTTTCCCAATAGCAGTGAATGGTACAAAAAAAACTTTCTATTGGATCTAACATGGTGAATGAAGGTCTGAAACAACCTAAGTATGATTTCTGTGCCAATCTCTCACCATTTAACATGCACAGAATTCAAAAATCTCATCCTTATTCGGACCGTCCATGGCAGTTCACTCCCCCACCTGTGTAACCTCATCATTCCCACAGCCCTCACAATGCTCCCTGATCCTCCGATGTTGCCCTCCTGCGTGACCCTGCTTTTTATCTCTCTACCGCTCACAGCCGTGCCTTCAGTTGCCAGAAGGAAGAGCCAGTTTATGAAAAAACAGTCTTCTTTGGAAATAAATGTCCTGCTCAAGCCAGAGCTTTATGCCAAAACTGGCATAATGGTTAGCACAGATGCCTCATAGCATTAGGGACCCGGGTTCGATTCCTCCCTCAGATGACTGTCTGTGTGAAGTTTGCAGACTCTCCCTGTGTCTGCGTTGGTTTCCTCCAAGTGCTCTAGTTTCCTCTCACATACCAAAAACGTGCAGGTCAGGTGGATTGGCCACGCTAAATTACCCATAGTGTGCAGGCTAAGTGGTTGCTGGGTCTCTAGCTGAGATATTTGTGTCATTGATAGGTTCAGGAGGTTGGCTAACGTGGTGCCATTATTTAAGAAAGGTGGTAAGGAAAAGCCGGGGAACTATAGACCAGTGAGCCTGATGTCCGTGGTGGGCAAGTTGTTGGAGGGAATCCTGAGGGACAGGATGTACATGTATTTAGAAAGGCAAGGACTGATTTGGGATAGTCAACATGGCTTTGTGCGTGGGAAATCATGTCTCACAAACTTGATTGAGTTTTTTGAAGAAGTAACAAAGAGGATCAATGAGGGCACAGCGGTTCATATGATCTATATGGACTTCATTAAGGCGTTTGACAAGGTTCCTCATGGTAGACTTGTTAGCAAGGTTAGATCTCATGGAATACAGAGAGAATAGCCATTTGGATACAGAGCTGGCTCAAAGTTAGAAGACAGAGGGTGGTGGCAGGTTGTTTTTCAGACTGGAGGCCTGTTACCAGTGTAGTGCCACAAGGGTCAGTGCTGGGTCCTCTACATTTTGTCATTTGCATAAATTAGGTTAGATTCTCTACAGTGGGGAAACAGGCCCTTTGGCCCAACAAGTCCACACCGACTTTCCGAAGATTAACCCACCCAGTCCCATCTCCCTCTGGCTAATGCACCAAACTCTAGGGGCAATTTAACATGGCCAATTCACCTGATCTGCACATTTTTGGACCTGTGGGAGGAAACTGGAGCACCCGGAGGAAACCCACGCAGACACGGGGAGGATATGCAAATTTGACACAGACAGTCGCCCGAGGCTAGAATCAAACCTGGGACCCTGGTGCTGTGAGGCAGCAGTGCTAACCACTGAGCCACCATGCCACCCATAATGATTTGGATGCGAGCATAAGTGGTATTGCAGCAGGAAGAGCAGGAACATCCATCAGGAAGCTGATGGGAAGGTGAAACATTGATTTAAAACTTTAACTCATGAATACGTGGAGCGCACGCTGAGGTGGAGCAGACACAGGACTGTTGGGTAAGTGAGGTAATATATTTGGGTGGTTGCATTACCTGGAACACTACTTAGGTAGTGTCTCCCACCCATCCTCCTCCTCTAACCAAACAAAAAAGGTTCTGTGCATCGGTGTGGTAAAATAACTAGTTTTATTTATTCTTTATTTTTCTACAGTCACTTTGGAAATTTGGAATAGAGAGAATGGAGGTTAGGACAGCTGAATATTCCTCCTGCAGAATGTGGGAGGTAAGGGTCACCACTAGTGTCCCTGTCAACTGCATCTGTGGGAAATGAAACCAACTCCAGCTCCTCAAAAACTGCGTTAGGGAACTGGAGCTGGATGAACCTTAGTTCATTTGGGAGGCAGAGGGGGTTATTGAGAGGAGTTAGAGGGAGGTAGTCACACTTCAAGTGAAACAAAAAGGCAGATGGGTTAGAGTCAGAGGATGGAAAGGGATCCGGCAGGCAGTGCAGGGATCCCCTGTGGCCGTTCCCTCAATAACAACTATACCGTTTTGGGTACCGTTGGGGGGTACAACTTACCAGTCTTAGGCCATGGGGTCCAGGTCTCTGTCATAGAGTCTGTCCCTGTTGCTCAGAAAGGAAGGGGGAAGGAGCAGAGCATTAATCACTGGGGACTCCATAGTTAGGGGGACAGATAGGAGGTTCTGTGGGGACGAGAGAGACTCACGGTTGGTGTGTTGCCTCCCAGGTGCCAGGGCTCGTGTTGTCTCTGATTGTGTTTTTGGGATCCTTGAGGGGGTGGGGGAGCAGCCCCAAGTCGTGGTCTGCATAGACACCAATGACATAGGTAGAAAAAGGAATGGGGATTTAAAGCAGAAATTCAGGGAGCTAGGGTGGAAACTTAGAGCTAGAGCAAACAGAGTTGTTATCTTTGGTTTGTTGCCCGTGCCACGTGATAGCAAGGTGAGGAATAGGGAGACAGAGGAGTTGAACACGTGGCTCCAGGGATGATGCAGGAGGGAGGGTTTCGGATACCTGAATAATTGGGGCTCTTCCTGGGGTAGGTGGGATCTCTACAAACAGTATGGTCTTCACCTGAACCAGAGGGGTGCCAATATCCTGGGGGGAAATTTGCTAATGCTCTTCAGGAGGGTTTAAACTAATTTAGCAGGTGGATGGGAATCTAAATTGTAGTTCGGGTGTCCAGGAGGTTGAGAGCATTGAAGTCAGAAATGAGGTTTCAAGGTCGCAAAAGTTCACCAGCAAGCAGGAATGAACCTGACCAGGTGTTAGATTTGGAGGTAGGTGTCCACTTTGGTGACAGTGACCACAATTCGGATATGTTTACTTTAGCCATGGAAAGGGAGAGGTATATACTGCAGGGCAAGACTTATAGCTGAGGGAATTATGATGTGAATAGGCAAGATTTAGGATGCATAGAATGGGGAAGCAAACAGTAGGGGATGGGCACAACTGAAATGTGGAGCTTATTCAAGGAACAGCTACTGCAGGTCCTTGATAAGTATGTACCGGTCAGGCAGGGAGGAAGTGGTCAAGCGAGGGAGCCTTGGTTTATGAAGGAAGTTGACTCTCTTGTCAAGTGAAAGAAGAAGGTTTATGTTAGATTGATACATGAAGGCTCAGGTAGGACACTTGAGAGTTACAAGTTAACCAGGAAAGCCCAAAAAAGAGAGCTAAGAAGATCCAGGAGAGAACATGGAAGTCATTGGCAGATAGGATCAAGGAAAACTCTAAAGCTTTCTATCAATATATCAGGAATAAAAGAATGACTAGAGAAAGATTAGGGCCAATCAAGGATAGTTGTGGGAAGTTGTGCATGGAGTCCATGGAGATACAGGAGGCACTAAATGAATACTTTTTGTCAGTATTCACACTGGAAAAAGATAATGTTGTTGAGGAGAATACTGAGATACAGGCGACTGGTCTGGGTGGGATTGAGGTTCACAAGGAGGAGGTGTTAGCAATTCTGGAAAGTGTGAAAATAGATAAATCCCTTGGGCCAGATGGAATTAATCCGAGGATTCTCTGGGAAGCCAAGGAGGAGATTGCAGAGTCTTTGGCTTTGATCTTAATGCTATCATTGTTTACAGGAATAGTACCAGTAGACTGGAGCAAATGTTGTTCAAGAAGGGGAGTAGAGACAACCCTGGTAATTATAGACCAGTGAGCCTTACTTTTGTTGTTGGTAAAATGTTGGAAAAGGATATAAGAGATAGGATTTATAATCATCTCGAAAGTAATAAGTTGATTAGGAGATAGTCAACATGGTTTTTTAAAGGGCAGGTCGTGCTTCATAAACCTTATTGAGTTCTTTGAGAAGGTGACCAAACAGGTGGATGAGGGTAAAGTGGTTGATGTGGTATATATGGACTTCAGTAAGGTGCTTGATGTGGTTTCCCCATGGTAGACTATTGCACAAAATACTGGATTAGTGGTGCTGGAAGAAGGGCTTTTGCCCGAAACGTCGATTTCGCTGCACGTTGGATGCTGCCTGAACTGCTGTGCTCTTCCAGCACCACTAATCCAGTATTTGGCTTTCAGCATCTGCAGTCATTGTTTTTACCTTATTGCACAAAATGGGCAGGCATGGGATTGAGGGTGATTTAGTGGTTTGGATCAGAAATTGGCGAGCTGAAAGAAGAGAGAGGGTGGTGGTTGATGGGAAATGTTCATCCTGGAGCTCACTTCCTGCAAAAACCTGTTTTGGGTCCATTGCTGTTTGTCATTTTTATAAGCATCTAAATGAGAGAGTAGAAGGATGGTTGAGTAAATTTGCAGATGACACTAAGGTCAGTGGAGTTGTGGACAGTGCCAAAGGATGTTGTAGGTTACAGAGGGACATTGATAATCTGCACAGCTGGGCTGAGAGGTGGCAAATGGAGTTTAATTTGGAAAAGTGTGAGGTAGTTCACTTCGGAAGAAGTAACAGGAATGCAGAGTACTGGGATAATGATAAAATTCTATGGTAGATGAACAGAGAGATCTTGGTATCCAGGTTAATAAATCCCTGAAAGTTGCCACCCAGGTTGATGGGGTAGTTAAGAAGGTATTTGGTGTGTTAGCATTTCTTGGTCGGGGGATTGAATTTTGGAGCCATGAGATCATGCTTCAGCTGTACGAGGCACTGGTGTGGCCGCACTTAGAGTATTGCGTACAGTTCTGGTCACCGCATTATAGGAAGGATGTGGAAGCTTTGGAAAGGGTTCAGAGGAGATTCACTAGGATGTTGCCTGGTATGGAGGGCAGGTCTTACGAGGAAAGTCTGAGGGAACTGAGGCTGTTTTTGTTGGAGAGAAGAAGGTTGAGAGGTGTCTTAATTGAGAAATATAAGATAATCAGAGGGTTAGATAGGGTGGACAGTGAGAGTCTTTTTCCTCAGATAGTGATGGCTAGTATGAGGGGAATTAGCTTTAAATTGAGGGGTGATAGATATAGGACAGATGTCAGACGTAGTTTCTTTACTCAGAGAGTAGTAGAGGTGTGGAACACACTGCCTGCAACAGTAGTCGACTCGCCAACTTTACAGGCATTTAAATGGTCCAATCCATGATTGACTCCCTCTTTGTTAGGCCCAAAGATTCCCTATTGTACCTCTTTCACCATTTGCCAATTCTTTGAGGTATTTTTTGCAGCCATCTTGCAAACATCAAACCCAATTTTCACCTCATTGATCATTTTGCTTAACATACCCAGCGGCTAATCTGGTCAACTACCTTGCCATTCTATTCACCAACCCCCCCACTTCCACCCTCCACCTCTTGGAGACAGTCAATGCATCAACATTCACCACATTTTCCTCCAAAATCTTCACTCACTTGCAAACCAAAAGCTTGGCTGAAAAGGCAACTGACAGTTCGCCTATTGAAGGCAACTTGTCTGGCTAAGCCTCCTATCACCCAAGATGCCCAGATGGCCATGGCAGAAATCTGGTCCTCTTTACCAAATGTCACCTTAGCGTCACTTTTCGCTCTTTTCTCCCATTATCCATCCCACCCAATAATCATTCATTGTCATCTACTCAAGAGCCACTTGATATCCTTACACTTTGCGATCACTTCCTGTATATAAAAAGGGACAAAGGGCCACCAAAATACAAGTTGCTGAAGCAAGCCAGAAGTTAATACACTTAACTTTGAAACTGCAGCCATTTCATAAGCACAGGCTGGTTCATGGCAGAAATTATCCAGCTGAGCCCCTCCACCTCTCCGTGCCTGATGATGATCGTTCAACTTCATCTTTTCAGCTAAATGTCGGATGCTCTCTTAACAATTTTTATAGATGCACTGTAGAAAGCATCCTATTTGGCTGCATCACAGCTCGGTATGGCAACTGCTCTGCTGCAAACCACAAGAAATTACAGAGAGTTGTGAACACAGCCCGGTCCATCACCAGCCTTCCATCCATTGACTTCGTCTTTACTTCCCACTGCCTCGGGAAAGCAGCCAACATCATCAAAGACCTCTCCCACCCTGGTTATACTTTCTTATAACATCTTCTATTGGGCAGAAGATGTAAAAGTTTCTTCCCCGCTGTTATCAGATTTCTGAACGGTCCTCTCAAATGTTAATTCTGACCTTTCTCTCTGCACCTACTCTGCGGCTATAACAGTATTCGGCGGTCTGTTCTGCTATCCTGATGTAAAGGTAAAAACAATGACTGCAGATGCTGAAAACCAAATACTGGATTAGTGGTGCTGGAAGAGCGCAGCAGTTCAGGCAGCATCCAACGAGCAGCGAAATCGATTCCTGATGAAGGGCTTTTTGCCCAAAACGTTGATTTCGCTGCTCATTGCATGCTGCCTGAACTACTGTGCTCTTCCAGCACCACTAATCCTGTTATCCTGATGTGTTTGGTATGGTATGATCTGCCTGTACAGCATGCAAAGCAACACATTTCACTGTATATTGGGATGTGTGACAGCAATAAATCAAACTCAGACTCAAAGACTTCTTTCCTTCTGTGACTTGAGATCAAACTTTGTTTCAATAATGTTCCTGTGTAGCACCTAAGGACTTGTTAAAGGTTCTGAAGAAGGTTCACCAGACTTCAAATGTTAACTCTGCTTCTCCCCAGAGATGCTGCCAGACCTGCTGAGTTCTCCAGCATTTTCTGTTTCCGATCTCCAGCATCCAGAGTCTCACTAGATCCCTACAGCATGAAGTAGGCCATTTGGCCCATTGAATTGACACTGGCCCTCCAAAGAGCATCCCACCCAAACTTAATCCATACCCTTAATCCTGCATTTCCCATGGCTAACCCAAATAACCTGCACATCCCTGGACACTATGGGGAATTTAGTTCAGCCAATCCACCCTAACCTGCACATCTTTGGCCTGTGGAAGAAACCCACACAGAGATGGGAAGAATGTACAAACTCCACACAGGCAGTCGTCTGAGAGTGGGATTGAACCCAATTCCCTGGTTCTGTGAAGCAGCAGTGCTAACCACTGAGCCACTGCGCTGTCCTAGACCTGTCAAAGGGGCTTTATGAATGCAAGCAAAGTCCTGCAGGTATATGTTTTCCAATCAATCTATTCAGAGATCTTATTACACACCTTGGGATACAGACGGAATTGAATCCAGGCCTCCTGGCCCAGAAGTAAGGACTCTACCACTGCACCACAAGAGTTACTATAAAGCTATTGTTGCTCATGGTTCAAAATATCACACACTTGAACAGAAAATCAGACACTGGCTTGGCACAATTATTTTGTCCTGTTCCTGTGTTGATGATGTGTTGAAGGTGGGGCAGTGCCCGGAGACAGAATGGAATAGTTGATTCGCAATTGGAATCTTCATATTGGACAGGACGGCAAATGGAAACCAGCCGCAGCAGCACATTCTAAGCTGCACTGCAGCCTGAATATCACCATCAACTTGTCGAGAGCAGCAGCCAATCTGTGCTGGAAGCCATTGCAGAGTTCATGACCTGGTTGCTCAAAGACAGAGCTGAAGGAGGGCACACAGAGGAAACCAATTCAACTGAAAGAAAGAGCCACAAAGAGGAGGAGGAAATGCAGCTCTTTAGCCTTGAACCGGATATAAAATGGGATCTCCTGGGTGAAAGTGCAGGGGAAGAATTGCTTTAATTCACCGACCTGCCCTGACCCCTTAGCCTGACCTGTGCCCCTTTAACTCTGTATTCTCTCAGCAGCAAAGCAGTTAGCAGAACACACTCTGACAGAGCGAGAGGCGGACATGTTGTGCCTGTGAGAAGGGAAGCGGCCTGACGTGATGTGAAACAATGGTTGTTTTAGAAGGATTGGAAGATTCTGTCAGCCAAAGGGGTTTAAAGGGCACAGAATGCTTTTGCCTTTCGTCAGTACAGTCTGAACCCAATCAAGGTAAAGCAGGATGGTAAGTGTTTTAAGTTAAAATCACATTTGATCAGCAATGGTGCTGAGCTACTGCAGAGATTCGAGTTCATAAATGTTAGCATCTGAATGCATTTCAGTGCTGCACATATGAGTAAAAATAGCCTTCCTTCACCACTACTGAAACTGTTGGACAAGTACCTCATGGTATTTGAAATAACTCCACAGATGCTGCTTTGAAAGCTTGTACTTCCAAATAAACCTGTTGAACCATAACCTGGTGTGGTGTGACTTCTAACTCCTGTTTATATCTGTCAGCCAGGGCTCCCTGGTTGGGCCAAGTTAACAGCCCTAATCAGGGAACTCAGATTCTATGCGATCTACCTGGTTGACCTTGTTATAATCACAAGAGTACTAGAATATAGAACAGTACAGGCCCTATGGCCCTTGATGTTTGCAGATGTTTTATCCTCCTCTAAGATCCGACTAACCTACATACCCTTCATTGTGCTAACTTCCATGGGCCTATCCAAGAGTCGCTTAAATGTCCCTAAAGTGTCTGACTCTACCACCACTGCTGGCATTGCATTCCACACACCCACCATTCCCTGTGTGAAGAACCTACCTCTCCCTTAACCCTCCTCCAATCACCTTAAAATTACACTCTCTCGTGATAGACATTTCCAACCTGGGAAACAGTCTCTGGCTACCCACTCCATCTCTGCCTCTCATCATCTTGTACGCCTCTATCAAGTCACCTCGCATCCTTCTTCATTCCAATGAGGAAAGCACCAGCTCCCTCAACCTTTTAATGTAGTAATAGACTTTATAAAACCTTTTAAGGTAATCACAACAGTGTTTGAAATATAGTTGGATTTCCAGAAGGTGTTTGATAAGGCACCACACATCTGAATCTGTAGTAAGATAGGAGCCCCTGGTGTTGGGAGTAAATGGATAGAGGATTTCCTAACAAATAGAAGACACAGAGTTAGGATATAGAGAGCATTTTCAGCATGGCAACCTAAACTAGTGCTTGCCGCAGGGATCAGTATTGGGGTCATAATTGTTTACAGTATATACTAGTAACTTGAATGAAGCAAGTGAACGTACTGTAGCCAGGTTTGAGGATAACTTGGAAATAGTGGGAAGATGAGGATGACACAAGAGTCTGCAGAGGGATACAGACCGGGTTAGCTGAATGGGCAAAATTGTGGCAGATGGAATATAATGTGGGAAAGTGTGAGGTTATACACTTTAGTAGGAAGAATAAAGGAGCTGAATATTACTTAAATAGAGAAAGAGTGCAGAAAGCTACAGAAGAGAGATTTGGGAGTCCTTGTGTATAAATCCAAGTTCAGATGGTAATTGGGAAGGCAAGTGGAATGTTGATCATTACTTGAGAGGGAATGGTATATAAAGTAAGGTGGTTTTGCTCAAACTATACAAGGCACTAGTGAGACCACAGCTGGAATAATGCGAACAATTTGGGTTCCCTGTGTAAGGAAAGATACACTACTATTGGAGACAGTCCAGAGAAGGTTCATCTGGCTGATCCCAGGTATGGAGGGACTGTCTTATGAGGAGAGGTTGAGTAGATTGGGTCTGTACTCGGAGTTTAGAAGAACGAGAGGTGACTTTATTGAAGCAGACAGGATTCTTAGAGAGCTCGACAGGATAGTTGGTGAGAGGTTGTTTCTCCTGCAGGAGACTCCATGACTAGAGGGTATAATCTCAGAATGAGAGGTCACCCATTTAAAACAGAGATGAGGAGGAATTTCTTCTCTCAGAGGGAAGTGAATCTATGGAATCCTTTACCACAGAGGGCTATTGAGGCTGGGTATTTAAGTATATTCAAGGCTGAGACAGGCAACTTTTTAATCAGTAAGGGAATCATGGGTTATAGGGAAAAGACAGCAAAATGGAGTGGAGGATGATCAGATTAGGCACAATCCCGTTGAATGGTGGAGTGAACTCAATGGGCTGAATAATCTGCTTCAGTTCCTATGTCTATTGGTCTTTTGGGCTGATCATTTGGACTATAAAGAAATATTGGGTTTGGAATTGAAATTGATGCTTTTATTATATTTACCCTAACTTAGGGCTATAGTTTAATCTTCTTAAAAGCAACAGAATAGGTCACATTTCTCGAACCCATTTCAGGATTTAATGATATTCCAAAGAGCTTTTCAGTCAGCGGAGTTGAGCCACCTTTGTAATCCTTCGCCTCCAGGTAATTTTTCAGACAGGAACCTCCCCAGGTCTCTTTGAAATCATGCCGTGGGACTTCACTATTCACCTGAGAGCAATTGGAGCCTTATTTCACATCTGTTCTGAATTGCAGGTTTTAGTCAGTATTAGTAGAATTTCATTGATGTAGAGATCAGCTGAATATGTTCAAATTTCCTTCAGTGTGGAATGCAGGAGTAGTGAATGTTAGTTAATGCAGAGGGGCCACTTGTCATTTTTCAGATAAGAACATTGGGGGAGGTCAGTTCTCCTGGCCTCATGTCTTACCGTGGTGTTTCTGACTGACAGTGTCTGTCTGCAGCTCCCCACCACATCTGTTCAATTCTCCTGAACGAAAAATGCCTCTTTTTTGTGGTAGCTCCCCCACATTCAGCACTAGGTTGTAAAACTGCAACAAACCTCAACGATATATCGTCCGTGATCAGAGCCATGTGATCGAGCCTTAAGCATGATCAAGGAACCTGAACATTGCTTCCAAACTGCCAATGATGTAAGAAATAGGAAGTAGAAATCCCACCCTTCAAGCCTGCGCTGTCACAGATTGAGATTTTGGCTAACATTCTACTATGGCATCATTCTACCGAACCATCCCTGTCACCCTTTCTGTTTTTAATATCTATTGATCTGTCTTGAATGTAGTTAATGTCAGAACCTACCCCTAGGGGATAGGGAATTCCAAAGATTCACTTCTCTGTCAGTGAAGCAATTCCTCCTCATGTCCATTCTAAATGGCCTGCTCCATATCCTGCGACTCTTGGATCTAGAGCCATCCACCAAAGGGAAACATTGCTTTCTGCCTCTACCCTATTGGGTCCTGTCAGAATCTGGGATGTGAGATTGCTTCTCATTTTTCTTAACTCCAGCGCAGAAAGGTTCAGTCTATTTGACCATTCCCCACAGGACGATTCTTCCAGCCCAGCAATTCGTTTGGTGAGTCATTGCCCTCTCTCTCTGGCAACAATATCTCTCCTTGTGTAAGGAGACCAAAACTGCACCAAATGCCCCAGTGACTTCACCGTGGCTCGATCTGATTGCAGACTCAGATACGTTTGTGATGTAGACCAACATGCCTTTGTCTTGTTAATTGCTGCTGTACCTGCATAGTGACTTTCAGTGACTCATGAACCAAATGTACTCAATCCCTTTGGGGTTCAAAACTTCCCAGCCTCTCACCTTTCTAAGAAATAATCTGTATTTTTGTTTGCTTGAAAAAAGTGGATAACTTCACATTTCACCCCATTGCTTTCCCATGGCCAAATTTTGGGTCATTCACGTAGCCCCTCAAAATCCTTTGCATCTCTTCCCAACCTTTACATCTAATTGTGTATCATTTGCAAATTTGGGAGTATTACACACAACCCTGAAATCAATTGAATTGGTTCAATTCCTGCAGTGGCTGAGGTTAACATGAAGGACAATCGTTCTCAACCTCTCTCCTCTACCCTGAGATCCTCAGGTTAATCCACCATCAGCTGTCTCTCCCTCTATAATCAGACAGAAACCCTCTGGGCCAGTAAGACTATAGTGATTTTACCTTTCAATCATTGATATAAATTATGAACAGTCTGAATCCAAGATACTGATCCCATTAGTCACTGCCTGCCAACCTGATAATGACTCATTGATTCCTACTGTCTGCCTGTTAACCAGTTGTCAATTCAGAATAGCATCCCTACAGTGTGGAAACAGGCCATTTGGCCCAACAAGTCCACACTGACTCTCTGTTCCATTTTCCTTAATCCTGCATTTCCCATGGCTAATCCATCAAGCCTGCATATCACTATGGGCAATTTAGCATGGCCAATCCATAGCACTTGCATATCTTTGGACTGTGGGAGGAAGCCAGAGCATCCGAAGGAAACCCACGCAGACACGGGGAGAACGTGCAAACTCCACACAGTCGCTCGAGGCTGAAATTGAGCCTGGATCCCTGGCGCTGGGAGGCGACAGTGCTAACCACTGAGCTACCTTGTTGCCCCTGATCATGCCAGCAGACATACAGAAGGTATTTCCCAGTCTTTAGCAACTGGCAATGGATAGATGGAATGTTGAGGAGATGAATGCCTCCATAATGAGGCCAATCTGTGATTAATAAGGGAAGGAGACTGGAAAGGAAATTGTCAAAGCAAACCTGGATATTAACACTGTCTTGGAAGTTGATCATTCCAATGTTTTTCCTATACACCACTCTCCATGAATTGAACATATCCCAAACTCTGCTGCCTTTTCTCCAGAAACTAGGAACAGAAGTAGGCCATTCAGCCCTTTGAGCCTGTTCTGCACTTCAATAAAATCTTGCTGATCCTCTATCTCAATGTCATATTCCTGATTTCTCCTCATACCTCTCAATGTCTTTAAGCTCTAAACATTTATCTGTCTCTTTGTTGAATATAATCAGTGACTTGGTCTACATGGTGGTCTTGGTGGAGAATTCTACAACTTCACCAACCTCAAAGTGAATCATCTTTTCTTCATTTGTGGGACACATTGGCAAATGAAGGAAGAGGTGAAGAATGGGATTGCTGTGGGCAGCAAATCATGCAATGACACTTCCAAGAGTATATCCAAGGAGAGTTCCAATCCAAAGGTGTTTGTAAGCGTATTCCCCCAGAACAGGTTAATGTGCTGATGGGAAGGGAGGAGTAGAGGAGGAAGAGGAGGTAGCAGTGAAATTAGAAGATGGATAGATGTTTAGTTTATTTTGTTTCAGAGGACACAAGGAGAAGGGATCCATAACAACAGATTGATCTACCCAGCTGCTTCAACTGGAACATGTAAATGAAGCCAAATTCATATCTGGTGAAAAACGAAAGGGAGATCTGGCTGCCTCTGTTCAAGAGCCTGAGAAATAAGCAGGTCAAGGTTATTTATAGTGATGTTCTGAGCTCAGTGTGGGTGGTAGAGCTTGAGGGTCTGGAAGATTAGGCTGACAGACTTTTGGAGAGAGTGAATTTAGTTGTGTCTAGGGCCTTCACAAAAGTTTTCTGCAAAAGGAAGAGAACTGAAGATTTTGCTATTTCACTCATGATAATACAGCAGCCTTGAATATGGAACAAATATTTGGGAATATTCTCAATGTCAGTCAGTCAAGTATTTCTCCTCTCTCTTACTCTCTCGCGCTCTCTCTCTCTCACTGTCTCATTCTCTCACTCTCATTCTCTCTCTCTTGCACTCTCATTCTCGTTCTCTCTTGTGCTCTCCCTCTCTCTCTCTTTCTCTCTCTCTCTCACTCTCTCTCTCTGTTTCACTCTCTGTCCCTCTCTCTCTCTCTCTCTCTCTCTCAAGCATGAGACCAATTACTTAGTGCCTTTCATCTTAGAAACAGCTATCTCAAGTTGCTTCACAAGAGCAGAATTGGACAGTGATGGAGATGCTGGGCCAAGGAGGAGGTGTTAGGAATAGGTTGTGTGACCACTCTTATATCCCAGCTGGCTCATGCTGCAAAACAGGCATTTGGCATGGACAGACCCAGTCCCCAGTGGGTGGATGAGCTAACCAGAAAATGTTAAGAGCTCAGTCATAAAGCTGAATTCTTCATAGGGTGTTAGCGATGGATTGAGCTCGAGAGATCAGTGTGGATGACAGAGCTGAAGCAATGGGCTGCCAACGAGGTTGTTGGCGATGATGACTGATAGCACAACAGTGATACTCAGGACCTACTTTTGCTCTAGATTGTTATGGCTCAGTAGACAATGGCCTCACCTTTGGGATTGGGATTTGATTCCTCTAAACTCACACTGGACTCCTCCAGCCTATTAACTCAGTGACCCACTGAATTTCTGGGGAGCTGGGTTTGAATCCCACTTTGGCAGATAATGGGGTTTGAATTTAATAAAAGTCTAGGATTCATGGTGTAATGACAACCACAAAACTTTTGTCAACTGTAAGTGAAAACCCATCTGCTTCACCAATGTCCTTCAAGGAAGGAAATCTGCCATCCTTACCTGGTCTGGCCTATATGTGACTCCAGACCCACAGCAATGTGGCTACCTCTTAACTGCCTCTGGCAATTAGGGAGGGGCAGTAAATGCTGGCCTGACCAGTGATGCCCATATCTCATGAATGAATAATTAAAAAGATAGTGCCACTTTGCCATGCTGAACTCTTGCACGTGCCGAGTGCCCTCCATCCAGCTTGGTTAGACACCATGGTCACAAACTCCAGAATCACTTCCCGACATCCTTTTGCCTCACTCTTCTCTCTCCTTCCTTCAGACTCCATGAAAACAAGCCTCTTTCACCAAATGTGTGCTTGCCTATCTAATGCTGCCTTCTTTGGGTTAGTGTTAACATATGTCCGATTACATTCCTTTGAAGTCATAGAATTATACAGTACATCAGAGGCCTTTCAGCCCATCAAATCTGCACTGATAAAAAACTAAACCTAGACTTGTCCCATCTTCCAGCACTTAGCCCAACCTCATGAAAGTTATTTCATTTCAAATGTTTGGCTTAATGCTTTTTAAATTGCCTTGGAACTTTTTTTTTAGATTAGATTAGATTACTTACAGTGTGGAAACAGGCCCTTCGGCCTAACAAGTCCACACCGCCCCGCCGAAGCGCAACCCACCCATACCCCTACATCTACCCCTTACCTAACACTACGGGCAATTTAGCATGGCCAATTCACCTGACCTGCACATCTTTGGAGTGTGGGAGGAAACTGGAGCACCCGGGGGAAACCCACGCAGACACGGGGAGAATGTGCAAACTCCACACAGAGAGTCGCCTGAGGCGGGAATTGAACCCAGGTCTCTGGTGCTGTGAGGCAGCAGTGCTAACCACTGTGCCACCGTGCCGCCCAATGTTTGTTAATGTTTCTATACATATATTCAAGTTCTAACTGTTAACAATAAGTATACATTGAGAATCATTCTGTGCTGGTGTTAGCTGTCGCTGAAAAGTACGATTCTTGCCTCTGATTTCAAAATCTTATTTCTGGGTGCAAGATTCACTTCAGACATGGGAGCTGATAATTCCCCATTCTAAATTCTCCTGACTGTGCCACAAGCGAGTTACATTTGTTTTAATCACATGTTTCCTTTGTACCTTCCTGTAAACATTTTTACAGTCCATTTTTATGCTTGAGTAGGCTGCATTCATATTCCATTCTCACTTTCCTTATCAGTTTCTTGGTCGTCCTTTATTGTATTCTATAATCCTCCAACTCCTCAGAATTACTGCTATTTCTGGCAACTTTATAAGGTTTTTTTCTTTTAAGATTATACAATCCTGAACTTGCTTTGTTAGCAACCATTGGCTGCCTTTTTTTTTCGAGCTTTTGTACCTTGAAGGGATGTACATTTGGTGAAGGTCATGTAAGAATTTTCAATTGGTGATCATTTGACTGTGTATAATCATGCTTTTTAATATATTGTCCCAGTCCACCTTGGCCAATTTGTCCTCAGTGCTTTCAAAATTTCCCTTACTCAGATTGCATTCAATGCCCTTGCTTCAGATTGAACTGCCTCATTTTTAAACACAATCTAACATTTTATCACATTGTTGTCACTCATTCCGAAGTGTTCTTTTACAACAAAATTGGTAATTGTCCTCTTTCATTACATAACACTCAATCTAAAACAGCATGTACTTGAGTTGGTTCCTCAACGCTGCTCTAGAAAACCAGTCCAGATACATTCCAGAAACACGTCCTCCCCAGTTCTCGTGCTCAGTTGGTTTTTCCGGTCTCCATACAGTTTGAAGGGATATTCTGCCTCTTCATAAACTATTGGCTTGATCTTCCACTTTTGGCAAAGTTTCAATTTGTTCAGTTTCTTTTCAGAGTTTCTCTCAGTGAGATCTCTCACCATATCTTACCAAATGTGCCTCACTAACTCCTTACCTTGCCCATATAGTGTTCTATTTGCCTCATTTCTAGCCCTACCCTACTACTCTCATTCCTGGGGGAACTCACCACGCAGCAGATATCTGTCAAATGACAAACATCCCTGGTGCCCATGCCATCTTTAACGGGACACTGTGCACCCAGACCAGCACTGGGATTCTGAAGCTTCTCTGCTTGGTCCAGTCAGGACATGTCGGAGGAAGGGTCAATGGGGCCATGATTCTCTGAGAGGGGCCTGGAGTTCCTAGTGGACAGGGAGATGGAGGGAATGACATCAGACCCTGGCAGACTGCTCTGAGGTCACCACCCAGGGCAGTCTGCTCTGCCAGGGTAAGTGTCACACTCATCTCGGTTTATCACTGTCAATGTACCAATCTCCCATCATGACCCAAACCTGATCATGTACAAAACCTTCTCTGATTCGGTCTCACTCCCCAAACCCAGCCCCCCCACCCCCCAACACAGCATTAACCTTATTGCCTCTCCTACATCACTAACCCGCAGCCAGCTTGCTGTCCATGCAATGTGCTTGCTGTGTGAGCTGAGGGCACATGGACAGGGTGGGAGATTGATGTAGCTAACTGCCCTACGGTAAGATTCACAACACCCCCCCCTCCCCCTACCCCACCTCATGGGATTGAGGACTGCTGCCCGACAAGGCAAGCTGCTGGTTTGTGCGACTGTGCTAATTGGCACAGTGAGGTAAGACAAGGTAGGAATGCTGTGGTCCTCAGTGAGGCTGTACTGAGAGAGTGAGTGAGCATCTGGGAAACACAGCCTGGTGCAGTCTGTGAGCTGGGGGTCCTGTCCCTTTGCACACATTGTCCTTGTTCCAGCTTCTCATTGTTAGCTGTCAGTGCTCCCTGCAATGCAGCTCCATTCTTCCTGCAAGTGGATTGGAGAGGATCATGAAGATCCTGAGGGATTGGGAAACATTGGCGGGTAGTGTGCTGAGATACTGGGGGTTGCTGAGTAACACTGAGGTTGCTCACAGCCAGAGGTGAGCAGGTCACCAGGATCCAGCTCAGACTGCCACTGAGAGAATTCTCGATATTGAGTTTGCTCACAGCGGGTCATGGGATAGGAAGTTAATGAGGTGAGGCCAGTTACTAAAGTCATTAACCATCAAGAATCCCCCTTAACAGGCAACTCCCTGATGCCCAGCAAGAATCTCGCCACAACACTATAACTTAGTTAAAAGTTACAGCAAGGTGGTGACAACATTGAGATAGCTCTCACTGGCCCTCTTACTCCATTCTGCCACCTTCTTTTATCACAGCCTGCATCATTCCAGCCCCTATAAAATTCTGCCTTCTGTCCTTTTAATGGTTTATGCAGGATAATGAGAACCTGGGAGCTGATAATCTGTGAACAACTATTTCCCTTGTAGATCACGGCGTTCCACAAACTGAAATAAATAAAAAAATGAGGTGGATCGTGCAATATCAGCAGATTAAGACCAGTCTGAACAAACTGCTGATACACTACAGCTGATTGAAAACAAAACTCAACAGACTCCTACATTTAGTTCAGCACTAGTGCACACTGTTTTCCTCTATTTAAGCTCACAAATTACGTTATTAATTAATTCTAATTTAGAAACAGTTTTGTTCTGTTGACCCATGGCTCACTAGGAGCTGGATTGAGATGGCCCAAAACTCATTTCCCACAGGAATCTTCCTCCCACGTTAGGGGAAAGTTTTAATCCCATTAGACTGAAGTAAATTTGAACCAATGTCATAGTTATAAATGGTTAGTCTCCAATTCAGTGCAGGATCCAGTTCCCATGTTGTAAATAACTATGCTTCATCAAACTACACGTTCCACTTTAGCTTTTATTTGCGCATTAATAAATAGACCACACTGAAATGCAACCTATCTTGTCCAGTCCTGGAACTTGTAAAGTCTGAACTGTATTGTCAGGTTATTTACAGTAAGGTCTGCTCATGAGTCAGAGAGCTTCATCCGGTACGATCCAGTCGGAAAATAAAGACTTGCGTTTGATTTCCACGACCATTGAGTATCTCGAAGGGCTTTACAGGAAATGGAGTACTTTTGAAGTGTGGCCACTTTTGTGATGTAGGAAATTCAGCAGCAGATTTGCTCAGAAGCAGCAGTGTGATTACACTGGGATAATCTGTTCTTATGATGTGCTGACCTGGACACTGGGGATAATCTCACTGCTCTCCTTCAGAAGTATATCCTGAGCTCTTTTACAACCAGCCAAATAAACAGATGGGGCATAAACACAGAGAAACCCAGCAGGTCTAGCAGCCTCTGTGGTGAGAGAATCAGAATTTACTGTTCCAATCCTATGGCTCTTCTTATAGACCCCTTTGCAGTCTGGAGAGTCATCTCAGAGTTAAAATATTATCACTGCTTTCTCTCTACAGATGCTGCCAGACCTGCTGAGTTTCTCCAGCATTCTCTGATTGTTTCAGACTTCCAGTGTCTGTGGAATTGTTCTTTTATTAAAGCAGATGGGACCTCTGTTTAACTACTTAATCAAAAGAGGCAGCACCTCTGATAGTACAGCACTTCACTGCATTTGACAGCTGTGAATTTTATTAAAAATCTTATCCACAGGATGTGGGTATCACTGGCCAGGCCAGCATCTCGTGCCCATTGCAGAGGGCAGTTAAGAATCAGCCATATCGCTGTGGGTCTGGAGTCACATGTAGGCCAAACCAGGTAACAGCAGTACTTCCCTTTCCTGAAGGACATTCATGAGCCAGATGGGCTTTTCTGACCATGGTTACATGGTCATCATTAGATTCTTCATTGCAGATTTTTATTGGGTTCAAAGTCTACCATCTGCCATTGCAGGATTTGAACCCAGGTCCTCAGAACTTTACCTGAGGGTTGGAGGTGAAAGGGCCCTGGATGAATTGTTTAACAATAACACCATAAGGCCACCACCTCCTTATAAACTTGGTGCTCAGAATCTGCAGTGGGACTGCTTGAGTGCGACTAACTGAGACCATTTTAAATTTTCTTAATTCTTTCGGATGTGGTTGTCATCGGAAAGGCCATTATTTATTGTCCTTGAACCGAACGTCTCACAGACCAATCCAGAGGGGAGTCAACCACATTGTTGTGGGTTTGAATTCACAAATAGGCTAGTCCAGGGAAGGACAGCAGAACTGCTTCCCTGAGACCATCACATTGGTTTTCATAACAATTTGTGCTCATTGTTACAGTCACGATAACTCAGACTAACTTTATATTCCAGATTTATGAACTGAATTTCCATTCTTCCAGCTGATACAGCTTTGGGATTTGATCCAAGGTCCACAAAGCATTATCCTGGATCGTTAGGTGAGAAGTCAGTGAAATTCCCACAATACCACCATCTTGCTCCAACTAACACATAATGAGTTATTCAATAATGGACTTTACTCCTGGTGATACAAGTGGCTCTGCAACCAGTTGCCACCAATTCCAGTGACTTCCAAAAGAATAATGATATGAGTGTGAGACTTATCTGCAAGATTAGTGTTATGTTCTACCAGCACTCCTGACAATGGAAGTGCAGGGAACACATGAGCTACATCACAATTGAGATGCTGGGCCTAAAGCATTCACATTTTTATCATGATTACTTTGGTGCACTTGAACCATTGTATCAGAGAATGTAAGATCCATTACAATTGTAATGAGGTCAGTTGGATGGACTTCATAGAATGTACATTTCCTGTTTGGGGCTGTTATTCTGGTCCAATCAGGGAGCCCTAACTGACAGATATTAACAGGAGTATCAGAGGTTCTGTTTACACTGAAAGTTGGCTCCGAGGGAGCTGGATCAGTATCTCGATCTCTCCAGGTGTAAATAAAGCGTGACTTGGTGATAGGGTACTGGCCTCTGCAGAGTTATTCAGAGATCAAACCACATTATCACGGGTTTGAACATTTGAATTTGCTTTGTAAGTGCCGTGAAATCAAAACTGCAGTGTGTGAAGAAAGACAATGAAGCTGTCAGATTATAAAGCCCAGTGGTTTGCTAACAGTCTGTCGCCAAATCAAACCATTACTCTTGCCCAATATGGTTCCATATCTGTAATGGTCTCCAGCCCTAGAACTATCAGAGATAGGTCTCCAGTTCTGGCCTTGTGCAGATTTCCTGATTTTACTTACACCTCCCTTACTAACACAGGAATTTACCTCTAAACATCTTCGCCTCATTGCCCTCTTTTGGATTATTTGAGCTGTTATTTTTCACCAAAGCATTTCAGCACCTCACCTCTCTTCATGTGGAACTGTGAAAAAAGTTTCTGAGGCCAGTGCTATGAGGCAATGACTAGATTACATTACAGTGTGGAAACAGGCCCTTCAGCCCAACAAGTCCACACCAACCCACCAAAGCGCAACCCACCCATACCCCTACATTTACCCCTTACCTAACACCACGGGCAATTTAGCATGGCCAATTCACCTGACCTGCACATCTTTGGAGTGTGGGAAGAAACCGGAGGAAACCCACGCAGACACGGGGAGGATGCGCAAACTCCACACAGTCAGTCGCCTGAGGCGGGAATTGAACCGGAGTCTCTAGCACTGTGAGGCAGCAGTGCTAACCACTGTGCCACCGTGCCGCCCATAACTATATTCCAGGAACTATACAAATGCAAGTTGTTCTATACGATTGCAATCCAACACCAATACAGCAAGTTCTAAACTGTTCTTTGACGTACTGTAGCAAGCCAAGACAGTTGTAACAGATAGACTAGCTGGGGTTGGGCAATTAGTGACAGCCTGGCCAGAAATATGGCAGCCCTGAGAATGTCTTTCTTTAAAATAAATGGTGGACCTTCTGCAGATGTACACACAGATTGGGATCTGATGTTTTTAGATGGAGTCTGGGAGAACAGTCCAGCCGTGAATGTGGGAGAGCTGTCAACACCCAAGCAGTGTTAAAAAAGCAGTTTGTGATTGTCTCTATTCATTTTGTGTGCATTTAGTTTAATCTTACTTTCTGTAATACATTTGATTTGATTTGTCTGAAGTATAAGAAAACTGTTGTCTTATGTGCTTTACAGGCAGATCGTACTGTACAGTGCAGCGGGATAACAGAACAGACTGCAGAATGTGGAGGTTACAGCCACAGAGAAGGTGCAGGGAGATCAGAATTACATTTGAGGGGTCCATTCAAAAGTCTGATAAAAGCGGGGAAGAAGCTGTTCTTAAATCTGTTCTTCCTTGTACACAAACGTTTGTATCTTCTACCCGACAGAAGACTGTGGAAGAAAGTATAACTGGGGTGGAAGGGGGTCTTTGATTTCCCGATGGAGCGGGAATGGAATGTGTGCATTTACTGAGCTCAAATGTTTGCTGACATTTTCAATGTTAAGCAATAATTGAATCCAAAACTGGAGTTGAACACAATGGCAAATAAAAACTGACATATAGAGGAGTTATTGGAAAACCGCTTGATAAAATTTTAAATGTCATCCCAGTGTGGGATACAACTGATTTCTTCATGTGATGTACTGTGCATTAACTTAATCAATAACCTCAGTTCTAATTGGAGCAAATTCATTTAGCGTTCTGGAAGACAGGATCAGAAAAGACACATTAACCCCTGCCCTTGCATCCAGCCTCTGCTTTCTAACGAACAAGCCTTAATGCCACACCACTCATTAGTGACTACTGTCTTTGACATTGCCACATAAACAGAGATGTCAAACTGTCACCTCTGGTCATCAAATTCAGGGATGACGACAGTGTCTGTGTTCATTGAGAGTTTGGAACATAAAATATAGGACAGTAATTGTTGATTGTGATGCAGTAATATATAGACAACAAAGAGTGCTGAGGCTTGGTAAGTGTGATGATTATTAATGCAGATATTGTATGCATTATTGTTTGGAATTAGGTCAACAGGTTAAACAATTATAAGACTATTCTGTAGAAGTTGTAATTTGAATATACTTTCTGAGAGATATTACACATAAGGATATTAAGATCAAAGCAACTGCAAACCATTCTTCTCCTGTCATGCTTAATGATATCCCAAACATAACCAAGGTGGATGCAGGCCAGTAAAAAAACAGAATGCATTGTCTTATCAGATTGTTTCTGGTCTGAGTAGTAGCTTGTCCAATCTTTCTAGCAAGATGGCAATAAGACCATTAAAGTAGAGATTATTGTTAAAGTGTTTGTAACATCCTGTTCAAGTCTGTCCTAAACAGAAGTCTAGAAAGGTAGATGATGTAATAATTTACACTTTTCGATACTCTCATGCACACGTTTATTACCTAACCTCAAATTTGCCACGCACATTGGCTACAGTGTCCCACTGCATCGTGGGACTTCAGCCTCTGAATCAGGTTGTGTCCTTTATCAGAAACTTAAAACCTCGGCTGATCTTCTAGTACATTACAAAGTGGGAAGTCTGTCTTCTCAGGTGCGTGTAAGAAATAAGAAAGGAACTAAGGGTTATGGTAGAGGGCGGGCAAGTGGAACTGAGGCCACAAAGAGATCAGCCATGATCTTATTGAATGGTGGAGCAGGCTCAAAGGGCCGGATGGCCTACTCCTGCTCCTGGCTCTTATGTTCTTTTGTTAAAATCCTACAGAAACCTTGAAGGAAAAAAGACCTAATTTCTCCAGTGTCCTGGGAAAATGCTGACTCCTCAAACAACATCCCCAAGTTAGACCATGTAGTTATTACCATTCATGGTATTTCAGAGCTTGCTATGAATGCATTTGCAGCCATGTGTCTGACATTGTAATCAGAAAATACCTCATTGGATTGGCAGGAAACCACTTTATGTCATCCCGTGTCATCCAAAGGTAAATGTTATGTTTTCTTTCTTAATAAAAAATTAAACTATGAATTTGAATACTGTTATTTCAGATCATTTAACATTTATTCATCATTAGAGAAGTGGCATGTAATTTCTAATGTGGAAGGGCTGCATCAGACTGGAGTGTGCAAATTCAGAGGTCACACAACAGCAGGTTATAGTCCAACAGGTTTACTTGAAATCACAAGCTTTTGGAGCGCTGCCCCTTCATCAGGTGAATTCTGTAGTCCAGTAATTTCTGAATTGTGAAGTCAGTTTCATGTGAGCAAGAACAACATGCAGGTTTTGAATTTCTGAATAATAGTTCGTCGCTGTCAATGAGACAGAGCCATCCCAGTTACAATGTACAACACAGTTGATTCTCGATAATACATTGAATACTGACATCAAGCACTTTCCAAATGTAATTTCTTAATACAATGTAGACTGTGCCACTTTCAAAATGCAACAGTAGTGATAAGCATAAATAGCTTGGAAGTAACTTTCCCACAGAAAAATAGTTTGTTTTATCTTTTGTCAGACCACAAAACAGTGGATCCATTGGCTTATTATAGCTGCTGTCCATCTGACAACTTTTCATTGTTCTGTCATTTGAAAAGCGCTGGAGGCACACTGATGTTTCCAACATTTATGCTTTAATGTAATTCTGCACAGTGATTATAAAATTATTCTAATTTATCATTTCCTTTGTGTGCTTATACCATAATTAAAAAAAATTGCTGGCAACAGAGTTGGTAAAAAATAAATTCTGTTGTTTATGTTATATTTTCTGGGCCTATTTCCAAGCATCTGTGAGTTTATTTAAAGACTTGTTGTTCAAGAAGAGTAGTGAAAGCCTAATATCTACACATCAGCTTCTGTTGTATCTTCCAACTTGATTATTTAATATTTTGTATGACATGAAATTAATTGATTTGGTTATATGTACTGGAGAGATGCTCCCCTAAAACTTGGGGTCAATATGCAATTTATTTTAAAAACTAGACCATTACAACAATGTAAGATCATGTGAGATTGTCATTGTTCATTACATCTTGGACAAGCATGGTCTTTCTGGAAAAACTTTCCCAGCTGCGCTTCGCAAATGAGAGAAACATAGAGGATTGGAGCAGGAATAGGCCATTCGACTCCTCAAACATGGTCCGCCATTCAATGTAATCATGGCTGATCATTGAACTCAATACCCTCATCCCTCCCTCCCCCCAGATCCCTTGAACCCTTAGCCACAAGAGCGATATCTACATCCTTCTTGAAAACACAATGTTTTGGCCTAAACTGCATTCTGTGAGAATGAATTCCACAGGCTCACCACTCTCTGGGTGAGGACATTTCTCCTCACTTTTGTCCTAATCGTTTACCCCTTATCTTTAAACTATGACCCCTGGTTCTGGACTCCCTCACTACAGGGAAAATCCTTCCTGCATGTAGCCTGTCTAGTTCTGTTAGATTTTTAACTTTTCTAGCAAATCTTCATTCTTATAAACGTCAGGAAATATAATCCTAACTGACTCAATCTCTCCTCATACGTCAGTCCCACCATCCCCAGAATCAGCCTGGGAAAGCTTCACTACACTCCCTCAATAGCAGAAGCATCCTTCTTCAGATAAGGAGACCAAAACTGCGCACAATATTCCAAGGGTGGCTTTACCAGTACCCTGTATAATTAAAGTAAGCCATCCTTGTTCCTGTACTGAATCCTCTTGCTATGAAAGCCAACATCTTCTTTCCTGCCTGCTGCACCTGTACATTTACTTTCAGGATCTGGTGCATGAGGACATTCCACACTCTCAATTTACAGCCATTTAATTATGATCTGATGACCCCTAATGATTCCAGTTCATGCTCAGCAGCAGGGCTTTAGATGAGACCATTGGATCTTTTAACAGAGGAGAAGTAGACCATTCATCCACTGAGTTTACACTTCAATGGGATCATGGCTTATCTCATAATCCCCATTTCCACTGTCCTGTCTTTTCCCCATAACCCTTGATTCCCTTACTGTTTAAAAATCTATCTCATACTTGCATATATTTAATGACCCAGGCTTGTCAGCCACCTGCAGGATCGAATTCCATAAATTCACAATCCTCGGAGAAAAGGAATTAATCCTCATCACTGTCTTTGTTGGGAAACCCCTTACTCTAAGATCATGCCCTCTGACCCTAAACTCTTGCTCAAAGGGAAGCAACCCCTTTGTAACTACTCTGACAATTCCTCTGAGAATCCTGCTTTTTTCAATTAAGTCATCTCTCTATCTTCTAAACTCTAATGAATTCGACCAAATCTACACAAACTCGCAAAGTTAGGTGGAGGGACTGGTAGTGTTGAGGAAGCTAAGAGGCTACAGAAAGACTTGAAAGGCTGGAAGAGTGGGCAAAGAAGTGGCAGATAGAATACGACATCGGCAAGTGTGAGGATATGCATTTCGGTCAAAAAAAAGAGAAGCTCAGATTATTTTCTGAATGGGGAAAGGCTTCAGAAATCTGAAGCATAAAGGGACTTGGGAGTCCTAGTTCAGGATTCTCTTAAGGTTAACATGCAGTTCAGTTAGCAGTTAAGAAGGTAAATGCAACATTACCATTCATTTCAAGAGGGCTAGAATAAAAGGCCAAAGATGTATTGCTGAGGCTGTATAAGGCTCTTGTTAGCTCATAGTTTGAATATTGTGAGCAGTTTGGGCCCTGTAACACAGGAAGGATGAGCTGGCATTGAGGGGGTCCAGATGAAATTTATAAGAATGATCCCAGGCTTAAATGATGAAGGGCTTGACATATGTGGAGCGGTTGAAGACTCTAAGTCTGTACGCAATGGAGTTTAGAAGGATGAGGGAGGACCTAATTGAACCCTAGAGGATACTGAGAGGCCTGGATAGAGTGCATGTGGAAAAGATGTTTCCACTATTAGGAGAGAATAGGACCCAACACTTGACCCATACCCCTCTAAACCCTTGCTATTCATATACCCATCCAGATGCCTTTTAAATGTTGTAATTATACCACTCCCACCCCAGAGAAAAGACCTTGTCTATTTATCCCATCTATGTCCCTCATGATTCTAAAAACCTTTACAAGGCCACCCATCAGCCTCTGACGTTGTGAAACCTGTGAGCCAATGATTGAATATGGAGCAGACTTGATGGGTCAAATGGCCTCATTCTGCTCCTACATCTTATGGTCTCTCCTTGTGAGACAGACCCCCCCCCCATACTCCAGACCAGCCTCATGCACCTTTTCTGGACCAGCCTTAACATCGGTATGTCTTTCCTGAGGTAAGGAGCCCACATCGGTTCACAATATTTCAGAGTTTTACATTTCTGGTGCAGATGGGAGCAGGAGGAGGGGTGTATCATGTTTGGTTTTGGGAGTCCACCCCAGCAGCTTGTGGGGTGGAGTAGACTGGTGGCATTGCCTCAATCCCAGCATGAAAAGGCTGTTGTCTTGAACAAAATGTAGCTTATTGCTGGTTAGCCAGTTACACTAGTGAGACAGACGTTGTTGCTAAGGTGACAAGGAGATCTGTGCATACTGGTCTGCAGTCTACAACGTCACGAAATGTTCTGCCTTACCCCCACTCATGCTTCTATGAAAACATAGAAAATAGGAGCAGGAGTAGGCCATTCCACTCATTGAGCTATCTCCACCTTTCAGTGACTGACCCTCAATTTCAACTTCATACTCCTGATCTCTTCAAATATTCCATTACACATTTAGCCTCTAGAAAGCTTATTTTAACTATATTCAGTGAATTCACCTCCAAAGCTCTCTGTGGTATAGAGTTTCACTTGATCACCAGCCTCTGAGTGAAGAGATTTCTTCTCATCTCAGTGTGAAATGGCCTATTGCATATCCTGAGACCATGGTTATTTGTTCCAGATCCCTCTACCAAGGGAAACATCATCCCTACATCCAGCATAAAACATGGAACTGCTGAAAACTGAAACAAAGTCAGAAATTGCTGGAGAAACTTAGTAGGTCTGGCAGCGTCTGTAGAAAGAGAAACAAGGTTATCCTTTTGAACCCATTGACACTTCTTCGGAAGAAGATGCTGCAAGACTCGCTGAGTTTTTCCAGTGACTTCTGTTTTAGTCTCTACATCCAGCTGTCTAAGTCTGTCAGAATTTTGCACATTTGAATGAGATCCCCGTTCATTTTTCTAAACGCTAGGGAATATTGGCCAGTCTCTCATTGTATAACAATCCCAAGTCAATCCTTTCTTCAGTAAAGAGCCAAAAACTGGACAGAATTCTCCAGGTGTGGTCTCATCACCTGTCCAGATGTAGTAAAACTTCCTTACAGCTGTGCTTCAACACTCTCGTGGTAAAGGTCCTGTTTTTTTTCTGCTAACGCCTGCTCCTTGAATAATATCATCAGTTTGGGTGGAGTTTAATGCATCTTCCGACATTAACCCTTTCATTCCCTTGTATAACAGTGAGGGGGGAGGGGGCACGATGTGAAGGCTGATCACTGCCTCCATATTTCTCAATCTCTCCAAAACCATAGAATGAGAAGGACAGGTTTTTTTTTAGCATTGTGTAAACTTCGATAGAACACTGTTAGAGCACACTAGGCCATTAATCACAGTGTTGACTTTGATTCTCACCTTGATTTGATTTGGTTTATGCTGGAAAACCACATTGCACTGCACAGGCCTTTGGCCGTATCAAGGAATATACAGGATTGGATAAAGAGATAAAGGAAGGTTTATGGCTGTTACCAGAGGTTCAGGAGTGCAAAAGGAAATCCTTACAAGGAAACTAAGAGAACAAAAACAGGGTGTGAAAGATTAATGGCTGATACAAAAAGGGAAATCCAGATTTACTTTACAAGTACCTTTAATGATAAAAGGATAACTTGGGAAAGAGGAGGTCGCACTGTGGTAGACATGGAGCCCAGAGAATGTAGATACAGCTCGAAATGAATATGTTGTGTCAGTGTGCACCAGTGAGAGGGACAGTCTTTGAATATTACTCTGTGTTTCCTGTTACAAAGCCAACTTTGGATCCAGTTCAAGACATTACCCTGTCTCCCATGGACTTTTACATTTTTCATCACTCTGTCACTTGGGACCTTGTCAAATGCCTGACTAAATCCATGTGGACAACATCCACTGCCATCAATCATCCTCGTCACTTCCTCAAAGATTTCAATCAAATTTGTAAGTCATGACCTTCCCTCAATAATACAATGTGGACTATCCCTGACCAGTCCATATCTTTCTAAGTGACAGTTTATCTGATCTCTCAGGATCACCACTGAAGTAAGACTAACTTACCTATAATGGTTTAGCATTTCCCTTCCCTTTTTAAAGAACAGAAACACATTTTGCATTCAACCAGTCCTTCAACACCTTCCCTGTGTTTAGTGAAAGTTTGAAAATGATCCTCAGTGCATCTGCTATTTCCTCCCTGACCTCCCCGAACATCCCAGGGAACAATCCATCCAGACCTGGTGACTTAAGAGCATGGAAACAGATCTTTCGGTCCAACCCGTCCATGCCGTACCACCATGTGGGCAGCATGGTGGCACAGTGGTTAGCACTGCTGCCTCACAGCGCCAGAGACCCAGGTTCAATTCCCGCCTCAGGCGACTCTCTGTGTGGAGTTTGCACATTCTCCCTGTGTCTGCGTGGGTTTCCTCCGGGTGCTCCGGTTTCCTCCCACAATCCAAAGATGTGCAGGTCAGGTGAATTGGCCATGCTAAATTGCCCGTAGAGTAGGTAAGGGGTAGATGTAGGGGTATGAGTGGGTTGCGCTTCGGCGGGGCGGTGTGGACTTGTTGGGCCGAAGGGCCTGTTTCCACACTGTAAGTAATCTAATCTAATCTGTAAAAAAAAATATGCCAACCCAATCTAGTCCCACCTGCCAGCACCCGGCCCATATCGCTCCAAATCCTTCATATTCATGTACCCATCCAAATGCCTCTTAAATGTTGCAATTGTACCAGCCTCCACAACTTCCTATGCAGCTCATTCCACTCGCTGTTTAAAAAGGTAGGTCTCTTTTATATCTTTCTCACCCTAAACCTATGCCCTCTACTTCTGGACTCACTGACTACAGGGAAAAGACTTTGTCTATTTATCCTATCCATGCCCCTCATAATTTTGTAAACCTCTATAAGGTCACTCCTCAGTCTCCGACGCTCCACGGAAAACAGCCCCAGCCGGTTCAGCCTCTCCCTCGAGCTCAAATCCTCCAACCCTGGCAACATCCTTGTAAATCTTCTCTGAACCTTTTCAAGTTTCACAACATCTTTCCAATAGGAAGAAGACCAGGCTTGCACCCAACATTCCAACAGTGGCCTAACCAATGTTCTGTACAGCTGCAACATGACTTCCCAACTTCTGTACTCAATACTCTGACCAATAAAGGAAAGCATACCAAACGCATTCTTCACTATCCTATCTACCTGCGACTCCACTTTCAAGGAACTATGAACCTGCACTCGAAGGTGTCTTTGTTCAGCATCACTCCCTAGGACCTTACCATTAAGTGTATAAGTCCTTCTAAGATTTGTTTTCCCAAAATGCAGCACCTCATATTTATCTGAATTAAACTCCATCTGCCACTTCTCAGCCCATTGGCCCATCTGGTCCAGATCCTGTTGTAATCTGAGGTAACCCTCTTCGCTGTCCACTACACCTCTAATTTTGGTGTCATCTGCAAACTTACTAACTATACCTCTCATGCTCACAGCCAAATCATTTATGTAAATGACAAAAAGTAGAGGGCCCAGCACTGATCCTTGCGGCACTCCACTGGTCACAGGCCTCCAATCTGAAAAACAACCCTCCACCACCACCCTCTGTCTTCTACCTTTGAGCCAGTTCTGTATCCAAATGGCTAGTTCTCCCTGTATTCCGTGAGATCTAACCTTGCTAACCAGTCTCCCATGGGGAACCTTGTCAAATGCCTTACTGAAGTCCATATAGATCACATCTACTGCTCTGCCCTCATCTTTGTTACTTCCTCAAAAAACTCAATCAAGTTTGTGAGACATGATTTCCCACACACAAAGCCATGTTGACTCTCCCTAATCAGTCCTTGCCTTTCCAAATACATGTACATCCTGTCCCTCAGGATTCTCTCCAACATCTTGCCCACCACTGAGGTCAGGCTCACTGATCTATAGTTCCCTGGTTTGTCTTTACCGCCCTTCTTAAACAGTGGCACCACGTTTGCCAACCTCCAGTCTTCCAGCACCTCACCTGTGACTATCGATGATATAAATATCTCAGCAAGAGGCCCAGCAATCACTTCTCTAGCTTCCCACAGAGTTCTTGGGTACACCTGATCAGGTCCTGGGGATTTATCCACCTTTACCCATTTCAGGACATCCAGCACTTCCTCCTCTGTAATATGGACATTTTGCAAGATGTCACCATCTATTTCCCTACAGTCTATATCTTCCATATCCTTTTGCACAGTAAATACTGATGCAAAATACTCCATTAGTGTCTCCCCCATTTTCTGCGGCTTCACACAAAGGCCACCTTGCTCATGTTTGAGGGGCCCTATTCTCTCCCTAGTTACCCTTTAGTCCTTAATGTATTTGTAAAATCTCGTTGGATTTTCCTCAATTCTATTTGCCAAAGCTATCTCATGTCCCCCTTTTTCCCTCCCGATTTCCCTCTTAAGTATACTCCTACTTCCTTTATACTCTTCACTCGATCTACCCTGTCTATACCTTAAATATGCTTCCTTCTTTTTCTTAATGAAACCCTCAATTTCTTTAGTCATCCAGCATTCCCTATACCTACCAGCCTTTCCTTTCACCCTGACAGGAATATACTTTCTCTGGATTCTCATTATCTCACTTCTGAAGGCTTCCCATTTTCCAGCTGTCCTTTTACCTGCAAACATCTGCCCCCAATCAGCTTTTGAAAGTTCTTGCCTAATACTGTCAAAATTGGCCTTTCTCCAGTTTAGAACTTCAACTTTTAGATCTGGTCTATCCTTTTCCATCATTATTTTAAATCTAATGGAATTATGGTCACTGGCCCCAAAGTGCTCCCCCACTGACACCTCAGTCACCTGCCCTGCCTTATTTCCCAAGAGTATTCACTTTCAAGATTCCAATTCCTCAAACACTTCCTCTCTTGTTGATTGCCTTGTCCAATATTTCATACTGCTCCTCTTGGATTACTGTATCCACATCATCCCTTTCCTGTGTGAACACTGAGACAAAAAAATTAATTTAAAATTCATCCCAAATCCTCTGCATCTTCACAAGTTCCCTTCATCTCTAATAGGTCCCAGTTTTCCCTTAACTATCCTTTTGCTTTTTATATACCGGTCAAACGTCTTTGGGTTTTCCTTTATCTTGCTTGCTAATATTTTTGCTCTTTGATTTTGTATTTCTTCTTTTTCCCCATATCCCTGTTCTCTCTATATTGCTCCAGGCGATCTGCAATGTTGAGTTTTCTGTGACTGTCGTAAGCTTTCTTCTTCTGTTTAATCTTCTCCTGTGTATTTCTAGACAACCACGGCCGGGAGGGGGTGGGTCTAGATCTCGCAGCATCGTTATTTTTGGAGGGGACCTGTCTGCTTTGTGCCCTCAGGATCTCACTATTTACCGCCTCCCACTGGTTTCCCACTGAGGTATTCTTTAGCAGCCCTGTCCAGTTCACCTCAGCCAAATCACTTCTCAGTTTTGTAAAATTTGCCTCCCCCCTTTGAAAGTTTTCCTCCTGATTTATCTCTGTCTTTTCCCATAACCATACTAAACCTGACCGAATTGTGGTCCCTGTCACCAATATGTCACCCATTGTCACTTTGTGACTTTCCCATCTTCATTTCACAAAAATAAATCCAGAATTGCATCTTGTTTCATTGGGCTTCTCATGTCTTGTTTAAAACAAAACATTCTGGGTACAGAACATGAAGTTTTTGCCCTCAGTGCTTTTCATAATGTTTGAAACCCAATTGATATTGGGATGGTTAAAGTCTCCTAATATTATTGCCCTCTTATTCCTGCAGGCAAAATTGTACCTACAGAAATGTTCTGTCTCCCTCTTCCCACTTGGGGGTCTGTATTATATCCCGAGTAGTGTGACTGCCCCTTGTTGGTTCCTAAGTTTAACTCATAAAGTCTCATTTGTTCACCCATTTAGTAGATCATCTCTTCTCACGAGTGTAACTGATTCTCTAATCAGTGCTGTGCCCTCCTCTTTTTTTTGTTACCCACTCTATCCTGCCTGAAAGCACTATACTGTATCCAGAGATATCCAGCAGCCAATTCTGCCCCTCCTTCAGCCAGATTTCCATGATAGGAATGAATAATATTGCGTCACCATGTGTCTATCTGTGCCCTTAGTTCAAATGCTTGGTTTGTAATACTCCTTCCATTGAAATATGAACAGCTCAGCCCCATCAATTTCCTTTTCTGAACACTTTGTAATCCTCATTTTGTTTTGTCTTTCCAAGTCTTATTCCTGCTATTGCTGGCATGTAGCACTGGGAGTAATCCTGAGATTATTACATTTGAGGTCCTGCTGTTTAATTGATATCCTAACTTCCTATATTCAGCTTTCAGGTCCTTATCCCTTTGTTTACTGATGTTGTTGGTCCCACAATGTACCACAATCACTGGCTGTTCACCCTCTGCTCCAGAATGCTCTGTGACATCCCTGACCCTGGCATCAGGTCGGTAATATACCATCCTCGATTCATGTCTGTGGTCACTGAAGCATCTGTCTGTACCCATTACTGTTGAATCCCCGTCTCACCCCCTTCCAGTCTCACCTCCCCTCCCCCCGTCTCACCCCCTCCCTGTCTCACCCTCTCCCTGTTTCACCTCCTCCCCGTCTCACCCCTTCCCTGTCTCACCCCCACCCTGCCTCACCTATTCCCTGTCTCACCCCTCCGTCTCACCTTCTCCCCGTCTCACCCCCTCCCTGTCTGACCCCACTCCCTGTCTCACCTCCTCCCCGTCTCATCTATTCCCTGTCTCACCCCTCCCTGTCTCACCCCCACCCTGTCTCACCTATTCCCTGTCTCACCCCCTCCCTGTCTCACCCTCTCCCTGTCTCACCCCTCCATGTCCCCCTCTCTCCCTGTCTCACCCCCTCCCAGTCTCACCCCTCCCTCACTGTCTCATCTACTCCCTGTCTCACCCCCTCCCTGTCTCACCCCCTCCCTGTCTCACCTATTCCCTGTCTCACCCCCTCCCTGTCTCACCCCTCCCTGTCTCACCCCTCCCTGTCTCACCACCTCCCTGTCTCAACCCCTCTCTGCCTCACCCCCACCCTGCCTCACCTATTCCCTGTCTCACCCCTCCGTCTCACCTTCTCCCCGTCTCACCCCCTCCCTGTCTGACCCCACTCCCTGTCTCACCTCCTCCCCGTCTCATCTATTCCCTGTCTCACCCCTCCCTGTCTCACCCCCACCCTGTCTCACCTATTCCCTGTCTCACCCCCTCCCTGTCTCACCCTCTCCCTGTCTCACCCCTCCATGTCCCCCTCTCTCCCTGTCTCACCCCCTCCCAGTCTCACCCCTCCCTCACTGTCTCATCTACTCCCTGTCTCACCCCCTCCCTGTCTCACCCCCTCCCTGTCTCACCTATTCCCTGTCTCACCCCCTCCCTGTCTCACCCCTCCCTGTCTCACCCCTCCCTGTCTCACCACCTCCCTGTCTCAACCCCTCTCTGCCTCACCCCTCCCTGTGTCACCTATTCCCTGCCTCACCCCTCCCTGTGTCACCTATTCCCTGTCTCACCCCTCCCTGTGTCACCTATTCCCTGTCTCACTCTCTCCCTGTCTCACCCCCTCCCTGTCTCAGCCCCTCCCTGTCTCACCTCTCCCTGTCTCACCCCCTCCCTGTCTCACCCCTCCCTGTCTCATCCCCTCCCTGTCTCACCCCCTCCCTGTCCCCCTCCCTCCATGTCGCACCCTCTCCCTGTCTCACCCCCTCCCTGTCTCACCCCCTCCCTGTCCCCCTCCCTCCATGTCGCACCCTCTCCCTGTCTCACCCCCTCCCTGTCTCACCCCCTCCCTGTCTCACCCCCTCCCTGTCTCACTCTCTCCCTGTCTCACCTATTCCCTGTCTCACCCCCTCCCTGTCTCACCTCTCCCTGTCTCACCTCTCCCTGTCTCACCTCTCCCTGTCTCACCTCTCCCTGTCTCACCCCCTCCCTGTCTCAGCCCCTCCCTGTCTCAGCCCCTCCCTGTCTCATCCACTCCCTGTCTCACCCCCTCCCTGTCCCCCTCTCTCCATGTTGCACCCTCTCCCTGTCTCACCCCCTCCCTGTCTCACCCCCTCCCTGTCTCACTCTCTCCCTGTCTCACCTATTCCCTGTCTCACCCCCTCCCTGTCTCACCCTCTCCCTGTCTCACCCCCTCCCTGTCTCACCCCCTCCCTGTCTCGCCCTCTCCCTGTCTCACCCCCTCCCTGTCTCACCCCCTCCCTGTCTCACCTCTCCCTGTCTCACCCCCTCCCTGTCTCAGCCCCTCCCTGTCTCACCCCCTCCCTGTCTCAGCCCCTCCCTGTCTCACCCCCTCCCTGACTCACCTTCTCCCTTTCTCACCTATTTCCTGTCTCATCTCCTCTGTCACCCAGATTCCCTGTTTGAGTTCTCCCATTTCAAATAACATCCTTCCCCATCCCCCGATTCCTATTGCATCCCCTCCCCCTCCCTTCCACTGCTCCCAGCCACCAACTGGATACATTCCTCCCATTGACCAATCAGGTCAAACCCTCTACCTATCATCACCTACAGCCACTTCACCACACTGACCCATCACCCCCTTTAGCTGCAGCTCCTCCTACCCTCAGCCCTAGTCCTCAAGAAGAGTTGCACGCGAAACGTTGACTTCTCCACCTTCTGATGCTGCCTGGCTTGCTGTGTTCTTCCAGCCTCCTGCATGTCTACTTTGGATTCCACCATCTGCTGTTTTTGTGTCTCCACACCCAACTCCAAAGCATTCTTGTTCCACCAAGCTGCACTCACACTGCAACAAGTAGCACTGAGGTTCCCTCCTTGTTATAGGCCCCAAAATCAATGCTTCACCATCCTGACTTGGAAATATATCACTGTTCCTTCACCGGTGCTGGGTCCGAATCCTGGAATTCCCTCACTGAGTGCATTGTGGGGCAACTTCCAGCTCATGGACAACAGGGGCTCACAAAGGCAGCTTACCCCCACTTTCTCAAGGGGCAGCTAGAGATGGGTAATGAATGCTAGGCCCAGCCAGTGTAGGTCATGTCCCATGTATGAGGCCATAAAATGTGAGTGTTGACCTTATTGAAACATATAAGGTTCATCAGGTTTATCATGGTCGATGTGGGGAGGATGTTTGCCCTTGTAGCAGGGTCTAGGTCCAGAGGGCATAATCTCAGAGTAAGTGGAGTCCCATTTAAGACAGAGATTAGTGGAATTCCTTACCACAGAGGGATGTTGAAGCTGGGCATTAAGTGTGTCCAAGGCTGAGATAGACAGATTTTTAATCAGTGAGGGGAATTAAGGGTCACAGAGATAATGCAGGAAGGCGGAGATGAAGATTACCAGATCAGCTGTGATCTGACTGAATAGAAGGACCCATTCAATGGACTGAATGGGCTATTTTTGCTGCTACATCTCAAGGGCGAATTCCTTTACCATGATTGGTGAATGAGTCCATGTGAATAATTTTAAGATCAAAACAAAACCTCTGCAGATGCTGAAATCAGAAACAAAAACAAACATCGCTGGAAAAACTCAGCAGACCTCTCTCATCTGTGGAGAGAGAAACAGAGTTAACGTTTTGGGTCTCGACTTCAGAACAGTTCTGTTTGGAAGAAGGGTCACTGGACCTGAAACATTAACTCTGCTTTCTCTCCACAGACCTACTGAGTACTTCCAGCAACTCCTGTCGGTGACACAGAATCATTTGAAGCCTCCATTCAGAATTGACCTCAATAACCCCAGGATCATCCAAAGCTCTAGCATCTGCAAGAAAACTCCCCCCATGCCCTGCTCGTCCTTGTCCTCACTAACCTGTCTCTGGTTAATCAACACTTTGGTTTTAAATTCTCATCCTCCTCTCAAGTTCTTCAATGTTTTGATCCCTCCAGATACTTGTAATCTTCTCCAGACCCACAAACACTCAAGGTATCTGCCTTCATCAAACTCAGGCCTTAAAAGTAGCTCAGACTTTGGGGGATTCAGCGTTAATAGCCAGAGTCACTTTGCTCTGGACTCCAGGACCTAACGTTCCCACCCTATGGCTCTCCATCTCTCAACTGTTCTTTCTTTTTCATTCAGACATTCCTTAAAACCTATTGCTTTGACCAAACTTTAGGGGTCCTGCCTTCAGATCTCCTTATACAATACACCCTGGTGATGAGTCTCACTTGATATTACTCCTGTGAAGTGCCTTTGAAAGGTGCTATATAAATTAAAGTTGTTGTTGCAGTGATCCTGCTAACTGAGATGGAATGGGGGTTTGGAGTTGAGTGTTTAAGCTGTTCTGTGGAGGTGGGCCCTGATTTGGAATATTTGTTTGGGGCTTTGTCCCTCAGGTTATGTCTCTGCTTTAGCTCGAACACTGCCCATGAGAAGCCAGGCAGCTGAAAGGAGATCAGAACAGTCAGATCGAGCAGGTTGGAGTCTTTTCAGCACTGGGCCTGGTTCAGGATGAGCAAGATGAATGATGGTTTCCATCCCACACCTGAACCCCACCTCCACCAACCCACCATTCTTGGCAACCCTCCTGTGATCAATCACTCTTCCCTGAGTCACTTGGGGTCTGACAGATCTCTCCCATTTTCCTTTCTCCCCGATTTCAAATCATTCTTGCCTCATGGCCTTTTCTGGGTAACCCCTCCACTCAGTCTCTCCAGGTTGACCCAGAGCCTCTCCCCATCACTTCTCCACTCTGACTGGGAGCTGAGTTCCCAGAACTCCCCTCTCCACAGCCAGCTTCTCAATCAGTTCAAAATCATCAATCCGTCTAGCTAGTGATTTCTCAGGATCGTCAAGAAACCAGTCCTTTGTTTTCTCAGGTAAGAAAACCATCCCCCACCCCACCAACACCATTATCACCCTTGTTTCCCTTCCCCTAAATGTTAGAACCAATGTTTTGGTGTCCACTGGACCATGGGGAAAAAATTAGGCAATAAACTGATGGAATATTACTACAACCAACATTAGAATCTTTATTTTGATGTTATAATCAGATTTCTGAACACCTATGAGAGTGTCTAGCCTGAAACTTACAGATAAAGTCACCATGATTTTACCAGAGAATAGGCTGCTCTCTCATGAGAGAGAGAGATGGCTGGTAAAGGCTTAACCTGAGGGTCACTCTACCTGAGACGGGAGAGAGGTTGAGATGGAGAGTGCATCAGCCTGTGTGGGAATTGAACCCACACTATGGGCATCATACTTCATTATGAACCAGACAGCCAACCAACTGAGCTAACCAAACCCCGTTTTTAACCTGGAGCTGCCAGTCCAATAAGCAGCATTGCCATTTTGCAGTTTTAGCTCGCCATTTCACCGCAACACGAGCAGAATCCTGTTCCTAAATCTCAAAATATGAAAATAAACAGTAGCTCTGCATTTTTAATTCATCGTAAACATTGAGACACTCCAATCCATCTCCCCACAACACTTAACTGAGCAGTTGAGAACTAGCATAAAGAAATTATATTTACGTCATACCCTTCACTACCCTCTGGAGATTCCAAAACAATCCACAACCAATTAATCATTTCTGAAGAGCAGTTACTGTGAACAGTATGGATCTAGCACAGCATGGTTCATGAGACAAATCATTTGTAAACGGGTTGATCAGTGCATATTGATCAGATTGTTCCCTCTATCTCATGAGCACCATTTGGTTTTGGTTTTTTTAAATTCATTCATGGGACATGGGCATCTTTGGCTGGTCAGCATTTACTGCTGCCCCTTGAGAAGGTGGGGATGAGCTGCCTTCATGAACCACCACAGACCATGTGCTAAAGGGAGACCCACAACATGATAACAGAAGGAATTCTAGGAGTATGACCCAGCGACAGTGAAAGAACACAATGTAATTCCAAGTTAACATGGTGAGCAGCTTGGAGGGAACCTGCAGAGGATGGTGTTCTCATGTATCTGCTGCCTTTGTCCTTTTGGATGGAAGCAGTGGTGGATTTGGAAGGTGCTGTCTGAGGATATTTGGTGAATTTCTGCAGTGCATCTTGTAGATAGTATACACTGTTGCTACTGAGCGTCGGGGATGGAGGGAATGGATGCATCCATCAGAGAGGACAGGCAAGGCCTTAGTTAAATTTTTCATTGTAGACACTCTGCTAACCATACAACACTCTCTCAACACAGGAATTTCAGTGAGAGGATTTGCTCAAGGCTCTGGAATGGGATTTAATCCACAATTTACTGACTCAGAGGCAAACATAGTTGAATTAAACCAAGGCTGACCTCAGCTTTAAACCTCATCCCTACAGCTGAGAAATCTGATGGTGCAAGAGAAAGTTGAGACAGATTACACTGTCCAAATGGCAGTATCCTGAATCACTATTACACATAGATAGGATCTCAAAACTGATGAGCATTTTAAGAGTCAGCAACCCAAGTTTTCATTGATGATGAACCAGACAAAACATTTCCTTGTTAACTGGCA
Organism: Chiloscyllium punctatum; assembly: GCF_047496795.1. Taxonomy (NCBI): domain Eukaryota; kingdom Metazoa; phylum Chordata; class Chondrichthyes; order Orectolobiformes; family Hemiscylliidae; genus Chiloscyllium; species Chiloscyllium punctatum. Next base: position 89,782,531 of record NC_092760.1, read on the forward strand.
ATTACACTTCAGCAGGGCTGACATCATTCCCCTTATTCCTTTAGTATTTCAATATTAGTGCATGGGAAGATTCCACTGGAAAGTTCTGAGAATCCTGGCATTGGTCCTTGGAGTAACTGGAAGGGAAGTATCAGATTTGATTGCACTGGAGAGGGAGGTCCCAGGGGAGATACTGAGAGTTCAGAATGGAGTGCTGGGAACTGACGTTGAAATTATCGGGAGGATGGTTCTTGGGGGATAACTTGACTGGAACATTGGTTTCACAGAAGCATAGAGTGCATAGGGTAGCATGGTGACTCAGTGGTTAGCACTGCTGCCTCACAACACCAGCGTCCCAGGTTCAATTCCAGCCTGAGGTGACTACCTGTACATTCGCCCTGTGTCTGTGTGGGTTTCCTCCTGCAGCCCAGGTGAATTGGCCAGGCTAAATTGCCCCTAGTGTGAGGTGTATTAGTCAGAGGGAAATGGGTCTGGGTGGGTTACTCTTTGGAGGGTCGGTGTGGACTGGTTGGGGTGAAGGACCTGTTTCCACACTGTAGGGAATCTAATCTAACTTTAAAAAAAGAAGAGGCCCTTTGGCCCATCAAGCCTGTACTGGCAAAAAAATGCCACCACCTTCACTCATCCCACTAGACCCATCACCTTGAATTTATGACACTCAAGTGCTCATCCAAATAATTTTTAAGTGTTTTTCAACTTAAAATAATGACCCCTTGTTATTGCTACTTTGACTAAGGAAGCATCTGCTTTCTATCCTCTTGTCCATGCCCTTCATAATCTTATACCTCTCTATCAGGTTCCCCTCAACCTTCTCTACTCTAAAGAAAACAACTGCAGTTTATCCAGCCTCCCTTCATCACTAACATGCTCCATCCCAGGCAACATCCTGGTGAACCTCCTCTGACCTATCCAATGCAATCTCATCCTTCCCACAGTGTGGGGACCAGACTGTAGCAGTACCCCAGTTGTGACCTAACTAAAGTCCTTTACAAATCCAATATAACCTCCCTGCTCTTATAATCTAAACCACAACTAATAAAGGCAAGTGTCCTGTTTGTCTTCTTAACTGTTCTATCGCATTCCCAGCTACCTAGCCCCTAGTCCCACCCCCCTCCCATTTAGCTCTCAGCTCCCTGGGGGGGGGTTCCTCCTCCCAACATTCCTGATGAAGAGCTTATGCTCGAAATGTCGATTCTCCTGCGCCGAGGATGCCTGCGTGACCTGCTGTGCTTTTTCAATGCCACACTCTTCAACTCTGACCTCTAGCATCTGCAGTCCTCACTTTCTCCTGTTCTATTTACCTGCCCTACCACCTTCAGGGATCTGTGGACCAGCACTCCAAGGCCCCTCTGAGCTTCCTAGCATCTTTCTATTCTTGCCATACTTGCTTTGGACCATGTTAAACAAATGTAGGGTTTGCTGGGACCCAACATTACTTGGAGAGTTCAGACCTGTCAGTTTTCTTTCAGGGGTGAGGGCTGACTCATAACAGGGAAATGGTTCAAACTGCCTTTGGGTCCTTTCAATTCATCAGGACCCAGCAGATCCCCAATCTCCCTGCCCCTTTGGAATCCTGTCTGTTTCACTTTCAGCTTCCATCTGCTTTCCAGCTTCTCTTCTGTCATCTGTAATCCCTGTTATCAGATTCCATCACGCTGACAAATTATGTCCTCATACGCCACCTTAAAGCAAGCAGTCGGCTACTATTGTTTAACAAGATAGCCAATCTTTAAAATCCATTACTGTCCATGAACGAACAACAATTATTGCATAACATGCTGGATAAGTGAATAATTTAATGTAGTTTTCAATTTTATAAATCCTTTTGCCCTGAGGATACTTTTGAAGAACAATCAATGAAATGATATCTCTTATAAATCAATCTCTGTGTTTACAGCCAGAAAACAAACAAAATATATTATAATCCATTGCTAATCAGAGACTTGTGATTTACTGGGCTTTATTCTTGAGCACTTCCCACAGAAATAAGGTTAAATCAACTTTTAAACATTTAATCTCTTGTGGCCAGCATAGAAATGGTGTGCCAAAGGGTCTCTTTCTATAACTCTAACCTCTTGAAGTCAAACACACTTTAAAGTTTCCAGATTAATCCTCAGATTATGGGAGAAGAGGAACTGGGAGAAATATCCAGAGTAATGCTTCCCTCTTTGATCTGAAGCAGATATTTGATTCTTTTGAATGTGTCTCCATTTGCCTTTCCAAACTATTTGAGGTGAACCATAATGTACATGGCGAGACAAGGATGGAAATGAATCACAATGATATTTTTTTCACTGCAAGAGTACATTCAGAGCAACAGTTATGATTGGAGTCTGATAACTCAGTTAGTGCAATTTGTCTGGATAATGAAACAAAAATAATGAATTTGATATGTTTCACCACATCAGTGGATCATCAGGATTGATTAAAGCAAACAAACTCCTTAGCTATCCTGATGGATTCTCACTCAGTGACTGGTCAAAGCATGCCCCAGGGCTTCTGTTTAAAAATCCCATGGAGCTGATAACTTCAGCTGAACCAGATCCTTATCGTTTCTTCAACCATTCTCTCTTGACAGTCATCAAAGACCAGAGATTTCACAATTTTTCAACAATTACAGAAACAGTTAGCTCATTGGTTGAATTTTGGGGAGACCTTTTTTTTCAGTTTGTTGGCTTTTAAATCACCTATCCTCTCAAGTAGTTTTCTAAAAACTGAGTAAATATAAGTATCATATTCAAGGTAAATGCCCACATTGTTCATGTATTTGAAAGGCTGGATGGTACTGTTGCTCTAATTTCCTATTTTTCTATAAATTGACCCAGCTCTGCATCTTATCTATGTCCCTCTGTAACCCATAATCTCTCTTGGCACTGTCCGCAACTCTGCCTACCTTCATGTCTTCCACAAATTTACTAACACATTCTTCCACACCCACATCCAGATCATTTATAAAAATGACAACAGCAGTGGCCCCAAGACAGATTCTTGTGGTACACCACTAGTAACTGAGCTCCAAGATAGACATTTCCCATCAACCACCACCCTCTGTCTTCTTTCAGCTAGCCAATTTCTGACCCAAACCGCTAAATCACCCTCAATCCCAAAACTCCGTATTTTATGCAATAACCTACCATGAGGAACCTTATCAAACACCTTACTGAAGTCCATATACACCACAGTAACCACTTTACCTTCATCTACCTGTTTTGTCACCTTCTCAAAGAACTCAATAAGGTTAGTGAGGCACGACCTACCCTTCACAAAGCCGTGTTGACTATCTCTAATCAAATTACTCCTTTCCAGATTATTATAAATCCTATCTCTTATAAGCTTTTCCAACACCTTACCCATAACATAAGTAAGGCTCACTGGCCTATAATTACCAGCATTGTCCAGACTCCCCTTCTTAAACAAGGGGACAACATTTGCTATCCTCCAGTCTTCTGGCACTACTCCTGTCAACAATGACGACATAAAAATCAAAGCCAGAAGCTCTGCAATCTCCTCCCTGGCTTCGCAGAGAATCTGAGGATAAATCCCATCTGGCCCTGGGGTCTTATCTATTTTCAGATCTTCCAAAATTGCTAAAATTTCATCCTTGTCAACCACAATCCCATTTAATCTTGTAGCCTGTATCTCTGTATGCTCACTAACATTGCCCTTTTCCATGTGAATTCTGACAAAAAGTATTCATTAAGCGTTTCCCCATGTCCTCAGATTACACGCACAACTTCCCACTACTGTCTTTGACTGGCCCTAATCTTACTCTCGTCATTCTTTTATTCCTGATATACCTATGGAAGACCTTAGGGTTTTCCTTGATCCTAAACACCAACAACTTCTCATGTCCCCTCCTGGCTCTTCTTAGTCCTCTCTTTAGAACTTTTCTGGCTAACTTATAACTCTCAAGCCCCCTAACTGAGCCTTCACACCTCATCCTCACGTAAGCTTTCTTCTGCCACTTGACAAGATCTTCAACTTCTTTAGTAAACCATGGCTCCCTCTCTCAACAACTGCCTCCCTGCCTGACAGGTATATCCTTATCAAGGACCCGCAGTAGCTGTCCCTTGAATAAGTTCCACATTTCATTTGTGCCCATCCCCTGCAGTTTCCTTTCCCCATCCTATGCATCCTAAATCTTGCCGAATCGCACCATAATTGCCTTTTCCCCAGTTATACCTCTTTCCCTGCGGTATATACCTATCCCAAACCCATTGTCATTGTAAATGTATCCGAATTGTGGTCACTAGCGCCAAAGTGCTCACTTACCTCCAAATCTAACACCTGGCTGGGCTCATTCCCCAGTATCAAGTCCAATATGGCATCACCCCTTATTGGCCTGTCTATATACTGTGTCAGAAAGTCTTCCTGCATGCATTGAACAAAAACTGACCCATCTAAACTACTTGAACGCTAGTATTCCCAGTCAATATTGGGGAAGTTAAAGTCCCCCATAACCACTACCCTGTTACTCTTGCTCCTATCAAGAATCATCTTTGCTATCCTATCCACTACGTCCTGGAACAATTCGGAGACCTATAGAAAACTCCCAACACGGTGACCTCTCCTTTCCCGTTTCTAACCTTAGCTCATACTACCTCAGTGGATGAGTCCTCAAACACTATCTCAGCTGCTGCAATATTACCCTTGATTAACAATGCCGGTGCCCTCTTGCAACTTTGTCAATCTATCATGATAGCCATTTCTGCCCTGGGAAAAGGTCTCTAGCTATCCACTCTATCTGTGCCTCTCATCATCTTGTGCACCTCTAGAAAGTCACCTCTCATCCTTCTTCACTCCAATGAGAAAAGCCTGAGCTCTCTTAACCTTTCTTCATAAGACATTCCCTCCAGTCCAGTCAGCATCCTAGTAAATCTCCTCTGCACCCTCTCTAAAGCTTCCACCTCCTTCCTATAATGAGGCTGCCAGAACTGAACATAATATTCCAAGCATGGTCTAACCAGGGCTCTGTAGAGCTGCAATATAACCTCATAGCTCTTAAACTCATTCCCTCAGCTAATGAAAGCCAGCACACCATACGCCTTCTTTGTAATCGTTTGAACTTGAGTGGCAACTTTGAGGGATCTATGAACATGAACCCTAGGATCCTGCCCTTAACCCAGTATTCTACATTCAGATTTGACCTTCCAAAATGAAACCCTTCACACTTTTCCAGGTTGAACTCCATCTGCCATTTATCAGCCCAGCTCTGCATCCTGTCAATGTCCCATTGCAATCTAGAACAGCCCTCCCCACTATCCACAACTCCGCCAACCTTTGTGTCGTCAGTAAACTTACTAACCCACCCTTCCACTTCTTCTTTCATGTCATTTATAAAAATAATAAAGATCAGACGTCCAAGAACCGATCCCTGTGGAACACCACCGGTCATCAAGTTCCAGTCTGAATACTTTCCAACTCCCACCACCCTCTGTCTTCTATGGGCCAACCAATTCCATATCCAGACAGCCAAATTTCCCTGCATCCCATGCCTCCTTACTTTCTGAATGACCCTGCCATGGGGAACCTTATCAAATGCCTTTCTGAAATCCATTAGGATGGCACAGTGGCTCAGTGGTTAGCACTGCAGCCTCACAGCACCACGGACCCAGCTTTGAATCCAGCCTCGGGCGACTGTGTGGAGTTTGCACGTTCTCCCTGTGTCTGCGTGGTTTTCCTCCGGGTGCTCTGGTTTCTTCCCACAATCCAAAGATATGTTGGACAAGTGGATTGGCCATGCTAAATTGCTCATAGTGTTAGATACATTAGTCAGAGGGGGGTGGGTTGCTCTTTGGAGGGTTGGTGTGTACTTGTTGGGCCAAATGGCCTGTTTCCATACTGTCGGGAATCTAATCTAATCTAATATACACCACATCCACTGGTCTATCTTCATCAGTGCGTTTTGTCACATCCTCAAAGACTTCAGTAAGGCTTGTGAGGCATGATCTGCCCCTCACAAAGCCTTGCTGGCTATCTCTAAGCAAGTTATAGTTTTCCAAGTAATCATAAATTCTGTATCTCAAAATCCTCTCCAATAATTTGCCCACAACAGACATAAGACTGAGTGGTTTGTAATTCCCAGGGTTATCCCTATTCCCTTTTTCCAGCAAGGGAATAACATTTGCCACCCTCCAATCATCTGCACTACTCCTATGGGCAGTAAGAATGCGGTGATCATCACCAAAGGTACAGCAATCTCTTTCCTCGCTTCTTATAGGACTGCAGATGGTGGAGATCAGAGCTGAAAATGTGTTGCTGAAAAAGAGCAGCAGGTCAGGCAGCATCCAAGGAACAGGAGAATCGATGTTTCGGGCATAAGCCCTTCTTCAGGAATGAGGAGAGTGTACCAAGCAGGCTAAGATAAAAGGTAGGGAGGGGCATTGGGAATGCGATAGGTGGAAGGAGGTTAAGGTGAGGGTGATAGGCCGGAGAGGGGGTGGGGGCGGAGAGGTCGGGAAGAAGATTGCAGGTCAAGAAGGCGGTGCTGAGTCTGAGGGTTGGGACTGAGAAAAGGTGGGGGGAGGGGAAATGAGAAAGCTGGAGAAATCTGCATTCATCCCTTGTGGTTGGAGGGTTCCTAGGCGGAAGATGAGGCGCTCTTCCTCCAGGCGTCGTGTTGCTATGGTCTGGTGATGTGGGGACTTATCTATCCTTATGTTTTTCAAAGTTTTCAGCACACTCTCCTTCTTAACATCAACCTGTTTGAGAAAATCAGTCTGTTTCACGCTGTCCTCACAAACAACAAGGTCCCTCTCAGTAGTGAAAACTGAAGCAAAGTTTCATTAAGGACATCTCCTACCTCCTTCAACTCCAGGCACAGGTTCCCTCCACTATCCCTGATTGGCCCTACCCTCAGTCTGGCCATCCTTTTGTTCCTCACATAAATTAGAACACCTTAGTCTGCTAATATACACTATCTATTGTTAGTCACTAACAGTCTCCATTAACAGCTATTCACCATCCCAGCCAGATCATTATCCAATCCTTTATCTGTCCAACACTTCTTCTCTCACTTTGGGCTCTATCCCCACCTATTGTTTCCTCATTTCCCCCTCCCGCCAACTGACCCTCTGTAGGTAAACCAACATTTTCCTTCCTACCATCAGTTCTGAGGGTCACCGGACCTGAATCATTAACTCTGATTTCTCTCCAGATGCTGCCAGACCTGCTGAGCTTTTCCAGCAATGTTTTTGTTAGTTAAGAAATCTTTTGCTATGCTTCCCTTTATTAGTCAATGCATTGAGTTTAGGAGTTGGGAGGTCATGCTGCGGCTGTACAGGACATTGGTTAGGCCACTTTTAGAATACTGCGTGCAATTTTGGTTTCCTTGCCATTGGAAGGATGTTGTGAAACTTGAAAGGGTTCAGAAAAGATTTACAAGGATGTTGCCAGAGGTGGAGAGTTTGAACTACAGAGAGAGGCTGAATAGGCTAGGACGTTTCTCCCTGGAGTGTCAGAGGCTGAGGGGTGACCTTATAGAGGTTTACAAAATCATGAGAGTTATGGATATGGTGAATAACCAAGGTCCTTTTCTGAGGTTAGAGGAGTCCAAAACTAGAAGGCATAGGTTTATGGCGAGAGTGGAAAGATTTAAAAGGGATCTAAGGGGCAACGTTTTCACACAGAGGGTGGTACGTGTATGGAATGAGCTGCCAGAGGAAGTGGTGGAGGCTGGTACAATTGCAACATTTAAAAGGCATCTGGATGGGTATATGAAGAGGAAGGGTTGAGAGGGATATGGGCCAAATGGAACTAGATCAATTTAAAATATCTGCTCGGCGTGGACGGGTTGGACTGAAGGGTCTGTTTCAATGCTGTATGATTAGATTAGATTAGATTCCCTACAGTGTGGAAACAAGCCCTTCGACCCAACAAGTCCACACCGACCCTCCGAAGAGCAACCCACCCAGACCCATTCCCCTGCATTTACCCCTGACTAATGCACCTAACACTACAGGCAATTTAGCATGGCTAATTCACCGAACCTGCACATGTAATACTCTGAACCCCTAAGAGTGGGCTAGGAAGCCTGGAGCGGGACACTTTCAGCAGAATGTTGTAGCAACAGAGAAAGAAAAGTTGGGCTCTCTTTAAGTTATCCTTTTAAAATTTAATTCTAAGTTAATGTGAATGGTGCCTGTAAGACCATAAGACCATAAGACGTAGGAGTGGAGGTAAGGCCATTCGGCCCATCGAGTCCACTCCGCCATTCAATCATGGCTGCTGGGCACTTCAACTCCACTTACCCGCATTCTCCCCGTAGCCCTTAATTCCCCGAGACAACAAGAATCTATCAATTTCTGCCTTGAAGACATTTAGCGTCCCGGCCTCCACTGCACTCTGCGGCAATGAATTCCACAGGCCCACCACTCTCTGGCTGAAGAAATGTCTCCACATTTCTGTTCTGAATTGACCCCCTCTAATTCTAAGGCTGTGTCCACGGGTCCTAGTCTGCTCACCTAACGGAAACAATTTCCTAGCATCCACCCTTTCCAAGCCATGTATTATCTTGTACGTATCTATTAAGTCTCCCCTTAATCTTCTAAACTCCAATGAATACAATCCCAGGATCCTCAGCTGTTCCTCATATGTTAGACCTACCATTCCAGGGATCATCCGTGTGAATCTCCGCTGGACACGTTCCAGTGCCAGTATGTCCTTCCTGAGGTGTGGGGACCAAAACTGGGCACAGTACTCCAAATGGGGCCTTACCAAAGCTTTATACAGTCTCAGTAGCACAATGGTGCTTTTATATTCCAACCCTCTTGAGATAAGTGACAACATTGCATTTGCTTTCTTAATCACAGACTCAACCTGCATATTGACTTTTAGAGAATCCTCGACTAGCACTCCCAGATCCCTTTGTACTTTGGCTTTACGAATGTTCTCACCGTTTAGAAAGTAGTCTGTGCTTTTATTCTTTTTGCCAAAGTGCAAGACCTCGCATTTGTTCATGTTAAATTCCATCAGCCATTTCCTGGACCACTCTCCCAAACTGTCTAGATCCTTCTGCAGCCTCCCCACTTCCTCAGTACTACCTGCCTGTCCACCTAACTTCATATCATCTGCAAACTTCGCGAGAATGCCCCCAGTCCCTTCATCCGGATCATTAATATATAATGTGAACAGCTGTGGCCCCAACACTGAACCCTGCGGGACACCGCTCGTCACCGGCTGCCATTCTGAAAAAGAACCTTTTATCCCAACTCTCTGCCTTCTGTCAGACAGCCAATCCTCAATCCATCCCAGTAGCTCACCTCGAACACCATGGGCCCTCACCTTGCTCAGCAGCCTCCCGTGTGGCACCTTATCAAAGGCCTTTTGGAAGTCTAGATAGACCACATCCACTGGGTTTCCCTGGTCTAACCTACTTGTCACCTCTTCAAAGAATACCAACAGGTTTGTCAGGCATGATCTCCCCTTAGTAAATCCATGTTGACTTGTTCTAATCAGACTCTGCTCTTCTAAGAATTTAGAAACCTCATCCTTAATGATGGATTCTAGAATTTTGCCAACAACTGAGGTTCGGCTAATTGGCCTATAATTTTCCATCTTTTGTCTTGATCCTTTCTTGAACAATGGGGTTACAACCACGATCTTCTAATCATCCGGGACTTTCCGTGACTCCAGTGACTCTTGAAAGATCTCAACCAATGCCTCCGCTATTTCCTCAGCCACCTCTCTCAGAACTCTAGGATGTATCCCATCGGGACCAGGAGATTTCTCAATTTTACGACTTTTTAGCTTTTCTAGCACTATCTCTTTTGTAATGGCAACCATACTCAACTCAGCCCCCTGACTCCCTTTAATTGTTGGGATATTACTCATGTCTTCCACTGTGAAGACTGACGCAAAGTACTTGTTAAGTTCTCCAGCTATTTCCTTATCTCCCATCACTAGGCTTCCAGCATCAGTTTGAAGTGGCCCAATGTCTACTTTTGTCTGTCGTTTGTTTCTTATGTATTGAAAGAAACTTTTACTATCATTTCTAATATTACTGGCGAGCCTACCTTCATATTTGATCCTCTCCTTTCTTATTACTCTCTTTGTTATCCTCTGTTTGTTTTTGTAGCCTTCCCAATCTTCTGATTTCCCAGTGCTCTTGGCCACTTTATAGGATCTCTCTTTTTCTTTAATACATTTTCTGACTTCTTTTGTCAGCCATGGCTGTCTAATCCCTCCCTGGATAATCTTTCTTTTCTTGGGGATGAACCTCTGTACAGTGTCCTCAATTTTACCCACAAACTCCTGCCATTTTTGCTCTAATGTCTTCCCCACTAGGCTCTGCTTCCAGTCTATATTTGTCAGTTCTGCTCTCATGCCCTCATAATTACCTTTATTTAACTGTAACACCATTACATCCGATTTTGCCTTCTCTGCTTCCTAAGGGTTCCCTTACTTTAAGATCCTTTATAAAGTCTGGTTCATTACATAGCACTAGGTCCAGAATAGCCTGCTCCCTTGTGGGCTCCATGACAAGCTGGTCCAAAAAGCCATCCTGTAAGCATTCCATGAATTCCCTTTCTTTGGATCTACTGGCAACATTATTTACCCAGTCCACCTGCATATTGAAGTCTCCCATGATCACCGTGACCTTGCCTTTCCGACATGCCTTCTCTATTTCCCGGTACATGTTGCGTCCCTGGTCCTGACCACTGTTAGGAGGTCTGTACACAACTCCAATTATGGATTTTTTGACTTTGTGGTTCCTCAATTCCACCCACACAGACTCCACATCATCTGACGCTACGTCATTCAGTGCCATAGACTTAATATTGTTCTTAACTAACAAGGCAACCCCACCCCCTCTGCTGACCTCCCTGTCTTTTCGATAAGTTGAAAATCCTTGGAGGTTTAACTGCCAGTCCTGACCCCCTGTAACCAAGTCTCTGTGATGCCTACCACATCATAATCATTCACTATGATCTGTGCCATTAGTTCATCTGCTTTGTTACGAATGCTACGAGCATTCAGGTAAAGCGCCTTAATGCTAACTTTCTTATCATTAGAGATATTGGAAGTCATATGATGTCCTAAGTTATCCTTGCTTTTTTCTGCATTCCCAGTCTGCCTCAATTTTAAATCCGCCTGGACACATTCTATCCTGCTGCTTGTCTTTCCATTTAACGCCATACTCCCTGTTGCTTTCACTTTCCCTTCCCCCCAACTCAGAAGTTTAAAGTCCTACTGACCACCCTATTTATCCTCTTTGCTAGAACATTGGTACCTGATCGGTTCAGGTGGAGACCGTCCCAACAGTACAGATCTCCTCTGTTCCAAAACTGATGCCAATGCCCCATGAAGTGGAATCCATCTTTCCCACACCAATCCCTTAGCCACGTGTTTACTTGCCTAATTCACTTGCCCCTATGCCAATTGGCACGTGGCTCGGGCAGTAATCCGGAGATTATGACCCTTGAGGACCTGTGCTTCAATTTCCTGCCTAGTGCTTCGTAATGCCCAAACAGGTCCTCCACCCTAGTCTTGCCTATGTTGTTAGTACCAACGTGGACCACAACAACTGGATCCTCCCCCTCCTGCTCCAATATTCTTTCAAGCCGGTCGGAGATGTCCCGCACCCTGGCACCGGGTAGGCAACACACCATGCGAGACTCCCGATCCGGCTTGCAAAGGATACTATCTGTCCCCCTAATTATAGAATCCCCTATAACCACTACTTGTCTATTAACTCCCCCCCTCTTGAATGGCCTTCTGTACCATGGTGCCTTGGTCAGTTGGCTCATCCTGTCCAGAGCCCTTTTCCACATCCGAACAGGGAGCAAGAATCTCGTACCTGTTGGACAAGGTCAAGGGCTGAGGCTCCTGCACTCCTGAACTCAGGTTCCCCCTGCCTGCCTCACTTACAGTCACACTCTGATGTCCCTGATCACTAGCTGAATGTGAATTACTTAATCTCCCAGGTGTGACTGCCTCCTGAAACAAAGTGTCCAGGTAACTCCCCCCCTCCCGGATGTGCCGCAGTGTTTGAAGCTCAGATTCCAGATCATCAATTCTGATCCGGAGTTCTTCCAGCAACCAACACTTGCTGCAGATGTGGTCACTGCCGTTCACAATGGGATCAGCCAGCTCCCACATCATACAGCTACAGCACATCACCTGCCCAGCCATCTCTGCTTAGTTAATTAATTACTTAGTTACTTTATACAAGTTTGAGTTAGAATACTTTCTGATACCTTTCTGCTATAGTCTTTCTCTAAAAAAGAATTAATATATATACACACTGTATATATACAGTACAGAGGAACTGTACACTTCGAGGCTCCACTTTTCACTGTATGTTATACTGAATACATGTGACATTAAAGGATATTCTAAATTCTGTGATTCTATAACATTTAAGTATGAAGTATCATTTCCATAGCCTAGGAACTCCAGTTAGCTAGATATCTGTGTGTGGTTCAATACAACACCAGCCCTAGGGGTACAATTCCCATTCTAACTGAGGTGGACTTGAGATCTAAATTTAAAAAATCAAAAGAACGTCGGGTGCTGGACATCTGAAACAAAAATAGAAATCGCTGGAGAAACTCAGCAGGTCTGGCAGCATCTATGGAAAGAAATCAGTGCTAAAGTTTTGGGTCCAGTGACCCTTCCTGAGGCTTGCGATCTACCCTGGAGAGTGGAACACAACGTCAAAGCTACCACTAGGAAAGTAAAACCTCTGCAGGAAGTGGCTGCAGGCGAACCATCAGAAAACCATCAGGCAAAGACCTTCCTTTGAGAAGAACATGAATGAATAATCTGTACCCAGCTACTTTAAGCCATGCCTTTTTAAATGAAACATCAAAGAGCTTGTTTGTTACGTCCAAATCATTACTAAAATTGGAGGTAATACCTGATTCCTTCTATTTTCAGATCGATATTTCCATTTCAGAATATCAAAAGTAATGCAAGAGAAGTGCAATGTCTCCAATGGGCTAACTCCAATCAGAGGGCCATCTAGTGTTCAGCTAATCATCTGCAATTGTTCTCCTTATCTCCATACCAGTTTGCTTTACCCAGTACTGTATCTGGCATCGTGGTCAATGTGTTTCAATCAGTTTTCTTCCCTTTAAGATAATAGGTTTCCAAATCCAAACTAGATGTTCTAGCTACATGTCATTTTAATGGAAAGTGGAGGTGAAAGAACTTGTGAAATATGACCTCAGTCATGAGATTTGGCACCATCCTAGACAGTCCAGATCATTTGATTTCTATGACTGAGAAGGACATGAGGAAAAATAAAGCATTGTATTTGCATAAGATCTTTCACAACCCCAGACTTCTCTAAAGTATTTGACAGACAATGAGATATTGCTGGAGTGACGTTACTGTTGTAATATCTGAAACCTGCAACCAATTTACACACAGCAAGCTCGCACAAAAGCAACATCATAATGACCAAATAATCTGATTTAATGAATTTGATTAAGAGACAAACATTGATAATACCACAAGGAGTAACTTCCCTCATTACACAGTCCTGGGGTCTTTTATATCATTTGAGAGAAGGGAACGTGGCCTCGGTTTAACACTTTGATTATTTAAAAGACAACAGAGCTATAAGCACTAGGTCTTGTTTTGTGATTTTTAAACTAGTGGATTGAAATGAGAAAGATTTAACAGGATGGCCGCATGTTTTGAAAGAGAGGAATTTGATAGCTTTTTTGAAACCTGTTTGTGTAGCTGGGGGTTCCAACGATGTGCAGGCAGACTGGAGCTGAGTGTTTGTTTGCAAACGAAGCTGATGATTGGCTCTGAACTAGGGAATCAAAGGTTCTCTGCCTGGCAACAACTATGATCTTGTCAGGTAACTGAACAACCTGGGCTGTGAACAGGACAGAGAGAAGGTAGTTCAGACCAGAAGAGTTGTCAGCAGCCAAAGAATACTCTCTCTCTGTCTCAGTTCTCTGCAGTAAGCCACTTGAAACCTGAATAAAACTAGCTTATCTTTCCTTCAGCAGCAAGTTTTGACTTTAAGATAGATTGATCAGGGACTTTTCATAATTGAAACAGCCATCCTGTGCATATGACAAACCAATGGAAACATTCCAAAAGGAAGATCAATGGGAAACTTTCAAATTACTAAGAACCAAGCCAACATATCCTGGGAAGAAAGGCTATGAAACTATTTTCCCAATTTTCTCTCTGCCTATCCTTCTCCCCTGTTTGTCTATGTGTGTGTCAGGGCTAGTTAATAAGGGGTCTGGGATTTTAATTTGTGGCGTTCACTTAAATTAATGTAATTGTTTACCTTTGGCTCAAATCTAATAACCTGCAATAAAGAGTGACCTTTGTAAAGTACAGAAACTGAATCCTAGCTTTATGCAAAGCTGGGTCTGAAAATCAGGGAGTTTGGGGATTTTTTGGTATTTCTTTTAAAAGTTTTTTTGTGGTGACTCTGAGAATACCAGGGTTGGATTTCCAGCAACTTACCCCAGTGAGGCGTGACATCACCAACTATACAACTCTGGGAAATTAACCGAGATTTCTGTGTTTCAGATTTTGGATTGGGATTCAACCTAAAGTCTTCCTGTTTTACAGGAAGTGTGTTAACCAATAGAAGACAGAGAGTCAGGTTAGGGGGTCATTTTCAAGATGGCAAAACTATAACTAGTGGACTGGCACAGGGATCAGTGCTGGGATCCACAATTATTTACAATATATAGGAATTACCGAGATGAGGCAAGTGAATGTATTGTATCCAAGTTTGTGAATGACACAAACATAGGGGCAAGACAAGTGGTGAGGATGACACAAAGAGATTGCATACAGACAGGTTAGGTGAGTAGGTAAAGCCATGGCAGATGGAACATGTTGTGTGAGAATGTGAGGTTATGCATTGAATGCAGTAACCAACCCACATAGCGGCTCCTCAAAGGTCCGACCAGGTACTGATTGGTGACACAACTCCATGGAGACCAGAGATCGAGGCCTGACCAGACTGGGAACAAGATACTCTGGAGTGCCTAAGGCTGCGGCCAGTGTCCAGAACGCTACTGGACACACCCTCCAGAACAGCAGAGCATTCTCTCCAACTCCTGGGCCTCACCAGAAGCAGCCAATTCCCCACGGAATGGGGGACATGCACTGGACATCAGGGGAAAGTGAGACAAAATGGTTTCAAGGCCCCGCCTCCCAGCATACTCTTGGCAAATGTCCAAGCCATTGAAAACAAGGTGGACTCACCCAGTGTGTGGAATTGAGAGACTGCAGTGTGCTCGGTTTTCCAGAGACATGGCTCACTCCTGCTACACCTGACTGTGCCTTACAACCTGAGGGGTTCTCAGTTCACCAGATGGATGGCTCAGTGTTCACAGGCAACACAAAGGGGCAGAGGTGTCTGCTCCATTATCAACACCTCCTGGTACTCAGGCGTGAGGATCCTGGAGAGTTACTGCTCCCCGGACCGAGAATATCTAACGGTGAAATGCTGTCCCTACTACCTGCCTCGGCAATATCTCTCTGCTATCCTGACAGCAGTTTCCCTCCCATCACATGTGGAAATGAAGACCGCTCTTGATTAAATATTCATCGCCACAAATAGCCTGGAGACGGAATACCTCAAACCCTTGTTCATCATAACCGGTCACTTCAACCAGGTCAACTTTCAGGGTGTTACCAAGATATCGTCAACACATCTCCTGTCCCACCATGGGGGCCGAACACCCTTGACCACTGCTACACAACCATCACAAACACCTCCCGCTCCATCCCCTGCCCACATTTTGACAAATCAGACCATAAGGCTGCACTCCCAGCAGGAACTGAAGTGTGAGCATCTGGAACAGGGAGCTAGACAGTGCCAGTCTAAGGTAATGGATAGACTCCTACCTGGCTGCCTGGAGTTGGTAAATGGTCCATATTCAAGACTATATGAACATGCCACTACCATCTCAGAGTTCATCAGTAAGTGTGTAGAGGACTGTGTGCAAAGAAATTAGTCCAAGTGTTCCCCAACCAGAAACCATGGATAAACTGGGGGATCCTCTCCCTCCTGAAGCCCAGATCTGAGGTGTTCAAGTTGGGTAACTGTGACATAGACAGGAAAGCCAGGTATGATCTTTGCAAAGCCATCAGGGACTCTAAGAGACAATATGAGACTAAACTAGAATCCCTGACTAACCACACAAACACACGCTTATAACAGAGTGAAGTTGAGCAGAATCACTGACGACAATCCATCCCCCTTCCTCCCCCACGTCACCTATGTCAGGCTCCTCTTTACTGACATTAGCTTTGCCTTCTACACCAGCATTCAGACCAAAATCATCTCAAAACTCCGAGACCCAGGTCTATGCTCCCCCCTCTGCGACTGGATCATTGACTTCCTGACCCACAGACTACAATCAGCAAGGATAGGTGACAACACCTTCCCCACGATAATCCTCGACACCAGTGCCCCACAAGGCTGTGTCCTCAGCCCCTTACTATCCTCCTTACACACTCACGACTGTGTGGCCAAATTCAGCTCTAACTCCATTTACACATTTGCTGAAGACACCACCATGGTGGGTCGGATCTCAAATAACGATGAGGCAGAGCACAGGAAACAGATAGAGAGCTTAGTGTCATGGTGTAAAGACAACAATCTCTCCCTCGGTGTCAGCAGAATGTAGGAGCTGGTCATCAACTTCAGGAAGCAGAGTGGAGGACACGCCCCTGTCTGTATCTATGGGGCTGAGGTGGAGGTGGTTGAGAGCATCAAGTTCCTCAGAGTAAATATCACCAACAAGCTGTCCTGGTCCATCCATGTCGATGCTAGAGTCAGGAAAACACACCAATGCCTCTACTTCCTCAGGAGGCTAAGCAGATTTGGCATGTCCACAATGACTCTTACCAACTTTTATAGATGCTCCATAGAAAGCATCCTATCCGAGTGCATCACAGCTCGGTATGGCAACTGCTCTGTCCAAGACCACAACAAGTTACAGCCGAGTCCATAACACAAACCTAATCTTCCATCCATTCACTGCCTCGGGAAAGCAGCCAACATCAGAGACCCCTCCCACCCCGGTTATACTCTCTTACACCCTCTTCCATTGGACAGAAGATACAAAAGTTTGAAAACGCGTACCAACATATTCAAGAATAGCTTCTTCTCTGATATTACCAGACTTACAAACAGACCTCCCATATATTGGAGTTGGCCTTTCTCTGTACCTTCTCTGTAGCTGTAACATTATACTCTGCATTTTGTTCTATTACCCTGATGTATTATGTAAGGTATGATTTGTCCAGATTGCATGAAAAACAA
This sequence comes from Chiloscyllium punctatum, assembly GCF_047496795.1. Taxonomy (NCBI): domain Eukaryota; kingdom Metazoa; phylum Chordata; class Chondrichthyes; order Orectolobiformes; family Hemiscylliidae; genus Chiloscyllium; species Chiloscyllium punctatum. The sequence continues at coordinate 89,799,791 of NC_092760.1, forward strand.
TACTTTTCACTGTATCTCAGTACCAATGACAATAAAAAATCAAATTGAAAATCCAATCAAGTTCGCAGGAAAAATAGAGGTGCTGAATATTATTTAAATAGAGACGCAGTGCGTAAAGCTGCAGAACAGATAGAATGCTGGCCTTTATTTCAAAGAGAATGATATGTAAAAGTCAGGAGGTTTTACTAAAACTAGGAGAAAGTGAGGACTGCAGATGCTTGGGATCAGAGTCGAAAAGTGTGGCGCTGGAAAAGCACAGCTGGTCAGGCAGTATCTGAGGAGCAGAAGAGTCAACGTTACGGACATAAGCTCTTCATTAGGAATGTCCAAAACTACACAAGACATTCGTCAGACCAGAGCTAGAACAGTTTGGACCCTTTGTCAAAGGGAAGATTGTCTGACAGTGGAGGCAGTCCAAAGAAAGTTCATTGGTCTGATACCGGGAATGAAGGGGTTTCTTATGAGGAAAGGTCGAGTAGGTTGGGCCTGGACTGACTGGAGTTTAGAAGAATGAGCAGTGACCATATTGAAACACACAAGAGTTTACTGCACCTGCCAGGGTCGATGGGGAAATGTTGTTTCCCCTTGTGGGGGAGTCTAGCATCAGGGGAAATCATCTCAGAATTGGGGTGCACATTGGAGACAGAGATGAGGAGGAATTTCTTCTTTCAGAGGGGAGTGAATCTGTGGAATTCTTTACCCCAGAGGGCTATTGAGGCGGGTCATTGAGTCTATTCAAGGCTCAGGTGGAGTCAAGTTTAATCTGTAAGAGAATGCTGGAGAAAAGGCAGGAAAGTGGAATTGTGGGTTGTCAGATCAGCCTTGGTCTCATTGAATAATGCAGCAGAGTAGATGGGCTGAATGGCCTACTGCTGTTCCTTTGTCTAATGGTCTCATGGTTACCATGATGTGGAGGTGCCAGTGTTGGACTGGGGTAGACAAAGTTAAAAATCACACAACACCAGGTTATAGTCCAACAGGTTTATTTAGAAACATTAGCTTTCAGAGCACTGCTCCTTCATCAGGTGGTTGTGAAGCAGGACCATAAGATGCAGAATTTATAACAAAAGATTACAGTGTCATGCAACTGAAATGATATATTGAAAATCCTAATGAAGGAGCAGTGCTTTGAAAGCTAGTACTTTCAAATAAACCTGTTGGACTATAACCTGGCGTTGTGTGACTTTTAACTTTATGGTAACCAGTTGAACCACATCTGACACTTATGAACAACATGTGGATACACCATCTCCTCTGAGTTTCTCCGCAAGTCACTCACCATCTTGTCCTGACCTGCACTTACATCACTACTGAGTCAAAAACCCAGAAGTC